>NC_142154.1:12995833-14490000 GCF_024610735.1 Ursus americanus
GAAATGAAAGGATAGTAAATAGAGTTTCAACTCCATCTGAAGAAATAAATAGTACTGGTAGAGGTAAATACATAGGTAAATAGATAAGACATTACTAATTTTCAATTGTAACCCTTTTTTTATACCATCTTATAAAAAATGCATAAAGCAATTACTAAAAACCAAGTTGACAGTCTTATTATGTACCCACACAAATTGGAAATATTGTAGCTTTGGTTCCAGCCCACCACAATAATGCAAATATTACAATAAACTGACTCAAATGAATTTTTTGCTTTCCCCGTGCATATTAAAGTTATGTTTACATTTTACTGTAGTGTATAAAGTATGTACACTTAAAAAGTGTACATACCTTAATTTAAAAATAAATTATTCCTGGAAAATGCTAACCATCAACTGAGTTTTCAGCAAATCACAATCTTTTGGCTGTTGGAGGGTTTACCCTCAATATTGATGACTGCTGACTGATGAAGGGGGTAGTGGCAGAAGGTTGGAGTGGCTGTACAATTTCTTAAATTGAAATGACAGTGAAATTGGCTGCACTGATTGACTCCAAATGAATATGAATAATTTCTCTGTAGCATGGGATGCTGTTTGACAGCATTTTACCTACTATAGACCTTCTTTTAACATTGGAGTCAAATCTCTCAAGCCTTCTGCTGCTCTATCAACCAAGTTTATGGAATATTATAAACTCTTTGTTATCATGTCAACAATCTACACAGCATTGTTACCAGGAGCCGATTTCATCTCAAAATCTATTTTCTTTGTTCACACATAAGAAGCAACTCCTTATCTGTTCAAGTTTTATAATGAGATGGCAATAATTCAATCACATCTTCAGGCTCCACATTTTTTTTTAAGAGACAGAGAGATAGAGCACATGTTGGGGGTAGGGGCAGAAGGAGAGGAAGAGAGAATCTTAAGCAGGTTCCATGCCCAGGGCAGAGCCTGATGTGGGTCTTGATCTCAAGACCCTGAGATCATGACCTGAGCTGAAATCAAGAGTCAGATGGTTTACTGATTGAAACACCCAGGTGCCCCTTCATGCTCCACTTCTAATCCTAGTTCTCTTGCTATTTCCATCACACCAGCAATTACTTCCTGCAGTGAGATTTTGAACCTCTCAATCCATGAGGGTTGGAATCAACTTCTTCCAAACTCCTGTTCATGTTGATATTCTGGCCTCAGGAATCATCAATATTCTTACTGGCCCCTAGAATAATGAATGTGATTCAGAAAATCTTCAATTTACTTGCCCATATCCATCAGAGGAATCACTGTCTCTGGCAGCTGTAGCTTTATAAAATGTATTTCTTCAATAATAACAATTGAAAATCAAAATTACTTTTTGATCCGGGAGCTACAGAATGGATGGTATGTTAGCAGGCATGAAAACTGCATGAATCTTATTGTACATTTTCATCAGTGCTGTTGGGTGACAAGGTGTGTTGTCAATGAGCAGTACTATTTTGAAAGGAATCTTTGTATCTGAGCAGTAGGTCTCAACAGTGGGCTTAGAACATTCAGTAAATGATGTTATAAACAGATGCACTGTCACCCAGCCTTTGCTGTTCCATTGAGAGAGCACAGGAACAGTAGATTTAGCATAAATCTCAAAGACCCTAAAATTCTCAGAGTGCTTTGGAGTATTGGCTTCAACTTACATTGAGGAGAGAGGCCTGAGAAAAGAAAGAGAGACATAGGACACAGCAAAGTATAATGAAATTGGTAAGCTATAGCTGCATCTATTTCACCTAAATGAAAAGCTAGAAATGATTAAGGTTGGTGAGGAAGGTACTTTGAAAGCCAAGATAGTAGCCTAGGACTCTTGTGACAGTTAGCCAAGTTGTGAATACAAAAGAAAAGTTCTTGAAGAATACTCAAAGTGCTCCTCCAGTAAACACATCAATAATAAGAAAATGAAACAGCTTTATTGCTGATATGGAGAAAGTCTTAGTGGTCTGGATAGAAGATCAAAGAGCCACCACATTCCCTTCAGCCAAAGGCTAATCCAGAGCAAGGCCCTCTTCACTCTTTTAAGTTCTTTGAAGGCTTAGAGAAGTGAAGAAGCCCCAGAAGAAAAGTTTGAAGCTAGCAGAGGTTGGTTCATGAGGTTTAAAAAAAGAAGCCATCTGTAGGAGCACCTGGGTGGCTCAGTCAATCAAGCATCTGCCTTCAGTTCAGGTTATGATCCCAGGGTACTGGTTGAGCCCTGAGTCAGGCTCCCTGCTCAGTGGGGGGCCTGCTTCTCCTTCTTCCCCTCTGCCCCGCACCCCCACTTGTGCTCTCTCTCCCTCTCAAATAAATAAATAACATCTTTTAAAAAAAAAGGAAAGAAGTGATCTTCAGAACATCAAAGTGCAAGGTGAAACAGCAGGTTCTCCTATAGAAGCTTCAGGAAGTTCTCCAGAAGATCTAGCTGAGATCATTCATGAAGGTGGCTCCATTACACAATGGATTTTCAGTGTAGATGGAACAGTCTTACATCAGAAGTAGATGCCATCTAGGACTCTCATAGCTGGAGAGGAGAAGTCAGTGCCTGGCTTCGAAGCTTCAAAGGACAGTCTGACTCTCTTGTTAGGGGCTAATGCAGCTGCTGACCTTAAGTTGAAGCCAAAGCGCATTTAGCATTCTGAAATCCTTAAGGTTCTTAGGAATTATGCTGAATCTACTCTGCCTGTGTTCTATATATGGAACAACAAAGCCTGTATGATGACCCATCTGTTTACAACATGGTTTACTGACTATTTCAGGCTCACTGTTGAGATCTATTGCTCAAAAACAAAGATTCCTTTCAAAATATTACTGCTCACTGACAATACACCTGGTCACCCAAGAACTCTGGTGGGGATGTACAGTGAGATTAATTTTTGTTTTGTTTCATTTTATTTTTTGCCTACAAACACAGCATCCATTCCGCAGCCATCAGATCAGGGAGTGATTCTGACTTTCAAGGTTTGTTAGTCAAGAAATGCAGTTTGTAGGGCTATCACTGCATGATTCCTCTGATATACCTGGACAAATTAATTGAAAAGCTGGAAGAATTCAACTTTCTACATGCCATTGAGAACCCTGGTGATTCATGGGAAGAGGACTTTTAATATTGCAACCAGTATCTTATTTTGTCATTTTTTCAAAATTTAAGTTTACGATTTTGTTTGTTATTTGGCATTTCTAAATTCTATATGGATGTGATTTAAGTTTCCCATTAATGGTAAACACACACACACCCCCCACAATGCAGATACAAAACGCTTACAGTTGGTATATCAGTAACAGAAGATGATATAAAAATAAAACTGCAAAATTTTAAAAACATTTTTAACAAGAAAAATCTTGCTCACACAATTTGTAAATACACAAAAAGATACCTAACTCATATACATACAAAAAGAGAGTCACTGATGTATTAGACAAGATTCCAAAGGGGATTAATCTCTGAATTTAGGGTTAATCTAATAAAAATATCATGAAGTTTGAATGATATGTTGTTGGTTAGGGTATTTTGCAATTGTTTTTAAAAAGTAATCAAAATTCATTTAAGTAAATATTAAATTACTTGTGCAGACTTCTAATACATGTTCCTGTGTTTCAAATACAGAAATGCTTATGTCAGACAAGAATGGTCTTTATTATTTTATTTGTTTAAATAATTTTTTATTATGTTAGTCTTTATTATTTTAAATGTTTGTACCCAAGGGCACCAGGGTGGTACAGTCAGTTAAGCATCCAACTCTTGATTTTGGCTCAGGTCATGAGCTCAGGGTCATGAGCTCAAGCCTCACATCTTGGGCTCTGTGCTCAAGGGAGAGTCTGCTTGAGATTCTCTCTCCCTCTCCCTCTGTCCCCCCCCTGTGCTCTCCCTCTCTCTTTAAAATAGACAAATCTTTTAAAAAATTATGAAAAAAAATGTTTGTACCCATGCCAAATTTCAGTGGTTGAAGTAATAGTGGACCTTTTATTTAAATCAAATACAATACTTGCATCATCCAATTCTAGATGGTTTGATGATGTGAAAATAACATTCATAAGAATTATATTAAATAAATATTAGAAAATGCTATTTGAACATGTAATGCTATGTCTACTTGAATAAGTGCAATTCCAGCATCAATTAAGTAACAGTATCTAAACCAAAAAGAGATAAGTCACAATGACTTTAAAGACAGAGAACACATGCAGATGTTATGCTGTGGTTGTGGGAGTTCAGGATCCGGCTGCAGTGAGCTCAGTCAAACCTGCAGGTGTCCCTGGATGCCTGCGCCCTCGTGGCCTGGCTCTTCTCCTTGCCGGGGCTGCTGATGATCCAGGGGGTCCCCTGATACTTCTGGGCCTCTGTGGGCGGCCGGTGGAGCATCAGGAGCAATAGGGCCACCTGGGAAAGGCTGGAAGTTGGACTCCGCTTTGGCCAATGTTTGCCTGTTGTGATCATTTTCTTTCCTCAGCTTTCTCTCTGTTAGCACAACGCCATCCAGCTGTCTTGAGCTGTTTTCTCATGGAAGAGGATCCCCTTTCCACAGTAGGGGGAATTTCTCTCCAATTTTCTGCTCATATCTTCAGTCAGTCCTCTTGTAGAAGTTGCGAAACTGGTATAGGGATTTCATGTTTCTACACGTGTTGGGAAGTTTCTTCTCAATTTCTAAGCACTGCGTTTCCTCCTCAAACAATTTTCTCTGAAGTTGAATGATGTATTCTTGATATAATTCAGACAGAATTTGAAGCTTCAGCTGCTGAATCTCCTTTCAAGCTGTGAATTTTCAGGCTGCAGAGATGCTTCCTCAGTTTGAAGACTTGTTTGTCCCATAAGCTCTTCATTCATTTGCTTTCCTTCCCACAGTTTTCTGGCTAGTTCCTGATTTTTCTCTTCAGCACTTTGAAGGAACACATTGGAATCAGCATCATCAGTGACACCCTTCAGATCACCTTCTGCCCGATGGACAGGGTGACTGTCATTTTCTGCTTCCCTATTTTGCTTGACTTCCCAGCTGACGTGACCCAAGTGATCTCCAAGGAGATCAGGCCAGGGAATGGTCCTCAGAATGTTTTCATCCAGTGGTATTAACTGGTTGACTTTATCTTTCAGGGGCTATTGCAATCCCGGGTTCCACTGCTCCTGCGTTCCACTGCTCCAGCTTTTCTTTCTCCTGCTCCTTTTCTTGGCGTCTCTGCTTCCATCTCTCAATTTCTTGGGTGAGCAGTTCTGGACTTTCTAGAAAATCAGTGTTTTCATTCAAATCATCCATTATTTTCTTCAGAAGTTTTTCTCCATCCTTCTCTGATGCTTTTAAGATGGGTCTGTCACCAGTCACGTGGGAAAGTTTAGGAAGCAGGCTTTTCTGTGCCTTTTCCAGAAAGTCAACAGTGTTCTGAAGTGACAACTTGCTCTGGTTTGGTTTCATTGCTGATAAGCACAAGGTTTGTAATGTGGGAAGATTGGCCTCCATTCTGGGCAGCCCTAGGGCATCATCAGCTTGTGTCATTGGTCCCATATTCTCACTACCTTTTCCACAGACTTCAGCATGGGAAAAACACACTTGCCTAGCCCTTCACATTTCTTAAAATGTGTTGTCTCTTCTCTGTCAAAACCAATATGACAGTACGTACCAGGATCTCCCAGGGAAACGCATGGAGATGTGGGATGTGTCTCCAGCTTTCGGGAATCACCATCAGAGCACCCAACAGGTGTTCTAGGACGAACTGGAATGTGGATTTGATGGGAGGTAGCAGGCCTTCCATGCTGTGTAGGGCTCCACAGCTCTGCCTCCAAGGGCCAGTGTTCTGTGGGTCTCAACTGATGACTCAGAACCTTGGGAAGTGCTCTGTCTCTAAGGTAAACAGACGCCTGACAACCAGAGCAGATCAACTGGTCTGGGCGAAGAGCAGGCCAGCCAGCTTCTAGAAAACAGTTCCCCAAAACTTAGCACTGAAATACAAAGTGATCTCACTTATAAGGGCACTGGGGGAGGTGGAAAGGACTGATTGCAGCCTGGAGCCTGGCCACTGTAGACCCACATGGCTCTATGGCAAACCTAGGGGGTGAAAGCAGGGCCAGTCCATGTCCCTTTCTGTGCACAAGAGCAAGTCATGGCGGAGTGGTAGGGTCCCCACCCCTAAGTGAGGCTCATTCTACTGATTTTAAAGCTCCCTTCTGCTGCTGGAAGCCTGGCAGTGCCCACAAAGTTCCCAGGGATGTGTCTCCTCTGAGGTTCCCTCTTCTTCGTGTCTAATCACCTTGGGCAGTCAGGTGCCTGGGAGTGAAAGATCTCCCCGAAGGTATTAATAGACCTGGATTCCAAACTTACTAAGTTAGGAGAAATCAGATGGAACTGTCAGAGTCATACAATTTCATGGATTTTCTATGGAGCCAAAATGTCCCTGTTCAATCCAAGTGTTCCTGAAAGTAGGTGACCCTGCTCCAAGAGTGACACGGTGACTGAGGCTCCTTCCCTCATGTGCCCTCCATCTTCAGACTATACTTCCAAGATGGTCCCCAGGAGGGTCTCTGGTCCATAAAGTCATCTTCAGAAGCGAGTCTCTGGGGAGGGGGCAGGTCTTTCTTTGGGCTCAGTTTGCCACCTTTTGTTTAATTAAACCCTAACTCACTCTCCTGGCATCTGTCTGGCAGACCGAGCTCAGAGCCTCCTTATCCATCCCCTGGGGCTCCATCGGTCCCTTTACCTGAGCGAGAAACAAGAGAACTGTTTAAGCTGAGGCCAGGCTGGGGTCCTGAAGACTGCCAACGTTCAGACCACAGGGGCTCCATGGGAGGAGAGGACAGAGGCTCTGACCAGGCTGGTGGTGCGGGGTGGAGGCAGCCAAATGCCCACAGAAAGAGTTGTTTCTTTTCCTCTTTTTTAATTAGATGATTTCTTTAAGAGCAGTTTTAGGTTTAAAAACAAAAGCGAGCAGAAAGCATAGAGAGTACATATATAAGCATACTACTTTTTATTGTGCTTCAATTTATTATACTTTGCTGATAGTATTTTACAAATCGAAGGTGTGCGGCAATGCTGTTTCAAGCAAATCTGCAGGCACTATTTTTCGAACAACATTTGGAAACAGCATTTGTCTCCCTGTCACTTTTTGGTAATTCTTGCAATACTTAAAACATTTTCATTATTATTTGTTATGGTGATCTGTGGTCAGTGATCTTTGATGATACTATTGTAATTGTTTTGGGTTGCAACCACAGAAGATAGTAAGCTTAATCCTAAATGTTGTGTGTGGTCTGATTGCTTCACCAACTAGCTATTCCCCATCTCTCTTCCTCTCCTCCGGCCTCCTGATCCCCTGAAATACAACAATATTGAAATTAGGCCAGTTAATAATTCTCCAGTGGCCTCTAAGTGTTCTAGGGAAAGGAAGAGTCACACATTTCTTACTTTAAAGCAAAAGCTAGAAATGATTAAGCTTAGTCTCACTAAGGCATCTCAAAAGCCAAGATGAGCCAAAAGCTAGGCCTCTTACACTAAACTGTTGGTCAACTTGTGAATACAAAGGAAAAGTTCTTAAAGGACAAAGTGCTCCTCCAGTGAACAAAGGAATGATAAAAGAGCAAAACAGCCTTATTCCTGATATGGAGAAAGTTTTATTAGTCCGGACAGAAGATCATACCAGCCACAGCATTCCCTTAAGCCAAAGCCTAATCCAGAGCAAGGCCTTCACTCTCTTTAATTCTGTGAAGGCTGAGAGAGGTGAGGAAGCTGCAGGAGAAAAGTTTGACGCTAGCAGAGTGGGTTCATGAGGTTCAAGGAAAGTAGCCATCCCCACAATATCAGAGCACAAGGTGAAGCAGCAAGTTCTCATATAGAAGCTGCAGGAAGTTCTCCAGAAGATCTAGCTGAGATCATTCATGAAGGTGGCTCCACTACACAACGGATTTTCAGTGTAGATGAAACAGTCTTATATTGGAAGAAGATGGATCTAGGACTTCCATAGCTGGAGAGGAGAAGTCAGTGCCTGGCTTCAAAGCTTCAAAGGACAGTCTGACTCCTTGTTAGGGGTTAATGCAGCTGCTGATTTAAGTTGAAGCCAATGCTTAGTTAGCATTCTGAAAATCCTTAAGGCTCTTAGGAATTATGCTGAATCCATTCTGCCTGTGCTCTATAAATGGAACAACAGTCTGGGTGACAGCACATCTGTTTGTAACACACTTTACTGCATATTTTAAGACCACTGTCAAGACCTATTGCCCGGGTGGGGTGGGGGCAGGGAATCCTTTCAGAACAGTACTGCTCATTGACAATGCACCTGGTCACCCAAGAACTCTGATGGAGATCGACAAGGAGATTCATGTTGTTTTCATGCCTGCTAACACAGTATCCATTCTACAGCCCATAGATCAAGGAGTCATTTTAACTTTCAAGTCCTATTATTGAAGAAATACATTTCATAAGGCTATAGCTGCCACAGATAGTGATTCTTCTGATGGATCTGGGCAAGTAAATTGAAAATTTGCAGGAAGGGATTTGCCATTCTAGGTGCTAGTAAGAACAGTGGTGATTCCTGGGAAGAGGTCAGAATATCAACATGAACAGGAGTTTGGTAGAAGTTGATTCCAACACTCATGGACTGAGTAGTTCAAGACTTTGGTAGAGGAAGTAACTGCAGATATGGTAGAAATAGCAAGAGAACTAGAATCAGAAATGGAACTTGAAAATGGAGCTGAATTGCCGCAATCTCATGATAAAATTTAAACTTTTTAAAAAATATCATTCACTTCTTTTCAGAGACAAAACAAAGAAAGTGGTTTCATGAGATGAAATCTACTCCTCGTGAAGATGTTATGAAGATGGCTGAAATGACAACATAGGATTTAGAATATTACATAAATTTAATTGATAAATTAGTGGCAGGTTTGAAAGGATTGGCTTCAATTTTTTTGTCTTTAAGATTATTTATTTACTTATTTGCCAGAGAAGAGTTCAGGAGAGAGAGAGAGAGAGAGAGAGCACAGCAGGGAGAGAAGCAGGCAGAGGTAGAAGCAGGCTCTCTGCTGAGCAAGGAGCCCAATGTGGGACTCGATCCCAGAACCCTGGGATTATGACCTGAGCCAGAGGCAGACACTTAACCGACTGAGCCACCCAGGCATCCCAGATTGGCTCCAGTTTTGTGAGAAGTTCTACTGTGGATAGAATGCTGTCAAACAGCAGTCCCTGCTACAGAAAAATCATCTGTGAAACAAAGAGTCAATCAATGTGGCAAATTTTATTGTTGTCTTAATATAAGAAATTGACACACCCACTCCAGTCTTCAGCAACCAGCACCCTGATCAGTCAGCATCTATCACCACTGTCACAGGACCCTGTACCAGCACAAAGATTATAACTCACTGAAACTTTAGATGACGGGTAGCATTTTTCAGCAATAAAGGTATTTTTATGTTGAAGTACGTGCATTGCTTTTTAGAGTTAATGCTGTTGTATGTTCAACAGACTATAGTATAAACACAACTTTCATATGCACTGGGAAACAAAAAATTCATTTGACTGGCTTTATTGCAATATTCGCTTCACTGAAGCGCTTCTGGAACTAAACTCGCAATATCTCTGAGGTATGCCCGTAGACACATAATGGAATGTTACTCAGTCATAAAAAGGAATAAAGTCCTGATATTTGTACAACATAGATGAACCTTGAAAATACCATGCTATGTGAAAGAAGCCGGACAAAAAAGGTCACATATTATGTGATTCCATATAAATGAAATGTGGCAAATCCGTAGCGACAGAAACTATATTAGCAGTTGCCCAGGGCTGGGAACAGGAAGGATAAGGAGTGACTGCTAATGTTTACAGAGTTTCTTTAGGGGTGATACAAAATATTCTGAAATTAGAGAGTGGTGACCTATGCACAACTTTGTGAATATACTAAACACGTGACTGTGCTAAAAACCATTGTGGAGTGTGCACTAAGCTGGAAAACCGGATGATAGGGAATTATAGGTCAATAAACCTGTTTTTCAAAAAAATGTGAAGCTGACTCCTCTCACATTGGGATGGGATATCTGTTGTGCTGTCAGTATCAATCAAATTAACTGGACAATCACCAACCCTCAGCAACTTCATGCCATGGAGTCACAGCTACAGACACCTCATTTTTAACCACAGATTCATGCTACTTTGCAGTGCTTTCAAATGCATATAGATGAGACAAGTGTCATAAAGAGCCATGCTGCTGTAATCTTCTTGATATGACAAATTTTCGCATCAGAGTTGAAAGTAAAGTCTCCAACATTCTGGGGAAATTGCATAACAGCGATGATGAGTCAGGGATAGCAGATTACGGTAATTGTCAAGGTGAAATGGAAATGATACATGTCTGAAGGCCCAGGCTTGCATAGACCTCTGATAAAATCCCTGTTGTTAGAGTAAAGTAATAGTCAGAGAGTCAAGGTCCCTTCTCTCATGTGCTACAGGGTCTGTGTCTTGGGCTGTGCATCATCTGAGAGCCGCTGGGATTCATCACTAAGCAGTCCCTATGAATCTCAGTTCTTATCATCTGATGGCCCTCTTTCTCCAATGTCTTTGATGTTAGAATCACTGCTCAATAGCCCTTAGAACAGAGAGATATATGGACTCCTGCCTCTAAGTTTGTCTTTTTCATATTCAAACTAGATCCCCATAGTAATCCTCTATCCTGACTGGTTTACAAGATAAAATTAATATGCCTTTATCAAGATAATTGGAAGTAAGGTTGACTAAAAATGTCCTTGTAGTGGAAGTTTTCAGTCTCGTTGTTTGGAGCAACTCCTTCTTGGTATCTTAAATCACTGACATTACAAGGCACAGATGGTGAGAGAATAGCACTAATCCGGATAGTTTATGAAATTGTGTTTGAATATGATGCGTGAGTGAGGAAAGACATCATTATGATTTATCATATGGCCTCTCCCTCCATCCTCTCTGCCCCAACGTATAGTAGTTTCTGTGAAGCACATGGCGGAGTACGTGTGGGCAGAGTACCGTGGACAACCCTGACCAGTCTTTTCTTTTGTTGAAATGAACAAAGATAACGTCTACATGACTGCCAGTGACCACTTAGGATCTCAGGAGGGAAGTCAATGTTACTTCACCCATATCATTTGATTCCAGCCAAAAGCAGAAGAGCTTGACATTTTGGTTAGCCTGTGCTTCTTGTCTCTTGGAAAATGGACAATTTCAATTAGGCTCCTTGAAATATAGGAAATAACTTCTGGAATCTTCTTGGTGCCTTCTCAGACCTCTAGGGATCTTCACATTGTAGGTCAGAATCTGCTGGAAATCTGTAGAAAAAATAAAAGCCCTGCATTCTAGTTCCAACCATGAGCGAAATTTCTAGCTCGAAAGTAATGTAAAGTATGGGAAAGTCATTCAAAATTATGACTAACATCTTAGTACACAATGTAATCATGAGTAGGGCAGTGTCTAGAGCATGAAAGGTGGTATTTACTGCCACAGGGTATGAAGAAGGTAGATGTTTTCCCCATCAATCCTGCTTTTTATTTATTTTTTAAAATATTTTATTTATTGATTTAGAGAGTGAGAAGGGGAAGGGCAGAGGGAGAAAGAATCTCAAATAGACTGCACTGAGCATGTGGGGCTCAATATCACGACCCTAAGATCATGACAAGCCAAAATCAAGAGTCAGATGCTTCACCAACTGAGCCACCCAGACGCCCCTCAATCCTGCTTTTTAAAAGTAAAAATTGGAATTCATAGAATCATGAACTCTTGGATGAATTTCTTGGATGAATTAATTTAAACGACGGCCTCAAAGAGGTATGCCCTAATTCTGGGAACGCATGAATGTCACCTTATATGGAAAAAGAGTATTTTCAGATGCAATTAAGTTAAGGACCTGGAGATGAACTCATTCTGGGTTATCTAGGTGGGCCCTACTTCTAGTGACAAGAGTCCTATAAAAGACACACCAAGGATACAGAGAGAAAAGGAGAAGACCATATGAAAATGGAAGCAAGGATCAGGGTTTTTCAGTCCCAAGCCACCTGGTGCCATTTAAAGTTAGAAGAGGCAAGGAAGGAACGTCCTCTAGAACCTTCAATAGAAGTGCAGCCCAGCCAACACCATGATTTTGGATTTTTTGACTTCTGAATTTCGAGACAGAAATTTCTGTTGTTTGAAGCCATCATTATTGTGACGATTCGCGCCCACGGCCACAGGAAATTAATGCACTTGCTTTAAAAGCTAAGTAGCTTTTTTACACATAGGTGCTTTCCAATTCTGTGGTAACGTAATCAATACTGAGATAACCTTGTACCATCCGGCAACCCAGGGTGACATCTTTTCAAAATCTCCCGGGGGGTTGCTAGGGCATCAGCTCTGCATCCTGGTTTAAACACCTTTCCTTTTCACAAGTCTATGTGGGTTCTTTACCCCATAAGGAGAGTCCTTAAAGTGAAAGTAATAACTTTAACCATCTCTCACTTAAGAAAGTATGGCTTTTAATCATGATACTTATTACGGTGATGATAATACTGTGTTGTATCAAGATTTAAATTCTTACTTTTAGGCCTTGGACTAGTAACATAATTTCCTGCGCCTCTGTTTACTCACCTGTAAAATGGGGATATTAACAGGGATGTAATTGGTATTTACAGTATAAATTCATGCCAAGTTTCCTAGGACAATTCTCCAAACTGAAAGCCTTCACTGTCAATATCATTACCACACCATGAATTATTAAAAGAAAAAAAAAGGAAAATATTTAAAATAAATTTATTTTGATCTGAGCTCTGGGGCCTCTCTCATCCAGTGTAAAATGGTTCTTCATAGCGGGTAGTTTTAAATAGTCAGAAAGAGATTAATGTTACAAATGTTACCCCATTACAAAAACAAATATAGGCAACCCCTAGTATCAATTTCACTGCCCCCTAGTAATTACCCCTGGTTCTAATCTGGCCACCACTTCTCAGATATAAGACACAATTTTAATCATATTAAAACCTTCCATGCTTCTCCCTCCCCGTAGCAAGAAATACAATGGGATATGCCAAGTCTTTATGCCTTTGTCCATGGTGTTCATTCTACCTGGAATTTGTGTGCTTTTCTTCTTTCTGGTAAATCTTGGTTAGGTTGTTTTTTGCTTGTTTGTTTCGTTTTTGTTTTGTTTTGTTTCTGCAATTAACACTCCAGTTCTGCTGGCTGGTATCTGCTCTTTATTTCTTTTTAAAAAATATTCTGTTTATTTATTTGAGAGAGAGAGAGCATGAGCTGGAGAGAGGGGCAGAGGGAAGCAGGCTCCCCGCTGATCAGGGAGCCTGATGTGGGGCTTGGTCCCAAAATCCTGGGATCATGACCTGAGCTGAAGGCAGACACTTAACTGACTGAGCCACCCAGGTGCCCCTCTGCTCTTTATTTTTAAATGGACTTTATTTTTAGAATACTTTCATATTTACAGACAAATTAAGCAGGTAGTACAGAGTGTTTCAGTATATCCCACACCCAATTTCCCCTGTTATTAAGATCTTACGGTAATTAGTATGGTACATTTGTCATTATTAATGAACCAATATTGGTACATTATTATTAACTAAAGTTCAGACTTTATTCAGATTTCCTTACTTTTTATGTAATGTCCCTTTTCTTTCCCAGAATCCCATTTATGACACCACATCACACTTAGCTGTCATGTCTTTCCAGGCTTCTCTTTATAGTGACAGTTTCTCAGACTTTTCTTGGTTTTGATGACCTTGACACTTAAAGGAGTACTGTTCAGATATTTTATAAGATTTTCCTCTGTTGGAATTTATCTGTGATTTTTCCATGATAAGAATCAGGTTATGAGTTATTGGGAAGGAAAAGAGAAATGAAACACCAGTTTCATCCTATCCCATCAAGAATGTGCGTTATTGACATGACTTATGATTCCTGGTGCTAACCTTGATCACCTGGCTGAAAACATTTGTCGGCGTTCTCCAATGCACTCCTAGTTACTTGTAATATTCATTTTAAATGTCACTGCCTCTTTAAAGTCTTCCTGGATTCCATGAGCCCCTAGCAGGCTATGAAATCCATTTATTACTCATTAAACATTTGTTAATCCCTTACTATGTGTCTATCAAGGTGCAAAGGTGTGGATGCAGCCATTTAAACAGACGATAAATGTTTCAAGAACAAATAAGTAACTGCATGAATTGATGGTTTAAAACAAAAAGAGTATTTTCTCCTCAAATTAAGTAAACATTTGCATATTGAGCTTGTCTGATTAATGTACTACCATATTAGAAGTGTTATGGACAAAATGCATTTAAAATCCAGACCCCAATGTTCATAGCAGCATTGTCCACAATAGCTAAATCGTGGAAGGAGCCAAGATGCCCTTCAACAGATGACTGGATTAAGAAGATGTGGTCCATATATACAATGGAATATTACTCAGCTATCAAAAAGAACGATTTCTCAACATTTGCTGCAACATGGACGGCACTGGAGGAGAAAATGCTAAGTGAAATTAGTCAAGCAGAGAAAGACAATTATCATATGGTTTCTCTCATCTATGGAACATAAGAATTAGGAAGATTGGTAGGAGAAGAAAGGGATAAAGAAAAGGGGGTAATCAGAAGGGGGAATGAAGCATGAGAGACTATGGACTATGGGAAACAAACTGAGGGCTTCAGAGGGGAGGGGGTGGGGGAATGGGATAGACTGGTGATGGGTAGTAAGGAGGGCACGTATTGCATGGTGCACTAGGGATGTACTGTATGGTGACTAACATAATATAATAAAAAATATTATTAAAAAAATTTAAAAAATAAAATCTAGACTCTAGTTTAAAGCAGAGGTAGGCAAAATATAGCCCTGGGGGGCAAATCCTGCTGGCTGTGTGCTGCTGGTTTTTGTAAATACAGTTTTATAGGAACTCAGCCACACCCATTCATTTGTATATTGTCTGCGGCTGCTTTTGCCCTAGAGCAACAATTGAGTGGTTACCCACAGAGACTATATAACCTACAAAGTTTGAAATGTTTACTATCTGACCCTTTACACAACAAGTTTGCTGATTTCTGTTCTAAAGCATTTCCTTGATGATGCCCATAGAAACTCATAATACTTAGGTGCAGACAGTCCCCAACATACGGTGATTCTACTTATGGGTTTTTTTTTTTTTTTTGACTATACAGTGATGTCAAAGCAATCTGCATCCAGTTAAAAACAGTACTTCAAATTTTGAAATTTGATCTTTTCCTGGGCTAGCAATATGCAGGATGACCCTCTCTTGTGATGCTAGGCAGGGGCGGAGAACCGCAGCAGCCCGTCAGCCACACTGCCATGAGGATAATCAACCAGTACACTTACAACCATGCTGTATCCATATAGTTGTTTTGTTTTTCACTTTCATACAGCATTCAATAAATCATGAGATAGTCAACACTTTATTATCAATGGGCTTTGTGTCAGATGATTTTGCCCAACTCTAGGCTAATGTAAATGTTCTAAGCATGTTTAAGGTAGGCTACGCTAAAGTATAATGCTCAGTTGGTCCTGTGTAGTAAGTACGTTTCCAACTTAGAATGATATTTGCAACTTACAATGGGTGTATTGGGATGGAACAGCATTGTAAGTCAAGGAAGATCTGTACTTGTAAAAATAAAAAAGATTTAACCCTAAATGGGAGAGCTAATATAAGAGCTTACTATATTTTTGTAAGCAGTCTTTGGTTTACCTGTAAATTCGGAGTGAGAATTGATCACTATGAATAGGAGTCAATAAACACATATTTTTTTTTTAAAGATTTTTATTTATTCATTCAACAGAGAGAGACACAGCCAGCGAGAGAGGGAGCACAAGCAGGGGGAGTGGGAGAGGAAGAAGCAGGCTCCCAGCGGAGGAGCCTGATGTGGGGCTCGATCCCAGAATGCTGGGATCATGCCCTGAGCCGAAGGCAGATGCTTAACGACTGAGCCACCCAGGCGCCCCAATAAACACGTATTTATTAAAGACATGTTATAGGCCAGCAGTGTGGAGAGCAAGGAGTTTATTGATGAACAAGACAGACCTCTGCCACCAAAGAGTATTAATTTTAATGAGATAGGGCTGCCCTATCCAGTATGGTGGCCACTAGCCAAATGTGTCTGGTGAGTACTTGGAATCCGACTAGTGTGAGTTGTGATGTATTGAAATTATAAAATATCCAAGAGATTTCCAAAGACTCAGTATGAAAAAAACTTAATCATCTCATTAATGAAATTTTAATGTTAATCACATTTATTTTATTTTACAGGATTATGTGATGACATAATAAAAAGATGTGTCATTAAAATAACTTCTACCCTCATCTCTCCTTCTTTTTTGACTTTTTAAATGTGGTTACTAGAAAATTTTCAAGTATAACGTGGCTCATGTTGTATTTCTATTGGACAGTGTGTGTCTAAACTTTAGCAACATTCTGCCCATACAGTTGCCACTAGCTACATGTTGTCATTTAAATTACAATTAATTAAAATTAAATATGCTATAATTCTAAATGCAATTCCTCAGTCACACAAGCCACATTTCAAGTACTCAAGAGCCATGTGTGACTGGTGGCTACCATATTGGTCAGCACATATATAAACATTTTCATCTCTGTAGCAAGTTCTATTCCCTAGGGCCATCCTAGAAAAACATGAGAAGGCTTCCTGATTTTTTTTTTTTTAACTGCTAATGATAAGCATTCTGTTAAGAAAGGAAAGGACTAAATGTAAAATGGGAAACTGTCATTAGGTAAATGTATCTGTGTTTTTAGAAGTAAATTCCCTTAGATATGCAGGTTTTTGCATAGCCACTTTGGTTTGCTTGCAGGAAAAACAAAAACAAAAACAAAACATAAACAGCCAATACATGGATACTTAGGAATAGAGAGAAGTAACCTCAGAACAAGAAAACAAAATACCGCTGCACACTTAGCTCTAATGGACTGTGGGGAAAAGTGTGACATCTTAACTATTTTTTTAAAAATATGCATCTTGGAGTATTTTGACTGGAGGACCTATATAACTGCATTGTGCATTAAACGGATGAAACATCTTTCCCTGAATGTGGAGAAAAGTCATTCTAATGGCAAGAAGTTGTATTTCTTTACGACCACTGTTAGTTTCAGTGGCAGATGTAATATCAAGCCAATGGCCTCACAAAATACACCAGAATTAGAGCATCCCCGGGTGTGGAAAGAAGGGAAATACACACTCCAAACGCACGAAACTAGCAGCACAAAGGAAAACATATCTGGGCACCAGAGCTTGCTCCCTGGTGACGAGATTATGAGTTTTGGAGCTTTAGAGAATTGAGTTTGAATCGTATCTCAACCACTTACTGGCATGGCGATAAAGGTATCAGCACTTACCAAGCTCTTACTATATTCCAGGCATTTCGGATGTATTATCTCATTTAATCCTCCTGAACCCTAAAAGATCATTACCCCATTTTGTGGAAGAAGAAAATGAGGCTTTGCCAGATTAAAGATTTCATTCTAATGAATGGTATAAGCAGACTTTGACAAAATACTCAAGAGTCCACTCCTCCCCACGACATTTTACCACGGCATTTATATCTCTTGCGTAACCTTGGTCAAGGCAGATAACCCCTCCTTAGATCATTTTCTTCATCTATAAAATAAGAATAGTCACATTTACCTTGCCATACTCAATCAGAAATCAGAGCATCTAATTGGTGTAGGCATATGATGTAAATGTCAGTGATTGCTTGCATTCATTGGGATAAGACAAAGTTGCTAAAACTCTTCAAAAAATATAGTATCTTAGGAAATAAAGTGGTAGCTTAGGAAATAAAGTGATACATTTCTCTTGCTCATGACAGTCCTAGGTGAGCGTTTCACCGGCAGGCACACTGCTCCTTGCAGTCATCCTTCCCTAATATCTGGGTGGTTCCATCCTGCCTGGGTTTCAACCTGTGCGAAAGGAAAGTGGGGAGAAACCACATCCTCAATTATAAGGCTTACACCAGAAGACACACACATCACATATGCTCACACTTCACTGGGGAGATCTTACACTTTGACTGTCACCCCTGAGAGGGTGGCCGGGAAATGTGGTCTCGCCATGTGTCCAGTGTCAACTCAATTATCATGGAAGGAAGAATAAATTGTTGTGACTAACTTGAGAACTGTATGTTTGTATCTCCTCAAAACTCATATGTTGAAAGCATAGCCCTACTATGATAGCACTGGGAGGTGGGGCCTTTAGGAGATATGCAGTCATGAATATGGAATCTCCATGTTGGGATTAGCAACCTTATGGAAGAGGAACAGAGCTAACTCTTTCTCTTTGCTCTCTGCTGTGTGAAGATACAATGCAAAGATGGCCGTTCGCTAACCAGGAAGTTGACCCTCACCAGCACATTGATATTGGACTTCCAGCCACCAGAACTGTGAGAAATAAAGGTTTGCTGTGTAATCACCCGGTCTACGGTAATTTGTTATAGCAGTCTGAGTGGACTAAGACGGGACCCAGATTAAACAGTCAACAAGCCATCCTCTCTCGTCAGTGTTCCCTGATCATTTCCTTAGTGTTCATTCCCTACTCATCTCTACTCTCATCTCTGCTGGTTTCCAGACCTGCCCATTTAAGACAGGAGTCCCTGTGAAATCTTCTTGCACCCATTTCCTTTACACCCCTCTAGATAAATAACCCATTGGTTCCTAACACTTATGAAATGCTGTGATGTACCTTCTTCTACCCCTTCCCCACCCTTCCTTGACAATGAACTTTTCTGGATCCATAAGTGCCTTCCAGGGTTATTTCCATGTCTCTGGGGATAACCAGAAGTGGAGTCTGCTGATTCCATCTTTAACTTTTGGTGATGTTGGCCAAATTACTTAATTTCTGAGCTGAATTTTCTGCATTGATAAAATTGGAATAAGATTTTTCCTCAGGGGACTTTTATATGGGAAAATTGAGATGAAGAATGAGAAAGTGTTTTGCAACTCATAACACACAACATACTGTTAACAATGTTTGTTGAAACTACCATGAAGTACTGGATAAAATAATTATTTGGTTTTTTTCCCCCTGGGCATTAAAGTAGACTCTAATCCTCCCAACTATAAAAATATTCTATATAAATATTATAATGGAAATAAATGAAATAAAGTGTCTTTGTGTTTAGCTCATCTTTTTGGTGGGGGATAAAAATATACTAGTGTATTTCTGGATCAATTAATATGCTTCTAACTTTCTCTCAGAATATTGGTAGCTTGTTTTCCAAAGTACTGATATAAGTTTATACCAACTTAAACCAATGAATGAGGGCTCTGATTTAACTTCACTCTTATTCGAGTGGAAATGATCATTAATTTTTAATGTACTTATTTTCACTTAATATGTGAATATGGTCCAATATTATTACGTTGCTTTGCAGCCATTTAAAAATATTTCAGCATGTTTCTTTATTTGTTTTTTTTTTCTCCTTTGAATTTCTTCATATCTTCTTTACTTGCTTTTTAGATACCTAAAATATGTTGAAAAATAAGATTCCACGGGTACTTAGAATCTTGCCCCTTGGTCTGATTTCTCACTAGCAGAGGAAAGAGGAAGCCAAGGAAGAATCATGAGAACCCCAGTACTCTTGTCTCCAGCAGACTTGGGTTTTCTTATTGATTGCTCAGGGCCCTATTTCCCTTAGCATGTCTCTTTATGGGACAGTCATTGCTTTCTCTTCATAGAATTGTGCCATGCTCCTACAAGTCGTATGAAAATCACTAACTGATGTTAGATTTGCACAGTGGGTAGTTTTTATAAGTGTTTCTCTTAAAAAGCAACGTCCTGGGGAAATCCCTGGGAGGCATGTATAGCATAAGCCTCGCTAGCAGCTGCCAGAATGTGCTGGAGGTTCCCAGGGTTTGAATCTATTGCTCCCAGGGATTGATTCAATTTCTGTTCTGTCAGCAAGCTTAACTGCAGGCTGTAGTGTGCTCCATGATTTCATAAACAAAAGGGATATGGCAAGAACAGAAGGCAGGATCCCAGAGAAAATGCGAGCCAGTGCAACCTCATGCAAATGCAACACATTGCTTGACCCCAAAATCTGGTGTGTGGGCTCCTAGACAGACAAAAGGAAGCAGGGCTTGAGGCTAATGTCTGCATGTTAAAGTGAAAATATTCCTGGTCCCAAAAATGCAGAGTTGAAGCAAAATTGAGGCAATTTGCTTTTGCCAATAACACAGAAAATTATTCATTTGCTTCAGTTCCCACTAAATTTTTATTTTCATGCAGACCAAACGCTGGGCAATGGGGGAGAGCTGGTAATACGATGCGCAGAGCCCTTGGCTGGGACTTGGGGTTTGAGGTCACTGTCAGCACAGCTACTAAGCAGCTGGGTGGACTAGGTGTGTTACTCTACTTTTTTGATCTTCCTTTGCCATAGGAAAAACTAAGGTATCCTCTCAGGCAGTCTCCGCTGTCTTGTCCACCCTTAAAACTCTGACCATCTTTTAGGGACATTTTGGCCACCATCTTTTTTTCCAATATTATATTAGTCTTTTGCTAAATAAGAATGGTGAAGAACCATGACACGTTCCTGTTTAATCTTGCAGGTGTGCCGAAGAGGGGCATAGACACGGTAGCTGGAATTGTGTTCTACTGAAACTAATACCGACAGCAAGCCCTACCAGAGATTTCAATATGTTGAAAAACCTTGCTACAGCACTTCCGAGAACTCACTCAAGGCATATATGAAAGAAGCCTACCTATGGGCTTTTCATTTTATTCATATAGTATATATGAATATATGCTGTGTATACTGAAACATTTTAAAGAAACACACAGAAACCATACCCTCATCTCTGTGAAGTTATGAAAATATTGAGATGACCTGCTTTTGATATGCATGACAGAGATTCAGCGTATCTGGTCTTATCTCATCCTGACTTCAAGCTCTAATAGACAGCGTTATAAGCTTCTGATTAAGTAAGATGGACAATTGTAAAAACAGGTTGCTACACAAAAAATTTCATATGATGGGGCAGTTCAGTTCAGTGTCTACCACAAGGACAGGCATGAAGAAAGATCTATGAAAAGATAATGTCAGCACATCATGGAATGTTCTACAATGACCATCCTTACCTGTTCGCCACAAAGGACA
This sequence comes from Ursus americanus, assembly GCF_024610735.1. Lineage (NCBI taxonomy): Eukaryota > Metazoa > Chordata > Mammalia > Carnivora > Ursidae > Ursus > Ursus americanus. The sequence continues at coordinate 13,016,914 of NC_142154.1, forward strand.
GGTCTTCTTGGCTGGTGTGATGCTTCAGCAGAATCAGAAGAGGAAACTGAGGAGTTACAAAGAAGGAGGTAAACAATTTTCCCAGAATGCAGTATCATCTTTGTAAGCACAAGAGCTCTTAGACTTCAATGCATTTGGACAGCTCCAAGCACAAAATGTGAGGAAGAGTTGGTAAGAGATGAAATCTGAAGGGGCAGAGCGATGCGGAGGAGGGTCTAATGTGCCGCACTGGAAGGAATAGAAATTTTTGTGTGGACAATGGGGTACCATTGCATGGTTTTAGGTGAGACTTTGACAAGGCCCGCTTTAAGTGGTTCCCACAGGGCAAAGGAGAAAGCATCCTTGTAGTTGAAAAATTCAGAAAGCACCACCTTAAGTATTTAGGCAGTTTTCCCATGTTTTATTAGTATTTCCTAGAACATCGCCATCTACTCCATGTTAGCTGCCCATATGGGCTGCCCTGCTAAGCCATGCTAGGGCCGGTTAGTCTCAGTGTCTCTGTATATTTATGGCTCATTTTCTATGCTGATCCAAAACGTTCTATAACCGAAGTCTTTATAATTCCAACTCCCTCTCCTCCTCCTAAAATCTTCCTAAATTTCTCAAGATCCCAGAGATATCTTACTTTTAATATGATGGGTATATTCATTATCTCTTGCTGTGTAACAAAGAATACAGAAATGTCACCGCTTAAAACAATCAGTGCTTATTAGCTCATAATTCCCATGGGTCAGGAATCTGGGAATGGTTTACCTGGGTGCCTCTGAGTCAGGGCCCCTCACAAAATTGTACTCAAGTGGTTGGCCTGGGCTCTACCATCCCAAGGCTCAGCGGGGAAGGATCTGCTTCCAAGCTCACTCAAGGAGCTGTTAGCAATCCTCAAGTCCTCACAGAGTCTTGGAGATATAGGCTTCTTGCCACCTGAGGCTCTTCAGAGAGCTACACAAAACATGGCACCTGGCTTCTTCCGAGCAAAACTCGAAGAGCCGGTCTGTCTGAGAGACAGCCAGAGAGTATGAAAAAGAAAGAAGTCACAGTGCTGTGACTCCGAAATAACAGCCCATCACTTTTACTGTGTTCTACTCATTAGAAGAGAATCAGTACATTCAACCTTTACCCAAAGGGAAGGGTTACACAAGAGCATGAATGGTGGGAGACAGAGTCATTGGAAGCTATCCTAGAGTCTTTCTGCCACAGAGGTTATTCAAAGGTCTGTTTCTACAATATGCCTGAAAACAGACAGTTACAGGATCACACATATACATACTGTCTTTCCATGTTGGTACAATTCCTCAATCTCAAATTTCAGCACTGAACTCCTCTCACAATTCCAGCTGTTTTAGTTAAGCTGCTAGTCTGTGTGCGGGCTATGTTCTGAGAATAGTCATGCTTTCTGCCTTCATCCTTAAAATGGGAATAATAATGACATCCTCACAGGACAGAAATGAGTGAAAGAAACTATATATTAAACGAGAGAGAGTGATACATTGATTGTAAAGGGAGTGCTTGTGGATTTCAAGGCTCACCTCCTAATTCAGTGACATTTCCTCCTCAGCATATAAACCCGTGAGTGAGCAGAGTTGTGAAACTCAACAAATGCTCGTAGCTGGGAATGCCCAATCCGGTCCTCAATTCTTCACTGAGGATTAGTAGATTAGTAGATCTAGAAGGCTCTTCCCAACCAAGGTCTTTTATTGACTAGAGTGTACCTTCCTCTCTGGATCCACATGTTTGACATTTCAAAGCCCATCTTAGAGCCCTTGTAATCAGAAGCCATGGATCCATGTAACAGAGAACATTCAGCTGGCCTAGAAAAGCCACTTTAACTGCCCTTGATTGCGTTGCTATGGGAAATGATAGTACCAAACAATTCTATGTTCAGAAATCCCTTCACTTAACTCTTGCCTTGACTTCTCTCTTATCTTTTCCTTACATCTCATATTGAACTCTTCAATTACATTGCAACCTCCTTAAGATATGTGGAAAGTTCTACATTTTTTTGTACAGCTCCCTACCTTTATGGGGAATGCAAAAAATATTACTGATTCAATCAGGTATCCTGGGAATTTACAGTTGGAATCCAAATAAAGGGACATTTAGTGAGTCTCACACAGGAAGGAAGTTGTTCTTGCTACATTCATAAAAAGTCAAACAGCAACTTAGTGTATCTTCGAATTGCTCCGGTTTTGGGAAACTTTGTACGTGTAGAGAGCTGTGGTTTTTGGAAGTTCTATCTGACTGCGGGTTACTGATTATTTTGTGCTGAAACCATGTACAACACTGACCGAGGTCACATTCTCTTCTAAATGACAAGACAGACTTTTCAGGTAGTGCAGAGCCATAGGAATCCTGAGGAAGGGAAATCAATAAAGTAAGTATGGAAGCCAAATATCCTTGCCCTCACCAGGCTTATATTTGAAGATACAGATAGGGTCAAACTAAAATAAATATGCAAAGCAATGCAATAAAATAAAAGTTAAGGAGAAACTAAAAATTTGAAATCCTTTTGCAAAACTCTATGATGTTTTATTTAGAACAAATATACTTTGTCTTCCTGACGATCAGCCTGTTTGTATAAAAATATTCTACTGTAACCAATGACGCCATTTTTTATTTGTTCAATACATATTTGTTGATCACCTGCTATGCGATAGACACTGATTCAAGCATTGAGGATGCGAGAGGGGTTGGGAAAGTAAATCACTGCTCTCTCATGAACGTCTTTCTACTGGAGTGGACACAGAAACAAAGAAATGGGGGAAAAAAGCTCAGCAAGGGGGAGGTCCTTTCTCAATTCTGTTCTCCCAGGCTGTAGGTGATTTCTGATAAGGAATAGGAAAGAGATGAGGGTAGGTTTTATGAGGAACTTGGAAACTTCAAATGTTTTTATAGGAGCTAAAAATCTGGTTGAGTTAGGGATGAACCCCCCATCATGTTTGCAGTTGCCTGGGAGCTTTGAGATAGATATCATTAACCTTACTATTTGGAAGACTAGAAAGTTCAGGCTCCCAATGTCCCAAACTGAACAGGGATGTGGAAGTCACAGTAAAAGTTGACATCTGTCTTGAGACTGGATCATAAGGTGGGAAAAGAAAAAACTATTCAAGCCCAGGAGAGCTATACTGTGCTTTTGGTACCACACCTGCTAAGACAGTGGCTTTGTGCTCTGAAAAAGGATTGAAAACTACTGAGGTTTGACATAACCTAGAAGGGTACAGTCTCTCCTCCCACTCTCTTTTCACCCAAACTGCACTGATTTTTCCAACTTTTACTTTTTCTTACCACCGTTTCCTCTTTTTCTTAAGTACTCCCCTTTTCCTGAAAAAAACTTTTGTTCTCTGTCTTTCTGTAAAATTCTTCCTTCAAATAATAAAATCCAGTATAAACATTCTCTTCAACAAAAGATTAAAAATTTAGGATGAGATATATTTTCCAACCCAATAATTATTTTCTTAGCATGTTTCCCCCCTCAATTCACAAGTAACTAAGCAGCATATAAAGCAGGGGGAAAAATCAATTTAAGTATAAAATTTAATTTAAATATAAAATAAGTTTAAAGGTTTTTTTTGGCATGTTCTGTGTTCTGCTCCAACGTTCTTGGGCTTTATTTATTTATTTTTTCTCAATCATATCTACTATCTTCCCTGCTTAACATATAATTACTCTAGGTTCACATTTCTTTCTTTAAAAAAAAAGATTTTATTTAATTATTTCACACAGAGGGAGAGAGAGTAAGCACAAGAAGGGGGAGCTGAAAAGGGAGAAGAAGGCTCCCCACTGAGCAGGAAGCCCGACTCGGGGCTCGATATCAGGACGCCCAACCAACTGAGCCACCTAGGCGCTCCTGGGTTCACCTTTCTGATTTGAGGTTTATCTTGCAACTGTCTTCTGAGAATGGCCATCTTTCCTAATCTATCAGGCCAGGCCTGATGATAGCAGGTACAGGGGTAAGGAATTTTTTTTTTTTTTAATGTGATAACAGAGAAAAAAGGGGATTTGTCATTTCTTCACTGAAAGTCCGGATAATTAAGATATTTAAAGAAGCTAGTGGTTTTATTTCCAGTGTAATTCTTGGAAAGGAAAAAGAAGGCTGGGGTTGTGAATGTGAATAGCCAGTCAAGGAATAGAATCCAATCAAAGGAATGGAAACTAGTGAAATACACTCTTTTTCATGGTTCCCGAGTCCTTTGTTTCTGCTGTTTACTTACCCATGCTTAAAAGATAGAAATATTTAAAAACTGTAGAAATGAAATAATTCTACAGCCATTTCCCTCAAGTTCACCCTCTTCCTACATTTAGTAACAGAAGTCAGACTATAGGAAGACTGAAGTGGTGTTGAGCCAGTGCAGAGTAAATGTCAAAAATACAGTGGGTAAAAGTTTAAATAGAATATTTACTTCCATGCCTGAAATTTAAGTTTTTAGGTAAGGAGGTCCATATTAGACAGAGAAAAACCTGAAGTGATGTGTAGGTGATTATTAAACATGTTATTTTAAAAAATAAAGATAAGTAAATTACATATTCAATTGAATTCAGGGAAAAAAAATGAACAGAACTTAAAAGATGAAAGCAGAAATTCATGAAGTAGGAGACCAGGAAAAATTGGTTAATCTGAGATAGGTCTTTCAAAACATCAATAAAGTCTAAAAACAGTTTCTTAAAAAGATCTCTGTGATTCAGAATAAAGATGGAAAACCTACATAGAACTAAAAAAATCATATCAATGAGAGAAACCAATAAACCATTTATAAGAAAACATTTCAACTCAGTGGTTACAAATTTGAACATTTTGTTAAAATAAACTATTTTCTACAAAGAAACTAAAGCACACAAATTGACTTGAGAATACATAGAAAATTTTCTGACCAATCACTCAGGAAGAAATTTTAAAATGTGTTGAAATACAGCATCTAATATTCAACCAAACTTACAAAGCCTAGTTGATATTATATGTAAGCCTTTCACACCTCAAGAAATAGACACTTCTTATGCTACTTTCCAGAGATTAGAAAAATATAGAAAGCTTTACAATTATTATCATAAGATGACAATCCCCACTACCAAAGCAGATTGTATATAGATGGAAATCAATGTTATATAATTAAAGAATACCATGTCAATAGCATACTAGTAGTATCTAATATTCCATGATATAGTTTGTTCTATGAATATGAAGATCATTAAATGTAGGGTAATCAATTAATATATCATCAGTACCTCAAGGAAGGAACACCGTCTCAAAATCCACCAGAAGCGCTTGACATATTTTTGGCATAGATGTTCAAAGATATGTTAATTGAATATCTCCTTAGCATGATAATAATATATTGTGATAAAATAAGTAGCCAATACTATGCTTAACTCTACAATGCTAGAGACATTCCTGGTAGTGTCAGGCAGAGCAATTTCAACAATTGCTGTTATTATGTAACATGGTTTTTGAAATGTTAACAAATGCAACATGATAAGAAAAAATATATATATACACATATACATATATGTGAAAGAAGAAAGCATAATTATTATATTTATGATAACTCTCTAGCTGGAATATGTGAGAGAATTAATTGAAAAAAGTCTCACTGGAATTACTAAAATAAATCTCTAAAATGGCTAGTTATAAAATCACATCATAAAATAAACATTTTCCTATTGAGCAACGATACCAGTTAGACTGTAACATCAAAAATCTACCATTTACTGTAAAATCAAAATTGTAAAATGTCTAGGAATATTTGTGTCAATAAGCCTTCTTAGGATCCATTTTAAAAGATCACAAAATTTTTCCTGAAGAATATTTTAAAAGACTTTTGGGGCGCCTGGGTGGCTCAGTCGTTAAGCGTCTCCCTTCTGCTCAGGGCGTGATCCTGGCGTTCTGGGATTGAACCCCACGCCAGGCTCCTCCACTGGGAGCCTGCATCTTCCTCTCCCTCTCCCCCTGCTTGTGTTCCCTCTCTCGCTGGCTGTCTCTATATCTGTCAAATGAATAAATAAAATCTTTAAAAAAAAAAAGTAAAAAAGACTTTAATATATGACAAAACACGGTCTCCCCCATACAGAGACCAAATATTATATAAACGTCAATAGTCCACAAGTTAATTCACAAAGACAATGCAATTCCAATTAAAATCCCAGAATGATATTTGAAGATTGCAGATTTGACAAAATATTCTTTTTTTTTTTTTAAGATTTTATTTATTTATTTGACAGAGATAGAGACAGCCAGCGAGAGAGGGAACACAAGCAGGGGGAGTGGGAGAGGAAGAAGCAGGCTCATAGCGGAGGAGCCTGATGTGGGGCTCGATCCCATAACGCCAGGATCACGCCCTGAGCCGAAGGCAGATACTTAACTGCTGTACCACCCAGGCGCCCCTTGACAAAATATTCTGAATTTCATCTGAAATAGTTATTATTAGACTAGCCAGCATTTTTATTTCTTTTTCTTTTTTCCTAGTGAAACATTTGAGAGCTCTAAAACTTCAATTACTTTATTAATACAAAATTAAAACGGAAAGCACATAAAAATGTGTCTGTGTGTGAGCATATATGCTATGCACTGGCTTATACACTGATGTGTGTGTGTGTGTGTGTGTGTGTGTGTGTGTGTATTTTACTGTATATGATTGTAGGCTATTTATTGGTAGCATTGAACCTTGGCATGAGTTTTTGAAAGGCATATTGTGTACTCACTGGCTCAGCATTTCTCTCTCCAAGAATTTGTCCTAAGGAAATAATCACAAGCATTCATAATGTTATATCTAGAATTATATCCACCCTAGGTTGTTTATAACGAGCCAAAATTAGAAAGAACATCTAAGGTTTCAAAGATGTGTGAACTTAGAATAAATCATGATACAATCATTGAATCAAATGTTTTGCAAACATTAAAACCAACGTGTAAGAATATTTAACGAAACAGATTTTTTTCATAAGGAAATTTAAAGGAATAGGTGTTAGGAAGGGCATCAACAGAAAGCCAGTTTCGGGAACTGTCCTTGTTCCAACTGACTTACAAGCATCTGCTTTTTTCATCTGCTGAAAAACACAAAACACACGATTTAAGGAATGCTACTACAGTTAACCAGGACTTTCAGGATCTCTTTGATAACCCATTTTAGTCTCCTGACTGGAAGTCCCTGTGTTACCCTCAGTCGGATCCTTGCAGCTCACTGTTCTCTGGCTGAGTGTGTTTGCCTTCTAAATGTTGTCAGGATAATGCGGTCTAAGCGAAAATTTAATCGTGGGACGTGGTGTGAGTAAAAGATTTGTGGAAGATACTTGAAGGTAGAAACCAAAACCAAATCGACAAAATGTGTAAAACAAGACAGAAGAAGGTGTTGATGGTAACTCATGTTTCTTAAAGTGATTTGCACAGCTCACAGCGGACCGCCTACAACCTTGCTCTCCAGTCTCCTTTAAAATTCAAGAGCAGCCCTCATCCTGCTTTCTGGAAGGCCTGCATGAACTAGTCCAGGAGATATATATCTCTAGTGTCTGGGCATGGGAAACTTGATTGCTGCTATCTGGTGAGCAGGTGAACAGGTGAGCTTTGCGGAAACAAAGGCTGGGTCCCACATGGAATTTCAAATACATTTCTTTGTAATATTTTTTATTCATATTTAGTTTCCGAGAACATTGGAAAATACTTCTGCTAAAAATATGACGTGTTAAGTGAGCTTTTCTGGACTTCACTGCCGTGATTATGCAAAATGCGCTCAGAGTTCTAAGCATTGACTGACTTAACCTATGGAATGTGGGGGTTATTTGCTTTGGACCGTTGAACGATATAAGGGCTGGGAGGAGAGTTCTAAAGTTCTCTTCAGTCTATTTCTGTATTAAGAGAGTACAATGATTAAGCCCACAATGTGGAAAATAATTCGTTAATATACAATTTATACCTTACACTTCTACCTAAGTGTTGATTAAAGTAATTTTATTCTAAGTAAGGGAAAATAAAAAATGCCCTACATATTGATAAATAAAAAATGTTCTCTCCAGTATAATTAATAAAAATATGAAAGTCCAATAATTGAAGATTACTAAGGCAAACTATATGGGAGTATTATACAGATACCACAAATATTTGAGTGTGTATACACAGGGAGATTTATGCAACAATACTCCATTAAAATATGAAAAATTATACCTGTATTGTGATCTCAAATTTGAGATTTATCTCTGGGGAAAATATTAGCAAAAATCATAGAAATATGTATTTCTTTTGGTTCTAGGTGGAGTATCAAATCTCAGGTCCCCTACTGATAACTGGATAGACTGTGTATGAAGCTGAACCCACCATCTGGCAGCTTAGTGCTCAGTGAAACCTGCCGAGGGCTGCCACGCCAGCAGGTGACACTCACCTTTTGATCCTCTCAGGCAAGTCTACAAGGCAGGCACTCTTAATAACTCCCCTTTGTAATGGAGATCGCGAAGCATGAAGGAACTAAGTCATTCTCAGCAAGACCCCCAAGAGGGAGAGCCAGAGTTGAACCAGGGATGAATCTGTCCAAATCCAGCTCCCAGTGCTTCTCGTTCACCCCACACACCACTCAAACACCCCAAAGTATGGGTATGTTCGCATCTCTAGGTGGCTTTGTTTTTTGTTCTTGGTAAGTTGGTGTTTTTTCCCAAATTTTCTAATGTGGATACATAGTGCCTGTAAAGGAAGAAGAAAATAATTGTTTTGGCTTTGGTGTTAGTTTCCCAATAAGAAAAGCTGTGAAGGGTGTAACCCTAAAAAGCAAGGTACAGATTGCAGATACAAATGGCATTGATCATCATAAACTCACAGCTACGCTCACAACTTAGCTTTGGAGAGCAAGGCATTTCGGGTATCAACACTCTTTGAAAATGTTTCTCTTTCACTTCGTCTAAGAACCCCGAACTGGATCAGTTTGTGTTTTGTGATTTTCTTTGACTTGAACATGTGGCCCTCAGGCAATGATCTGGTTAATGTCACTGAAATTCTCCCCTTAGTTGCTTTGATGAAGGTTGCAGAAAAGGTTTGCATGTCTTGTTTTGTTTTGCTTTATTCACATGCCTAGTGGGCTTTTTGTGGTCTCAGGTGTGGCCCTTGCTAAGGAGAAAGCAGCCCGGACGGGACCAGAAGCCAGAAGGCTTGCATGCTTCCCCCAGCTGCCCACTTAACCTCTAGTTGTGTCTATATTTTTGGCCATAAAATACATCAACTATATGCCCTTGAATTGGGCAGCAGAGAAGACAACTTTGTGCATGGAAAGCAAATGCAAAAGCTTTATTTCTATGTGTCTGCACTGACTTCTCCATTTGTCTGACTCATACTCCTTTTCTTCGCTTTTCTTTCTTTTCCTTCTTATTATCTCTGGCTCCAGGCTTGGGCTTGCCCACAGGAGTGCACGGAACAATTCCTCAGAGTGAGGAATTGCTTCTTCTGACCCCGAGCAGGTGCTAGGGTTATTATGACACCTCTTACCAGTGTCTAATTTCTTGCTTTCCACTATTTCTGTTTATGGAGCCCTCCCTCCTTAAGGCAAATACTGCCTTGGATGTGTTCTTCCATTAGTTCTGACACTTAAGGAGTGATAATAATAAATCAAAGGCATTTGTGTATTCATTTATGGGCTCCTGCACTTTCCAAAGCATCCTCTCAATTGTCCTGAAAAGCTCAAACTCGCTGGCTTGGCTGCTGTGTTAAATGTGCCTTGTCCCCAAACCATGCCAGTCATCGCGCTCCTGAGTCCTGAGTCCCGCTCAGAGCAGGGGTCCCGCCTGCTATGTGACTCTGAGGCCTCATTTGTAATCACCATAAACCGGAAGGAAGAGCCACAGGGCTACCATCAGCCCTGCAGAGACGGTGGAGCAGAGGAGTCTAATTACGGAAATTAAGGTCTGGAAGAGACAAGGTTTGCAAGTGCAAGATCTGTCGGCACCTTGAGAGCCATCGTCCAAGCATCTCTGGGTTGGAAGAACGGAAATACACTCACATTAATTAGTCTGCTGCACCAGAAGAGAATAATTTAAATGCAAAAGATAATCTCACTGCCCTTTTGATGGGGAAAGTTGTCCTAGATTGAAAGTTCGATTTCCGCGTGGGCAGTGTGTGTGCTCCTACATTGCAGCAGCATGGGCGATTGGAAAGAGCTAAAGGGGGGGGACAAACATTTTGAATGGTGGGTTGGCCCCTCGCTATGTGATCTTAGGCAGCTGACCACACCTCCCTAAGTCTCAGGTTTCAGTTTTCTCACTTGTAAAGTGGCGAAAATAGTGCTCAGTTGAATGAGATACTGTAAGGATTAAATATACTAAAGTTGATACTGTTTATGATGGATGAAAAAAGTCACAGGCACATTATATCCTCCAGAAACAGCTGGGTATTTTCTATGTATATATCCAGGCATCTGTGCACATATAATTTTTTTACCAGCGCCTTTTCATCTTGGTATTGCCATTTAGTCAATTCTGTTGGCTGTTATTAAAAGGCTTCCCAACACAATAGCAAGGGACAGTCAACAAAGGAAAGCACACAGTGCAGTGAAAGCTATTGAGAAATGTACATTCACCCTCCCCACACCCTTGACCTCCAGAATCAGATCAGTAACTTTTCTCCTCCTCATTTCCCCTTCCTGTGTCCACAGTGAAGGGAAGTTGGTTGCAACCTTTTGCAGATAATGTGACACGGGGCACACAAGAGCGGAAGGGAGAAAGGCATTTCAACAAAAGCCTGGAACTTCGGTTTAGGTAAATTCAGGAAGGAGAGCGATAGGAAATGGCAGCAGCCTTGCCAGGAACTAAAGGAAAGGGATTCTGGCTTCAGCCCCAGAGCAAAGTGTTAGGTCATCTATAATAAGGGCTGGGTGAAAAACCTTCAAGTCAAAATGAAAGATACAATGACACAAAGAAACTTATCAAGGCAACTTTGAAAGCAGTTAAGAAACCAATTCTTCTTTTCTAAAGAAAGTCTTCGGACGTGAGGTTCCCTGATCAGTGTGTGCTGAGTTCCGTGCAGGATAAACTCTTCTTCTCAATCTCAGGGGCCAAGTGACTGAGCCAAATTCTTCTTATTTATGAGGAAAAGGAAAGGAAACAGAAACTTAACAACAAAATGGAGTAGATTAAGCTCATTTTTTCTCAATTAAATCTCTTTTTAACAGGGAGTTTCTATTTTTGACCAAATTTCTTGTCATTAAATTGTCACAATTATTATAAATGGCACTGACAGAAAACAGTTGGTAGGAACAAGTAAGCCAGTTTAAAATCAAAAGAAGCGCGTCCTATCCCTAAATTACACTCAGTTAAAAACTTGAAGATGAGAAAGAGCGAGAGACAGAGACACAGAGAGAGAGAGAAAAGAGAGAGAGGAAGACAGGGACAGAGAGAAGAAAGAAGACAGACCAAGAGACCGAGGTATTCAGTCAGAGGAATATATCTCCCTAAACAATACACATTTTCCTTTTTCTGACACTAAAAATGCTGACCTTCCGAGTGAGATGTTTATCTTAAGATCAGAGCTGAATCATTGGCAGGAAAGGACAGGCTAATTTCAAAAATCGCAGGTCTGCAACGATTGACTTTCTTTGCTCCTAAAAGTTGACACCAAACATGAATAGACTCACAATTCTATATTAATTTCAGATTGTTTTCCAATCGGTCCATTACAAGTGGACCAGTCATCTTGCATAAATGTTATCCAGACCTAATGTCTTCGAAGAAGTTCCTTCTCGGTAGGGATAGTGTTCTGATTTCCACCCTCGCTGCTGAAGTATAGCATTTCAGTGACTCAAATTCTTTTTGTGACAGGGTCAGAAAGTAAGATGTTATAAAGCCACAGTGGGAAAATTCTGGGGTTAACATGCTAGAGGAGAGAGAGGAAAAAAAAATAAAAACATGTTTTTCTCCTTAATCTTCCCAGTTTTGTGGTGAGGTAAATGGAAAAGTTCTGTACTTGGTTGTGCTAAATTGTTACCCATCCACTATTCCCTGGGGTTAATAAGGGGAATCATTAACTATTAGTAAGATTGCTAACAATCTGGGAACACAGCACATACTGGGTGGAAAGTCACTCAAATGCACACTGGAACCTTCTCTTTGGACCGTGGGCCATACTGACTGAGAGTTTGAAGCTCACCTCAGAAACCGCCCCTTAGACAACCACGGGTCCAACATTTCTTCATTTTTTTCTGAGGCTTATTTAAGCCCCTCAGATGGGAATTTCACGCATGCTGCTTGGGCTACTTTTAAGTCCCACACCTTTTAGTTGGGTAAAAATCCACCTAGCCATTTTTCCATGATCTAGTAAAAGATACATTTTTTAAAATGTTTTATTTATCTAGACCATGATAATTATCACCTACCACGCACCCAACAATTATCTACATAGTTTTTTGTTTGGGCTGTAGGTTAATGCTGCCAGATAGATACTATTCTCTTCATTTTATGGATGAGAAAAGTTTTGACTCAGGAGAATTTAAGAAACTTGCCCAACTTTGTTCTACCAGTGACCGCTGAAACTTGAACATACGGTTTTCTGTTTCCAAAGTCTCTATTCTTCTGTGTTTACATTCTACGGCCTTGTAGGTTATAAACTTGCCCTCAATCATAAAAGTCTCTTCCCTTCAAGCCATAGCTAAGTATTATTAAGGCTGATGACTATCCCAATAATCAAAAAGATATTTTTCCATAATTTGTTTTCAAATTTGTTTCAAACAAGATTGACACATCTCGTGTCTCTTCAAGCAAGCATCCTACCTGTTGTTTGGGCCCCCAAACTCCCTCTGTGTTTGCCCCAGGACCCACTCCAACTCCCGTTTTTTCTTATTTGAGCCACTTGATTCATGCCAAACGTGCTGCTCATTCCGGAACCAGCTAAGCGTTCCCTTGCAAAGTCTTCAAACTCCCTAGAAATTTAAATAAAAAGAGGACTTTGCATGGGGCTTTTGGCTTTCTCTTTCTGTCCCTGTAAACACTGCCAGTAGACAACTAAAAAGAAAAACAGGAGCCCGAAAAGCCTTGAGACATAAGTGACTCGATTAAAATTATTTAAAATTATTTAGCCATTTAATTAGAGATCGAGAAAATCCATGTGGATTTCTCTCTATTTGTAGTCCACCCTGTCTATAGCTACACAGACTTTTTTTTTTTTTTGACAGAGATAGAAACAGCCAGCAAGAGAGGGAACACAAGCAGGGGGAGTGGGAGAGGAAGAAGCAGGCTCCCAGCGGAGGAGCCTGATGAGGGGCTCGATCCCAGGACCCTGGGATCACGCCCTGAGCCGAAGGCAGACGCTTAACCGCTGTGCCACCCAGGCGCCCCTACACAGACATTTTTTTAAGTCAATTTAATTGTATGCATGAATCTCATCTATACGCCCCAATTTAAGCTGTTGGAATACAGATTTCCCATTTCTCCCCACCCGCTGACTTCGCTTTAAATTCTTCTCAGCTGATGTGGTTTTAAAGCTAAGTATGTTTTCTTTCTTTTATAGCTTAATGTTACGCAAGGATTTCTCCACTCCTTCCAACCTCATGCCACACATGACATTCTGTCTCCATCAAAAATCAGATCATTTCTCTCAAAGAGGACTGGCATCAAGGCAAACCTTAGACATAAAAGGAAGGGTTAAGTTTACTTCCAATATTAGGGAATGATTCGGAAATAAATGTCGAGGTTAAAAAGTCCAGATGGTAATTCCACTGTATCCTTACTATAAACATGATTTGATTTATGAGAACTACTAATGGTATCTCAGTTTGGATCTGGATGGCTTTGCTTTCTCTCATCTGAGTTTTAAATTCATCAGATTCTTTTACTCCCACTATCAATCCTTCACTACAAAGAGGCACTCCTCATCAAGAATTTGGGAGTATTTTAAAATGCAGAAATTGATAAATGTTAACAACCCTAATCCATGCAAATTACTGTCTGTTGTCGTTATTTATAACCTGGCGGACGTGCTTATTCAAAAGATCCTCAAAGAGCTCTGACAATTCATGCTTCCAGTTGTGAATCATCTTTTGCTCTTTTTCCCTCGTTCATAAAGGATCACACTGAATTAGTTTTCACTTTTTTTCTTTGCCTGACATGGCAATTATTAGCTTTCTTGGCTTTGTCAGAAAAAAAAAAAAAATCCATCGGAAATGTTTATCTCCTGGGGCAAATCTCAGGGTAACAGCATGTTTATCACTTCAAGGGTCTGTAATCCAAAGGCAGCCCCAGGCCCACCAGTTTTATAACAGGAGAACTGGAGGAGAAACAGCCACATGATTGAGCAGCTATGGTACAATAATCCTCTGTTGTGAGTCTCACGGTCTCCCCAGCCCGTCTTTGTTCTCTGACCTCTGCTGATTCAATGTACAAGCTGAAATCATACTAATTTCATCTCTTATTTGCATCTGACTCTGTCAACTACCAAAGTGGTGGTCTGGAGAGTGGACACCCTACACGATTAGGTCTCTTTCTTGCATAGTGAGAATCCACGTGTTTTATGTGAAGGCTAACGCTGCCTAGTATCTAATTGGAAAATCATACCAGGAAAGAAGGTCACTTGAATTAGAAGGATGGCTAGAATGATCAGACCGGCTGCAGTTTACTTTATTACATGTGAGGATGCACACAACCGAGGTGTCTGTTCTATGATGGACACAAAATTCTGTATGGTTCTTCAGACTCTTTCAAGGTTCAGTTTCAATAATATCTCCATTATGAAACCTCTAGGTTTCCATTTATGAAACCAAGGCTGAAAAAACTACTCCATCCCCTGTGCTCCCAGTGGTATTGCGGACACACTTGGACTCATTCAACATTCAACACAATTCTTAAAAGTTCTAGGCACTTTTTAGAACTTGAAATATAACCAAGACCAAGACACAGTTTATACCCTCCAGAGAGAAGAATGGGCTGTTGCAATAAATCTTCCACAAGTTATAAACTCGAGATATGATAGGGGTTTGTAAGAAGGGCATCTTCCTTGTTGGGTTAAGAACGTGACCCTCTAGAGTTCACCAAGACAGTCCAGTCTCAGTGAGTAGAAATAGGGAGAAGGCAGAAAAAGCCTTAGCATGAGGAAAAGATGAACAATGTTTTGTATTTCCAGAAGTGAAAGAACATATTTGTGGGAGAACTGCAAATAGAAAAAAAAAGTGGTTTATGGATAGAATTCAATATTAAGAATTGATTAAAACACAAATTGGACAATTAAGCAGAGATCAGTTCATAAAAGTTAAGGATTTACATTTTATTATGAGGACAATGGAAACTGGGCCTTACAGGTGATGATAATGGAGATGTGAATACAGTAAATGGTTATGGGAATGGAGAAAAGTACAGAAAGTTGGCCTTTATTACAAGATAAAATCAAGAGATTGTTGGCTATTTGGGAATGGGGGAGAGAGAGAGGTAGACACAAAGGATGTTAGACAGGTTTTTTCCTGGGAAACAAGGAAGTAGTGGATAACTTGTTGAGATAGGGAACTCAATAAAAGGAAGTGTTCTGGGGGAGAAAACACCGAGTTTGGTTTTGCGTTTTCCAAATGCAACTATGTGGAAGTGTGTATGGTGTGGGAGGAGAAAAGAGCTGAGACTGATACACTAAGGAAATATAAGAATTAGGATTCAGATAGAGGACCGAGAAGAACTGGCCAGAGAGGGAGTAGGAAAACCAGGGCGACTTCATTAGGAAAAAGAACATTTCAAGAAGGAGGTGAGGGCAGGAGCACTACATTTCAAGGAAGTAAAGTAAAACCAGGAACCAATAAGCATCAATGTAATTTTTAGAAGCGAGTAAGTCCTTGGTGGACTTTTCATAGGAGTGTGGGAGCCAGAGACCAATTGCAGAGATGGGGAGAGTGACGGCAAAATAGAAACATGCAGAACAAGTTTTCAAAAGACTTGGATGAGGGAGATAAATACCTTCATTACAGATCAGGAGTTCCTTTTAAGGCATAGAGTATCCCCACTTCTCACTGCTCCAATCCACAACACTAGATTGAATTTTTGTAGTCAGTCAAGTTTTTTCTATTTATTTATTCAGAAATTCTCAGTGACTAGCCTAGTGCCTGGAGCTCCATAAATACTGTTAAATAAATGAGTGACTGGGGCAGAAGTGATGAATATTTTTTCCACCACTATTTTCCAGGGAAACTCTAATTCCTTGGATGGAAATTATTTTGGGGACTGGAATACGAATCTATTTGAAGTGAATTGAGTCTTCATAAGGCCAGGATACCACGTATTTAATTACACTTTCTTTTTTTTTTTTTTTTTTTTAAAGATTTTATTTATTTATTCGACAGAGATAGAGACAGCCAGCGAGAGAGGGAACACAAGCAGGGGGAGTGGGAGAGGAAGAAGCAGGCTCATAGCCGAGGAGCCTGATGTGGGGCTCGATCCCAGAACGCCGGGATCACGCCCTGAGCCGAAGGCAGACGCTTAACCGCTGTGCCACCCAGGCGCCCCTTAATTACACTTTCAATGAAACTCAGTGATATCCTTCTCTCTGATGGAAAACTGACTTTCTAAATAATTAAGTGAATTAAAACTTGTGTATGACAGGATTATTATACCAGCAAGAGTCCCACTGCAAATACATGAAACTGTCATTGCAGTAACTGAAGGACTAAAATAGATGTCTATGTAGACAGCTACACATTTACTGCCTGAGGCTCAGAACCAATCATAACTCTAGGTGAACTCAATTCCTCAACGCACCGGGGGAAGCCAGAGGAGCCTTCCAGGTGACCTCTGGTTGACTGGCTTCTGGGATATATATAGCACAGGCTGAAGTGTGCTGTCAAGACTCACCATGTAAGTATTCTCAACTCCATTAAAATATTCCTTTCAAAGAGAAAGAATTGCAGAATGAATTCGGGAAGGATCTGTCTTATGACTTTTTGGAATTTGGAACTCAAGAGGGGCAATGCTGTTGTAGACTTGGATGTGACCAATATGGACATGGAGACCTAAGCAGAGAGAACATTGTATCATCGGAAGGGGAGAGGGCTGTCCTTGAGATATGTCTTCAAATACCATCTCTTTCCTTTAAAATACTTGCCATTGTATTTCATTGATTGTTTTTGGATTTTGTTGTGAATGCTCAATCAGGATTTATTGAGCACCTATAATACACCCTACATCCCAGCAACAGCTAAACACTTAAGCTTGCATTATCTCGTGTAACGCCCACCATCCCGCAGAGTGAGGAATTAAGGCCAGCGGAGAGAGTGGTCATGGATTACACACCGGTAGGAAGCAGGGCCAGAATCTGGATTCATAGTTTCTGAATCCTGTGACTTTTTTTTTCCATGATAATCGATATGGCTATTTGATACATATATTACTCACAGAAGACACATTTTCATATCTTTCTCAAAATTTTAAGATTTCAAGGCCTGAAGAACCAGTCTCAGCATTATACCGTGACACGTGAATGTTGTAAAAGGCACCAGATATATAACCCACCCTGCAGATGTCTCTGTTGCTTCTTCGGAGTCTGCATAACAATAGACCAGTGGCATAGTGTAGGGTGATTATCTTCTGAACGTGGCTTTCCCCAAGTTCCAGTATCTAGAAATACATGGAAAAATGTCCATATTAAGCTTGCTTAATATTAAACATATGGAATCGCGGTTCACATGTGACACTGAAAATACAGTTTTATGTATTTTAGAAAGTGTGTCGGGCCTATTTTGCCTTAAGGCATGATCTCTGACAACTGGAAGTTCAAGTACAAAGTTTGGTCATTTTTCCATCTGCAGGGGGCAGCTCAATGACCCTGTAGGAGAAGCTTTGCAGTTTAAAAGAGGTATAACACCCTAACCCCATGTTTTGACATCTCTTACAAGAAAAAAGGAGTTTTAAGTGGCACCCCATGTTCATAGAACATTAGATAGCTAAGTCAGATTTCAGGAAGAAAAGAAAGGGAACAGCTAGATGTTATCAGGTTTCTAAGAGATCAAAGCAGAACCCTCTTTTTTTTTTTCTCTCCAGAAAAGCGTGGGTGGAGAAGGGTGGAGAAGCTGTTCTGTGATCTTTAGGCAACCTGATGTGTAGTTGAAAAACCTTCAAGTGGCTTGACAGCCTCGGCTACTCATTCTTATTTTAAAGCTTTAATTATTGTGGTTATAAAACACACACACGCACAAGTATCAATGACACATACAGAAGAAATCAATGAGTTAGTATAAAGACGTGTGTGTTATCAGCATCCATGATCCAAAATTAGAATGCACCTCATCCCCAGCAAATTCCTTTCTAATCGCAGCACCCTTCCCTCCCCTCCGAATCACTACTCTCCTGACTTTTGAAGGAATTATTTCTTGTTCTCTTTAATACATTAACCACATAGAAATACATCTCTAACATGAGAGCTGAGTTTTGCCTGTTTTTGAACTTTTTTTTATATGTACCTTGTCTTATTGTTTTGACTTCAAAAAAATGTATTTTATGTATTCTAGGAAGCAGTATTATAGAAATAAACTTTGTGTTCTTTTGTGTCTGGCTTGTTATTCACACCATGCTTGGGAAATTCATTAAGTTTTCATGGGTAACTATAATTCTTTAATCTTGCTGCATATCCCACTACTATATGATCATAAACTAGGTGCCCATTCTATTATTGATGGGCATGTGGGTTATTTTTATTTTGGTTTATTAAATATAATGTGTCTGTGAATTCCCCTGTTATCTGTCTCCTGGTGCGTATTTGAATACTCATATCTTCAGCGTTAGAAAAAATGCTCAACAATTCTCCAAAGTGGTTGTGACCAATGTGCGCTCTTCACAGAAGTGTATGAATGTTTTAGAGAGCAGTTCTTGTTCATTTGTTTTTAATTTTTATCATTCTGATATCATTCCGAATGATAATTTAACATTTATCATTCTAGTGGCATGTTGTGGTTTCCATTTCGTTTCTGATGTACGTGATGATATTGAGCATTCTTTTGTATATTTATCAGTCATTTGGATATAGCCTTCCCAAGTCTCACGCCTATTGGCCTGTGTGGTTGTCTTTTTCTTCTTATTGATTTATAGAAGTTCTTTATGTATGATAGACACCAAACCGTTTGATATTTTTCTGAATTTTGTTCACAGGTAGCCGTAAAATAGTTTTTTTTTATTGATTTGTATCAAACTGCCCTGGCAATTCTAAAAATGTATTTGTTGATTCTCCTGAATTTTTACATAAAAATCACCACCTGTCATAATGATATATTGATTTACTTTTATTTAATCCTTAGGCCTTTGATTTATTTTTCTTGTCAATTTCATGGCTAGTACATATAGCAAGCATGTTTTTACTGCTATTGCTTTTCCCAGTTTCAAAAGGACAACTCCAAAATTTCCACCATTAAATATGATGTTTGATGTATGTTCTAAAACTTACTCTCTAGTAAAGACATTTTCTCTATTCATATCATGCTGATATTTTTAAAAATATTATGAAAGATGTTGATCTTGAACAGATTTATTTTTTCATTTATTAAAATACTACAATTTTAAAAATTGATTCTGCAAATGCAGTATGTAACAATAATTTTATATTTCAAATACCAAACTAACCTTGCATTTTTGGAGTAACTCCAAGTTAGTCACATTACATTTACCGGTTTTTATTTAATGAATTTTTAAATCCATATTAAGCAGTGACTTAATTTGATGATAATGTTCTATTCTCCTGGTGTTGTTTCAGGTGGTATCAAGGTGATAGTGGCCTCGTAAAACGAATTAAAGGTTATTCCTCCTTTGTTTATTCTCTGGAATAGTCTGTGTGAGATTTTCAGTTTTTCATAATGCTTTGTAAAATTTGCTATCAAAGCTACTTGGGGTTTTTCTTGAGACAATTATTTAAAATCCTTGGTTCAATTTTTTTTCCTAAAATAAATGATATTCAGCTTTTCTGTTTATTCTTATCTGCATTTGCAACATAGTATTCCCCTAGGAATTTGCATATGTCATCTGAATTTTCAAATTTATTAGCATAAATTTCCTCAAAATACCTGTTTCTCCTTGAATGCCATAGGCTGGGTAGTGATGGCCTAGACAGAAATTATTTATTTCTTTTCATATATGTCTTTATTAAACTGACCACAACTTCAGCAATTTTATTACGTTTTCCCAATAAACAATTTTTCACTTTCTTGGTCTTTTCTATTATGTATTCATTTGCTATTTTGTTAACTTTCACTCATATTTCATTCCTTGTACTTCCGTTGAGTTCAGTTTGTTGCTCCCTTTCTAATCTGTGGTCAATTTTAAGATTACTTCCCACCCATCTTTATTTGCAGCCATCCTTGTAGATGTATTCAAAAGGCTATAAATTTTCCTTTAAGCATGGCTTTATCTGTCTTCCAAAAGTTTTGAGATAGCCCACATTTTTATTATTACCCAGTTCTAGATACTTTCTGAATTCTCATTTTGATTTTTTTTTCTTAACCTCCAGGTTATATCTTCCATCTCCTAGAATATAGTAAGCAGGCTTAATTTGAATTTTATGTTTCATGGCTCCAATATCTCAAGCCCTTACAAGGCTTTTTATAATATCTGGAGTTTCTTCTGGAATTTTCTTCAAATTGCTTTATTTTCTTACAAGCTATTTTTATCATATGCTATAAATTATACTTTCAAAATTGTTTGTAGAAATCGTACAAAGCCTAGAAGGGAGTATCTCCCTGTAGATACAATTTATAGTTGCTTCTTCCAGGTATCAGAGGGATTAGCAACCTGGAATTTTCTCCATCCAATTTGTTAATTGAAGAGATTCAAAGCTGAGCTGCAATCCCTTGAGACCCTGTCTGCTTCTACTTCACTCTTCTGTGGCACAGCTTACCTGAGGGTATTTATCTGGATTCCCTATCCTGAGTTCCAGACTGTTATCCAGGATTCCCTGGTCTCCATGGATGGTCAGAATCACTGATGATCCCCTCATCCTCTCAGATACCTTATAATGAATGACAACTTCCCCCAGCAGAAAAGTGACCCCAAATCCTAGACTCACTCTCATTAGATCTCTGTCCTCTCTTGTATCCTGGCCCAGTCAGTTTTCAGAGTCCCTTTTGTAATTCTAGACCTTCAGAGAGAATATAGAATTGGCTTTTCTGGTTATCCTTACCAGTCCAAATCGCCTAGTTCATCATTACTAGAAGCAGAAGCCCAGCCAGAGATATTTTTCTTCCCTAATATAAATAAAAGACAAGAGTCTCCTTGCTTTTGATATATCAATTTAACTAGGCGACATAAGTTATCAGGCTTAACTTACTCACTGTCTTAACTTTTGTCCTGATGCAATTGAAATCTTTACTCAATTATATCCTTGTAGCATATTGCTCTGAGTGACTTTTCCTGTTATAAGCATATGGTGTTTTTAGTTCTACTGTTAATTCCCTTCCACTGGACTTGTTTAAAACATGCTCATTTTCAACTGAGAGCCTGGGTGATGCATGCATTACATTCTAAAATGCCTGGCTAGCTTTCTCAGGAGATGAAATTATGCACCAATCATTTAGATTTATATAGATTTTCTAGGAGTTATTTGCAGAATTATCAAGAGCCAGCTATACAAGGTTTGAAAAAGGAGGGGCACCTTGCTCACTCGACTGGGAACATTAACCTTCTTTATTTCATGAGGACTGTTGCTATTAAGACAAAAGAAAAATGAAAGCATGGGGGCCCTTACTTGTGTGAAGATATGACTCTCACATCGTATGAAACTATTCCAAAATTAATTCTGGATTTTCAATGAAGAATATGGAGCCATGCACTTACATATATGTCACAGTGGTATAGACTACCCAGACTTCTAGAGAGCTGCCAATCAGAATGAGGGAAAAGAAGTCATTTAAAGAATGCTGGAATAAAAACCCATTGCTTATATTTCTGCTTATGGTGAATATTTATTATCTTCTCTGTCTTGGATTTCTTTCTTTGGCTTGGAAATCTCCTCCTCCCTGCTTTGGATAAATGACTTCTTCCCTTTCAAAATGCATGATCTGAAATGGTGCATTGGTCAGTATACTCCTGCGGTCATTATAGTTGATATAGGTGTGGATACATTTCATAATCTGAAGACTATATTTTCCTCTCTCCAGACATTGCCTGAGAGGTGGGCCTGGGCCTGGCCGATCAACCTAGACCCTGTCTAGGATTATGCAATTTAAACTAATTTAAAAAGGCTTTTTCTGTGATGGCAGGTCGAGGAAGATGTGAGCCCCATGTGTCTGGCAGAGTGAGACCATCAAAGGTAATGAAGCTGACCCAGAGAAAAGCAAAGGTGAATAATAGCGGAACTTCTGATGATGTTCAAGCACCTCACGTCGCTGAGCAGGAGGTCCGGGGGTATTCCTTGCCCTTCCAGCAGAGGACAAATGGTCCATTAAATTCCTTTTTTTTTTTTTTTGTCTAAGCTACTTTGAGTTGGACTCTTTCCATTGGTGACTTAAATTTATAAGGTTACCAAATAAAATAGAGGGTGCCTAGTTACATTTGGATTTCAGGTAAACAACAAATAATTCTCAGGTTTATTTCCATGTGATATTTGAATTTGAATTCCAGTTAAATACGAAGTTGGATAAACAGAAGGAAAAAAAAAAACTGTCGTAGTATAAGTATGCCCCAAATATTGGATAAAGCTTACTTAATACAACATTATTTTCAGTGTATCTGAAGCTTGTATTTGGCGTTCTGTATGTTTATTTGCTAAATCTGATGACCATAACTTAGAAGAATCTTGACCAAAATGTGGATCCCATTTAGGCTATACAATTTGATTTTTCATGGATAAAATTGTTTTACTAATTCTGCATTCAAAGTAAACAAATAAATAAAACTGCCCATTTTTATCATTTTTATCAACTGATTTCTTCTTACAATGACTTATTTTCACTTAAACTCAATTTAACAATTTTACTTTTATTGAGTTTCTTGGGGCGCCTGGATGGCTCAATCATAAAGCGTCTGCCTTCGGCTCAGGGCGTGATCCCAGAATCCTGGGATCGAGCCCCACATCAGGCTCCCTGCTCCGCTGGGAGCCTGCTTCTTCCTCTCCCACTCCCCTTGCTTGTGTTCCCTCTCTCGCTGGGTGTCTCATTCTGTCAAATAAATAAAATCTTAAAAAAAAAATTTCTACCGTGTGCAAGACATTGTGAAGGGTGCAGTAGGAATAAAAACAGATGTGGAATCCATGCTTTTAAGGACCTTAAAACCAACTTAAGGGAGAAAAACTCAATTTGTTGCTATAATTTGCAGAAAAAATGTCAAACAGGACAATACACTCTCCCAGTTATTCAACGCTTTATAATTTATAAACTATTTCTCAGATAACTGTTCTCACTGAATTCTTACAATGTTGAAAAATGGATTATTATATCTATTCCCTTTTTTAAAAAGGAATAAATTGAAGTTCAAAGACGTTAAGTAATTTCCCTAGATCTCCCAGGTAACATGTAACATAGCCAAATTTTAATTCCAGTTATTTTTACTTCAAAGTTTTCCACTCTGTTACTCTGCCATTAATTATCAAGAAAAATTTTAGAATATATGGCATAGTGTATAGACCTAGGACAATGTAAGGAAATGTTTAGTGGAGTCAGTAGACAACTTTAAGAAGGAGGTAAGATGTGAGAAGGGCTTAAAAAATGCATATGATTTAAATAGCAGAGCTCATTAGATACAAAGGGTATTTCAGAAGAAGGAATACAAAGGATACGAGGAAAGAGGGAGCAAGCAATCAAAAGAAGCCACTAGAGCGAGGAGTCCTTCTGGGATAGAAATCTAGGAAAGTCATTAAATTAAAACTTGTTAAACTCTGTCTACTCATTGTCTGCCCTCACACGGATGAAAGGGAAAGCTCGACACTGACTCAAGACACTGATGGGAAATCAACACCATCCACCATATCTATTAGCCCATTGACTTGACCGCGCTACTCAACAAACATTTGGTGGTTTTTTCCTTCTTCTGCAAACTTCCCATCCCCCTTCTTCATTCTCACTCTCAGATGATGCTCTTTATTTCTATTTTAGTAGAAAAAATGGAAACCATTAGAAAAGAATTTGCTGATGACTACCAAATGTAAATCTTGAGACTACTGTCCCAACTCCCTACCGGTATATCCAGTTGCTACTCATCATGTTCATTTGGCTAGCCAGTAAGTTTTCCCAATTTCCCATAACCAGAGCCAAATTGCTGATTTTCTTCCCCCAAACTTGCCTTCAGCAAATGGTAATGCCATCATTCCACACATTTAGGCCATTATTCTCAACCCTCCTTCTGACAAGTGGCATCTAATCCATTAACCAGGTATCATTATCATCACCTGGTCATTGCCATTGTCTCCTAACTGGACTGTCTTCTTCTAGGCTTGCCTCTATTTAGTCTACCGTCAGCAGAGCACCTGAGTGACCCACGTTATGTTTCTGCTCAGAACCTGCCAGTGGCAACTTCCCATCTCTCTTCTGCACAGCCCAAGTCCTTCCACTGGCCTAGTAGGCTCTACGAGACCTGGTCTTCTGTTGTTATTCCAACAACACCTACTCTCATCACTTTCTTGACCTACCCTCCAGCGACCCCAGTCTTGCCATAGATCAAAAACACGTGACCTGCTTCTGCATCAAAGCTGTGTGCTGCATGTTTTCTCTGCATACATTTTCCTCCCCCAAATGCCTTACTCTCTTTCTTTCATTCCCTTATACCTCATTCAACTCTCTTACTCTCCTTTTAAAAATTGCAACTCCACACCAGTGCTTGGCTTTCTCTATTTAGTTACCCTGCTCTAGTCACCTCTACAGCATTTATTATAATCTGATATACTGTGTGTATTTTACTTACTTATTGTCTATCTCCTCCTACTGGAACATAAGCTTGCTGGGCACAGGGATGTTGATTGGCCCATTTCTGGATTCCCAGCAGTGAGCATAATGCCTTTTACATGGCACACTGAATAAATGTGTGTTCAATAAATAAATGACCTCAGCCATACTGTTCAGATCTGTGACAGTTTTGAAACCAGGCAGCCAAGTATAGAGACACTGAACCACTAAGATCCTCGGCAAGATGAAAATATATGGGGATTAATGTGGTAGAAATAGCTATAATATGTATATTATATGTTGGAGAAACTAAGATTATAATGTTGTCTGAGGGAGTGGTAGTGGTGACAGAGTCCCCTAGGGCCTACATGAGGTCAAGGAAGGGGAGTTTCTTAAACTATACTCACAGTTACAGGGTGATTTAGACATAAGACAAAGAGACCAGATGGGAGACTGTCACAGTATTCCAGGTTTGAAAAGATGTAGATATGAATTAAGAGTGTGACTGGAAATGAGGAAGACAGAAAGGCTGGTTACAGAAAGATCCAGAAGGTGAGGGGCAAAATGGAAATCAAATGCGTGTTAGGGGTCATCAACGAGCTTGAGTGTTCCCAATTAGGGTACTGGAAAACTAATGGCACCCCTGATTTCAAAGAGCTGTCTGGCCAGGTCAAATGGTTCCTTTTGCTGTTTTTGAACAATTTTTTTTTATTTTTAGGGGGAGAGAAAGAGCAATGGTAGGCAAAAGATGAAAGCCAAATCCATCGTCTCCAGTGTCTTGCCACTTCTCCAAATTTGTGAAAGTTCTTTTGGGGATGAGGCAAATACTTGAACACTGGGTTGCCCCAGATCCATTTGGACTCCTTCTCTCCATGGTATCACAGGGCCAAAAATTTCCTGCACTCTTTTTCTTAAAAAGACTTTTTTGTTGTCTTTATTCCATGATGCTACCAGTAAAGAGGTGTTCGGTGGCGCTATTGCAAAGTGAAATCAAGGTCACCGGGGAAGTTTGTGGCTTTGCTGGGAGTTCTCACTCACTAAACTCCCTGTAGTTGTGCATCAGAGCAGGTCACTGTTACGGTTTGTCAGCCATGCTCAGTGGTAGAAGCTTGCACACCATCTGTTCTCAGATGCCTGGTTTTGCCCAGAGCCATTTGTTCCTCTCTCTCTCTTTTTTTTTTTCTCCCCACCAATTTCCACAAATACCAAGCAGGAAAATCTTAA
Source organism: Ursus americanus (assembly GCF_024610735.1). Classification (NCBI taxonomy): domain Eukaryota; kingdom Metazoa; phylum Chordata; class Mammalia; order Carnivora; family Ursidae; genus Ursus; species Ursus americanus. Next base: position 13,042,911 of record NC_142154.1, read on the forward strand.
CACATTTTGCTAGTATTGGAGTGATTGAGTGTTAAATGAATTAAACTTGGGAGACCAGCTCATTGAGGGACCGTGCTGAACTTCATACATGTAGAGAAATAGCAATTCGCCCGCAAGCAGATGAATTTTCTTTTTGGTGCCTGTACAGACTTGTCTGAAAAGGTTAGAAGAAAGTGAGAAGCCATTCCCTCTCTCCCATGTAGCTCCTTTTGCCTGCCACGAAAAGCGGAGGCAAGGAAGGGAATTAGCATTTACACCGCATTGTAATTACCTGCCATTGCTGAGAGTTCTCATAGGCTGATCTCTACACCAGGCATTTCACATAGAAGATTACAGTTAAGAAGGTATTCAGTTGGTCCAGTCAAATTGTTCTTTTCAAAATTAACCTTGTCTTTAAAAATTAAAGAACACAGCTGCCCTCATCCTCAACTGATAAATCTATTCCAGAGGAGAGCCTGACGAATCTGTTTGTTCAACAAGTACTCAATGATTTTCAGGGTCAGGCAAGGGTGGAAATTAATGAAGGAGGGGAATCACTAAGGTAACAAGCCGGGGCAACTGGAGTGAGGTCCAGCTCAACACCCCCCAAAGAACTCACTTTGATCCAATCAGTCTCCACAAATCTCGGTTTCCTTATTTCCGAAATAAGGAAAATGGCATAAATCCCTTTTATTAAAAAGGAACTTCTCAACTATCTGGTACCCGATCAACAGAGAAGAAATTAAACCTACTATTAAACATTAGACAGTATAAATACTTTTATACATTTGAATTAAGAGGCCGTTCAACAATTCATAAAGTTGCGGGTAAATAATCTTATGCTGCTTAAAATTTAGTAACCAACTAAGAAATGAAAGCCTATAGCCCTTTAAAATCACTGAGGTCCTCTTGTCGAACCCGCCACGGTAAACCGCATAATTACCTAAAGCAAATCGAGATGATCTGTGCCAAGGTCAGAGAGTACAGACATGCAGAAAATCCAAAATACAAAGATAAGCCCTCTGGGGCATGAGATACAATATTAGACATTTTATAACATTTTTACCACTTGTTCAGTTTAGCTTGGGGAGCTATTCCGAGTATTATATAATCCATTATAGGCAGTGTGGAATGAAATTTTAGACAAATGTTAACTACGCTTTTAATGGAGGTAAAGTTTACCATACTAATCATTGATTTTCTCTACAGTCTTTCACTTAGAGAGTATTTATTTAGTTCTTCAACACATAATGCATAGCGTCGGCCACTGGGGAAGGGTACAATAACATTCAAAATATGGAATTTATAATTTAGTAGCAACAGGAGGGAACAAGTCAGAAAAGGCCATACTTAGTGAAGGACAGCAAAACTTACAGTTTCCTCCCTTGGAGATACTCATCTTTGCCCACATGTATCACGTGTATAAATGCACTGTATGTATTCCATGTATTTTCATACTCCTCCCGAGATTCCAGGACTCCATACATGGAGCCAGTCGAATACTGTTGAAGCTTCGGTGTGGATTTTGGCCCTCCCCACACTGGTGTTGCTTCTCTAAGTGGCTGAGTCCTTAAACGAGGCAAGAGTCAAGGCAACATACTTGGGGGGCCGAGGTTTGGGGTTGAGTCCTTGTTTGCCATGCAATTTTGGGAAATGAATGTATATTTCCAAGGCCTCATTTCTTCATCTGTAAAATTGGATAGTCTCCAGTGAACCATCCAGAGAAGTCTTATATAACAGGAAAATTGCTTACTTAGTAGGTAACCACAAAGTCTTTGTTACTCTGTAAACCGAGTGAATATTTCATGATAAAGAATTACTGATAAAAAATTTTCGAGTGCTGATATCAAGGTTTTTTTTTTTTTTTTTAAAGAGGTCTTACCTTTTGAAGATATACACTGACACATGGGGAGGTTCAATATTGTATTCTCTCTACACTGATCTCCTGAAATATCAATTGAAAAGCACACACACTTATAAATTCACATATTCTGTAACAAAGTTTTAAAAAAGCCAGCTCTTGGAAGAATGGCATGAAGAAAATGCCTTTTCCCCAAACCAAAACATTTTTTTTCTCCCTATCTTTTTCCTAGGCTTTTGTTATATATTCAGGGATACCTTGGGTAAACATAGGCAACAAAAGGAAGAACTATGGAAATAATCTCCCAGCATTCTTAAACTAAAAAGGGAAATCATTGTACACTGCCAGAATCTGGGAAGGCCCTCTAGCTTCCCCACCCCGGGTCCCCCTTTGATGGCACCTACTACAATGTGGATTTATGTTCACCAGAATATCGCCTACTGTATAACGAGTAGAGTATAAAGTGCCATATTGGACTACCATATGGCTACTAACCTCAGAGGTTGGTAGCAACTATCAATGTAGAAATTTGAGAGCAGAATGAGCCTCAGGATAGAACCAGTTCTCACTCAAGCATGCTATATAATTGGCTGTAGTGAGAAACTAAAAAATGTCTCAGAAACCAGATGGATTTGAAATGTTCCATTATTCATAAACACTTTTTTTTTTTTTTTGCATTTGTACTTGTTCCCATTCCCAAATATTCTGCCACAGAAATTTGCTGAAGAAGGTGTGAAAAGGGACAAAAATCTTTGCTTGCTTTTCTGGAAGGTGTCCCTGCAGACACGGTACCCAAGGAGCTAGAAGAAATGGCTGTGGCAGTTTGCTTCGGAACTTCTCTCGGCCTGTTTGGGCCTGTTTGCGTAATTCATGAACGTGGGGGGGTGGGGAGTGGGGGGGTCTTTGGGGGGGGCTTGTTATGAACATGGCCACAGGTGATCATGGGCTTTCTGAGTTTAAAGCTCTGGAAGCTCATCTTCTCCAAACTCAGCTGCTTTTTCCCTGTTTTTGATCATTCCAATGACAGGCATTGATGTCCTTCTGATAGGAAGTGGCTTCCTAGGGGAGAAAATGGCTCAGTCTACTTCCTGCCTTCCACCCTCCCCCACCCCCCACACCTTTCCTCCAGCTGAAGAGAGAAGAAGGTAGGGGTGCTTTAATTGGAGGTGGAGATTTTTTTTTTTTTTTTTTTGGTCCAAATAATGTGCTGAGCAACAAAGGAGAAACTCATCAGTGACGTGCATCAACAATGAAGGGTTATGTGGTGACTAACATAATATAATTAAAAATCATTAAAAAAAAATGAAGGGTTATGAAACCCTCTCAGACAAGCAGCTTGGCAGTTTGGTCATTTACATACCCAATGAAATGCAAGAAGGAGAGCACCTTTCAAAAGAGTATTTGTCTGTGAAAGAAGGAAATCCAGGCCCTTTCGCTCTGTAGCATGGTAATGGAGGATGCAAGATTCTCCAACTACCATGGGACAGCCAAGCCATAGCCTCTCATCAGACATTTGCACTCTCCTTCGAAAGAAAGCATCTTACCCTGGGCAGGTTGAGAAAATGTCTATCTGAGGCATTCGTGTAATTATTGGCTGGGGGGCAGTTTGTTTTGTGTGATTTATATCAAGAATTAAATAACGGATGGTTTTGGGGTTGGTAATATACAATCAGTATGAAAGATTAATCCTATCCATGCTTTCACACCTAAATCATACTCAACCCAGCTTCAGCTGGTTATGTCAAAATTGCCAGTGTATCTAACGGGACAGAATCCACCACTAGGAATTTCAGTTTGAATGCAGTGAGATGTAACTGTTGCAGTGATGAAATACAGTGTTTAGTTGGTCGCTAATGACTTTACTACAGCTACCTAGAATTTTTATATATCTGGGTCTCAGTTATGGAGAAGGATGTACCTTTAGAGGAGTCAGATAGAACATAACCCGTGAATGCCTTAGCTGTAACTTAAGAATATATTTAATTGTTATAGATAATTTCTATGATTGCTACTCAATCATAAAGATATTTAAAGTTCTCCGCACACATATCACTTGAGAATTGCAATCCTTCCACCCAGACTTTTAGGCTAAGGGCACTTCCCATCCTCTCAACTCCTCTTGGAAACACCTCTCAGGGACTACTGCCACTCTTATATTCTCAGGTATTTGCTTTCCATGATATGCATTATCTCTGCCATAAGTAATGTCTTTAAAAACCCCCACTCTTTTGGGGAGCCTGGGTGGCTCAGTCAGTTAAGTGTCTGACTCTTGTTTGCATTCAGGTTATGATCTCAGGATCCTAGGATGGAGTCCCCGTCGGGATCTGTGCTCACCGTGGAATCTGCTCCCTCTCTCTCTGCTTCTCCCCCCGCATGCGCTCTCTCTCAAATAAATAAATAAATCTTTAAAAAAAAAAATATTTTTTGGTCTGGGCGAAATCTTAAAGACCATCGCATTCAGTCTTCTTTTTCTGTAAACGAAGGGACATCAAATGACTTGCACAGGGGTAGAAGCTACGTACAAAACGAGCGCACGAAACAAAGTAAGCATAGATTTCTCACATGAAAATGGTTCCAACTTAGTAGAGTCTGTTCTATATCATCACCCAATTGCTTTGATTATGACTTACTTCCCAAACAGTTTACAAAAGCTTTGAGGGCTGGGAAACTTTTATCTACTTGCTTTTTCTCCTACAGTGCAATGCTGGAAGCATACTAGAAAAGCAATGACTATATTGAATATGTTGGATAGTGATGAAGAATGTATTTTTTAAATTGATGGGAAATTCATGCAACACAAAATTAACCACTTTAAAGTTCAAAATCCAGTGGCATTTATCACAATGTTGTGCCACCGCCACCCCTGTCTAATTCCAAAATAGTCTAATCAACCCAAAAGGATATCTGGTATCCACCAAAAAGTTACTCTTCATTCTTCTCCATCCAAGCCCTGGCAACTGCCAGTGTGCTCTCTGTCCCAATGGATTTACCAATTCTGGATATTTCGTAACAATGGAGTCATATACTATGTGACCTTTTGTGTCTGGTTTCTTTCACTTAGCATAATTGGAGTTTCATCCACATCGTGGCATGGATCAGTACATCATTTATTTTTATGGCTAAATAATATTCTGTTGAATGCTTATACCACAGTTGGTGTGTCCATTCATCCATTGATGGACATTAAAGTTATTCCTACCTTTTAGCTCTTGTGAATAGTGCTGTTATGAAGATGAGTGCACATGAATTTGCTTGAATACCTATTTTCAATTCTTTTGCGTATATACCTAGGAGTAGAATTGCTGGTCCATATGGTAATGCTATGTTTAACTTTTTGAGGAACCGCCAAAATCTTTTTCATAATGGCTGAACCATTTTACATGAAGAATACAATTTTGGGTTACAAGATTATAAAATATAGTATGATTTTAGTATACAAAAAGTACTCCTTGACAATTTGGTAAGAACTGCTGTGCAGTTTGTCATTTACATGCACTCTATTTATAGGTGGGAGCTCTGACATATCCATATTTTATAAGAGGCATGCAATAAATCTTCCCGGGATGTGTTCAATTCATGGGCCCTCACGAGCTCTTAGCAATGCCTCAGTTCTGATCTCTTGGATAAAAAGGAGTGCCGCTGTGTAGTTGTTCAGGTTGTGTGCAACCTAACAGCCCGATGCTACCCTGATTAAGGAGTATTTGATTCTTCAGCTTCCAAAATTAGTTCTTTCTAATGTGAGGAGTTATCAATCTACCCTAATGTCCTCAGTTATCCTTTGGAGTCGAAATGCCCACTTTACAGTACTCAACTGACAATTATAACATCTCTAATGTCATGCACAAGTGTTTGTGCTAGATTCTCAAAAGGGTTCCACAGAATATGAGATATCAGTTTTACCCTTAAGGAAGTTAAAAATTATACGGAGAAATGAGACTGACATGTTTGAAAAATCTGCTAATAGTATATAGAGAAAATGCTAAAAATATATATATAGGAAGAGAATAATCTGGCTAAATTATTAGACAAAATTCACAGGAAAGATAAAATTTGAATTCAGTTCCAGAGAAGGGGTAGTAGTTAAAAGGCAGAGAGGAAAGGGTCTGGCATTTTTAGTGTTTATGTATGGAGTGTGCAAGGGTGTAAAGCAGATCTGGGTGTGAGTTTAAATAGGAGACAAAATTTATGCATCACAGTAGTGGGAGGTAGGAGTTTGCAGTAGTCTGGAACCACTGATCGGAGATTCTGAATGTCAATCCCGTATTCCTTGTGATATAGGGTCTTCAAAAGGGCAAAAATGGTGAAAAGCAATCTCTTAGATCTGTTATTCCTACAGGATGGATTGGAAGAGAGTTAGGAATCTTTGACTACTCTCCAGGCATACATGATAAGAAGAGATCCAAATTAAGTTAGAGACAAAAGATAATGAAGGTATGTGAGAGAATCTCAATGACCGAATCAAGAAGACTTGGTGACCGATATAGGTTGGTCTTTAGAGGAAGGAAAAGAAGTTGTTGATGGTGCCTGTGAAGCTTCAAGCCTGGAGGACCGAACAAACCATGGCATTCTTCATAGAGCTGGTCTACCTAGAAGAAGGGGGGGAGGAAGATGTTGGGTCAGCAAACACAGTGAGACAGTTAAGGAGAAAATGTGCTAGATCATCATTGTAGAAAAGAGCCTGTGACTTGATAAACATCTCACCTTTCTAGAAAAAAAAATTTTAGGAAATTGTTTTAACAAGGTTATATTTGAAGACATTTGAAGGCAAATGAGATCTTTGAGGATGTGTGCTGAATCTACCAATTTGGGGACACCCCCCCCTCTATCTAACCCAGGCAATTTTTTTATCTTTTTATTACAGTGAGAAGTATCCCTCAAAGAGGCAAAACCAATGGGTCTCATACTCATACCCCCTCACCCTCATTAAAAGCAATGCTGAGCAAAATCCAGACATTATCGCTACTGCCTCTAGCACACGCAACCTGAGCCTGTGAATCTTCCATCTTCTGAACGATCCTAAGAACCAGACCAGGTGTTGCCCATTTGGTGATTGAGAGTTTAGGAACAAGATTAGTCAAGCTCCTTTGGAGTCAACCAGGTACTGGTTCTAACATGGATAATCTGACTCTTTTTATAACTTTCTCCAGGTTCAACAGAGAAAAACATAATCAATAAGCATATCATTTTGATTTATTTGACATAAAGAAGGACCAGTGTTATTCTTCCTGATCTAAGGAGATGGATGACAAAAAAGAGCAAGTGGCTAGGATTTCCAAGCCAAGGAAAATTAATTAGCAATTTTTAGATATTAATCCTTCCACCGTAGTATCTTTTAGACAACATTACAAATATTGTCTAAGAGAAAAAAATCATAATCAACTTATTAGCTCTCCAAAATAGGTAAAATTGCTACATGGTAGTGCCAAGTGTTCCTGATTCCAAGCAGGGGATTTTGCAGGGGAAAAAATAAATAAATAAAGGAGAATAGCAGCAACACACATAATAATATTTTTAGACAGTTTCTCTGTGTAAAACCCTGGGATGGACATTATTTTATTTAATGCTCACAGCTATATATATATGATAACTAACCCAATTTTATAGATGGGGAAACTCAATCTTAGAGAAGCCCACGCGTCTAGGTTGAAGGAAGCACAAATAGAATGCTTTTGGCTGTAGCATATTTTCTTAACCATATGACCATTGGGAAATGTTTAACTGAGGTAAAGAGATTGGAGGAGAAAATACTGACGAACATAGAATTAACTCTGAAGGAAAAAGTTTAAGACGATGGTTGCATTAAACATGTTCCACATCAAAGCATCAAAGAGGTACGCCAGGGAGACTACAGATGAACAGTAGACGTGAATCTGGAGAAAAGGAAGTCACGGGGAGAACTATGAGAGAGTAAATTTTTAGATTAGTTATGAGGATAGAAATCAGATGCAGGAATTTCAGGTATGATTGGGTAATGAACGTGTGATGGAACTTGAGGGGAAAAAAGGAGGCAGTCTGGAAGTCTCACAGTGGAAAAGAAAACATGGAAGCCATCCTTGAAGAGCAAGCGGCCATGATCATTGAAGAACCATTGAGGGAGATTTCCTCAAAACAGGGACCTTGCATGTGAATGAAGGCAAGCACGGAGCCTGTCAGCTGAAAGTGAGGGCCAAAGAGAAAGGAAATAGAAGGGAGATTTGAAGGAAGAAGTGAAATCAGAAGCTTGCATCAAGAAATAGGTGCTTCAGGAAAAGATACACCTTTCCTGGTAAGAGAGGAGGGGGGTAAAAATGGAATGAGTGGCTAAAAATGAAACCCATGACCAACTCCTCACAAATCCCGACATTTTATTTAGTCAGTTAGTTAATTGTTTCTGTTGTTTTGCTTCAATGGCAAGAATATCCCTCTCCCACCACTGAAGTTTGAGAAGTTTTGACTACCTTTGACCCCATCCACTGTCTCCATTCAGCTCCTGGTTGTCAATGGTTGCTTTCCTATATGACAGCCCCTTACCATCCCCACCAGGACTTGTAGCCCCACCACAAGCTTGTAGTATTTTGATAAGCATGATATTAACAGAAGCCTTTCTATGTGCCAGGCATTGCAATTAAGTCTTAGAACAGCATGGCAGAACACAGGCATTATTACATGATTTTGTGAGAGGACATGAGGCTTTCAGGGGAAGGACCTTACTTGAGTCTACATGGCTGTAGGTGAGGAACCAGAAACCAAACTCAGGTCTGTCTAACAGAAACACTGAAAAACCACATTCTTGAAGGCACATGCCATTTATTTTAGAGGACAAAGAAAGCACTTTCAAGAGTTATGCCATCATCTAGCAAACTAGAGAATCAACCGAGATAGCAGCTCATACTGACAGCCCCGTTAGATTTGGACAGTGTGAGTTCCTAGTGGCCACTCACACCCGATTCAGTGATTCCTGGGAAGGTACTACAGCCTGGAGGTGAGGTAAAAGAGATAATGGAAATCATCACAGGGAAGAATTGACATGGTGAGGAGAACAAGGAAGCTGGAGCCAAAAAGCCAAGTCATGGCCTGGAGATTCAAGGCAAACATGATTGAAGAGAGGTAAGTGAATGACTTTCACCTCAGGGCCCCCTCTGTCAAGTCCAGTTGGGATGGACCTTCCCTTCATCTTCAACCTTGAATGTGTAGTTTTTGTCTTTTGGTTCTTAGGTTCTGGCCTCCTGGAACTTAGTCCAGATATTCCCCTCATCTGAAGCTTTTTAATTTTACACTAAGAAGAAATGAGAATGTATTTATATACTTATATATAATGTAAACATAAAACTCTGTTACTAGAACTAATTTACTGTTTTCAAGGTTTCACTCTCTCTCCCAGTCCTTGTACAGAATCACATATAAATTTTAAGGAGTTCTTGGGGTGCCTGGGTGACTCAGTCTATTAAGCCTCCAACTCATGGGTTGGGCTCATGTCATGATCTCAGGGTCTTAAGATCAAGCCCTATGGTGGGCTCTGTGCTCAGCACAGAGTCCACTTGTCCCTCTCCCTCTTTTCCTCCCCCCACTGATTCTCTTGCTCTCATAAATAAACTAATTTTTTTTTAATTTAAGTCATCCCAATTAGAAAGAGATTCAATATCTTACTGTGCATGTTTCGCTGTTCCTTTCTTATCATAATTTTCCATTTTAAGGGAGGCTAAGACTCCATTAAGTTGCCCTCATTTTTCCCTAATTGGTCCCCTCTGTTGAACATTCAGGCTGTTCTCAAACTTTTATTATTGACAGTAATACTGCTGGAGAATATTTATGAAGAAAGTCATCTCCTTTTGAATTGTATCCTTCATTGAAAATTTCAGAAGCAGAGCTACTGGGTACAGAGATTCTTATTTGTAAATAAGTATTTTATGTCCCTATCAGTTAATGTTTCATCATTCTTTGTCACCACTCCATGTACAAGTTAATTATTTCCACAAATATGGATTTTCAAAGACACAGTAGTGGCTTTGACATTCATATCATTCCTATCATTGCTAAATAGCAATTTTTGTAGAATGCATATTAATGGAGGGATTACCTATAACTGTGGAGTATAGCACTTGTAATATTCAAATCAAATCTTCTATACATTTCTTAATAACTGATGCATTGGGTAACTTTCTTTCCTTTGAAGATCATTTATGCATTCAAGACACATTTTATTTTCTGAGCATTACAAACCCTTACCATCATAGCTGGATTATTCTACTAGGCGAGTAATCAATGACAAGGGCAATGATGTTGGTGAGCCCAAATTGGCAATTCGAGCACCAAGAAGAGTCACCCTACTCAGAGGTCATAAAGAAGATGATTTTTGTTTAATTGACAAACTGCATCACGAACAATCTACATATGAGCTTTTTATTTGGAGGGTTTGATTTAGGGTTTTAGGATTCATTGTGTAAGCTTTTTTATGAAAGAGTTTATCACCCCAAGTGATATAGTATGACACGTCTTTACCCTGATGTTATCACTTGCTCTTAAAAGGAAGTAATTGAAGAGACATACCCTAGCGTTGTGGGAAGTCATAAGTCATTCCTTTTTATCTGGTTATTGGATGATGAGAACTGTTCTTCATGGACACGTGAAGAGTTGAAACCACTTAATGGTTTGTGCTTGAAAATGACTTCCTTCCATCTCATTTTGGTTCTTACAAGCTTTATTTGGGGGTATTTTTCTTGTAATTAAAAAAATGACAATGTAATCTTAAGTACCCCTCGTTTTGGAAAACGTAACATATGGATTCGTTGTATCTGTCATACTATTGGCTTGCCTCTGTAGTCTTAAAAATATCATGGGGACATGCATTCATTTTCATGTGTTGGATATTCAGGCTGCTTTTCAACATGGGAAAGGAAGTATAGGACTGAAAAATACTAATATCACTTTGCAACCAAAATGCAAATTCCAGATTTATTTTCCCTTAACTCTTTATGTATAGATGAGACTTCACGAAATCCATTTCTGTGTTACAAGTGTATTCTTGCTTCTTCATATTCCTCTAGTTGGTGTCTGTGTGTGGGTGTGCGTGGTTGTATGGGTGTGGGTGTGTGTTTTCTATTACATGCGGTGGTTCCTGCCATTTCTATTCTTTGGCTACCTTAAACACCCTGATCATCACTAATATCTTGAACATCTTTTGAAGCTCCACCAAGCACTGCCACCAAAGAATGGACACATGTGCTATACGGATCAGCGTTTCCTCCTGACTATGTAACAAAAACCTCCCTGTGAGGTTGATAAGCAAACAGACATCAACAAGAGAATGGCAGCTAATTCCCCAGAGAGACTGTCGGAAGTCATACTTCCCAAGTCAGGAAAGGAAAGGCAGGACGCCGGTGATTCAGAGAAAGGTGCAGTGTTCCAGGATGGACAGGAAGTGCTGACATATGGCAACTGAATCAAAGGGGAATGTAGAGTCTCTGTTCAATTGTTTGAGTCCCCAAATCCACAATCCTTAAGCAATGTGGTCCTTTGACCATAACTTGAGTGAAATAAGAAGTCCTGGTTGATGGCAATGTTGGTGAATGAAAGAACACTGCAGAGGGAACAAGAACTCACTGTCGAATGAAAAAGAATGAGAACTGTGGCTTTGATTTTAGTTGAGGGTCATTTATAGATATCTTGTCCAAGAGTTGTGACTGGGTTTTATTTTTCTTTGAAAGATTCACTTCCGTGAAGGTTTTGAATATTTACAGATTATGTGCTAATTTAGAGTAGAACTGAGTTGAATTCCAATGAAGGGCTAGAGGAGTCATACTCTGAGGAATGAGAAAGTGGGTGTGACAATATTTAGTGAACTTTAAATCATGATATAGACAGTCATAGTAGCTATCTTGCTGAAAAGGTTCAGAGTCAGGGTCACTAACTTCTGGGTTTGGTATTTTTTATACTGTTGCAAATTATTTGATAGGGAAAGGGGATGGATGCCTTTAAGTAGAGATAAGGGCAAGAATGTGGGACCCAGAAAAGTCAGTTTCTGGAGGCATGTTCTCTCCAGCCTGCTTTCCCATTTTAGTTTTTAACCACCATATAGGAACCACCGATCTCTTCCCCCTCAACTGAAGTCACTCAAATAAATCTCTGTTCCTTGGAACCAAAAAAAGTCCCCACTCTCCCTACTCCTATCCCAACACAAGTCCCAGTATGTTGATCTTATGTCAAAGATACACTTGAGATCTTGGAAATTCTGTATCCATATTCTCACAATCCTGAAAGGGGAAAGAAAGTAGCAGGAAAAGGACAAACTAGGATGCGTGTTAGAATATGTAATAATATTGAGGTTGTAGGGAAATGGAAAACATGCCTGATGCTGCACATTCTCATTTAAAAAAACCAATAGCAACAAGCTAGAAGCTCAGAGTGCTGCCCCAAAGAGAGTTTTCCTTTCCCTGGCATTTTTATTCCTCTTTGAAGTTGAGTTTCATTTTCAGCGATTTCTTGAGCGAGTAAAATAACATTTCACTCAAGAGTTAAAAGGGGTCAGTTTGGGTCTTGTCGGGGTGTTTTGGATCTTTCTTGCTGACCTGAAATTAGTGCATGTGCATCTAAGTGCTACTTCAACCACCCAGCACACCATGAAATATGTTTTCCGCTACAATGAGATTGCTGGCAGTGCATAAAACAAATGGACTGGGTCAGAAATAGTCTGACTACACCTTTAAATGGAATCTTCTGGATATACGTTCCTTTGGAGAGCACTTCCAAAAATTTCTTCTATTAAGACTTTATTGTAATTTTAAATTCTGTCTATAGAAGCTATTTAGAACTCAGTTCATCTTCATAACAGCCTCAAGGGGGTGAGTTCTCTATTGTAAGCCCCAATGTACAGAAGAGAAAACAGAGCTGTAGAAGCTTTAGTCTCTTGCCCTAGGTCTCAAGCTAGCTAGTAGCTGGAGAACTTGGAATACAAATCAGAGTCTAGAAACCTCAAATCTTTGTTGTTGTTGTTCCACTCTGACCTTCTGATTCATCTTATTCAAAACCGCATCAGTTAATCCAGTCATCTATCTGTTGAAGGGCATCTCGGCTCCTTCCACAATTTAGCTATTGTGGACAATGCTGCTATGAACATTGGGGTGCATATGGCCCTTCTCTTCACTATGTCTGTATCTTTGGGGTAAATACCCAGTAGTGCAATTGCTGGATCATAGGGTAGCTCAATTTCTAACTTTTTAAGGGACCTCCACACTGTTTTCCAAAGGGGCTGTACCAACTTGCATTCCCACCTACAGTGTAAAGAGGGATCCCCTTTCTCCACATCCTCTCCAACATTTGTTGTTTCCTGCCTTGTCTATTTTTGCCATTCTAACTGGCGTAAGGTGGTATCTTAGTGTGGTTTTGATTTGAATTTCCCTGATGGCTAATGATTTTGAACATTTTTTCATGTGTCTGTTAGCCATTTGTATGTCTTCATTGGAAAAGTGTCTGTTCATATCTTCTGCCCATTTTTTGATTTGATTATTTGTTTCATGTGTATTGAGTTTGAGAAATTCTTTGTAGATCTTGGATACTAGTCTTTTATCTGTAGTGTCATTTGCAAATATCTTCTCCCATTCCGTGGGCTGCCTCTAAACAAACGGAGGGCTTCAGAGGGGAGGGGGATGGGGGATTGGGATAGGCCGGTGATGGGTAGTAAGGAGGGCACATATCACATGGTGCATTGGGTGTTATACGCAAATAATGAATCATGGAACATTGCATCAAAAACTGGGGATGTACTGTATGGTGACTAATATAACAAAATAAATATTATAAAAAAATAATAATAAGTGAAGGTAAAGCATTTTAAGGGAAATCGACCCACTTTCCCGGCACAGTAACATAGTCTGTGAAACTAGAGGTAGTAATTCAGTGTGTTATTAAATAACACATCTTATCTTTTGTTTGCCACCTGCTCCCACTCTTTCCTAAAACAAACTTGGCAACCAAAAAAAAAAAAAACAAAAAACCTGCATCAGTTAGGTTTTGGGTTCAGCTGCAGACAACACATAAGTAGACAAGATAGGCATTTGTCTTCTTCCCATATGACAATATATTCAAAGCTAAGCAATCCAGAGCTTGTACACAGAAATGATTTCAGCTTCCCCACTGTAATCAGACACATGAAGGCAATTGCAATTCCAGCCATCACGACTGTAATCTAGGCCAGCAGAAAGGAGTTAAAAAACAAGAGGAAGAGTGACATATATATATATATGTGTGTGTGTGTGTGTGTGTGTGTGTGTGTGTGTATGTATATATATATATATATATCAGAAGAGCAAAACTTTTCCAGAAATACACAGAAATGGCCAGAAATTGTTTCCTGTGATCACCGCTGGTGGTCTAGCATCTTTAGAAATGTCATTTTTATCTTATCACATTGCTGCCCACCCCAAAACCAGAGATTCTGTCAGTAAGAAAGTGAGAATGGATTTTATGGAAGCATGGAGAAGTATCTGTCCTGCAAGACACCTATATATCCACTTCAAAAATAATCAAATGTTTCCTTCGAAACATTTTTGTTCCAATGGTATACTCCTCCTCCCTATTTTATGTTTATCAATTGAGGGCATGCACACATGCTAACCAAGGGTCAGTTAGGCTGTGGCTGAATCTCTGCAGCTTTATAAGAATTATGCAGGTGAAGACCACACCAGATACAGGCTTAAACCCAAGGTTTAAATGTTCTAAAGGTTTCGATATCCCTCTAGTTTATACAGAATCTTACTGGGTAAAGTTACAATAAAAAAAAAAAATTTCTAGAGAAGTAAAAAAGGAAGTGTTTGGAATATATAATTCAACTATTTTTAGGTAATAAAGGTAACAAAAAAGGATATTACAGGGCATCAAATACTTTAACCAATTAAGAAATGTCTTTAAAGTTGGAAGCCGACTATCACCAGGGGTATTTGTTTCCCTTCACTGTTGACTGTTAAGATTACTGTTACTCATCTTAACAGCTGATTCACACTGTTCATCCTCCCACTTGGCAGGGGAAACTAGATGGCTGGTGATTCACAATCTCAGCTTTGGAGAAAAGATTTGTAATGAAAGAGGTTTACGACGTGTTCCTAATCTCCTTGGCCTCCTCTTGCTCCCCACTGAAGCCCTTCTGGACTGTGGGCTTTTACAAGGGACTCGGTGTCCTCAGGTCTTGCCCACCCAATAGAGATGTTTATGAGGGACAGGACTGCACAATTCCTAGCCATCGAATTGTCTTAATTAATCCCAGATTATGCTGAATGTGCACTAGAGAGCATGAACTACCTAGAAAAATGTGTCCATTTTCTAACATAGGTGTGAGGTGGGGCAGGGCAGGGAGAGGATCTAAAAGAGGAGATGACCATAATGACCGAAAAGATATGGCCAGTGGAATTGGAGGACAACCAGGACAGTGTGATGGCTCTAAGCCCAGGCTAGGAACTTCAAGAACAATGGAGGGCTCTACAATGCTGGATACTCTAATATGTGAGTAAGACGGTAAGACAAGATTACCTTGTCTATTATTAGGATGCAACTGTGGCACTGGCTAAAGTAATTTCAGAGGGCTGATGGTGAAAAAAACAAACACACCTGTATTCAGTAGAGACTTAAAGGGAAAATTTAAACTGGGGATGGGGGCGCTTGGGTGGTTCATTTGGTTAAGGCTTTGGCTCAGGTCATGATCCCAGAGTCCTGGGATCGAGCCCCCCCATCCGGCTTCCTGCTCCTCAGAGAGCCTGCTTCTCCTTCTTCCTCTGTCTGCCGCTCCCCCTTCTTGTGCTTGTGTGTGCTCTCTGTCAAATAGATAAATAAAGCACGTATTGCATGGTGCACTGGGTGTTATACGCAACTAATGAATCATCAAACTTTACATCAGAAACCAGGGATGTACTGTATGGTGACTAACATAATATAATAAAAAAACATTAAAATAAAAAAAATTTAAAAAATTTAAAAAAAAATCTTTAAAAATTATTTAAAAAAATTTTTTTTGACAGAGAGAGAGCAAGCACGCAACCAGGGGGAGTGGCAGGCAGAGGGAGAGGGAGAAGCAGGCTCCCTGCTGAGTAGGCAGCCCAACACGGGGCTTGATCCCAAGACCCTGGGATCATGACCTGAGCTGAAGGCAGACACTTAACTGACTGAGCCACCCAGGTGCCCCCAAATAAATAAATAAAGTCTTAAAAAAAAATAAACTAGGGATCTCAGTGGCTGACTGGTCATTTTTCTAAAGCTTTCTTGGTGATGGGAAGGAGAGAGTGATGGTGGGAACCAGGAATAAATATAACGCTGGTGGGTTTGGTTATTGATATGGTAAAATCTTAGGCATAGTTTTAGCCTGTGAGAAGGTGGTTGGTAAAAGGAGAGAATTGAGTTTTGGATAAAGACGGAACAAGGGCTGGAAGACATGAGAAGGATGTTATAGCACATCAAATTAATATTTAATTAATGTCATTGCTTTTCTTCGACAGTACCATTACGTACAGAACATTCGCCCCAAATATTAATAGAATACATACATATGTGCACACATGTACCCCTTTACAGGAACCATAGAGGTGCAGTGTTACAATTCTCAGGGTATAAAAATGGAAAATATAACATGAGTAATTTAGACAGCTGACAATTTAGATAATAAATAAGGTAATAATAATAATATGTTTTAGGTTCCCTATAAATGTTTACCCATTCCTCCACTCATTAAATAGTATGGCTTTTGGACATTTTAATTCACTTACACTTTCCAGCTGCACAGATCATGAGAAATACAGATTCTATAGCAATTTTGAGCTATACAAACAGAAAAAGGACTGAGGATATACAGCCTAATTTTAATATGACATTAAAATTAGCAATGATAAGATTTATAGGATGATCATTCATATTTCTGTATTTCATCAACATCAGTGTATAGCTCCAGAATGTCTTCATACCCTCCCCATATTAGTCATAATTATTACTGTCATTTTTTGGTATTAACTTTCATCTTTGAACAAGCTTTTGTAAATGGAAAACTCACTTAGACTTCAAACAGAATGACTTCATTTCGCCCTCATCCTGGAATGATAAGTTAACTGAAAACAGAATTTTAGGTTGTTCATTATTTTTGACTCATACTTTGAAATGATCATTTCTTTCTTTCTTTCTTTTTTCTTTTATTTCTTTTTTTACAGGAGCCCGGGGTGGGTTAGCTTCATTTCTGATATGGGATGTAGTAAATAGGCCAAGAGAAGTTTAAAACACCATCTGCAAGGGTCTTCCTGACACCACTACCTCTTTTGCTTAGAGATAGCAGGAAAGGTAGCATTTTTTTCCCCCTTACCACCCACTTCCTGCCCTCTGAGATTATCACTGCATTGTCTTATGTCCACTATTACCCTTGTGAAAAGTTTAGGGTTGATACAATGTGTGAGTATGTAGTTGTCGGTAATTTGCCTATTCTCACTGGTTGCTTTATGAGTTCCCTTTCTTTTTCCCTTAGTGTCCTGAAGTTTGAATCTGTGTACAGTCTGACATGACTTCTAATTATGTTTCTGTTTCGTGCTTCTTAAATATGAAAAGCAAGTCTTTTGTAAAATGCCAAGCCTTACATTTTCAAAATATCCTTTCCCCCTTTTGGCTCCCCCATTCTCTCCTCCATAACATTTGATCTTATCTTCATATTTACCATCTCTTTATTTTTATGCTGGATTCTTGGTGTCTTCTAATAAAATCACTAATGCATTTTTTACAAATGTTTAACTTGCTATTTAACCCTGTTTTCTGCTATTAAAAGTTTTAAAGACAAAGTTTTAAAAGTATAGTTCTATTTCTTTCATTTTTTTTCACATTTGTTCCATTAGCCTTGTTTTTTGGTAAGATGTTTTGTTCTTACATATTTTGAATCTGTTTGAGCTTTAAAATCTGTTTGTTTTGTTTCCTGATTATTAATCTTTGTACAGTTTGCCCCCCCCCCCTATTTTGCTCTCTTTTTAAATTGTGGACTCAACCTCAATAAAGATTGGTTTTTTTCTCTGTGGGATTCCCAAGCAAAGTCAACTGTAAGTTTCAGTTTTACACAAAGATGATGGGACATAAGACTAAGTTGTTTGCCTAAAAGAAAAAAAAAAAGTCTACTTCATTGGTTTACTCAGAGGCCAGATGGAGCACATCTCCATTCTTCACCCTCATATTAGAATGAGTGCATAGAGGTGCCTGGTTGGCTCAGTCCGTTAAGCATCTGCCTTCAGCTCAGGTCATGATCTCAGGGTCCTGGAATGGAGTCCTGCCCTGGGCTCCCTGCTCAGTGGGGAGGGTGCTTGTCTCTCTCCTTCTGCACCTCCCCCTACTCATGCTCTCTCTCTCTCTCTCTCTTTCTCAAATAACTAAATAAAATCTTTTAAAAAAAAATTGAATGAGCACATAAAACTTAAAGTTGGAATATGCTACAATCCTATTGAACAGGCTTTAGGACCAAGTGTATAAAGTGCCTTTCTTTACACATTCTTCTCCATAGAGACTGGATAGAGCCTTGCCAAATCATTTGTGTATACCAGGCACCCAACTAAATGACAATAACAAACCCATTTGCATCCTGGTGGAACCTCGTGGACCAGGAGTTCTTACCCATGGAGTTCTGTTTGAGTGAGAAGTGCCTCTTGTAAGTCAAAGCAATTGAAAACATGAGTGCCTTCCCTGGGCACCTCTTCCTACCCCAGCCCTCACTGTGTAGAGTAGAAGTCCTTCATCCACCACCAGTACCACCATCAGCACCATCAGCACCATCATATCAGACTGTGAGATATGTAAATTAGCATACATTTTTAGTCTGCTGTGCCACCGAGATTTGGGGTCTACTTGTTACTGCTGCACATCCTAGCCAACCGCAACTACTAAACTTTGGGTACAAGGCCCTCCACAATATGTGTCTTGCCTACTTATCCAGGCTCATTGTATACCATTCTCCTCTTGTTTACCAACTGCCAACACATTGACATTGTTCAGTTCCTTAAATACGGATGTTCTTTTCTACTTGGAACTTTTGCACATGCTGTTCCTCTGTTGGACACACTCTTCCTTGTACTTTTTGCCTGATATTTTATCTTCACTCTTCAAATCATACACCATTCTCTTAAGGAGGCTGTCTCTTGTTCTCCACTCAAAAACACATGCTTTCCTTGATTTTCTCTCTCATAGAACCCTATTCTTTTCCCTGATAGCATTTTGTTCAATATTTAATTATGTGTTTATTTGTATGATGCCTTCCTTCACTAGCCTGTATTCTCTGTATTTGCAAGGAAAGGGGTTGGTTTTTATTCATTACTATTTACATGACACGAGATAGTGGCTCGATACACATGTTTACTGATTAATATTTATTTGCTGTTGAATGAATGAGCTACTCATTTCAAACTCTTGCATTTACTAAGCCCCTTGATGAAGAACATCTGTTGTGTATTTTTCTGCGAAATATGAGGAAGAAAATATTAGGTAATGGATAATTTGAACGAGATGGTGTATGAGAAATTCTCCTGAAACTTTCCTTATCATATTCGAATTTTCTTTACCAATTATGATAATAATTAAGCTATCCAAACCTGTAGGATGACTGGTAGTGTTCTATCAGTACAAGCATGGATGATGATAATTCTTCATATAATACAGTTTTCCCTGAAAACAGAAAATCAAATGTACAGTGACCTAATATATAACTATAAAATATATAAATATCATGTATTTCATTGTTGATTGTATAGTTATTATTTTATCTCTCATAAGGAATTTGAGGACAGAATTTTTTTTAATTGTTTTCACATCCCAGGGAATTTGCAGTGTAATGTTTATCACATAGTAGCTGCTCAATCTGTTTTATGAAAAATAAATGAATGGCCGAGTGCTTTCATTTCGATCTGAGTAATAATAATTAGAATAGTAAGTGGTGACCGCCGTAGAAATCAAAGATAAACAATGATAAGAATTTAATCCTAGAACTCATTTTTTTTTTTAAAGAAGAGGTTCATCTACAGGTTCTTGGTAGAATGAGATGATTTAATAGGAAAGGCCATCCTGAGAGAGTGACAGGTTTCAGAGACTCTGAATCAAGTCCAGGCAAACATAAATAACAATGAAATGATAATACAGTGCATGACCTGTTTGATATTCTTATTACTGCTCTGAGAAATCCCATGACTGGATTTATACTGTAGTGATTCCAAGCCAAACAGAGACATCTTGACAATTGGTTTCAGTTTTGAGTATAATTACATTGTTCATTTAAACAGGCAAGATAAAGCTGTTTAATCAGAAACATGATTGCTTGTTCAAAATAGATGTAAGAGCTATTTTTTCCCCCAATGCCAGATCAGTTGTTTTTTGCTAATACAGACCAAAAGGACCCAATGAGATCATTCTGATGTAAAACTGAAGAGCTGATTAGGAAAGGTGTCCAACATGGGTTCATTCTGGCTTCCGGTCCCTTGTAAACAAAGGAAAAAGTGGCACATGTTGAACAAAAGAAAAAATAAATAAATTAAAAAGGTGAATGTGAGAGAGAGTGAGAGAGAGTGTGAGTGTTTGAAATAAACGTGTAATTAACATATACAGGTCCCATGTTAATAAAACCCAAAACTTCAAATTCTCAAGACATTAAAAGAGAGCTTCTCCTGTGTGTGTGTGTGTGTGTGTGTGTGTGTGTGTGTGTGTGTGTGTGTGTGTATGTGTGTGTGTGATAATGGTTTACAGGTTAAACACAGCAAACTCCATCTCTCCCGGAGAAGGTGAAACCTCACACCCACGTTTACACCCTGGGGCTGAAACTGATGGATGTGTGTCGCAGTGAAGAGGTAAAATGATTTCTCATTGTCAACTTCATTCCTGTCAAGTTTTGGACGTATGAAAGGTGCAGAATTGAGGAGAGGCCCAAACAGCTTGGGAGGAATCAAATATATTGAACAGGGAGAAGAGCTGGGGTACTTCGCTGTCAGGCTGATTAGCTCGTTGTAAACAAAACAGCTTTAAACTCCCACTTCACACTGCTAACTAACCTGGTGCCTGACCTTGTTCCCATTTCTGGGGCTGGGTGAGGCCCTGTCTGGAGACAATCTCACCGACAGTCATAACAGGGACTTGCCTCCCCTTAGGGGGGCCACTTTCTTCAGGGTGATTGCTTCCTTGTGCTTTAAACCCCTGACCCATTCCAGCTTTTAATTCATTATTCATCAAATTTCTTAGTCCACTTAAAAAAAAAAAAAGTGGTAGGGTTGCTGCTCCAATATGGGGGGGGGAGGGGGTAGAGAAAGTGGCATTCTGGAAAAAAAGGACAACCCTGTCAAAACATGACAGCTGATCCAATGCCTGTTTTATACTATTCATAGAAAATGCCAAATTCTGCAAATAGTAACCACATGTACATTGGCTTCCCAGACTCAATGTTCTGCTGCAAAATGAGACGTTCTTTATTTTAGTGTGTCATCAAAGGAGGCGAAAATATCATTCTAGCCTTCTAGGCTTAACCCTGTGGGTTCTCGATTGCTAGAAGTTCAACACGAGCAACACACACACGCCCGGGCTCCGTGAGCAGTCGCCCCGGCCCACGCAGCCCACCTCGGGAAAGACGATTCAATTCATAAATCTGTTCCTGGGCCATTTTTATTCATAGCCACGGGATCGTTACAGCGACAAGCTCACATCTGACGTTTATGATCTTGCTGGCTTTGCCAACGTGGAGGAGGGGACAGCAAACAGCGTGGGGGATCTGTAGCAGGAGGGAGGGGGCACCGCTCAGACTCCTGCGAGCTCGGCAGCCAAGGCAGGGATTCAGAAGACGGTTTCTTGCCCTGACTCCCTAGGCTGGTGCCTTCCACATTTTGTTTGGATACATCAGCACTGGTGTCTTCGTTTCAATCTGTCGTACAATTGTCCTTTTTGGGGGCCTGGCTGGTATTCCTTTACACTAACATTTACAAGAGCCCGTGCACAGAACTGAACGGGGAATGGAATTTTTGTGTGCACCGAGGACCGAACTCAACGGCAACCAGCTGGCCCCGCGGCTGGGCCCTGTTCTTGCCCAGGAATGTTTCTAGCACCTTCCACATGACCACTGGCTCTAAAAGGGCCTCCTGTTTATCTTCTCCTCCATAACAAATAGTCTCTGTAGCGGCCGCAGTAAATCTCTGTTGGTCTGGAAGCCTCGGCCCTGGGTGTTTGTCCTCTTCTCTCCCAGGGCTAGCTGGCTTCTACCCCCGAGGCCTGCCTGTGTTCTGTCTTTGACAATTATTTCAAAATGTCTGTCCTTGGCCTCTTGATGAAAAACAAAAGATCCCATAAGGTGCTAGGAAACTTCTCTCTCTTCCCATTCAGGCTTCAGTACAGGGGCAGGGCAGCCTATCCCGGGGAAATGACATCTGCCTGCTCTGTTTCCCTACTGAAGGGGAGATAATGAATGGCAGAGGCTTCTGCCTACAGCCTTCATGACACAGGACCCGGCGGATCCTTTCTAATGGCAATAAATAAATGACGGAAGTTTTAGGCACCAGACGAGTGAATTGGTGGTTAAGCCTCAGGCTTTTATCTCCCTGACCCCTGTTTGAACTCAACCTTGGTTCCTAAGTGCAGGGCAGACAAAGTGGGGTGGGAGGAAGGTTTCTTATCGATGTGAACACCCCGTCCAGCTCAACATAAAGAAATATGATGCCATGTGTGTGCCTGTGACTTGGGGGTGAATGTGGGGGTGGGGGAGGGATTTGTGGGAACAACAGGAGAATAGAGCAGGATACCAGCCATTATTTCTTGATGCCTGGTCCATGGTTCTGGAGTTTAATAGGGAGCATATTAATTAATCCCACTAGCATTTCTTGGTCTGGGGGTGGGGGTTCAGTGGTGTGCCAAGCACTGTGCTCAGGGATGGGGATACAAGACAAACTGTTTCAGGAACTCAGAAAGGAATGATCCCAATGCCGACACCAGCCACGGTGAACATTTATTGCCATAAATATGCCGATTGCTGTGTTAATACACTTGATGGGCTTGATTTCATTTGTTCCCTGCAACAATGCTATGAAGTAGATACTCTTCTATTCTCTAATTTTACAGATGAGGAAATTTTTTTAAAGAGGCTACGTGATTTATCTGGGTTCACGTGCCTGGAAAATGGGGGAACCAAGACAAAAATCCCCATCTAACTCCACAGAATATCATTTCCTGGAAAAAGGGTTTAGTGTATAAGGGTCACAGGTTTGGTAGACGACGATCACCATTTCCCAGCCAAAATCCCACCTGTGTATCCTGCCTGGCAATGCTAAAAAGTCTCTGTCAGAAATATTGGTCCGGCTTTTTGAAATTAGGATCGTACTATCTCTATGCAGTCCATTTCTTCATCTGAAAAATG
Source organism: Ursus americanus (assembly GCF_024610735.1). Classification (NCBI taxonomy): domain Eukaryota; kingdom Metazoa; phylum Chordata; class Mammalia; order Carnivora; family Ursidae; genus Ursus; species Ursus americanus. The sequence goes on from NC_142154.1 coordinate 13,066,100, forward strand.
AACATGATAATGATCTCCAATGTCTTCTATAGAGATAATTTCAAAATGGTGGTCAATTGAATGACTATCAGGAAACAGGGTTCAGTTAGATGCCCTTTGAAGACAGCTGTCCACTGCAGCCTCCAGCAAGATTTCCAAACTCATCGTCAGAATAGGGCTTTCAATATTATCTGTGACACGTTGTTTCAGAGAAGTTCTATTCTAATTGGGAATTTGTCACTGATAGGAATAAGGCCAAGTAGACTTGAATGTGGTTTTACAGTGGTTACTATGTAGGATGACCAAGAAACAATGGCCATGCGGAGTAGTGCACGTATCTGGGGGAAGAATTACAAGATGCTCAGGTCTATTTCTGGCTTAACGATAAAGAGCAAGTAGGCATTTTAGGGGTAAGGACGTTTGTTTTATTACGTCAAGGAAAAGTTTGGATACTGAGATTTCAGGGGACTTCGTCTCATGTTCCTGGTTATTCTTCTAAAAGCTGATCCATTTTCTCTAAGAAGATGGACCTCTGAGTACGTGAATCATGATTCCCCGAAGCAGCTTACCACGGGAGTTAGCAAAGATGACCCCTAGGCACAAAGACCCAAGTCTTAAGGAGTCTTTAAAAGGGAACAAAAATAGCTTAGGAGTTGGAACAAACTCAGATATTTCATTGCCCAGTGGAAAAGTTGAGCCCCTATGTGTCCCATTCTCATTTCACCTACACTCCTGCAGCCCAACAAAATTACCTCAATCATGATCTCCATTCTAACATCCTAGGTTCTGCTTTTCTTTTTTTTTTTTCTCTCTCTTTCTTGCCTGAAGGTCCATGTCTGATTTTCCTCTAGATTTGTGTCAACACACATGTCATCTCTTTGCCTGGCCGATTCCATCAGGAGGCAGCACACTGTGGTGGGAGGTACGTGGGCTTAATGTCAACTACACTTGACTTTAAATCCTGAAATCCTGACCCTGAGCATTTTGTCTTTGTGTCCTATGCCAGGTTCCCTCACCTCAGAATGGCATGGAAAAATTGCAGCTACAAAAGAAAAGATTTACTTCTAGTAAGTGCTCTTTCGATGTGCCTTTTTACCATTTATATTCAGAGCTTATAGATTTGCTTTATTTTTTTCTCCATATCCTCTCCGAAGGAGATACAAAATCTTTATCTTCTACCCCATTCAGTACACAAATAATCATTTTATGAAAATGTTGCTAATAATCGAGATGGAAGAATTAACTGATAAATCCCTTTACAGACACAAGCAGTGTTAAACAATGCACCAACACCAACTTCTCTGGCAGACAGAGTAAAATTTCGAAGTCTCTTTCATTTGACTAAAGTTTCTTCACATTTCTGCTTCCTGGAATAACAATAACATGATTAATTTATATGGAAACTTTTTACAAGCTTCGATGCGTAATTACAAGTGAAATAAGTTTACTGGGAATGAAGTAAGGTCCAGAAATGTGAAAGTATTTCCTTTGAATGGTTTCTGCCCTTACCCCACCCCAAGATTGGTGCTTGTCATGAAGGACGGGTCTGGGTAAGTCAGCAAAGGGTTCAAAGTGAATCCAAATGAGCTGAACTTTTTGGAAAAGCAAACGCCAGCTTGCCCCCTGGACAGGCTCAGAAGACTTCAATTCTGGTTCTTTTTCTAGACTCTAGAAGAACAAAGGTCGCTGTAATGCATTATTGGCAAAGCTATAAATGTCTAATAAAAGTAACTTGATTATGAGCATTTTTATTTCAAGTTTTAAACAAATGTCTAGGCAGAGATTTTCAGATTTTTACTTCGAATACACTCTCCCATTTTCCTGGCAGTGTATTCCCATATTTCCTTGAAAAGTCATTCAAGAGTATTTTAAGTAACATTTTAAACCTTGCCTCTGTTTTAAAGAAAGAAAAAAAGAAATCATAAAGTTGCCAAGGAGAAGTGAGGTTGCTTTCTGGCTCCCGTAAAAATTGGGGATTATGTTTAACAACAGAAACCAAATGGGAATGCTTGGTCTAAGTTCCGCACAGCCATGTCAATGGCCAAATTCTTGGGAGAGTCTCCGTTTCTGAACCAATGAGCTGCAGCCAGTCCAGCTACTGAAGGGTTTTTTGGAATCCTTGGAGATTTGCAGCTAGTAAATAAAGAGCTATGCAGTGAGTGACAACCGGGCCCATGCCAACACTATCACACAGCAGAGCACGTTTTCCCCAGTTCCGACTGGGCCTCAGCTAAGAGGACAGGAGTGGGGTTACAGAGCGTGCTAGGGCTCCAAATCCTTTTCCCCTGGGTCACATTCTCACCTTTCGCTTGTGCCAAAGTCCTTCCCAGAATGCCCATGTGTGGAGAGTAAAATTTATACTCACACAGCCTTAAAATGCTGACATCCCATGTTTACACGGATTGTTTACACAGAAAATTAATCAGTTACGGTTTTAAATTTTAATTAAAGAATGTTTTCCGGTGTTATTGCAAGACAGACAAAAGCCCATAAAACGTATATTTGACTGCTGTTGTGTGTTGTCTTTGGATCAAGGCACAGTCTTGAGATCAATCATGCGTGGTATTTTTGTGAACTTTTCTTTTAACAGAACAACCTTCACATAAATTAGGTTCATTAAAAAATATCCATCAAAATAAAAGTCATTCTGAGAAACTGCTGGTTGGAATTTCCTTTCTAATCAGCAACAAGCTACTTTGTGCTCGTTCTATAAATAATAATATGGGAAGGAAATAAGTAAATACTCAATTGGGCAAGAGGTTGCTGTTTCCCAATGAACCAGAAGTAACTGTATAGAAAGTTACACATTTTATTCACATTTTTGTCAAAAGAAAATGATCTTGTTTTTAAATAAAGATTTTATTTATTTATTTGAGAGCTAGAGTGAGTGAGAGAGAGAGAGAGAGAGAGAGCACATGAGCAGGGGCAGCCAGAGAGGGAGAGGCAGGACCCCGGGATCATGACCTAAGCCAAAGGCAGATGCTTAACCGACTGAGCCACCCGGGCACCCCAGAAAATGATTGGTTTATTGAATATTGGCATGGTGGAGATATTGTGGTTTCAGATGGTGCTGAGGGCCACAGATATTTTTAAGATTCTCTTGTCTTTTTTCTATTTCAATGTCTTCTTTACCTTGTTTTAGTCCTCTGATTATAAATATGATTCTCATATAAAGAGGAAGAAAAGTATATAAAATCAGAGTGTTTTAATAATCTCTTAATAAATGCAGTGGTTAACACATTTCTGTATTTTTTCAAAGTATGCATTAAAATTATTCATATATTTTTGGCATAAATACCTGATACAGTGCAAATCAGATGTGCATAACCCTTGCCCACTGAGAGCTTAAAATCTAAGACCACAGATAACAATAATTACTATAATATCACTTCGAATTCAATGTATATATACTAGCAAATAAAATTTGGAGTCTCTTCAAAGTAAATAGATTTATTCCAGAATGTTGCCACTGTAAGAAACAAAAATAGAATATTATATGTTGATATCGATTACATATTGTTTTAAATTATTTAATGACTTTATTTTCATTTAACAGTGTGTATGGGAACTTTTCCCAGGGGTTAGCCGCATATTAGTGAAATCTCATTCTTTTTAACCACATTCTGAATACCACTGGACGAATCCCCTAAGCATAGCTGTTCCTCTTGTATTCAATGATGTATTCCTACAACCATGATTTAGTGAACATAGTTATATACTTCAGATATTTCATTAAATTATACTACTTATAGAAACACTTCGGCCAGATATATCATTAGAATTAATATTGGTGAAACAAAAAAAAATTACTTTTTATTTCATTTATTTCCATTTTTGAGAAAGTAATAAATGCACATTATTTTCCAAGTCAAAAGAACACCAAACAGGTAATAATTTTAAAAAAGAGCATTTTCTTGGCTTACCTCTTCTCAATACCCCATTTCTTTTCCCAGAAGCATATATATATGTCTTCTGTCTTGAAGATATATATTCCCTCCCATATATATACATACATGTATTCCCTCTTATATATGCATATATACATATACACACACATAAACACGTATGTGTGTATATATATCTTCCCACTTGATATTTTTAAATAATATATTTATACTGCTTTTTTTTCAAACAAAAAAAAGTAGAAGAAATGCTATGATAAACTGCTGGGTTCTTATGACTCAGTTTTACAAATCACCAACCAATGACCCCTGATAGGTTCTCACTCCCAACCACCTTACCCTTCCCTTACTATTTTGAAGCAAATCCCAGGCATTTTATTATTTCAACCATAAATATTTCAGCATGTATCTTTAATGGCTAAGGATGGTTTTCACATAACCATTACACAGTGATCACATCTAAGTATTTTTTTTAAAGATTTTATTTATTTATTAGACAGAGATAGAGACAGCCAGTGAGAGAGGGAACAGAAGCAGGGGGAGTGGGAGAGGAAGAAGCAGGCTCATAGCGGAGGAGCCCAATGTGGGGCTTGATCCCACAACGCCGGCATCACACCCTGAGCTGAAGGCAGACGCTTAACCGCTGTGCCACCCAGGCGCCCCACATCTAAGTATTTTTAAAATAATACATTAATATCATCAAATACTTAGGCACTGCACACATTTATAATTATTTCATAAATATCATACTGTCAACAATTTTTAACCATTTTTTAAAAATCAGGATCTGTGTAAGGTTAACACACGAGGATGATTGCTGGCCACTGCTCATGTCTCTCTTTGCCTCTTTGTTTCTTCATGAAATCCGTGAAGAAATCAATACTATATTTTCCAGAACTCTGGATTTTTCTGATTGCATACTTGCCAGTAAATTTAGCATGTTGCTTTGTTCTCTGCATATCCTGTAAATTAGAGAATTAGAGTTTGGAGCTGAGGTCTTGATAAAATGCAACTTCCTTCCTCCCTTCCTTCCTTCCTTCCTTCCTTCCTTCCTTCCTTCCTTCCTTCCTTCCTTCCTTCCCTCCATCTTTCCTCTCTCTCCCTTCACCTCTCTCTCTGCCCCCCTCTTTCATTTCTGGTCAAATTCTTTCATAGTAGATTTTCCTTCTGCCATGAGAAGCCACAGACTATTTGATTATCTATCCTAATGTACTGTTAAAGCCAAAAATGCTTAATACCTAGAACCATAAATTCCCTATGAATTGCAAAATGGAGACATTCTGTCATTTTCTTTTTCATTTATTATCTGGAATATCTCCATAAATAATTATTGCCTCTAATCTAATATTGGATTATTTGAAGCTGTAGATCTTATAAGAAAGGCAATCTAAATGTTTGATTCATTCCCTTTACTAACCAGTTTTCAAAAAATGAGAGGGATCTCTAGCATGTTGCAATAATGACTTCCCACGGTATCCTTTTTTAGCATAAACTCAAAGATCAAACATACTTTATGTGTTTAAATTATTGTAGTTATTCTTAATGATTTTCACATTTCTTCTTCTTTTGTAAGAGGACTATTTTCACATTGAAGTCACTTTAGTCATTTGGCTATGAACCTGGTAGCCTTTGACAGTTTCCTTGTTATCTGGTATGACGGGATGTTCTAAGATCATCTTGTCTGTTTCCTGCCTGTGTCATGGAACTATGAGTTTCTGCAAGAATAGATTCCTTTGAGTGGATAATTGTGCTTAGAGAATACCATCTGGGAGCTAGGAGTTATTGTTATTGGTTAATTATTATTTCTAGGTCTTTTCAGTGGACAAAACTAAGAATATGTTTTGCCTTAAAGACAAAAATACATTATGAGTTCATAACACTACTTCCTATTCAAATTCAGGGCGATAGCATTTTTACTTTATTTTATTTAATCTCTTGTGTTTCCTTTTTCTCATATCGAGAACTCTGATTTTCAAAGTCACTAAGGATGATAGAATTAGAATATCATGTACTTATTGATTTATTTATTTGCTCTATCCCACATAGTCCCCAGACCTGTCTCAGAATAACAATACCAGCATGACCATCCAAAATATGGTTAGTAGCAACAGTGAACACATTTTTAAATGTGCCTTAATGCAGTTTATATCCTTAAGTTATGTCCCACTGGTATGTGCAAAATTATTGCATTTTTAAAAACCTATGTTCTTTCTGGAAAACTGCATAACCTGGCAATATATATATACTGTGTCTCTTTCTAAAAAGATCTTTGTATTTATTAATCTTATAATTATACCTCCAAAACTTTAAAGTAATAATCAAAAACCCAGACCAAAAAAAATGAGTTTCAATATAAATTTCCTATTTATGAAAGGAAAAATTAGAACTAACAAAATTAGCCCAAAATATGAAAGCAGCTAATAAAATTGTGATTTTTCACTTATCTCAGAATAGTATGAATCTGTTTAAAGTATGTGGAGACAAACCACCAATAGAATCAAATGGTATCAGCATCTTTGCAGAAGGAAGATGAGCGAAGGCAGAAGCTGACATATTTAAGAATAGAAAGCCCCAAATTACCACCAGGGAAGCCCTGAGACCAATCTACGATATATCTAAGATGAATCTTAGATGGGAGGGGGTCAGGGCCACTGTAGTCTCCAATTTAAGCCTGCTGGGGTAAGGCATGAGAGCGTTGAAGGTGTCTGGACAATGAACTCTTCCTTTTTTCAATTTTAAACTTTTTATTGAGAAATCATTTCGAATGCAATGGAGAGTTTAAAAAAAAGTGCAAAGAACACTATTTACCCTCATTCATCTATTCTTAGCATTTCATCCTATGTTGACCACATCTGCTTTTTCTCTGTCCTCCGTATTTGTTTTTACTTGGGGAGGTGTGTATGTCTCTAGTGATATATACACACACAATGTATCTTTTTCTGAACCAACTGAAGGTAAGTCACATATTCCGGGCCAATTACTTTTAAATTATTTGGTGTGTATTGTCTTAATAATAGGGATATTATATTATAAAACTACAGTATACTTATTAAATGCAGTGAATTTTACATTGGTAAAACATTTTTCATTTAACCAATCATCCGTATTCCATTTTTTTTTTTCAGTTGACGTCATTAATATCCTTTGTGGCCTATTTTCTTTTCACTAGAGAATCCAGATGAGTCACATAGTACATTTATTTGTCAAAGTTCTTCATATTCCTTTAATCTGTAAATTCCAGAATCATGCTTTGCCTTGTATGCTCTTAACATTTTTGAAAAGTACAATCCCTGCCTTCTTTTTTTAATAGAATACACATTATTTTGGGGTTTGTCTGACAGTTCCTTATGAGTATATTCATGTTATACATTCTAGGGCAGAGTAACACGAAAGAGATGCTGTGCTTTTTCATATCTGAGGCACACAATATTCATTTGTCTCTCATTTGCATTAATTTTGATGATCTGGTCAAAATGCTGCCTGATTTCTTTTCTTTATAATTATTAGATTATTTATTTATTTATTTGTTTATTTATTTTTTTGGTTCACCCATCAGCTGTTCAGCTGAGAGTGGAGGACTGTATAATTATTACATTTTTCCTTCAAACTCATAGTAGTCTGTGGGGAAAAATTTTGAGACTGTGTAAACATCCCAATCCTTATCAAAATTTCCCCTTTGATGTAACATCAGTTTTAATACTTGCCTGATTTAATCTTTACCATGATAATTGCAAAATACAGATGCACTGACTCTAGCTCTCTCTCTATATTTATGAATCAACTTTCAATTTTCATCTGTAAGCAAAACGCTCTTTTATGTACTATTTAGTTGCCATTTATTATTATCTGTATGAACTCATAAATTTCTGTTTTTGAATGGTTTGCCATTTATTCCTGTACTTCATTATTTTAGATGCTCAAAGTGTCCCGTATTTGACTAGGCAAATCATATCACATTGGCCCCTTGGGTCTTTCCAAAGCCTCTCAATTTTTTAAAAAATACTTCTTTATTTTCAGACATAACAAAACATTCTAACCTTATTTTATACCTACTTTGCCTTATTTTTAGAATCATCCATTTCTTCAAAGATACTTGGTCTCTTTTAGTGGAACATTAAATACCAAGATCTGTGAACTGGATATGTCCATTGTTACTAGAATGTCTTTAATGTGTGTGGGCTATGAACTTACGATACTAAGAAACTGACACAATGAGGAGGAACTTTTAGGAATATAATACTAGTTGAAGAGGACAGTGATAGTAGAGACAAAACAAAAATACATGTCTAGATAAAAGGAGGGGAAGAATAGGAGAGACAGGTTTTAGAATGAGTCATATATTTTTATCCCTTTGTGAAAGCAGAAAAAGATGATGCTTTAGAACCATGAACCTGAGTCAGCCTATCCCAACCTACCATCCAAATATTATAAGAAAAGTAGATTGTCTAAAAAATCAAATAATAGAAAAAGATGGCTGTCAAATTCCATACACAGCTATTATACATTAAAAGAAAATCAGGAACAGAGAATATTGGACACCATAAAAACATTCTAGGAAGATATATTCATAGAGCAGGTGACAATCAGTAGTTCAAATTAGATAAAAGAAATTAAGGTAATGTTAGATGCTGTGAATGAAAAATACAAATCAGAATTCTACAAACTCGGAGATGATGTGATCTAAGAAAAATAAGATTCAAAAAGATGATAGAATTCAGAAGAAAAATTAAAAGGAAAGAAAAAAATAAGGTTCAAAGGGAGAGTGAATTTTAAAACATGAGAACAGATAAACAACATAATATATTACAAAAAGTATAATACAGAAATTAAGAAAATGTTTAAGTCAGAATGATGTAAAAAGACAGATTAAAAAATTTGAAAACATGATAGCAATAACAGGCAAGGAAAATCTAAAATAGATAAAGCAGTAGCCCTGGAGGAAGGAAACCAAGAAATGAAATGAAAAAAAAATAAAATAAAATAAAACTATACATAATTCAAGAAAGTTTCCTAAAATAAAAAACTACTTCAAACTACTTTTCTGCTTCCTGGATCTGGCTGCTTCTGATATTGAAGTCACCAAATGTGATAGTGGATTCATCAATTTCTCCTTGTAATTCTATTCATTTTTGCTTCATAGAGGTTGACACCCTGCCGTTAGGTACACACCGTTAGGACTGTAGTGTCTTCTTGGAGAATTGACCCTTTTACCATTATGCAATGTGTCTGTTCCTAATAAGTCTCCTTGCTTTGAAGTCTGTTCTGTCTAATGTAACTATGTGTGCTTATTTGATCAGCATTAGCATGGTCTATTTTTCTCCACCCATTTACTTTTATTCGATATGGCTTTATATTTAAAGTGGATTTCTTAAAGACAGCGTATAGTTTGGTCATATTTTTTGATCCACTGTGACAATCTGTCTTTTCATTGGTGCGTTTAAACCATTAACATTCAAAGTGACTATCAATATAGTCATATTAATATCTGCCATATTTGTTACTGTTTCTATTTATTGTGCTTGTTATTTGTTTTTATTTTTGTCTTTCACTCTTTGTCTGCCTTTTGTGGTTTTAATTGAACATTATCTATTATTCCATTTTATCTCCCTTCTTGGCATATCAATGCTAAGCATATATTTCTTTTCTTTTTTCTTTTCTTTTCTTTTTTTTACCTTTTTTTATAGTTTGCAATACACATTTACAGCTATTCTGGTCCACTTTCAAATAACACTATCAAATTTCACAGGTAGTGTAAACACCTTATAATAACAAAATAATCCTAATTCCTCCTTCTCATCCCTTGTATCATTATCATTACTGTCATTCATTTAATTTCTATATAAGCATTCACAAGCATATGTATATGTGTATATACATATATGTGCATACACTTAATTGAATAATTTACATTATTACATAGAATATTATTGTTTACATTTATATTATTGATGTTGATGTTATTATTTTGAACAAAGTCTTATCTTTAACTCAATTAAGAATAAGAAAAAGTAAAAAGTTTATATTTTACCTTCACTTATTCCTTCTTCTATGTTCTTCTTTACTTTAATATAGATCCAGATTTCTGACCTATATTATTTTCCTCTTCTTTAAGGAACTTCCCTCAACGTTTCTTGCAAGGCAGGTCTACTGGCAACAGTTTCCTTCCATTTTTATCTGAGAATGTCTTTTTTTCCCTTCACTTTTGAAGGTGTCTTTCACAAGATACAGAATTTGAGGTTGGTGTTTTATTTTCACTCAACACTTTAAATATTTCATCCCACTCTCTTCTTGCTCTCATGGTTTCTCAGAAATCAGGTGTAATTCTTTTTTTTTTTTTAAGATTTTATTTATTTATTCAACAGAGATAGAGACAGCCAGCGAGAGAGGGAACACAAGCAGGGGGAGTGGGAGAGGAAGAAGCAGGCTCTTAGCAGTGGAGCCTGATGTGGGGCTCGATCCCAGAACGCCGGGATCATGCCCTGAGCTAAAGGCAGACGTTTAAGGACTACGCCACCCAGGCGCCCCTCAGGTGTAATTCTTAACCTTGTTCCTCTAAGGTGAGGTGTTCTTTACCTTTAGCTTCTTTAAGTTTTTTTTTTCCCCTTATCTTTGATATTCTGTAGTTTGAAAAAAGGTATGCATAGATAATGGTTTGGTTTGGCTTGCTTCCTTGCTTTTTTTTTTTTTTTTTTTTTTTTTTTTTTTTTGGTATTTATCCTGCTTGGTATTCTCTGAGCTTTCTGGATCTGTGGTATGATGTCTGACATTGATTTGGAAGAAATTCTCACTCATTATTGCTTCCACTATTTCTTCTGTTCCTTTCTGTATTTTTCTGGTATTCCCTTTACATATATGTTAAACCTTTTCTTGTTGGCCCACAGTCCTTGAACATTGTGTTCTAGGTTTTTTGTTTTTCTTTTCTTTTTTTTTTTTTTTTTTTTTTGGTCTTTGTTCTCTTTGCTTCTCAGTTTTCAAGGATTCTTTTGCTATATCCTCTAGCTCTGAAATTCTTCCCTTGACCATGTCCAGTCTACTAATGAGACCATCAAAGGCATTCTTCTTCTCTTTTATAGTTTTGTTTTGTTTTATCTCTCGCATTTCCTTTTGGTTTTTTCCTAGGATTTCCACTTTTCTGCTTACGTTGCCCATATGTTCTTGCATGCTATTTGCTTTATCCCCATTAGAGCCCTTAACATATTAATCACAGTTGTTTTAAATCCTTGGTCTGATAATTCCTGCCATGCCTGGTTCTGATACTTATCCTGACTCTTCAGATTGTGTTTGCCTTTTGCTATACCTTGTAATTTTTTTCTAGATAGCCAGGCTGATGTACTGGGTAAAATGAATGGTTATAAATAGGTCTTTAGTAATGTGATGGTGAGGTGTTGAGGAAGGGGAAGCGTTCTACAATCTCATGATTAGGTCTCAGTCTTTCGGTGGGCCTGTGTCTCTGGACTGTAAACTTCACAAGTTTTTTGTTTGTTTGTTTTTTATTCCTTCCCCACTTAGGTAGGACAGAATGGCTAGAGTGGGCCGAGGTTGGCTATAACCCTTCCCCCAGGTCAGTAAGGCTCTGACAATACCCTAGCAGGTTAGGCTTTGGTTACCTAGCTTCCCTTGAGGGTAGGCCTTGTTAAGGAAAATAGAATGCTGTGATGTATTTCAGAATGGTTCTTTTCTCCCTCCCTCTGATAAAAGTATGAGAAAATTTTTCTCCATTACTACAGTGGGAGTCTGGTCAAGTTCTTGGAGGTCAATCTCACAAAATTGTGGGGTTTTGTGTGACTGTGTCACCCTGCAGTTTTAACTCTCAGACTTGTCCTTACTGAACTGCCAGCAGTTCCTCAATTACAGTTGAAGTTTGCCTACCCTGGTACTGGTTCTCAGGCTCCTGAGTCTGTGCTCTGGTACACCATGTCTCCCTGTATTCACCTGACTGCCTCTAATGTTGGACTAATGGTTTGCCCTGTGCCTTTCCCTCTTTTCCCTCCCTTAATTCAGTATGAGTTATTGATTTTTCAGCCTGTTAAGTTTCTTACCTATTAAGACTGGGTGGTGACTTCCAAGCTCTTTACATGTGGAACCCATGTGAATCCATTTATTAGTGTTTTTAAATAAAATGAATAAAAACTAGGACCTTGGGCTGTATCTTTCTGGGGTGTGTAAGTTTCAAATTCTTACCATAAAGTACCTACTTTCTTTAATTACTTCAAATGAAAAGATCCTGATATCAGATAAAAATAAAATTATTAGGGGCACCTGGGTGGCACAGCGGTTCAGCGTCTGCCTTCGGCTCAGGGCATGATCCCGGCGTTATGGGATCGAGCCCCACGTCAGGCTTCTCTGCTATGACCCTGCTTCTTCCTCTCCCACTCCCCCTGCTTGTGTTCCCTCTCTCGCTGGCTGTCTCTATCTCTGCCGAATAAATAAAAAAAATCTTTAAAAAAAAATAAAAAATAAAATTATTAGGGCGCCTGGGTGGCTCAGTCGGTTAAACATCCAACTGTTGATTTCCACTCAAGTTATGATTTCAGAGTTGTGAGATTGAGCCCCCACTTCAGATTCTTTCTCTCCCTCTCCCTCTTCCCCTACCTCCCTTTCCCCGTCTAAGGAAAAAAAAAAAAAAAAAAAGATTATTTACCGTTTGAAGTCATGGGGAGAATGACAAGGATTTTGTGAATATTTGGGGGATAGACATCAGAGGTTCAATCGCTGAGAAACATGTTTCTGAAGAAGAAGTCATTAGTCATGAATAACTAAGTATAAGATTTGGGAGAAATCATCTAGATTTTTTAAACTTCAGTTTTTTAATGTGTGCAACAGGAATATTGATAATTTACCTATTTTACAAGACTGGTATGAATATCAAACCAGTTAATATATGTGATGTTTCCATAAATATAAAAAATCAAATATTGCATGCTAATCGTTGCTATTTTCATAACTCAAAACAAGGATGTTTTTAAGATGTGTGGAGGTTTTTTTCTAGATATAGAATAGAAATGATTATTGACTCCTTCCTCCAAGATTAATCCAATACAAATTTTTGAGCAAAAATACTTTCAAGGGAAAAAAAGTGTGAAAAAAAAAATCCCCAGGTGACGGAGGGCTGTTTTGATATAGTGTTTGTAAGGTGATAGTTTTGGCCTCAAGTAGGAAATATTCCACGAGATGTGGAAACAGGGAAGGAACCTTTGAAATTCTGATATTGTTCATTCATTGCCTTGGGACAATAAAATATCTGTCCCCACATTTATGCTTCCTCTTGTCCAGAATTCTTTCAAGAGTAGTACCAGGTTAGCCTTGTGCACAGCTGCAGGGATAGTGCGGAGGGAATAACTAACTTAGGTCAGTTATTGTGTTAGGTTTTTCACATCATCCATCAACTATCTCAGGGCTGGCATAAATAGAATCTAAGAAGTGTTTTCTTTTAATGAATCTCTTCTTTACCCAGGAAAGGATAAAGCCTTACCTAAGCAGTTGTTTTGTGGGGAGTCCTAGGTTTTTCTGGTTTCTGGAGATATTTACTCTTCTCTCTGCAGTTCTTTTTTTTTTTTTTTTAAAGATTTTATTTATTTATTCGACAGAGATAGAGACAGCCAGCGAGAGAGGGAACACAAGCAGGGGGAGTGGGAGAGGAAGAAGCAGGCTCATAGCGGAGGAGCCTGATGTGGGGCTCGATCCCATAACGCCGGGATCCCGCCCTGAGCCGAAGGCAGACGCTTAACCGCTGTGCCACCCAGGTGCCCCCACTCTGCAGTTCTTGCACTATCTTCCCTCTCCCCTCATTTTCTTATTGGGGTTGACTCATATTTGGGGCTGATTATCCACTTTCTACATTACCTGCTAGAGTAATGAATGCTTCTAGGGGAAAATAGGGTCATATGCTAAAATAATAAGATACTTGAGGATCTAAGTTTTGTCAAGTAAACATCAACAGGATGATGTATTCCATAAAAAGTATAAGTAATGGCACAATAATTTGGAAGAAGACTAATGAACATAGCAAGAAAATAAAAATATTAGTTATATGAAACTAGAACAAAAGAACACTAAAATAATAAAGGAAAAATATTAAAAATAAAAAAGTAATGAAATAATTCAATAGATGGGATAAAGAGAAGAAGAGATTTGGTCAAGGAATGACTTTGTGTAAAACTAGGTTGTGGAAATCTTCTAGAAGAAAAATGTAAAAAAATAGTTTATAAAAACAAAAGCTAAATAATATGAAGGATGAAACTAGAAGAGGTAATGTCAGAAGATGGAGTTCAGAAGGAGTGAAATATAAAGAAAAGAATTTTTAAAAAATAGCAGATAAATTTTCCAGAATATGTTTTAAAGAACAAACTTAGAGTATAAAGTGCTTAGAGTGTCATAGCTGAAATTTAGGAATATCAAAGACAAAGAACAAAATGGAAAAATGCACAGATAGAGAATATCACATATAGAATAAATCACATTTATGGAGAAAGAATAGACTTATATCATATATCATTAGACAACAAAACAAGGCAAGAAGACAAGTGGTGTTTTCAAAGTGGAAAAGGAATATAACCTAGAATCTAAAATGTTGTATCAGCCAAACTGTCATTTGTATATGAGGGTAGGTACAAGGGTTCCCTTTCTCAACAGCCTCACCAATACTTGCTGTGTTTTGTTTTGTTTTCTTGTTTTTAATAATAGCCTTCCTAAACAGACTGAGGATTGCTGGAGGGGAGGCGAGTAGAGGGCTGGGGTAACTGGGTGATGGGCGTTAAGGAGGGCACGCAATGCAATGAGCACTGGGTGTTGTATACAACTGATGAATCACTGAACTCTACTTCTGAAATTAATTATACACTATATGTTAATTAATTGAATTTAAATAAATAAAAGAAAGAAAAGAGAAAACAACAACAATAACAATAACAAAAAAACCCCTGTAGACCAGCTCCAACAAAATCTATTTTTAAACTAAAAAATAAATAAATAAATAAGAATAAGAATAGCCTTCCTAACAAGTGAGGTGATAGACCACCATGCCTCTGATTTGCATTTCCCTGAAGATCTGTGATGTTGAGCACCTTGTCATACACTGTGGGTCATCTGTGTGTCTTCTTTGGAAAAAAAAAAAAAATAGCTGTTCTGTTTCTTTGCCCATTTTTAAAGAGGGTCTTTTTTTTTTCCTGTTGAACTATAGGATTGTCTTATATATTTTAGATATAACCTTTTAACAGATTCATGGTTTTATAAATATTTTCTCCCATTCTATGGTTCCCTTTTCATTTTGTTTTTTGCTTCCTTTCCTCTGCAGGTTTTTAGTTTGATAGAGTCTCACTTGTCAATTTTTGCTTTTGTTGCTTGTGCTTTTTGGTGTCATATCCAAGAAACCATTGCCAAGACCAATGTCAGAAAGGTTTTCCCCAGGTTTCCTTCGAGATTTTTTATTGTTTCAGGTCTTATGCTTAACTCTGTAATCCATTTTGAGTTAAATTATGTAAGGCATAAGGTAATGATATAATTTTATTGTTTTTCATGTGGCTATTTGGTTTTCCCAGTACAATTCAGTCAAGTGTCTATTTCCCCCATGAGTACTTTTGGCATCTTAGTTGAACGTTGGTTGACTATATATGTGTGAATTTACTTCTAGGTTCTCCATTCAGTTTTGGTTACTGTATCTTTGTAATATATTTTTAAATTAAAAAGTGTTATGCCATCAGCTTTGTTCTCTTTGCTCAAAATTCCATTCCCTTTCAAGATCCTTTTTCCATACAAATTTTAGGGTTATTTTTTCTGTTCAGAAAAAAAATGCCGCTGGCATTTTTGTAGGGATTGCTTTGACTCTGTAAATCACTGTATATAATAGGAACATTTAAACAACATTAATTCTTTCAAACACAAACCTGGGAGGTCTTTCCACTTATTTGTGTCTGTTTTAATTTCTTTCATGTGCTTTGTAGTTTCCAGTATTCAAGCCTTCATCTCCTAGGTTAATTTTATTCTCAAGTATTTTACTCTTTCTGATGCCATTATAAATATTATTGGGAATGTAAATTAATGAGACCACTGTAGAAAACAGTATAGAGGTTCCTTAAAAAATTAAAAATAGAACTACCATATGTTCCAGCAAAGCCACTTCTGGCTACATATACAAAAGAATTTAAATCAACGGGGCACCTGGGTGGCTCAGTAGGTTAAGCCTCAGGTCACGATCCCAGGGTCCTGGGATTGAGTCCTATATTATGCTCCCTGCTCAGCAGAGAGACTGCCTCTCCCTCTCCTCTCCACTCATGCTCTTTCTCACTATCTTTACCACTCTCTCTCAAATAAATAAATAAAATCTTTAAAAAAATAAAAAGAAATCAGGATCTCAGAAACGTATTTGCACTCTCATATTTTTGCAGCATTATTCACAATAGCTAAGACATAAGAACGACCTAAATGTCTGATGGACAAATGGATAAAGAAAATGTGGTACATACTTACAATAGAATATTTTCAACCTAAAAAAGAAAGAAATCCTGTCATTTGCAACAATATGAATAAACCTAGAGGACATTATGCTAAATAAATAAGCAGGATATAGGACAAATAATACATAATACCACTTATATGAAGCAGCTAAAGTAGTCAAAATCACAGAAGTAAAAAGTAAAACGATGATTGCATGGAATTAAAGGCAGGGATAATGGAAGGTATCAGTCAAAAGGTACTAAGTTTCAATTATGCAAGATGAATAATTTCTAGAAATCTACTATACAACATCGTGCCTATAGTTAGCAATAACATGGTATAGATCACAATAGTTGTATATAAGCTTTCTGCCATTTCCCCCCCCAAAGCACACTGATTTAGAAAGTCGCCCACAGCCAAAGAGAGTCTTTGTGGAAGCTCAGGTGTCCAGTGAAGAAGTTCCAGTTGAATCAAAAATTCTGAGATCATATGCATTGAAGAAGGTAAATGGAACAGTTTCACTATACCTGTATCGCTCCTCTCCTTCCCCAAGCTGGCATTGCTGAATGCCAACAGAAGCCATCTTGGGCTATGACTTCTCCCATATAGGAAGTAAAAGCATGTGAATGAGTGTTCAGATTCCCCAGCTGTACAGGATGCTACCAAAGAGGTCTGTTTCTTTCTTACACTATCCAGAATAATGAGTTATAAACTGCACGACTCGGGAGAGGTGTATATCTGGGAATATGGCAGCCAAGCTCAGAATGAAACATTTCAAAGGAACACAGGTCCTGCTAACTTAGTCTCCATCAGCAAGCCCACTCATGAGCCTCTGGAGATGCCTCACCTGCACCCCATGTGTACCTCAATTCTGGCCCATGGACACTCCTAATTTTTCATAACTTACCACTCCACCCACACACCCTCTAAGGCTAGTTTCCTGTATTTAGCCCCCAGTGACAGTGAGAGGGAGCCGCTGCAGATGGTTAATGAGCACACACAGAGAGTTAGCCCAACCCTGCAGGACTCAGAGAAAGTACACAAACATGGCCACTTAGAGTTGTCCTAGGGAAAGCAAACAGAAGTTTGCCAACATCTAGCCTGTCTCTGCAGGAATACAATCTTAAGAAATCTCCCTCAAGAAGGAACAGGATGTGTGGAGCAGGTTGGCCCATAGAAAACATCTGAGAAAGCTTCAGAGTCGCTAACAGGGCTGATGGAAGGTATTTCTCTCCCACAGCCAGTCAATAAAGACTGGAGGAGGTGACTCCTTCTTCAAATGCAAAGACAGCAAAGCAAAGCTACAAGGAACTTAAAAAACAAAAAAAAAAACAAAAACAAAACAAACAAAAAAACAAACAAAAAAACCCAAAACAAACAAAACATAAAACAAGGAAACATGATACCACTGAAGAAACAGTAACTTTCCAGTAACAAACACCATTGAAATGAAAATGAAATGGAAATAAAATGAAAATCCTCAATATCCCCAATAAAGAATTCAAAATAATTATTTTCCAGAAGCCTTATAATCTGCAAGAAACACAGAAAGACAATTCAGGGAAACCAGGAAAACAACATATGAATGAAACAAGAAAAGAAGTTTCACAGAGAGATAGAAATCATTTAAAAAGAACCAAACACAAAATCTAAGGTTGAAGAATACAATGAGTGGGGAAAAAAAAAAAAGTAATGGAAATCATCAACAGCAAACCCAAACATACATAAGAAAAAAATTGGTGAAATAGCATAGAGATCAACTGAAATTATCCAGCCAGAAGATAACAAAGAAAAAAATAATAAAAGAAGTGAAGAAAGTCTACATGAATGTAAGTGAAACTACTTATATGTTATTGGAGTCCCAGAAGGAAAAGAAAGAGAGAAAGGGGCAGAAAGATTATTTAAAGAAATAATGGCTGAGAATGTTCCAAATCTGAGGGGAAATGTAAACATCCAAGTTCATGAAGCTCATAAACCTCCCCAAATTCTTATCCAAAACAGTCTTCTCCAGGACACATTCTACTAAAACTGTCTAAAATCAAACATGAAGACAGAATTTTAAAGGCAGCAAGAGAAAAGCCACACATAAAAAGAAACCATCAGAAGGCTTTCAGTGTATTTCTGAGTAATAATTTTGCAGACCAGGAGAGAGTAGAATGATATTTCCAAAGTGCTGAAAGAAAAACAAAACAAGGGGCACCTGGGTGGCACAGCGGTTAAGCGTCTGCCTTCGGCTCAGGGCGTGATCCCAGTGTTGTGGGATCGAGCCCCACATCAGGCTCCTCCGCTATGAGCCTGCTTCTTCCTCTCCCACTCCCCCTGCTTGTGTTCCCTCTCTCGCTGGCTGTCTCTATCTCTGTCGAATAAATAAATAAAATCTTTAAAAAAAAAAAAAAAGAAAAACAAAACAAAAAACTGCCAACCAAGAACACTCTACCCTGCAAAGTTGCCCTTCACAACTGAAGGAGAGAAGGAGTTTTACAAACAAACAAACAAAACTAACGGGAAGTCATCATCACTAGACTGGCCTTACAGGAAATGATGAAAAGAGTTGTTCAGGTTAAAATGAACGTAGGCTGATTAGTAATATGAAAACTAATGAAAATATAAGACAGACTTGCAAAAGTGAGTATATAGTCAAATTCAGAACACTTTAATGTTGTAATATGGTGGTGTATTATTCACCTAAGTGTTAAAGGACAAAAGTATCAAAACAAATATAGCTACAATAATGTATTAGACCCACAATGTAAAAAGAGGTAAACTGTGACAACAAAAACAAAAGCAAAAAAAGTGGAGGAGGGGTAAAAAGTAAACTTTTTGTATGGAATCAAAGTTAAGGTGTTATTAGCTTTAAAATAGACTTATGTATATAAGATGTTTTATGTCAGCCTCATGGTAACCAGAAAGCAAAACCTACAATACATACCTGAAAAGATTTTTTTTTTACTATGTTCAATTAGCCCACATATAGTACATCATTAGTTTTTGATGTCGTGTTCAACGATTCATTAGTTGCATAGAACACCCAGTGCTCATCCCCACATTTTTAAAAAGGTAATCAAAGCCTGCCACTACAGAAAATCACCGATTCACAATGGTAAGCAGCAAGACAGAAAGAAAGGAATAAGGGAACTACAAGTGGCCAGAAAACAACTAAAAAGATGGCATTAGTAACCCCTTACCTATGAATAATTACTTTAAATGTAATGGATTAAATTCTCCACTCAAAAGCATATAGAATGACTGAATGGGCTTTTTAAAAAGCACATCTCAACTGTATGTTGTCTATAGAAGACTCCCTTCTGTGTAAAAACACACATACCCTCAAAGTGAAGAAACGGAAAATATATTCCCTGAAAATAAAAACTTGAAAGAAAACAAAAGCAAAAAACAAAACAAAATAAAAACAAAAACAAGGGTAGATATACTTCTATCAGACAAAACAGACTTTCAGTTAAAAACTTAAGAGACAAAGAAGAGATTACAAAATGATAAAAGGGTAAAGTTATCCTTGAGATATAAGCAATAATAAACATACATACACCCAAAGCAGTGCTTAGAAGGAAATTTATAGGTGTAAACACCTACATTAAAAAATAAGAAAGATCTCGGAGCTCCTGGGTGGCTCAGTCAGTTAAGCATCTGCCTTGGGCTCAGGTCATGATCCCAGTGTCCTGGAATCCAGCCCCATGTTGGGCTTCCTACTCAGTGGGAAGCCTGCTTCTCTTCTCCCTCTGCCCCTTCCCAACCTCCACCCCCAGCTTGTGTTCTTGCTTTCACACTCTCTCCCTCTCTCTCAAATCAATAAATAAAATCTTTAAAAGAATAAGAAAGATCTCAAATCAGTAACTTAACCTTACTTCTTAGGACACTGTAGAAAGAGGAGCAAACTAAATCTAAAGCAAGCAGAGAGAAAGATATAATTAAAATAATATAATAAAAGTTGGAGAGAAAATTGAATTAAAGAATAGAAAAATTATAAGAAACATTTATAAAACCAAAATTAGTTCTCTGAAAGATCAACGAGTCTTCAATTAGGCTCAACAAGAAAAAAAGAAATAACTTTCAAATTAGTAAAAATCAAAAATGAGAGAGGAGACATTACTACAAAAGTAACAAAAATAAAAAGTGTCTTGAGGCAATACTATGAGCAAATGTACGCCAATAAATTAGATAACTTAGATAAAATGGAAAATTCCTAGGAAGACAGAAGCTACTGAAATTGACTCAAAGAATCATAAAACAATATGGGAATATCTACAAAAATTAAGGAACTTGAATCAGTAAACTTCCAGTTAAGAAAAGTTCAAGCCCAGATGGCTTCTCTGGTAAATTACACCAAATATTTATTAAGAAGTAATAACAATTTGTCACAAACCCTTCCCAAAAATAGAAAAGGAGGGATTAATTTCTAACTCAATTCTATGAGGTCAATATTACCCTCAAAGGTCAAACAGTGATCACAAAGAAATTACAAGAAAGGAAAACTAGAGACCAATATCTCTCATGGGTATAGATGTAAAGATTCTCAACAAAATATTAACAAATGAATCTAGCAACAGATAAGGGGGTTATATAATATGATCGAGGGGGTTTATTTTAGGAATGCAAGGTTGTTCTAACATCCCAAAATCAATTGTTATAAATACACCATGTCAAAAGAACTATTTTTAAAGATATTTCAATAGACAAAGGGAGCCCTTAACAAAATCCAATACACTTTCATGATAAAACAAACAAGAATTTTAGCAGACTAAGACTAAAAGGGAAATTTCTCAATCTGATAAAGCTTAGGTGTAAAAATCTGATAGCTGACATCATACTTACTGATGAAAAACTGACTAGTACTCCTTAAAAGAAGAGGGAAAAGACAGGGATATCCACTTTTACCACTTTTATTCAAATTGCACTAGAGGTTCTGGAAAATGCAATTAGGCAAGAAAATCCAATAAAATACAGCTAGAATGAAAAGGAAGTATTAAAACTATTTATTTGCAGGTCACATGATCTTCTATATACAAAATTAAATACATACGCAGGCACTAAATCTATGAGAAATGTACAGCATGGTGATTGTAGTTAATTATAATGTATTGTATATTTGAAAGTTGCTAAGAGAGTAAAAATATTAAAAGTTCTCATCACATGAAAAAAATTGTTACTATGTGTGGTGATGGATGTTAACTAGATTTATTGTGGTGATCATTTCAAGTATGAAAATCATTGTGTTGTACACTTGAAACTAATGTTAAATGTCAATTGTATCTCAATTTAAGAAAAAAAATATTAGAACTAATAAACAAGTTCAGCAAGTTTACAGGATGAAAGGTCAATTCACAAAAATGAATTATAGTTTTATTCACTTGCAATGCACTATCCAAGAAGGAAAATGAAGCAAACAATCTCATTTAAAATAGAATTTGAAAAAACTCTTAGAAATAAATTTAACAAGGTAAGTACACACTGTTCACTATGGAAAATGCAAAACATTATTGAAAGAAATTTTTTTAAAAGCCAGGTAAATTAAAAGACATCCTATGGCAATGGGTCAGGTAATTTAATATTGTTAAGAGAGCACTACTCCTATAATTTGGCTTTTGTAGATAATGCTGCTCTAAGCATCAGGGTGCATGAATCCCTTCTAATCAATAATTTTGTATTCTCTGGGTAAATACAAGTAGCGCAATTGCTGGATTATAGGGTAGTTCTATTTTTAACTTTTTGAGGAAGCTCCATATTGTTTTCCAGAGTGGCTGCACCATGTCGCGTTCCCACCAGTAGTGTAAGAGGGTTCTCCTTTCTTCACATCTTCGTCAACACCTCTTTTTTTCTTGTGTTGTTAATTTTAGCCGTTCTGACTGCTATGAATTTACATCTCATTGTAGTTTTGATTTGCATTTCCCTGATGATGAGTGATGTTGAGCATCTTTTGATGTGTCTGTTGGCCATCTGGATGTCCTCTTTGGAAAAATATCTATTCGTATCTTCTCCTCATTTTTTTAATTGGATTATTTGTTTTTCAGATGTTGAGTTTTACATGTTCTTTATATATTTGGATACTAACCCTTTATCCCATATGTCATTTGCAAATATCTTCTCCCATTCTGTAGGTTGCTTTTTAGTTTTGATATTTTTTCCTTCCTTGTGCAAAAGGTTTTTATTATGATGAGGTCCCAATACTTTATTTTTGGCTTTGTTTCCCTTGCCTCAGGAGACATATCTAGTAAGAAGTTGCTTTGATGGACTTCAAAGAGTTTACTGCCTGTGTTCTCCTCTGGATTTCAGTGGTTTCCTATCTCACATTTAGGTCTTTCATCCATTTTTAATTTAATTTTGTGTATAGTGTAAGACAGTGGTCCACCAGTTTCATTTTTCTGCATGTTGCTGTCCAGTGTTCCCAACATCATTTGTTGAAGAGACTGTCTTTTTTTCCATTGGATATTCTTTCCTGTTTTGTCAAAGATTAATTGACCATAGAGTTGTGGGTTTATTTTTGGGCTTTCATTCCTCTTCTATTGGTATATTTTTGTGTCAGTACCATACTGTCTTGATTGGTACAGCTTTGTAATAAAACTTCAAGTCCAGTGGATGGGGAGATGGGTTAAATAGGTGATGAGGATTAAAGAATGCACTGGTTGTAATGAGCACCAAGTGTTATATGTAAGTGTTGAATCACTAATTACACACCTGAAACTAATATTACACTGTATGTTAACTGGAATTTAAACAAAAACTTTAAAAAAAGATAGCACTACTTCCTGAACTGATTTACAGATTCCATGCAATTCCAATAAGAATTCCACCTAGTCTCTGTCCAGAAATTGACAAACTGATTCTAAAATTCATAAGGAAACTTAAGAGACCCAGAAGAGCCAAAACAATCTTGATAAAGAATAAAGTTATGAGTCATATTTCCTGATTTAAATAATTACGGCAAAGCAAGAGTAATCACATCTGTATGATCATGGCATAAGAAGAGATCTATAAACAAATTGAATAGAATTGAGAACCCAGAAATAAAAATTCACATATACAGTCAAGAGATTTTTGACAAAGTTGCTAAGACAATTCATTATGTAAAGGACAGTTTGTTTGTTTGTTTCTCAACAAATAGTGCTGTGACAACTGGATAGCCATATGTGGAAGAAAATGAAAACGGATCCCTATTTCACACCATATATAGAAGGTCAATTCAAATGTATCAAAGACCCGAATGTAAGAGCTAAAATTATAAAACTGTTAGAAGAAATCATTAGTGTAAATCTTCATGACCTCGGATTTGGCAAGGTATAATTTCTTGGATAGGACACTAAAAGCATGAATATAAAAAAACATAAATTGTATATCATCAAGTTAACAATTGTGATTCAAAAGACACCATAAAGTGAAGATACAATCCAATGAAGGTGAGGATATATTTGCAAATCATATATCAAAGCATTTATATCTAGAATATATAAAGAACACTTACATCTCAATAGTTTAGTCTAAGAAGACAAAAAAAATTGAGCAAAGGATCCAAATTGATATTTCTCTTAAAAAAGAAATACAAATTGCCCACCAACATATGAAGAAAAAAAAGTTTAGTCATAGGGTAGCTTTGTTTTCAACTTTCTAAGGAAAGTTCATACTATTTTCCAGAGTGGCTGCACCAGCTTGCATTCCCGCCAATAGTGTAAGAGGGTCCCCCGTTCTCTGCATCCTCTCCAACATCTGTCATTTCCTGATGTTAATTTTAGCCATTCTGACAGGTGTGAGGTGTTAGCTCATTCTGGTTTTGATTTGTATTTCCCCGATGCTGAGTGATGTTAAGCATTTTTTCATGTGTCTGTTGGCCATTTTTATGTCTTCTTTGGAGAAATATCTGTGTATGTCTTCTTCCCATTTCTTGATTGGATTATTTGTTCTTTGGGTGTTGAATTTGATAAGTTCTTTACAGATTTTGGATACTAAACCTTTATCTGATAAGACATTTGCAAATATCTTCTCCCATTCTGTGCATTGCCTTTTGGCTTTGTCAACTGTTTCCTTTGCTGTGCAAAAGCTTTTTATCTTGATGAAGTCCCAATAGTTCATTTTTGCCATTGTTTCCCTTGCCTTTGGAGATGTGTTTAGCAAGGAGTTACTGCAACCGAGGTCACAGATGTTGCTGCTTATGTTCTCCCCTAGGATTTTGATAGATTCCTTTCTCACATTTAAGTCTTTTATCTATTTTGAGTTTATTTTTGTGTATGGTGTAAGAAAATGGTCCAGTTTCATTCTTCTGCATGTGGCTGTCCAATATTCCCAATACCATTTGTTAAAGAGACTCTTTTTTTTCCATTGGATATTCTTTCCTGCTTTGTCAATGATTAGTTGACCATAGAGTTGAAGGTCTTTTTCTGGGTTCTCTATTCCATTCCATTGATCTATGTGTCTGATTTTGTGCCAGTACCATACTGTTTTGATGATTACAGTTTTGTAATATAGCTTGAAGTCTGGAATTGTGATGACACCAGCTTTGGTTTTCTTTTTCAACATTCCTTTGGCTATTTGGCGTCTTTTCTGGTTCCATACAAATTTTAGGATTGTTTGTTCCAGCCTTGTGAAAAAAGGTGATGGTACTTTGATAGGGATTGCATTGAATATGTAGATTGCTTCAGGTAGCATAGACATTTGAACAATGTTTGTTCTATGACCCAGAAATTGCAGTACTAGGTATTTACCCCAAAGATACAAATGTAGTGATCTGAAGGGGCACTTGCACCCCAATGTTTATAGCAGCAATGTCCACAATAGCCAAACAATGGAAAGAGCCAGATATCCATTGACAGATGAATAGATAAAGAAGATGTGGTACACACACACACACACACACACACACACACACACACACACACACACTGGAATACTACTCAGCCATTAAAAAGAATGAAATCTTGCCGAGTGCAAAGATGTAGATAGAATTAGAGGCTATTATTCTAAGTGAAATAAGTCAATCAGAGAAAGACAATTATCATATGATCTCACTCCTATGTGGAATTTAAGAAACAAAACAGGATCATAGGGAAGGGAGGGAAAAATAAAACAAGACAAAATCAGAGAGGGAGACAAACCATAAGAGACTCTTAATCATAGGAAACAAATGGAGGGTTGCCAGAGGGGAAGGGTCGGAGGATGGGGTAACTGAGTGATGACCATTAAGGAGGGCACATAATATAATGAGCACTAGGTGTATATAAGACTGATGAATCATGGAACTCTACCTCTAAAACTAATAATCCACTATATGCTAATTTAAAAAAGAAAAATTTTGATCATTTTGATAGATGCAAAAAAGTATTCAATAAAAATCAATATCCATTACTGATTTCTAAAAAAAAATAGATGGATAAACAAACAAATAAATAAATATCTGTATAAATAAAAATAAATTTATATTTGTATAAAAAAAGCAAAAAAGTTTAACATCATCAAGGAAATGTGAATAAAAACCAAAATGAGATATCACTTTATATACACAGAATGGGCATAATAAAAAAGGCAGGTAATAGCAAGTATTGGTGAGGATGTGGAAAAATCAAAACTCTCAAACACTGTTGATGGGAATGTAAAATAATATAGTTGCTTTGGAAAATAGTCTGGCAGTTCTATAAAAAGTTAAGGGTAGAATTTCCATATGTCCCATCAATTCCACTTCTAGATACATACATAAGACAAATTAAAATGTATGTCCATACAAAATCTTATACATAAATATTCATACTAGCTTTATGCATAACAGTCAAAGGTGGAAACAACCTTATGTCTATCAATGAACTGATTAATAAAATGTGGCATATCCAAACAATGTAATATCATTCAGCTATAAAAAGAAATGAAGTATTGATAAATGCTGCAGTATGAATAAATCTAAAAAAAAATGCACTAAGCAAAAGAAGCCAGGCATGAAAGACTATGTACTGTATGATTCTATTTATATGAAATGTCCAGAATTGGAATTTCTAGAGATATACAGTATATTCATGGTTGCCTAGTGCCGGGGGTGGGGAAGAATGGGGATTGACAGCTAATGAGTTTAAGGTTTCTTCTGAGGAGTGATGAAAATGGTCTAGAATTAGATTATGGTACTGGTTACACAACTCTGAATATATTAAAAAAACATTGAACTGTACACTTTAAATGGGTGAGTTTTATGATATGTGAATTGTATCTCAGTAAATCTATTACCAAAAAATTGGTACTATCAACCCTCAATATGCTAATACCTTTGGAAATTTAGAAAAAAATGGGCATATCTCTAGAAAAATGTGGCTACAAATCATGAGACAACAGAAAAACTTAGTGATATGCTTTTGAAAAAATGGAGTAATAGTTTAAAATTCTTCTTGCAGGGAGATTCCAGGCCTTGTTGATTTCACAAGTGAGTTTTATGAAATGTTCAAGGGACAGTTTATCCTAATATTTTATAAAAAATCTGAGCAACAAGAAAACAAAACAAAGCAAAATAAAATGATTACACAACAATTCATTCTGAGTACAGTATATGTTTGTTACCAAACCCAAAATGTTAAAGTGAAGGAAAAAAAAACTATAAAACTGCTTCTTGCAATGAATGCAGATATCAAAATCCTAAATAAAATATTTTACATGGATCCAACTCTGAATAAAAAAACAGTATGTCACAACCAAGTTGGATTGATCATATGTATGCAAGACTCATTCAACATTAGAACATTCATTAATATATTTCACCATAGTAACATATTAAAAGTAAAAGATCTCTGTAATTATCTAAATTTTGAAAAGCATTTAAAAAATTAACATCTATTCATGATTAAAGAGTTTTAGTCAATTAAATATAGAATGGAATTTTCTTAATCTGTAAAGTAGTTATTTTAAAAAAATAAAATACTTATGTAGCCTTCTAAATAAGAATACTTGAAACTCATTATTCTAAAGCAAGAAAAAGACAAATACGCTCACAAACTCTACCTCTAGTCAACGTACTTTTGAAGGCCCTAGCAAACAAAATAACACAAGAAAAATACATGATTGGCAAAATGATTGAAATAGACAATAAAATGGTTGTCATTACAAATTATATGCTCATTTAAATACAGGAGCCAAAAATAATTGAAAGACAACTTATTAGAAATAATAAAGAGTTTAATGAGGTTGCTGGATATATAATAGGACAAGGTTATTGTCAAGGTTTTAGATTGTTCTTATGAGTGGTGGGCTCATTGATGGTTATTATGTTATTAAAAAAATACCTAAATAAATGTAGGCTATTCCTTGGCCGATGATTCAAACGTGCCATGATCCAGGAATCATAATTAATTTACTTTTGTGCACCTGAGTCCAAAAATGGGTTGGGGATCATTTTAGAAAACCAAACCACTACCTAATATGTTGTCATAGAGCAGTAAGTGTCAGAGTGAATTTTGGTGATGCCCCCAAAATCAGCTACACTTATTTCTAGACCTAAGACTATGAAGGTAGGAGAGGTTTGTGAGACGGCCAAGAGTCAAGCACATTTGTTGTATGCAGGATATCAAAGTATCTATTGATTCCATCATTCAGTGAAAAACAATCAAACAATTATTTGGCACAAAGGAGACAAAAAGACATTGTCTTGAACTGGCTACACAAGTATCCATTATGAACAATAATAATTATGAAAAACTTTAAACTGGAAAATACACTGTGAAATTTGAATGACTCCATTGTGGGAAAATATAATAATTAACCTCTAGTTGAGTTCATTGGTTGAAGAGATATTTACTGCTCCATCACCAACTCAACTCCCATAAATTCTTCGGGGAACTTCTTCTTCACTTTTCTCTTAGTAGATTTTAAACCTCCTCTATGTTCACACAGCATCTGATACAAACATTAATCCTAGCATCAACAACGCTTCTTGTATTACTACTTACATATTTATTCATAAGACCAAACTAAACTATTTGACTTTCGGAGTCATTCTTATACATCCAGGAGCCAGTAGAGTGTGTATTAAGCATTCAATAATGATCATTTAATCAATTAATAAATGAATGATTAGACAAACAAATAATTAAGTTCTCAGGTTGATGCCATATTTTGTAAGAAACAATCCATTGTCAACAGATGATAGAACTAAGCCAGCTAAGGATTGCCAACATACTCAATATCTGGGACAAGTCCTCCTCATAGATGGAATATCCCTTTTTGTGGCCACTGGTTTCTACTAACATTATGTTCATTTTAGGACAGAGAATTTAAGCATGCGTCTACAATCTTCTATACCAGGCCCTAGTCCAGATTTTTGTCCTAGGTATAGGCTATAATCATTGGAGGGAGGCACTGATGGAACAGTAAGAACAATGTACAAAGAACTGGTTTTCAGACTTCATAACCCATAACTCAATAAACATTTCACCTGTTTCTCATACCCATGTGGTCCAGGATTGGGATATCAGGACTGGTTAGCTGAGGAAATCTGGACGATGGAATTTTGTAAAACATCTAATCACACTTTCACATTGTCTAAAACATTGAGCCTATTTGGAAGACCCAATATTTGGTTATTACTTGGTCACCAAAAGAAATTATTTAGTCCAGAAAAGGAACGATGCAACCAATGTTAAAACCCCACCTCTTCAAACCATCACTTGTTTTCCTATTAAATAAACTAAGAGAGATACTGAGTTGGGTCTTAGAAAAATAAGCTGAATGTCCCTGTGTTCCCTTTACTTAGAGTGTCTGATCCTTCCTTCTCCCTTCATCCTGTTTTCTTACTACCTCTTCTCCATTGTATTCTTCTTCCAAGCTGTTTGCTCTTATGCTGATGGACCAACTCTGAAGACTGGTTTTTTGATCATGTTTATGATTTGTAAGATTATGTTTTTCTTGTTTCTTCTCCATGTTTTATTGGTCTTTGGCCAATGTAGATAATACGTAGAAACAATAATGATAACATTGAGTACACCAGACGATATACTCCCTTTCTCTAGCCTAGAGGTTTGCATAGCCTCTCAGTTATTTTCATATGATGTTAACCCAAAGGATAGAAATGTCACCTTTAAAAATATCTCAAGGATCTAAACTGAATTCACTTTGAAACTTTATTACTGGACATAGACAAGCATGTCAAGTCCTCAATTAATAGATGAAATATTATCTCCTTTTTCAGTCTTAAATGTCTTCCAAAGCATTTCATGGCCATGCAAAATAGTTGGTTGATATTTTGGGGAGTATCCATGGAAGTAATTGAGCGCACTGGCTTAGAGTATTTTTTGCACTAATTAAATATTCCAAACTTCTATCAAGATTATTGTCACCTATTTAATGGCTCATTGAGTTTACGGGCTATGCAAGTTCTCTTTCATCAGTAGAGTTAGGACATCCATTCTTGAAATGATAAATTAAGGCACAGGCTAAAAAGATAAAAGAACATCTGAAGATTATTCACATTTCAGATTTCTAACATGGTCAATTCTGTTCATTGATGGTATTAAGAATCTGATGAGCTTGGAGGACTCGTTTTCTTCAAAGAGTCTACTCCCACTTTTTTACACAACTTAGGGCATTGAAAAGTTATGTTGTGGGAATATTTTGTGCACTTAAATGAAGTATATGCAAAAAAAATCTTTAATACAGTTGCTAAATCTAATCTTCAATAGAAGTCCTTATCACATGTACATAAAATGGTTGAAACATGGAATCATAAATATATTCCAGGATTTCTGGCACAAAAGAGGAAGAGAAAGTTGTCATTAGAAATTAGGCATTATAAAGAATTCATTCATTCATTCATTCATTCATTCATTCATTCAACAAATAATGGTAAAGCAATGGCTATTTGCAAAGGATTATGTTGTGCCCTAAGTATGCACTGGATAATAAAATGTGTATAAAAGATGGCTTCTTGTTGCTTACTATCTAGTTAAGAAAGAAGTAAATTAACACACAAATAAAAATATATTATGACTTTCGATAAGTGATATGAAGAAATAGAGATGTGGTACCATAAAGGAAGGGGAGTGGTACAGTGATATCTAATGGAAATAAGTTGATCCAGGCAAAAATTAAGGGGAAGTGTGCTTAAGGCATAGGGAATAGCTTATACAAAGGCCCTACGCGAGAAATACCTTGGTGCACTCAAGGGTCTGAAAAGCCATCGTTGCTGGAGTATGAAGGGCCAAAGAATGGCCAAAGACTAGGAGGGTATAGAGACCAAGATCTTGCCAGGTTAATCAGAACTTTGTAGACCATGGCAGGTAAATTGGTCAGATTTTATTCTAAGTCTAGGAAGAAGTGGTAAAATATCGCTTGGGTTGCTATTTGAAGAATAGATTGGAAGAGGCCAGTATTTGGAGCCGGGAGAGAAGCAGGTTGATTATTATTTGTGATAATCTAAGGATGAGATGCTGGTGGCTTGGATACAGTGGATGCAGTGGAGATGAAGACACATGGACAAACTCGTGGTCTGTTTTTGAAGGAGAAAGAATAGGAATTAATCATATGTGGGGTAGGGGAGAGTTTGTCAGAAGTGGTAAATGGGGGATATTTTTTTTTTTTACCAAGGTAGAGAAACAGATTTGGGGTGTGTGCACATATATAACTGTTGGGGGGACGCATTCTGGATGTCAAGGAGGCAATTGAGTGTATCGTTCTGAAGCTCACATGAGACTACTACCTTGAAAGTTATCAGAATCTAGGTAATCTCTGAAACTACAAGAATAGCAGACATCATTCCGACAGAAAATCTAGAGAAGGAAAGGAAATTAGCTAGAACAAAGCTTGAGGAATGCCAGCAGTTCCGGAGTAAAGGAAATGAGCCTGTAAAGAAAAGCGAGAAAGCATGGACACAAAGGTTGGAAAGAAAGAGAGTCATCATCGGGCAGGAATAGTCAAAGGGACAATTGCCATCTGAAGGCAAGAGGGGATGGGAGCCATAGCACAAGCCAAAACTTTGGTTTTTCACAGATGAAAGATTTTTCTTGTTTCTAATAGGAAATAAAGAGGTATTGAAGGGTATGGGTGAAAGAAAGATTTTGAATTAGTGAAATGGTATGCCAGGTTATACTTTCTCCATCTACTATGAGTCAGGGCCTTCAGACTTGGAGGAAAATGGGGGACAACAGGCATACAAAAAGGGGAAAAGGGAATGTCTGGCAGAAGAGAGAATATCAGGCTTGACAAGAACAGGAAAACAAATCTACTAGAAAAGTATAACAGGATTGATGGGCAGTGTAGCTTTGATATGGTTTGCACAGTGCTTTCCAATTTACAAAACACATTCATGCCCAAAGTTTATTTGTTCTGTAAACACCAATGAGAACCAGTTTCAATTAACGCTCATTAGAGCCTGTGGGGTACATAAGCCAAGTACTATTGTCTACAAACAACTGGCTCAGAGAATATCTACGTCAGTGGAAGTGCTTTCGCTACCACATGACAGGATAGAGGTTCCAATCTGGATTTTCAGACGCAAAATTACTGTCTTACTCCCCACCAAGGCATACTACTTAGATTCTGTTTTACCTTAAGTGATCATAGTAAAGCCTAGATACTTTAGTCTCCTATGAAATGCTCGGTTGTTATGATTAAAGATCAAAAGACACAAACGAGTCATTTAAAAAAGGCTAGCTCTATCATTTCTTATATAACCAATGCTGGGACACGGCTCTACACAGCTGTGGCCAAATTATTGCACAGGATCATACTTTTAGACTGATGTGAATGGTCAAGGCAGCTGAAGGACCAATTTAGTTGATTTTGTTCCACAAACTTGACTGGTCAGTGGGCTGACCTGACCAGAAGGCACTAGCATGCAAACACAGTGAGGGATGTGTTTCTGGAGGATGCAAGCTATGCATCAGGAACTGTCTCAACTATTTCAGATCGCTTGAGTAGCACTCTGCCACTGAAGTGACAACACATTTTGAATCTGCTTTGTATGAAGAATGTGGTGGTTTTAGAGAGATAAAATTAATATGTGGGTCTTCTCATCGGCATCAGTGGGGCCTCTTCAGTTGAAAACAACAGAAATTGATCCTGGTAGAAAGGAAGAAAGAAAGAAAGAAAGAAAGAAAGGAAAGAAAGAAAGAAAGAAAGAAAGAAAGAAAGAAAGAAAGAAAGAAAGGAAAGAAAGAAAGAAAGAAAGAAAGAAAGAAAGAAAGAAAGAAAGAAAGAAAGAAAAAGAAAGAGGGAGGAAGGGAAGAAGGGAAAAAAAGTAAAGAGAGACGTTAACAGGGGTATACTTAACCACCACACTCCTCATCAAAATCAGATACACAAAATCTTGGCCAAAAGAATGCTGACATTGGTAGACGCTGTTGGAAGCTCTTGGAAGCCTCGAGACTTCTTTGCTGTACTCCTTGTAAACCAATCTTCCACTGTTCATATTTAGCTTCTGGTACAGACAGAAAGTGAGGATACAGAATACTTCTCACTGTAAATTAATTTTTCTATTTCTAGAAAAAAAAACCCTTGGAGTTCAGATTTCTAGGTAGGCAAACACAAGTATATTAATTTCCTCTAAGGTAAGATGTATAGAAAGACCTTCCTGTGTTTTGCTTTGGGTTGTTGTTTTTGTTGTTGTTGTTTTCAAAATAGACTATTCAGTGGATTGAGACACGACCGATAGGAAGAATATATGCAGTTATATTCATTGCATTTGGTTAAAAATATTGTTTCCGTTTGTCACCAACTGATGGCCCAAATTAAAATGGAGGAGGCTTACCTCCAAAATAAAAGTTATTTACATTTCTATCTCTCACTCAAAATAAATACATACCTTCTGTCTGTACAATATGCAAACTAGAATCATTTAAATGAGGGGGGAAAAAAAGTAGACCTGCCGAAAATAATGTTTTGCAAAGTTTTCAGGGAAGTGGTCACAGCCTCTTGGGAACACTTTGAACCAGAGCTCAAATAAATGAGAGCATTGTCACCTCACACAGACTCCTAATCAGGCCTCCTTTGTTCTGCAGCTTCTATTTTCCCTAGAAGTTCCTTCCTCATACCTGCACATATTCTTCTATTCATATGTAAATTGAATTAAAGCTGTTATTCTTTCTTCCCCACAATCTGCTTTTAAAGTAATAATAAAATGTATGCGACAGTGCCAGGAGAGGTGGAGGCTAACGGACACTGGCGGGTTCTGACTCTGCACCGAGCCCCCGATGGCTGTCTTGAAGGAGAAGCTGTGCCTCTCCTTCCCCCAGGGATCTATTGGAACGCGAAGGGGTTATCATCACTGGAGCTGTTATTGGCTTTAGACATTTCCACTGATAGGACATTTGGATTCCAATGGCAGCTTTATGGCTCTCTAGACAGCCGTGAGAGGGGAAGAGGTGTGTACATGGCCCCGCTCCCTGTCAGGCGAGGGAAGGTAGTCCGTTGGCCAGAAGAGGACGGGGAACCACACACCCTGGGTTCAAATTCTGACTTTGCCGGTCACCTGCTGGAGGCCTTGAAAAAGCCACAGGAGATTCCTGGGCCCCCCTTTCTTCTGCGTGCAGGTTAATTGCCTGTGGCAAATGCTGTGTGCAAATTTCAAGGGCAATTGAGTCCTGTGTGCTTTCCTACTGCTCCTCTTTTGTTTATTTTCCTCTCTCTCTTTCTCTCTCTCTCCCTCTCCCCCTCTCTCCCTCTCTCTCTGCCTCTCTCTCTCTGTTTTGTTTTTAAGGTCATGAGATGCCAATTTTATGTGCAATTAAGTTGTGCACATCCCAAGCTAACTCGGGCACCTCAACTGCACTTTAAAAGCATCAATTATAAACGTATTCATGATAGCTGATGTCTTAAGGGAGTAACCTAATTCTGCTTTGCTCGAGTCATTTTATGTGGATGCTTCTTCCTATTTCTACAAGAATGTTGTAGTTATTAGTTTAAACCAAACAGGACATTCCACTCTTATTTGCCTTCCTTTCTCAATCGGTTAAGAGATGTTAAGAGATAAGGAAATGAAGCACATCTACAGAGAGTCTCAATTTGTAAAGAAAGGAAGGGGTTAATAATGCAGTTTCTGTTAATACGGAATAGCTACAGCTCCTGCATATAGTGTCCCAGGTTTGTGTTCCCTATTTAAAATGATACTTGTAAGTATAATTTATTAAAGGACTTGAATTAAAAAAAGAATAAAAAAATAAAAAAGAAAGAACTTGAATAAACTATTTTCTCATAGAGCTTTGTGTCAAGAGGGATAATTGCTGTTAAATCCCTTTTGTCAACTAACAACCGTAATTTTGAGAAAGTTACTCTCCTATAAGCCTTAGTTACCTCCTCCCTCAAATGAGGTGTGTGTATGTGGGGAGACTTACCTAGTAGGATAGCTGCACAGATTAAATTAGATAATAATGAAAAATCCAGCCTCCATCAGAAGCTCAGAAACAGTGACAGTCATTGTTCACAACCTCTCAAAAAGTTCCTTTCATTTTAGGAAGACCGTGTGCCGAGAACCATTTAGAATCATACTGAACGCACGGGGAAAGTTGTTCAGGGAAATTAACCAGGTCCTCCGACAATGGGCTGGCCAAGAAAATAAATGTATATTTCAACGTTTCAACCGTATAAGCGCAGTCGTGTGGGCAGAACGGTGGTGGTGGTCGTCACGCTTTTGTTCCCCTTACCAGCCCGCTTGCCCTGTTACAAACCCCAGAGGCAGAGCAACCAACACTCCTTCCAGGGATGGAGACCAAGATCGCTCCATCAGCTCTGGGTGCAGACCAAGTGTCCATGTCCGTATTGGTGTCCCCCTTCCCGCGTCTTCAAAAGCTTCCCCTTCAGGATTCATATATACATATAAAATATATAATTATTATAAATATATATATATATTTATATGTATACATATATATGTATATATATTTAAAGTATATTTTAAGTATATATATATATATATATTTTTTTTTTGTATAGTGTAAAATTTAACAAGTGATGTTAGACATAATAAATCCCACAACTTGCTATTTCTGTTTGAAAACCATGACACAGTGTGGTGAAAGCACCAAATAGTCTGGGGTTTGTTCCTGTTTGCAAGGGCTTTTGTTTCGCATATTTTACTGTCAGTTTCTTGACATTTTTGTCAGCTTAGAACTGGAGGGCATAGGTGCTGGCGGCAGGTCTCACCACATTTTTATTCTCTGTTGCATTTTCAGAGACTAGGAAAAAAATACAATAAAACCGGGGGGCAGGCAGCAATGGGGGCGCTGAGGAAGAACCTGGAAGAGAGGTGATGGTGTCAAAGGCAGAGCAGCGTGCAGGGCCGACTGTGAAAGTCAGAACGGGCGGTTTTTCCACTGGCAGCTGGTGTTCCCCATCCAAGGTGAGCCCCCCACGACCCCGCCCCTCATCCCCTCCAAAGAATCCTGATGCAGAAGCGCTGAGATTTGCTGTGAAAGACATGTTCTCATTTCCTCCTTATGCAAGGCAGAGGGAAATATTTGAATCTGTTTGCAAAAGAAATCTTTTTTTTTTCTTTCTTTTCAACCCTTGACCCCTCCCTCCAATATACCCCCCCCCCCCCCCCGCCCCAGACTGCATTTCAGGGCAGTGGAGGTGTCTGCACAAAACAGCTATTGTTTTCCTAGTAATATTAGCCTGGCTCAAATCAACCCTTAACATTTTCTGCGTTTTACAACTAGAAGCCTTTTTTTTTTTCTTGTTTTTTCTGGTTTTTAATTCATGTCAAAAATGTTCAGAACAGCATTCAAGAAGTGATAATGTTGGAACATCTTTTCTCCCCACCCCACAGCTTTTGTAAACAAAGGGGGAAAGAAAGAAATGAACAGACTGTCAAGGGGATCTATTCGATTTTGGCCCCCAATAACAGTTAAATAACAACAGTGGCATCAGCTATATTATATATAGTTCAGAACCATCTTTCCAAGGGACCCCACTTAAAGTCTGCTTTAATATCTCAACATTTTATTTTTTATTTACTTTATTCTCTTTTCTCTTATTTCTCTCTATGGGAAGATATTTCCCAACGTGTCCATGAAGGGGGGGAAATGTGTTTTCTTATTAAGTAAGTTTGGGTAATGCATATTCCCAAGGTTCACCTAAAATGGAGCCCATTTTATTCATCAGAACATGTATTAATATGGAAGAGGGGCACAGAGCTCTTCGGTCAAGGGCCTGTAATTCCAACAACGTCGTTCTAGTAGTCGCCTTTTTGAGCATATTGATGGTAGGCTTTATTTAGTGTATCTGATTATTTGCTTCCATTGCCAAGGAAGTTCAAGTATTTGTCAATTTCAGGGAAAGCCGAAAGTTACTCCATAAACCATTACCAGAGTATGGTGATGTCCTCTTGGATATTAGCACAGAGGATTGATGAAAGCTTTAAAAAAATAGGGAGACAAGTGTGAAAATAAGTAAAATAGCTTTTAATAGGCTGCCTAGATGACCCTGTTGACATTAACAATATAAACAAAGTAAGATGGGGAACGCGGTGAGGAGAATCACAGTACGAGTATCTTCGTGAACATCTGCACACACATCAGTAGGGTGACCTCCTATCAGCAGAATTATTGACTCCAAGGACTGCATTTTCACAAATTTGACAGATGTCACAAACCGCCCTCCAAGCAGGTCACATTGATTTATACTTCCCCCAAGATCTTTCTGTATGCCTATGGTTCTTTTCTGTTAATTTTTTCCCTTTCACATTACTTCATTTCTCTGTTGGGCTCTAAATGAACTTTAGCTGATATTTGGAAAGGATTATATCCAATCTATAGATTAATTTGGGGAAACTGACATCATTATAGCATTGACTCTTACTCCAAAGGAGCACAAAATCACTTTTTTTGCCCTTCATAGAATGTTAGTGTTCTGTAAATGGGTAGTGGATGATTCTTGAGGTGCTTAGGCATTTTGGATATTGCCTTGTTATTTTAGATAGGGGGTTGCCTATTGTTCTAAATAAAGCTTCTTGAAACCCAACCAGGCCAACATTTACATGCAGTCTACCCTGCTTAAAGTGTGTCCTTGCAACAGAGACCATATGACCTGCAAAGCTTAAAATAGTTACCATCTGGCCCTTTACTGAAAAGTTTGTTGACTCCTGCTTTACATCATTTATTTCCTTCCATTACATTTTCAGTATTTACTTCTACATAGAAACATTTTTATTTGTAACTTCTCATTACTAAATTCCCTTTTTTGTAGTAATTTCTGATGATTCCCCTGAGGTTTCTAGGAATGTAAGATACCATTCAAAAATAATTATAATTTTATTTTCATATTCCCAACGTATTTATCTATTACTTTCATTTGTCTAGTTCTATTGACATATATATAATAATGTGTGTGCTTCCTTTATTTATATATACAGGTATGTTTATTTCTCTCTATATATTATACTGTTTATTCCTATTTTATTAAAGTACATTTTAATCAAAAATGGATGTTGAATGTAGTCAAGTGTTTTTCCACAACCACTGAGATGTTCATAAATAATATTCTCCTTTGACCTTTGGATATGATGCATTTTATGAATAGATTTTTCATTTTGAAGCCATTGGGGATGAATTCCATCCACTTGGCTAGAATATGTTCTTTTTTAATAACTGAGCTGAATTTTCTTTGCTGATGATGTATTAAGACTCTGCATCAGGGGCCCTGGGTGGCTCAATCAGTTGAGCATCTGACTTGATTTCAGCTCAGGTCGTGATCTCAGGGTCATGAGACTGAGCCCTGCATGCGGTTCCATGCTCAGCAAGAAGTCTGCTTGCCATTCTCTCTCTCCCTCATCCTCTGCCCCTCCCCCTGCTTGCACTCTGTCTCTCTCTCTCTTTATAAAATACATAAATAAATCTTTAAGAAAAAGACTGCATCAATATTCGAAAGTAAAATACACCTGTATTTTTATAGTCTTTGGTTTGTAATTTTAAGATGTTAATGTCATGTTGGGTCTGTAAAAATAGGTTGACTATTTCCTCTCTTCCCATGCCTTGGATTAGTTAAGAGCATTGGAACTGTTTTTTCCTTGAATAGTTAAAAGAATGTACCTGTGAAACCATTTGGGCAGTGGGGTTTCCTGGGCAATATTGCTGTAATACGTCTGCCAGTTTTCTACATTGCTAATGGACAAAATGCTCTGTATTTATAAGAAGGAATTGGGTATCTTATATTTTTATTAAAAACTATCCATTTAATTTAGACTCTCAAATGCATTTGGACAAAATATATTTAGATAATGCATTTTTCCCAGATATGTAAGGATTTTTAAAATTTACTTTGTATGTATCTTTCATGGTATTATTTGTATACTTTAGGAAAATGAGGGTGAAATCAAGACAGAAAAGGACATTTGATGAGAGATACAGTGGCAATACCCCAGGATGCGTCACCGAATATATTTCCCTGGGTCAGAGCTGCCTAAAAAAGCAGTCGGCCAAAAATAAAATCAGTGGGCCCCTGGACAAAGGAAAGAATGAATTCTAAGTAAAAGAAAGAATACAAAAATGGAAGTTCTAAATGAGAAGGTGAAGAAGGGTCTTTCAAAAATAATTGTAATTAGATACTTAAGGATAACAAACAAGGTTGTACAAAGAATCTCTTTGGACAGTTCTGAATCAAACCATAAACACTGGCATGGTTATGAGCTTGTTTTACAGGAGGAGTTTAAGCAAAGAAAATATGTATGACCTGGAGATGAGGGACATCCTTCACTCACGTGGGCATTACAAAAGTGAGTCCCTAGAAAAGAAAATGTAACTAGAACACCCTATTGGTTCTGCAAGGGTTCAATGTTTCTACAGCCTTAATGTGTCTTATTTATTTTTAAATTTTGAATCAACCTATAGACAACACTTGAAAGGTTTTGATATGGTCTGAAAGTGATTTATATTTGCTTAAGTGTGGAAAGAAATAGAGGTGAGGCTGGCCTGGAGGAACATAGGAAGGAAAGTTAAGGGCTTCAAATCCCCATCTTACACAGAGGGGAGCAAAGAGATTCCTTAACAAATAATAAAACATGGAATAGACTTTGAAGAATGTCATTTAAAATTATAAAATAACCAACAAAAACCAAAAATAGTAATTTGATCTACCTGTCCAATGTTGAGGAGGTAGGTAAGCAGGCTATATCTTCTTTCTTAGTGAGAATCAATCCTTGGTGTCTGACATTGACAAGTCACATATTTCTTTTCTTTTAAAGATCTATGTATTTATTTTAGAGAGAGAGAGATCGGAGGGAAGGCCAGAGGGTGAGGGAGATAACGAGTCCTGAAGCAGACTCCCAGCTCAGCGTGGAGCCCCACACAGGACTTGATCTCAGGGTCCCGAGATCTGTGACCTGAGCAGAAACCAAGAGCCAGATTCTTAACCAACTGAGCCACCCAAGTGCCCCTTATTTCATTTCATTTATTTATTTTAAGTAGGCTCTACACCCAGCATGGAACCCAAGATGGGGCTTGAACTCACGACCCTGAGATCAAGACCTGAGCTGAGATCGAGAGTGGACGGCTCAGTCGGTTGAGCCACCCAGGTGACCTGACAAGCCAAACATTCCTATAAATGTTTACTAGAGCTGTTGTGGTAGCTCTAGAAGGACTAAGAACATAAAAAAATAAGCACGGTTGCCTTTGGAAAGGAGAACGCTTGGGTGGGAGAAATTTACTTTGCAAGAGAGAATATAGCTTTTCCATTTTAGTTGATAATTTTTTTCCTGCTGTGTTCAGATATCCGTGTTGTAATAGTGTAGTCGTGTGTATAAGTATGGAATTTGTTTTCGGATAATTGATCTTTTTAGATTTTTTTCCCCAAGACCGGAAAATATACAAATGCGGACAATTCTTTGAAATCTAAAAACAATTCAGGTTACCCAGCAGTCAGTCTTCATTCAGAAAATCTGCATACTATTATGCAGACTTCTAAATCTTATTGCTGTTACCACGGTAAAGTTAGTTTTCTCATTTATTTTTTTGCTTAATTAGCCCAACTTTATTCAAAGGATCTGAAAACATATTTTTTAAAGACTTTATTTATTTATGTGAGAGAGAATGAGAGAGAGAGAGAGCAAGAGGTGGCAAGGAGCAGAGGGAGAAAGGGAGAGAGAAGCAGACTCCCTGAGGAGCAGGGAGCCCGATGCCAGGCTTGATCCCAGGACCCTGAGATCATGACCTGAGCCAAAGACAGATGTTTAACCGACACCTGAGCATCCAGGTGTCCCCTAAAAACACATTTTATGAAACTTACCATGGTAAACATTGTTGAATATATTTTGCCCTATATCACTATGTGTTGTATGAAATGAGTTAGATAAGTTTGATGAATCATCATAAAGGAGATTTAACTTCTGGAACATTCTAATTCTTTGGAGGAACTGATATTATATTCCTTATTGGGAAAAGAAGAAGAAGGAGGAGGAGGAGGAGGAGGAGGAGGAGGAGGAGGAGGAGGAGGAGGAGGAGAAAAAGAAAGAAAGAAAAAGAAGGAAAAAATGCTAGTCATTTAGCCCAGTGATTTCCAGAGCTGAACATCAGGTTCACTTGGGTAGCTTAGAAAAAGCACAGATATTTTGGGTTCCCCCTTGAAAATGGCTGGGTAAGTCTGTGGGGACCCCAGGAATCTCATTATTTTAAAAGGATTTTGAGGTACATTCAGTCTGGGAACCACTACCTGCCCTGCTCTGGTTTCCTTTTTCCTGGCCAATAGGAAACGTCAAGCAAAATTAATTCTTCAACTGTAATAAACATGTGAGCCTCCACAACCCCTGTATCTTTTCCCCTTGACCTTGGTTTTGTTTTGTTTTGTTGGTTTTTTGGTTTTTGTTTTGTTTTGTTTTTTAATTTCATTTGGCTGTTTCCTAGTCTTGATTTGATAAAAGTGAATGGACTTTCTAAACAGGTGGCTTAGATGGAGTTTGTTTTTGTGCTACTTTTGTAAGCCAAGAAAATCTGCTCTGCTAAAATTTATAGCTGCCTGGGAAGCAGGGCCTTTAGCTGCCCACTTAGCATGTTTCCCCCAGGACTGGATATGGCAAGTTGGCTATATGCCCAAGTACAATGGTATGTGAGTGTGAGCTCATCCAGCAAGAACTATGTATTTGCACTGTGTACAACTTGCAAAGAACAAAACTCTTGAATAATGTGGAAGAGAGGCAAGGGTGTCCTAAGGAAACTCTCAGTGAGAATTCCATTGTGGGTAAGGGAAAGATAGCACTTAGAGTCTTGTGGCTAATATGGTGCTTAAATGTTCTGAGTGGGGAGGAAATGTCATGCTTTGGATTTTTCTGTGACACAGATAGCTCTCTGTGGTGTCTGCTTTTGCTATTTCAAGCGATTTTTAAAATCTGGATGTTGAGAGGTTATGTGTCAGGAGGCTCTCACTTCAGTGGGCTCTCAGAAGCAAGCTAGCTGAAACTTCCGGAAGTGACTAGAAAGTGTGATGGCCGCCACTGCTTGCCCTGGTTTCAGAATTCTTTCTCCCTTGATCTTCAAAACCAAACTCCTTCTAATTAGCATGTTTACAAGATACAAGGGAGAACAGAGCTGGTTATCAAGAATTCACCTTGATGTTGGATTGTCTAACCCACAAGGGTCACTCTTTCTTTCTATCTTAAAAGGCATTGGAGGTGGAAGGCGGTGAGGGGGTGGGAAGGAGACTTTCAAGTCTTGAAAGCTGTGTGCTAAGCAGACTCAGACAAGCGAACTACTCTGGAATCACTGATCTTCGACTGGACATCGCATGGAGGCTACTGAGTTTGAACAATGACCCAAGCCTTCTGCAGCCCATTAGCCACAAGCCCCCAGGCAGGTGTCTTCAGAACTCTGAAGAAAAAATTAAGCATGAAAAGTTTGTTGTATGTCTTGCTTGTGTTGTAGTTCTAGCTGAGACAAAGTGAGTTTTGTGGAGTCCTGTCCTCTCTTCCCTAGTGAGCTTGGAATTGGATATTAAAGAAGAAAAACAAAGAGATATTTGTCTTAAAGCTTAGAGCGCTGAACAAAACAGAGTGTGGGAGGCAAGTTAACCCTTCTCATGTGCTTCCAGAAAGCTGTTGCTTTGCTCTTTACATCCACATACATGCTCATAG
This sequence comes from Ursus americanus, assembly GCF_024610735.1. Classification (NCBI taxonomy): domain Eukaryota; kingdom Metazoa; phylum Chordata; class Mammalia; order Carnivora; family Ursidae; genus Ursus; species Ursus americanus. Next base: position 13,108,430 of record NC_142154.1, read on the forward strand.
AAAACACAGAAAACACATGATATCATGCTCATGGGTACAAGGAAATACTGACTTGATGTTTACGTGACACTTCAGTGTAGTTAGGAAAAAAAAATGGTGAAGTTCATGGATTGGCTACTTCCATAAGAGATGTTTGCTTTCTGCATAGATCAAGGTAACGAGATCCAGATTGGGGGAAAATGTGACACTACTTAGAGAACAAAATAGCATTTATTTCTCACTGTCCCTAGTGTGTGTGGGTGAGAGGGGAGATGCCCTTTCTCTAAGTTATATAATTAGCAAAAGTACTAGTGGTGGGAGAATTCTGGACAGGTTTGTGCATTTAGGAATATTTCTAAAATCTCTAAATATTTAAAATAAAACCAGAATCATGATAGATGGCAAAGTAAGTTCTTACTCTACCAAACGATCTTCCCCTTGCTCCCATTCCTTTCCATATGTGCCCAGAGAGAGGGAAAAAAAAAAAAAAAGGTAATTCAAAGACTTCTCTAATGTTTGAAATACTAGAGGCTAAGAAATTCTAAGAGAATTTAGATAAATCAAATATTCTCTTCCTTTCATCTCCTAGAATACAGAGTCTCCAGCAGTGGTACAAGGGGGACCCATGTGCAAAATACACTATGGACCCTCCTTGTCCTCATTCAGTTGTGGGGATCAGCGTTTTCAGAAACCAATAATTCTTGCAAAAGAACAAGCCAGGGGCTGTGTGTTCTTTCTTTCACATCTATGGGCAAAAACAGCTTTCCATAATAAAAACAAAAACAAAAACAAAAACCAATGCAATCCTAGTGCCTTGAGTTGCCTTAGGTAGAAATCATCTCTTTTCACCCCCCTCAAGGAGAAATTTTTAGCCACTTGTCGAGTGCAATAAACGCAGTTTTCCTGTCACTGCAATTTGTTCCTACTCCTCACTTGAAAGGCCTAAAGCTAGTGCATTTCCAGGAATGTCCCCTTTCTACCCCCTCAAAATGTTGCCCTACCCCTTGCCCCATTTAGCCATGGGAACATTACAGACGACTAAATGAAGTTTATATGTGATGGCAAGATATTACATTTACAGCCTTTTGAACTTTCTTCTACAGCACCCTTAGGTCATATGAGAACATCCAAGTAGGGACTCCGAGAAGCAATAACCGAAGCCCTCTCTCCTCTTCGTTCCACCACTTTCCCAACAATGAGAAGGTCAAGGTTATGACGAATGAGCTTCCACCACATGCCGGCTGCAGGTTTCAGCAGCTGTCACCAAAGAGGGTTGCTTGTCCCTCATCAGGTCGATGAAGAACTGAGAGTTAGCTGACCGTCATGGTATGTACAAGTTCTGAGTTGTTGCTCATGGCCATTAACAAGGTCTTGGTTCAATAAGGAAAGTTACCATTTAGGGACCATTTTCCCTATGCCAGGCCCCAGACTTATAGCTCCCCTACAATTCCTGTGTCATCTTTTCAACAACATGCAAAGTAGGGTGGTTAGCCCCATCTGCAGGTAAGAACCCCTGATTTCTCTCTGTACGTAAGAAATGGTGGATAAATGGGTGGATGACCGCCTACTTTGTACATTGTTGAAAAGATTATACAAAAAATGTGAGAGAGCTATGAATACAGGATGCTTAGATGGCAATTCTAGTTATAATATGCATTAAGACTGTATAAATTTTCTTCCTGCTACAAACCACCACAGAGTTAGTGACTTAAAACAATCCCCATTTATTACCTCAGTTCTGTCAGTTAGAAATCTGGTCAGGGCTCACTTGGGTTCTCTGCTCAGGGTCAAACAAGGTTGAAGTCAATGTATCAGCTAGGGCTGAATTCTCATCTGGAGCTCAGGGTTTTCTTCTTCTTCTTCTTTTTTTTTTTTTTAAGGTTTATTTATTGATTTTTGACAGAGAGAAAGAGAGAGAGAGCATTTGAATGAATGAGCATTGGGAAGGAGGGGCAGAGGAAGAGGGAGAGAGAGAGAATCTCAAGGAGACTCCCGGCTGATAAGGAGTCTGACACGGGGCTCAGTCTCACAACCCTGAGATCATGACCTGAGCAGAAATCAGTGGGCAGACATTTAACCAACTGAGCCACCCAGGTGTCCCTGGAACTCAGGATCTTCTAAGCTTATTCAGGTGATTGACAAAATTCAGTTCATTGTGGCAGTAGGGCTTATGGTGACTTGTTTCTTTACAGTTGGCAGGAGAGTGTCTGATGCTGCTGTCTCCATGAGAACTCATCTAATTAGGTCAGCCTTGCTCAGTATACGCTCCATTTGAAGGGACTTACAGTCAACTGATTAGGGACCTTAATCACATCTGTAAAATCTCTTTTGCTTTATATCATAACATACTCATGGGAAAGATGCTCCATTATATTCAGTGGTCTTGCTCACAATTAAGTTGATGGGATTTTAAAGAACACATATACCAGGGGCCAGAATCTTGTGGATGGGATTTTAAAGAGCACATACACCAGGGACAGAATCTTGGCACCCACCTTAGAATCCTGCCTACTACAAAGGGTGTTATGGCTTTTTATCACCATTCATCACAGTATGGATGTCGACTGGCAGAACTACAGATTGTTTTATTTTAAAAATATTTAATAAGATGTGGTTAAATTGTCCAAAAGCAAATACAGAATATTCAGCTTTGTGAGTGTTATCTGTATCTTATTTTCATAGGTATCTTATCTTTTAATTATATGTATAATTTAAATATTTTTAAAAATAACTTTTTTAAAAGTATACATAAAGAATAATTCTAATTGGTTGAGGTTGTTTTTTTTTAATACTTTCTTGATTCACATTTGTGGGGTGAGACAGTCTGCTGTGGGCCTGCAGTATCCCTCCTTGTGCTTGCTGGTGGGCCAAACCACAAGGCCTAAGTGTCCTCACCCTGAGATGGTTCCGTAGCTAGTCACGTAACTAATTAAATGGGTTAAGTTGACCACAACGTGACTCCCCTGAGTCTGTTCGCTTCTCAGGGGTATTAAGTGAGGCTACTGAGTACCTTTTGATATATTGTTTGCCATTTGAATATCCTTTAAATCAATAAAAGGCAGACTTGTCCAATTTAATAAATGGGCAAAAGACTTGAATAGCCACTTGACAAATGACCCATAGTCCCTCGCCTGGGGATGTGCTAGGGTTAACTAAGAAAACTAACGTCACAACACCAAATCCCACTAAATTGGGCTCCATTGAAACACAGGTTGGAATTCCAGGGGACAAGAGTGTGGACACCCAACCTGGCTTTAGTCTTCTGAGGAGATGATGAACCCATCAAGGTGAGAAGTAGGAGAGAAGAGAGAGACACTAGTGTAACTTGAAGATGGAGCTCTTTGTTCCATCAAAGAGTTCTCTTAAAAAAAAAAAATAGTTGTTTTCCCTTCATTTTTCCCTTCCCTCTCCATGAGAGACTATGGACTCCACGAAACAAACTGAGGGTTTCAGAGGGGAGGGGGTGGGGGATGGGCTAGCCCAGTAAAGGGTATTAAGGAGGGCACGTATTGCATGGAGCACTGGGTGTTATACGCAAACAATGAATCATGGAACACTTCATCAAAAACTAAAGATGTACTGTATGGTGACTAACATAACATAATAATAAAAAAAAAGTTGTGACATTAGTTAGCAAAATGTATAGATAAATTCAAAGAAAAATAAGACCATTTTGAAAAGATTTTATAATTTGAGAGAGAAAGTGCAAGCATGAGTGGGGAAGGGGCAGAGGGAGACAATCTCAAGCAGACTCTCTGCTGAGCAAGTATCCTGAGGCAGGATTCAATTCCAGGACCCCGGGACCATGACCTGAGCTGAAGGCAGATGCTTCACTGACTGAGCCACCCGGGTGCCCCAAGACCATTTTATACTATATTTATGTCACATTCTGCCAACTTGATGAAATAGCTTGGCCTTATTTTGAACTAATTATACCTGTGAAATTATTACCACAAAGCAAAGAAGAAAAAGAATGTGACAAAATAAGCTAAGTATTAGATCTGAAAGATCAAGCTAAGCAGTGATATATAAATGAACAAAAATCAAAAAACTGGTTTCTGAAATCAGTTTTTCCTCTCTTCCAGTGGAATTTCAGACACTTTTCCAATATGTCACTTAAATATTTTTGCTTTTATGGCAGTAATTTTCCCTGGGTAATAAAACGCTGGTGATTTTGGTGTCCGATGAATAGATATGTTTGTAGCAATTTACACAAACCATAGTTTGAGGAAGATAAAAGAAAGTCAATTGCAAATGAAAATTACACTCTTCAAACGTCTTCCGCACCACATACAATCACCATGGGGTTAAAAAAAAACCTCTCCTTTCCCACAAAGACAGCCACTTTCCCAATGTCCCTTTCTCAATCAAGTTAAGAAACAAAGCCCTCTTGGGTAAATCATTGCAATGCTAATGAAATCCAGACAGGCAACTTGAAACTTGAAACAGAAAAAACAAAATTATCCAATGGAAATCATTTATTAGCAGTCCCTGGTTCATTGAAACTAACAAAATGTGGAAGAAACATGCCCTGAATGTGTCACGGATGATAATGATCTTATGCCTATGCTGTGTTTTCTACCAAATGGATTCAAAACACTCTTCTGAGTTTCCTAAGGGGTGGGAAATCGGCAGTTGACCATTAGTACAAATTAATAACTTCTGGGATAACTAACGGCATAGGTTAACAACTAGATTCATTGTTACCCAAGAGTTATCAGAAACTCAACACAACTCTAGCTGCAACCTGTTTCCTCAAGAGGCACTGAGGAAAGAAAATGACCCGCTAGCAATCCACATTCACCCCGGACCTGACACTTGCCTTTAGAACCAATCATAAAAATAATGAAAAATTCCTATTGCCTTTAGTATAGATACTGTTTACTTGTTTTTATCCATGAAGCTCTTTCCAGAATTGCACTTGCAAGTATGAAACCATCCTAGAGTGAATCAAGTAAGCAGGAGCAACCCCGTGTATTCTACTGTTCTGTATAAATGTTGGCCTGTGTCTCTCCTGCCTTGCCATCCACCCACCCCCACCCCCACCCCCACCCACACAAACACACTCACAGAATTGAGCTGAGAAAGAGGAGTAAGCTTGGAAAAGTTATCAGAGCAATGAGAAAGAGGAGAAGAAAAGGACTCCCCATAGAGTTAGAAGCCAACCTCTGGAGAAAAGTCTGCTCACTCAACATCTGTCCAATCAGCTTTTGAGAACATGCACCAATTGCCTTCTGGAAAATACTTCCCCCACTTTACATGGAGTCTGATGAGACTATGTTAATCAGGCGCTCGGCTCACCCTTAGCGGAGTGGCAGGTACATGTAGATTTGGCCAACTGAATACCTTTATCATCAGAATTTGAACTGTGAGTAGAGCGGCAGAATGATTCAAAGTGCTTAAGGTCATTTATTCCAGCAGCAGTGTGTGGACAAGTCTGTTGAGTTCTAGCTCACTACAAAAATGCACCTAACATTTCACTTCAGGTTTTCATTGCAAGAGGCATTTATTTTAAATAGACTTTTAACTAAGTACGGAAAAATGCACAAATCATAAACACGATTTGATGAAACTTTACAAGTAAAGCTGTGTATCCACCACTCAAAAGATATCAAACTTAGTTACAAGGCATGTGATCCAAATTCCAACAGCCTTGGCATTATCTAGAAGCTTGTTAGAAATGCACTGTATGGTGACTAACATAATTTAATAAAAAATATTATTAATAAAAAAAAAAAGAAATGCAGACTCTTGGGTCGCACCTAGACCAATTGAATCAGAATCTGCATTTCAACAAGATTTCCAAAGAGATCCATACGGACACTGAAGTTTGAGAAGCATAGGTATAGAACATGTCTAGCTGTCTAGAAATCTCCGTTATTAATTTACTCAGTCAGAAGGCCCTCAAAAGTAACCACTTTTCTAACTCTGGATTAGTTTTATCTGTTCTTAAACTTTCTATAAATTGATTCATGATATGTATTTTGGGGGATCTGTCTTCTTTTCATCATTATGTTTGGAAATCCTTCTATGCCATTGTATGCGGCAATTTGTTCTTATTTTTAATTGCCGAATGAACCTACCGCATCTTATGTATTCCATTGTTGATAATCATTCGGATCGTTTTCAATGTGGGGGCTATTACGAATAATTCTGGTATGATCGTGGCCTTTGGAGAACATATTTATGTATCTGTGGGGTGAATTTTGAAGATTAGAATGGCAAGGTCATGGAAGATGTGTATGTTCAGTCATAGCAAATACTAACAAAATGTTTCCCAAAGTGGTTGGCCCAATTAACACTCCCACTACCAGAGTATGAGAATTCTGCTTATCTTGCCATCCACTAACCAAGCTCTCCATCCCTTGGCACTATCAGATGTTTGCTGGTTGTCTGGTGATTGGATGGTTGGTTTAACAATTCTGGTGGTTGTGTAGTGATCTCCCATTGTCATTTGAATTTGCATTTCCCTGTTTATTGGAGCTATTGGGCACATGTTCATATTTTTTGGCCTTTTGGATATCCTCTTTAGTGAAGTGACTGACTGTTAGAGTCTTCTGCCCAATTGTTGAACTAGGTTCATCCATCATTTTGTTTTTGAATTATAGGATTTCTAAAGTGTTATATAATCTCTAAATGAGTCTTTTATCGGATATGTTTTGCTATATCTTCCTCCACTTTGTGACTTGGCTTGATAAACAAACTTTTTGTAAATTTTAATAAAATCCATGTATCAATCCTTTTCTATTTGGTTAGTTCACAAAATAATTCTGTTTACAAAATAGTGGTCAAAGCAATTCTAATCTGATTTCCCTTTTTGGTAGTGGAAGATAGGGGAGAAAACAAAACAAAACAAAACTGGAAGATGATAATCCATCCAATTTCAGAAGATGATATGTTGCCCTGAAAAGTATGCCTTTTGCTTACACTGATATTATTCATAGGAATAAGACATTACTTTTGTTTGTAATCTCTAATGACGCAATGGATAATTTTTACTCAGATACCTCTAATCCAAGAAGTAATACACAGTCACCCTGCCTAACTTATGGAACTATAAGTCAAATCTGTTGTGTTTATGTTACAAATTGCTTACCAAACCATGGTTTCATTAGCGGAGGGCAACTCTGGTCCCTCAGAAGTTAATGCTCATGGATTTCTTACCAGGAATTCCCCCCCCCCCGACATTTTACTTTAAAAATAAAATTGAACAATTGCTAATACAAAATAATCAATGGCCAGTTTTACCTGTCAAGTCTACACTAGTGTAATTATCTAGATAATCTAAACAAACACGTCATTTTACCTCTATTTCTTGGATAACAGCTTTTCTTGTCAAATCTTTATTATGCACCTGTGGTGTATTAGAGATGAAGAAAGCCACCAAGGTGAATATTTTTCTCTATGGGATCATATGACATTAGGAGGGTATCTATGACATGGAAGAGAAAAAGTTGCCCCATCTCTCTTCTAAGAAAAGATGTAATATTAAAAACCAGAAATGCGATCATATCATCCTCAACTGCTATAAGGAGACGAATTAAAATGGCATGCTTTCTTTTCCCCAGTGCATATTGATTTAGAAAAGACATAATTTATTGTGGCCAGCAGTGTAGAAAACAGGAACTGTGTATTAAGAACCATTTCATGCAGGACACTTTATACAATATTATTTTATTTAGTTTGACATCAAAACTGACAGGATGAGGGGCGCCTGGGTGGCACAGCGGTTAAGCGTCTGCCTTCGGCTCAGGGCGTGATCCCAGCGTTATGGGATCGAGCCCCACATCAGGCTCCTCTGCTATGAGTCTGCTTCTTCCTCTCCCACTCCCCCTGCTTGTGTTCCCTCTCTTGCTGGCTGCCTCCATCTCTGTTGAATAAATACAATCTTTAAAAAAAAAAAAAATGACAGGATGAGTAGTGTTAGTACTGTTTTACAAGTGAAGCAACAGGGACTCAGAGAAAGTTAAATGAACAATATGGCCCAAATCCCACAGCTGGTAGAGATCCACCTGACCTGAAGGGCATGACCGTCTGGTTTCATCACACTTTCATTCTGGTTGAGATATTTCCTCAACTCAGTTGAGTCCCTTTCCCAAGGAGGCTGGCACTCTACATCCGTGACTACCCCCTCTCCAGCAGAGCATTCACATCAGCCCATTCATTACAGCCCCTGAAACCCACAGAAGAATCTCAAGTGTCAGCAGAATTCCGAGCATGCCTAGTGTGGCTGAGGGGCCACAAAGAAAGTCCTCACTCAGTAGACCTTCCCCGTGCAGTTCGTTGTGCGTCTGGACATATTTCTCGGGTTTTCTCTCTCCACCTTCAAGGCTCTAGCCTTCTTTCCAGGCTTCATCATTTGGTTTGCTTATGGAAAAATTTTCCATCTCATTAGCTGTACTCGACTTTAGGAATCTCTGGAACAAAACATCCTTTGTTCAATAAGGAATGAAGTGAAGACCATAAGAGCTTTTAAACTTTCGATGGTCCTGGAACACTGGTTTTAATAATTATGTCCTGTGTGAATAATGAACACACCTGGACTACACCCCACCATACTTCATAAAGAGTCCTATTGTAGTTTGCACTGTCTTTGTATAAAAATGAATCATAAACTGGAGTGTGAAATAGCAGGAGGAGGGGATTATAGTGGAAACAACATGGGCTTTGCCATCAGATCATCACCCAATTCCAGGCCTGTCTTCACTTGTGGGACTTCGGCCATGTCACCCAAGGCTTCTGACTCTGCTTCTGAATCTCGGCATGGTGATAGGATGCCACGAGGACGTGTGGCAAGCCATCCAGAGGAAAGGTTATAAAAATACTATGCTAGAGGGTATTTTTGTTGTGCTGTTGTTTGGGCGTTTGTAAAAATCCTTTTAAAACCAAAATTCATTTAGATAAGCACCCATTGTGTCAAGACACCATACAAATATGTCAGATCTTGCCCAGGAGTCTGGCCATCTCCAGATATGAATGAAGGAAAATTGGCAGAACAGAGAATCAGTCGCCGGACGAGAAATGGTCAGGGGAGCCTGAGATAAATGTGATGTAGGAGGCCGGGCATTGAGGTAAGCGTGAGGTCATGAAGTCAAGCCAGTCCTGGGAGGGGATGGAAGACCACAAGTCACCAAATCCAAAATTCAGGAACTGGGGTCAACGTCGAAAGCCCGACTTATGAAGGAATTTAAATAGAACCTCTGTAGGCTTGGTAATCAGCAAGAAACAGCCTCCTCTCTCAGACTGTGCTTAGAAGACCCAGCGGCAGAGCCAGGGTTAGGCCTGGGGCATTATCCCAGGAGCAGAGCAACGACATTGGCACAGGCTGTAGAACTGCAAGCTGAATCTCCAGGTGCACCCATCAGGGTCATTCAGAATGTGTCTGGTTCTTCTTGTATGTTAAGAAATCTATTCTGTCTGCCAGTAAGCAGTCTTCCCCAAGTCAACATTCCTAGTTTCTTTACGTGGGTTTCATGTTATGATTTTCGAGTAGCCATTATGGTCACCTTCTTCTGAACCTATCATGATTTATCAGTTGCTATCTTTAAACGAAGGGACATGACCACAGTAATATTCTTCTGTGTTCCTGGAGGCTATGCTTCCGGAAACTCAAAACTGCTCCGGCAAGGGGGGACAACTTAGATGAGAAGGTCTGCCCTGCCCACCCCCATCTGCGGCTAAGCTCCATCTCTAAACTGAATCCGTGCACCGGCCTGTTTGTGGGTCTCAGTGTCAGACTTCATTTACGTCTGGAAAACAGAGTCTAAACTGTTTTCAAAGCTCTTCCTCGAAAGAGGGGAATAAAGGCTCCCTCCTGCTAATACTTCTTGTATCGAATCCTTATATGCAGGTTGCCAGATCTCTGACTAGGCTCATTAATTTACTTAATTATTAGATTTTAGAAATAATTGAACCCTCAATTTAAAAAGCCTCAGGGCATAGCTCAATAAAAACTTGCATTAATATACCAATGAGCATCTGCAATAATAACAAAAATAAAATCTCTCAGCATAAAACTACAGACTTTGCTCACGACTTTGTCTGGACAGACCAATTTATAAGATTAGTTTAGCCTCCTGCTGTGAAATGGCTTTGTCGGAGCTCCCTCAGGCCTGGAAGACATGGCTTCCATCGACACGTGCTGCCTCTGATACCTTCAGAAAGATACGGGGAAGAGTTGGGTCTGTGAGCTGGGAGGCACGGATTTATCCATCGTGTACTTTGGGGACTAGGGCAGACAGTATCCCAAGTCCCAGGTGGGTCACATAACTTATCTGGGCCATAATTTCCAAATTTTAAGATAAAGTTATTGGAATAGACAACTTCCATGTTTCCTTCCAGCCCCAACCTTCTTTGCGTCTGTAAGAAGAGGAGCTGATGAGTTAACAGCATTACCAACTACAGCGAATTCTGTTGATGTTTTATACCTTCAATATTATTCACTGCGGCTGGCTCTCTGATGTGTTTTCCAAACTTCAGAACCACGTTGCCATTAGCGGTTCATAGTCATTTAGAATCCATGGGCCCGAAGTGATTTATGGAAGTTTTTAAAACATAGAGAAGATGTGATCCCTGCCCTTGATGTGCTTACAGCACAACTTTTGTTTTGCAGCACTCTCGATTATAATAACAGACTCCTTCTCCATAGGCAGAAATATCTCCCAGAAATAATTAGCTGCAGACACAAAACAATTAGGCGGTGGCAACCTCATAAAATGCGGTTGTTCGTTAATTGGCTCATATTCACATGGTGATATTTGCATCGACCACCTTAGCACCTGCAAAATTTTCACTCACAAAAATAGAAGCGAGGTTTCGAAAGCATGGCCTGGCAAGTGTCGTCTAAATAGTCCATGTGACCCGTGCTGTCTGTGGGCATCCTTCATGGCACTCAAAAATATTCAAGCATATGGAAATATAAAATGTGAATCTCTGGACTGCAGACTCTTTGCGGGAATAATGAATACCGAGGGCTTCGGAGCAACACCCAGACCTCACCTCTGTGTTCTGTCCAAACCCGTTTCCCTCTGTGGGTTGTATTTTCTTTTGAGTTTTGTGACAAATGAGAATGCGTCTCTGGTGGAAGGGCCTGGTGTGATAAGCAGACTGCATATCAGTAAAGCATACCTGCTTCCAGTGCAGTTTTCTCCTTTCCCTCGTGGTTCCAGCGGAATACTTCACTCCCCCAAGTTCTGCCTAGTGACCAACAATATATTAACCACACCGAGCTTCAGAACCCCAAACCCAGAGTTGCTTGTTGTTGTTGTTGTTGTTGATTTATTTTTCTGAGACCTCAACTTTGGAGCCAGAATCCCACTATTTAGCTCTAACTGATTAAGGTAACCAGACCTGGCGCTCAATATACCAGCAATGACTCTCTCCTTGACCGACCTTTAGCCAGGCTCCTCTGAGTGCTTTCTCCACGAGGCTCGAATCTTGGTTTATAAAGAATGGAACAAAACACCAAATGTAGCTTCTGCCAACTCAAGGCCACATCCCTAGGATGACCTTAGTCCTCTTAAAGTGCCTGCCTGAGAAAACTCAAGACTGCCCGGGGAAAGAACTGTGTGTTCCAGCCAGCACCCCAGGCTATGGCCCCTGTCTGGAAGCATCTGGGGGGGGGGAGGCATAACTTTGATAAGCGCCAGTTAGCCAACCCTAGTGGGTTTCGCAGGGACCAACCCCACTTTCTGCTTTTTGTAATCTTTCGCTTCCCTGATCTGAGGCCCCAGGCACCCCTTTCTAGTCCCTCTTCTCCCTTGAAAACACCTATTATCTCTGTGCGAACTGCATTTGAGTTCAGTTCCTACTGGATTTCCTTGCCTATCGCAATCATAGATTACTGATTAAAACCTGTTCTTACACCTTTTGCTAGTATCAGGCTCTGTTTATCGTTAACAATACCTACTTAAATGCCCCAGGGCACACGATGTCCAGAAAGTTGAAACAGTTACCAAAGAGATGTCTTGACATCACCTCAACCATGTCTGGCTTTGGAGTTACTGACCGCACCTCTCAAATCCATATTGACCCAGTATGAGAGTGCTCACATCAGGAAGACAAAATCCTCTGTGTTTCCAGAGAGATTTTTCAGCCTGGAATCAGGGTGCCCAAGGAGGGGAGCTTGGCCTCTTTGAGAAACCCAGGGATTTCCCAACTCCTTCCCTGTCAGTTTCCTCTGCGGAGCCGCCCAGTATTGGTTCCAAACGCCTTTGGCTTGTTTAAACTGCTGAGGTGGGTGTTTTCAACACCTATTTGTTCTGCAAATCTTTGGCTCCTAGCCATCAACTTTTGCTGGCCCTGATAACATCAGATTACAGCTGCGTGGGGTTGAGAATTCAAGCTACTTATCAGAAACCTGGCAGCTTTTGTGAAGTCTTGATATGTGAAGAAGTTCATTTCAGAGGAGGAGGGAGAAGGGGAGACAAAAGGATGGGGGGTTCAGAAGAAAGGGAGAAGGAAAAGGTGGGAAAAAGAGAAGGAGGAAGGAAAGGAGAAGAATCCAAGTCTGAGTTTGCGGTAGATCTCCCTATTCAGCAAGCCTAGGCAGGGTTTTTTTTGTTTGTTTTTTTGTTTTTGGTTTTTTGGTTTTTTTTTTTTTTTTTTGGATTCACAGAGCAATGTGTTGGAGGAAGGAGGAGAAGAAGAAAAGAAAGAAGACAAGCAGAGAAAGACAATTATCATATGGTTTCACTCATTTATGGAACATAAGAACTAGGAAGATCGGTAGGAGAAGAAAGGGAAGAAGAAAGGGGAATGAAGCATGAGAGACTATGGACTCTGGGAAACAAACTGAGGGCTTCAGAGGGGAGGGGGGTGGGGGAATGGGATAGGCTGGTGATGGGTATTAAGGAGGACACGTATTGCATGGAGCACTGGGTGTTATATGCAAATAATGAATCATGGAACTTTTTTGCATCAAAAACTGGGGATGTACTGTATGGTGACTAATATAACAAAATAAAAATTATTAAAAAAAAAAAAAGAAGAAGAAAGAAAAGGTGCAAGAAGGCACTCTGAATATCAGAGAATGCCAGTATGGGCCAAGCCAGATGCAGAGGGAATAGACGAAAGCCCAGTGCAGAGCAGAACGCCACAGCTGATGTCCCCAAAACTGAATTGAGAAGAGGGAACCTGGACAGCTGTCCTGTTACTCCAACACGGGCTCTGTTTACCCTTTACTGACCGGAGAAAGCTCTCCGTTGACATAGAACGCGCGCTGCTTTGAGATACTAGCAGACGAATGCTGTACTCATTTCTTCATTGCAGGACCAAGATTGTTCTAAGTATATTATGGAAAAGATCAAAATTAGATAGACTCAAAAGACTACAATGAAAACATCTTTTGGAGCAGACAAAAAAGAGGGTTGAGGGATACGTGCCACGTTAGAGAAGGAAGAAACTGAAACGCCTTCTCTCAAGAGCTATTTCTAGAAAAGACAATGGCAGAAACCTATTTGCCAAAGGGAGAGGTGAGCATTGTATGGATCAAGGTTAATACAGCTAAACTTTTAAAGAGGTGAGCTCTGGTACCTAGTCCCTTTATTTCTAGTATGATCACTTAGTAACTTATTGTTCATGGAGAGGGAATAACTAAGAAATACAGTGACACCTGAAGGTTCATTAAATGGAAGTTGAATTCTAGTTTCGGGTAGGTTACTAACCGTATGAACTTTCTTCTTCTGTCTCCCAAACACCCAATAAATGATAGTCAAAGATGATAAGGAATAAAAATAGATATAAATCTACAAAACCATGGGCCATCAGAGAACCAGAGATTTTGCACATTTCTGGAAACAGGAAGTGCATGGGAGATGTTGTATTATAAAGCCAGCAGGGAAGACACAGCACAGAATGGGTGTAGAGGGAGATAATGCTGGGGAGCTTCCAGGCTGGCTGGCACAGAGCTTCTGGTGTTAGACTGGGAGGAAGAAATGAGCCTGAATGGGATGGATTGTGTAATGATCAAGAGTGCGATTTCCCCACCACCCCAGCAGGCATAACTACTAGCAATCTGATGTTTACTCCAGGAAAAAAAAAATCACACTGTCATACTCTAAAGGGATTAAATTGTCTAGAGAACACTTAGTAGCTGGTGAAAGTTTAGGTCTGTAGGAGAAAGCTATTCTTCGTGTATCCTTTATGGCTCTTTGTCTATGACCTTAAATCAGAGATCCAAGTCAAACCTGCATGCTCAGAAATTCAAATCAAACTTCGACCTTCCTCGTTCTTGAATAGGGACAGATTGGCATCTCCAGAAAGTTAAGGAATATTTCCATATGGAGGAAATGATTTTTTTGAAAAGGAAAAAAGCAAATAGAATTAGAAATGGGCTCCAATAGGGGGGTGGGGGGAATAAGACAGAAAATCTCTAGTAATTATCCTCAGAGAAATGTGAGAAGATATCATATTCATTAAACAAGAACAGGCTACCATGAAAAATGAACTATTGTTGAACCAGAAGGGTTTCTAGAAATTTGAAGTATGCTTGCAGAAGAAATAAAAAAAGAAAGAAGAGCTGAGAAATAAAGATAAATACATCTCTCAGAATGTGGAGCAAAGGAAAAGAGGCAAAATGTTGGATAAAAGAAAAGAAACAGGAGAGTTAATTACCAACGTGTGATGTCTGATCAACAGTTGCATCGGAGAGAATAAAGCAGATGAGGTGGGGGAAAATCATCAAATCAACAGAAGCAGAGACTTTACAGACTTCAGGGAGACATGCCATTTCAAAACGAAAGGGCTTGTTAAGTGCCAAGCACAAGGAATGAAAATGAAGCAAAAACTACACACATGAATGTGAAATTATAGAACACCAAAGATAAAACTGTATGATCTTAAAACTTTCCACCCTGAGGAAAATAAGCCATCTAAAAAGATAGAAGGGGGGGAGGGGAAGAGATGGAGAGGATATTATTATTATTATTATTATTATTATTATTATTATAAGAAATATCATGTTAGGGGCACCTGGGTAGCGCAGTCGTTAAGCGTCTGCCTTCGGCTCAGGGCGTGACCCCGGCGTTCCGGGATCGAGTCCCACATCGGGCTCCTCCGCTGGGAGCCTGCTTCTTCCTCTCCCACTCCCCCTGCTTGTGTTCCTTCTCTTGCTAGCTGTCTCTCTGTCACATAAATAAATAAAATCTTTAAAAAAAAAGAAAAAGAAATATCATGTTAATAATAATAGAGGCAAAGAAATTTCACACAGATTTGGTCATTATTCCTAGACCTCACACCTGAAAGTGATGAAAGTTGCTACAAACATACCTTTTGAAGATCATGCTAGGGGCGTCTGGGTGGCTCAGTCAGTTAAGCATCCAACCTCTGATTTCAGCTCAGGTCATGATCTCAGGATCGTGAGATTGAGCCCCACGTCCAGTTCTGCGCTGAGCACATAGTCTGCTTAAGATCCTCTCCCTCTCCCTCCGTCCCGTCCCACTGCTCCTGCGTGTGCATGGTCTCCCTCTTTCTCTCTCTCTCTCAAAAAAAGAAAAAAAAATCTTTAAACACAAATAAATAAATAAAGATTATTTTAAAAAGCAATAGAACAATTGGTTGTATTGTGGAGATCAAGAATTTCTCTTCTAGATTAAATGAAAAAATGTACTTGATAGTTTGTAGTTGGGGATAAAATTACAGCCGCAGCATGTATGGATTCAAAAAAATATGCCTGAACCAAGATGGAAACAGAGATGATTCTGAAACAGGCTTTTGAAAAAAAAAATTGCTCCATAGAAACATCAAAGTAGGAAAAGAATTTCTGAATTAATAAGATGTCTATGTAATATACTTTCATAGATTCCTCTATCACTAATTTACTAAATTAAATATAATAAGTAACCAGCTGACTCTTTTATGACATATAAATGTATATATATTCAAGTTAGGTCATACCCTCTGAAAAAGCTTTTTCACTTGGAAAAATAGTCTGAAATGATTTCAGAATATAATAGAATTGTGTTATTAATATTAATAAATTAGAAATAATATTAGGTCTGTCAGATATTGAAAGGTAAAAGGAGGAAGTAGATAGAAAAAGATATAGAGGTTTAATTATATTAAATAGAACTACAGAAAGATAAACTAGGTTGGATACATGAAATCCTCATCTATAATAATGGGAATTCAATAGATAAATTTCAGCAGCTAATGAAGAAATAGAAATAGAAATAGCATACTATCTAATAATTTGAAGGCAAGAACTTCTAGAATTTTAACAAAAATGGACAGAAGTGATTGCCTCTGGGAAAGAAAGAATATATCTGGGGGAATTGTGGGATTACATTGAGTGTTCTTCATTAAAATTAAGACTGTTTAAATGTCATAGATTGTATTCAAATATGCTAGGACATACTTATAGCCCTTATTGTAAGTCTGAAAAGTAGGTGTTATTGAAATTTCAGGTTTACAAAGAGAAAATGGAGACTCAGAGAAAGTAAATGATTGTCTAGTTATAGCAGTCTTATAGGTGGTAGAAATGAAGCTTTTATAACCAGATTTTCCAAATGCTATTCTCTTTGGAAATCTCAAAATAGGGATGGGTACTGCATAGCACCATTCAAAAATTGTTCAGATTTCCTTTCAACGATGTAGAGAATGTAGTTAAATCCAGGTGTTGGTAAACTTTTTTTAAAGGCCAGATAGTAAACATTTTTGACTTCCAGCCATGTGGTCTCTGTCACACAATCACTCAATTCCACCATTGTAGTGACAAAGCCACCACAGACAATACATAACTGGATGGGTGTGGCTTTGGCTTGTGGGCTATAGTTTGCCAATCCTTCCATCAATAAACCAACTTGCTCTTTTTAATTTTTACTTTCAGTTTCACTTCTGGGGCCAGGGGTAGGAATATGTTTTCACTGAACCTAATCTTCAAACTTCCACTAATGTCTGGCATTATCATATACACATATTACTTCAAGTATCCTTACCATTTATGGCTGATTTTCTTCTCCCATAAACTATATCCCATAAACTGACAGTTACATAGCATTTTTTATTGGAGGGGGTTCTATTGACATATTCTTAATTATCAGATAAAATCTCAGTAAAAGGACTAAATCATTGTTTTCGATTGTCAAGAGTGACATGCAAGTGGCAAAATTTCATCAGTCCAGAGACTCTTGGAAGTATTTAGTGAATATCATGTAGGGTAGGGCATGGCCATGTTGTATTTATAGGACTAAGTAGGCACAGAAGCTGAAACCAAGCCAGGAAGGGCCTGTTCATTTGATTGGTTGATGCAGTCATGATTCATTTGAGATGACAGAACTAGGGCATATGAATGACCCCATAGATTCTATAACTAGGTTCTTGAAATACCATCAAAGCAAAGTAGGGAAGGTCATCTCTGATGTGTCAATCAATGGCCTGAGAACTGACACATGGTCTCTTTATGGTACTTCCCACAGAACAATCAACTCTTGCTTTCTATACCGGTTCTCTATGCTAAGATTCAAATTCCTGGGACAGAGAATATTGTTAGTATAGCCGCTGCCCACTCTCTGGGCAAGGAAGAGCAGACACCGATGATCCTTCGCCACTCTTGGACTCTATGCAGTACAGCTGGACATCTCCTCAAAGAAAAATCAAGGTGCTGCTACCAGATAAATTAGGAATAAATACATGGTGGGCAGACAAAAAAAAATGATATCTACTACAGTTTAGAAGACTCATTATCAAATTTTTGGAAAGGTAAAATCATTGCTTATTTTAACAATCTGTCTGTCTCCCTGGTTAAAAGGAGCAATTGATAGCTTTGATATCATGTAAAGGCCCCTTTCTCCAAATAGTTCTGATTTTCCTTCCTTCTCTTCCTTTTTTTCCCTTCCTTCCTTCCTTCCTTCCTTCCTTCCTTCCTTCCTTCCTTCCTTCTCTTCCTTTCTTTCCCTTCCTTCCTTTCCTTCTCCCTTTCTTTCCTTCTCCCTCCCTTCCTCCTTTCCTTCCTTCCTTCCTTCCTTCCTTCCTTCCTTCCTTCCTTCCTTCCTTCCTTCCTTCTGTTCTTTCTTTCTTTCTTTCTTTCTTTCTTTCTTTCTTTCTTTCTTTGTTTTTCTTCTTTCCTTCTCCCTTCCTTTCCTCCTCCCTCCCTCCCTCCCTCTCTTTCTTTCTTTCTCTGTCTCTCTCTCTCTCTCCAAACTTTCCCGCAAGTATTCTTTTTTAATTTCTCTGATCTGATTGGGAAGGTTTCTTAATGCTATGGAATTTGGGGCTTTTCAATCACGCAAGTACAGACTCTACAGAGTAATATAATCCAATCTCCTCTTTTATATCATCATATTAATTTAAAGTAGAAAAACAGCGGACCTATGTTTGTCTTGCTTCCCGACAGAGTTAAAGACATCTCGCACATTAAATTGAACATACGAATAAGAATTTTAGTAAAAACCGTAGACTTGTCACAATGAATGTTACCAAATTTTTTGAAGTTTACTGTAGAAGTAACAATATGCTGATAACATAACGTTCAAATAAATAATGATTTGCGTATGTCAGTGGAATGCCTGTTGTTGCACATGGCTACTCCATTGGGAATGGTTCAGTTCCAGAGCTGTGACCACATAGTTTCAGGAAATGATGGAAAATACATTTCCTGGATTTCTTTTCTTTTGAATGGTGTTTGGAATGCAGATTATCTGATTTGATTTGGACATAGTGGCTACATGAAAAGGCAAATTGAAAATCTGTTGCACAGCCCAAAAAGAGAAGTGCTGAATCACTTAAAAAAAAAAAAAAAAAAGAATGAATAAAAGAAAAAACTCTATAATTTACTTTAAAGCCACCTTGGTTTGAATCTTGGGAGCAATTAACACATATTGTGTAGGGACATGTGTGCATTTATCATTAGTATTAACTTTGACAATGGAAAGCAACTTCCCAATCTAACCCAAATCTTACCAAAATGCTTCAACTGGCTTTTTATAATTTGTTTCTCAGTTCTATTAAACTGACTTTAGAGGGGCGTCTGGGGGGCTCATTTGGTTAAACAGCTGCCTTCAGCTCAGGTCATGATCCCAGGGTCCAGGGATCGAGCCCCACACCGGGCTCCCTGCTCTGCCTGTTGCTCCCCTTGCTTGTGTTCTCTCTGTCAAATAAATAAATAAAATCTTTAAAAGAAAAGAAAATGTTGTTCAAGGTTATATGTAAAAAGATGTGATACAGAAAATTTGCAGTGAGACTTTAGCATTTCTGGAGCTCTGATCCTGGCATTCCAGTTTGGGCTTAGAAGGTCAGAACAAAATAGCGGAGAAAGGAAAGAAACAGTAGCCTTGTCCACTACCTCTGTCCATTTGATAGTAGTCCTTAACACAGGATCATAATCCCACGACGAGATCACCTAACTATAAACAAAATTCCGTTGTCTGGGGACCCACAAGTGTATGGAAAAATTCCAAGTCTTGAAATAAAGAGTGTATGCATGTTTGGGAGTGATGGAAGTTTTGAATGAGGGTAAAGCAGAAGCTATTGACCACCAGAAATGCTCAAATAGATCCTTTGAGAAGTCAGCCAGGATACAAACATAAAAAGAAATGGTCAAGTCAGAGTGCCAATTAATCAGTTCACTAATCAGAAGGAGCAGAACATTCCAATTGGATGCTGCTTTCTATGGAAAAGAACTTTGGAGGGTGAAAGGAAGCAAAAATCTACAGGAAAAGGAGGAAAGATAAAAGAAAGGCAGTGTGAAGAAAGAGCACAGTGGAATGAGGACAGCAGAAGAGATGGCCCCAAAGGTGAGCAGCAGCTGCTCTGACATCAGAAAAGAGAAGGGCAAAGAATTTATTAATTGAGCATCAACTAATACTAGGTGTTAAACTGGGTCATTTATTTCACAAGCATTTACTATCATCAGCAGTTTTTCTGAGTGTTTATTTTAAATCCACATATGAATTGAGGCTCTTAAGGGTTAATTAATTTGCCCGAATGTCATATATAGCAAGTGAATTTGCAATTCAGGCCTTCTGACTTAAGTGTCCACATTCAGGCGACTGCACACACACCCCTACCTCACTTCCAACAAAGAGGAACTAGAACATGTGGCCTCAACATAAAACCGTTTTTCCTGACTGTGCTAGCAGAAGGCAGTCCATTGGAGTTAAGGGGGATTTGCCCAGATGGGTATCTGTACCTCCATGGCTCTGAAGCAGACACTCATATGACATTCTGGAAGGATGTCAATCAATATAGTCCATGGATTTAAGGTACCAAGTGAAGAGGAATTATTTTACCTATCCTCACAACGAAGATATAAGGTCAGTTGACCCTATTTGTAAATTCAGGCAAATGTGTTATCAGTTTTAAAATGCTTTTCATAAACAGAATTACAGAAAAAAAAAAAAGAAGAAGAAAGAAATGTAAATCATTTAAATAACCAGATGCAGGTATTTATTCAAAATGGCACGTTCTCTTTGGATCTCAAGTAAGATAATTTTTTTTAAATATTTTTTTGTCTGTAAATATTATATCTTGTAGCTCATGGACAGTTTATAATAAGATTGTCCATAGGAGGACACTTAAGTTTATTTTCCCACTAATGTTATTTGTGTACAGGGTTTTGGAGCCTCCCCCATCTATCCAGAGTATCTCTATCAATAAATACCTCTTACGGGATAGGAAAACTTACAAGGTACAAATCTTATCTGCCATTGCGTTTTCTTTAAGGAAAATATGTTAGATGCACAAAGACCAGGTTTTTTGGAGCACAGTAAAAACAAAGGCTGCTTTACCTGTGGCACAGACAGGTAGACAGATAGATGGACAGAAGAAAAGAAGGAAGGAAGGAAGGAAGGAAGGAAGGAAGGAAGGAAGGAAAGAAGGAAGGAAAGAAAAAAAGAAAGAAAGAAAGAAAGAAAGAAAGAAAGAAAGAAAGAAAGAAAGAAAAGGAGAGGGAAAGATAGAAGAAAGGAAGGAGAGAGGGAGCAAAGAAGGAAGGAAGAAAAGTAATGCTATGCTCTGGAAGAAAACATTCTTTTAAATAACTAGCATTTGTAGATTAGTGAGGATATGCTTAAGGGGCACTGTGTTGTATGTAGCATACAGAGTAGTGACCAGGAGTCTGAAGAGATGAGTTCAGTCCTATTCTTTGCCACAGACTTTACAGCCTTAAACGAGTTTTTTAACCTTATGCACTTCCTTTCCCAACTTGAAAATCTTAATCTAGAGGAAAGCATGCTGACATGGTCTAAGCATGACAGAATGTCGACATTTGAGAAGACCTGAAATAGTTAAAGGCATGGCGAGACTTGGGAAAGGCTTGTTGGGGCCACATGTTTTCTCAGAGTGTGACCTGCAGGCACACACCTGGGCTCGGTCAGGTTACACCTCACTCCTTCCCACCCCCAGGTCAGGCCCTGGTTGATGATAGACCCAGGCCCCTCCTTAATTAAGTATACCAATCACCTAAAGCAACAAGAGGGTATTAGGGAATATTGGATGTCACTCAGTCTCTCTTTAGACTTCCTTTCCCTTTAATTATTTCAAAAGAAAAACACTAACTTTAAAAAAAAAAGTCAGAAATAACATAAGCAGAACCCCTTAAAGGAATAGATATCTGTAAAGATTAAGAAATGACTGCCTGGAGTTTTAACTGCCCAGTATTTGCCACTAAATTTAATGCTAGGTTGAATTTCGGCAGCTTTCTCGTCTCTCTTTCCACTTATTTGCCCCTTCTGATGCCTCATTCAGAGAATATCAATGATTAGTCACCATGTGTTTTCCTAAAATAAAAGTATGAAAATTCTTATTTGATTTTTCCTTACAATCTTTTTATTGTTGTTGTTGTCCCTTAAATTTAAGGAGCTAGAACATACTTAAAAACATTACTGCTGTTTTCCTACCCAAGGAGTGCTTTTCTTCAGAAAGTTCCCACAATCACCAATGGTTGTGGGAATTAACCACATTAAAGAGAAAGAAGGGGAGTTTTCAGTTGTCCAATGGGAAATGTAGGCAGGTGCGACAAACTCTCTCTCCAGTTAAAAATTTGATAAGACAATTAACAATCTATCTCATGCAAAACATGTCATGAGGATTTCAATAGAACAGAGGCTTTGCCTTTCCCTATTTTGGAAAATAAAACTCAGAAGATAAACTAATGGAATTTTTTTTAAAGTTGGTCACTATGAATCTACTCAAATTTCCTTTGTCCTCTCTTGTTTCATTTCATAGATGAATATTCCATCGAAACATTACAGAATGGTGTTTACAATATCAGGTCTACAATATCACTTAACACATTTCCTTATCTGAATTTCTTATCAACCCCTTGATATCTCTACTGTTATTAATATCCCCATGAGGAAACAAATGCTCAGAGAAGTTATGACTTGCACAAGCCCACACGGTGAAACCCACTCTTATCTCAAAAAGTCCATTGTCTTGCTAATATAGAATCCACAAAAGTGAAGTCTGACTTCAGTAACTTCTAGAGCATTCTACTTAGTGCTTTGCCCTTTCCAATCGCCTGCTTCTAGGCATCCAGTGACTTTATATTTCTCTAGTCACTGCCAGCTCAGCCCTATTGGCTGATATAGTTACCTCTAAATTTTTACCACAATGCATCATTTGTGACAGTTCATTTCCCATTCTCTATTCTTCCTCTCTTTTCAATATGATAATTACCTAATCTAAATAGCTGCACAAATATCGCTACATGATAATAGCATATTTACCTGACATGTTTTACATTTTTTCAGTTTAGTAGAGTTCTGCTAGATAAAAACGCTAACCTAACAAATTTACTGATTATGAGAATTCAAAACACAGTGGTTGGATAATCTAGAAAAAGTAAACCAATTCCTTGAAAAACATATTCTGCCAAAATTCACTCAAGAAGAAATAAATTATCTGAATAGACTTATACTTATTTAAAAAATGAATCAATAATTAATAACCTTCCCAAACAGAAAACACAATGTCCAGATGGGCTCACTGGTGAATTCTACCCAACATTTAAGGAAGATATTACAAAAATTATTTTACAATATTTTCAGAGGACAGAAGAAATAATACTTCTTAACTCATCTATGAGACCAGTATTGTACTAATACTAAAACCAGAAGAAAACATTACAAGAAAAGAAAACTAATGACCAATATCTCCCATGGACATAGGTGCAAAAATCCTCAACAATACATTAACAAATTGAAATTTTAAAAAGTATAAAAAGAGTTATACACCACAACCAAGTAAGGTTTATCCCAGATATGTAAAACTAGTTCAAAATTAGAAAATCAATTTTGTAATCCATTCACATCAACAGATTAAAAAGAAAATCACATGATTATATTGACAGATGTAGAAGGAGCATTTGACAAAAGGCAGCACTCTTTCATGACAAAAAGTTTAAGTAAAATAGAAATAGAAAGGAACATTCTCAGCTTGATAAAGATTATCTACAAAAGAAATCTACAGCTAACATCTTAATGGTCAGAAACTCAAAGCTTTCCTGCTAAGATTAGATATAAGATAAAGATATACACTCTCACCACTCCTTTTTGACATCATACGAGAAGTCTTTGCTAATGCAATAAGGTAAGAAAAGGAAATAAAAGTATACAGATGGGGAAGGGAGACATAAAACTAGCTTTGTTCACAGATGACATTATTGCCTATCTAGAAAATCCAAAATAATAAACAACAACAACAATAACAAAAACCCTCATGGAACTAATAAGCAATTATAGTGACTTTGCATGATATAAAAGCCAACTGCTTTCCTATATACAGACAATGAACAACCAGTATTGGAACATTAAAAAAAAAAAATCAATGACATTAGTACCCCCAAAAAAGAAATTCTTAGGTGTAAATCTAAAAAAAATGTATATGAAGAAAACTACAGAACTTTGGTGAATGAAATAAAAAAAAAAACTAAATAAGTGAGGACATAGTCTGTATTTATAGATAAGAAGACTAAATATTGTCAAGATTGTAATTCCTTCCAAATGGATCTATAGATTCAATGTAATTCCAATTAAAATCCCAGCAAGTCATTCATGGATATTGACAAACTTATTTCAAAGTTTATATGGAGGGGTAAAGACTCAAAATGACCAAACAATATTGGAGAAGAAGAACAAAATTGGAGAACTCATATTATCCGACACACTATAAGGCTTACTTACTAGAAAGACTTACTATAAAGCTATAATCAAGAAAGTACTCAAGACATAGGTAACAGTAACATATTATCTGATTAACAAATGGTCAAATGACCTGAAGAGGCATTTTTCCAGGAAGACAGAATGGCCAACAGATGCATGAAAAGATGTTTAACATCACTAGTCATCAGGGAAATACAAATCAAAACCACAATGAGATATCACATACACCTGTCAGAATGACTCGTAACAAAAAAGGCAAGCAATAGGAGGTGTTGGTGAGGATGTGGAGAAAAGGGAACACTCATGCTCTGTTGGTGGGGATGTAAATGGTGCAACCACTGTGGAACACAGTATGGAGCTTCCTCAAAAAATTAAAAATGGAAATATCATATGATTCAATAATTCCACTACTGGGTATTTACCCAAAGAAAACAAAAACACTAACTCAAAAAGATATATCCAATCTTATGTTTATTGCAGTATTGCTTACAATAGCCAAGATATGGAAGCAACCTAAGTGTCCATTCATAGATGAGTGCATAAAGAAGATGTAGTGTATATGTATACAATGGAATATTAGTCATAAAACAGGTATGAAATCTTGCCATTTGTGACAACATGAATGGACCCACAGGGTATCATGCTAAGTGAAATAAGTCAGAGAAAGACAAATACCATATGATTTCACTTATCTGTGAAATCTAAATAAATACAGAGAACAAACTGGTAGTTGCTGGATGCATGGTAGGTGGGAGATGGATGAAATGGGTGAAGGTCTTCAGAGGTACAAACTTCCAGACATAAAATAAGTCACAGAGATGAGAAGTATAGCATGGGGAATACAGTCAATACCATTGTAATAATGTTGTATGGTGACGGCTAGTAACTACACTCACTGTGGTAAGCACTGTGTAATGCATAGAACTGTTAAATCACTATGTCGTACACCTGAAACCAATACAACTTTGTATATCAACTATATTTCAATACCAATTTTGTTTTAAATTGGTGATTTCTAGTCATAGACAAAAACAACAGTTTACAAGGTTGCTAAGTTGTGTATCTCCACAAAAAGAATGAATTTGAAAAAAATATGAGTACAGGAAATGAGAACACGAAGTTCAGAAAATCAGAGCCTAATATCTTCTTGAAGATCTGGGTTTTCTCTGGGGTAAGTATTTTCACAGATAGGCAATGCCAGTGAGCAAACCACTCTACAAGAGAGATGTAGGGTTTTGGGGTTTTTTTTGTTTGGTTTGTTTTTTTTTGTTTTTTTTTTGTTTTGTTTTGTTTTGTTTTTTTGCCTCAACAATTCATAGTGTAGCTTCAAATTTAGTTCACAATCTTTAAAGTGAACTTGATTTTACATCTTTCCTAGTCCTTACAATAAAAGTTAGGTTAGACAGAACCTTCTGTCTATTAAACCCTAAACTTCACTGGCATAATTAAGACTCATTTGAAGTAGAATTAACTTTGACATGTGGCAGGAGAGGCCATAGCTAATTCCTATTTCTTATTACTTCCCAACCTCACATGTGTCAAGATGTGTACCTGGGATGGAGCAAGGGGGCCAAGTGTTCTCCACCCACTTTGTAAACATCTTTTCCCAGATTCAGGTTTTCCCTCCAGAGTGAGCCCCTGAGCCGCTGGCACACTCCATACTTCTCCCGGTAATTTAAGAACTATCCAACTTCAGCACTGGATGGCTCCTTAGAAGCCATGGAGCCCAACTTCCCTTCAAGTATAGAAGCTCTCTCTGTGTCTACTCTCTAGAAAGGGAATAGGAATATTTACATGAATTTACTTCCCTAATCAAAGCATAGAACTCCCCTTAATCAGCTACTTTTAGTCCATGTCTTGGAAGATATTGGGAATTATCTAAACTTATGGTAAAAAATCAACTTCACTTCTAAGAATAGCAGTAAGATAACTGGGAGATGACTTTCCAAAGAAAGAGGGAAGGAAATTTAAATTAATATATAATTTATACTATAATATATGCTATACATTTATATTATATTATATTATATTATATTATATTATATTATATTATATTATATTATATTATATTATATTATTATATATAGGCTAAGGGGAAGCTGAATGAAGTTTCCTGTGATCAATTTTTTAAAAAATCAACAAATGATTTGTTCTTTTATCTAAAACACAAACAAATAAATGTGAACTTCTAGTTAATAGAACTTTTCACGGTATTGAATATTATAACTATTCAAGTTATAATACAAACAGTATTATATGTCTACTGTAGATAATTTGGAACACAGAGAAAACAGTGGAAAAGAAATAAAACACACCCATTATCTTTTTATCCGCTCAGAATTTCATGTCGGTAATATTTTGAATTTTTCTTCCCTCTTCCTCATGTGTGTTTGTGCATATGTATTGATTTTATAGAATTAGGGGCATAGGACATAGGGACATGTTGTGTCACATACATTACCTGATTTTTTCACTGAAAGTAATTTCATACATAATTCTTAATATCATTTCATATCATCAGGGAGGGATATTACTGGCTAGATGCTGTACAACAATAAAAATGCAGGTCGCCTAATTCCTGTTACATAGAGAGCAGCAACATTTTCCATCAACTGGGGAATGCTGAACTCATTAAACACAGTCAATGCAAACTTGGGTTGGAGGTGGAGTTAATATCCTCCCTTGCATTATATACCAAAATAAATCACTGGCAATTAAGGTTAAACGTAAAAAGTGAAATGCAAAAATTTTCTAAACATGCAGCAAAGCATAGAACAAAAGACTTAAGTTACAACTTAAGGAATTTCTATTTAGCAAACTATAAAATCTTAATCAAATGAGGAAAAAAATATTTGCAACATTTAGAATAGCCAGCATATGTAAATATTTAATACATAAATATAAGTAACACATAAAAATAATTACAAGTTAGAGAAGGATGAACACTCAAAAGAAAAATTCAAAAATCACACGGAGGCAAATTTGAGAAAGGAAGATACAAAATATTCAACTTCATCAGCAATCAAAGATATACCTCTCACATGCCATTTTCTATTGTTTGTTGATTTTCTTTCCATCAAATCAAGTGATCAACTTATATATATTAATAATATTGTTTATATTGTATATTTTTCTCCCAATGCATTATAAACAGTGGTGGCATATTCTTGCTTATGGTTGTATATGCCCAGTAACAGGTGCATGTTAGGTATATATAGCAGATGACTCCTGCTGTATAACATATCTCACACTTTCAATGGTATACAGCAGGAAGCACTTCCTTTTTGTTCATGGCTTTCAGAGTCGGCTAGGATGGTTTGGCTTCATGTTACAAGTTTGCTGGGGTAACCTTACCCTACTTGCAACCCATCCTCTTCCTCGGACCAACATGCCAGGTGGGCCATCTGCATCGACCAAGGATATGGTATAACTACAAGAAAGCATAACCAGCCCTAAAATGTCATTTCAAATCTTTCTTTCCTCGTATCTTCTAACTTCACATTGACCAAAGGAAGTCACACTATAAAGTCCAAAGCCAAAGGGAGGGAAGAATACTCTACCTTTTGTGGAAGTGTATTGCAAAGGTATATAGCAGACTAGGGGTATAGGTAGGATCAAGAATTGGGGCCAATAATCCTCCCCAGAATTGTATGTATGTGTATATATATATGTTATATATATAAAATACGTTTATATGTGTAACATGATATGTATTTATATACAACATAAACCAAAATGGTGATATCACTTTCATCTAGCAATTATCAATAAATTTAATTACAATAGATGTTTATAAGAATATGGAAAAGTGAGATTTATATCTTTGGCTGTGAAATTTAACATTATAGATATAACCTGAGACACATTCAAAAACTTATTTCCATGGTTGTTCATTACAATATTATTTATATTAGAGAAAAACTGAAATCAATCTACCCTTACCCTGAGATAGCTGTTTTTTTTTTTTCTTCCTGTATTTAATTTTACCTACAAAGCCAATATTTCTCATCACTGCAAGTGATGGCTTGCGACTTTGGCCAAATAAAGAGAAATGCACTTTTCCCTACTAAATTTTCTATAACTATTTGAGTTCATTAACTAAAACATCACTTACTGAGTATCTACCAAGTTTTAGGAATGAATTAGTCATATTCCTTCTGCCCATGAATTGCTCAGATAAACAGCAGAGGGCTTTGGAGAGAGTGTGAATGGATTTTAAAAAGTGCAATGGTAGATAAATGTTCGTGCTGCATCTTAAAAGGTCCAGATGGAAAGACAACTACCTCAGTTGAAGAATCAGTGCAGATCCATAAGGAGGCAAAGCAAAAATTTAGGCTTTGGGTCTAAGTGTGACAAGAATGGGCAACCTTGGGGCACCTGGGTGGCTCAGCCGTTAAGGGTCTGACTTCGGCTCAGGTCACGATCCCAGGGTCCTGGGATCGAGCCTTGCATCAGGCTCCCTGCTCGGGGGGAAGCCTGCTTCTCCCTCTCACATGCCCCCTGCTTGTGTTCCCTCTCTCGCTGTCTCTATCAAATAAATAAATAAAATCTTAAAAAAAAAAAGAGAAAAAGAAAAAGAATGGGCAACCTTACCAAGAGTTCATCATTATCAGTACCTCTGAAAATGCCCAAATTACTTTCGTGTGTGTGCCCATGGATTTTGATTGATGTCTCTACCCTACTTCTGGAGAGAGAAGTGGGTGCCTTCTTCTAGGTCCAAAGCCTCTAGAAAAAAATGGGAAATTGGCTTTGATAAACAACTCGAAAGGGAGCAGTGATAGATTTCAGGCTCCCTGATAAGCTCTGTAAAGCCTATTTTTTGTGGCGCTTATTCTGACTTCTGATTTTAGGCCGAGGTTTTAGTTTCTATTCTGCAATCCCGAATAAAGTTCTACAGGAGGGAGAGAGAAGGGCTGGGAGGGTTTATTCACTTACCAGGGGTGGTTGGAAAAGACACTAATTGTAATTTAATAGTCGTCCTTTATTGCATTATATCTAAAATGGAAACTCAAGGAAAACATTGCCTCCCAAAGGCCACTGTTAACAAGCAAAAGGCTGTCAAGTAGGTGGCATGGCAAAGGGCCCTGGGAGACTTGTAGGCCTTCTATTTATTTTGCTCATCCACATATTAATTTGTTGAAGAAATAGTGCCGCAAAGATTGGACAACTTGACTCCTTTGTTTCTTTTAAATGGTTTAGGAACATAAACAAATTGCTAGCACCAGAGAAATGACAGGGAGAGGGGTAAGCCATCTTCAAATCAAAGTCCACCCATGCCCTCGCTTAATTGGTTAGAAACACTGCATTCAAGACATCGAAGTCGGCCCTTCAATCTATCACGCAAGACTCAAGACCAGGTCAGAATTGAGTGCACCAGGAATTGTCCTTCTGCCCTAAACATATAAACAAATGGAGACTCCCTGAAACGAAACCAGCCACCACTTCTTTTGATCACTTTTGAGTAAAAAGGAGCTCTGAGGAGGGGGGCTGGGACCCCTGATTTGAACAGCATCAGCAAAAAGCAACTCATCTTTATCTGGAATTAACTACAAATTCAATTAGAATAAAAACCTTCGCCCACCTCGTGGAAAGGATTTTACACAAAGAAAACCAGATGTTTCAACAACATTGAGAGTGCTTTGCCTAGCGGCCCAAGGAATTTTCCATCTTGTAAGCCCAATCGCTGGTGAAAGTTACACAGATCCAGCGTCCTTAACTCACAAAACGGCTTCCATTTCCCGGGCTCCTTTAATTAGATTTACTTCTTTAACCAAAGTAAGATTGGGTTGAAAGAATGGGTGGGGAGGAGGGGAGGAACTCGATGAACTTGGTGGGCAGGTTTAGAGAAGGTGGAAGGGTAAGGGGCGGAGGTCTCTTTGGGGGTTCTTTTACAGATGAATCCTTTCTTATTGATTGTGAGCTTTTTCAGTTGGAAAAAGAATAGTAATAACATTAATCACTAGAGGTTGTGCTAAGATCATACCTTAGTTCTATTTTCAGCTTTGAACAGATTATAGGACAATGAAGCATAAATGGAAAATGGAAGAGATTTAGAACAGACACAGATGTTATGCAGCATTATTTTTTTTTTTTTCCGCATGAGGGTAATAAATGTGGGGGACAGTCTGTGAGGAAAGGTTGTAAAAGAAAGAGACACCGGGATCACTCCTACCACATGGAGGAAATAGAGCATTAGCACCAAGGGAGCTCCCGAAGGCTTCAGTGACCTCGGCTTGGTTTATGGAGGTGTCTTAAATTTATATTTTTTAAGCCTGTCTTAATTTGTGTTGAACCAGAGTAGAGACAGAGCCTGGGAGTCAACGGTAAGCTTTTGCCAAAGAGAAACAGTGAATTATAAAGCTCTTTCATAGCTCTGTCACTAAATTAGACAAAACAAGCCCATGTGGGGCTCAGTTTCCATTTCTTTCCATAGTATGGTGTTCAAATGTATCCTATCTTCGTTCAGACTTTTCGCATTATGATTCCAAGAGTTTCCTAACAGCTATTTCCAGTCCTTTTAGCCCTATTGTGTGGTAATTCATCCCCCAAATACAGTAAGAATGAGTTTCCTAAAATACAGATCTGGTGAGGAGGGCCTCACATTTAAAATGGTTAAAGCTGGGGCACCTGGGTGGCTCAGTCAGTTCAGCACCAGCCTTCGACTCAGGTCATGATCCCGGGGTCCTGGGATGGAGCCCCACATTCAGCTCCCTGCTCAGCGGAGAGTCTGCTTCTCCCTCTGCAGCTCCCCCTGCTTGTGCTCTCTCTCTTGCTCTCTCTCTCACAAATAAATAAATAAAACCTTAAAAAATAATGTTTAAGGTTAAGGTTCCCCATCTTCTTAAGGAAAACCATGCTAGCCTCCTCCACTTTTCTGGATCATTTCCTGTTTCGTGTTGCCATTCTCAAGCCACCTCCTTGAATGCGTTATACCCTTCCTGACTCACCATTGCCATTTCATCTGTATTCAACCTTACTGACTTCGTGCCTTCTGTGTACCCGGGTACTTGGATAGGCCCTGGGAACAGAGGGATACACAAAAGAAGCAAAATCTCTGACGTCGTCGGCTGATCTTCTAGAGGGGGAAGAGGGACTTAAGCACATGAGCCAGCAAGTACCTATGTACGTTATGAAGAATTTCATGAAGAAAACCAAAGATGCAAAAGAACGGAAGAGGGTACTCGGTCCCAGTGTCAGGGAAGGTCTGTCCACAAAGCTAATGACTTGACCTGAGGAGAAATCAGACCTGGATTAGGAGGGTTGTAGTAGACATGGCGATAAACCATATGGTCAGGTGTGAGCTCTACATTGTAGGTGAAGCCCGTAGGATATCACCATCATTATACATAATATTTCTGGTTTCCAGAATGCTAGGTTTACTTCTATGTATTGGTTACATCAAATTTGGTGAGAACAGTTCCTTCACTCCGCACCATGAGAGTTTGTTACATGCTTGGCCGCTGCAAGTACCTGAGTATGCCATTTTCTCTAGGCGCCCTGAAGACCCCACAACGAAGTGCTTCTTCCTCTGTTCCCAAGCGCCCTTTAAGCCCCTTGTGTCATGTACCATTTTTCCATTATTCTTCTTCTCCTGTATGGCTTTCCAGATTATATTTGACTCATCTTCCTATCCCTAGGGTTCAGCACAGGTCCTTACATTTAGTGGGTGTTAGGTCATTGTTGAATGAGTGATGAAATGAATTCATGAATGAACACATGAGGAAATAAACAAATAAATGAAATTTTAGTAATGTAGTCTAAGGGCAGGAACCCCAAAACAGAAAAATTCCGCACAAAATGTGGAGTATTCATCCCTTTGTTAATTAAATATTTCCAAAGTATCCTAAATGAACATTGCTGTATGTTCTTGGTAGATCACTAATGTTTTCTCAACTGTAAAATGGTGACAATAAATGAAATGTAGAAAGGATCACCATGACACATACAACAAACTCTTCTGTCTTTCCGCAATCTACAGATACAGTGTTAGGGGGGTTCTGGAAGGGGAAAAGGACCAAGTCCCCTGGCCTAACTCTCCAACAGAAAGGAGCCAATGCAGAGGGAGAAATGCAAAGCAGGGAGGCTGTGTGCTGCTGGAAGCATATCCTGTTGGGCCACGTGCAACAAGCAAGAGAAAGGAGGGGGAGGGGCCAACATGGAAACTTCGGTTTGGTGTGTTTAAGGAAAGGAGAGGGAGACAAGCCCTGGAGTTGCAGCATGTTGAAGAAATCAGAGGTAAAATTAGTGCAGACTCTAGACTTGGAAACTCTTGAATACCTGAGACAGATACAATGAAAGATTAGGAATTTCTCTTTAGTGGTGCTGGTTTAAATGTCACATACTCTGGCATGAAGTTATAGGAGCCATGTTTTGAAAGTTTCACATAAAATGCTACCATAGAGATACAAAGTCAGGAATACATTCAATTTAGCTTACAGCAGGTGTACTGTTTGTGTCCAACAAACCAACCAACACTAGCTCTTTTTCTTGTTGTACTTGAAGAGTTAGGAAACACTTCTAGAATTGTTATTCTGTTGCCATTTTATCCTGACTACAGCTAGTGAAATAAATAGGCAGGTATCATTACTCCTATTTACCTGACAGGGAAGTAGGCTCAGAGTGACTGAGCATAACTGTCCGGGGCTGTGGAAAGTTCAAGTGTCATAGTCATTTTTTTTTTTTTTTTTACCTTTACATGCAGGACTTTTTAAATTATTTTTTATTTTAAGATAATTTTGGATTTACATGCAATTATAAGAAATAATACAGAGTGACACTTTACCCAGTTTCCCTCCAATGGTAGCATCTTGGAAAATAATAGTACAATGTAATAAGCAGGATATTTATTTTTATTTATTTATTTTGGAGGGGGGAGGGACTGAGGGAGAGGGAGAGAGAGAGAATCTTAAGCAGACTCCATGCCCAGTGTGGAGCAGGACACAGGCTCAATCTCACAACCCTGAGATCATGACCTGAGCTGAAATCAAGTCAGACACTTAACTGACTGAGCCGCCCAGGTGCCCCAACAAACGAGGTACTGATATTGATATAGTCAAGATACAGAACATTTCTACCATCATAAAGATCCTCCATATTGCCCTTTTGTAGCTACACCTACTTCCCTCCACCCTTCCCTCCTCCTTAACACCTGCTCTGTTCTCCATTTCTGTAATTTTGCCATTTCAGTAATGTTACATAAATGGAATTAAATGGTAGGCAACATTTTGAGATTGACTTTTGCCACTCACTATAATTTTCTGGAGGTTCATACAGGCTGATGTCACATGTATTAACAATTAGTTCCTTTTTATTGTTATGCATGTACTATAGACTCTTTAACCATTTGCCTGCTGAAGGATACCGGAACTGTATCCTATTGCTGACTTCTGCACATAAAGGTCTGATAAGCATTCATGCACAAGTTTTTGCGTGAACATATATTTTTATTTATCTTATATAAATGCCCAGGAGTACAACTGCCAGATCATATGGTAGTTGAATATTTAGTTTTTTAAGAAAATGTCAAACTGTTTTACAGAATTGTTGTACATTTTACTTTCTATGAGCTGTATATGATCAGTCCAATTCCTCTGCATGCTTGTCAGCATTTGGTATTTTCACCATTGTTTATTTTAGCCATTCGGATGTGTATAATGTGGTTATATCTCACTGAGGTTTTAAATTATTTCTCTCTAATAACTAATGATGGAAAACATCATTTCTTGTGCTAATTTTTTAACTGTTGAGTTTTGATCATTCTTTATATATTCTAGATACCAATCATTTGTGGGATATGTGCTTTGCAAAATTTTTTCCTAGTGTGTAGCTCATCTGTTAATCTTTTTAATAGGTTGTTGCTGAGCAAATATTTTTCTCATCACTATTTTACTGTGTCCCACAATTTGTGGAGGTTTGTTTTATGGTCAGAATATGGTCTATCTTAGTACATGCTCTGTGAGCACTTGAAAAGAGCACACATTATGCTGCTGTTACATGAAGGGTTCTATTCATGTCAACTGGATCCTTTTGGTTACTAGTGTTTTTCTATATCCTGAGTGATTTTCTGTCCAGGTGTTCTATTAATTGCCAAGAAAGGGATGCAACTCTACAATTGTAATTGTGAATTTATCCATTTGTCTTCCAAGTTTTATCAGTTGATACTTCATATATTTTTTTTAACTGTCATTTGGTAAATACTCATTTAGGATTCCAAGCCTACCTTGTGTATTGGCCCTTGTATCACTATGTAATGTTTACACAATATATCTTTTTTCTCCCTTTTACTTCAACCTATCTATATCTCTATATTTAAAGGGAGCCTCTTGTAGACAGCATATAGTTGGGTTTTTTTATTTTAATCCATCTTACCAATCTCTGTTTTTAATTGGTATATTTAGACCTTTTACATTTAATGTAACCAGAGATCTTTTAGAGCTAAAGTTTGACATCAATTTATTTTTTGTTTTCTGTTTTTTCTCTTTTTCCTCTGTTTTATTTGTTCTGCTTTCC
This sequence comes from Ursus americanus, assembly GCF_024610735.1. Classification (NCBI taxonomy): domain Eukaryota; kingdom Metazoa; phylum Chordata; class Mammalia; order Carnivora; family Ursidae; genus Ursus; species Ursus americanus. The sequence goes on from NC_142154.1 coordinate 13,143,016, forward strand.
TGTAAATTATTGACATTTTTGAAATTCCATTTTTATTTATTATGCATTTTTGAGTGTATCTCTTTGCATAACTTTTTCAGTGGTTGCCCTAGGTATTACATTTTATATACATAAATTATCACAATCTACCCTTATAATCTTTTTACTCATGTGAGTGAAGTGTAGAAGACTGACTTCAAAGTTGCCATTTATTAAAACAGTTGTCTGAAATAATTCTTCTGTATATATTTAGAACCACATGAGGCAGTTATAGTTTCTGCTCCCACTCTCAAACATAATTTAGAAAAATCAAGTGGAGAAGAAAAAAATAATTGTTTTTACCCATATTTTGCTTACTGTATTTTTTATCCTTTGTGATGATCCTAAACTTCTTCTTTTATCAAATCCTTTCTGTTTAGAGAATTTCCTCAGCTATTCTTTTAGGGTAGGTCTACTGGCAACATATTGTCTTAGTTTTCTTCTAAATGAGACTACCTTGATTTTCCTTCATTCCTAAAAGATATTTCACTGAATATTGGATTTGAGGTTGACAGTTTTTTCCTTGAAAAATGTTGTGCCACTTTCTCATGATCTCTCTGTTTTCTGATTTGAAATTCAGTCATTTGAATTATTTTTGTTCTTATAAGTAATGTTATCTTCCTCCTCCCACTATCTTTCGAGGTTCCTTTAGTTTTTGCTTTTGTTCTGTCTTCAGTTCTCAGAAGTTTGACTATGCTGTGTCTTGGTAAAGATTTCTTTGAGTTTATCCTGTTTAGAATTTACTCAGCTTCTTAAATCTGTAAGTTTATGTATTTCGGGAGATTTCAGCCGTTATTTCTTAGAGGACATATTTAGGCCTAACCTCTTCTTTCCTTCTAGGATTCTGGTAATGCAAATGTTAGAGCTTTTGCAATTGTCCCACAGGTCCTTGAGGTTCTGTTCATTTTTCTTTTCAATCTATTTTCTCTTGGCTGTTCATTTTAGGCAGTTTTTATGATGTGATCTTGCAATTCACTGATATTTCCCACTGTCTTCTCCATTCAGTGGTTGAGCCCATACATTGAGTTTTTTTATTTGTTTGTTTTTGTATATTTTTCAGCTCAAAATTTTTCCATTTGGTTCATTTTTATATCTTTTAATTTTTGCTATGACTTCCTATTTCTTTGTTGAAGCTGAATATTTTTTTCATTAGTTTCAAGAATGTTTGTAATTGCTCACTGGAGCATTTTTATAATAGCTACTTTAAAATCTTTGTCAGATAATTCTAACATCTGTGTCATTTTGATGTTAGCATATATTTATTGTCTTTTTTTCATTCAATTTGAGTTCTTCCTTGTTCTTGGTGTGATGAGTGATTTTTGATTGAATCCTGAACATTTGGGTAGCATGTTATGAAACTCTGGATCTTATTTAAACCTTCTCTTTTAACTGGCTTCCTCTGACACCATTCTCGTAGAAGAAGGGTGATGTGCTCCCTCATTACTGCCAGATGGGGGTAGAAATTCAGCTTCCCCACTGGGCTTCTGTTGACATCTGGGAGGGAGAGTGTTCCTCATTACTGTTGGGTGGGGGTGGCTGTTCCAGCTCCCCACTAGACCTCCAATGGTATTTCCCTGTACTGGATGGGTAGGAGTGCCTTGTTACTGCTCTGCATATGACCCCCATTCACATCACAGGGGTGGGGCTCTTTACTGTGGCAGGGATGAAAGTCCTAGCTCCCTATTTAGCCTTGTCTGACATTACCCAGTTATTTTTTGTGGTGTTTGCTAGAGTAGAGTGGTTATTGTCCAAATGTTTTATGTCTTGCTAGGTTGCCCTTTTCCTTGTCCTTTGGCTAGAGAAAACAGGCTTTCGTTGGGTCTCCTCTTGTCAGTGCCTATTACTATTTTTGAGTTGTTGGCTTTTTTAACTCCAGGCCTAATATATATGAGGAAAAACAAAAACTCTGAAAACTCACCATCATGTCATTCCTTGGGTCCTGAGATCCTTGGCCGGTCTGCCTTCCTCTCTTCACCTTTTTGAACCTTCTTATGTTTGTTTTATACACAATTTCCAGAGTTTTCTCTGTAAGCAGCAGGGGGGAAAAAAAGTAGGTGTACTCCACATTTCACAGGATTTTGTAAAATAACGCAGGGTAAAAGGAACAGAAGTGATGATCATAATACTATTTAATGAGAAGACAATCTGATTATTGTATTGCTACCATGTCTCTTTAGGAGAAAATTTTTTTTCATACTGATACGGAAGCTTAATCTTAATCAACATTTTCATTTTTAAAGACTAATATATTAGTTATGGCAAATCTAAAAATTTACGAAAATCCTAGAGAAGTAATTCTGAGTCCTTCTATTCTTGCACTAAAGTAATTATTGCCCCTGACACCTCATGAAGCTATAGAGGGAATCTGGAAGATGGTGGATCAGCAGTTTTTAACCTTTAATTTCCCTCTTCATATAACTGCATCACGGCACTTAGTTCAGAAGCTGTTAAGACGAATTTACATCTCTCTGGACCTATAAACTTCAAAAAGGACTCTTATTCTAAGCACCAAATTAATACCATAAGTGAAGGGATCTAAGAATGCCTCCAAGAATACATCTGATGATCGTCCCAGACACAAAATTCAATCTATTTTGTTGTTGCTGGTGCTTGTTTTTTTCACAGACTTAATGCTTCTTCCCAATGCAGAATGGCAAAAGGATCTAATGCAAATTTAATACAGAATATTTTAACATGTGGCAGGACAACGGGGTGATGGTGAAAAGGTCAGTTAACCAATGGGTTGGTTTGTCATGATGGCATGAACAAATTCTTTTAAACGATTCTCACACTACATTTTCCAGATGTTTTGGCCATGGGCCAAGATAATTAATATTGCTAATCCACTGGCTGGAATTAAGTTGGCAAGCTAATTCACAGAATTAGAAATCAGAACTCTGGGTTGGGTTGTTGGTAAGCTATGGGCATTATGTTGAAATAAAACGTGATTGTCTCATCGCGGACCCAGACCAAAAATTTGCTGAGGTACTTGAGATGATTACTCATTTTTCATCCTCAGAAAGTAAATCTAAGAAGAAAAGATGCCATGTCTTTGTTTAATTTTTATTCCCAGGAGACATCTCTTTATATTCATGACAAATTTTATGTTTGACGCTTCTGTCCCTTAGAGATTTTCAGTGGAAAAGTTTAAAAGATAGACATTTATTTTGAGTGGAGAAAAAATATATATGTCTATATAATACATATATATATATATATGTTTCTCAAAAAATCAAAAATAGATTCGCAGACTTTGCTGAGGCATTAAAAAGATTCAAATCTTCAACTACCAACCAATTACCCAATGTATTGATGTGTGTTGTTTTTGCTTCTAAATATAATAATGCTGCTGGAAACGGTCATGGTACGCATTTACTTTAGGTGACTCCACCCTTAAAATGCATAGATGACACTGCATATGCTTTCTGAGTTTGTTTTAAAGTAGAAAATGTGCATCCCACGCCCACCTACGTGGCACACAGAGAAAGTCTAGCCATCAGGATAAAGCAACTAAATTGGGATTAAAAAAAAAAAACTTGCCTTTTGGACACAGTTTGGCACACCACTACCCTGGATTTTATACAGTCTCATCTCCCCTTTCACAGACCCACTCACAAGAGGGTATTACAATTTTTGCTGACATCAGTGACCTGGCATCGCTGATTTATTCCCTGCTTCGGTTTACAGAGGAATAAACCGGTAATTAATTATATATCAGAACATGAGAATCGACCTGGCAATAATGTACAGGCTAAGAACGCTCTATTTACATATGTAGGTTATTTAAAATATGTCTTGTTAAATAAATATTTAAAATACCTCCTTATTTAGCTTATAAACTGTTTGGACTGAGGCTGCTATGTGATTCGTTGCAGAATGTTCGAAAGAGTGAAAGAGTTGCCATAGATTCTCATTTCTGCCTGACCTGCAGAATTTCCTGCCCGTGCACGCCGGGGCATACAGCAAGTCTCCAGAAAAACAACATAAACTCTCTCTCTCTTGCCCCTGAAATATGTAATATTGGTAGAAACATGATCCTCAAAAGAATCATCAAACTTACCGTGACGTTCAGAGCGGGTATGGAGAACAGAGATCTAGGCATAAATGAACCACAGTCCCCAGGAACCCCTCATTGACAGGAGGTAAGCAGACAGGAAGTAAGAGAGACAGATGATTTTACAACCAAATATTCTCCCGACCGTGGGGCATCTTCCCTGTGTAAATGTCCTGAATTATTTCTTAAGGAGAACACAAGAAAATACAGCACGGGAGTTGTCCACATCTCTCAAAACAGTAGAGAGTCACAATTTCAAAGCAACTGTAATAAGAAGCACACGTGTGACAAGGCCAACAGTGTGGGAGGACAGACCCTTTGCACCTTGCGGGAGGACCGTGCTCAAAGTCGGGCGCGGGGCCGGGCTCACCCTGCAATTTGGTTTTGGTGCTCTGACAGCTTTTTTCCTGAAGGATCTCTCTCTACACCTGAAACTGACGGATTCTCTCCGGAGCACGTTTGTTCCCTGCGGAAGGGAATCGCAAACATATCAACTCCGGTTCCACCAGGGGGCGCAGTTCACCAGCGCAAAACAGCCCTTCCCCAAAAGAAGCCGCTGAAGGCGCCTCTTCCTCCCCGTTTACACAGCTGACAACGACCCTGATTTTTATCGGTTCTACTAGATGTGGCACTCACATAACCTAATCCTGATTTCATATTGCCTAATCTCATGCTGGGGGATTACGTGTGGCTCCGTCACGGACGCCAATGCGCGCAGCAGATTTTTCAGGGGGACTTGAAAATTACTCATTGTGATTTATAGAAATTCCTTGTTTTATTATGGGAAATAATTTCGTCCCTGCTTCCGCACCAGCTTTTGTGGACAAAACTGATAGATGTATCAAGCTACTTCTTCTATATGTGTTCTACTGCAAGCATGAAATTAGGAACCTGATCTTTAACGTGGCGTGTGTATGTGTGTTTGTGAGAGAAAGAGACAGACAGACTCCCACAGGTCTTGAAGCCAGGCATCTACCACAGCTTGCTGATACCACCACTCCTTTCTTCAGCCAGCCCTTTGGCCGGAGCCCTGTGGCTGGGAAGGAAAACAGCTGTCAGAGAAAGGCCGGTGTTGATGATAAGCCCTTTGTGTGCAAGCTCAGACTTCACCACCAGCCTGTCCAAACAAAACAGCTGTGGAACTTACTGGACCTGTGTACGGATAGGAAACCCCAGGCCTGCTGAGGAGAAAAGACAATCCGAAGGGTATTCGAGACCTGAATGTGCTTTGCAAGTGGCTTCAGAATCCGTGGAAGGAATTGCCCTAGGGGAACCAAGTTTTACTTTTCATAAGGGTCTGTTGCTTGGGTTCCTTATCCTAAGCCTTCCAAGCACTTCCATGTCTACTCTGCTTGGAGTCCCCCTGCCACTTAAGAGGTAAGCTCTGGGTCAACAGGGTTGGCATCACTCGGGAACTTACTAGAAATGCAGAACCTCAGGCCACATCCCAGACCCCCAGTGTCAGACTCTGTCTTTAACAGAACCCCTTGGTGTTTGGAGTGCATGTTGATAATTGCAACTCTACTCCCAGAGACTCTTGTCTTTAGATTGGTCTGCTTTTGTTAGAGGGCAGACAGGACTCATAGATGGGACCTTCTAGGTAGGCTACAGAGGTGTCAAAATTTTTACATGGCCCCATGTTATGTGCAGCCAACCCTTGAGGGAACAGCATGAAAAGAGAGAGTTCGGTCTTTACGGTAAAAACCAACCAAACAACAACCCTCAACCCCCAATCTTATCTCCAGCACTTAGAGCTCTTACTTTCCTCATCATCCTTCATAGGCATGAACTCCAGTGTGAAGGGTAAACGAACACCCGACAGTCGGAAGATTCGGCGGACATGTTTCTTTCCCTTCTGAATTGTTTCCAATCTGAATGTTATCCAGTGATTTGGTTATTAATTTTTCCCTCTTACAATTCTTTTTTTTTTCCTGTTAGTTTTTTGCTTGTTTTATTACTTCTGAATAAAACACAGGGAAAGAAATAGTGACTCTCAAGTCAGCCTACATATTTACTCACTAGTTGCTTTGTTGAATGATTTTGGAGAAGAAGAAAATTGAAAGAACTAAAATACTCATTTGGGATTTTTGATGAAGTTCCGAGACCTGTCCTTAACACTTTCGTATCAAGGATATCAAGGGTAATCGAAGGAGGAGAATCACTCTAGAGAAAGGAATGGAAAATACCCATTAAAAATACCGAAAAATGAGGAAAGAACAAACACATCTGTTACTACTATCACAGCACTGTCACAGCTGGATGGATTTAGTGACAGGTATTTGTGTTGTTGTATTATGACATATTGTCTATATTTCTTTGAAGAATGGGACTTAAGGAGCAGTATTCTACATTGCTCGTTTTCTTTCTGGTTCTTTATATTATTCCTTGGCAAATTCCGTAATGTGATATACTGAATTTTGGCACAAATTCGTTAGAAGGTAAAACCCACCTGGCTATCAGCTGCTTGGTCACCAAATTGGATGTCATTTCTTCTGAAGAAAAAATCAGTTATGAAAGAATTACAATAAGAGGTTTATTTTCTGTCAGAGTAGAGATTTCACATGGCAAACGGAGAGGAAGAGTGGTCTGAGTCTGATGCCCCCGTTTTGCTCAGGCCTGATGAACCAGGATATCCAGATCCTTTCCACAAGAAGAGCCCTACAGCCCCTCAGGAAGGCCCCCGATAAGGGTGGGAGGGATGGAGGGACACCACCGCCCTGAAGACTGTGAACATAAACACTTTGGGGGGTGGGGGGGGAGGGGGAGAGTTTGACTTGCAGGAAGGGAACCCATCTCCGGAGAGTTTTTGACAGCTTCCCCCAAGATCTTCTGTCCTACCCTTCCAGATGGCCTTCCTCATACTGTTTTCTTCTTTAGGCTCTCCCTCAGCTCAGTCTTCAAAGGAAATAGCTACATTTCAAAGAATGAACTAAAGAGAAGTGTACAATTCTTATTCCAGACTCACTTCAAAGCAACCTATAGATTTCATAAAATAGAGACGACATGGTTGTTGACTCCCCTTCCCTAAACTAACCTCATTGTTTAATTCTGTAGGCCAGATAATTTCATCAATATTCTGTTTATACGCCAGGGCATCACCTTAATCTATTTGAATTTCTAGACATCCAGTGGGACCTTCAAAGAGAGTCAATGAGATGTCCCCCCACCCCAGTTTCTATTGCAAGCTTCTGTGAGAGCTAGTAGTAGGAATGCTGAATTATCATAAAAATGTCTGATTTAGTAGAATTTCATCTTGATGAGGAATGAAGATGATAGGCAGAGAGAGGGAGATGGTCCTCATCCCTCATCCTATTTTATACTCACGGCCAACAACAAAAAAAGGGTAACCACCACCACCCCACCCCCCAGGCCTGGTAGGAGAACAGGGTCTACCAGGCCTAGTCTGACCTGGCTTACATAGGCTGGAAATCTGAAAGGATGAGCACCTTTATTGCTGGGTGCTGGTGATGATTTAGATACAAGATCTCTGTGACATGGAAGCTTTTTGCTGTCAAGAACACAGATCTTTCAGTACCTCCTGGGTTTCTTAATTTTTACAACCATCATCAAGGAAGAAAAAGTTCCTTTCTTTCTTGTCAAGCATTATTATACGAGCTGAATAATTAGTATGAGTTATCATTGCTCTTGTTCTAAGCCATGTAGCCACATTCACAAATATCAAAGTACTTTGCAAGATGAAAACAACCTCAGACATGTAGGAGTGAAGTACTGCCAACATCTAGGAGAGAAAATAAAATGTCTTTCATTCTTTCATTCCATCTCTGGACCAAATTTCTTTGGAGAGGAACTTTTACTGGAATGGGGTAAAAATATGGGAAGGCTGAATATAGTCCATAACTGGCTTTAATTGGCGTCCTTTTTGACCTTCTGGAAAAAAAAAAAAAGAATCTAAATATTGAGAGGGTTTGGGGGACTAAGCTCTTCTCTTACCCCTGTAAGTGCTTCCAGTCTGCAAAGGAAAGAGATGAATTAGAAAAAAAAGACTGATTCTCGTGATCGATCTCATAGTATAGTAAAGAAGTGGTTTCCGTGGCTCAGATTCTGGTGCGTTTCATCCCAGACTTATTTACAAAACATCTGCAGTAAGAAGACAAGAGAAAGTTTAGAAAAAGGAAGACTCCTCCGGAAGAAATAAAACTGGCATTCTTAGAAAGTTTATTATCAGAGCAGAATTTTCCAATACAGGATACATCTTTCCATGTCAATTTCACTCTGAAATCTTCAAGTGATAGTAAACCCACAGGAAATGTCCCTTGCTGAATTACAATAAACAATTAACTGCTTCTAAAATAATCTTAAAATGAGGTGTCCTGGATACGAGTTAGGTAAAACATTTTAAGTTTAAATACGTATCTCACAGGAATAATTGCCTTACTTCTGTATGCAAAAGTACCATTGAAATATACCAACACGGGGTCTGTCAACCCTAACACAGTTGATATTTGAGGCCAGATACGCTTTGTTGTGAGGGTCTGTCCTATACACCGTAGGATGTTCACCAGCACCCCTAACCTCTGCTCCCTGGACCCCTGCTGGGAGCCTCCTCCCCCGTCCCCAACTGTGACCATTGAAACTATCTGCAAATGTTGCCAAATGTCCCTGGGGCTGAGAACCACAGCATTGCTGCTTTGCTAAACCAACACCAAACCTTCTGTGGCAAAATATCATTCTGTGGAAAATTATTTAACAACCCTTGTGTTTTAATTATTTTGTTGTTTAGATCGTTGAGACTAAGTTTGTGATCCCTCTTTAAAAGAACATGTTTTGGGTTGAGTGGGCGCAGTCAGCTCCTTAAAAACATATCCCAATGGCTTCTAATGTAATCTGCTATCAGATTTCAGACAGGTCCTGCCGCCCTGCAACTCTGTTGTCTCTGATAAAACAATGATACTACCAGCTTTCCTTACAAAGCAAGATCAGTGATCCCAAATAATGGGCTAAATGGTCTGACTGTGGGAAGTAGCTGTGAGAAGCAAAATCACACAAAGTAGTAATAGAACAAGTATATGAGAGGTTACACAATTATTAACTGTTAAGGATTCCTGGCATAATGTACTTTTGCTCTCCTGAAAGGGTGAAAGCATGCCGCCAACCATTTTCTAGAATGAACTTAAACACCTGCAACAGAACAGTACAAAACTCATCTTAAGAAATACCTTTCGTTCAACGTACACGTATTTTTAAACTCGGTTCCCAAAAGAAAATTACCCTCTCTTTTCAAACTAACCTCGGTACATAGCCGGGGATACAGTCAACTTGGAAGGTGTTTTGGAAATGACTTTTTCTTGGAAGATGGGACACAGGACAGACGTCCCCGTGGGAAGATCCATTTTGGGGGGCTCACCTCTCTTGCAAGGAACAGTGAAATCAGGTAATAAACGTGAGGAAGGGGTAACATAGACATTGGCTCACAAAAAGAGCAGCAGCCGAATCGTAGCTGGTCTGAATCCTGTCCCGACTTCAGTCAACTGTGCCTGGGCTATAGTTGCGTCCAGAACGGGGTGCGCTGTGATGTGCACTCGGGGTACGGCAAGTAGGGCAGGAGTTGGGAACAGAACACCAACCTTACATCTCGGTGTTGATTAAGCCGTATCATTTGACGCTCACCTCCCTAAACGGTGTGCACGGCGTGTCACAGGATACTGTGATGTGTAAAAGAAGGTAATGGAGGCAGAGTCAGTCACTCACACCAACAAAGACTTCTTTCTTCAGCCCTTTGAAAGGGTCTTTGGACACAGTTGCCTTGTGTAACATCACTAAACCCTATTCTCTCGGAATTGTGATCCATCCCTGCTCTTGGCTACCCTTTGAGTAACTTCTCCCCTTTCACTTGTGGTAGGTGACCTATTTTACAGGACGTTCACCACACGTTGCTCTAGTTACCTCCAAAATTAATTCTAACAAAGGCAAGGCCATCTTGGGGGAATCAAAGGGTTCATGCCACATCCCGGGTAGCTTTGTCGGGGGGGTGGCGGAGGGGTGCCCACTTAGGAAACGCTGCTGGTTATGTCTGTTTTCACATTCTCTGGATGGAACCTGGGCTTAAATAAATCTTATCCTTTAAAACAAATGTGTGAAAAGAAAGTAAAACTGTCTCAACCTGCAAGCTCTGATTGTTGCGTAGGATTTGACAGCCTCTTCAAGGTGAGGCCACTAGAGCCCAGAACTCAGAAGGCACACATAAAAACTCAGGAAAATCTGTTCTGACTTTCTGTCAAAAGAACTGGAACCTCTACGTGGGCCGGACACGCCGTGTCCACGGGCCTGTGTGAAGAACAAGGTCATCTACTACTAATAATGTCCTCATAAAATCTGACCGTTTTTGCCTATTAATACAATAGCATAGTTTCAGAGGCAGAGAGTAGGGAGTATCTGTTGGTCAAATCAGTATTTGCTCGTAAGGGTCATTCTTAGAGTGGCTTAGAGTCCAAATCAGTCTGAAACCAAAATACCAAATATTCTGCTGTTGGTTGGAAAAATTATTTTAAAAACCAATGAACAGAAATGCTTTTAGGTCATTTGCAGAATAATGGCAATAATACCACATTTGTCTCCAGCACAATTTTATGGTTTTCTTGCGCACTGTAGGGGAGAGCTGGTTTAAGAAACGAACGATCTCTTGTCGGTTGCTATCTTGCCTGTGTTTGTCATGGATCAAAAGGGGGCCAGTGAGAACTCACAGTGAGACAGATCTATCATTTCTCCTGGATAAAACAGCCCAAGTGTAGTTCTGTGGCTATGTGAGTAGTCCATAAGATCTATGCTCCTTCGAAATACCATCTTCAAGCAAGGGAATTTGCTGTTAATACAGCAATGAACTTTCTTCTTATTCCATCTGAATCCGTCACCATGGGTGTATTGATTTCAGTTTCTTTGCCTCAGCATGTCCTTCCTTTCCTTTCTGAAGTAATCCCCCTTGAAATTTGTAGTAAAAAATGGAATTCATCATGTTCCTTCCTCGGGTCCACTCGTCTTGGAACTGAACCCTGCTTGAGTACTGACGTCCCAGAGAGTCCGAATTCGAACTTCTGCTTCTGGGCTGGGAACTGTATCAGTCATACCCCAGACTAAGAAATGATTTAGGGTTTGTGGAATCTTTCCTTTTTCTCTTTAAACTAATCACAAACAATACTCAATCGCAAGGTCATTGTCAACGGCTTGCTCCATTTGTCCTTTTCGAGAACCGTTCCTTCCAGGCTTGGACAGCTGCAAACTCTTCACTTTCATGTGTTGCCATGTAGCAGCCTTGGAACTCGGTCTGGCCTTGCATTTCAGCTGACTTTATAATTTAAATATAATTGCTGATGCACTTTCAAAAAACTTCAGGAAATCGTAAATGCTTATTTTAGTTGAGAACAGCAACGGTATTTTATGTTGGAAGACCGTTAGCACGACTACCAGAAAAATGCACATTCATCATCCTCTATAATCTCGGACTTGTTAGCAGGTTTAGTCTGGAGATCGTTTCATAGAGTGTTTTGTCTATTTATTTTGGAGAGTCCAAAGTGTCTAAAGTGGGTTTGTGACCTAATAGGTGAAAGGAGGAGCCAGGAGTCCGTCTTCTAGTCCCAGACTTACTGTTGACTCATAAAATAGCCATCCCTATTCTTCCTTCATGTGTCCCTTCACTACGGAGCTATAAGATGTGACAGTATGTCCCCGACGTCAGTGCTCTGGTAGGAAGCAAATCCTAGGTAATTGCCACCCACTATTCGTGGGCGTCTATAGCATGGCTTCTGGAATCATCTTCACAGTCCAGTGGTATCCCCAGACTGGCCACTGGTGAATGGATGGTGCCTCTTGTCCCCTACCATCTGCATCTTCCACCTGGATGGTGACAGGGTAGTCGTGCTGAAGCACACGTTGTGGTAGCTCTGTGTTGGTAGGATTAAGACCAAACTCCTAGGGATGGCGTTCAAGGCTCCTCACTCATCTACACCTTCCCTTCAAGGCACTGTGTGTTTGGCCACTCAGAGTTCCTTAGTTTGCCCTGATGTTGTTCTCTTCTCTTACACCTTCAAGTCCTTCCAAGTACACTTCCAGCTGTTTTAAATGTTCTTCTTTCCTTCTTAGCCTGATACCGGGATCCATACACTTCAGTATCTATAGAGCTATGTCTTCTTACTTCAATGAACCCCTTTAGTCCTAGGGGAGGAAAGGTGGCCTTCCCTTCATAGTTCCCTAGTCCCTTTACACCAAGTTATCATCACTCTGCACTCATTCTCATTAGTTTACTTGTCTCTGTTCCCACTTCTACCTCCTGGAGATTGTGATCTTCTTAAAGTGAGGACCTGAATCCTGTTGATTTTTGTCCCCCCAACCCATATTGCTTAACAAGTATGGAGGGGGAGAAAGAAAGAGAGGAGTGAAGGATGATGGCTGTGGGTGTCTCACAAATATTATATTTGGATTTAACAGGTCCAAATGGGATGTAGCAATTTTTCTCACCCCCACGTCCCACACACCATTGTGATCTTTCCTTGGACTCCTCCATGTCAAGCACCCATCTGTTTAAGCCTTATCCCTGTAGGTCTTCCTTGGGCCTCCCTTTCTCCTTCTATGGCCAGGCCCTGCCTAATCTGTCTTCCAGGCCTAGCCCAGTGTGGACCCATCTCTCCTTCTGCACTCTCACATCTTCTCTTCCTAGGCTATAGGGCACCAAAACCTCTGACAACTTGTGTGCTCATGATAGCCTAATGTTCTTCCTCCACACCCCCTCAGCTAGATCCCTCTCATCTGTTGTACTTCAGTTTAAGCATTATTTCTGCAGATACCTTTTTCTTCCTTCCTTATTGAAGTACTCACCCTCCTTCTCATTCTCGTCCTCCTTGTTAATTCTCTATGGCAAACCCTTTTGTCCCTTTACAAATAGTCTTTACCACCCTGTGGCTCAGTAGTTCATCCTCATCCTTGCTGGTCACCATTTGGATTCTCTTATGTGTTTGTCTGTTTATATGATATCTGTCCCTGTCTTCAGAATGTGTGTTCCGTGAGTCCTTGAGATGTCATTCATCACTGGGTCCCTAGCACTTGGCTTTTTCAAGCTCTTCTTTCCTGCTACCTGCAAAGGAATCTGCTTTCCAATGAGTCCACACAACCGTCCATGGCAGTATAATTGTGAGTGGGTTTTCTTCACATCTTTTTTTCTTACCCGGTGAATAGTAGCCCCTATGAGACATACTCACTCATGGCACTTACTTGCTTTGGGGGAGTAGAACTCCAATAATGCGTGCAGCTTTCTACCAGAATTCATTGATAAAGTTAGAGAATTCGAAAGCTGTCAAAAGCCTAGATCCTAAAGAGTAAAAATGCCCCCATAAGAGAACAGCTCGTTAATATGTAAAATCGAAACATGTAACATTGTCCTGAAGTCCACCTGTGGGAAGTAATGCAGATCCTATTAAAGTGTGAAATGATAAACATTCAGCATGAAGAAGAAGGAAAGGTCGACTTCTAATGGGCCCTAAAGACTTTAATGGGGATCCCCCTATTTACAATTCCCTAGTTACACTAACCAAAACAATAGTTCCTCTTTGAAACTTCTCCAACTGGTTTTACCTCTTAGTCCATCTCATGACAGAACATTATTGTTAAAAATATTTAAAAAATATAGTGGTGTTGATTTGAAACCCTATCTCAAGTGGGTGTCAGGTACGAAAGATAGTGTATTTTTATTCATCAAGATTCCTCGCGTTGGGCTCAGGAAGGGTTCTGGGCTCTTCAGACTGTGAGGTTTTGCCTCATGTGGGTCCTGTGTAAATAGATCTGGTCGTACTTCACTTCCAGCTGTTGGTGCTTAACAAAACTGAGATGTTCTCGAGGGCACCAGATGGTCCAATCACGGCAGTGTGAAGAGGGGATCTCCCCCGGGGTTTGGGGTACCGTTAGAAGTTTACCTATCCCCTTTGTCTGCTAAATTGACGTCGTTACAACACCTTCAAAGTAGCATCTGAATTGTTTCTCACTGGCATACTTCAGGGAAGGGCAGCAAGTCTTAATTTTATTTATTAACCATTATGTGTTCTGGGGCCTTTTTCTCTTTGGAAACATAGGCTTTTGACAGAGTCATTGAATTCTCCCATTAAAAAAAAAAATGAATGTTTTTTTAAGGCATTTTAGATCTCATGATTTTATGATGAATTCATGAGACAACAATCCAGATGGAATATTAGAAAAATATTCCAGCTGGGAAATAACACCTCAGGGGAAGAGGGAGAAGTCCCGCTGCTTGAGTCAGACTGGTTTGGATGGAATTGGGCGGGGGAAGGAACAGGGAGAGCAAGCCAAAGGGAACGGGCTCTGCATAACCCAACATGGTCTTTCCATCTCTAACTTCTTTTTTTTTTTTTTTACAGATTTTATTTATTTATTTGACAGAGAGAGACAGCCAGCGAGAGGGGGAATACAAGCAGGGGGAGTGGGAGAGGAAGAAGCAGGCTCCCAGCAGAGGAGCCTGATGTGGGGCTCGATCCTGGACCGCCGGGATCACACCCTGAGCCGAAGGCAGACGCTTAACTGCTGTGCCACCCAGGCGCCCCTCCATCTCTAACTTCTGAGTGTGTGATTCTTGTGGGAATTTTTCAACCCATAAAGTGTGCCCTTCTTCTGTCTCTGGTAATGGCTTAATGAAGTAAACACTCATAAGTATATGGAGTTCCTAAAGATAAGAACTGGATATCAACCTTTTCCTCTCTCAACCTCTCTCTCTCTCTTTTACCTGGCAATGGATGTTTTACCATCAGTGTATTGGCCACGTGATCTCTTTGAGGTTTTTTTCTTACCCCATACCACAGTGAATGTCAGAACTCTTGACAATTTGATTCTTTTATTTTTTAATTTTCAAATTTTTTTCACGATTTATTTATTTATTTGAGAGAGAGAGGATGTGTGCGTTCAGGCACGTGTGCACGTGGGAGGAGAGACAGAAGAAGAGAATCCCAAGAAGGCTTCCTGCTGGTGGAGGAGGCTAACCCGAGGCTCAATCCCATGACCCAAGAGATCATCACCTGAGCCGAAACCAGGCTCAACCTACTGAGCCACCCAGGTGCCCCAACATTTGATTTTTTTAAACTTTCTGATGCCTAAGTACCTAGTGCTAAGTCATTAAGTAGAAGGGAGAATTCCAGATTGGGGTTGTCAGAAAAGCTTTGTTTAAACAAACAGGGTTGAAGAAGGGAACTGTGTAACCATGAGAAATGAAGGGTGTGGACATTGTGGACGAGGGCCAGTCAGTAGAGGCAAAGGGACTGCAGCTTGAGCATTTTCTATGACATTCCTTGCTGCCCTGGATTTAAATTCTCTATCCTGGTGTCCACCACTAGGCTCTGTGAGTGGTGGGCATTGCTATTAGCTCATGTTCTTTCTTGCGCCTGATGCATTTCTTGCCATAGCATGACATATACCTTCGGGCATGCTGGCCATGCCCATTGTGTGAATGAATGAATTTCAGAACTCTTCCACCTCCGGAATCTCTCCAAGCTTCTGCTCTTCTCTCTCCTTCCCACTCCCATCTCTATAGGACAAATCCCTTTTCATTAGGACCCCCCCCCTTTTCCAAATTCTGCTCTCCTGGGCTGTTTTCATGTGCCTCTTGCTTCACCCTATGCAATGTCAGAATTTGCAACATTCCCCCTTCTGGCACTCAAGTTTTTTACATCATTGTCATTTACCACACTCTTGTACCTATTCTCACCTGGAGTTTACCAGCCAATGTGTTTCTGTGTCCCAGCTCTCAAGCTGCCTGCTCATCTTGGATGTGATATTGGCTTTACTAATATTTCCAACAGCATCTCAGTCAGTTACTTCTCACACACAGTTCCATAGTAAAGAGTCCAAAAATATAACTCCATGCCTTAATAGTTTCCCTTACTCTCAGAAGGAGACCTCACTGCCGATGTATTGAAGACAGTGCCCGCCTCGTTTAGACACCATCATGCTACCATTCTCTCTTCACTGGTCTTCTTCTTCCAGCAAATCCGCTACTACAAAGCACTCCAAGAAATCTGGGCTCCGTAGTCCATTAAGCTTAGAAATGATGACAGCCCATGTCCTCATTTGGGATATTTAGAAGACAAATCTAGCCAATTAAAAATGATAAAGAACTTTGTTCCACTTAGTTTAACTTAGAATCCTTTAAATGTTTTGAACATGAAACTCTATTTTTTTTTCCTTTGAGTAACACCCATTAATACTACAATGCTCTTGAAATATGGAACATACTTTGGAAAACTGCCTTAGCAAATAACATGTCCAAGTCCATACTGATACATTAATTAAAGTGAACAAATTAAAAACCCTTCATACTGTTGATAACCCTCAAGATTTTGTCTTCTCATTTCTCCTTTTTTTGACCACTGTGCTTATTGAGATGAGGTCTTGTTCTCTAACCCCCTTCAAGTAATTCTCTTCACTTTACGTACTTATCGCTTACATGTAGACATCCCATCGGTAGCTCTAGTCTCAAACTCTGTCCTAAGTTATAATGCTCTATTTCTGACTGTGCACTTGAAATCTCCACTGGGTGACCTCTTGTAGCACCAAGCTAAATATGTCTAACTCAGCTCATCATGACCAACCCCCACCCTGAACCCACCTCAGTTGGTGGTGCCAGAATCTTCTTTGTCCCAACATTGATCATTTGATTTAATAGGGAAAAGGGGAAGTGAGCATTTTCTTTCAAATCAGATACACCTGGAGTTCAATTTGCGCTGTGATTTACTAATCATTTCAGCTTCAAGATCCTCATCTATAAAATAATGGCTGGAATAAACAACGCTTATCTAGAGAGTTCTCATGAGCTTAGTGGATGCTTCATGAATGCAATGTCTTGCAAAAGGAAAACTCTTTGAAATATCTCATAGATGCATTTCTTCTTTCTGTTCTTCCTCCATTCCTGGTTCAGACTCTGATAATCACGTAATAGTCCCAATATTTGTTTGTAGGACTCCAATATCTCTCTTCCCTCCATATTCACTATGCACAGTTTTATTGCTTATATATAAAATATAAATATGGAATTATGCACAGTTACATAGTTGTACTATAACAATGATATCCTTAGAGGAAGAGAAGACGACATTTACATGATATATAGCCTTTCCATCATATAGTGAGAAAGGGATGCTTTATTTCACTGGGTATTTGGAGTCATCATTTGACTTAAACTATAACTAAATATTTGGAACAGTGGGGTTCTTTAGAATAGAGTTTTGCTAAGTGCATTTCCCATTGTCTCCTGGGAACAGAGAAGGCTGAGAAATGTCGTTTAAGATAAGAGCATATCATCCTGTCAATACTACTGATTGTTTTACCAACTCAACTTTTAGATACATGGCCCACACCCAAAACAGGAGAGATAAAAAAAAATGACAGTGGCTGAGAGATATAAAATTTCCTTCTAACTCCACAACTTGGCATTTAAAAAATATTTATAATTTACAAGAATAAACAATGAGGTAATGGTCCATAGGGTTCTCTGTGGCCAATTTGGACTTAAAACAGTGGTGGGTCACTCTCAAATATCTAAAGTTCACATTCAGTTTGGATCATGACCAAGGCATTCAAAAGAATAGATGGAGTTTTTCAAACCACTGGAGACTGGAAATATGAGTTGGAAATCTCGTGCGCCTTCATGGTATTTTTTATTCTTCTGGTTTAGGCAGAAATGAGAAATTAAGTTTTAGTTAAACATTTCACATTACTAAAAAATAGACTGATGGGTGTCCAAATATGGACTCCATAGTATTCATTAAGTGCGCCCCCTTTCCAAAGTTCACCATTATTTTTATAAAATGGTCTTCCTGATCTGCGTTAACTTAATTTTAATTCATCCATTCTTTTGGATAGTAAACAATAGGAGAAATCATGCAGTTACCCAAACAGTCTTTCAATAGAATGGTTCGGCCTAACCCTCAATTTTAGAAGTCATTTGAAATGCACCTCCACCATCTTATTTTTGTCTTTCTGGTCTTAGAAACAAAAGCATACTTTTCTCAGTTCTTTATAGTTACTTAAAGTGCTGTGCCCTATTGGGAGGGAAATCACACCTCATTTGGTTTAGCTACGTTAAGGTTGGGTCTACACAACTGGAGATGAAATGGAGCAAGACTGAAAAATATAGGTAGCCTGATTTTCTGGAAAATGTGGATGTTGTGTCATCAGGGCGGTAGTAGGGATGGCACCTCCAAGTCCATACTCTTTGTCTTGATGGTGAAAATGAGCTGCGACAAGTTAAATCAACTGAAATCTTTTTGGTTTGACATGAATTTGCTGACATGGTTAAAATGTGCAATATAACACTTTCCATCATGTAAATCACAGACAAAATTTCAGTGGTTCTCAAGGACAGAAGGACTAATCAGCTCTGAAAAGTATATGAAGATAACCTCATCTTGGCTTCCACTTGTCCCAAGTTTGGAAACATGTGCCCTAACCTTGGAGCTCATTACTCTTTCCATATCGTTATGGTTTTATTTAAAGCAGAAGAAGCTCAGGAACTATGACATACTTATAACTGCAACCAATAAACAGGTAGAATGGTTTCTAATAGCTACTCCTTTTTGTCCGACTAAGTGCAACTGGTCCTTGCACATAGTGGGTGAACATTAGCAAGTAGGGATTGAATCTGATGTATTTCTTTTGGGCAACATTATTCAGGCTTAAAAAAAAAAAAAACGAAAAGAAAAGAAAAAGGCTGATGAGAAGAAAAAATGCCAAGGCAGAGTCACACAGTTTAATTATTTTTGTGCCCTTCCACCCTACCCCGCTCCCAATTCAAATGCCTGTGCACAGGAATCGAGAGAAGATGAGAAATCGTCACTGAGTAAAGGGAAGGGTTTATTTCCCCAGCATCGAAAACACACAGACTTCGGTTCAAGTTCTGAATCCACCATCTCTTCATTGCCATATGGAGTGCCTTATGTACGCAGTCCTTCAACAAACCCCGCAAGGGTTCCCATGAAGCACACGACGCTCAGGACACTGGGGAGGGAGCAGACTGCACAGCGTTGCCCAGATGCCAGGCTAGATCTTGGGCTCATCCGTATTGCAAGAAGCTTATGAATCCTCATGTGCTTTTACCGCAACCCCACCATCTTGGGACCCCTCTAGTGGAACCCAGGAGTCTGTATGTAGTAGGTATGAGCCAGAGAAACAAATATGGTGAGAACACAGTTTGTCTCCTCTAGGCATTCCTCAAGTGGGAGAGTGGCACGCATATGATTCATTCAGGAGTCTGCCAAGAATAGAGGTACAAACTAAGCATTCTGGCAAGAGGATATTTTTGAAATCTGGCCATGGGAGTTAGAGAAGAAGGATTGCATGTTTTTTATGGGTGGATCACTTGGGACAAGAGATGTGACAACATTTTAAAAATTGCATCATCAATATAAACATGTAGATATGTTTGTATATGACTATCCATGCATATGTATGACTATATGTGTGTATGATCTCGTCAATGTCATGTGTATCTTACACACTGTCGAGCGTGTTTCAAGTTGTCATTATGTCAGAAGACTTAAAATATAAGCTCTAAGTTGTTCGACACGTGAGATCAACTTTATATTCTGAAATTAATAGGCAACCACACTAACACTTTTTTGATAACCATAATTATGTTTTCCCCAAACTTTCAGTATTATGTCACTTGGGGTGTGTGTGTGTGTGTTTCTGGCTTCCTTTTTTTTTTTTTTTTTTTAATCCTCATTGCTGTTATTTGTTTATTTGCTTGCTTTACTCCAACATATTATGTGGGCAACATCTTCAGTTAAGACCAATCAATATGACATAGGTCAACATTCACGATTTATAAGTTAAAATTATTTCTCTTTACTATCTTAGTGGTAGGCTAGAAAAAAACAGTACTTACTCTTTTAAAATACCTCCATTAGCATTTTCCTAGATTTTTTGTGTAGTCTAGAATCAGTAGAATTGTGGAGAGATTTTTATGTTTGTTTGTTTTTTAATTTTCTCTTCTTGCCCCCCTCCCACCAGATGGCCACAAGCATTTGAGTAGTCTTCATGCACCCCCAATGGAAGCTGTGACCCACTCCACGCCCACAGTACCATTTGCAACAGCCCTGGCAAAACCATAAGCACAGGGGCACTTGAGCTTCTAATGTCACTGCTGTACATTATCCTTACCCTTGGAATCTTCATTTTGTCAGTTTTGTAGTCATGACAAGTTGCTGATGACTAATGTAAATAGGAGAACTCTGGAAAGAGGGCCCCTGAGCCGCTCATCTGGAAGCTTCTTTCCCGTCGGAGAAGACATCTCTCGGTGCCTCCTTCTGAACCCTAGTTTGGACTCCACGGCTCTCCACGGCTAGCCTTCTTACTGCGAGTTGTGCACTTTACTATGAAGCCTTATCAAGTGCTTTCCTTTGGCAAGGTGCAGAAGCGGTGTGTTTCCTGGCCGAGCGTGCTATAATATCTGCAGGGAACTTTCACAAGTTCATTAGGCAAGACCTTCCCCCATAAATCTAGCAGTCGGCCTCGGAAGACCGTCGGCTTTTCAAGGTGCTCTTTACTCAAGCTCACTGCAAACACGCTCGGTTATTTCTTTTCACACCTGATTTCTTTCCAGAGTCCATGAACTCAGCACCTAGTGAAGCCATACTTGAAAAATAATTTAATGTCACCATTCAGTCGGTTGTCAGTTACAAGGCCTGAAATTCTTCTGGGGGCATCTCAGGATGCCTGGCTTTTATTCATTATTAAGAAGCGTTTGGACGGTCACAATTCTGAGCTTTGGGAAAAAGGCTGTTTGGGAGCTCAATTCTGATTTTGCCATAGGAGACTTTGGGAGAGTTCTTTAACCCAGCATTTCAATTTGTCCTGTAAACAGAGTAGTAGATACTGTATCAAGTATAGATTGAGGATAGTTGCGGGGGCTTCTTCTTTTATATTTTTTTAAGAAAGTATGTGTGTAAAGAGCCCAGCACATAGTAGGTCTTTCAAAAATAAAATTTAAAAACCCTACCCATCTATTGAATACAGTTTTAAGGACTTTTTAAATAAGAAAACCTCTTAAAATGGGTTGAAACAGCTTTTGTTTTCTCAGTATAAGGCTTTTGGAAATTTCTCTAAAGGATAAGGAGCCTCTGTCCATTACTGTAACGTCTGAAGTGACGGACAGCTTTGCCTGGAGAAAAGTCAGACCGAGCTCCCAGATGACAATAGGTTTTACCAATTAGACCCGAAAAGGGTGCAGTTGACTTAAAGGTGACGCTCATTTAAAGTGATTAACCACTCCCTATTTGAGAACTGGACATCACGGTCAGTTTTATTTGTTTTATTTCACACACTACTCCCTCGTTTCCAGCAATTTTTCAGTATACTAAAAATAGTCTCACCCTAAACCTAACTGGGCTGGCCTCTGATTTTTTCATTATACTCCCCGGTCTTCTCACTGCTCTAAATCTCTGACTATCGTGCCAGAATGTTATGGAGAATGTGTTTTGTTTATTTGAACTAAGCCAATGACCTTTTCAAACATTCTCATCATGAGCTGCCTATTACATAAAGTACCTTCTGTGCATAATGAACAAATAGGATCACATTCCAGGGCCTTATGGGATAGAACAAATTTCCCCTTAGATCGTCAACTTCTTAAAGAGATGTTCTGCAGGACAGGCAATGTTAACATGATACGAAGGAGACACAT
The DNA here is from genome assembly GCF_024610735.1 of Ursus americanus. NCBI lineage: Eukaryota > Metazoa > Chordata > Mammalia > Carnivora > Ursidae > Ursus > Ursus americanus. The sequence goes on from NC_142154.1 coordinate 13,164,774, forward strand.
CATGACAAAATAGCATTTTGTCACAATGGTGATGTGTGAACTTCAGAAGATTTGGATCCCGAGTTTGGACTCATTGCCAAGAATGTGGATTCTTTTTAAAGTGTCCAGATGTCTTATGTCTGTAGAACTGGGCTTTTAGAAATTGTTTATTTGTTGGTTTATATCAGGACAAGAAAGAGTACATTGCCTTCTTGAATCTAATTCAAGTCCCTTCAAGAGTCTGAGAAACATACCATACCTTCGGACACTTACTTTTATCTCTTCTGTGGTACACTTTTATTGACGGGATCAAAGCTAGGCTTATTAAAAAAAATAAACAAAAACAAAAACAAGTCCTTTATTTTAAGCAAAGTCACAATGTTAAGTATAATTTCATAAAAACGTGGGCAATGGGATGGAAGAATGAGGGAATTAATAGAAGCTGACTTTTTCTAACCTTGACATTTCTCCATAAGCGCCAAGCAAGCAGGGCTCTTACGACTTTTCTCCACTGTGCGTCTGAATGTCTCCAGGGCCAGATCCGCCTCGGTCCCCTGTGTACAGCCGCCGCTATAGGCACATTCCAGGGGTGACCGTCAGTGGTGGCAATGGGATTGCCAAGGTGCACATCTATCATCGGCTTCATTTTTACTATCCTTTTTCTAAAACACCAAGAGCACCAAGGATTTGAATTCTCTCAGAAAGTCATGACTCATTTTTTCATCTACCTGATTTCTTGGGAAATTTCACCAGCTCCAGGGGATAAAGAGAGGGACCCAACGGTTCCATTTAGAAATTCATGTCCTTGAAGAGCAGGAATCTTTACTGTTTCATTCACTGTTGTGTCCACAGTGCCTAGAAACATACAGGGCACGTGGTGGTTGCTGCTTACCTATTAATTACAGGCATGAATGGACTATTCAGACTAATAGAACGGATAGCCTCCATTTTGAGCATAAAAATCAGATATGCGTTATCCTACTCACAGAGTCGGTTGTTGTTTTTGATTGTTTCTTTGTGTAGATGAGAGTCAGGCTTTCCTACAATATGAAGCTAATTGTTCATGGAAATGATTTGATCACAAGAGAAACCTTATATTTGGTGGCAGGACTGAGGATGTATCTTTGTGATGTGATCCCTGGGTGACACCATGGATGGTATTGACCCTCCTTCCTATTGGATTTGTTCATATATTGCTCATGAGCACTTTTCCAAACATGGGAAGCAGTTATGATTTTCATAGTTCTGGTTAGCAGGCCCCAAGTCCTGTTCTTCATTTTTGCAAGAAAGTCATCAAGAGGAGGAAATTATGGAAAACTTAATGAACCCATGCTCATTTCATATGCAGTTGCAGAAAACAAAATAACAGCAGGCCATAGGTTACCTTAATAGTACAATATTTACACCCAAGACAACCACCGGAGAACTTGAAACATCAGGGAGGAGTCCTTTAATATGACACCGTCCTGAGGTCTAACATCAAATTACAGTCAGTGTGTTCACTTTTCAACCAACGATGCACTTGAAAATATGCAGTCTCCCAGGGAAAGAATAATTTAGAAACTTGTAAATTTAGTTTGGTGATTGACAAGCCTAACAAAGACCCAGGAGAGACCTTCAGAGTCACCCGGCCAATCTTTCTGCTTCGTGCACTATTTATATCAAGAGAGAGGGGGAAAAAACAAAACAAAACGTGGCAACTACCTTGTACCGATGAGCATTGTATAAGCAATGGACACATTCCGGGGAGAAGTGAAAGAGATAATCTACAGAGTATCGGTGCGGTACTTCACCGAGAGTCGCCTGATTTAATCCTCTCAACAACACTGTCATGTTTTGCTGGTCCCTTTACGTTTATATATGTGAGTCACCACTTTCCCAGAAGATTAAATGAGATAATGCGTCTGAAGGTGTTACCTAACCCGCAGTGTGCCATGCCAGTATTAGAGCACATGAATTTCTAAGAACGCACGGCTCTTACAGACCTATAACCTCAGTGAGCCCCCTGCTGTGCAGCACCTCACATCGGTGACAAAGGGCATTGGGGGAGGGGTGGGGGCGGTAAAGAACTAATTAGTGTAAAATTTGTTAGTTCTTGGGGGATTTCACTTCCATTCCTCTGGCTCACTAGTGAATAATAAGCCTTTTCCTGGCTTCCTGGCTTCTCAGGACCTAGAAGTCAGGGTGCCAACAGACTCTCGCTGAATCTGGTAGCAGGAAAGAAAGAAAAGCTGGTCCCTCCCCAAGGGGTGTTGTAATTGGCAAAGAAAATATGAGGATCCTGGCATAGGAAGCAGTTTCGGGAGCTTGAAGCTAACTAAGGCTTTTCCTAAACTCCAGTTCTGGGTGTAGTCACGAGCAGTAGTCACAGCAGAATCTGTCAGCAGCTTCTCAGGGACTAGAAGCAGACAAATACCATAGCAGAACCGGGGCAAGATGGGTTGCAATCCTTTTCATGAATATGTCAGACTCTGGTGAGCACAGAAAGAGCCAGGTTTGGATAAATCAGGGAGGTGGTTAGGCAAGTGTTAGTTGGGACTTAAGGAAGGGGTCCTTTGCCTTGAAGGCCCACAAACTTGTACTCTTGCCTTAATTATACAGTGTAGTTCCTTAGAGAAGGGTGTGTGTAGGCAGGCGAGACTGTGACATCATCTGTCAGCTGGCTGGAGAAGAAAGTGCTGGTCTTCAAAGCACGGAAACCTGAGTTTGGGCGGTGGTGAAAGTAGACGATCTTCTTGGGTTTCACGCTGCCCAGCCGAGCAATGGCTGTGATGGCATCTGGCTGTGAGGAAGATGTCAAGTAGTGCTCTCAACTTTGTGGGACTATAAATAATCCCTGAACCTCTCCAAATCAAACAGCCATGTCCACCCCAACCCCAGACCGATTGAACCCAATCTTTACTGAGTGGACTTGGGCATCCATGTGTTTTTGGTTTTTGTTGAAGTCTCACAAGTGGTTCTTGCTGTAGTCAAGCTTAAGGACCATTGGTTTCAAAGTTCTAGGACGGACATCTGCAAGGCGATGTGCAGTCTGTACGGATAACTGTTCCTGTTGTTACTCAGCTGTTAGTTATCCAAGGTGACACCTGGATATGTGTCAAAGGACGATGATTAGGAAGCAATTATTCTGCCTGGTGGAAACTGCCGCCATCTTGGTGGGTCCTATAAGGTATTCACTTGCTACTTAAGCTTCAAATCTGTTCCATGTTAGGAATGAGGAGCAACGAGTTAGAAACTCACCATGGTCTGTTTCATGGGGCACATACAGTAAGTCTTATTTCCTTGATTATACCGAGGAGACTCAAGGCAAGGCTTCTCCCCACTCCTTGGTAATCCTCATCTCTTGGATTTAGGTGGCTGCCTCTTGAAATTAGCCAGCTTACCAATCTCTCTCATTAACTTCTACAAGTAGCTACTGAAGTTGTATGAAGTTTATTGGTGCTTCGTGTTTGGGTTCACAGATGATAACATTTTTCTACAGAGCTGGTGTTATTGGAATTTTACTAGAAGGCTGGAGACAAAATTCCCATCATTTTAGTGGACAGAAAGACTAGTTGTCAAAGTGGAGACTGGATAGTTACAAAAGGGTCAAGGATCTAGAAGATATTCTAAGGTAATTAGGACAAGGGACGTGTGTCAAGAAGCCTACTGATGATTACTAGGATTACTCTCCAGTTCCGAAAGTTAGGAGAGAGACCAGTCAGAGCAGAGTCGGCCAGAACCTGGGGTTCTGACAGAGCTCCAGAGGCTTATCTAGAAGGGGGCTGATCTTTAAAAAAAAATTCAGACTCTAGAGAGATCCAGAGGTAGTTGAATAGTAGATATGGAAGCAGTAAGGCAAACCAGGGCTTCAGGGAATTCTAGCAGCAGGCGTGGGGAGAGGTGGAAGACGGGGGACAAAATAGCATTTAGGAAGTATGACCGGACTCATGGAACTGCAGTCTTCAGCACTGGAATTATGGGAAAACATGCCAGAATCTAAGAGAACTTTGTTCTAGGTTCTTTGGAAGACATGTGCCATCTAGGAAAGCAAGATAACGAGTTGTATTTGGGCGAGAGGAAGTATGTGGAATTGGGCTAAGAGTTAAAGTCTTGTCCTAGGAAGAAGCCTGGACCTGGCTTCAAGAAATGGGGAACAGATTTTGTCCAGCGGCCAACAGGACTTCGTGCTTGGCCAATGAACTTTGGTCTGTGGCTCCCTGAATTCCCCCTGGTCCAGGCGCAGGATGATTTCCAGAGTCATTTCTGGGGTGGACCTGTAGGTTGAGGTTAAGTGGTTCCAGCTTCTGAGGTTGGAAAGATGGAGAGGCAGAGCCAAAGGGATCCTCACCATTAAGTTTTGTTGTTGTTGTTGTTTTTAACTCAATTTTACTTTCCCTCCCCAGCTACAGCTTCCTTGTGTGGGCATATTCTAAGAATCCATTCAGAGAAGAGGATTAGATAAATGATTCCAAGTCAAACATAGTTAGAGACGACAGCATTGTATAAAGAGCAAAACGATTTACTGCCGAAAACAGTCAAACGTATTTGATGTTCTTTTATGCTCCAGAATATCTGGTATTATATGGGAACCATAAATATACTTTAAGTGCCCACGGCTACATACTAAGAAGCCGTAGCTATGATAGAGGTCTATTATTGATAAAACAAGATATTTGAAAAATCACTGCTATCCCCCATTTCAACCTATTTTAAAGTGTGCACGTATTTAGAACATTTTACTTTTCTTCAAGTCTCCGTAAAACTTGGTTCTCATTTTCTCACTCGAAGAGAGAAAATCTGAAATCTTTGGAGGATCTCTTATTGCCCTATTACATATGGTATTCACCGCCCCCCCCCCCCCCCCCCCGCCATGGAAACAACCTGAAAAGGAGTTTGGGAAGTGCATTAACCAACATAGTGCTGAGTTAGCAACTCAATAACCAGCTACATGCCCCCCTTTTGTGTCATCAAAAAGTGTGCATTCTAAAAGTGATAATGGCTCTAAATTTGGAGAGAACGGGCCCTCAAGTTTCAATTTATTTGTTTCACAATCACAGACTCAAACTGAAGGGGAAATTAGGCTGCAGTTTGATAAATAAAGCACTATACATTCAAAAACAAAATGCAAAATGAAAACTTTGAGAACTTCAAATAATCAAGGATCTTAGATTAATTCCATCAGTGGTTGAGCGTTTTTTTTGTTGTTGTGAATTTGCTGGAGAATTTAGTATGAAAGCACTCTAACTAGTGTCTGATTATATCAGCGTCTCTATTTCCTTTTAGCACACACATCTGTTGTCGTGGGGGGTTTTCGGAGGGGAGAGTGTGGTTGTGGTTATTATGGAAATCCGGCAAAACCAAATATTTCAAAGCAGATGAGAAGAAACCCACAAACAGTTGGCTCACAAATGTTGTAATGCTTTCGGCACCCAGGCCCAGAGCGGGCAGCAGGGACAGCCGCGTTCCTGGTGGTTTATCGGTTTCGAACACTGCACTGCTCTCGTTAGTTAACTGGAGATCGTTTTCACCCTTTATTCCCTCTCTCTCTTTTTTTAATTGTTGTTACTCTGTTTTGCCTGAAAGCTGCAGTATCTCACTGTTCATTATTCCCGGTTCAGTCAAATCCTGTCCAAAATTAACCCGTCGTGTGCTGGGCTTATCCTTCTGCTTCTAATTCTATACGAGATGCACAAAATGGACTTTGCTCCAGCTCCTTTAAAGCCCCGGTGCAAGGATGGGGAACTGTCCTCATGATCTCCAGGCTGATTTTGCCGGCTCGTTCCTTTAATATTTAAATGCACCAACGAGACCTGTTTTCAGTTATTGACACATTGTCCTGAAATCCTCAAGTTCCATCACACCGTGATCCATTCTCTCTGTCTCCATAGACCTCTAGTTATACAGACCCTGTCTGGACTTCAGTTCCCCTTTTCTGACTATTTTATTTTAAACTTTTAAAGGAGGCTTCTGAGATTTCAAACTAAGCTATTAGAAAGAAGAAAGAGAAAAGAAAGAAAGAAAGAAAGAAAGAAAGAAAGAAAGAAAGAAAGAAAGAAAACGAAAGAAAAACAGACCAATGGTCAATGAGGCAGGAGAAGCAGTTTCTCCCATCAGCATCAGATTCCAGAGTATTCGACTTGAATTAAGTGCAGCCATCAGAAAAACCATAGAAATGGGAAAGTTGCTGTTATAAATTAATGATTATTTGCCGTGCACGTTAGAGTGGCTGTTTGTTCCACATTTTATTGTGATGTTTTATTCTTATTCAGTGCAACAGTAATTGGGTCTTAAACATGATAAAGTATCTTCAAGCCGCACTGGTAGCTGAGCCTCCTACAGCAGGTTTTTAACTCTAGTTAAAGAAGGTTAATCAAAGTTAATGAATCTGTTTTATCCAATGCCACCGAGTTTATCACAAGAATGTGCCAGGAGGTGACTGTACCAAACTCCTGACTGTTGGGCTGTGCACGCAAATACATTTTCAGCATCAGAATTTTGTAATTTTGTCTGGATGGCCCTGGGTCCGGCTCGGGCATGGCTGGTACCTGCAAGCTCAGTATCGCCCCTTCTGCTGCTCACTCTTCTGCCCTGAAAAAATATGAGACTTACTGGAAATATAAGGGTAGGAAGTCCCTGGATGTACAGTCCCACATCCAGCTCTCAGGGTGAGAATATCAAGAGACTGTTGCATTCAGAAGTTCAGAATAGCTCTGCTCTTTATGAAAGAATATGAGGAGCCCCTAATAAGGCTAATTCATTAGAACAAGCATTTGTTACTAAAACACACCACGCAGGACCACAGGCATCCAAGCCAGACAAGCGCGGCAATTAAAGTTGCCTCCCTCCCAAACGCAGGCTACCCACCAACTCTTAGCCCGGAGTTCTGTTTCGTTTTCTTATTAGAAATGGCATGGAAGAATGCAAGTTCATAATTTGTCAGGCACCAGAGGACCACTACGTCTCCAGCCATGACACCGGTTTTGTTCACTTAAAAAAAATTTTTTTTTTTTTAAATTCACATCGTGTGTGTCTTTTGTCAGGGCACAGGAAACAAAGCTGTTTGCTGGGGAATGCACCTTAAAGCCTGGAAAACACTGCCTTGTTGCATTTGAAAAACCTCACGGTGAGAAATCATCCTCCAAATACCCATACTGATGGTGGGGGACAGTTTTCATCTTAATCCTGGCATTTACAGAAAACACAGGGACACACACACACACACCCCCTCAGTCTGCAGTGGCACCTTTTCTTCCCCTGTTGGGTTTCTGGGCACCCAGTGCTTCGGAATGAGATTCACAGCAACTCAGGACTGTTGCAGGCCTGGAAAGTGCCCTGCCAAGGAGACAGAAAGAAGGGGCGGGGAGGACCATTGTGGCCTTCCCTCCTGTTCTCTTTCTAAACCTAAATAATATTTGTACTTGGGGGGAAGGGTGTGAAAAGGGGATCAACCAGGGAAGCAAGGCGGAACCCAAAAAGTGAGGGGTAGAGAAAAAAAAAAAAAGGCCCAAGGACCGAGTGGAGCTTTGGTTCGGGGAAGGGCTCCATCCCAGGTTTCAAAAGCATATTTTTCAGTTTCACAAACCACAACCCCCTTGACGAAAACTAGTTGCGAAATTCAGTGCCTGTTAGGCCTCAGCTAATTAGAAAAAATGGGCTTTTTTTTTCTTTTCCTTTCTTTCTTTAGCACCTTTTCTTTCAAGCATTTAGTCTCAGGAGGGGGATCCAGGCTCTTGGCCGGGCTGTTTTGAAAACACGCTTTTGAATGCCTCTCCCTAATTCACGCCTTTTGTTTTTTCGCTTTTGTGTTTGCCAGTTTGACCATATAACGTTATACATCTGGTGTATAGCTTGTTGGGGGCTTTTTTCTCCCAGGGATCCTGTGCATTCCCTATAGGACCCTCCTGCGCTTCCATTTGAGCGATCCGTGTAACATAAAGGGGGTAAGGGGAGAGAAGAGGAGGCTGGGGGAGGGAGGGAGCCGCGGAGGAGGGGAGGAGGCCTGGGGGGAGACAGAGGGAGAAATGAGTGAAACATAAAAAAAAGTTGAAAAGAATTCTTTCGCTGTCCTCTTTTCTTCTCACTGTTGCGACTGGACCCTGAGTCAGCCGGCGACAAGGCCTTGGTGGGAAAATGACGGGGCCACAGAATAGATAACTCATTGGAATTCTGGCAACATATTCGTAAATAAAACAAAAGTGGAGAGGCGGGGTGGGGGAGGGCGTGTGTTCCTGGGGACGCGCAGGGCTGCCTGCGCCGGGGCTGGGGGACATTTGCAGGGCTCCCGGACTCGTTTCTTGCAGGGGGAATCTAAGATGGTCACATGAAAGGAATTCGGACGGCCTTGCCCAGGCTTGTTGAGCAGAGCTCTTGCAGCTGGAGATGTTTATTACTGCAGCTACGAGGATGCTCTTGCAAACACACTTTCCAAGCAGGGAGAGAGCTGAAATAATCCGTCTTCCTGCTTCAGAGCACTCTGCAAGTTCTGAGCTCCAGCGCGGGGTTTCTGTTCAAAACAGGAGCATACCTGCCTGGGGCTCTTTCCTCCCAGAGGCCCCTCAAGAAGAGATGCCCCCATAGCTGGTGTGCATGTTTCTTTCCCGGCCCCTCCCTCCCCCATGCACCTTGGATGAAACCGCTTGGATATGTTTCCTGGGAATGGTGGTATTTATGTAAGTTTCCTGATGGGGAGGGGGGGATCTCCCAGTCTGCTAACTTGAACACCCCATGGGAAATCTTCTAACCAAGCTCTCAGCTTACTCGATTTCCCCATCTGTGAAATGGACAGAGCAGAACACCCCCACGCCATATCAGAATTCTCAGATTTCACATACTTGGCGTTCTTTTTATCACGGGTTTATTTTTTTATCGGGTGTGCAATAAGTATATTCTACAAATAAACATGAAATCTATCTCTATGATATAGGTCCAGGTTTATATCATGTACAGGTTTATTTCACATATATGTGAGTTTATTTCAGATATGATAACATTATAAAACCCTTTATAAAAAAGCACAGAGTGCCTTGATTTGGGGTGAAATCAAACCTAGAACGAACGGAAAGGAAGACAGCATGCCTGTAGCTCGTGTTTAAAGCGAAAACGAGCAGCCTTCTCTTTTCTTTACTTCTGAACAATTTCAAAAGCAATACTAGGCAAGAAAGCAAAACAAACTCATTTCAGTGCAAAGCTTGTGAGTTATTTGTGTTTCCCCAAATTCAACGAGGGGGCGAGTGGGTAGGGAATTTGTTTTAAATATAGAAATGTGGAAAATACAAGAAACTCGGCAGAATATCTGGGAAGGTTCTGCTGCTCGCAGTGTAGGGTTTATTAGAGATGTGATGGAACTCGTGAATACAGTGTTCAAAAATAGCCAAGGAAAATACTGTGAGAGATCTTACTGAAAAGTACCATATTGGGGGCTCACATATTTGCAAGCCAGGGGACCAGCTGATTAGCCCTTGGCTAGAGTTTGTTTAGCTGGAAATCTCTATCCCTGCCTGCCCCCAATCAATCCAGCCACCTGACCAGTAATGCAGATCCCGAGGCTAGCACCATTAAAACATCAAACCTTTGGAAGGATGGAGTAAAATCTTTTTTTTAAAAGAGACTTTTAGCTAAGACACTTTGCTGTTCCATCAGACACATAATTATACAATAAGCTAATTTTCAAGAATCTGTTTTTTCCTAAACATCAATCAGACTGGTAGAAAACACCTACTATTCAACATTGACATATACTGTAATTCCCTTGGGAAAGTAACTTACCTTAGGAAAATATTTTACTTAACAGAGAAAGACTGTTTATTTACTCTGAGTTCCTTGCAAGGTTGTTGTCTGTTTTGTTGTTGTTGTTGTTGTTGTTTTTGTTTAAACTAGTTTCAGAACTTGGAGAAGACCAGGCTCAAATGCAACAGCAAACACAACAAAAAAACCCCATGGACTTGAAAATTCTTAAATGAATCCTTTCGTTTCAAAATGTAAAACCGTCCCAGCAAGAATGTCACAAAGTGTAAAGCACAGAAGGGTCTGTATTTTACTGAAAACACCCTCTCCATAAGATCCAGAGCGTACACAGAGAATGAGCTGTCGTAATGTATATTGTCATGTCTATATTTATCATATACTCTGGTACACTTAGCAATTTGACACTATTTTCTCAAAGATTTCTCAGACCGAGTCTCCTACCCCACCCATCCCCTCTTGTAGTCCACACGTCTAGATTTGCAGGAAAAAGAAAAAATGTTCTCCCTGTGTCTCTGAAAACTGGTTCTATGTCTAAAGATGATGGGGTTTAGAATTAGAGGTGAACTTGGTGGCCGGTAGCAGCAGCAAAGTAAAAAAAAAAGAAAAGAAAAGAAAAAAGAAAGAAAGACAAATAACAGTTAACCCACTTAAGAAAATAACATTCTGTTGATTGACCAACACCCTTTAAATTTTTGCTATTAACGACTCTTACAGAAACAGGAACTGCCAATAACAAACTTCATTTCCAACGTCCCCAAGGTAATACTAATCCACTAATTTGACTATATCCCCAGCTGGCCCTCTGTACAGTTTCTATTTGGTTTTTGAAGCAGAGAAGCCTTATCTTTCTTTGGAAAAAAAGAAAGGGGGGCGGCAGGGGGGAGTGGGCAGTGAAGTTAAGGAGTGTGGAGAGAAAACACATGGAAATTTAATGTGAAAGTTTCTTGTTGCAATAAAGCTGTTAGGTTTGGCATGAAGACTGTTATCAGATGGTTTCTTTGACATGACTTGAGCCTTTCAGTAAGTAAGACAAGCCTGAAGGATTAGGTTGTCAACTTCAGCCTGTCATGTTTGCGGGGGGGAAAAAGTTTCTTTTCTTTTCTCTTCCTTCTTTTCTCTTTCTTCTTTTCTTTTCTTTTCTTTTCTTTTCTTTTCTTTTCTTTTCTTTTCTTCTTTTCTTTTCTTTTCTTTTTTCTCTCCCCCCCTTTTTTTTCTCCCTCCATCTTCTTTGGTTACATCTCCCTTCACCAGCTTTGGAGACACAGCAGAGGTAGTCAATAGAGGATAGAGGACAGCCCTCAACTCAACCCCACACTGGTCACGAATGTCCTGTCTTTAAAGACAAGTGAGCCAACCAAGCTGGAAAGCTAATCACCCTGAGCAAGTATGAATTTATCTAAAGAGGATTTCATGTGGAACCCCCGGAGCCGGCCGCCAAACGGATGACTGCACATTTTAAGAAAGTTAGTGGGCCTTCTCCCAATCAACTGTCAGGCCACATAAAAGGTCTGGAACACGCTGACTTAAGCAAACGATATTTAGCCATCTCAGGATACCATAAGGCCCGAGATTTTGCTTTGTTGGAGCTGACAGGAAATATTGATACATATCAAGTAACACTCCTGATGTGAAAAGGAAGATGTGACTCCTTTCAGCTCTGTCTCTATTTGCAAAACTGGCTTGTGCTTTGAAAACAAGGTGGGGGCAGGGGAGATGCCCAGCTCAGCACTTCACTTGGGACTTTTCCAGCTTTCCTGGGACTGCGCAATTTAGTGAAAATGGGAACCGAGCTCAATTTGCCTGTATTTAGAACAACAGAATTGATCGGAATTTGAATTTGCAAATTCTCTGAATGTCCAGCTGACAGGTGGACCCTGCAAAGGACCCCAAATATCTTCCTTCGGTTTATTAGCTTAGAAAACCTGCCACGGGTTGTGTCTCGGTGTGTTAATATTCTAAAGTATCTGAGAAATATCTGGCTATCACGTCTAAAAGCCAAATGCTCTGAGCAGGTCCCATGAATTGAAACTCTGTTCTTAGGAGACACAATGTTCAGAATCCTACTGAATCATCACTTTTAGGGTTTTGACCACATGGGGAAGAAAATCCTAATGTCCTGTCTTGGCAAAGTTAGATTGTGAACATGGAGCTGTTACCATAGAATAAAGTTTGGGTTGGAGGCTTTAATTTAAAAAGGGGGGGGGCACTACACTATTTTATCAGAATATTCTAAACGTTCTCCATGGATAATTTTGCGCCTGAGGTGATAGCCTTGAAGATGCTGGAGGGGGCAGTGTTAATGAAATGCGCACCGGCATTAAACAGCATTTCTAGAATCCTGATTGTGGTACTAGAAAGTGAAATTTGTAACAGCACAATAAACAAGGGGGAACGGCAGGAAAAGAACCTGCTTCTTCTGTGAGGAAGATCGCTTCCAGTTAAACAAAGAAATTTAGGGTCGTCTGCTTTTCATGAAAATCGCATACATATGGCCTTTGAAATTTGTCACTGAAGATAGTTTTGCTCTAAGGTAAAATTCACCACTTTATAGCTTTTCAGCTGCAAATCTCTGGCTTTTTTTTTTTTTCTTCTCTCTTTTGGCCTGCAGCCCAATATGAATGTATGATCACTAGCACAATAGTTAAACATCTGAGTCTTTTTGAAGTGCCTTCAATGTTTCAATGATGTGATGGTTGATTGCCTAGCAGTCAGTTTAGAAAAGAACTTCATTCTGCCCCCTAGTGGTAGAGATTAAAGTTTAATGACTGCTTCATAATACATAAAGCTTTTTTTTTTTTCCCCTCTCACTCTCTTTCCCATATTTTAAGGACATAGTGTATTGTGGAAGTACTAATGAGTTTCTTCATAATCAGTAAGGTATATATTTTAAACAAGAAAACTTCTATACGGAATGAACTCTTTTACAAGCCACAGGATCATTTCACACACGTTTTACAGGCATTGCCGTGCTTTGCTAAACAATATACACACCACTATAAACAGACATTGCTCTCACTACAGCATTCCTTCTGGAAAAAAATCCCGGGTTTCTTAATGGAAGCTCTTAACCAAGGAGTGTATGGCGTTGCCAAAATCATGGAGAAAATATATACACTCAAAAAAAGCTTTGCATATTTTCCGATATTGGTGGAATGTTACCTTTTTTTCCCTTTCAGATGACTATTTTCATACAACGGTCAATAAAACCAATCTCACTAATTATAACCCTGGTTACGCCACAGGTCACATTCCCTTTATGTTCAGGTTCACAAAGAGAGCCGCTCACACCCAAGGTAAAGAAAGGGTTTAGATGTCAAGATTTTTGATATGGCAAACGTTGATCACAGACAGATCTTTTTTTGGGGGGGGAGGGGAAGGTGGGCTGACGACAAAGTAGAAGGGGTTTATTTGGGATTTTATCCTGTCCTGGTTTTGTTTCTCTGTTTGTTTTTCATCTTTAATGTAGAGTTACTATCCTGCATGCTGATAAGCATGTGAAAGGACAGGAAATCGAGCACCCTTAATATAGGTACCATCCAAGAGCGTGTATTTAGTGAGCACTCACGTGGGAGGGAGATGAAGAGGAGGGGGAGGAGGGGTCCGTGGAGAGTGGACGGGCCAGCTGGACCGTGTGTAATGTGTCAGTTTGCTTCTGTGCCACTATTGTGCGGCTGATGTTGGAATGCAGGGAAGGAGCTAGTTTATTGAATAAGGAGCCATGTAAATTCCAGCTGTCAACATGTGATCACTCCTTTGGACAAAGAGAGAGGTTTTCTCTTTACCCATATTTGATTTCTAGTCACAGCCACACATTCTCCTGAGCCCTTTCGCCACCGGGCTGTATCTGGCTAGCCTTCGGATCCCCTTCCCTTTGCAGACTGGGTCTGCAAGTTTAGCACCTGGTTTGGAAAGGTGTATGGGTTGGAATTCAAACGCCATCAAGTCATAATTTATTTAGGAAATAATGGTTAGGCCTAAAGGGATATCAAATGGTCAATGGTATTTTGAAAGCCTCATACTTGGTATTGCTTTATACATTTTAGTGTAATAGGCAAATGCTTTACTCGAAAAGAATTGTCCAAAACAAAAATTAATAACTAGATGGCTTTCCTTATTGGGAAGCATGTCAACTGGGTTGTAACCATATCAATTTAATTCCTTTCTTTGAAAAAGGGCACTAGGGAATCACATGATCCAGACAGGGCCAGAGAAGCACTCACGTCTTATCTGGCCTTCCTGCTATCTAGCTTCCCACCCTCTCCATGTGATTTGAAAGAGGCTGCTGACATTTCTGAGATTTGGAGTGGGGTTCTGGGAAGCTCTCTACAAATTGGAAGGGGAGGAGGAAGGGGAGGAGGAGGAGGAGAGGAAAAAAGTATTCTCTGAGTAAGACCAACTCCAAAGTAGCTTGAGTGTCATGGGAGTTTAATTAGAGGGAGAAAAGAAAAATCATTCCTCTTCACACAGGCAAACATTATTTATATCTAGGAGATCTCAGATGTCAATTTTTTTTTTTTAATAATGGGAAGCCTAGAACATTCTGTGGCGTGTGGCAGGATGGCAGACCTTTCTTTCTCCTCACTGCAAAATTTCATCCCTGAAAACCACCCAAATGATCACTGCTCTCTTAGTGTCACTGATATGGTAGTCCTTACTGACTCTGGCTGAGGGCAGCAAATGGGACTTTGATAACTCCTTTTGTAATACAGATTACACATGAACGGACTATGTCTGTATTTCACTTGAAGTTATTCAGCATAGTTCAGTGATTTCCCCAGGGATACCATAGAGAACTACATGTCTAAAGGTACAAATAAAGTGGAGAGATTTCTGGGGTGACGTTTGCCGAGACGAACTATTTGGACCTGAAGACATCATAATCTTCTTGAATCCTAATGAATTTGCTACCCAAGTAAATCAAGCACGGTTTTAGAAATGCTTTGGTGACACGCGTCGATAGGGGTTTTAAAAGATGAGTCAGAAAGGGTGGCCTGGGTTTGAGGTCATTCCTTCCTCCTCCTCATCCACCATTGAATGTGGTGGTTCCTACTAGAAAAAGATGCTGTGCTTACACGGAAAGGCCACCAAAAAAGTTAAAGAGGATGTTTTCCTCTCCTTGACTGAGATTAGAGCAGGTAAGTGAGGGCTGTCGACCTTTTCAATGAAGACGAGTTGGGTAAGGGTGATTCCCACCAGCCACATGGGAGCCCCAGGCAAAAGGAAGCTCAGTAATAAGTCTTGTCTTTTTTCTTAATTTTTACTTTTTGGTCATGGTGAATTTTTGCATTACTCTGTTTCTGGTATATTTCATTCAAATATTCTTTCTCTCGATCCCTCAGTCTTTGGGTGCCTCTCTGGCCTCAGGGAGCAGGGAAAGATGGCGGCACACTTGTCTTACTTCTGTCTTACTTCTGTCAGCACAGCTTTTTAATATTCAACAGAAATCGATTTTAGCCAAAACATCCTTTCATGGAATCATTAAAAACACATTTATATACGATGACTTTCCGAATCATCTCTCTGAGGTGCTTTTCAGGGGCTTCTGACACTCGGATAAAAACTATTGCTACCCGCACCGTTTTCTCTCTCGAGGAACTAGTTTATCGCAAATTTAGGATGGAGTAAAAAGCTATTTTCCCAGGGCCTGCCTGTCTTCTGTCATTACTCTAATATCATCCAAGCCCACCCCTCGGATTGTTTCCCAGGTGCAGAGTTCTCATCAGGCCCGCTCTCTTGCCAGGCTCTTCCAGGTAACACAGCATTTTGCTTCCTTCTTCACCTAACGGCCCCCATCTGCTCCGGTCCAGTTATTAGTCACGTGTCTCTCCCTGATGCTGTCCAGTGGGCCGTGGATCTCTGATTCCCATGCACAGAGTAGCATATGTTCTTCAGCTCTGGAACCTCCTATCGGACATGGCCACTGCCAAGAATGCTTGAGGTGGTCTGCTCCCAACGTGCTCCTTGCTGATGCGGCCTAGGGAGACAGTGTGCCAGCGCGGAGAATAACATGTGTTTACAGGGCATTAAGCACAGCTCGACACTGCTTGGCATATTTGACCTGGGAGGAAGGGGGGGAAAAATCATCCTAGAATTCGGCTTTTTTCAGCAGATTGTAACTTGACGTAGATGACTGGCAAAGACAAAGAGATGGGAGAGGGAGAGTGGGAGTGGGAGAGAGAGCAAGGGAA
The DNA here is from genome assembly GCF_024610735.1 of Ursus americanus. Classification (NCBI taxonomy): domain Eukaryota; kingdom Metazoa; phylum Chordata; class Mammalia; order Carnivora; family Ursidae; genus Ursus; species Ursus americanus. Next base: position 13,180,667 of record NC_142154.1, read on the forward strand.
AGAGAGAGAGAGAGGGAAGGGGACGGAAGGGGGGGAGAGAGAATATACATCTCTATTTGTACCATTTAGCTACAGAGAAGGAAATGCAGAAACCACCTCTCAAGTCAGGAGAATACTCCAACCAGCCAGGGTGTTATAAATTAGAGCCTGTCAGTATTACAATGTATATTAATAGTCACACCTCTTTTTAATGAGTTTGGCATTGGCAGCTGAGAGGAAATACAAGTCATCATGGCTCTGCTCATGCAAACCCCGACAAAGGAATCCGTAATAAATCTTCCTAGAACAGCACTCACCATAAATATGTATCACATAACGCATCTGTTTTACATTCCGCATATAAATCAGCATAGCGCTGAATAGCAATGAATCAGCTTCTCAATGCCTGATTTGATAACAAATCGACTTGGATCTTAGGAGAGAGAATTTACAGCCCTCACCCTCAAGACAGATAGTCAATACTTAAGACGAGTGCCAAGTTAACTTTTCTTCAGCAAGCAAGTTTCCAGAAGGAGAGTCTTGGTGCTCGGGGTGGGGGGCGAGGGGGCACAGCTGGGCAGTTCCGGGGGGAGGGAAAGCAGCATGCCCTCTGGTGGGGAAGGCTTTGGGGAGTTTTCAGTTCCGGGTTTGAAGGACACTGCGTGGCATTTCTCTGCAGGTGAGCATTTTTCTCTCTGCTCTGTCCCCTTCCCTTGGGTCTCCTGCATGTATACATTCTACAGGACCTGGTAACTATAGAGACATCTTGGTCATGGAGCGGGGGCAAACCCCAGGGCCCCCCAGGCTGGGTAGGGCTTCCTCTCCCCACACTCCTTTACCTGTTCCAGCCTGGCTGGGGTGACTCCCATGGCTGGGGGAGGAAGCAAAGCTCTGACCCCTTTCTTTACAGATCGTTGATAATAACTTCCTGTAAAGACCTTTTATTCCATGCTACAAAATGAGTGAACAGTATTTATGGCGTCTTTCCAGTATCGGAGTGTTGATGGGATCAGGTCACAGGGGGAAACTTGAATGGCTCTTTATTGTCAGAGCCTTGCCTGATACGGACGTGTCCAGCCACACAGAGCTATGAAATGCTTCAGGACCACACGGGCAGAGCAGACACTTTCAAGTCTTTGCCAAGATAAAGGCAGCTGTTTGGGCCCACTTGGGCTGGCAGAGGAGGGAGCAGGTACAATTTGGGCAACTGGGTGTAACCTGAGGAGGACAGATGTTCTCTTCCGAAGCTCTGAAGACCATGTTTTATTTGCCCTGGTTTTCTTCCCCCTTAGCGGTTCGTCATTTCTCTGTCTTTAGAAACATCAATCTAATCTGTGGTAGATTGCAGCCACTTACCATATTGTGAGAGATGAGTCTTCTTGAATATTGGCCGTTTCCTTAGGCTTGTGATATTTTTGTAGCTTGGCTGTTGCAGCTTTTCTGTGGTCCACTTATCAACCCAGCAGTGGGAAATATATTTCAAAATCTCTCCAAAGACTGCCTTTACTCAGTGCTTTAAGATCGAGTCAGACAAATAGGAAAAACCCTTCCCTCATTGTGGCTGGATAACTAGAAGAAAATTCTGAATTTTCACAAAATCCTATCCTATTTGACCAAACTCATCAGAAATCTTCTAGCTAATATTTTTCTCATTTCTAGGAGAAATGCAGGTGTAACTGTTAACTGAGGACCCTGTTGTCTTAAAATTCTGGTTTTTATTGGTCAGAATCTACAACTCCAAGAACAATGACAAGAAAAAAATCATATAATTTATTTCAACGACCATTCCACTTAACTAGTTTTCTCTTCATGGATCAGTTTGGATATGGGTAAATACTCGAACAATGGTCCTCACATAAGGATGGTCTTTGCCCCCTAGGGGACGTTTGGCAATGTCTGCAGACATTTTTAGTTGTCATGTTTTGGTGAGGAGGTGTTAATGGCATCTGGTGTGTAGAAGCCAAGGGAGCTGATAAATACTCAACAATCCTCAGACAGTCCCCCACCTTTCCAGAAGCACCCATTCAACAAAGAATTACCCAGCCCAAACTATCAGTAGTGCTACACTGAGAAACTCTATGGTACAGAGAATAAAGGCATGGATTTTGGAGTTCGAAGGACTTGGACTGGAATCCCAGTCTGTGGTTTCTTAGTTTGTGACCTTGAGTAAGTTACTTAACCTGTCCAATCCTTTTTTTGTTTTGTTTTTAAAGATTTTATTTATTTATTTGGCAGAGAGAGACAGCCAGCGAGAGAGGGAACACAAGCAGGGAGAGTGGGAGCGGAAGAAGCAGGCTCCCAGCGGAGGAGCCTGATGTGGGGCTTGATCCCAGAATGCCAGGATCACGCCCTGAGCCGAAGGCAGACGCTTAATGACTGCGCCACCCAGGAGCCCCTAACCTGTCCAATCCTTATCCCTGAAGTGGGGACCGACCTCGACTTCACAGGTTTCGTGTGAGAAGTATACGAAAGAAAGTATAAAGAATATGAAAAAATATATATAAAGAATATGAAAAAAAGTATATGTAAAATATCCAGCCAAAAATAAGTAATTAAGTTTCCTTTCCCTTTTCTCAACAGTAGAGTACAATTTAAGACTCCACCTCAAAGAGAGTTCTGGAAGAGAAGAGTTTTTTAAGTGTTTATATTTTTCACTGATCTGATCCTATCTCAAGGTTTGGTTGTTGGTTTTTAAATAGTAAGGTCTAGGTTGACTTTATTGAACTGAAGAGAATGTGTCCTATTGGTTTGAGAGACTGCAGAAAAACTCTCGGTTCCCATTGAGATCTTTCTGGTCATAGTTCCAATGGCATCACAAATTTTGTGTGATATAAGCAGGAAAGAGGTAGGTTTGGGAGTCAGAAAGACCTAGATTCAAATTTTATATCTGCACCTCGTGGCTATGTGACCTTGGGCTCAAGACACTCTGATTAAGCCTTAATTTTACTTATTGGCCGAATGAAGATCATGGTTTTTATTTTTCAGGTTGAATTTTGGGCTTTAAATAGTATAAATAAGCAGAGCCAACACAGAGCTAGATGGTGCTGCCTTAATTGCAGTAATTTGAAGTAACTATTCTTCTTGCTTTTATTTTTCTTATTTCATTAAAGGGATGAAAGTTTGGCCAAAGGGAAGAGAGCGCGGGTAGCCTCCAAGGTGGAGAGAATAAGTCCCCTGGGAAAGAGTAAGGAAGAGAGCTTGCTTTAAGTGAACACCCCGTTCACAGAAATCAACCCTACGCTTTTGAATGAGATCTTTGAGTATATCGAACTACAAAGGCTCCTAATACTCAATGTGTGGTTTTTAAAGAGAGGAAGTGGTCAGGTACCGCATATTACCAGAAGGGCTCTGTGACAGATTGTATTTTCCAGAGATGGTTGCAACAATTTCCCATCCCAGACCACACATTGAGCAACTCTGTAAATTTATTCAAGGTATTTTATTTCAATATAATTTTTGATATGCTCATTTGTTTCAAATTATAAATGTAATATAAGCTCATTATGAGAAATTTGGAAAATACAATAAGACAGTGTAAGATTTAAAAAATCAAGTTAGCACTGGTATTAAAACATCTTTTGGATGAATTTCTGTTTTCAAGTGTGTTTAGCTACGTAGTTGGGATACAAAATTATAAGTGACCATGATGTTAAGGCTGTGTCTTCACATGCAAAACAAAGTGCAAATTAAGATAATTATTGCAAAAATTTAGGCCCACAACTTGCTTACCTAGACAATCCCTATAATTAAGGAAAGGTGTTTGGGATAATTGCCTCAATTTACCACTTCAGTTGGTTGAGGGAATGAGGTATCAGGAATTGGCTGGCATAAGTTTTCTTTTCTGATTGTATAAAATGCTTAATCAGGCCATTTTTCTCAAAATATCTTTTTTGCTCAATGAAAAGCCTTTAAAAAATATTAAACATACTTTGATTCAATTGTCAGAAGAATCTTCCTGTTTTCAACGCCCAAATTACCAATCAATCCTATCAATTTACTTAATAAAAAAAAAAAGGAAAAGAAAAAGAAAAGAAAACCAAAAAGCAACCAAGCCATTAAACAAATTCAAAACACATTATTTCTAGGTATAAACTCTTCCCTGGAATATTTATAACAAGTAAAATGAAATGTACCCTCCATATTGTGTTAAGTTATGTCCTATCAGATTTATAAAAACAAATGGGGGTGAGCCGGTCTTGGACAGAATTTCCAATTGTCTTCACAGCATTTGCATATCATTGGGTCGTAGGCCAAGAGATGGTCTGAGGAAAGAGTAAAGAGGGGCAACAGTCCAATATGTAGATCAGATTGTCAAAGTCTTATTGTTTTTTTTTTTTCAGACTTAACCTGAAATATAAACTTTTTAAAAGATGCATGGAAAGTAAATTGTAGGAGTGCTTCTAATTTTCTCCTCTGTGTCTTATATTAAAGGGTGCTGAATAAGTTGTCAGGTAGAGCTTACTATCAAGAATCATGAGGAAAATTGGTACAATATGAACTAATCAGAGGAGTAGATAATAGGTAAACAAGAACTCCCTATGGCCTCTGGTCTTGCCTTGAAGGGAAATGTAGATCAGAAAAAGGCAAAGCTGGGACCCAGAATGGCACAGCCACGCAGGCCCAGGATACACACCGCGGAAAAGCCAAGAGATGGATGGATGGGTAAGAAGGAGAGGAGGTGGACACAGGAAGCGCAGACTTGTGAGGCAGGGAGATGAGGGCGTGGGTCAGCGAGGGATGGACTGGATTGCTGACGGAGGTAGTGCAAAGCTGTGTCCCCAGCAGCACACTGTCCATATTCCTAAACCTTCCATAGTTGGTTGGCTCAGTTTTTTGTTTGTCTCTTACATTCAAGATGGCCAGCTTGAGAATGGACTACCACTCTGAGTCATATCCTACCAAAGGGAAGACCATATAAGCACAGGGAGGATCTACTTTACAAAACAAAGTCTTTGGTTCATTCAGAATTGGTTCATTTCTCAGTCCTCACTCATGATATCATGCCATTTAACTTCCTACCTGTCCTCATTTTGAAGATGCTTGTGTGTAAAATCATGGTTTCTTGATGCATAGTTGCTTGCCAAGATCTAGCTTATGTTTTGTAGAACAGTAAAGCGCCCTAATTGGGAAAATCCACAAGCTTTGTTCAAAGACATATACTGCCTCGAAATGTAGCATTTTGTACTTGGCAAATAAAGCAACAGAGCCTAATAATCTGTGTCTGGATTAGACAGATACTTTTCTAAAACTTTGAGTGCTAGACTAAAGTTTCAGAAAGAAATGTGGCCGGTTTCAAATGTGACTGGGGCGATGGGAGATTTATCTGGTTCTTTTTCACGGGAGGTGGGTGTACTGGTGAGGTGTGTGTGGTATGTGAATCAGTCACTGTCCAATTGGGAGTCCAGTTTTCCTCAGATCATCTCCCTCATTCGTGCTTCCTGTTACGGCAGTAACCGGAGGTGATCACAAAACTTAGGATATTTATTTCCTGGTTTTAGCTGACTAATGAGAATCTAAGAGATACTTGTAACTTTTGCGTGCTTGCTCAGACAGTGGGATTTTTCTCTCCACTTGGGCAGTTCCTCTTCTTCTAAAATCAATCAAAACCATATCCTCAGCGGATCCCCTACTTAACTAAAACACATAAAAGAAGCCAGGGCTTCTATTAAGTAACTTAACTGGTTTTTAGAAAAGTAGCAAATATTAAATGATCTGACTTCTTTATATAGTAAAGATAAACTCTCTTCCAATTCCTGCCCAGAGTAATTTGTTAACTAGGGTAGAATGGGAAGGGAAGGAAGAAAAAAATTACCAAAAATAGTTGTTATATGTAAAAATCAGTCGATGAATATAATATCATCTTAAGAGTAGAAAAAACAATATTAATAATAAATGGCAAATCAGAAACGGATAGTACTAAATTTCCCTCCCTTTTCACCACCTTACAGGATATCCCGTCTAGTTGCAGAAACAAAACATGGAAATGAATCAGTCGATAAAGGATTTTCTGCCATTAAAGATGTCAGTGATTTTGTCCCATGTAGAGGAAGTTGAACATTAAGATGGATTTTTACAATCTGTGGGCTCCACAGTACCCTCCCCCCCCAGGGGGATGCAAACTTTTCTGTGTGTGATAAAGAACGTCAAGTTAAAAGCAAAAACATTTTCTCTAAGTATGATAATAAATCATGCTGTAGACTGACCTAAATACTTAATTTTTCTCCAACATTGATAGTCAATATCTTCTGACTGCTGCCATAACTGACGACTTTTCTTTTTCTTACTAAATCTCAGAGAAATGACACCTAGGCTCTTCTAACTTCTTTGAGTGGCCTGAGATGGAGAAGAACGCAGTAACTGTGAATGTGGAGCTAAAGAGAGAAGAAGAGAGGCTATTTCATTCAGGAGAAAGTCAGAGGTCGTTCGAAATTGTCGTGGAAGCTTTCATTTTGGAAAGATGCGAGTTACATGTAAATAGCTTATCTTTTTCAGAAGTTAAACGTGAGAAGGTTAGATGGTGGTGATCGCCTTACCCTGTATCCATGTATCAAAACACCAGGTTGTATACCTGAAATAAATGCAATTTTTGTTTGTCAGTTTTGCCTCAAAAAAACCTGAAAATTAAATTAAATTAAACATCAGTCAAAGGAAGGAAAGATTAGGAAGGAAGGAAGAAGTGAAAGTCCCTCATATTCCCAAGGTTGGTATGACCGAGAAATGAACTTGTCCTAAGAATCACGTTTAAGACATTTTTGCGATGCTTAGAAGGACATGGGCTTTCCACTTTCCCAGAAAGATAAACTGCGTATTACACACGTTCTTATCATGTTGGGATCAAGACGGAGGATTCTCTGGGATAAAATACTTAAAGAAGGAGGTGAAGAAAGATTGCTGTAAGGCTAATTTCAAGCAGCTTCAAGGTTAGTGCTGGTCCACATATGCATGGCCACCTCCCCTCACCCCGAGACCACGTGGTCAGCTGTGCAGGGCTTGCCACAGACATCGACCACTTCTGTGACATGTTGGCTGCAATTTAGCAGCAAAGCATGTGTATCCTCTCCTGAGCATTTGGGGAGGCTGCAGGCACGGAGGTATGATATAAATGGAAAAAATAAAAGGAAGAGTGTGATCTTAAAACTCACCCTTATAAACCATCTCGGTGTCCTGCTCACGCTTCCAAAGTGGGCATTGAGACAGGCCACCCAAACTGCTGACATCCTTCATTGACCCTTTCAGAGCAATTGGGAGCCTAATGACTTTGTTTTTAGGTTTTGGAACTGAACTTTACAGGGACTGGTTCCAATCCTGGGTGGTGCTGAGAAAACTCAAGTCTCAACCAGAATTTGGCAGAGACCACCAGACGCGTTTCATGTGAGGGCCTTTTCCCATAATCTGACCAGAATGGTTTATGAATGTTCTGGGGAGCAAAAAGCAGGTCCCAAAGGCCGAGAAAGGGCCGTGCCCTGCTCCCAACTAGGAGACCACACAGCCGTCCTCTCTCCCCTCTGAGTATTTATAGTTAGAAAACCACACCACCCTTCTCGTTCGGAAGCTAAGGGTGAAAGTGGAAAAAGCCAGCAAGCACAAATTGCATCCTACAGCTGAGAAAGCCTCTCTCTTGGAAAAGCTAGAAAATAAATAAATAAAGGGGGAAATCCAAATGGGATTGCTCTTCAAACACACAAATGATCTTATGTTAACAGTTGGGATTAAACAGCTGTCTCGTGGTTATGTGATCATAACAGATGCTGTGTGCAAACGTTTCCTGCTAGCTTTGTTTTGGTTATTGCTGTTTGTGCAGTTCAATGGGCTGAATTCAGCTTAAGGGATACAGGTTTTTATGATCCTTCTGTGCTGCACGGGTAGCTTCATCATCTCTTTAAGAGGAAAGGAGGCGAGTGTGAGGCAGAGATGGAGGGGAAACGGAGGGTGGGGGGCTCTCCGATGTCACATCGGGAATGATATCATATTGATGAAATTCCAACACGCTCGTTTATGGTCACGTTGCCGTGAAAGTGGTCCCCAGTTCTATGATGTGGTTGTGTCCCCCCCACCCATGGAGGCTGTCCTTGGGTCCTAGGGCAGTTTATGCAGCTGGAATAGAATTTATAGAACCTCGAGAAAGGTTTTTTGATGACTAACAGCTTACAACGTCGTAAGGATCCCTGTTTTGTCTCCTTTCTTCCCATGCCCTCCAGAGATAAAATATCCGAGCTGATCTTGATTGTTCCTAGAAATTTTATGTCATCCTAGGAGTGGGGATCACCCTCTCTACGTCAGCCAAGTTGACATGGTGAGCCACCGATATTTTTTGCAAGTTCAAATCTGGAAGCCATTTTGGCCTGAATTATATTACTTCTTTAAACCAAAATATCCTCTTGGCTCAAATTCTTCAGAGAACGGCCGTGATTCATAACCCACTTTGCCAACCAGCAGATTTCACTTTTATTACTTATATTTTCCAATTTTTTTGATATGAGGTAAATGGCAGAAATAATGTTTCTGGGTTCAGAAAGCACCTGGGTGCCATGAGGACGAGGAAGGGAGGATAATGTGGTCCCTACGTAGCAGGTCAGGCGTGGGTTCTGCCTGCTCCTCCCCGCCACTGCCCGGGACCTCAGTCCTCAGGTCAAGAAGGCCACTCGTCATGCACGCAGCCGTGCATTCACTGGCAGGTAGTTCATCTGCACTTTTGGGAATTTAGGGTGGGGAAAAGAGGGAGTGGCTTCCAGAGCTTAACACTTTATCTTCTGAATCATACGTTTGAATCGGACATCCCACCATGGCTAAGTCTCTCCCCAAAACATCTTTCCTGAAAAGGAGGTTTTAATAATATATACACATATTTAAGGAACCATGCTTAAATCACCTCTTATTCTCGCTCCAAAAAAGGGGGTAAATGATTACTCTTTGGGGTTCATCAGCTCACAGAATGAAATTAAACCTCCTTTGGTAAGTCGTCAAAGCAGTATGCTGGGGTGGCTCAGTTAGTTCAGTGTCTGCCTTTGGCTCAGGTCATGATCCCAGGGTCCTGGGATCGAGTCCTGCATCGGGCTCCCTGCTCAGTAGGGAGTCTGCTTCTCCCTTGGCCCCTGCTCCTGCGTGCCCACTCTCCCTCTCTCTGTCTCAAAAATACATAAATAATCTTTTAAAAAGAGAGTTGCCAAGGCAGTCACATTTCTATAAGGTTTTCAATACATTTGAAAGCAACTTCATTTACATTCAACACTTGATCCGATAAATAGCTCCTGGACGTATTTTCCTGATTTTACAGAAAAGCATGTCGAGACGCATTTTATAAGATAAGTACCACATGGAAGTTGCTCAAGTTTATAGAAGCAGTGGAGCCCACAGTGGTTCTCCCATCAGCGATCTATGGCCATGTGATAGGGAAATTAAGTAGAGCATTTGCCCCAGGGACCACTATTGTGGTTGTTGTTGTCACCATCCTTTCTCATTGGGTGAGGTCATGGGAGGGGGCTGCACTATCTCAGGGTTACCTCTGTTGCTTCTAAATCATGCAGACAAACACCAGCACTCTTACTCCAGATGGTTTGGATGCTCTGGGAATTTGAGCCTAGAACTGAATATCAGCTTCCTTTGTGATATCAAGCCTGTGAGACAAAGGTCCTTCCAAAGAAGATACACAAACAACTAATAAGTACGTGAAAAGACGCTCAACATCTCTCATCATTAGGGAAATGCAAACCGAAATGACAGTAGGATATTATTTCCACCCATTAAGATGGCTACTAAAGGAAAAAAAAGTGTTGACGAGGATTTGGAGAGATCAAGACCCTGGACGCTGTCGGTAGAAAGGTAAAATGGCCTGGCCACTGTGTAATGCAGTATGGCAGTTCTTCAAAAATGAAAAGTGGGATTACCCTATGATCCAGCGATTCTGCTTCTGGATAGATACTAAAAAACGAAATGAAAACGGGGTTTGAAGACATATTTGTAAACCCATGTTCATGGTAGCCTTGATCGCTAGCTAAAAAGTGGGAGTAACCCAAGCTTCCGTCAGCGGCTGAATGGGTACACAAAATGTGGTATATACATAAAATAAAATATGATTCAGCCTTAAAAGGAAGGAAATGTTGTCACATGCTACAACATGGATGAACTTGGGGGTCATCATGCTGAGTGAAATAAACCGGTCACAAGAAGACAAATACTATATGATACACGCATGTAAAATACTTAGACTAGTAAAATGATAGAGACCGAAAATGGAATGGTGGTGGCCAAGGGCTGGGATGGAGAAAATGGGGAGCTTTTGTTTAATGGGCACAGACTTTCAGTTTGGGATGATGAAAATGTTCTGGAAACAGACGGTGGTGATGGTTATACAACCATATGGATATACTTAATACTACCGAACAGAATTGTACACTTAAAAATTTTATATGTATTTTCCCACAATAAAAAGAAATCGGAGTAAAAAACCAAACCAACAAAAAACCACAAAAGGTCCACTCCGGTGACCTAGAACCTGAAAGTTCCAGTCTCCATGAACTGCTCCCGTTGCCATCTTGCTGCTCCCCTCTCCGAAGATAACACATCCTCAGTTTTCAGCATCATCGTGTATCCAGATACTCTAGGGCGTACAGATTCAATATCTATAGGAGAAATGTGAATCGAGCACCAGAGAGGTTTGATTTATACCCTTTCCTTGATGATTAGAAGCACCTCTAGGATCTTCTTTCTTTTCAGGCTTGATACCAATTAAAATGCAAATCTTTCCAAGAGAGAATGTTTTAAGCATTTTCATCTTTGAATGAATTTCAGATCCTTTTATCTTCTGCCTCTTTTTCTAAAATAAAGCTCGTTTTTATTATAAAGGTAACGGTGTAAAAGAGTTAATAGCTAATCCATACCAACAGCTCTTACCAACTGTCAAGATGGAGACAAACAGCCCAACAGAAGAATGAGCATGAGCTGGGAGAAGGTGGACGAAAGATGGTCAAAGTTGCTTGGCAGCAGGAAAATGAAAGTAACAAAATAGTGAAGTATCATTGGATATTCATCAAGCTGACAAAATTGAAAGAAAAGTCTGTATCGCCTATGGATGGCAGGAATGTGTAAAAGAGTATAATCCATACATAGTTGTAAGAACATCAAAAGACTTTTTGCATTTTAGGAAAGCAATCTCTTGGCATATCTTAAGTTAAAAATGTGTTTATGTTTCCATTCTGCAGTCCCACTCTCAGGAATCTACCCCTCAAAATAAAAGCTGTCCTCTTTCAGGCAGTAGGTGGAACATATATGAGGATGGTGGCTACAGTGCTCTTTATAACTAGAAAGAAAGAAGGAGGGGCGCCTGGGTGGCACAGCGGTTAAGAGTCTGCCTTCGGCTCAGGGCGTGATCCCAGTGTTCTGGGATCGAGCCCCACATCAGGCTCCTCCGCTAGGAGCCTGCTTCTTACTCTCCCACTCCCCCTGCTTGTGTTCCCACTCTCGCTGGCTGTCTCTATCTCTGTTGAATAAATAAATAACATCTTAAAAAAAAAAAAAGAAAGAAGGAAAGAAGGAAGGAAGAAAGGAAGGAAGGAAGGAAAGAAGGGAAGGAAAGAAGGAAAAATAAGGGGAAAAAATAAGAAAAAGAAACAAAAAAAAAATTCAAGCTCAGTACCCCCATTGCATAGGCTGTAATGAAACCCCTGAAAAGAAAAAGCAATAGAGCCATATCAGATGACTCAGATGGAATTCCATGAAAAAATGTTGAGTCGGAAAATCCTTGTGTAGGAAGTATAGCTCATTTTGGAAAAACAAGTAATCACACGCAGGCACGTGTACGTGCACACAGACACACACAACCCTCTCATATCCACTGATTGAGGATCATAGGATTATATTTGTATAAGAATGTATGCTCTTGAAGACATATGGAAAGATTATTACTGGGTAATTCGTATTATTTCCCTGTGGAAAAGTAGGCTGATGTGAGCCGAGAGAGAAGAGAGGGGAGTGAACTCACAAGCTGAAAGAAAAAGAAAAACAGAATATAATAGCACCAACAATGAAATGTATTTTCTGCCTTGTGTGTTTCCTAGATGTGCGTATACATAAAAAGAAATCTATATTAAAAAAACACAAATCACAGGAGCTTTTAATAACTAAATACCTGGGAAAAAATGAAGCTTTGTGAAAGATATTACCTGCTACTCTTAGCATTATTATGATACTTTGCTCAGTTAAAAAGAAAAATCCAACACTCGGGTCATTCAATACGAGTTTCCACGATGCAAAAAATGCATTCGGCAATAGCCTTAGGGATGAACTGATTATCATTTTTGCTGTTCTGTGTATCTCTGGCTCTAGGAAGCAAAGGTTGTGAGGAGGGGGTGGTTCATGGTACAGCGTCATGTACTCCAAATGTAAGAGTGGGGTCATCTGGAACGAGGACTGAAACATAAGGTCACTAGTTATTGTTTGAAGTCACAATCAAACACAATCAACCGAGTTATGCCACACAACATCGTCCCCCCGTTCCAGGAAGGAGTCTTCGAGAGGAAGAACCGAAGACAGCAACACAGGACCGTACTTGCCTCCGGTGGCAGGATACACTTCTCAACACATAATCATCTTCGAAACTGGCTTCCTAATTTGTATTTCCAAAATCAGAATACAATTTGCAAGAGTGAATGTGGGGCTGTATGGTGTCATGGAATTCTCATTCCTGATTTTATCATTTTGATTCAACGCTCCGTGGGCCAGTATCTAAGTGTGAATTTGTTTTCAAAAATCATGGTACATGGATGATCGATTTTCATGTTATTTGAAAATGTACCTATGAAGCCTTTCCGTAGCAGAGAAATAGTGGCTGTGACAATATAGTGAGTCACAGTCTAATGCCCTTCGGACGAGTAGATGCTTTTCTCCTAGCTTTAGTGTTTTCAGCAGACGAGTCTGAGGTCAGCCTGTTTTGTATTATTTTACAGGTCCTTTTTTAAATTGTTTCTTTTTATTCCCATATGCTTCTATGGTATGGACTTCTATCATTTAATTATCCTGCCAGCCTGCTATTTACCTTTTTCATGGAAGTTGCTTGTTCCACTATGAAACTATTGGCTGGGCTTATTTAAGTTTTTATAACGCAGTGAAGTTTTCTTTAATTTTGTCTTTGAATACTGTTTCTGTTCCAGTTGTTCCATTTTCGTCCTCCAAAACTCTAATGAATTTCCATTTTACTATCAATATCTTCTACATTTTTATTTTATTTTCCCTTGAGTATTTACTTCAGTGTCTGAAGTTTGTTCTTGATATCACTAGCGGAGTTTTTGTGGGTTTTCTTTTTTCAGTATGATTTCTGTTCATTGCTACTATCCATTCTTGAGCTAGTGAAACAATTATATTCTTAGTTTATTTTGTATCACTGGTATGATACATCACAGTTATATTATGCAGGGCTCAGAGTTGGACACTTTTTTGTAAGTTAGCTTAATTTCTCTCCACGGTTTCCACCTCCACAGATGCCAAAATACATGTTATTATTTCCAGGAACGTTCTTTAAGATATGTATTAGTTTCCTATTGCGGCTGTAACAAATTTAGTGGCTTAAAACAACACGTTTGTTATCTTATAGTTTTGGAGATCAGAAGTCTAATACCAATTGGCTGAGTTGGGTTGCTCTTGGAGGCTCTAGGGGGCATAACTGTTTCCTTGTTTTCTACAGCTTCTAGAAAACACCTACATTCATTGACTCACGACCCCCCATATCAGATATCCAGAACTTTAATCACATTTGCAAGATTACCTTTTGCTTTGTAAAAGTGCCATGATTACAGGTTTGTAGATTTAGGACAAGGACATCTTGGGGGGGGGGCATTATTCAGTCTACTACAGGAAAGTTCAAATGTGATTATCCCAGTCACTGGCAAGTGTAGAGATGTCCACTCAGCCTTTGTCTTGTAATTCCCCCTTCCAGTTTGCTGAAAGTCCATGAGAAGGTCACCAGAAAGGGAAGCTGTATTCTTTTTGATATCTTTTCATAACAAACAGGTAAACAGTAACTAAGCTGTTTTCCTGAGTTTTGTGAACCACTCTAGCCAATGAGTTGAACCAAGGAGGGGCTCATGGGGACCTCTGATTTATAGCTGGTTGGTGAGAAGCAGAGGTGACAGTCTGGATTCTCAAATGGCATCTGAAATGGGGGTGAGGGCAGTCTCGTGGGATGGAACCACTAACCTGTGAGATCTGACACTATCTGACACTGATACATAGTGTTGGAATTGAGACACATTGTAGAACACACAGCAGGTGCCACGGAGAATCGCTTGGGGTGGGGAAAAGCCTCCATAGCTGGTATTAAAAGTATTTTAATGTGGTCCCAGGATGAGACTAAAGGAGAAACATGCTGGAGAAGAGGAGTTTTCCTACACCTGTCTTGTTGCATTTTACCAATCACATCAAACTCTTCCTCAGATTTTTTTTTTTTTTTCTGGTTCTGGCAGTAGACTACATGCTACTTATTTACTGCTCCAGACCAATTTTCTTGGTCCTTCAAGTTATCGTTGGTGCCGTTTCCTCTCTGTACCAATGTTTAACCAAAGTGCCCTCCACCCAGAACTCGTGTTAAGTGGAGCCCTCTGAACACCACTCATAGTCCACTTGGGTGTTGACTGAAAATCTCTTCTAAGAGCTTCAGCTGTTGCCTGTTCATACCACCTGCCCCAATTCCTAGTATTTAATACCAGCAACTCTGCTAGGCAACAATTAGGTCTGATCCTAATTCTACTGCCTGTATGTGGTTTATCAAACATAGAGAAAAAACTCTAGAATCTGCCATCCCCTAAAGGACTCCTCTTGTAGATACCACACCTCCTGCAATGAAACTCGCTCTGGCCACACACACCCCCCCCTTATGCTCAGCAGCTCTCCATTACAGGTGCTCAACACCGGTGTCCCCTTATCTTTTTCTGGAAGATAGAGAATGCCTATCAATGTGAAAAAGTTAAGTCTTCAACAGCAGGAGAGAGAAGGGAGAAACAGAATTCTGAGAGCCTTAAACAAATCTGTAGCTACATATCCTATTGCTAGAGAATGTAAATGATGGTTCTCATGGGACGTCGTGGGTCTGGGGGATTGGGAAGGGGAAGGAAAGTGCAAAGAAAGAATCTTTCAACTAACATTCATCCTGATGGCATTGTATGGGTGATGGGTTGATTTCCCTTTTCTGGCCACCCTTCCAATTAGTGAGACTTGTTCTCAATGTTGCTAAAAGTTGTCTGTCAATGGTAGTGTTCGTTGTTATCTTGTTCCATGACTTCATAGGAGTGAGGGCTACTACACACGCCATTTTAAATCAAAGTTCTTACACTTTCTTTCTCTTCTAGGAGAAACCCAGAAAGGACTGGAGGGGAAGGGGAGCTGGGAAGTGCTGAGCAAAAAGGTCTATGCAACGGTAGCAGGCAGTGGGCATACTTTGAGGGATGGGTTATGGGTGCTGCGTCTTATTCTGTGAACTAGTGTGAGGACATACCTCAAAAAATCAATAAAGAAAAAGAAAAGGCACACTGGGTTCTGCATACTCCAGATTTATTTGTGAAGTCTGGTCCCATCATTTATTTGGTCGCAGCCTTTGAGTTTGCTCACAGCTTTCTCTCCATCAGCCTCTCTTCTTTTCCAGGACAGGTTTCTTCTCTCCACATCTAAACTCACTTGGTCCCAGTAATTCTAGTTTCTCTTTCAACTGGATTCTTCCCTGGACCTCTTTTGGTACCTGCTGTGACAGATGCTAAGTAGCTCCTCCCTATTTCCCAGAAATTTCTAGCTGGCTCATCCCTGGATGCTTCACGTCCTTCTAGTCGCCCCTG
The DNA here is from genome assembly GCF_024610735.1 of Ursus americanus. Classification (NCBI taxonomy): domain Eukaryota; kingdom Metazoa; phylum Chordata; class Mammalia; order Carnivora; family Ursidae; genus Ursus; species Ursus americanus. The sequence goes on from NC_142154.1 coordinate 13,196,461, forward strand.
AACCCCCCCACCCACGGAAATCCATCCTGCCGGCACCTTTAGCTCAAGGAAAAGCTTCCTTGTTGTTCTTCATTCCTGTTCCTGCCCTGCTTAAACAGGCAGGTTCCAAGCCAACACCTTTTTACAAGACCCACTCATCAAAAGCTTTTCCAATTACCCTTTCAAAACCCAGTTCATTTGCATTGGTTGAGCTTGCTTTGTTTTGTTTTCCTCCAACAAACAGAGAATGTTTGGGGGACGGTTATTTATTTGCCACATTCTTCTTAGAGTCTGGCTGAAATTATTGAGTAAAACGGAGTCTGTTCTGCCCACATGGGGAGAAAATGGCTCAGCCTTCCCTCTCTGAGCCTCTCGGCTGTTTCGAGACCCTAGACCCTTCCTGGCCTTTGCTAGATTGGCCTCATGGGCCTAATTTTGGCTTCTGGAAGGCTCCAGGTATTTCGCCTGCTTTCCTCAGCCTCTTTTTTCCTTGGCTCTTTTCTTCCCTGAGGAGCGGGCTACAATCACCACAGCTCTCTCGGTGGACTTGTAGCTTCCGATCGTCAGTTCACAGATTCTCTAATTTTATTTAATGGTTTCATAAAGAAGCAACGGGGATTACAGTTCTTTACCAAAGTTGACACCCAGGGCACTGTATGCAGGAGGTTTAGAATATCCTTGTTTAAATGAAGCAGATAGTGGCTGGCTTTACATCTTTACATTAGTGGCTAGTTTTCACCGCTGTGTGGGGCAGGATAGAGATACTTGGTTTGCTGGGAACCCTTCTTGTTTCTGGGAGTCAAGTCTCCCTAGTTGTGGCCCCGGAGGAAACAGAGTTCACTTGATCCTGTCTGCTACATGTACGTTCATACACACTCCCATTTAAAAAAAACTCTTCCCGAATTTTCTTTTCAGGTTCCCAGTCACGTGGTCTGATTTCACTATATGGGAGATATGTCATGATAGCTTCCAAGATTCACTTCCTGAACTCCAGATAAATGTATATTTAACATGGCATATTTTTTGCAAGTCTCCAAGACTTGCAAGTCTCCAAGGGTCAGAGATGGGCATACTGCCAACTACCCTGAGGGCATGTGGGCTCCATCCGTCTCAGACTAATATTTCCCGGATAGGTACAACAAGGAGAAGTGGAGGCAGATTTGGTAAATTATGTCACCCAGAGTTGATGTCAGCCAAAAATGAGAATGTCACCCTTCTCCCATCTTCTACAATCATCTGAATCGGTCTGTGATTTTTTTTTTTTTAAGATTTTATGTATTTATTTTGAGAGAGAGGGAGGGCAGGGGGAGGAGCAGAGGGAGAGGGAAAAGCAGGCTCTGTGCCGAGCACGGAGCCCAATGAGGGCTCGGTCCCAAGACCCTGAGATCATGACCTGAGCTGAAACCAAGAGTTGGACGCTTAGCTGACTGAGCCACCCTGACGCCCGCAATCTGTGATCCTTAAGAGACTTTTGGAAATCATCATGGAGTTAATTATCATTCATTCATTTAACAAATACATTCTGAGTATCTACTCTGTAGCAGGAATTTGCTAGGTAGGAGGCATAAGCTGATACCCAAGCAGGCAGTCACTGATGTCAGTCTTGCAGCCTTAGGAGGACACAAAGTTAATGAGTGTTTAAACATTCCATTAAAAATAATAAGTACTGTACATTATATATAATAGTCCAAAATGGTACAATCTAAATAACTATCAACTGGTGAGTAGGAAAACAAACTATGGCATATCCACACAATGAAATATTATTTGTCAATAAAAAGGAATGAAATACTGATGTGTATTGTAACATATAAATTTGGATCTTGAAAACATTATGCTAAATGGAAAAAACTATATACAAGAGACCACAGCTTAAGTGTATCCATTTATATGAAATGTCTGCAAAAGGCAAGTCTGTAGAGATGGAAAGTACATTTTTTTAATAATAATAATAATAATATTTTTTATTGTAATATGTTAGTCACCATACAGTACATCCCTGGTTTTTGATGTAAAGTTCCATGATTCATTACTTGCATATAACACCCAGTGCCCTCCTTAATACCCATCACCAGCCTATCCCATTCCCCCACCCCCCTCCCCTCTGAAGCCCTCAGTTTGTTTCGCAGAGTCCATAGTTTCTCATGGTTCATTCCCCCTTCTGTTTACTCCCCTTTCTTCTTCCCCTTCTTCTCCTACCGATCTTCCTAGTTCTTATGTTCCATAAATGAGTGAAACCATATGATAATTGTCTTTCTCTGCTTGACTTGTTTTGCTTAGCATTATCTCCTCCAGTCCCGTCCATGTTGCAGCAAATGTTGAGATGGAAAGTACATTAATGGTTGCTTGGGCCTGAGGTGAGAATGAAGAGTGACTCTCAAAGGGCATGAAGCAAATGATCTGAAATTGAATTGTGGCAATGGTTGTACAACTCTTTTAAGTTTGCTTGAAGTAGAAAACATTGAATGTATGCTTCAAACAGGTGAATTTCATGGCATGTAAGTCATACCTCAAAAAAGTTGTTTAAAAAAATCTTTAAGAATTAATTAAGATCTCTCATCTATGGAACATAAGAACTAGAATGATCAGTAGGGGAAGAAAGGGATAAAGAAAGGGGGGGTAATCAGAAGGGGGAACGAAACATGAGAGACTATGGACTATGAGAAACAAACTGAGGGCTACAGAGGGGAGGGGGGTGGGGGAATGGGATAGACCGGTGATGGGTAGTAAGGAGGGCACATATTGCATGGTGCACTGGGTGTTATACACAACTAATGAATCATCGAGCCTTACATCGAAAACCGGGGATGTACTGTATGGTGACTAACATAATATAATAAAAAATCATTATTAATAAAAAAAAAAAAAGAATTAATTGGGCCAGGGGGCGCCTGGGTGGCATAGCGGTTAAGCGTCTGCCTTCGGCTCAGGGCGTGATCCCGGCATTGTGGGATCTAGCCCTACATCAGGCTCTTCCACTATGAGCCTGCTTCTTCCTCTCCCACTCCCCCTGCTTGTGTTCCCTCTCTCGCTGGCTGTCTCTATCTCTGTCGAATAAATAAATAAAATCTTAAAAAAAAAAAAAAGAATTAATTGGGCCAATAAATCCCAAAAATTATTACTTGAAAAATTCTTGCCCTAAAGGAATTTAGGAGGGGGTATGATAAAGGATCAATGTGCCTATGTATGTGTCTCCTTAAATAAGGTGTGTCTCCTTAAATAAGGTGTGTCTCCTTAAATAAGGTGGCCGATGAAGATTTTGCTCAGGCAATAACACGGAGAAATCAGAAGGGTAAGAAAGAGCCAACGACAAGAACCCCTGATGGAAGAGACTATGAGTGAGAAAGATTAGCTTCCTGGGATGGGGCAAATTTCAGCCTTTCTGAGGAACTGAGGAGAGGCCCATGTGGAGGGAACTATGTTGCATAGGGCCATATGATCCATGGAAATTAGCTGAGATTCTATTCTCAGTGTAATATCAATCCACTGCAGAGCTTGGAACAGGGCAAGAGTGAAGATGGGGAAAATCAGATCAGATGCTGTTCTACGGCTCAGGAGAGAGAGGATGTCTTGGGTGAGGGCGGCAGAATGACAGAAATAGATCCATATGGTATTGATGCTTGAGATAGACTCCCCCACAATTGATTTGAGAATTGGGTTTTGGAAAGAGAAGAATCAAAGAGGACTTCCATATTCCAGTTAAAGAATTTGCTAAGACGATTTCCTATGAAGATGAAGAAGGAGGTAGGAACACGTTTGGGCAGCAGGAGAATCAGGAGTTCCAATTTGGACACTTTGAGTTAAAATGTCTCTGAAACCAAAGGAAGGGTGCTGGAGAAGGCAAATGAAATGTAGGTTTGCAAAAGACACCAAGGTTATTGACCTGTGAGCCCAAGAAAACACAGAAGAACACGATATTGCACAATCTTATAAAAAAGAGACCTGAGAAAGAGAGAGTGGGCACCATCAGATACAATGAGGATTGCCCAAATGGAGGCCCTGAGCCTGCGTAAAGCAATTTCTTGTAGGAATGATGATAGGAGCCACAGAGGGATCAGCTGAGACCTGAAGGGAATGAGAATATGGAGGCCACGTATGTGGATGACTCAAAATTCTTGGACCAGAAAGGAAGATGAGGGAGTGGCAGTACTTTTAGGGAAATGAGGAATCAAGAGAATGGGAGCATATCCATTAGGATTAGTTTGGGCTCCAAATGTTAGAAAACCGAACAACTTGATAGATGTCTATTTTTTCCCCCCATTATGTTAGGCAGTAAGAAGTTCTGGGCTGCTGTGGTGGCTCCCCAAATACCAGAGCCCAAATTCTGCTACTTTATAACTACGTCAACAAAAACATGAGGAGGGAGTGCTCGGGTGGCTCAGTTGGTTAAGCATCTTTGGCTCAGGTCATGATCCCAGGGTCTTGGGTTCAAGCCCCGTATTGGGCTCCCTACTCAGTGGGGAGTCTGCTTCTCCCTCTGCCCCTCCCCCTGCTCGTGCTCTCTCTCTCTCAAATAAATAAATAAAATATTTTGAAAAAGAGGGAGTGATGGAAAGCTCAGGTCCTCCCATTTTGAAGTTGCTTCCAAGACGTTGAGGTCCTGCATCTGCTAACTCAATCACATGGCCACACCTTGGTGAAGAGAAGCTGGAGAACATTCTCTCTTCTAGGTGTTGATGGACTCAGCTAAATACATGGGTTCTTTAATCAAGGGGAGAAAGGAATGATGGACATTGGAGATCAATTATCATCCTTTGCAGGGTTTGAGTTTTGTTTGTGAGTTTGCTTTTTTGTTTAGGTGTTTGTACTGTTGAGTTTGTGAGCTGATCCAGTAAAGGAGTGTTGGCTACAGGAGAGCAAGGGACCAAAGTCCACAAAATCCTTGAGAAGGATGAGGAGACAGGATTCAGAGCCAAAGTAAAAGGGCTGGCTCTTTGAGAACAGAAGGCATCCATCATCAGTTGTAATTTTGAAGGATAAAGGTAAGCCAGGGCCATTGTAGGAAAGCCTTAATATTTAAAATTCTGTAAAAGATGAGATTCCCAACTGATGGCACTTATTGTCCAGGTGACATTTGTAGTGAGGTCAACTGAAACTGGAAGCTTCAGGAGAGAGGGAGGGTGTGGAATTTTTTTATTGCCTTGGAGATCCCACACAGTGGGGAAACTGGGCGGAGCTCCCAGGCAGTGATAAGAGTCCATGTGAAGCTTGGGATTTTATTCTTAAAGTGGAACCAAGGTTAGCCAGGGTCAGACCATATTAGCCAAGCGAAGCTACTGGCACAGAGACGTGGAAGGCAGATGGTTGAGTGAATCCAACGCCGGGGTTTGGCAAAGCAAGTACTAGAGGCTAGAGAAGGTGAAGTTGTTACAAAACTTGGAAGGAAGTAATAATGATCATCACCCTAATCATCATCAATCGGTTTCAATCACAGCTCTTTATTGATGTAATGGCTCATTTGCATAGGACACCTCTTGCTTATCAGAACTTTTATAGCTTCTCTTTGTTGTTCCTTAAAACTCTTTTTTTTTTAACTTTTGTGGTTCATGGGATGTTTTCCTATATACATGAAATTGTTCTTAATTTAAGTCCATTTCCCAAATTATTACTTTTCACTTTGAAAAAAAATGGTTCTGCATTGCATCCCTCTTCCTTGTCTGAACTCTCTCCAAGTTCTCTGTCCCCTTTTGAAATGTGGAACCAAAGGTTTGTCCTCCTTTAGCCATATTCTATGGGAAAAACTACCCAGATTTCAAAATGTTGGGGTGCCTGGGTGGCTCAGTCGTTAAGTATCTGCCTTCGGCTCAGGGCATGATCCTGGAGTTCTGGGATCGAACCCCACATCAGGCTCCATGCTCTTCTGGGAGCCTGCCTCTTCCTCTCCCACTCCCCCTGCTCCTGTTCCCTCTCTCACTGGCTGTCTCTCTCTCTGTCAAATAAATAAATAAAATCTTTAAAAAAAAATGTTATTTACATCCGAGCTGTGATACAGGAACAAGAAATAAATTGGAAGGAGCAAGGGACAATTCCTGGCCCTGATTTTCTTTTCCCGGGCCTTTCCTTGTCTTATGCCCAGGTTGGTCTACCACGGTATCTTGGATTTCCTGATTTTTCCACTCCTCCTACGCTCCCTATTCCACTTCAATTTCCTGGGAACTGTAAGGAATACCAAAACCTGCTCCTCTTTTGTTTGGTGATTAAATGTATCACTGAGTACAATGATATTTCAGAAGTATTTCTGCAAGAACAACATCTCAAATTTCCAATCTCATTTTGCATTTGGGTTCTAATTTCCAGAAAATGTGCTTAATTTATGGTCATCTGCAAAAGCTGGAAAATAAGTTCTTGGTTTCGAGCTCAGCTTCCTGGTCGCCACGCTGTCCTCAGAAGATGGTAGAATGAGGTCCCTGTGACATAGCTTCACGAGGCCCTGGAGACAGAGGTTCAGCCACAGGGACTAGGGGATGACCCACGCCACAGACTGTCCTTTCTAAAAATTTTTTTAAAATTTTAACTAGGCTCCGCGCCCTATGTGGGACTTGAACTCACGCTCTGAGATTAAGAGTGGCATGTTCTATCGACTGAGCCAGCCAGGCACCCCCAGACTGTTCTTTCCTTCAGGTCATAAAAAAATAAATAAAATGTATATGTGTGTATATATATATCCATGTATAATATGTGTATATAAGTGCATGTGTATATGTGTGTGTATAAAGCACACATATAATTTGTACAAATATATTTCTATATGGATAAATACATTAGCATATATTATATACATACGTTTAAATATGTATGCTCCCTGATTTAGCACTGGATTACACTCTAGAGCCACTACCATCTTAACGTCTGCATTAATTGCTCCCAAAGCAAATGAGAAGTTACAACAATAATAACCATTCCTTTAAAGGAAAGAAAATGCCCTTTGCCATTTACTTTAAAAGTCTTCATTAATTTCTCACCAGAGTTGTGGTCTCAAACCCACCAATATCTTTTCTACTGTACTTTTCAACATATTATTTCCCGTACGTTGGTGAAATGTTCCCGGTTGCCAGGCAGTGTCCCACCCGCTCAGGGTCCTTGTGGTACCTGGTATTTGGCTCCCGAACCATGCTCTACAGACTTGATGGAACGTGTGAAGAAAAGGACGTCTCCATTTGCCTTTGTCTTTAAGAAAGTGAGTAATTGTCTCCCTCCTTGCCTCTTTCCTCCATAGAGAATTTACTGGCCCAAATTTTTAAAAAAGCTCCTACCACACTCCCATTTTCTGTAAGTGCAATTAGTTGCAGGTACAAAATTTGGAGCAAAGAGGCCTCTCGTGGCCTGTTGTGCCTGCAGTTATCCAACTGTGGCTGCAGTTTTTCAGTGCACAACTGATTGCACCCACAAAAAGAAAGGCTACACTCTGAAAATGGGTCCCTTTAAGACAGTTGGGGGATTGCATGCCTCCAGTTGGCAAATTGCAATCTTTTATAGAGACACAGCCATCGCTCCGGCTCGCACTGCAAGTCTGAAATCCAGGTTAGGCATCTCCAGTGAGGGAGAGGGGTCCCCCCCACCCCGAAGCAGGTGCAGAGCCCCTCTGCAACTCCACCTCAGCCCCAGCTTCACCTTGACCTACCGGTGGACAGTGCATTAGCATTCAGCATTCCTGATTCCATCGCCTGCTTAGTTCACCAGTCACTCTCCAAAAGGGTTTGAAGAGAGAAGCTCGGTCACACTGTCAATATAACACATTTAACCAACTCTAAATTTGCTTTAAAGAGACAGCTACAAAGATTGACTTTTGCAAAGTGACTCACTCCACCATGCAGCAAGAGACGTCCATTGGCTCCCGACTGTTATTAACTGTGTCACTGAGTACATAAGAAAGGGTGTTGAAGGAATTCCAGTGTGAATCCACTAATTCAATAATCCAATAACATAAATTCAAGTAATGGATATTAATACTATGTTCAAAACACGCTCACAACTTTTATATCTCTCTTTCTCCAGCAGACAGAGCATGCGTCGCTGAGAGGCTCCTGATGAAATAATAAAACCCAATTCTCATCTAGAAAAAAGAATCATTATAGGAGGATGGTAATTTACTTTATATGACCTTCAATTGATTATTCTAGGGCTGCTCCACAAATATCACAGGAGCTATTGATCGTAAAACCTACCAAATAGATCTCTAATAGCTTTTACTGGGCAAAAATAATTATGCTTGCACTGTGGTCAAACACACATAAACCAATGTGGAGGTATTAATGTATGCTATTATTACCCATCTGTCTGCGAGGTATGGAGAAGACCCTTCATGGGAACACACTATGTCTAAGGCCATGAAAGCTCAATATCCAAGCCAACAATTACAGCCAGTTACACTGAAAAAAAAAATTGATTACTGTAACTAAAAGCTAGGGCTGGAAAACAGAGGCTGCAGCTTGCTTAATAAAAGTAAAATCATAACAAGAGAAATCCTAATTGAGGAGGAGTCCCTGGCCGGGCACAGGCAGAAATTGAATTTCCCCGTGGTGTTGGCAACAGAGTAACTTTTCAGAGTCAAGAGCTTTCTATCCGGCCCAGATCAAGATCAATGATCAACACCCGTAAAAGGTCAGGATGTCTAATCAAAGAACAGATCATCTATCTCGCAAGGAAAAGTGTACAACATAATCCAGAAATGTGGCACTGCTGGCCACGGAGAGCGAGAAAAACCCGGGGAAGGAGAGATTCCAGTTCCGCCGTGATGAACACGAAGAATGCTCCGCTCCTACAAAATGTGTCGCCAGACGTGGGCAGGCAATGGCAGGTGGCTCAGGTGGGTCCCGAGCCGCGAATGAGCAGAAGCCGCAGCGGAGGAACTTCTCCAAGTTCTGAGAAAAAGAATTTAGCCTTCAAAATTCCCCAGCGAGCAAAATTCCTCCTATCCCTCGCTCTCCAGCCGCCCCCTCCCAGCCAGTATCTTAAATAATAATGAAAACATAAATGCGTTAATACAAAAAACAAACGAAAACAGCCCTTGCTCTCAAGGTGTTAAAATGAGGAGTGATCAATTTCCAACACCTGGAAGAAACAGAGCAGCATGCGAATAAAAGTAAGTGATGGATGGCAAAAAAAAAAAAAAAAAAAAAAAAGGAGAGATTGAGACTGTCAACTCCGTGTGGACCGCGTGTATTTGATGGCGGAGGGGAAAAGGGGGGCGGTTGTATCCCATGAAACGGAACAGAATAATATCCCATGAATCCTATCCATGGATCCCATGAAACAGAACAGAAATGGAATGTGCAGCTGGAGGGCCGTGCATGCCAACGACAGGGAAGGTTTTCTAAAGCACTTATATTCAGACCACACCCAAGACCAAGAGAATCCGAGTGTGGCTCTAGGCATTGGTATTTTCTTAAAAAAAATACAAAACCAAAAAACCAAAACCCCAAAGAAACAAAAACAAAAACAAAACCCCAAAACCCACAAACCCAGGCTTGGGTCTCATGTGAAGCCAGGTTTCAGAACGACCAACTTGGAGGACCTGAGGGCCTTCTTAGCCGTAGGAGCTCTCAAACAGATGAGAAACCTGGACCTTCCCAAGCCTACCCCTCCCTCTGGCAGTAATATGCCTCACATGTTTGTTTCTCTTCCTTTTGGCATTATCAGTTCCAGTTGTGAAAGGCAGGAAAACTGGAGTCACTGATCTCTCTTTCATGATTTATGATTCAGGAGGCAGCCAGGGGTGGAGGGTTGGGGGTGATGCTTACTGCTGTGGTTGCTGTTATTTATTTTTATTTTTATTTTTATTTTTATTTTTATTTTTATTTTTATTTTTTAGACACATGCTTTTCTGGAAAACCTTGAAGCCCCTGGCAGGGCTGTCCCCCCCCCCGCCCCAAGGCCTTGCCTGGACATAACTGACATTTACATAGACACACTCTTGGAACATAAGGGGGAGGGGTGGGGATTCTGCTTGCCCTCAGTTGTTCTCAAATTACATGATAAAGTAAATGTACTGGATCCTTTACACCGAAAGGAGTTATAGAGTCCAGTTATAAAATCCATAACACCTTAGCGGGACTCACTGTAGTTGCTTCCTCAGAAAAGCCAAGGAACCCAGACCCACCCTTAAAGGCAAGGTGATTGCTCTACAATTAGTTGACCTATTTGGAAAATGAAGGCTTCCCAGTGGTTTGAGGTTCTGCTCATTTTTTTTTTTTTTAATTTTACAAGTTGGTTGTTTTTGTTTGTTTGTTTGTTTGTTTGACCACCCTTGAGGTCCAGGTTAGGTTTTTGCTCGGAGTAGTTTGTGTAGCCTATGGAGATTAGTTATTAGCGCTGTGTTAATATCTTGCACTTAGGTCTGGGGTGGGGGGGAGTGTCAGGGAGGAATACTGCCTGAAGTCTGCATGGGCCAGGCTGATTTCAGACTTGGCTTGCAAACTCATCCTGGGTCCTTGCTATCAAAGGAACGGACCAGAGGCAAGGAATTCTATCACTCAAATGTGTTCTCACTTACTCCTCCCTTCCAAAGGTGAGTATCTTAATTCTTTCACTTTTTAGAGACCAAACCCAGTGAGGGCCCGTGTGTGTCCACACACACGGATGGCAGCCCACTCCAAAGCAGGCGTGTGCATGAAGGGAGAACGTGTCCCCTCACGTTCCTGCAGCCTCCCCGGGCCGCCAGCGGCGGCTCGGCCGCGCACACCGTCCCTGTCACCCGAACGTACCTGCCCGGTTCTGGCCTTGGAGAACGCCGGGGCTGCAAGGGCACCGCCAGCCGGCGAAGCGCGGCGAGGGGAGCGGAGGGGAGCGGCGGGCCGTCCCGCAGGTGCGCCCCACCTGCCGCCCGATTGGCCGCGGCGGCGGCGCTCGGCGGGAGGAAGGCGGATGATGGATGGCCTGTCTGCCGGCCCGGGTCCGAGCAGCGGGGGGCTGGCGAGTGTAAATACGAGCTCGCTCCGCGGCTCCCGGCACTGGGCGGGGAGAGCAAGATGCCTACACAAAAGGACCGGGCTCGGAATGTTTAGATTTTGAAGATTAGTTTCTATTATATCTCTGTGGGAGAAAGGAAAACGCACTATGGGAAAGTGGAGGGCGAAGAAGCTCGCCTCATTTGGGACTGATGCTTGACAAATCATTTAGCCATCCGAACCATCCCTGAGCCTCCCCATCCCAAATTGCAAACAGTTTTTAAGTCCTATTTCCCATTTATGGGAGTGATGCCCTATCGGTTATCTGAGAAACAATACGAAATCAGACCTGCACAGTTGCATTCTCTTATCTCAGGCAACATTAAGATCATTGAAAATAGGTTTCAAAAACTGGGGGTGGGGGGGGGGACAATGCACTTTAGATGGTCTCTGCAGGATAAAAAAATAAGACAATTGGATATTAAATGCTAAAAAAACTTTAGCTCAAAAAGAATAGAATAAAATAGAAGAATGTGTTCTAGAGATAATTTTGCACTCTAGAATGTGTAAAATTTTCATAATTTGTCTAGCTTTTATGTGCTTAAAAGTCATGAGCAATTTGAATATGTTTTGTTTATCCTTGCAAAAAGATGACAGCACATGGTTTTAGGCAATTCGATTTAAGAAGTGTCCTTTTAAAAACTCATTAGGTTGAGAGTAGGGATTGAAGCCGACAGAAGGATAACAGGAAAAAATATGTCATGAACCACCGTGGAAATGGGGTTGGTAGAGAGCTATTGTGTCATCCGGGCTCTTCTCTGGCAACTGAAGGACAGGTCCATTCACTGTATTTTCCCCTGTACAGGCTGCAGCGCTAAAGCGAATACATCTCGCCTGTCAAGGAGTAGGTCAGTCCTGCCTATAAGCTGATTCTTTCACCTCTGTGAGCAAAGTAGTTTAAGAAAAACAGTGGGATTTTTCAAAATATGGGAATATTATTCAATCTCATTGTGCGTTAGAATACCCACCATCCTCTTCTGCCCTAGTGACTACCATCACTAAGAAAATAAAAACCATGTTTAAAATAGCAATAAGTGAAATGGAATCATGTCTCGGAGGTGTATTTTAGCAAATTGTGGTTGAAAACGAGTCAGGGGAGGAAGAACCTAGCTCCACGCATCTCTCTTTGAAATACCGTATTTTAACGGTGTAAAAGTAAGTCAAAAAAATTAAAGAAACTTTACTTATCTGACTAGCACAGATAGCATATCTGCCCTCCCCCACAAAAAAGCACACACAAATTAAATTCAAGTATGTTTCTTTCTGGAATTGTTTTTATGTATGATTAAATACTTATAAAAGAGTTCATTTGAATCCTGTGGGGGGTTTTCATATATTATGTCAAAAGAACTTTTTAATATTATTAATCAATTTTAATAACATTTAATCAATTTTACTAACACCATAATATTTCCTTGAGTGTATATATAATTTGATTAACCATTTCCTCATTGTTGGATACTTAGGTAGCTTCTAGCTTTCAGTAAAGTAAATAATACAGGAGGGAACATCTTAAAAAATTTCCATCTTCTGAATTATTGATTTCAAAGAAACTTTTTAAATGGAATACATAGGCCATGCATGTTTAATGAACACCTTGATATTTTTTACAATAATTTCCAAATTGTTTTACCGAAGAAGAAGAAGAAGAAGAAGAAGAAGAAGAAGAAGAAGAAGAAGAAGAAAAAGAAGAAAAAGAAAGGAAAAGAAAGACAAAAATGCTGTAGCATTCAATCCTACCAATAGGAAAATATCGGATCACATATTTTACAGTACGTTTAGAGTTACTGAGAATACTAATAAAAAATATCTGGTAATATAGCAGGTGTGACTTTCTTTGATTTTTACTTTCTTTGATTATTAATGAAGTTATCTTTTGTGCTCCTTTTAAAAAATTGGTTTTGCTTTCCCTCTTTTGAATTTCTGGTTCCCCTTTTATGTAATTATTGAGATACCTTGAGTCCACATATTAAATTGAAATATAGCATTTTTACAAATTACTCTTTCATGGTGTTCATTTTGACCTAGGGTGGTGTCCCCTGGTTAAATGATCATAGCAAGAAATCCCTGACAAAACTGGGCTAACTCGCGGTTTGAGATGATCTATTGAATTTAGATTTCCAGCAAGCTTCTGCTTCCCTTCCATTGTGACACATAAAATGATATTATCATCTGTGAAATTACCCCGGAAACTTAAGGTACTTCATAGCAAATCGTATGCTCTCATTAGGAAACTCAGAACCCGTTGATCCTTGCACTAGCTTTCTTTCTCGTCTGAAAATTCGTGTTGTTTCCTTAAGCTGTGATGTGGTCGTTTAAAAATGCCTTCGTGCGTTTCGGCACCTTCGCAAGTGCACCAGTGCCCAGTAAATAAAGTAGCAGCCCATGTCCCTTTTAGCAAAAGCTATATATCTGTTCAGACTTGTAATTTGCTCCGTTTATATCCTTTGCCCTTGAACTCTGGTTATTAACGCAATGTTTCTCCAAATGATACCATATAACTCTGCTCGGAGCACATTCACGGTGACACCACGCAAACATTCCAAGGGCCAGGGCCAGCTGAGGAAGGGAAGAAATGATGACTGAATTGTGGGAGTTTCAGCACATTACTCACAATGGGGCGGTTGTAAAACTATGGCTGTGAATATTCAAATGGCAACAAGGCCAGCGCCAGACTTTTGCTAATATTCCGAGGTCTGGTCGGGAAGCAATTTCGCAAAGTAGCTTTGATTAAAAAGGAACCGCTAGAGCACTTCTCCCAAGAAATGAACTAAACACCCATCCAAGGATTTGAGGCAGGTGTCCTAATTATACATCTTAAAAAAATTATTTGTGGTCAGTCTGGGGATGCGGGTGGGAATTTTTGCTCCGTTATAAACCGCAGATTGTATAGGGACTGGAACTCTAGACCAAATTCCTTTGTGTAAACTGTCATGAAATGCACCCATTTTTGTTTGTTTGTTTGTTTGTTTTAAGTAGTTTGCATCCTATATCTTATATAAGACAATTGAGCATGGACTGGGTCTAATACTGTTTTCATTTTAAAAATTTAAAAAAATGTACTAATTAATACTGTGTGAAATTTGGGAGAGGAAGTAGGACCAGTCTCCCTCTACAATTTCTGTGAAGGGAATGAATGTACTGATTAACCAAATTAATAATTTAGGTTTGATCGCAGAGACGGTGTGAAGCCTACTTTGGAGAGGAAATTGTTCACCTACGTTTTAGAAAAGGACATTTACAAAAAAGCCCCTTTCTTTTCAAATGAGAAAGTCATACATATAGAATAATCTGTGAAAGAAAGAGGCTGCTCGACTTAGCCTATTTTGAAATGTGGTATTTGTTTCAAAATAATATCTGTAAGAAGTTTATTTTCTCCAAGCTCTTTATTTAAACAGGTTTCAGTAAATTCATGTTGCAATGACCTTACAACAAGTTTTGGTTTTGGGGGGGGGGGCAGCATTTTACCCTTAAGCAAATTGTTCATGGCAATGAGATTTAATTGGTACACCTCCTCCAAAAAATTCTTGGCTATGCTTAATGCAGTTCATACAAAAAAATGTTGATGGGAATGAGAAAATAATATACCATCAAATATCAAATTTTATGCTGGTACATTAGCTGCCATGAAACCTCCGGCCACAAGTCTTAGAACTCACTATGTGCCTTTAGAAAGAAAGAAAGACTTCTAACTACTCCAATTGACCACATTATTAATGCACAAAAGATGATTTGAGTACAGTTACATGCGTAAATACCCACGTGAATATTGCCAATAGAAAATAAATAAGCCCTAGCTTCCCAAGAACACCAAGCACACCTGTAAAATATTAGTTGCCCCCATTTCAGTATTATTTCCAGAGGAAAATGAATTCTAGGTTCCAAGTGAGAAACAGCAAGAATACTCTGGAAAACAGTCTTTTCATGAATATGGAGCTGTCCATTTCCTTCCTATTCTCCCTCTAATCAGCTGTACCTACATTAAAGGAGATTTTTCACATTTAATTAAAGAGACCCTTCTAGGGATCTGAAGTTGAGCACACAGTTTGACTAAGGAAGATAAAAATACAGATAAGGGATTTTTAATTTTTTTCTGAGAATTTTAGACTCTCCTATTTAGAATCTCATATTTACTGCATGAGCAGACTCGAGGAAGACACCTTGGTTACATCATTCATTCCCGAATTCCCAGGTGACGAGCACCTCAGGAATGAGCCCAATCTTATTATTGAATTAAATGAATAAATAAACACAGTTGAAAGTTTATTGTTGCACATCATGGGACTGAAATGTAATGAAATTATGGGCTTTATAATATTAAGTGATTTTAATTAAAGTAAATCTTGTGTTATGGTTTCCTAATCCTAAAATTTCCCAATGTTTTGTTTTATATATTTCATTCAGAAAATGATGATTCCATTGTGCTAGTAAAACCAAGTTTGGGGGCACCTGGCTGGCTCAGTCGGTAGAGCATGCGACTCTTGATCTTGGGGTTGTGAGTTCTAGCCCCACATTGAGCATAGATCTCACTTTAAAAAAAATGAAAAAAAAAAAAATAAAACCGAGCTTGAGGAACCTGGCTTGTATTCTTTTTTGTCCGTTGTCTGGGCTGATTGCTAAACTGTACATGTGAACTAAAACTGTGTATGATGTTACATGCATATTTTATACAGTTGCAAAGGGAACTTATATTATTTGGTGGAAAGCATGTGGTGTATTCTTGATAGAATGAGAGCACAGCTTATTAAAAATTCCGAATGACTTGAACTTTGGTTGTCCACAGACTAAACTTTGGATTTTCTACTTTGTCCTCCTAAATAAAATACATTTTTGTATAATGTGGATTCTGTGTAGTAAGGTTACACCCATCACAGTTTCAAACATCGAATTCTGAAATGTTAAGAAGGCTATTCGCCCCTGGGGCGCCTGGGTAGCACAGTCATTAAGCGTCTGCCTTCGGCTCAGGGCGTGATCCCAGCGTTCTGGGATCGAGCCCCACATCAGGCTCTTCCACTGGGAGCCTGCTTCTTCCACTCCCACTCCCCCTGCTTGTGTTCCCTCTCTCACTGGCTGTCTCTCTGTCAAATAAATAAATAAAATCTTAAAAAAAAAAAAAAAAGAAGGCTATTCACCCCTGATTCTGCCCTTCATCCCATTTCTCTTTCCCTAAAGGCAAGTATTTCTAATATTTCCATTGAATTCTATTAGAATTTGCTTCCCTAACATGTTTTGTGTGGCTAATTCTTAAAAATTTCTTTCTCTTCTTTTTCTCCTTCTTAGTTTAGCATTATTTTCGTGTGGGAAATAATCTATTTACTTTCCCTAAAGAAGATCAAGATTTGTCTTTACTATCCCTGCCCCCAACAATACCCATATCCTCATTTTCTTAATAGTTAATGTTATAATTTTTAAATTAATATTCCATGTGCCTTATCACTAATAAATTCTACTGAGGGCTGTGCTTCTGAACATTTCTTTTTTTGCACAATTTCTGTTTCCCCTGGTGTTAGTAATTGCTTTTTTTGTTTGTTTGTATGTTTTTTTACTTTCTAGTAATTGCCACTATGGCATCATCAATTCCTCTCCCAATCTCTGAAGCCTCTCTCAAAACGTTCATATACTTTGGTTCCTCTAACAAAGGCTTTCTTTATTATTGATTTTTATTTTTTAATTTAAATTCAATTATTTAATATATAATGTATTATTTGTTTCAAGGGTACAGGTCTGTGATTCATCAGTCTTATATAACATCCAGTGCTTATTACAACACATACCCTCCCCAATGTCCATCACCCAGTTACCCCATCACCCCATGCACCTCCTCTCCGGCAACCCTTAGTTCGTTTCCTAAGATTAAGGGTGTCCTATGGTTTGTCTACTTCTCTCATTCTTTATTGTTTCTTTTTTCTTTTCTTTTCTCTTTCTTTCTTTCTTTCTTTCTTTCTTTCTTTCTTTCTTTCTCTCTCTCTCTCTTTTTTTTTTGCAAAAGAAAGGGCTAGTATTCAAAATCTATAAAGAACTTATCAAACTCAACACCCAAAGAACAAATAATACAATCAAGAAATGGACAGAAGACAAACAGACATTTCTGCAAAGAAGACATCCAAATGGCCAACAGGCAAAATGAAAAAGCAGTCAACATCACTGGGCATCAGGGAAATAAAAATCTAAATCACAATGAGATACCGCCTCACACCAGTCAGAATGGCTGAAATTAACAAGTCAGGAAACAACAGATGCTGGGGAGGATGTGGAGAAGGGGGAGCCCTCCTATACTCCTTGTAGGAAATGCAAGTTGGTGCAGCCACTCTGGAAAACAGTGTGGAGGTCCCTCAAAAAGTTGAAAATAGAGCTACCCTACAACCCAGCAATTGCACTACAGGATATTTACTCCAAAGATACAAAGGTAGTGATCCGAAGGGGCACCTGCATCCCAATGTTCATAGCAGCAATGTCCACAATAGCCAAACTATTGAAAGAGCCCAGATATCCATCGACAGATGAATGGATAAAGAAAATGCAGTACATACACACACACACACACACACACACACACACACACACACACACACACAGGAATATTACGCAGCCATCAAAAAGATAAAATCTTGCCATTTGCAACATGGATGGAACTAGAGGGTATTATGCTAAGTGAAAGAAGTCAATCAGAGAAAGACAATTACCATATGATATCACTGATATGTGGAATTTAAGAAACAAGGCATGAGATCATAGGCGAAGAGAGGAAAAATAACCAAGGCTTTCTTTAAAAAAAAATCTTTCCAGGGAGCACCAGGCTGGCTCAGTACAAAGAGCATGTGACTCTTGATCTCAGGGTAGTGAGTTCAATTCCCACATTGTGCGTGGAGCCTACTTAAAAAAAATAAATAAAATTAAAAAATAAATCTTTCCGGGACCTTCTGGCCTACCTATCCCTACACTAGCTGCCCTTGTAATCTGGGCACAACTGTCAGTCTGGGCTCTCCCTTCACAACTGTGCTGGGAGATGCCTCAACTGTCTCTTGTGTTGGGTATTCTATTTTCTATATCCCCTTTCTTTCTGTTTCTTGATTAATTTTCTTCTGTATGTGGTGCCCATCCTCCTATGGCTAGCTATAAAAATATGAGGAAGACTTCACAGGCTAAAAATGTTCTTATTTTGTACAACCTACTTGCTAGTAGTCTGGCTTGGACTGAAACTCTAGGGTAGAATATATTTTCCATTTGAGTTCTACAGATACCTGTATCCAGAAGCCTTAAAAAAAAAAAAAAGATGATAACATAGTTAGCACTATCTATTAAAACGGAAAAGAAAGACTTATCCTTTGAAAGAAGAGTTTGATAATTTTATTTGTGGTTATAAAGTACTTTGCAGTTTTTGAAAATTTTTGGTAAGAAATATTAAAGTACCATAATGTGTAAGTTTCCACCTTTCTAGAAGATGATAATTATGCATACCACATGTCTTAGTGTTTTCTTAAGATTATTTCAACAACTTATATTGTTTAAATGCTATTTTGAGGGATGTTTGGGTGGCTCAGTAGGTTTAGTGGCCGAGTCTTGATTTTGGCTTGGGTCATGATCCCAGGGTCCTAGGATCTGGCCCCACGGAAGGCTCCCTGCTCAGAGGGGAGTCTGCTTCTTCCTCTTCCTCTGTCTCTCCCCCCACTCACACTGTCTCTCTCTCTCAAATAAATAAATGTCTTTAAAAATGCTATTTTGAAGTATTATTGTTAATTATTTCAGCAATTGATTATTCCTGATGTTAGTGAAGAATGTCGACTATGGAATGGAAATAGGAAGAATGTATGACGCAGAATTGAGTTCTGTGTTGGCCAACAAAGCAAAAGGTACCCCATATTAAAGAAAATTAATTTCTATTATGAGATTATTGAAGAGTGAAAATGAAAATGGGAGAGAGAGATTATTGAAGACTCATATTCAACGATGTAAGATTTAATTAAAGTAAGTTATTTCAAACTCTACTTGCAGATGCAAATGTTAATAAACTGAGTGCTGGATCTCAAACACACTTTCCTAAAATCTTCAAGTAAAGTCTGCTACTCATCATCAAAATATTGAGACAACTATTCTTCTGAATATGCAATTCTCCACATCGTGTTTGAATAAACATTCTACCTCTTGAGTGATTTATTGAATTAACCTCGATTAATTCTAATTGGCAAGAAAGCCGGTATATTTCTAAGAATGCTCCATAATATCAGTGCTTTCGAGAATTATACACAGTGAAGTAAAAAGCAGAGTGGATATAAAATAAGATTTTAAAAATATTACCAAGTTTAATATCATTCTCATAAGCTTCCCAAGTCCAGTGCAATATATTCAGGCCTGTGAAGGTCAATACAAAATGACAGATTGAAATACTGTGCGTGACTTGCAAAAGTCATTTTTGGGCAAGCTGTTTCCCAAGACTTAAATTAAATTAAAGCATACCTTGCTTGAGACGTTTTTATTTTAACTGCATTGTGGCCTCGTTTTCAAAGGATATCACTTTTATCCCTGGTTGTCAAATAGATATTACCATTGTGAAAATGAGCATGATAGCATGTGGCAAATACTGATTATGTGCTGGCCCTGTTTCTTGAGGAAATGATTTTTTTTTTTTTATCATTGGAAATAAAATGCCAAGGGTTTTCCCTTCATAATTTGCAACTTCTTCCTGAGACTGTAATTGATGGAGGGAGTGTGTCCTAGTGTTAGGAACACAAGATTTCAGCCAGACACAGTTGGGTTCAAATCCCATGTCTGCCACTTATTAGAAAGCTACTTAACCTATCTGTGGTTACTGGTTACTTCACGTGGGAAGTGGGGGATAATATCAAATGTTTATCAGAATCGAGCAAAGGCATGTAGCACAGTGTCTGGTTCAGAGGGAGCACATATCTGTGTGAGGAGGAGTCATTGTTGCTGTGAGGAGTCTATCATTGGTCTGTAATTTTATTATTTTTGTTTTTTATTAATAACTTTCCTATCAATTGATATTATAATTTTTTGCTCTTGGCTTTGCATTATGTTAATAATATCAGAGATGAAGATTCTAGAATGACTTAATTTTTCATCAGATCAAACATTTTTCTGTGCATAAGTCTACGATTTTGCTCATTCTAGGGCCCTCATTGGCCGATGGTGGCTCTCTCTGCAAATCTCACTTCTATACTCTTTCTCAGGATGAATCTGATTGAATCCTTACCTTTTACCCTTGTTGTTTTTTTCTGTTTCTCCTCTTTTCCTTTATAGGGTCTGCCAACGTTGATGCCAAGGAGAAACCAACCAGACATGAGTACAAATCTATCTGGCCACCATGGCTTCTTAAGGCAATCCCCTCGCACTCTCAGGGTCCTTGTCATAGGTCCTGTCATATGGAGTCATAATGAGATAGATGGGCTGAATCAAATCGATCAGTCCTGCCTATATCAGCCACACTTCTTCAGGCTGGATCAATGCTCACCAAGCACAAAGCAAAGGGAAATTTTGGCTACATTTTATTAAACACTTTTTTTACTCTATCAGTGTTCAGGATAAATAATCTGGTCCCTAGCAATCTCCAGCAGTGACCAAAGCGATTTCTTCTTTTTAAGGTTTTCTTAAGTGCCACCTTGAACTTACAGACTTTTATCTAGTTGATGTTTTAATCCAATTACTATTTTGCTAAAACCAAACAAAAAACCCCACACTTATCACTAAGCATAATACATAAATTGTGTAGAACAAATGTACTTCTTTTTTTTTGGTTATTTTTTATTTAGTTTTTGGAATACCATGAAATCTATTTTTTTTAATTGATTTGCAATTCCAGTGTAGGTGACATACAGTGTTACATCAGTTTCGGGTGTACAATGCAGTGACTCAACAATTTCATCCATCACCCGGTGCTCATTATGACAGGTGCCCCCCTTCATCCTCATCAAATGTACATCTTCATGCATTTTGAGGCACATATGCTTTTGTACATATCTTCGCCAAACACCCCAGTGGTTTCCTCAAGCCCCTCAACCAAGAAGGCTGACAAGAGTTTCCTTTACATTTATTCATGTAGAAAGCAAAGCTAGACCGTTTGGACCTTCAAAGCTTCACGTCCAGATATTTGAGTGTATCTTCATAATCTGAACGCCTCAAGGGGTGTAGGTGGGCACCGCCTGGCAGAGTATGCCCGGTGTCCATAAGGTGCTGGCCAGTCCCTCCACACTCTTATAGGAACAGGAGGCTGGAAGGGATCTTCAGCCACAGGCCAAAGATCAGGGCCAGCTTCCCTTCTCCTCCCAAGTTCCAGAGATTTCAAAATAATTGTAATAGTAGAGCATAGTTAAATTATTACATTAGAATTATTTTGATGACTTTATTTTTTAGAGGAATTTTAGGTTTACCAGAAAATTGAGAGGAAGCTGCCCCCTCCCTGACACATGCCCTCTCTCCCATTAGCAAATCACTCACAGAGTGTGACATTTTTTGCCAAGGATGAACGTACAGTGACATATCATAATCACCCAAAGTCCATAGTTTACCCTTAGGGTTTACTTTTGGTTTTATACATTGTATGGGTTCGGACAAATTCATAGGAACATATATCCACCATTATAATATCATACAGAGTATTTTCACTGCTCCTCAAATATTCTGTGCTCTGCCTTTTCATCTCTTGTGCCCACTCCCACCCCTGGCAACCATGGATCTTTCTACTGTCTCCATAGTTTTACCTTTTCCAGAATGTCATATATTTGGAATCATACAGTAAGTAGCCTTTTCAGATTGGCTTCTTTCACCTAGTAATAGGCATTGAAAGTTCCTTACGTCATTTCATGGTTGGATAGATCATTTCTTTTGGGGGCCAAATAATATTCTATTGTTTGGATGTGCCAGTTTCCTTGTCCACTCATGTCCTGAGGGACCTCTTGGTTGCCTCCAGTTTGGGCAATTAAGAGGAAATCTTCCCTAAACATCCATGTACAGGTTTTGTGTCGACATAATTTCTCTACTCCTTTGGGTAAACACCAAGTCTGTTGGATCATACTCACCGGCGTATGCTTTGTTCTGTAAGAAATCTCCAACTGTCTGCCAAGATGGCTGTCCCATGTGGCATCCCCACGAGGAGTGTCTGACGGTCCCTGTTGATATGCATCCTTGATAGTATTTGCTGTTGCCAGTATTCCAGATCCTGGTCATTCTAATATGTGCAGGAGTATCTCACTGCTGTTTTCATTCGCACTTGTCTGATGACATATGTTGTAGAAAAAAAATTTACATGCTTATTTGCCCCCTGCATATCTTCTTTGGTGAGATGCCTGTTAGGAAGGGCTTTGGCCCCGTTTTTGCTTGGGTTGTTTGTCTTAGTATTGAGTTTTAAGAATTCCATGTATAGTATGGATAATAGTCCATCATCAGATGTGTCTTTTGCAAATATTTCCTCCAAATCCATGGCTTGTCTTCTAAGTCTTTTAATATTGCCTTGCACAGACCAGAAGTGTTTAATTTTAATAAAGTCCAGTGCCCAGTGATTTCTTTCATGGATCCTATCTTCTGTGTTATGTTTAAAACACATCACAATATCCTGGGTCATCTGGGTTTTCTCCAGCGTTATCTTCTAGGAGTTTCATAGTTTTGCATTTTACATTTAGGTCTATGATCTATTTTGAGTTCATTTTTGGGAAGAGTATAAAGTTGTCTGGATTCATGATTTCACATGTGGATGTCCAGGTGTTAAATGCCATTTGGTGAAGAGACTATCTTTGCTCCATTGTATCCCCTTTGCTCCTTTGTCAAAGATCAGTTGAGTATATGTGTGTGGGTCTATTTCTGTACTCTCTATTTTGTTCCATCGTCTGTCTGTTCTTTTGCCAATATCACCACACTGTCTTGATCACCGTCACTTCATATTAAGTCCTGAAGTTGGGGAGTGCCAGTCCACCCACTTTGCTTTTTTCCTTCAATATTCTCTTAGCTATTTTGGATCTTTTGCTTATGCATATTAACTTTAGAATTGATTTGTCAATATCCACAAAATCACTTCCTGGAATTTTGATTGGGACTGCATTGAATCTACAGATCAAGTTCAAAAGGACTTGACATTTTGACAATATCGATATTATCAAAATGTCAAGTCCTCCCATCTATGAACATGGAATATCTCTTCGTTTGAATAATTCATCTTTGATTTTATTTATCAGAGTTTTGTAGTTTTCCTATAAAAACAAATTTTGTAAATACTTAGATTTATACTTAAGTCTTTAATTTTGAAGGTGATAATGTAAAGGGTATTGTTTTTTTACTTTAAATTCCAGCTGTTCATTTTGGATACATAGGAAAACAATTGGCTTTTGTATGTTAACCTTGTATCCTGCAACCTTGCTATAGTCACTTGCTATAGTTCCAGAAGGTTTTGTGTGTGTGTATGTGTGTTGTGTGTGTGTGTGTGTGAACTTAGTCAGAATTTCTACATAGATGATGTGGTCTGCAAAAAATATGACACTTCTTGTCTTCCTTCCCAATCTGTATATGTTTATTTCCTTTTTTTTTTTTTTTTTTTTTTTTTGCCTTACTGAATTAGCAAGGACTTCTAGGATTAAGTTGCAAAGGAGTAGTGAGTGGGGACGATTTGCCTTATACCTGGTAAAGTAGGAAAGATTTGAGTTTCTCACCATTAAGTATGATGTTGACTGTGGGTATTTTTCAGGCAGTCTTTATCAAGTTGAGAAAGTACCCTCTACTTTTAGTTTACTGAAAGTTTTTATCGTGAATAAGTGTTGGATTTTGCCAAATGCTTTTTCTACATGTAACAATATGATCGCATGATTTTTGTTTTTTGCCTTGCTGATGTGATTAATAGTCTTTAAATTTTTGTAAAGCTATCCCAGAACTTTATTTTTCTGTCCAGTGTTATTGAAGTACAATTGGCATATAACATTGTGTAAGTTTAAGATTACAAAGTGGTGATTATATATCCATATATATAAATGATGACCACAATAAGATTAGTTAACGTATGTATTACCTCTCATAATACAAATTTTATAATTTTTTGTGTGTAGTAAGAACATTTAAGATCTACTCTATTAAACACTTTCAAGCACATAAAATAGTATTGTTAGCTAGAATCACCATTCTGTACATTTGATGCCCAGAATTTATTCATCTTATAATTGGAAGTTCGACTCTTTGACATCTCGCCATCCTCCTTTCCCGTTTGACTTTCTGTTTCTATGAGTTTGGTCTTTTATTTTGTTTCCAGATTTCATGTATAAGAGAGATTGTACAGAATTTGTCTTTCTCTGTTTGACTTATTTCACTTAGCATAATGCCCTCAAAGTCCACCCATGGCATCACGAATGACAAGATTTTCTTCTTTTTTATGGCTGAATAATCTCTCTCTCTCTCACTCCCACCCACTCTGTGTACCACATTTTCTTTATCTATTCATCTGTTGATGGACACTTAAGTTGTTCCATGTCTTAACTCTTGTGAAATATACTGCAATGAACACAGGGATGCAGATATCTCTTTGCGATAGTGATTCCATTTCCTTCGGATATATATCCAAAAGTAGAATTGCCAGATCATAGGGTGTTTCTGTTTTTAAATTTTTGTGGCACTTCCATGCTGTTTTCCATAGTGGCTGCACCAATTTACATTCCCACCAACAGTGCATTAGAATGCCCTTTTCTCCACATCCTTGTTAACATTTGTTACCTCTTACCTTTTTGATAATAGCCATTCTAACAGGCATGAGGCGATAAATCCTTGTGGTTTTGATTTGCATTTCTATGATGATTAGTGATGTGGAGTGTATTTTCATGTATCTGTTGGCCATATGTATGTCTTCTTTAGAAATACATCGATTCAAGTTCTCTGCTCGTTTTTTAATCAGATTTTTTTCCCTTTTTTTTTTTTAGCTAGTGAGTTGCATGAGTTCCTTTTATGTTTGGGTTATTAGCTCCTTCTCTGATATTTGGTTTGCAAATATTTCCTTCCATTCTGTAGGTTGCCTCTTCATTCTGTTGATCGTTTCTTTTGATGTGCAGAAAAATTTTAATTTGCTGTACTCCTCCTATTTATTTGTTACTTGTGCTTTCGGTGTCACATCCAAAAAAAAAAAAAAACAGTCATTGCTAACACCATCGTTGAGGAGATTTTTCCTCATGTTTTCTTCTAGGAGTTTTATAATTTCAGGTTTTACATTTAAGTCTTTAATCCATTTCAAGTTAATTTTTGTAAGTGGTATAAGACAGAGGTCCAATTTCATTCTTTCCATGTGAATACTCAGTTTTCCAAGTCCATTTATTGACCCCCTCGTCAAATACTGATTGATCGTGTATTTGTGGATGTATTTTGGTACTATCTGTTCTGCTCTCCAGGTGTGTGTGTGCGCGTGTGTGTGCGCGTGTTATGACAGTGGCATACTTTTTGTTTACTATCGTTCAGTAGTGTAGTTTGAAATCAGGAAGTGTGATGCCTCTGGTTTTCTCCTTCTTTCTCAAGAATGCTTTTTTCTGTTGTCTTTCTAGTCTTGATTTCTTTGATTTATGCTCTAGTCTTCATTATTTCCTTTCTTCTGTTAACTTTGAGCTCAGTTTGTTCTTATTTTTCTAATTTCCTGAAGTATAAAGTTAGATTGTTGAGTTCTTTCTTTTTTCTTAATGTAGGTATTTTATATAACTCTTAATAAAAAAAGTTTTAATGTAGGTATTTTATAAAATTCCCTCTTAGAATTGCTTTTGTTGCATGCCATATGTTTTTTTTTTTAAGATTTTATTTATTTATTTGACAGATAGCCAGCGAGAGAGGGAACACAGCAGGGGAGTGGGGGAGGAAGAAGCAGGCTCCTAGCGGAGGAGCCCGATGTGGGGCTCGATCCCAAAATGCTGGGATCACGCCCTGAGCCGAAGGCAGGAGCTTAACTGCTGTACCACCCAGGCACCCCTGCATGGCATATGTTTTATTACGTTGTGTTTTCATTTTCATTTGTCCCAAGATAATTTGCTTTTGATTTCTTTTTTTTTTAAGATTTTATTTATTTATTTGAGAGAGAGGGAGAGAGAGAGAATGAGTTGGGGGAGGGGAAGAAGGAGTGGGAGAAGCAGATTCCCTTCTGAGCAGGGAGCCTTCCTGGGGGCTTGATCCCAGAACCCTGGGATCTTGACCTAAGCTGAAGGCAGACACTTAACCATCTGAGCCCCCCACAGGTACCCTTTGTTTCTTCTTTGACCCATCAGTTCCTCAAGAGCATGTTGTTTTATTTACACATTTCTGTGAATTTTTCAGTTTTCCTTCTGTTATTGATTTCCAGTTTCACACAACTGTGGTCAGAAGAAACACTAGATTTGATTTCAACCTTAAATTTTTAAGGCTTCCATTGTGACCTAACATAAGATCTATCCTGCAAAATGTTCTATCAGAGCTTGAGAAGAAAGAATATTTACTGCTGTTGAATGGAATGTGCTGTATGTGTCTGTTAGGTCCATTTGGTCTATAGGGTTATACAGGTTCTCTGTTTCCTTATTAACTTTCTTCTGGATGATCTATCCACTGTTGAAAGCAGAGTATTAAAATCCCCTACTATTATTGCATTACTGTCCATTTCCCCCACAGTTCTGTTAATATTTGTTTTAAATATTTAGGTACTCCAATGTTGAGTGCATATATGTTTACAATCATTATATGGTTAATAGTTTTTAAGTAGCCTTGTTTGGAAAACTAAAATGTTGATAATCAACTGTGCATTAATCACTATTTTTGTCTTTCTTATTGTTGTTACTGGTCCATTAAAGGTCCAAGTCTGAGACCCACTGACTAAACATACATTTATTACCATCCTACTAAATGGTGGGTGCCATGTTCTGAGCTGGGTGTATCAAGTTAGGACACACCCCCTACCCCTGTGGGTCAGCTCCATGAGGGCAAGGCAGTCCATATTTTTATTTCTCTTTCTCCTCTATACTATGCCTCACAAATAGTAGGTGATGACGAAGCATCTTTTGAATAGGTGGACAAATGAAACCATGTCACATTCACACCCTTTTCTGATCACTAGTGGTTATCACTTAACTAATCTAATCAACTAGAATTTCTTAAACAGTTGCTGTATAGGCTTATAAGACAGAAAAAAGAGATGGGGAAGGGAAGAAGCATCCTCCTCACCAACTCATAGGCTTAGGCATTTAATGTCATCTAAGAAAATGTACTGACCTCCTACCTCTCAAAATGTCACCTTTGAGAGTTAGGACATAAGTAGAAACGTTTGGACAGCTCTCAATCTTAGACCGCTTCCTGCCTTCTCTTTCCACTTTCAGTTAAAGAAAAACTGCCTCCCTCAAAACACACACACACATACACACACAACACATTTACAGAAATTATAGGGAACATGGCAGACAGATAGTATTTATTATTTTTGAGTAGGTCGAATTGTTCCGACCTCTCATTGTATAGTGTGGGCAGCCATATAAGACTTGGAGCTTTAGTTCAAATTGCCTAAAGGAACTTTCCTGTATTTTTTCAAAGAACTTATTTATTTATTTTAGAGAGAGAGTGTGTGTGCGTGTGCTGCAGGGGAAGGGCAGAGGGAGAGGAAGAGAGAGAATGCCCAGCAGAGTTCAAGCCCAGGGCAGAGCCCAATGCAGAGCTCAATCTCACGACCCTGAGATCACGACCTGAGCTGAAACCAAGAGTCAGACGCTTAACTGACTGCACTACCGAGGTGGCCCAGGAACTCTCTTGCATTTAAATTTGGGTAAGGTTGTCTATACATATAAAGCACTTTACCTGAATTGATTAGAATAAGACTGGTTACCTAAATAGCATTAAATAAAGTAGTCAACATTTCTTTAGGCCTGAAAGGTGCTCTCCTCATTCTTTAATAAACTCCTACTTATTTTGAAAATTTCCCATAAGAAGATATTTGTAATGATTTGAGGCAAAACACTAATATTCAAGTATAAAATGTTCTTACGGTCAATAAGAAATGTAAGTGTTCTTACAATCAATAAGAAATCCCAGAGAATGGGCAAAACATGAACAGTAAAGTCAACAGAAGAAAAAAAAAGACACAATAAATGTATGAAACACCGAAATAATAATTTATAAAGCAATATGTTTATGAAATACTAGCCAGCAGACAAACAAAAGCAAATAGAGAATCTAGTACCGATTTTTGTCCTTCATGTTGACAATAATTAACAAAATATTAATAAACAAATGTTGGGCAAGGATACCTGCTCATGTATGATTGATAGAAGTTGGCAGACAGTTTTGTGCTCATATGTAAATTGACCTAGCAATCTCATTTCTAGAAATTTATTCTGAAAACTACCATCATGGGTGCAGAAAGGACTTCTTAGTAACACTGGAACACCGAAAATAGTTTTAATGTCCACCAAGTAGGTAAGTAATCATCTAAACCTTGGTTCAGCTGTGTCATAGGATTCTAGACAGCCCTTATAAATGCTTGGGATGGAAAACCTTCCAAGATATGCGAGTGGAAAAAAACCCAAAAAGACAAAAAACATTGGTTTTTCTGGGGGACAGAGGAGAAGGAGCTTCTCATATAGGTGTTATTCTGGTTGTTTCACTCTTTTAAAAAATACAGTACTTTCAAGTATTTTGCAATTTAATTTTTTTAAAAAGTTCTTTTAGTTCAATTAATGAATCTTATCAAAGAATTACATTATTTTCTTGATGATTTGTAGCAGTTCTTTGTAAATTCTGGATAGTTAATAATTGATTGAATACATTAAATTCTTCTAAACCGGCACTTGTTCTTGGTTTAAGATGTTTTTTCCTATCCAAAAAATGTGTTATCTTTATGTCATCGATATGACAGTCTTCTAAGGTTGCTGGTCATTTACATGTCAAGATTATAAAAATATCATCCAGAAATGTTATTCTAATTTTTTTTATGGTTTCATATGCGTGGACCTCTTTGGCACACCTAAAATGGTTTTCTTTTCTTTTCTTTTTTTAAATTTAATTTATTTATTTATTTTGAGAGAGAGAACACACATGCTCGAGTGGGGGGTTGGCTGGGGCAGAAGGAGAGGGAGAGAGAGAATCTTTAAGCAGGCTCCAGGCTCAGGTGGAACCTGTCAGGGGCGATCCCAGGACCCTGAGATGACGACCTGAGCCAAAATCAAGAGTTGGATGCTTAACGGACTGAGTCACCCAGGTGCCCCAATGTTTTTCTTCTCTGTGAAGTAAAGGTTTACCTTGAACTTTTTCCCCCAAAGGTTAATTGATCATCTGATTCAACATTTCTTAAATGCTTTTCCTTTCCCACAAATTTAAAATGTAAATTTTATCATAAACTATCAGATATGCAGAGATCTGTTTCTGTATTTTCTTTTACACCAATACGTTTTTCTGTCACTTTGCGAATACCACAGAGTTTTAATTATTATAAGCTTGCAGCTTTATTTATAATCTAATAAAGTTTCCCTTAGTCCTTGTTTTCCAAACTTTCTTGACTATCTTTACAGAGGAGTCAGCTTGTAAAGTGCTACTAACTATCATATTGCAATTTTTATTTGAATCATTTTTAACTTATACATATATTCAGGAAAATTTGTATCTTTATAATATTGAATTTGTCTAACACTCATCTCCACTCACCATTTAATTAGGTATTCTTCGATGTTTTGCGGTTAATTTTCATTTAATTATTTTGTTCTCACAGGCATTTCTTATTTCTAATTACTGTTATTTCTAGGTAAATTGTGGTTTTTATTACTGTTACGAAAGGCATGTTTTATTTCTGTTATATTCTCTAGTTGATTATTCTTGTCTTAAGGAAGCATCTGGCTTTTACGCTATTGATCTCGTATCTGGTCAGCATCCTATGAATTGTGTGATTACTAGTTGGTCCATTATTTTCTTAAAACTTCTAGATAAATAATCAGTCTGTAAATTATGACCCTCTCTCTTTTTCCATTGTAACATTCATTCCTCTCACGTCTTTCTCACTTTAATACATTAACCAGAATCTCTAATAAAGTGCTAAATAGCAATGAGAATCAGATCCCTTCTCTTATTTTGTGAGTTTTCATGGGAATGGTTCTTACGTTCTAGAAGTAGGTATGATCTGGACTATACATTTCTGGTACATTCCATATTTCAGATGGAAGATTTTTTTTTTCTATTTTAGCTTGTGTCGTGTTATTGTTGTCATCATTTGCTTGCTTTTTGGTTAAATCATTAATGGTCTTTCTACAAATGCATCATAATGCATTGGTTCAGAGAGCAAGCTGAAGAGTCCAAATTCTGCATACCCTGTGTCACTCCATCACTTAACTTCCCTGTACCTCTCTCTTTTTTTTTTTTTAATCTGAAAGGAAGGAGAAATAATAGGAACTACTCCATTGGGTTATTTTAAAAATTAAATAAGTTCACGAATGTTAAAAAGCTTAAAATAGTGCCTAATACATAGCACTCAATAAGAGTTATTATTTATTGTTATTATTACTATTATAGAAATACTCATTTGATTTTCACCTTTGTTTAATGTAGCGACTTATATTAATACATTTCTTGATGTTGTACCATCTTAACATTTCTGAGATATACCCTGTTTGGTCATGATTCATTTAGCCCACGGCTGGATTGAATTCACTAGTATTTGCATCTGCTCATAATACATATTTTGGTCTACAGTTTTCTTTGTGAATGAATGGGCTTGGGTGCATGTGTGTGTGTGCGTGATCTTATACAATTTTATTTTCAAGATTGTACTACTATCATCTAATGAGTTAAAAAGATGTCTGTGGGGGCGCCTGGGTGGCACAGCGGTTAAGCGTCTGCCTTCGGCTCAGGGCGTGATCCCGGCGATCTGGGATCGAGCCCCACATCAGGCTCCTCTGCTATGAGCCTGCTTCTTCCTCTCCCACTCCCCCTGCTTGTGTTCCCTCTCTCGCTGGCTGTCTCTATCTCTGTCGAATGGATAAATAAAATCTTTAAAAAAAAAAGAAAAGAAAAGAAAGATGTCTGTATCTTTTTGTGCCTCGGACATTTTCTATCATACAGATGCTTATATAAAGTTTCTATAAAATTTATTTCCAAAGTCCGGAGTCCCTTTTAGGATCAGAACTCTAGCTAGGACTTAGTTTCTTCTATGATTATTGGCATATTCAGCTTTTTCTTTTCTTGATAGAAACTTGATACTCTGTATTTTTCTAGAAAATATTTTTTCTACGATTTCTATATTTTGCATGGAGTACAGAGTATTCTCATATCATTCTTTTAAAGTATTCCCCACTCCTACAGAATTTTTTATTTTTAATACTGTTTATTTTTTATTTCTTCTCAATTTATTTATTTTTAAATTCTTGGTTGGACATGCCAGAAGTTTGTCTATTTTCTTGGTGTCTGTTGAGACTAGTGTTGGATGTATTCTTGTCGATTTTTTTTCTTAATTTAATCTAATTTATGCTTTTGTTATTGTGGATTTATGCCTTCTATGTTCTTTGGCTTTAGTTTAAAGCTATTGTTTATAGTTACTGAGCAACATGCTTAGATCATATATGTTTAAACTTTCCTATTGTTCCTAGTTCCTCATTTCCCCAATCATTCGTGATTGCTGAACTTGCATGCCACGAGTATGAATTGAGTTCCCACTAAAGGTATATTGTTTTTTAAGAAATAGGAGAGGCACTGGAGATCCTGTTTACTCAAATTTGGTAAGGAAGTAGATTTTTAAAAGGAAGAATGAAAGAAAACTAGAAAGCCAGCAAGTAGGGAGTGAAGGAGAAAAGGAGGGAAAGGAAAGAAGGAAGGAAGGAAGGAAGGAAGGAAGGAAGGAAGGAAGGAAGGAAGGAAGGAAGGAAGGAAGGTTAGTGTGAAATAGAGAAAGTCTCGCTAACAATATGCTCGAGGTACTGTGAAATGACAAATCTCTAACTGAGGGACAATAATAATTGCTCTGCTTACCTCAGAGTATTGTTATAAGAAACAAATGAATTAATGTATGAGAAAGCATTTGGGAAAGCTGTACAGAAAGATTAAGTACAATAGGTCAGGTGGGTGGGATAAATCCTAGATTTCCACATGCAATCAGGAATGCTGCCATTCTCAATGCCAGCTTCTTCTCTAATTGTGTCACATACTTTTTAAAATGTCATCCAGGAAATTAATACTTAATTTGTGCCTACCGTTTTACCTGGATTGCTCTTCCTCTGGTGAACCCTGTGTTCTGAAATAATTGTCTCTGCTCTGAAATACCGAATACTTCTATTTATAACACAATTGCTTAACTACCTGTTTCCTCAAGGGATCCTCTTCAAACCAACTCCCATGTAGGTTTTGCTTTGTCTTCTGTTCCAGATGGTACCACCAAGGAATACCCCATGGTCACACAGTAGCATCAGCCTATGGGGCCATAAATCTCACCCAAAGGAACAGAACGTAATCTCCTTGGAGGACATTTTCAGAATTTGGAGGATGTCTGGTTTGCAAAAAGCCCCCTTCACTCCACTTCTGACTCATGCGCACTGAAGGACATCCACTTCTCTGCTTCCATTCACAAGTCTTTCCCTCATATGAAGACACAGGATTTGATAGTTGCTGTTTTTGGAGACATTGCTATAGACGTTAGATAACATATTCAGAGGGCTGACCAAAGCCTCCAAGGTATTAAAACAAGTTCTTCTTTTTGGTCCGTAATCTGATTTACTGTGACGTCCTAGGGACATTCAGTTGCTTTGTACCTTCACTCCCTTTGGAGGTATCAGTTCCCTGATGTGGTTTGCAATTACTCTAAGATTTAAATATCAGAAGTATAAGAGAGGTATAACCACTGTTCCTTCACATCTTTAAAAGAACCACCTCTTCTTTGTTTCCCTGTCCCAATTATGTGGTTCCAGAAAGTGCTGCCCGTCAGCTGAACAACTCTCCTGGCCAGAGATGTTTAAACTCTGATCCAAGCTGAGCGGATCAGAGCATCTCACTTCTCTTGGCAAAACAACAGGTTCAAGGAGGTTGTGGTAGGCAGGACTATGGGCTCCCAAGTATGCTCACATCTTGATAATATGAGCTTACATATGTAGTATGGCGCACAGCAAAGGGCAATTCAAGTGCCAGATAGAATTTAGATTGCTTGTTAGCTGACTTTAAAATAGAATACCTTGGATTATCTGCATCATCCCAATCCAATCACGAGGGTACTTACACATGGAAGAGAGAGGCAGGGAGGTCAGAGTGATGATTTGTGGGAACTCAAGCCACCATTGCTGGTTTGGGGAGGAAGCAGGAAGGCCTGTGATCTTCAGAAGCTAGAAAAGCCCCCCCCCAAAAGGATCTTCTGCTAGAATCTGCAGAAAGACCCTCAACATTGCCAACGCCTTGAGCTTGGTGACCCAACAAGACCCATTTCAGACTCCCAACCTCCAGAACTATAAGAGAGTAATTCTATATTGTTTAAGGCACAATGTTGGTGGTAATTTGTTACAGCAGCAATGGGAAACTAGTACAAGGGTGTTTATGCAAATAAATTTTTAAGACATAGCAAGCGGGTAACGTACAAGGCCAGGGAGGTGTGAGCCTAGAACCGCCAAGAGACTGTGTGAGAAAGCTGGTTTGCAAGAAGGAGCTGAGAAGGGCAGAGATGAAGGATGGAAAATCCTCCTGACGTCTTCCTCCCCACCTCTGCGTTCCTGCAGGACAACATGCTCCCCTTCCCTATGGGCTACTTTGAACTGGGATATTCTGCCCCTCGAAATTTGTCACTTGAAAAGTCATGAGGAGGGGCACCTGGATGGCTCAGTCAGTTAAGCGTCTGCCTTCAGCTTGGGTCATGATCCAAGGGCCCTGGGATCGAGCCCCACATCTGGCTCCTTGCTCACTGGGGAGCCTGCTTCTCCCTCTCCTTCTGCCTGCCACTCCCCCTGCTTGTGTTCTGTCTCTCTCTGTCAAATAAATATACAAAATCTTAAAAAAAAAAAAAGTCACAGAGAA
Organism: Ursus americanus; assembly: GCF_024610735.1. Classification (NCBI taxonomy): domain Eukaryota; kingdom Metazoa; phylum Chordata; class Mammalia; order Carnivora; family Ursidae; genus Ursus; species Ursus americanus. The sequence goes on from NC_142154.1 coordinate 13,230,333, forward strand.
CATGGGGGCTAAATGTTTATATAAGAGAGGTTCCCAATGAGCACAGCCCCAGAGATAATGAGACCAGCTGAGAGTACCGTTAAGCCAAACAGCCCCTACCCATGATCACAACATTGTTTATCGATGGAAACACGTGTGAGGCTCCTGGTCACCTCCACGCCCACGCCTCTCCAGTGTTCCTTGAGTAGGTCAACCCTTGGCTCATAAAGAATTGAGCTTCTTTGAGACTCACATTTACATATTACATAAGCATGTGTCATAGAATCATGGTTACTCACAAAACACACTCCCATGTGCAAACATACATATATTTGATTTTTCTCATGCCGCCTTGCTCCTTTGCTTCATGGAAGAGAACAATCGAGTGATCTCCGTCTAACGGTTTAATTTGAACAGTGTCTTTAGAAAATGTCATCTCCTTTAGATAAAATGTCCAGTTGGGCAGAGACACTCCTGTCCTCTTTTCTTTTCTCTGAGTTGGTGTCTGAACACTTTGTCCTCAAGCCTCAAGGAGAGATGAGGTCTCTGAGTCATCAAGGAATCCCTGGCCTCTGCCACCAAGGGAGGGGTTGTGGTTCCAGGTGGCTTTCTGCGTAGGGGACAACTGATGTGAAGGCCACATCCTTTGGCTATATCATGTGTCTGTTTGAACTGATGGTCTTCCTTGTTCAGCCTTACCAGGACCCACCGGTGCAACTGAGTCAGCCTCATGGCATCTTCCACAGTGCAACCAGCTCTTCTGAGTCACTGTCACATGGCGCACCTGTCCCTGCGTCTGAGCGGTGCATCTGACGGCCTTTGCTTTGGAGTCCTGTCCCAGTGCGCCCCATGGCGGGCTGACTGTCCCTCACTCACTTACGTTTGTACACCCACTAGAAGGTATGTGGGCATTTCTCTAGATTGGGTCCATTCCAGGTGTAACGGAAGGAAGCTCGGGAAAAGTAAACTATGCCCTCCTTCTCTCTAACTCTGCTGCCACCCCAGCTTTGTTATGATGTGGCATCCCCGAAGGGGGACGTGTGCAGGCTCCAAACTGACCCCTTACCAGGTCCCAAACATCGAGCTGGACAAGAGGAGCTCTGTCCTCGATATGCCCTCATTTTATCAAATAAACACCCTCCTTCGGCTAAAACTTAGAAGAAGGAAGATGAAGCAATCCATGTCTGACGTCCTCTCTTTCCGACCTTTCTCCCATCTTTCCCCCCCTTGCCTCGAAAGGTCAGGCTGGTCTTTCACTGCTCTGACGCCCTTTCCTCTTGTGCCCTGATTTCAGCCTCAGGGCTAAATCGTCACCTTGAGAGGAGTGGGCTTGGGAAGAGAATAGGACCAGCGACATTTTAAAAATGTTTCACCAGTTCTGCACACATGCGGTGGATTTTCCTTTTAAATTCAAAGAAAAAATTGCATTCACTTCCACTGCACACAGGATTGGGAAAGAGCATGATCCTTGTCCATGGAAATAGCCATAACACGGACCACTTTGCGTTGTTGTCAGTGGTCTCTCGCATTGCTAATGCGGGACCACGGTGCAAGTCATGTGATTATGAAGCAGTCACAACAAAGTGATTAGAGCACCTTACACTTTCCTAGTGTGGAGATTCCAAGGGGTATGCTAATTTGCTCCTTGACTCACAGTCCCATGGGGGGTCGGGAATATGAGGAGTTGGTCCTCTGGGGGAGAGTTGTTTCCCAAATGTCACCAGAACTTGAAAGGGAAGAGCAAGTTAATTGAGGCGGTGACATTTCTAAAAGGGAGCTACATAGGAAGTAGAAAAAGAAAACGCATTGGCGGTTTGGTTTGCTAAGTGTTGGGAAGCCTGTCGGTGCAGAATTGAGGCATCAAACACTCACTGACTTATTGACAGATGAGTAAGCACCAGGCGAGCTCAGGAACAGTATGATTCACGTGTCCTCATTGCCTGGGCATCCAGAGATCCTATAGCGTGTAGGGTTGGCAATTTACAGGAAACAGGATATACAGCTTAGAAGGAAACCATAAAAGCTCTAAGGTCCACTTTTGTGTGCAGGTGCTGAACAGGTGTAAAGATTGCAACACATTTTCTTCCTTCTCAAGTTTTTGGGTTTTTTTGTTTTGTTTTGTTTTTGTTTTGCTTTCCTCTCTCTCACCTTTTTGTCCATTTGGGGGATAATATCTACCATAGCAATTTGATTCTTGACACAGCAATGATATCTATAAATTTTGGGATTCTTTTGGTTTTGTTTGTTTGTTTGTTTGTTTGTTTAAACTCGTGAAAATGTTTTACTGAAGACCTTTTGGGCTTCTCGGACTCTACCGCAGAGTAAGCCTGCTGCTACAGCTCTTTATTCTTGGGAGTCTGAACCGACTGCATACTTGAAGGAGCCCTTCATCTGTGCCTTAGAGCTCATTTGGTGCAAGTCGGGCTTCACTTGGTGATGCTGACTTTCTCAGCACAGAGCAAAAGCAGTTTACTAAAGATGAGCTTAGTGCAAAAGCTCATTTAAATGGTTCTGCGACGGAGAGCTGACACTCCGGGGCATACGGGGCATCTGTGGATGACAATCTTCCAGTGCCTTTATGGAGTCCGCAACGTCTGGCCTGAAAGTCACCAAGCAGTTGCCTGAGACATGCAATCAAATGGGACTCAACGAGGGAAAGCCAGTATCCCAGCTCCCAGACAGAGTCGTGAAGACATCAGGGGGCTTAGAAACGTGGATCTGGAGTTATACCCCCACTCTACCAGCTTTACGACCTTGAAAAGGCTACTTACTCCTGGGCACCTCAGTTTTCCCGTCTGGAAAATGGGGAGAATTATTTCATACTGTCAGGATTAAATGAGATAATATATGCAAATCATAGAGTTGGCAATTTTTATACTGTCACGTTAGCAACTCTGTCATTTAGTACTTGCACGAACTGGGCAATTCTTTGACTCTCCATCAGGGCTTATCCACTTAGCAAATAAAAATTCAGGATATTCACTTAAACTTGAATTTCAGAAAAAAAAACCATTAATATTTTAAGATGAAAAATGTCCCATAAAATATTTGGGATATAATATACCAAAAAAGTAATCATTGTTTGTTTGAACTTTTAACTGGGCATCCTGGGTTTTATCTGGAAACCCTGGCATTGATCTCCCTTGTCCAATAAATGAATATATTTAGGTTTACCCTACCTTATGCCAGAGCGCAGTTGTGAGCACGACATGAAAGAAATATACTTGCAGAAGTTTTGCAAATTGTAACCTGTGGTTCAGACACGAGGGAATGCTCTAATTATTAGCATGGAGAGTATACTCATCATCATCTGTTCCAAGCAGGTTGAGGGCTGCACAGTGAAAGGAGATACTGTTAAGTTAGAGACCGGTTAACATGTTCACCTCTTCTGAGGGGCCAAGAACCAATGGGTTACTTGAAACAGAGTGCTTTTCCTCATTACCATGCATGTGTGGATTTCACGGTGGGTCCTTTTTGTACTCGGGGAGAGGAGAAAGAAGAGGAACAAGAGGAGGATTGTGAAAGGGACTGCCAACCTTTATACGGGAGGGTTATTTCTTTTTTAATTAAATTTCTAGACATGCAATTTGCCTTTCTCAATGTATTAGGTTTTTCATCAGATCCTGCAGTGACAAATCACGAATGGCTTATTTCAGGGACAGTCACAGAAGGGGCCATTTTGGTGCACACACATGCCAAAGCCACATTTCAAGCATAAAAGCACCTGCAACAGACAACGACAAGTGCAAAGTCAAGGTGCTAAAAAAGCTCAAGGAGATTTTAGCTCTCACTTGGCAAATGCGTCCAGGAAACGGAAGTACTCAAATACTTTCCTTTTCAAAGAACATAAAGTATTTTCCATCTCTTCTCACGGCCCAGCACTAGACACCAGAACAAAATGGGTTTCCCCCGTAACTTGGGCAATTTCTCATGATAAATAAGGAGAGAATGTGAATTTCGCCTCTATCACGCTCAATTTACTAGCGACTAATTGTGTCTCTTTAGTAAAACGGATAATCCATGATGTCAAAAACTTAGTCACATCGGTGACTTGGCCGAATAAAGGGAACAGAGGTCTCCGCCGTATAACTGACTTTTTATTTGTCAACCAGTTTTGCTAGCTTCACGCAGATGCTGCCTCGGAGATGGGGGATACATAGACTCAGTAACTGCAACAACGAACTTGGCAATTTCCTACGAGATGGAGAGACATAAATCTCTGGGGACCCTTGGCCTTTGACTTTGGAACGCAGAAGCTTTGGGTGAGGAGAAACCTATGCTGAGCACACGCTCGAATGCAGACTGACACCGAGCAAGTCCCACCCCTGCATGAAATTGGCAATTTCCCAACACGGGAGCCTGAGTTTCCGCTCCAGGCACGACAGACAGGCTAACGCTCTCTGTGCGTAGACACTCAGGGCCATCGCGTTTTATGGACACAAATTGAAGATAAGATCTAGTGATGGAGTCTCCGGCCACAGCTTGAGACCAGCCCATCAATGTCAGGTTCTGTTAAGTACCTGATGCCAGCACTTTGCGCAGTTCCAGTGGATAAAGGTTCTGGTGGGGTCAACGTTTCAAGTGAAGTTCAGGCTCTTCATTTGCCATAAATGAAGAAGATGGGAAGTGAGCTGTGAGATTTTCAGACTAATATTTAGATAATTGCAATTTATCTCATCTTAAGGATCAAGCCGATTGAACCTGAGCCGAGTTTGAGCTCGATTGTGTTTACAAGGCCTCCTTCCTCCGAGCGGGATGTTTAAAGAAAGAAGAAAAGCGAGAGCTGGGATTTCCGGCTGACCTTGGAACCAAGAATGACCAATCCCGGTAACAATAAGAGCGAGAATAAACAATCATGAATATTGCAAATGCTCCATCTCCAGTGCTGAGAAAAATTAATTTCCTATTTGAGTCCCATTCACATAAATACTTCTAATGATGTATTTAAATCCCGACCCTGTTAAATCCTGAGAGCACACAGTACCTGAGCCAACAGCATGAGTCTTGCATTTAATCGGTTACTGTAATAAACATATAAAATGTGTGTGTGTGTGTGTTTTCATGAGAGGACAGAGCCGTGGCTACATAAAAGGACATCAAATGACACATCCTCCATCTCCCAGCAAATAAAAAAGCCATCAGCTCATAACAAGGCGGTGATAAAGGGTGCTGAGGCCAGTAAGATTAAGACTTTGTAATAAGGTTCGGGCGCCAAAACTGACAGCCATTTTCTTTTATATTTATCATGTCCTCACATTGGGGTGAGAAGCCATGGCTCTGTCCCATTGCTGGCTAGAATTTATAGCAGCTCCATTATTAGGAGATTGCAGTGAAATGGGGTAGAGGTATGGTTTTCTGAGAACGTTACGATAGCCTCCTACATTATACACTTGACAGGTTTGTCAGCTCTTAGTAACAAGCCTTGTAAAGTACTTTAATATCATTAGCACTATTTTCTTAATGTGTCTGCTCTCCTCACAGCCTGAAAATATCATATATCACAGGCCGGAGGGTAGCATGAACTCCTATCTCCCCTTTTCTGGCTTCTTAAATGGGATTTTATAGTCACATGTAGAGTTGATATTTTAATCAAAATAATGCAGCCATTTTCCTTTATTGATTATCAAGTAAATATGTATAAATACGTAGTTAGGGGTGGGCAACCTTTTAGAGGATATTGAAAACACATAATGAATGGCTTTCGGGGGTAATCTTGCTGCCTGCTTCCTTCAGCGATGCTCTGTGCCAGGAGGTGGTTCCCTTCAGCTCTCCTGGCCCAAAGGTCTGGAGTCCATGTGCAAGAAAGAGCAGCACAGGCTAGAAGCAAAATTCTGGAAGCACGTTCCAGGCAGGCAGGGCCTACATCAGAGGCCTTTGGAATTTCTGCACAGACATGTCTCCTTTTTCTGTAAGCTATCATAAATTACAATATATTCTGTGGTTCATGGGGCATTTCAAAAAGGACCCACATTGATTTCAAAATACAGAAATCCTATAAGGCTTTTTCTTCTTTTCAGGGACGGATATACTGGCTTATGTAGGTGTATCTACAATGCGAGAGTTTGATAAGTGTTTTAAATTTCAGAAATAAGCAGGTATTGCTTTGTGAGTGTAGTAAAATTACAAACTTGGCTTAGGTCTCCTGTTGAAACGGAACACATATCTTCATAGGGGCTGGGTTATTCTTAACACTATAACTATGCTCACAGATGACCTTGATCAAAACATTTGAATTATTGGCAGCAACGGCATTAAATCTATACCAAAAATAAGGTTGGGCACACACACACACACACACACACACACACACACACAACATCAAGGGAATTTTACTGTTTTCGGTAAAATTCAGTGAAATTGTTCTGTGACTTAAAAGAAGGTTAGAGTCAAAAATAATGTTCATTTTGGTACTAGAACTCAGAACAAAACATCAGCCACATGTAGGCAGTATCAATATCAAGTTATTTACTGCACATTGGCCCAGAGGCGTATTCAACTAGTTACTGGATTTATGTGCTTACTCTCAACACCACTAACTTAAGCGAAAAACCAAAGGGTCCATGGAGTGCTCTCTTCTCAGTCAAAATCACTGCACCTAACTCGGGAGCTACTCTTCCATAAACACTGCTTGGAAGAGTAAGCGAATGCATCTCTAATTTCCTCCACCTTACACTGAGATTTCTGTTCCTATTTGCCAATGGGCATCAAAGCCCGTTACTTGCAAGCAACAGACACACACCAGACAAGAGGAGCTATGGCATCTCCATCTGAGATTAATTCGCTTCATGTTTTTCTTCATCAACTTGCATGTATGCTTCCGCATTAAGGCAGACAATTCACAGATCATCTCATGGCCATCGCACCATATAATGACAAATAGACCCCGCTAGGCTATCCAAACTGTCTATTGGCACATTATTTGAATGTGCCTAAATTACTATCCTTAACCATTCAAAAACGTAATTTTGAAAATAAACAACACAAGAAGAATGTAGAACTTTATTCTTTCCCCACATGTGGTCTTTCTGTTTCTTGGTTGTACGAATATTGCAAGATGTAGTTCACAAAGTGCACCTGTCAGGTTGAATGTTGTCAATTTCAGGGCTTTGTTTCAGTTTGTTTAAAAACGCCCTCCTAAATTCTGTATCCCCATTGCATTTGCCTAATTCAGGTGAGAGGATGATGATTCATACTTTAGACCATCTCTCCTCCCACCTGAACAAGAAGACAGGGCAGGGTCAAACCCATATTTTTGTCTATTTTATAGTGAATACAATAATTGCTGCTGATGATATAGTAACTACGGCTGATTTTTCTTAGAAAGGAAATGATTAAATCGTGTATTTTTCACTGGGGTCTGGTCACCACATGAGGACCTCACCTAACCTTTTTTAAGCACTTTATGTCTCTTCTTCTGAAGGAAAACCATTAATTTGATGTACGGAGAAATTGTCCTCGGGAAATGCTACCCTTCACACAATCTAGTTAACACAAATACATTTTTAATATCTGTCGATATGTAACTATTCCTCATCAGTCACATGGCTGGTCAGAAAATCATTTAGTCTATTTATTGCTAGAAATCATTAAGAATTAGACTTCTTTAAGTCTGTAAATTTACCAAGCTTACAACATTAGATCCCGTTGAGAAAATATTTTTTGATGAAGTCTTTCTGTGTAAAACACCAGAGTAATTAGTCAAAATCATTGACTGAGGATTTATGGACATCCGTGTGTCTAAACAGCTGTATAACTTTTCTACACTGTTGTGCTGACGTTCAAAGACAACAGGACACTATGTAGACTTAAAGGAAATTTAGAATCACCTGGCTGGTCTGCCTTAATCAAAATTTAACTCTTCCTTGACATACTCCCTGGGCAAGAGTTGTCTTATTCCTTCATCCCCATCTATACCCAAATGAGACATCCAGGGAGAAAAGGTGGGGTCCTTATCTGTCCTTCATATATCTCATGGTAGAATTTATCTCCTCACCTCCAGTTTTGAGGTTCCGGAGTCTGTATGGCATTTCAATTGGCCAGATAGTTTTGGGCAAAATCCTGAACGAGCATCTTGACTCTGTTTTTAGTGCTACAAGGAAAACACCAACGTTGAATTAATTAGCTAAGAAGATTTCAGTTAAATGTTACAATATGTATGAGACTCTGGGACAACTGATTGTAAAATCCAAATGTCACCTTGATGATTTGTTGTCCCAGAGTTGAATCAATGAATATGTTCAGTATTTTGATTTGGGGAGGATATAGGACAATGGGAGTTTTATCCACTGCTGAATGGAGAATAAATTGATGGGATCATCTTGGACACAGTTTGACATTATCAGGTAACTTGGCAAGGTGTGTACCTTCTAACATAGTAATTTGGCTTCTAGATGTTCACCTGCAGAAATTCTTATAGATGTGCCCAGCACTGTTCAAAATAGTCTAAAACTGGAAATAACCCAAATGTCCATCAATGGTAGAATGAAAAAAAAAATTGATGGCATGTTCATACAATGGAAACTTGGCTGGAACAAGGAATGAATAGCTATATATACCGCCATCAGCAAATCACAGAAAATTTAATGTTGAACAAAAGCACAAGACCATGAGAGGTACACATATATGACTCCATTTCCGTAAAAATTTTAAAAAGCAAATCTAAATCTCATACTGATTAGAGAGCCATATGAATGTGAAAAAAAATCTAAAAAAAATTATTAATGCAGAATTCTGGAGGGTGGTATGATGAGTTGGTGAGTTGGGGAATGGGAATATGTTGGGATGGGTCAAAAGATTCCTTAATACACTGGTGGGTGATACACTATTTCTTAACCTTAGAAGGTAGATATAAGGTTCTTTTTTTTTAAATAAAATGCACATGTATAATTTATCCATCTTTTGAATATACATTTCAAAATTCAAAAAAAATAGCAATAGATAAAGAAAAGTAACAATAGATAAGGACGAGGTGGAGATGATTCCAAAGACACTCCTCTGTTCCTTTCTCTTGTTTTCACTTTTTTTTTTTTTTTTTAATTTAACTGAAAGAGAGACAGCCAGCGAGAGAGGGAACACAAGCAGGGGGAGTGGGAGAGGAAGAAGCAGGCTCCCAGCTGAGAAGCCTGATGTGGGGCTCGATCCCAGAACTCTGGGATCACGCCCTGAGCTGAAGGCAGACGCTTAACGACTGAGCCGCCCAGGCTTCCCCTCTCGTTTTCACTTTTAAAAATGCCTCTGATACAACCACGGAGTAGTCTCCGGTGTAGGCAAAAATAGGCGCCCCTCTTAATCCAGTCATCTCTTGATGGGCATCTCAGCTCCTTCCACGATTTAGCTATTGTGGACAATGCTGCTATGAACATTGTGGTGCATATGGCCCTTCTCTTCACTATGTCTGTATCTTTGGGGTAAACACCCAGTAGTGCAATCCTGGAACATTGCATCAAAAACTGGGGATGTACTGTATGGTGACTAATATAATGAAATAAAAATGATAAAAAAAAAATAGGCACCCCTCAAAGTTGTGCATTTTACTTCAAAAATAGAAATGTGTTTCTGTAGTACATCGGACTTAAATCAAAGCTAGACAGAGGTTATTTAATATACATGAGAATTATAGGAGATCTCGTGTGTTCTATCTAATACTTTTTATATACCCTTAAGAGGTAACAGTATGTATGAAGATTATGATTTCAAATCAATTACTCAGACGTTGAAGTTAGCCAAATGCAGTCCATTAAAATGCCCATTGTTTTATGCTCCTGTCTCCTTTTAAGACAATTTTCAAAGACTAAATCGGGCACTTAAGGCACTATCGTCCCATTTTCCCCAGATGAGTTCATGATGTAACTTTAAAGTCATCATGGTTGCCTAGTTTTAGAAAATTTTGATAAATCATCTCTTGCATTTCAAACTAGTGGACACCATTTGAATCGTTTTTACCTTGGTCTTATTTTCCAGGAGCAAATGGAACAAGGTGCCAGATATTCCATAATGCTTGCTGAACAACTCAACGAGCACAATGAAAGAAGACACATAAAGCAAACAAAGTCATTTTATCCTCTCTCAACAACCATGTAAGGTTCATACTGCTATTAATTATCCCCTTCTAACAGAGGAGAAAAATGATACCCAGGGACTATAATGACTCGCCCCAAATACGGGGCTACACTCAGGTATGAACTATGGTGCTTTGTTCTCTCTCCTACTCTAGCAAACGTTACCCTCCCTCCCGCGTGAGTAAGCAAAGAGTTTATTACTATAATTATGCAGATGTTATGTACGTATATAGGCAAAAGACGATCTTCACAATGTGTACTGTTGTTCATGTGTCTCATTAAATTATTTTGCAAATTCTCATTATGAGTAACATTTACTATTGGTAAATTATGTCCACATCAGACACATAATATCACCATCTCTTTAAGTTAAAGACATCAAAGAACTCTTAATAGACACTGTAAAATATTTCCTTTAAAATGTGTTTTTTTTTTTTTTTTCAGTGCTCACTTTCTGAGTGACACTGACATTTCTAGGAGATGATTGTCATGTGCTTATTTCCATTTCTCAGCGCCCTTCCTGATCACACCAGGCTGGTAATTAGTAAGATAAAAATTGCTATTGGATAATGCAACATTTCAACTGTCAGCCTGCTGGATTGGGGGAAAAAGTTATTCTGTAAAATGAGAGCCCAGTGGTGCGATTGTATTGACTTTTATGTCATGTTTGTTTCAGTTTACTAGTCAAAACGAGTTTCACAGCTCCTCCTGGTCCAGAAGGTTCCGTTTGCTTTATGAAAATGAAGCTGTCTTGTTTTCTGGTTCATAAATCATTGTCAAGTGGAGCTAGATAACAGAAACAAGTTCAGATTCCAGAATGATTATCCTTAGAGATGATGTATTAAATATACAGAATACAACTTGATTTTCATAAGCCATGTTGACTTTGCACAACTAAGGCTTCAGGGGGAAATTATCTCATAAGAGGAGGTGTGAGGGAGCCTGCAAAATCTAACCAGGTGGGGACGATGGGTGGCGGGGGTGGGGGGGAGGGAAGAAAGGAGAGCGTATCCACATATAAAGACGTGTGGTTTTCTGCCATTTCCTCTCCGTTATTTACCTGCTGGTGCTCTTGAAACATTTGGGTGCCTCTTTATCTTATTAACAGTATAGGGAGCATCTTTATAAAAGAGGAGATTTCTTCTTTCTTGCCTTATCTGCCATTTCTCTTTTGTCCTCTTCTTGAATATTCTGATATCAGGTAAAGTCTTTTCCTGTCTCTTTATATCTTAACCTCTTTCCCCCTGAAATTAGGCCGGTTTGAGTTTCATCTCTGGAGCACGACAGCCTTTCCACAAGAGGCGTTTTGATGCCTTGCCAGAGCCAAATCTGGGGCCATGGGAGCAAAGTCTGAAGAAAAATCACCGTGGAGTCCGGAAGAGTCATAGGGATGCCCTGAGATTAGAACCGTCCCCGTGGCAACTCACAGAACAGGTTTCTTGTACATACCTTGTCCGGAATGTGCTGACACTGACTTTTCCTCTAAATGAAGAGTTGAGACCTCCAATCAAAGTCAAGTGTATTCCACTGAGAAAGAGAGATGTTTCTTCTGTGAAATGTGTTTCACCTCCCACCTGACTGCTTGGCTCCAACTGGAGCTTCGGATCTCATTCATCCCTCCTCAGGGAACCCCCTCCCTCCCAGCCACCATCTGAGATCCTGTTTCCCTGGGTTTTCACACTATTCACTGTTCCGTCTTCATACTTACTGCAGGGCTAATCAAGAATGAATTGCATGATTAGTTTTTGTGATATTGCTCTTTCTTGGGAAGGCGGAAGTTCCACAGGGCTAGGGGGTCATGTCTAATCACAGGCTGTGATCAGGCACATAACACATAGTAGGTTTGCATTTAGTATTTGGAAGCAGAGCATAAAGAAAAAAAGACATGTACCTGAAGCCATTCAAAATTCTGAGTAAAACCTGGTTTAGCAGGGCATTTGGACGGAGATTCAAGATGTAGTCAAGATTTAATTCTGTTTCAATTAGGTTTTCTTGCTCAGACTGGACGGCAGCCTTCTCCAAAGAGCAAAATAACAGAAAATATATTGATACTGGCATGTATTTCCTGTATTGTGAAAAAGAACTTTCTCTGCTTTCCAGGAAAAGTCTTTGATTTTTCTTAAGATAAGAAAATCAGCTGGGAAAGGAGAGTCTGAAACCAAACCCATAAATACCACAAGCCTCCAATTTGGGAATCAGGAAGTTAAAATCTTCTATTACCTGGCTTATCTGATTGATTGATCATTTATTTACATATCTAGCATTTGTACTCACCTGCTGAGCAGGAAGGCAAAGTGAGGAATTGGAAATTCGTTTTAAAACTTTGATACATATATATGCCCTCAGGGATCTCCCCCTTCACCTGTGTTCTCAACAGCATGCTTGGAGACCTCTGGACGATTGTCTCAACCTGTCACTTCACTGTTTGTGAAAAAAACAAAACAAAACAAAAAACAAACAAAAAAAAAACCAAAAAGCCAAAAAACCCTAAAAAACAAAACAGAACAAAAAACAAACAAAAAAACCCTCACCACACAGCTTTTTATAAGCCAAGGGGAAAATGCCTACTTGAACTTTGGGTTTTCTAAGAACATGAGATTTCCAGGCTGTTGGCTAACTCATGTGGACTTTGCCTCTTTTATAAACACATGGGCATTTATAAATATGATCTTGTTTTATACACCGCTGTTGTAATAACACTGGCGCTTTGCTCTTTAGGAAGAGAGAGTTTCTATAGAACAATCAATAGAGAAACCCTGCATGGTTTATTTTCTATTATGTATACCTTACAGGTCATTGAGTCAAGTACTGTGGCAGGATTTCTAAAAGGCTGGTGATTTTTAGGAAAGATCATCAATAACATATGTAGCCGAGCAAGCTAAAATAATTACAATCAAATTTCATGCTTCAGGGCATAAACTGATTTCCTCCAAGGGTCAGGAAGGAATTACGCTGCATTCACCAATGTGTACTGCATTGGGTAAATGACCCACCTATTTTTGTTTGGTTTTGCCCCCCTCCTCCTTTTTTTTCCCCTGAAACTGATATACTGATCAGTTTTCTTAAGACTGCAGCTCAGGTTACCCTATGCCCATCCTTGGTTGCATTGTACCAGATTTGCTTTCTTCATGGTACCGAAGAACTTTTCTCTAGCCTGAGCCACAGGATGGAGCCCAGGTTGGGAAGCGTTGCCTAGAAAATGCGGATGTTCCTCCTTGGATACGTTTTTAAAAGTTAAAAGTCTAGAAGGGGAAAACCGAATGGAGAAGAAAGCAAAATAATAAGCTTTGAGATTTCAAGCACCCAAGTCTTAAAACTCGGTGAGGACCACCTTTTCCGTTTTAGGCTTTCTCAACCCGCCCACTTCCAGTCCTAGCTTTGATTAATCTTGTCCTTTTTCCCCAGCTAACTTTTGCCACTGGCTCTCTCGCATTTAAAAAATCTCCATCAGAACATGAATTTGCTCTGTTCAGAACTTTAACATCACGAACAATAGATTCTAACCTTTGCCACCATTTTTTGGGGGGGGTGCGGTTGGTGGGGGGGAGGAGGAGGGGAGCCGAGCAAATGGTTATTCTCAGGCTCTGCTTCTACTACAAACTTAGCACAGAGGCCTTTGAGCTAATTACATTCTGTATATCTGAGCCAGCTAACAGAGCTTCACGCTGACACTCGGATACATCTGGGGCTGATAACAATTGCAAATACTCAGGGCACACTTTAAAAAAAAGGGCTTATGTTACAATGTGAAACAGCATGTTTTACAGTCCTCAGAACGGTCAGATAAATAAAACAGCTCGGAGTCCAGAGCTTTGTGGGGGGAAATGTATTTTGTAACATTTCATTTAGAGCAGGAAAATTTCCCCACTGACAAGGGAACATTTGACCCTAAGAAAATGTTAAGTTCCACCCACAGCTGTTTGAGGAAATGGGCAATAGAAGACTCTAGGCTGCCTTCAACGATGTGGACTCTAAGATTACAATCACCTCCCATTCAAAGGGACAGTTTTGGAGACGGGTCCGATCTGAGAATGTAGAAGAGAATTTATAAAAAGCTCGTTCTGCACATCTATCCAAGGAGAAGGCATAAGAGTGACGAGAACATTTCTAGGACATATTCAGCGTAAATACAGATAATTCGAGTTAATTTGGGAGCTGTCTTTGGGGGCAGGTTTAACATGTTGAACACAGCTAGGTGACTTTCCAAAATAATCAGTCCTGCTTTGGGGTGATGCTGGGAGCACAAAAGGAAAACACCTTCCAGAGCCAGAGTTTTGCATAAGACAGGAACAACTGTGGATTTGCACTTGGCAAAAAGCTCCCAGGCAGTCCCTTCTGCTAACACATGTTACATGTCAGCCATCATCGCTCTTCCTCCTATGGAGCGTTGCGAGGTCATAAAACAGAGGGGTCTCACTGACTTTAATCTGGCGAATTTCCCTGTTCCCTGAGTTTACGTGTTTCTAAAGTGTAGCTTTAGCGGATTCGTATTTACTGTTCTTGCCCTTCCCCTCAGTATCTGGTTCTGTGGCACAAATGCATGTGCCCAAGGTGCTCATTTTCTCCATTGCATGCCCCTGCCTTTCCAGAACATTTGTATTTAAAAGTGGTGTGGAGTAGCCACAACTTTATTACGGAGGGAGAAAAAAAAAAAAAGTGAGATCTCCCATTTGTAGCGCATTTGGGATTTTACTCAAGAAAGCATATTTTCTTTTTTAATTCACAAAACATGACAGGGAGGGAGGCAGCCCCCGTTTGACGGATGTCACAACCGAGGCTCAGATAGACATAGGAAGTTGTTCCACGTTCTGCAGCCCTTAAGCAGGACCTGAGCTTAACTTCACACCCGTGAGCATCTGTAACTAAACCCGGTGCCTTTAGCAACTTTCCATGGGGCAGCAATTTTAATTTCGAAAGCACTTTTCTTTCCTATGTCTCCTTTAAGAGATAAAGCCGATAGAACCCACCCACTTAAAAATCACCCTCAATTCCGAGGCCCAGGGAAATAACTGAATGTGTTACCGAAGGTCAAGTAACTAAATGTAATGAGAATTCGGTATCCCTTTTAGACGTAGTCTCTTGCATATATGGATATCGAATATACGTACGAGCAGGTGTTACTTTAACGATGATACGCTGTGTCTCCCGACTTGTTCTCTCAACGAAGAAAATAAATACAGATTTTTCTGGAGTACAACGGATGTGTTCAGAGAGCACGCTTCACGTTTTACTGAATCCCCGACTCACTCACTCTTTCCCTCCTAAAGACAAAATACTACTTTTTGGTAAGTGGTAGGGAGGTTTTGTTTGTTTGTTTTTTGGCCAGGCAAGCTGGAGGCCGGGGTGTGTGGGGTGGTGGGGGGTGGGGATCAATTTCTCTGGAAAGCCAGCTCCTGTGTTCTCAGGGGTTATAAAAATGGGAATCATTTTTATTGGCAATCCACTGGAAGAATGCTGAGACAAATGGAAACTTGAAGATTCGGATCCTCAGAGGTGAGAACATACAGCTTTTGGGAATTGGGAGAGAATCTGACCAATAAAGGAAGTCACTATTTTTCCAGGCCTAAAGTGAGTTATAGGGCGAGACGGGTGTTGTATATTTATGTAAGGCCGCAGCAGGGAGCTTAAGCGGCTGTATATTGCTGAAAGAGCATCATTCACGTTCAGGCTGAGACAAAAGGTGGAAATGAAGTAACATCCTGGCCGAAGAAGGCCTCACGACAGAATAATAACATTTCAGAGAGGGGGGCCATGGAGGAGGCTGTGGGTAGGCCTCAAAATGAGGAAATGATCAAGATGCCTTGTCAGGCCTTCAAAAAACACTTACACACACGCGCGCGCGCACACACACAGACACACACACACACACACACACACACGCCCAGGATTAAGGCCCGGCCCAGCGTCCTTGGGAAGGAAGGTCATTTATCTTTCACAGAAACGAGTACACAATTACTTACAATCTTCATCAGTATAGTCAGCAAGATAGGTTTGCCAAAAGAACTAGAAAAAATATATATCAATACACAGATTACAGTTGGGACCCCATTTGGTGTTTGTTATTATCATACACTCTAGCCTCACTGCACCAGCGTGGATACTAATTCAGGACAATATTTGAAGGACTAAAGTGGTTCTGGCGGCTCGTAAGATTCAAGGGAAGAGGGTGGGGGGGGGGCAGAAACTGTCTTATCTCCTGTGTTTATTTATTGTGTCCTTTTGTTTAGAGGAAGTTGCAAGTAGAAGAAAGGGGTCATGAAATTATACGCCCCTAATGACAAATGGTGAGAGGGAAACAGACATTCATTTTAGAAAAATGATCAAAAGAGAAGGGAAAACAAAAGACTTTTAACATTCAAAAAAATATACACAGCTAGCCTGTGGGATTCTTTGAAAAGGCTCTGCTTCTGTTTGGTAGAAATAGTCTGGGGCGCCCCCACATGCTAATTAAGATGTTGTCAAAATTTTTAATGGTGGATCTTGGTGATTATTTCAGAAGCTTTCGTCATTTTAGCAAAATACACAACGTAGGATAAGAATCTCCGGTCGCACAGAGAGCTTCCGGTTAATAATAAATTAGAATGGTTATTAAAGTATGGAATCACGTGGAACTGGGTTGAAAATAGTCTGTCTTATCCTTGAGATTTATTTATTTTTGAAACAGATAGAACAATTCTGAAAAAGTTACAATTAAAAGGCTTCGTATAAAAATGTTTACGTGACGGGCCACGGACTAGATTTGCAAGTTTACCTTATTAGGACAAAGTGCAATGAGACGTCACGATGATTTGATGCTCGGGAAATGTCATTTCAAACATAAAGCTCATATAGACAACCTCAAGCATATTTCAAGTTTTAAGGGGATTGGGGAATTACAAAATGACTAGCTTTACTTCTATTTTTCGTTTATTTTTTTTTCCTTCACTATTTCACAACTGTGTATTAAGCTGCCATTAAAAAAAAAGTGGATCAAAATGATTTAATTTTCTTCTTTGACCCTTTTTAAAAAGTATTATTTCTCATTGTTTCAGTCATGCCTGACAAGTTTACACATTCAACCCCAATATTATCAGGACATGGTATTTAGCAACCTTTTCAATAGCCAAAGGCAAGAAAGACTATGAAGGGACTCGGAGGGTTCTTCCTCTCTCCCTATAAAACCAGCAATTTGCAGATGGGAACGATTCCTCCTATATTTGCAGGTGAACTTACCAGGCACAGAACTGAAGCCAAAGATTTCTAGGAATGACAACTTCAGCACATCCGTGAAATGATCCGACTTGCCAATTTCCTATTTTTCCACAGGGGACGTCTTAAGGGCTGGGGTCATGCAAATTCATTCCTGGCTTCCGAAGCAGCAGGTAATGGCCAATGCCAGAGGCGGGATTCCAAAACCATTAGCCCACTGGTCTGATCCTGCATGGGCAAACCTAATATTTGGACCACACACCCCATCTCATGGCATGCCTGTCTGGTACTAAAAATGTACTGGTGGGGAAAATACTGAAATAGATCGCTCGCTGAAGCATACCCTAGAAGTGTTTTATGGGGAAAAAAATGCCATTTCTGCAGAGTTTGAGCTCCATTGAGAAAAATAATATCTTAAATACAGCTCGTTGAGAGTCTCCACTCCTGTGTTTACTATATATATATAATCTAGCTATATAAAATCTATCTGTAAGGAATTTCTTGAACTAAGAGTCATTGGTCACACCTGCAGCAGTTCATATAAAAAGCAATACTGGCAGAGGGAAAAAAAAAATCTTCCTTCCTTGGGTTTCTCCCTTAAATGTTTGAGCAAGGAATCATTAGAAAAGTGGCAGGCATCTATGTGGTGGGGCGTGTTGGGAGGAAAAAAAAAAAACCCTCCATTTAAACACAGTTTTTAACCTTTCCACCTTAGCCTCTTACATTTTCTTTCCTTTTACTCAAAGCATTTAGGTAAATTAGGATGCGGTCCCTCCATAAAAATGCAAGGGGATCAGTTAAACTTTCATCTCTAATTTATTCATGAAGGAGTGAGGTCTTGCCTAGTCGAGCTGTGTATCATCCTGTCAGAATGACTTTCTCTCGTGTTGAGAAGGGAGATGGAAGGGCAGGAAATCGGAGCTTGGGCTTTGCTCCTAATTGCTGTGACGATAAAAATGCAGGTGCCTTCTTGCCTGGCCCAGTGCATGGAGCAACAGTTTCAAAAACGAGAATCAGAACCGAGGTGGCATCTCTCTGTGTGTGAGGGGACCAATAAAAAACATGCATCGTGAATAGGTCTGTCCTACAAATGCAGAAGATGTAAACATGTCGTTTAATACACGTGTGATACACACGTCGAGTCCGTCTATCTAAACCGATTGATTGTGACGGTGTAGGCACACCAATCGTCTCCAGGTACAAGCGGACACGAAGGATTTGCAACGATGGAAAATACACCTGAATGAAATTCCCTACACCCTACTCTTCCCACTTCTGCTGTTTTGTGCTTACAACTTACTGTGAGCTTGGAGATGTGGGCTGTCCACCTGAACAATTCTTGTTCTCTCCTGCATCAAGATTAAGCTGCTTGTTGCCCTGTGTGTGCAAACACGGGCGTGTATATCCAACGCGTACTTGAACGGAGGCAGGGGGTCAAGTTCAAAAGATTCATGCATCTTTTAAGAAGACCCTCATTTTCTCTTTCAAATTTAACTGTGGTGTGATACGTTTAGTGTTCTCTCTTAAAAGTTCATCTTTTTTTTTCTTTTTAAGTCATTTCCTGTTTTTCCCGCCCCCCTCCCTCCACTTCCGAATATATTTCACATTCGTAGGCTGAAGGAGCGCAGAGTCTTATAATGTGAAAGACCTTATTCTAGTTGATGAATGGGTTCCTCGGTTTTGCCATTCCCACCCCAGCATTCAAAAATTATCATCTTTTATACATGTGCAAAAGGGAGGGGGTGGGATCTGGCATTAGTTCTTTTAGTCGTCAGGAAATTACAAAATGTACATTTGCGAAGTAAGCAATTTTTGCAGTCGGCCTGCACATCCATCTTTTTAATGAGCCTTGTTTATAACCTGACGCCATGTTTCTAGTCACCTACCCTGTTTACGTCTTTGGCCCCTTTAATTAAGAGAAGAACCAGTTAAAAGAAAGTAAGAAGAAATATTAATATGATCTGATTAATTCAGCTAGCAGGAGGTTATGGGGTACCAAGGTTATTATAACCTATAAAGGCAATGTGAATAAAGCTGTATTCATTTGTAATTTTATTAGGCGGAGCAAATTAGTGAGTCTGCATAGCAGTGACAAAAGACCCGCTCCTATTCTCCCTTACCCCCTACTGCAAGGGCCAGGTGCCCAAAGTTAGGCTCCATATTAGGCAAATGAGATCTGATAAATCTCAGCTGCACATCTAATGAGACCCTCCAGAGCTGGTGCTGTGCTAATTTGGAAAGATTAGCTGGGATGTTTGTGTATGGCTGGTTAAAGTCCAATGAAAGAAAAGGAAAGCACAGAGAAGAGGGAGCAAAACCAGGAAAGGGTTAAAGGCATTAAGATAACTCTCCCAAGGCCACAAAGAATTGATAATGGACAAACTATTAGAAACAAACTATGGAGGGCAGTTTGAGGTGGGAAGTGAAATTCTATTTTAAAAGATACTTCACTGTAGCTAGTCTCTTTATAATAATCAAAAGCAGGAAGGTCCACCTGTGTGGGCTTCCCCTCACCTTAAACCTCTCTACCCCAGCCCCTCTGACATCAGGAACCCAGCTTTTGTCCAGGTTCATGGAGTCAAAGAAAATCGCGGGGTTTATTTCCGGCGAAGATGCGGTGAGCCCTGATAAGTTAAGGAGAATTCAAAGTGAAAGGAAGTAGGCATGCCGGGAATTTTTAATACAAAGATTTCAAGATCCTTCCAGGGGGACGTTCTCATGGGCTGGTCTGTGGATTCTGAAAAGAGCCTTCATTATTCCAAAATCCTGAGTAGACAAATATGCTTGGGCCTCTGATGTATAAATTATAGTTTCCCTCATCTTGCTTTTATCTCATCAATTTTTCTAAACTCTCATTTCAGACTTGCTGCTAATCTGGTATTTGTTCTAGCCTGACTTGGCACCTCCTTGGCAATGGCTCCAATCCTTACCTGGCTTATGCCTGACTTCTCTGTTCTGAACTTACCACTGAGAACTTGGAGGGCCTCCCATTTCACTACAGTCTAGAAATAGGTTTTTATTTAGTCATGAGTATATCCTATCCTATTTCCATAGTGTCTCAGTCTGTTACATACCCTGAACATAGTCTCCTAAAGGGCCTATTGGAGTGCGTAACCAACTCTGAGTT
The DNA here is from genome assembly GCF_024610735.1 of Ursus americanus. NCBI lineage: Eukaryota > Metazoa > Chordata > Mammalia > Carnivora > Ursidae > Ursus > Ursus americanus. Next base: position 13,250,685 of record NC_142154.1, read on the forward strand.
AGAAAATTCGCCTTTTATAAGAAACAAAACAAACAAGCAAAGGGAAAAATAAGGCAGAGAGACAGAAATCAAGAAACAGACTTTCGGGCGCCTGGGTGGCTCATCCAGTTAAGCGTCTGCCTTCGGCTCAGGTCATGATCCCAGGATCCTGGGATGTGGAGTCCAGCATTGGGCTCCCTGCTCAGCGGGGAGTCTACTTCTCCCTCTACCCCTCCTCCCTGCTCATGATGTCTCTCGGATAAATAAATAAAATCTTAAAAAAAAAAAAAAAAGAAAAAAGAAACAGACTCTTAACTATAGAGAACTGATGGTGACCAGAGGGGAGGTGTGGGGGGGGGGGATGGGGAAACAGGTGATAGGGATTAAGGAGTGCACTTGTCGCAATGACCACTGGGTGATGTATGGAAGTGTTGAATCTCTATATTGTACGCCTAAAACTAACATTACACTGTATGTTAACTAACTGGAATTAAAATAAAAACTTAAAGAAAATTAGCCTTTTACCAGTAGTAAAGCAGCCTATCGAGTATACTCTTACTAGAAGAAAAAAAATCATAAATTGGATAATGGCAGCAATATTGTCAAAACAGATCATTTCAGAAACCCAATGGAAAAAGGAAGGGCATTCACGTGAAGCAGGCATTTCCATGGCCGAAATTATTTGAATGTTTTAAATTATGTTCGAAGCAAGTATAAAATAAGTTTAAAAAATTTAAATAGTAAGAAGGACACCCTCCCTGGTTGAGTAATGACTTCTCAAGGAAAAAAAAATGTCTTTTATTGGAAATAAATGAAAAGACAGAGCATTATATTGGATTTAAGTGTTCTCTTACCTCCAAGTACAACATAATGTAGGACTCCTGAAAACGTGAAAAAAAAAAATCACGCAATGCTGTCTCCTTTATGTTAAACACATCTCTAAAGTTTTAAAATTTTATGTAAAAATCAGTGTATATGAATGTGGGGGGAAATCTCACAATGAACACATTTAAATACCTTCCAAAGTCATTGGGATTTTGCCTCCTTATTTAAAATTTGCTTCGGTCAGTACAGTCACTTTTTTGATAGAAAAAGTACACAAAATTGTTACTATTTACATAAAATGTAAGTGGCCCCTTGGTCCTCCCAAACAGCTCTTTGCTTCCACAGGCCAGGTGAGAAATGGTTAAAAATTTCTGTAACTGCGTAGATGGTACATAACCCAGAAGCAGCTAATACTATCATAGTAGAGACTCGGGGGGTATCTGTTGAGTCAAATAAGTCAAATAAGTGTTCGAATGCATATCACACACAGCTTGGGAAAGTGACCTGTGGTTTTCAATCAGAATCCATCTTTCTTTCATCACTGATGTCGCTGCCCTCAGAACATTTGGTTTATTCTGAGCGACGGGGGTTTAGAGCATGTCCTCCGGTCAAAATCCCAGCTCGATCACTACATGCTGTGTGTCTCTGGGCAACTAACTTAATCTCTCTTTGGCTTAGTTTCCTCACTTGTTCAATGGAGAAAATAATGGGAGTGCTTAGCTCTTGGAGTTATTTTGAGAATTAAATGACTTACTACCTGTAAATCACTTCGAAAAGTATTTTGCATACGGCTGTACTTGATAAACGTCGGCTCTGATATCATCTTCCTTTTTATTTTCGGTACAGTTTTTATGGCAGTCTCTCCTCTCTTGTGAACCCCTGGAAGACAGGAGGAGTCTTAGTCAATAGCAAGGGATATTTGTGCCTAGCACAAAAGTCCTACCAAAAAGAGGGACTCAAGACGGGCTGACATTTTCTATACTGCGTGCAGGTAGCCATCAGTGAAACAACTCTGACGGGAACATTACTTTCCCTCTCAACTTACTGCTTGGGTTTTCCCTCTTAATCTTCTGTTTTCAATAGTAACACTAAAGCATCAGATAACCACCATGCAAAACCACAAGGGAGCTTGAATGTTAAGTGACACATATGACAATCATGATAAAATGTTTACTTTATGTCCATATCTGTTGGCTACAACAAGCTTCAGGAACATTTATAACCTTATTCTCTCTCTCTCAAATAAAAAGATGCAGTTGTTGCTGTTAGGATCGTGGAAGAAGCAGAGATTTTAGGAAACTGTCTCTGCCACCTTCCAAGCTACTTTTCGTATCTATTCAGTGATACCCACCTCATGGAATTGTGATGAGTCTTGGTGAGATAACAATCTAGAATATCTGCTCCTCAATAAATGACGGATATTGTTATAATCATCGTTTGCAGAAAATTTCACCTCAGAGGGTTCCCATAGGCATAGAAGACTTAGAGCAAACCTCATTTGGTAATAGCTGCATTAATAGTTAGTAATAGTGCTTTGATAAGAAGGATTCTGAGTCTGAGCCTACACTCAAGAGAATGAACCTGTCATTTGTGAGCAAGTCAGCCTTGTGCTTTGTCTTTTCCAGGCAGACTCTAGGGCAAGGGTCTTTCCAAAGATAGGAGCTCATGGATGCTTCTGGAAATCTGATGAAGCCTATGAACCTGTGTTAGAAAAAATGATTTTAAGTGAATAATATAAAACACATTTTGAAACACAAATGTGTTAAAATGTTGCTAAGACAAACTCAATATCATATTATGTCTGTGCTCTAATGACAGGTCTCATACCAACCATCCTGTCAAAGACCTATTGAGGATACAAGATGTTGTGAATTATCTGTGACGTATTAATGTGATAGAATTGTAACCATCTCTTGGTTATGAATCGTAATTATTGATAATACTATTACTATGTTTTAGCCATATTCATAATGAAAGGAAATGCTACGTTTGTTAGAAATCAGTGAAAATCAAGTTGCAACTTTTATCCATCCAATTCATGGGCCCCTTGCTCTGGAACCCTAGCTGAAGAATCACTGTGCTAGAATCCCAACTTAAAACCCTGGCCTAAGACCTAGATATATCTTTTTACTTAATCAGCTTGGTGCGCCATGTTTTTCCATGATCACCACCCTGTTCGCCCTTTAGCCCATACTCTTCCACCTTATGAAGTTTGTAAAGACCTTCAGAGACCAAGTCCTAGAAATTTTGGTGGATACTTTAAATTGGTCCTCCTACCTACACACAGGCTGATATCATAATCATTATGATCATGGAGTATCCTGGTATAAATGTTAGAATTTAAATGAAAGTCAAGTTTGAAGGTAGATGCAAGAGAATCCATACTAAGCTATGACAATATTTTAAGAAATGAAACGCTTTGAGAACAGTCATACAACAGGAAGTGCCTTAAGTCTTGGGAAACCTCATACCCAATTGTGCAGAGGGGAGAGCTTAAAATAAACTTTGGACAAGCATGTAGACTGTGGTATACTTAATTCAAACTAAACTTTACAGCTTTTTGACATTGACCCATATTCCTAGATAAAGGTTATAATTCATTCTTCTAGATATGAAACAATTCTTCACAGTGTTGGATTAAAAGCCCGGAGGGTGTATATATATATATATATATATATATATATATATATATATATATATATATATATATATATATTGGGGTATATTGGGACAGAGTGATGTGTATCTCTAAAAAGGGAAACACAATTTAGATTAGGAATCCATTGTAAAGACAGAGTACAGGTCTAAATTGGTGATTTTTGTATTTACAAATATTTTGCTTGTTATTGTCTCCCACGAAAGAAACAAGTCCAAAGGGATGGTTAAAATAAAATCTTATTCATTGCTCACACATCTTAGTGGTGATTGAGAAAGAAGGCAGGATGGAAGTCTCCTAAATTTGACCTTTCAAAAGCAGACACGGTGTGGCTCTTCATCGCCTGTTTACATTTGCAATACAAAAAGGATTAATTGATTGTTCAATAAATTATCACTTTACAGATGGGGTTAGTCTCTTAAACAAACCACCAATCACCTTGTTAACACACAGATATAAATAAATCGTTTTCAATAGGATGAAAATTATCCCCTTTGTAGGTGTGGCAATTAGATTATTGATTTTAGGTAAATGTCTAGTTAATTATGCAATAAGCTTCATTTCTTCTGTTAATTAAGCTACTGCTCTTTTTAGTCAATAAACTGTGGCCTCAGGAGAAATGAGAAGTTTCCCATTTGAAAAGTCCAGGTACGTCCCCCAAAATGGGGCAAAATAGGGGACCCTTGTTTTTCCTTCAAAGACCCAAACGAGGAAAAACTTTTATGAGTGAATTGCATTTCCAGTTCATTCCGTGTCTATTTCTAGAATCCAGATTAAATAGAAATCTGAATAGAAATATTGAACTTGAAGGGAAACCACTAACCTGTCATTTGTAAAACTCTGCCTAAGAGAAATTAAACTATTTCTGTCTCATTTGGTTTCACAAAGACCAACTCTAACCTACCTCTCAGGAATCTCTACCCAGGATTCAATTCCTTCCAAAATGGCGTCATCCTCATTTAGGTGTTAATCATTCACATGATCTAGCAGGGAGAAAAGACTATTTTTAGAATTGTCCTGGGAACAGAGCCCAAATGCAATTCAGAGTATCCTTACCCACATGCCTCACCCTGTTCCTTACTTTGGACCAAAGATTAACCATAGACATTGACTTTTGTCCTGTTCTACTTGGGAATTGATTGTTTGTTTTTCTCTTCTCTTTTGGGGGGGGTCTTTGGGAGGGGAGGGGGCGGTGGGGGCTATACTGGCTTTGCCTCACACCTGGAATCTGAACTTGGCTATCCACCTCACTCTGATTTTGTAACTTGGTAAGGCTTCTGACCCTTTGATTGACTTCAGATTTTGCTTTGTCTACCCTGGCTTCAGTGCCAAAGTCGCACACACGTTCTCTCCTGTAAATCTGATAATGTCTTGCATGTAGTAGAGGCAGTTATCAGTCTAGTAAATGAACTGAAGCGTGGGAGCCACACTGTGTTTTGCGAGAAGCCCTGGGTAAATTCTATGCTGGAAAGTAACTAGCTACCCGACAACAATGAACTGATTCTTTTGTTCTTTTAGGCATTGACCTAAGGATAAGCCACAAAAATAAAAATTACAATGATAACCATTAATATTTAATGAGCACTTACTATGTTCCAGACATCTTTCTAAGATAAATGGTGTACATTATCTGATTTCATCCTCAAAGAAGACTTTTCAATATCTACTTTATTATCTTCACTTTACAAAGAGAAAATGAGGCATACAACCCAACGTCACAGAGTAACTAATTGGTGGAACTAGGTCTCAAACCTGGGAAATATAACTACAGATTATGTGCTTTTCACAACTACCCAGCCACCAGTGACCACTCATAGACCAAAGGCGTGACGAAAGCCAAAATGTCAATATTGTTATCAAACTGGTCCACTTGACCTGAAAACTCTTTGACAAAAATAACAGCCCATATTTAATAAGAACTTAATTCATTTTATTCTTCCTGAAGTGAACGTGCAGACTGCCATTTTATCAATGGAAGCTCGAATAGTCAAGAAGGGGTTGACATTCTATGAAGCAGAGTGGGCGCTGTTCAGAGGAACACTCTTAAGTCCAATATCCCTCTTCTGGCCAATGATTTTAGCACTAGAAACATGAATAACACATAAGTAAAAATTAATTTCTCCTGACCAAATTACTTGCTCCTAGCACAGAAATAGCTACAGGGCAAGTACACACTATACTTTTATTTGAATGTTCCCCAATTAGTTTACAATAAGGTTGGACATAGTTCTACTGACCACAGAATGACTTTCGCTACTCCTTGAGAACCAGGATATTTCCTTTTATGGTAAAAGCTATAATTAGCTGAGGAATCCTAAACTGTACTTGTTAAAAATAATCCTCATTCAAGAAACCTGGTAAAAGTTGTGCTGGTGTTTGCACGAAGCCTGTTATACATAATTTTCTGAAGCTGTTTTCAATCATGCAAATGATTTTTTCCTTTGCAATATGCTAATGCAATCTGATTTATTTCAGTTGTAAAAGTTAATTACAATGTGTTTGTGAGTCCCTAAAGATGATGTATTAAATGTTTATAACCAGGATTATTAAAATGCCCTGTCTCGATTACAGAGCTTCTCTTTCAAACACTAGAACTAATTGTAGCCTTAAATCACAACAACCTCACTGTTAAAATTAACACAAGGGCAACATTGCATAATTTTAATTAATTTTAATTTGGCCAAAGCAAATTAATTTTTGTTTTCTAGAAGGACAGCTAAACTCTTTTGTAGCCTTCTTCCACTGAACATGGAGTTCATAAACTTCTTTTCTTCTGAACATTTTCATTCCTCTGAGGATTGTACCATGGGATCGAATCTTTGTTTAGGTTTTGGTTCCAATTTGCATATCTGGTTCTCTCTGGAGAGACAGTATGGAAATGAAATGAAACCAGAGTGGAATGTATACAGTTCTACGGTCAGGGAGACAAATTTTTCTCTGTGAGTTTCAGAATCTCAGTCCAAGTATTTGCAGATAATAATGGTCAGAGCCCAGGCGAGGAGTACTCACACTTCTATCATTAGCACCCATGAAAAAGCTGCCAAAACCTCTTTCAAAGTTGGTGAAACAATTTTCTAAAAAATACCTGCTTAGAAGACATCATATCCAGATTCTTTCCTTTTGCCCGTGCTTAACACATGTACCAAAATTGATTATTTCAGGTGAATAACTAATACTAAATCTTCCATTGTTATATCAGGGTGTTCTGGACTTGAAGAACAGTGACACACCAACTAAAATTCTATTTATCCTAAAACGGACTCATCCTTCCCTGGAAAGCTTCACCTTCAATCCCCATTTCCCTGAATATCATGACCATTCTCTGTATTCAAATAAAAGCTATCTTAAAATTATCCATCATTGTGATAAAAAAAAAACTTGAAAATCCATCTTAGAAAGTCAACATGGGGGCGCCTGGGTGGCGCAGTCGTTAAGCGTCTGCCTTCGGCTCAGGGCGTGATCCTGGTGTTCCGGGATCGAGCCCCACATCAGGCTCCTGGGCTGGGAGCCTGCTTCTTCCTCTCCCTCTCCCCTGCTGTGTTCCCTCTCTCGCTGGCTGTCTCTCTGTCACATAAATAAATAAAATCTTTAAAAAAAAAAAAAGAAAGTCAACATGGCCCCCTGAAATCTAAAAAAATCAGTGACAAGTACTATATAGGATTCCACTGCCTTATCTAACTGACCCTAAGTTCTAAATGTTGGAAAGAACTGAATAAATTATTTCTTATCTCAATTTACATGCAGATACTTTGGGATGAAATGGGTTTACATTTTTGCTAATCATCTACATTTTAACCTGCTTGTCCATACTTTACAGGCATTCCTTATGCACTTGATAAACTAAAATCTTAGAAGCAATCTCATTTTATGGCCAGAAACAATAATCATAGCTAAAATGAAGCACGATTTCTTAAAAAGTTAATTCACACCATACCAGTAAAGTCAAAGCATATCAGATAATTCTTTGTCCAAGCCAACACATCTTCTTTAAGACTAAAAGAGGACACTGCTAATAATTGCATGAGAACATTGTGCTTGAGACTGGAATCTTCTGGGAAAACTGAAAGATTTGCTCACCCTCCACATAGAGAAATGACACTGATGTCTTTCTAGTTGTGTATTTAGTTTACCATATTCCTTCCTTCTGTTAATTGGTTATGGAGATGGGTCTCTGGAAACCATCTTTGTAGCATGATTCCATCCTGGATATAGCTGACTGGATGGGCCCGGATATTTGGTTGAATTAGATCTATGGAGATGTGCCTTAAGTGTTCAGGCATGAAATATTTGGGTTAAAATCCGGATGCAACTAAATCAATCTTGAGCAAAACTGAGGGATGTGGAGAATTTCTTTTCAGTACATGTTGTGAATATATTTACCATATAACAAAAATGTATATTCCAGTCACAGATCAGGTCAAAGTATATATATGACCAATTTCATTTTTTTGATTAAGGAAGAATATCTGTGTAAAAATTTAATTCCATTTGTAAAATTATGAAAGGAAATTTAAAGTTCCTGCCTGGTGAAAAAAGTGACAGGATCCAAATTATCCTGTTAGCAACCTACAAATAATCGGTGCAAAACACTTTTGGTTTAAATTCAATGATTTTTTTTAAAACAAATCTAACAGAAAACATATAATACTTTGAAGAGCACATTATTTTAAAAATTGTAAGTCTGTCAATTAGTAAATTCCATTTTAATCTCAACTTGAATGTGCACTGATATCAGAGAAAACGTGTATATTTTTATATATTTTTTATTTTCTTATAGTTAATATTTGTTGAAACATTAGGGCCTTCTCGTAATTCTTCCTGCTCCTAAAATTATATTGGTGAGAGTGAGAAGGGAAGAATTATATTGGTGATCTGAGTAGCTATATTTATACTTGAATGTTTCTCAGGCTTATGAACTCTGTGAGGTCAGGGAAATTATTTTCTTCATCTTGTATCTCCAAGTTCTTACCATAATTCTAACTACGTATTCAATATTGAATGTACTGATGTGAACAGAGACAACTGAGATTTGGTAGAGGCTAGAAATAAAATTAGAACAGAGCCCCAATATTCATTCTCACTGGTAAAACAAGCAAATAAACACAAATGAAACAACTCTTAGAGCCTTACCTAATTCCCTAGACACTCTTGACTTATTATTGGGGACGTTTCTCTGATACTCTGAAATTGCAAGGAAATTCCACCAATGAGAATTACTATCAAAGACGCTCAGGCTCATGATAAAGCCTCAGGAAACAACCTCATTGCCTCCTTTTTTAATATCTAGATTTTTACCATTTATTCCGAGAACTGTGCTGTGGACAGGAAACATAAATTAAAAGGTGTTTATATAGCATATCAATTTTGATTGCAGTTTTTGATCGTATTTTGCTGTGTTTTTGGTTCTTCCTAAAACTACACTTCATCATGTGCATATGATATACGAGGAGGGCTTCCGTTGTCAAGTACGTATGGAATCTGCTCACTAACTTCCCAGATCACACTCACTGGCATATGTGTGCCAGGTAATTAATGGTCATCAGTTAGTGAGAAGCCTCAGCCTGTTATTGACGGAGTCTCTTTGCTCACTCTAGTGAAAGGACACCGGTAAGAAGAATGAACATACTTCTTAATGTAGACACCCATGGATTGGAGATATAAATCTCACTTTGGCTAAATATGCCAATGATGAGACTCTATTCTTCAAGTACTGTCAGATTATTGACTTTCATCCCAGGTCTTATGGAAGACTACTGGTGTAGACATGGATGATTTTACAGTGACAGAGAAAGGAATCCTGAGCCCACAGACTTCATCTTATCCCAGAAAAATCTGCTGTTCTATGAGATGTCTCCTTAGAAGAAATTGCGTTTTATGAGATGAGGCAAATATTTTCCTGATGGGGTCTGATAATAACTGTCAAAACTTTATGGTGGAGTCTTGAATATTAAGTGTTAATACATTGATGAGCTGTATATTGCATAGACTGACAGCCACTGGTGAACACCGCCAGAAATCATGTCTGGTCAAATCCTCCACCAGCACTCTTTTGAGATACAAATAGAAATAGCTACGTCTCATTTAGCCCTCTAAGTATACTATAGGCAAATTAAAAATAAATTTTTTTGAAAAGCCAGTTGCTTTCCTCTCTACCAGCAATGAACAATTGGAATCGGAAATTTAAAATTTCAATACTAGGGGTGCCCGGGTGGCTCAGTCCCTTAAGCGTCTACCTTTAGCTCACATCGTGATCCCAGGGTCCTGGGATGGAGCCCCATTTCAGGTTCCCTGCTCAGCGGGGACTCTGTTTCTCCCTCTTCCTCTGCTCCTCCCCCCACACTTGTGTTCTTTTTCTCTTTAGCTCATTCTCTCTCTCTCAAATAAATCAATTAAATCTTTAAAAAAATAAAATTCAATACTATTCACATTAACACCAAAAAATTAAATACATAGGTACAAAGAAACCACACTATGTACAAGGTCTATATGAGGAAAACTATAAAGCTCAGATGAAATAATGGAGAAATATTTCATGTTCATGAATAGGAAGACTATATATAGTTATGATGTCAATTCTTCCCAAACACAATCTATAGATTCAGCGCAGTTCAAACAAAAATCCCAGCAACTCTCCTGGTAAATATCAAAAAAGTGATTCTAAATTTTATATAAAGGGGCAAAAGACCCAGAATATCCAACACAATATTGAAGGAGAAGAATAGCTGGAGGACTGATGCTACCTGACTTTAGGACTTACTATAAATCAAGACAGTATGGTATTTTAAAAAAGAATAGACACATAGTTCAATGGAACAGAATGGAGAGCCCAGAATAGGCCCACATAAATATACTCAATTGGATCTTTGACAAAGAAGCAATGGAAATTCAAAGAAGAAAGGATTGTTGTTTCTGCAAATGGTGCTGGAACAACATCCATATGCAAAAAGAGAGAGGAAGGAAGGAAGGAAGGAAGGAAGGAAGGAAGGAAGGAAGGAAGGACAAACTAAAGAAAGAAGAAATAAGACACACACCTTATATCCTTCTTCCCTATTAACTCATAATGGATCATAGACCTAAATGTAAAATGCAAAACTATAAAATTCCTAGATGATAATACAGGAGAGAACCTATCACTGACTTTGGGCTTGATGATGATTTGTGGAGGGGGGGGGGTACAACATGAAAAGAACGATCCATGAAAAAAATTGATAAGTTATACTTCATTAAAATTAGAAATTTCTGCTCTGCAAGACACTTTTAAGGAAATGGAAAGACAAACCACAGACGGAGAGAAAAATCTTTGCAAAACTCGTATCTGATAAAGGACTGGTAGCCAAACAGGCAACCCTTAAAATTCAGCAATAAGAAAATATGGAGCCCAATTTAAAAATGGGCAAAAGAGCTGAACAGATACCTCACCAAAGAAGACATACAAATGGCAATTGGCAAATAAGCAGATGAAAAGATGATCCACATCATATGTCATAAGGGAATTTCCAATTAACAACAATAAGATACCATTGTATTAGGATGAAAAAAATCCAAAATACTGGGACACCTGGCTGGCTCAGTAGGTTAAATGTCTGCCTTCAGCTCAGGTTGTGATCCTGGCGGTCCTGGGATTGAGTCCTGCATCGGGTTCCTTGCTCAGTGGGGAGCCTGCTTCTCCTTCTGCCTGTTTCTCCCTCTGCCTGCTGCTCCCCCTGCTTGTGTGTGCATGCGCTCTCTCTCTCTCTCTGGCAAATAGATAAATAAAATCTTTAAAAAAAAATACTGACAACACTAAATGCTGTAAGGATGTGGAGGAACAAAAACCATTCATTGCTGGTGATAATGCAAAGTTATGCAACTACTTTGGAACACATTAAATTAAACATACTTTTACCATACAATCCAGCAATCATCCTCCTTGATATCCAGGTGATTTGAAAACTTAGGTCCACGCAAGAACTTGAACATATATATTTAAATGAGGTTTATTTGTAGTTGACAAAGCTTGGGAGCAACCAAGATGCCCTTCGGTATGTGAATGGATAAATAAACGGTGGTACATCCATATAATGCATTATTATTCAATTACTAAAAGAAATGAGCTATCAAGCCACAAAAAAGACATAGAACAACATTGCAAGCATATTGCTAACTGACAGAAGCCAATCTGAAAATGCTACACATTGCGTGATTCCAATAACAGCATGGAAAAAGCACAACTATGGAGGCAGTTTCCTGCAGTTCAGGGAGAGGTAAGGATGGATGACTAGGTGGAACACAGAGAATTCTTAGGTCAGTGAAAATACTCTGCATGATATTAAGAATATGGTTATGTCATTATACATTCATCAAACCCATAAGAACCCACAAAATGTAAAACACAAAGGGCAAATCTTAAAGTCTGGACTTTAGTTAATCATATCATATCAATATTGATTCATCAATGGTAACAAATGTATTACACCAACATAGGATGTAAATAATAGGGAAAACTATAGGGAGAGGAGCACTAGGATTCTCAGATTCTCTGTACTTCCTCATCAATTTTTCAGTAAACTGAATAATAATATATTAATATCAAAAATGATAAATAAATCAATTTCATCTGCTGTTTGTAAGAGCCTTTTTCTAAACTTAGCATAGAGAAAATTCCTTAGTCTGTCCAAACAGAGCCCTAGCTAAAATCAAGAACTATCAAAATTGGAAGCACTTTTTGAACTTGGGGTTCAAAAAAGGTCTCTCGTGTTTGTAGCTTTGACAAAGTTTACTTTTTGTGGTCCTGAATTTAGATTACATTATTAGTTGCCAGATCAGCAAACATTATTGAACATGCTCTAAACAAGAGATCTAATTCTTAGGGTTTGGCAGTGATGATGACATGCAGATATCAACCTCTCCTGATGCCTTTCCTGAATCTCCTGGGCAGGATTACTTTTCACCTATGTTTTCATAAAACTTTACATATATAGGTTAGCAGAGCATATATGGTAATTTTTGTATCCATCTTTCTCTTGAGGGCATGGACCATGGCATTTTTTAAAATCTGAATCCTCAACCTGGCATTTAGCAAATATTTGTATTCATGCTGCCTGAACAAATCACCACAGATTTAGAGGCTGAAAACAACAAAATGTGTTATTTCATAGTTCTACAGGTCTGAAGTCTGACATGGGTCTCACTGGGGTAACCCAAGTGGTCAGCAGAGATTCATTCTTTACTGTAAGGTCTAGGGAAGATAGCATTTCCTTTCTTAAGTTACTGGCACAATTCAGTCCCTTGTGGCTAAAGGCCTGAGGTCCTCCTTTCCTTCTGGCCATCAGCTCAAACTCTACAATCCTGGGCCTAGAGCCATCTTTAAAGTCAGCAGAGAGGGGAATCCTTTCCAGTTTAGAATCTCTCTTGTGTTCTTTTTCATAATGCCCTCTCTCTGACTGACTCTTCTGCCTTCCTCTTCCACTTTTAAGGACCCATGTGATTATACCGGGCCCATCTGGGTAATTCAGGATACGCTTTCTCTCTTTCAAATTTCAGAAATGTAATTCCATCTGCAAAGTTATTTGTGCCATGTAAGTTAACATACTCACAGATTATAGGGATTAAGGTATAAACATCTTTGTTTGCTGTTATTCTTATTAACTGCAATACTTAGTATAAATTTAAATGGCTTTTGTCACCAAATAGGAGTAATTTTATTGAATAATATTTAGTACTATGTCCTGGGCTTCTATTTCTTGGCCTACTTTTCACATCTGAAGTAATATGCATTCAATATGTTGATGTATTTTCTTCTAGGTTTTTATTTACAATTGTATTTATATAAATATATTTACATATTTTCCTTTCAGACTTTTCTCTAGACTTTCCCAGTTTTAAATTATGCTTTTCTTTTCCACCTAACATTATATTATTAACTGTTTCCACAACATAATTTTTAAAATGGTACTTAATATTCCATTTGAGACTTTTGAGAATACTTTGTTTAACTATTATTCTGTATGGGGGCATTTAAATTGCTTCCAATTAAAAAAGCATCACTGTGATAATCATTTTGGCACATAAATATTGGATTTATTTTTTCATTGTTTTATTTAGGATATATTCTTAAAAGTGAAATTTTTGTGTCAAAGAATTCCTGAATGAGAACATAAAATATGTTGAAATATATAAATCATTAATTAAAAAAATGGTCAATTAAAAATATATGTCTCTTTTTATATAGTTCTATATTTTAGAAAGGTAAAGGAACTAAAAAACAAGGAAATAACTTGGGAACTATTTACAATAATGTTGACAGATGAAAGGTAATACATTTAATTTAAAGTACGTTAAAATCAATCAGAAAATACACTGTTTATCCAAAGGAAAAATAGGTAAAGCACATAAACAGATTTCCTGAATAAGAAATACAGTCAATAAACATGAAACAATGCTTAATATGATAACCAAATCAAAAATTAATTTACTACTTTACTCCCATCGTATTATGAAAGATGAATATGATATAATATACTGTGATAAGAAAAATGTGGTGAAATCAGCAGGCTTATAAATTGCTGATAGTAATTTAAGTTGGTGCAGCTTTTTGGAAAAGAACTTAATGATATTCTTTAAAATGTCCTGAATTTGATGGGAAATGCCTATAAAAAGAATATAAGAAGAATATAAAAGAATACTGCAAAGAATATCTCAGTATGCAGTTGAGAGTTTTGTAGTTATAGAAATCACCTGTATTTATAGCCAAATGTGGTATATTCCTCATAGAAGCCAGGGGGCAGGAAAAAATCATGACTTTTCCTTAGGTTGATAATGAGAATTATATAAGACCCTACTGGCCAAACTGTGGGGTTGAGGGCTGAGACCGGCAAACTACGAAGTTGGCACAAGATTTCTGCCCAACTGCAAGAATTTGGGGTCCAATTATGAAGTTAGAGAAAATAATCCACAAATTACTAGCTTCGTTTCTGACCCCAACGACTCATTTAGGGGTTTCCCCAAAGTTTTGTAATTCATAAAAAGACCCACAGAACTCACTGAAAGCTGTTATACTACAGATACAACTTATTATAGGAAAGATACATTAAAATCAGCCAAGGAGGGAGACATATGGGACGGAGTCTGGGAGTGTCCCAAATATAAAACTTATCCTCAGGATACATTACCCTCTTAGCAATACATGATTTATTTATATATGCGTGTATTGGCAACCTGAAAACTCACCTGACGTGGACCTTGATGTCCAGGGGTTTTATTGGGGTTTTGTTAGTAGGCCTACTACACAATCTATGGAGCTTACCATGAATAACTATCTCTTGGAAAATTCCAAGTTGTTTTATTTTTATTTTTTAAAAAATATTTATTTATTTATTTGAGAGAGGGAGAGCACATACAGAGGGAGAGGGAGAAGTAGACTCCCTGCTGCACAGGGAGCCCCGTCAAGGCTCAATCCCAGGACCCTGAGTTCATGACTGAGCCCAAGGCAGACACCCAACCAACTGAGTCACCCAGGTGCCCTGGGAAATCCCAAGTGTTTAGATGTTATCTCTCAGGAGCATGGACAAAGGCCAGACCTCTTTTCTGAGCAAGGCCAAATTCTGTACTACATACCCTGTTATACCATATTGTTGTTGCTTGGTTGATTGGTTTTTCCTTTTATCCTCTGTTAGATGCCAATAGAGCTTCCAAATATGCGAAGCAAAAACTCAATGTCCTGAATGGAGAAATAAGAAAATCTGAATTACACTTGAAGGCTCCCACACTCCTAACCAGGAATCTGTAGAAGTAGGAGACAATCTTCGTGACTTTATGTCAGGCGAAGGACTTTCAGAACACAAAAAAGCAGGAGAAAAACAAAATATTGATACATTGTACTTCAAAATTAAAAACATTTGCTTTTATTTGGCATTGTTACTAAAATGAAACGTTAGGTAACACTCGAGGATAAAATATCTGCAAAACACAAATCTGATAAATAACTAGTATTCAACATTTATAAAGAATGCTCACAATAAAAAAAATAAAAATAAACCTCACAGTAAGAAAACAACCCAATACAAAAATGGGTCAAAGATTGAGGCAAACACTTTTATGAAATGAGAGATAAAGATAGCAATACGCAGAAGAAAAGCTATTCTATGTCATTAGTCATTAGGAAAATATAAATTAAATTCACAAAGAGATACTGCTACACAACATTTATAATGGATGTGGGGCAATTGGAACTCTCTACATTGTTGGAGGGAATGCAAAATGAATCAGCCACTTTGGAAAACACTGACAATCTCTTACCATATGACTCAGGAATCTCCCCACCTAGATTTTCACCCATAAGAAACTAAAACATATTCACACAAATAATTGTACGTGAATGTTTATAACACTGTTAATTATAATTGCTCAAAACAGACACAATTTATTTACTGGTGAATAAAATCACAAATTCTGGTGCACTCAGAAGGCAGCACTAGTCAGTAAGAATAAGTAATAAACTGTTTGGGGCACCTGGGTGGCTCAGTCGTTAAGCGTCTGCCTTCAGCTCAGGGCGTGATCCCGGCGTTGCGGGATCGAGCCCCACATCAGACTCCTCCGCTATGAGCCTGCTTCTTCCTCTCCCACTCCCCCTGCTTGTGTTCCCTCTCTCGCTGGCTGTCTCTATCTCTGTCGAATAAATAAATAAAATCTTTTAAAAAAAAAGTAATAAACTGCTGATACATTCAACAACACGGATGAACAATACAGTATAAATCACTATACTAAGTGATAGACTATGTCTACCAAAGACACCCTAGTCATATTAATGCATAATGGCAAAAAACAAAACAAAACCCAAAAAACAAAAAGCAAAACAAAACAAACAAAACAAAAGAAGGGTCTTAAATGTCTGTCAACAGGAGAAAGGATAAAAAATTGGCATAACTTTGCAATAAAACTACTGATATACACAATATAGATGAATGTTAAAGAAATTATGTTAAATGAAAGAAGCCTGAAACAAAAGTGTACAAACTGCCTGATTCCATTTAGATGAAATTCAAGTACTAGCAAAACTAAACAGGATGACAGGATAGTGGGAGTTTGTGCTTGAGAAACAGTTTAAGAGTACTTTCCAGAGTGATGAAATTCTATCTATATCTTGAACGAAGAAGAAGTTACAAGTGTATGTCTAGGTAAGAAATTCGCTGAGCTGTACAATTAGGATTTGTTCATTTTACTCAATAAAAATTGTGTCTCAGATAAAGACAGATGTAGAACACCTTGTGGAAACTGATGTTTCTAGAAGAGGGGCAGGAAAAACACAGGTGAGTGCGGAGTACCATGCAGTGCCAGAAAATAAGGAAATGCTTAGTAAACAAAAGCATGGGACTGGGAAATGTCACGGGACACAAAAGCCAACCTGAAAGAGTCCCTAATGACTGAAACCCAGGCAATTCATTGTATTAACACATGTAATACAACATCTGTTATATGTAGAATTTTAATTATTACTCAGTTCATATTTTCTTTTTTTTTTTTTTTAAAGATTTTATTTATTTATTCGACAGGATAGAGACAGCCAGCGAGAGAGGGAACACAAGCAGGGGGAGTGGGAGAGGAAGAAGCAGGCTCATAGCGGAGGAGACTGATGTGGGGCTCGATCCCATAACGCGGGGATCACGCCCTGAGCCGAAGGCAGATGCTTAACCGCTGTGCCACCCAGGTGCCCCCAGTTCATATTTTCTAATTGCCATTTGGTCTTTACCCATGGATTAGTTAGAAGTATATTTCTTGGTTTTTAAACATATGGGGGCTTCATTTTTTTGTTGTTGTTGTTCTTAATTGAGTCCCAGTTTAATAACATTGTGTTCAGAGATTATATTCCATGATTTCAATTTTCAAATTTTGTTGAGGCTGGAAATGTGATGCACTATATGGATAAATTTTGGCAAAAATTGGCGAAATTTTCACTAATGTAATTCAAAGTTTCTGTTTTCTTACTGATTCTTTTTGTTGCCTACTTCTGTTATCAGTGACTAAGAGAGATTTAATAAATTCATTATCTATGATTCTGGATTTTTTTATTTCTCATTGTGGTTCTGACAATTTTGCTTTAGAGTGTTATATTGTCCCATTTAACTGACACTTTTATTATTATGGCTTATCTGTCTCAATCTTTGTTAATACTTTCCTGTAAAGTCTACTTTCTCTGATATTCACATAGCACGACAGTTTTCTTCCACTTAGTGTTTGCATCGTACGTCTTTTTTCTATTCTTTGGTTTTAAATAATTCTGTATTCTTATATAACTTAGATGTTGCTTGTATACAGCATAGAATTTGGTTTTGAGCATTTTTTCTTGGGTGGCCAGTTTATATTCTAATCAAAGAACTTAGTCAATTTATATTTAATATAATTTTTGATATATTTGGGATTAAACATAGGGCTTTACTAATTAGGCATTTTTGAGATACCATCTGTAATCTTTATTTTCCCACATGAAGACTACCCATACTACTCATTCTATGTATATTATCCCACTTTACTAATATTAAGGTAAATAAGATAGTAAATTCTATACTCTATTATCTCTACTAAGGATTGAAAATTTACATCCATTATTTCTTCAACTATTTTTTATGACCCATTCTCTCCCTTTAAGATTTTAAATCACACATTTTATAACGTTGTTACTGTATCCTATCAATACCTTAGTTTCTCTCATTTTACAATGTTTGCTTCTCTGTTCTTAATTCTGTATATGTCCTTCTAAAGTAATATCCAGTGCACTAATTCTCTTTTTAGCTATGCCCATTCTGTTAAACCAATCAAGGTATTAATCTAATTTATACTTTTTATTTCACTCTTTTTATAATTTCCAGCTCTTTGTCTACCTTTTTCATTATGTCTTTTATCTCCTTGCACATTATAAATATAGTTATTTTAAACTGTATGCCTCATAATGCCAATATGTAGAACGACTGGAACATGTTTTTATTGCCAATTTTGAGTTTCATTTGTTGATTTGCTTTTTTCCCTCTCCTTCATATTGCATTGTTTCTTTAGGTATCTGCTAAGTTATTATTGTACACTGGATATTTGATTGAGTTTGGGCTCTCAACCCAGATTAATTTGTTTGAAGGGTATCCCTCCCCTGGACATTACACTTGATTATTCAAGGATGAAACATAATCTCGCAGAACTAACAATAATCTTTCCCAATAATTTGCTTGTTTGTTTTTCCCTAAATATAATAAGGAAAGTCCCCCCTCCTGCCCCGGTTTTCTGATGAGGTGTTTAGTAGAGTGGAATTTTGTGTCATGGTTCTTGAAGAAGCCATCTTGTTACCACACTAAGAGATTCTATCTGAGAAATAAGGCAAACATTATTAATTAAGGTCATGAAGTTAGCAAAGTAATACATTCTTGATTATATCTTGCCAAACAATAGCTTGAGAGCCATAACTGTATTAACCATTTATGGTTCCTGTTTGCATGGCTCAATAAATTCCCTTTTTATTTTAGATAATTTTAAATTGGGTTTTGTCATTTTCAATGAAAAAAGTCACACTAATTTGTTGAATTAATTCAGGTATAAGAGTAATTTCGGTGGTTGTACAAACAGCTAGAGAAGTTTGACTCAAGGCAAGAAGATAAGATAGACGGCTAGTAATATTTTTTAAAAGATGATGAAATTCTAAACTAATGAGAATGGAAATGAAAACAGAGAAGGGGTATGAATTGCAGAGAATATTCTAGTAAGAATAGAAGAATTAAATGTTGGACATGAAAACTTCCTAATAATGTTTTATCTATTACAGCAGCCCCGTAAGTGAAGGACAACACATTCTTATGACTTTTGTGTACTTGCTTGAAATTAAGCTGTACAAATACTAATATTTTAATTCAAAATATTTAATCTTTAGATAGATTACTTGCTTTAGCAATTTTAGTTTTAACTTTTGCACATTGTTTTACCTGGGTAATGAAACACTCACATTGTCCACTAAACAAAGAAATTTCCAATCCTAATCCCAGTGGGTGCGATGATTCCATTGAACTTAATCTTTGCAAGCAAGGGTATAAATATAATTTGTATTGTTCCACAGAAACTACTTCAGTTAAAAAAAAAATGCAATCAGTTGCCTTCCTTTCTAGCTTAAGGTACGTGTGACCAGGGAGACCTTTCCAAAATAAAGTTGTAATAGTACTCAGATAATAGATAAGGGCTACTCTGACCAAACTGGAATATATGGAAGGAGAAGATGATAGACATCTTGCCGGAGCCTAACGTGTCTAGATAAACATTTCTGGTCAAGATGATTTTAAAACACGTATCTGCTTTCCTGTGTTTCTTCTATTCATTACTATTGTTGAATCCAACTCTAAAATTGGAATTTGGGGCAGAGTTGTGACTTGATCTCCATGAAGGGTTATCAAGGCCATAATACACAGTTTTCCTCTTTCCAGAGCCTTAATTGTACTAGTAATCTTACAATTTACTTTGAATTGTGAGAAATGGGGGTGGGCAGCCAACAAGAAGAGAAGTTGGGTTGTGAAACATGGAATTGTTATGTCATAACTGCAACATTTCTCATCGGAAAAATCTCTTTCATGGCTATGGGAAAAAAAATAAAGATTGCTTAGAAAAATCAGAAGGAATGAGAAACTTCTCCCCTCATTCTCTCACATTTTTGCAGAGTAGAAGAAGCAAAGAGCTCCCATGTCAGGATGAATCACCCAACTGGAATTCACACATAACAGAAGATGAGGGGGCTACGAAATGCCAGATGCAAATGTTAGTTATAGCACATTTCCTAAAAGGCAACTTAAAGTCAGCCCCATCCCACTCACTCTTCCCAAATCCTGGTTTGTGTCTTGTCACCTCTACTATAAACAAAGCAGTAGCATTCATAGAGATAAATAGAGAGGTGCGTGGGGACAAAGCCAGGGAACTTGTTGGGAAAAGAAAAGACAGAGAAAGCCTGTGTGTTTGAAGCCAAAAATGAAA
Source organism: Ursus americanus (assembly GCF_024610735.1). Taxonomy (NCBI): domain Eukaryota; kingdom Metazoa; phylum Chordata; class Mammalia; order Carnivora; family Ursidae; genus Ursus; species Ursus americanus. Next base: position 13,271,116 of record NC_142154.1, read on the forward strand.
ACCTTAAACAATCATGCACACTGAGATGTGGGAAGATGCCTTAAATCTTGTTAAAGAGAGTTCAGTTCAAACATAATTCTATCAACACGGATACTGAGAGAGTTCCAGAGTCATATGGCTGATTCTACTATGTGTTTCATCAATGGTTGTGCTATCTCGGCTGGAGGGAAAATCTGAAAGTTACAGCTGGCAAGAATATAGCAAATCCCCAGGAGGTCTGTATTAAGGCACCCATTTAACTAGCAGGTGTCTCCACATTGACATTTAGTTAACACTTAACTCCAAGTGTTTTCTGCTAACAGAACGTGCATGTAGATTCCATTCCATATTATAAGTTGTTGACTGCTTGGTAATTGTTTCATTTTTAGACATTTTTTTTCTTATTGCAAATGCGATAAATGTATAGGTTTAAAACGTAGTAACTGCAAATGCACACACACACCCACAAAGGAAAAGATGAAGATTACACAAATAATACCATTCATTGTTTTTTTTTAAATCAATCTTCTTGTGACTTTTTTAAAAAACAGAATTCCTATAGGGACCTCCAGACTCAAAGTATTTTAAGCCTGGTTTTGGGAGAGGAGTTGCCAAGTAGAGCAATGAATGTGAATCAAGCTCTAAAATGAAGGGGAAAAAAAGGATGGATTTTCAAAAATGCTATCCGCTGGGAAATTGAGGAAAAGATTACAAGAAACCAGAAGTAATTTTAGCTTTATGTAATTTGATTATTTAACCCCTCATGATAGTTTTCATACATCTAGCCTTTCCTTTTGTCTGATTTTTTTTTTTTTTTGTCTTGCATGTTTAGAACTGTACTTAAGAGCCTCCGATTACAGTCTCACTGTAGGTGGGGAAAAAAGGGATTTAAAAAATAACATGAATGATCAAAGGCAAGAAGTGAGATTTTCCTAAATTGTGGAGCACAGTGGGGACTTGGTAGGAGTTTAAGCTGGAAAGGTAGACATGAGTGTTTAAATCAAGGGGAGCCTTCTAAAGTATGGGCATCACATTGACAGTGATGAAGGGCTGTTGAAGGGATTCAAGCAGAGGAGTAACATGAATGTGTTTGTTTATTAAAAGCCTACCTTACCTTTTATGCCAAGTAAATAGCACACTAGAAGAATGGACTCAGTCAAGGGAGATTAGTGTAATGGTCCAGACCTTCACTCCTCCAACATACACAACACACACAACAAAGATGTGGACCTGCATTACAGCAATGGTGGGTGGGGTACCTCGGTGGTGCAGATGGTTTGACATCTGCCTTCAGCTCAGGTCATGGTCTCCAGGTCCTGGGATTGAGCCCCACATCTGGTTCCCTGTGTTTCTCCCTCTCTTTCTCTGCCTCTTCCTGTGCTGGGTACTGTCTCTGTCTCTCTCTCAAATGAATAAATAAAAACTTTAAGAAAAAAAAATGGTGGGATGCAAGGTAGGAGGAAGGACAGACAGAAATGTAATAGAAATATTAGGACTTGGTAACTATTGGAAGATGGAGACGAAGACGAGAGAAAAGTCTCAGCAAACAACCAGGCTCATTTCTTATCAGAAAAGAGTGATACAAATCTATCAGACAAAGCAGTCAGGGGGAAAGAGTTTGTGATAAAAAGATGTGATGAGTTCAGCTTTGGATAAGATTTTGAGGTACTTATGGGACATTTGGGGCAGTAAGTGGTTTTAAATATGGAATTGGATTTCTGGACAGTTATTTAATAATAGCTAAAACTTACTTGATGTTCATTATTTTCCAGAAATTTCTAAGTGCTTTACATATTTTCATTTAATTCTTGAAACAAATTAAATCCATTTAAAATGATTAAAAAGTAAAATAGAGAGGTTAAGTGACTTTGCCATGGTTGTATGACTAGGAAGTAGTTGAGCCATAATGTAAATCCAATAATTTGGCTCCCGAGTCTGCATTCTTAACTACTACACTATAGATGCTAGAAGGAAAAAAAAAAAAAAAGAGTCATCAGCATGATGACTCCAAGGAGTTGAAATTCTGGTAGAATATAAAGTAGACAGTGAAGAAGAAGAAGAAGATGAAGAAGGAGAAAGAGAAGAGAAGAGAAAAGAAGAAGAAGAAAAAGAAGAAGACGAGGACGATGGCAGAGGGGGGAGGGGGAGGGGGAGAGAGAGGAGGAGGAGAAGAGGAGGGGGGAGAGGGAGGTGGAGGAGAGGGGGAGAGGGAGGAAGAGAAGGACAGAACCCACAGGAACATCAACAGATATTTTAAAATTGAGAAGAAAGATGAGGAATCTAAGAAGTTGAAAGAGAAAGAACAGTCAGGAAATTGGGAGGGAAAACAAAGAGGGGCCATGACATGGTAGCCTAGGAGAATAAGTGGATGACTGTCTGAGAACCAGTAAGCAGTCAAAAAAGACCAAAATTGAAAAGTCCTCTGTGTTTTTGCATTCAGAAGTCTTGGGTGACTTGGTCAGAGCAGTTTCAGTGTAGTGATGTGATGTCTGGCTAGATTTAGTGGGTCATGGAATGAAGAACAGAGCAAATGTTGACTTCTTTTGCAAGAAGTTTGACGATGAAGGGGAAGAGAATACATAATTATTTCTTTAGGTATCTTTCTTAGGGAATAAGGTCTTATTTACATCATATTTTAAGTATAGCCATAACATTAGCATATATCTAGGTTGGAAAAAAAAGACCCAGCAAAGAGAAAACTGTTAAGGATAAAGGAAAGGAAAAATATCATTTATGGAATGAGTTAAAAAAAAAAAAACAACAGAAGACATAGACTCCAAAGTGAAAATGGAAGATCAGCTTTGGACAGAGGTAGAAGTCCCTCTTTCTTTGGGATGGAAAATGAGAAGAATGGGTTTTGTAGGTGGAAGAACAGGCAGTTAAAGAGTTCAAGCCTGAAATCCCCTATTTTCCTCAAGGAGTAGAAAATGAGATCATTTGCTACAAGAAAGGTAAGACAAACAGGGAAATATAAAGAAGACAATTACATACATTTTCTAGGACTTGCCTAACAAAGTCCCACAGACTGGGTGGTGTAAACAACAGAAATTTATTATCTTACAGTTCTGGAAGCCACAGGTCTGAGATAGAGGTAGTGGACGTGTTGGTTTCTCCTGAAGCCTCTTTCCTTGGCTTATAGATCGATATACCTCCTCATTGTGCCTCCAAATGCTCTTCCCTCTGTGTGGGTCTGTATCCAAACTGTGTCTTCTTGTTGGTCATACTTGCTTAGGGTCTGTCCTCATGATCTCATTTTGACTTAATTACATCTTTTTAAATCTTACATTTCATTCTGAGTTTCGGGAGGTTAAGACTTCGACCTATGAATTTTGAGGGGACACAATGTGGCCCATGACACACGCAGAAAACTTTGGAGTAACTACTTCCAAGAAGGGAGAGATGACTCAGCACACATAAACAGATACTTGAATGGTACAAAACCTAGGTGGATTTAAGAGTCACAAATTGGTAGTGGGACACAAGGGTCCATTAAGCGATCTACTGCCTTGGACATGCTGAGTGCGTGTTGTGGGGAGACAAGGTGCGGGAACAGCCAAGGAACTGAGCAAATACACCTCCTTAGTCAGGCTGTTCGTATTAAAGCAAGTAAAGAAATATGGGATAGAGGGAAGAAACTAAGAAATTAAGGTGCTGAGGGACCTGGTATTGTGTGCGGATTTAATGGAAGTGGGAGATCTAGTAAGCGATGAAGACCAGAGTTTGTGGCTTTTGTGGCCACAGATACCTTTGTGGCCAGAGATAATTCAGGTTCAATGGGTAGCACAGTTCCTGATAGTGAAAAAGTCAAAGTGAAGGTCATCCCATGGTATTGATGGAATAGAGGTGAAGGCTGTTGGAGTTGAAGTCAAAAGCTCTGAGTCAGGATATTGACTTGTCATTCACATGGACATTGAAGTTCTCTAGGATAAAAGTGAAGGGAGGGATAGAAAGTGTGTGAGTCAGAGTTATCTGTGAATAGGAAGGAGAGGCTGGTTGGCAGCCCATTTAGCGTGATCCTCATGAAGAGAGGGCTTCAGGTTCCTATAAATATCGACATCAACATAAATCAAGCCAAGTTAGCCACAGCCCTGTGGATGTTGAGTTTGGCCAGCCAGCTGTATCCACAAGGGGATAGCCCAACAACCTGGCTAATTACTGCAGCCTTCTACCTTTGTCATTTAAGGTTTGGCTCAGGTAGGGGTGCCTGGGTGGATTAGTCAGTTAAGCCTCTGAGGACTCTTGATTTCCACTCTGGTCATGATCTCAGAGTCCTGAGATCGAGCCCCATGTCAGACTCCACGCTCAGCACAGAGCCTGCTTGGGAGTCGCTCTCCCTCTCCCTCTGCCCCTTCTCCCTCTTTGCATGTACCCTCTCTCAATACATAAATAAATAAAAGCTTAAAAACAAGAGAAGAATCGGCTTAGGTATCAGCTAATCTCTAGCTGTGGTATACTGGTGAGGAGTGTGGGGTGTGACATCACGCTGTGTAAGTTCAAATAATACACACTATCCTTACATTGTAGTGACCTGGGGCGAATTATTTAACCTCCGTGGAACTCCGTTTTTTCATCTGTGAAATGGAAGCAGTCTTAGTGATTTCGATTTCATTGCAGAAGGTTTTGAAGATTGAAAGAGACAATTGATAGAAAGCACACAGATCAGCCCTGGGTTTGCAGTAAGTACACAATCCATTTTCGCTATTGTTATTTAAAAGCCTTCTTCAAAACCCACACCATTCACACGCGCGCTCTCTCCTCTTCTCACGTTGTACGCCCATTGTTTGTGTGAACCTGTCTCTCTTTTAAGCTGAGAGCTCACTTTGGCACCTGGGCTGCTCATCCGGAAAAACCCACTACCTGCCGTCTATTAGGCTTAATGGCAGTTTGTTGAATAAATTAATGAACAAATGATTTTTTTTTCAGTACTTGGATGAACGACATGATCATAAAAGAGGACAGCGACTCTTAGCTCTCTCCGTCCACCTCTTGATGTAGGGTCTCATTTTCTAAGCCTATTTTAAATGGGGTTTCATTTCCAGGGAACAGTAAGAGGCAAATATTCTAGAAATCATTTTTTTAAATCCATAGATTAATAATCATTAGACTCCGCTATGGTGATACATTTTATAGCTTTGCTACTTCAGCATCAAAAAATATAATCAGAGGCTGTGGCAGTCATTCACTCCTGCAGAACAATGGCCGCAAAATCATGGAGAATGTAATAAAACATCTATTTCTTTTGTGTCTGTAGTTCTGCTAAGGGTCAGTTTGGGGTCAGCTGGGCCACTCTGCTTCAAGCAGTTGGGCTTGGCTTTCTGCCTCATTATGGCCTGGGCTCTGTTCTGCTCCATACATAATTCTTCTGGGGCCCAGGTGGAAGGGGCAGAAACTCTTCTCACAGTGTATGGCAGAAACGCAGGCAGGCAAGCCCAGTGACACACATTTCACCCCGCTGCTTGTGTTAAGGCTGCTTACCTGCAAAGAAGTCCTATGGCCAGGAGAAATCACCAAAGGTTAAACGCACTGGACCTCTCAATCCTCAAAGCCCCATCCAGCTCTGAAGATCCAGGCTCTATTCTGGTCTCCTTAACCCACACTCAATCCAACATTCCATTCCTCAAATGTCCTAGTGAGACCAGCGATCAAAATAAATCCTGCTTGCAAGATCTAATATTAATGTGCAACTAACACTTATAACAAATCAACCAGAATTTATTTAGCACTCTGCGTGCTTTCTGAATTAAAGAAACAGAAATGTGAACAACCTAGACATTCTCTGATAAGGAAATGTGACGCAGTGGGAGGGAAGATGGGCCTTCGACCCAAAAAGTCCTGGCTGTTAAACAGTACGTTGTGTCCCTGGGCATTTACCGTCTGACAAGGCAAGACATTTGTCATCTTTGAGTTTTCTCATCTTTAAAATAAGGGACGAGCCATATCAAATGCTTTGCGAGTACAAGTCGGAGTTAAAAATATGAATACATTTATTTACAAATAAAATGATTATAAATGCAATACTAATCAAATTGTTGTTGTTACCATATGGAAATGATAATAATGTGTTTTATAGAGAATCACATGTAAAGTTTATATGTATCACAGTGAATAAGGACTGCACAAAAAGATCGGTTCCTTTTGACAAACTTTCCCTTTAAATACACAACTGAAAAACTGAAGCAGATGTGCCCTGACCGAAAGCTACATGTTTTTCTCCTAATTATTCAGAGAAAAGGAAATTCCCTATTTATGTATTTATGCCTTTCCAAGTGCAAATTGGCAAAAACAGATTCGCAAATAGTAAAAATATGTATTTTTTTTTTTTTTTTTTTGCATTTTAAAAGGCAAAAGACCTACAACTGGACGTCTTCCCTCTGGGGAGATGAATTTTGATGATCTCCATCCCCATTTGCCAGAAATAGGAAGATTCCTGGGGCAGCAGCACGGATGGGCCTCGGGTTTTATTAACAGGCCCAGGGGAAAGAGTAGGACGCTGAGAAGTAGAATTGCCCTCTAACCCAGAGGACGAGTTAGAGCAGTGCCTCCTGGCCTCTTTTGAGCAGAGACATCCTAGTGGCACTGGGTTGATTGTTTTTCCACAAGTTCCTTCGGGGTTATCACCGGGAGGCCTGTCTACTGTTTTTAAACAAGTGAATAAAAATTAGCTGTATTGGTAAAGTTTCCCCAGCTGGTCAGTGATCATTTCTCTTACTTTTGAGAGATAACTGTTCATCCTCAATCACAAGAAAGTCAAATAACGGGGCCCCTGGGTGGCTCAGCTGTTAAGCATCTGCCTTCGGCTCAGGTCATGATCCCAGGGTCCTGGGATCGAGCCCCGCATCGGGCTCCCTGCTAGGCGGGAAGCCTGCTTCTCCCTCTCCCACTCCCCTTGCTTGTGTTCCCTCTCTTGCTGTCTCTCTCTGTCAAATAAATAAATAAAATCTTAAAAAAAAGAAAGAAAGTCAAACAACAACAAAACTGTTTTACTAATGGCTATCCTGTTTGAGGCACTGTGTGTTTATTATTAAGTAGGTATAAGTTTTCTCATCTTTAAATGGGAGATATGAAACTCAGAGAGGTTAACAGCTACACGTCCAAAGTCAGTCAGTAGGTAGGTGGGTATCAGAACTGGAATCAGTGGATTGTAGACTAAGATATTTCCCTACCTGGCCATGCTGTAACTGAGATGTTGGGTCGCATTGCATGGGTGTTTATAAAACAAGGGGAAAAATAAAACCAAATGAATTGCATGAAAAGGACAATAGTGTCTCCATCTTATTCAGGACTGCCAAATACAGAAGGCTTCCTCTGGATGTCAGTTTCTTCTTGGTTATAATGGGGATACATAATTAGCTCTTGGAGACCTAACTGGTGTGATATATGGCAAGACCTGGCGGTTGGTGGCATGCAATAGACAGCAATAGGATGATGATGTTGACGATGATGATGGCGTATACACGCGTTTGTATAGGAAGGGCTTTGATCATTCTTTTTTTATTATTTTAAAGATTGTATATATTTATATGAGAGAGAGAGAAAGAATGAGTGGGAGGAAGAGCAGAAGGAGAAGCAGACTCCTCACTGAGCAAGGAACCAGACGTGGGGCTCGATCCCAGGACCCTGGGATCATGACTTGACCTGAAGACAGACGCTTAACCGACGGAGGCACCCAGGCATCCCCAAAGGGGCTTTGATCATTCTGAATTGGGATCAGACTCAACTCTTTGACATGCTTTACACACTGAATTGATCAATTAAGACTGGGTGGTGGAGCAGGCAAAGTTTCCACTAGTTTTCTGTTGAATTACTCGGATCACTCTTTCTATTCTCCACTTCACGTGTACCATGTACCTTACGGTCCCATGATAACTAGACCAGCAATCTCACCAGCAGATGGAGAAATTTATCCAATTGGGTCTACCAGCTCTGAAATCATACTGGAACCAGCTGGAATGCCCAAGGTTTCCAGCCTGGGGCTGGCGAGGTAGAATACAAAGGCAACTTGGATCTCCTGGGGATGTTACAAAGGCCTTGTTTCAGGTGTCACCTGGCTATTTAAAAATATTTTTGAATAAAATGTGTACAGGCCCCTATGAATCCATGCCCCAATTTATTTTACGTACATAATCCTTTTAAAGGAAAGAGAGAAAACATATGGCTTGAATCATATTTTATAGATTTTCTACTTGAATTTGGAAATGTACACATGTTCATAGAGTAGGATCTCAACAACTAAAACTGTACATTAAGCATGATTATATGGAAAGTTACTCAGCTCAAATAAATCGTTGTGCTTGTAGGCTGGCTTGAATGAGCCTATGCTGTTTTCCTGCTCCCTGCTGGAAAATATTCTCTCTAAAAACATACATTTTAGATGTGTTTTTGAAGTCAAAAAATAAATGAGTGATTTTTTTTTCAGGGGCAAAATAAATGAAATATTTCATTTTTGTCACAGAGAAATTAGATAACATCACCTTCTTGCTATTCCAAACTAATTCTGTCACCCATTCTATAAAACTTGAGACTTCCCTAACCAAAACTGAATTTTATGTCTATTTCAGAAATTCTGGAAATAAAGTGAAGAGGGATCTCCCATGAATGTGTTTCCCCCCCCCCCCAACATCTTCATAGAAAGTTCTCTGGAGTTCCACAATGACATCACTTGCAGTATCAAGTGGATGCTGATGGGGATACATAGTAATAGCAACTCTTGAGTCTTTTGGAAGAATTTAAGTTTTCTCTTGTATCTCAGTTCTTCCAAACTGCAGGCTTTAATATATTATAGGTTTACATGGAAATAGAAATAAAAACGCCTCACAATCTTAAATGATAAGGGTTATCATCTACTGAATATTTACTGTGTGTGGGGCCCCATTTTAAGTGTTCCATGTGTTTTCTCAACGATACCTCACAACAAGATATGAGAGAAATCTCACTGTCTCCATTTTACAAAAAAGTTAGCTTAATCTCCTTGAGGAAAAACAATTCATCCAGGATCATCACATTGCTAGAATTTAAACAATGACCCTTTTGCCTCCCCAATTTTTCCCTTTCCATTATCTGTCTAATCCCTGATAACGAGATGTCTGTTGAGCAGTGGCAAGTACATCTATATGAAAGAGGAAAGATTATCTTCTTTCTTTCCTTTCTATATACAATAGAAGTCTCACCAAAGATCAAGCAAGAAATGGTGAAGGAAGAAATGAGAGCCAAAATGGTGTTCCTCTTAATCAGTCGTCTGATGACCTACCTGCTTAATTAGGGCCAATGGAGGTAGGGTTGGGTGAGCTCTGTAGAAAGAAGCATATAGTTACTGAAACATACTAGTGGCCAGTTTAGTTAACTCATAGCAAGATGAACTGATTTTAAACTGAACTTAAGAGTCATTTCTTATTCTCAAGCCTTTTCTTCATTTTTTTTCCTCCGGCAGACTATTGATATAATCCTGAGAAGTGCTTCTCCATTCTATGTCAAGTTCAGAAATGGACACAAAAGTCATCTTTGGTGTATAAAGTGTCACAGTTTCCATAGCATGAGTGACAGAAAGTGAGTATTTAAGGAAATAAACCCTTTGAACAGATCTAGCACAAAAGAAAAAGGAACCTAGCTCAATATAGATGACCTTTCTGCTCCATGCCCTGACTTTCCCAAACTCTCAACCCTGGAGGCCCTTGACATAGTTCCAAGTTTTAATTTATCCCTCTGTGTACTGATTTGCTAGGCTGGAAGTCAGCCTTCTCTTGAAAGGTAGAACCAGGGATTATGAATAAGAAATTAGCAGAGCAATCAACATGCAAGAAGATACTCCTTTAATAAGCACTGACCTGTATTTTTCTAAAGGCCTGAAAAATAATTACCCAGTGGCCAACCGCCATTTGATTAAATTGCCTCCAATGATTCTGAGAGCAATGGTATGATTAAACAGCTCGCAGGGGATGGTCTGTGGACCTGTACATCTACATACTTATTGATATGTTGGCTTCTAGAAGGTGGATTTCCTGATGATTTGTGGCATCTCACTGCAGCATCACCAGATTGGAAACGAGGTATGTAAAAGACATCATCAAAACCAGGACATTTTTACCTCTCCATTTTATATGTTCTTTTCAAATTAGTGGGCCTGAGGGGATGGCCAAGAGAAGTATTCAGTTTGTTTAAAGAACTTTGCTGGTTATAGACACTGCACACTCAAAAATTAAACAAGGTGATTATTGTCAATTTCAGAACTGGAAGGGTCAGATTTTAAAGTACAGAAGGGAAAGCTTTCAATGACAAGTCTGTTCATATTTGCCAATGCAAATTGGGTAAGCATACGGAGAAGCTAAAATCTGCACCGGAAATTGCCTATGTATGCAAATGCACCTGTTTAGCTCTTAAATGTGGAGTTTGTACGGTTAATCACAATGTATTTCAGTGAAAATGCATTATTTGATCAAGTTAAATAACTTGATCACCTACAGTTAACGGATCTATTCCCAAATTTATATACCAAACGCAAATTTATCATCTCGGTGCGGAGACAGAGCCATCTATAAGCTTGAGAACCTAGAGATGTAATCACTCCCCTGTTTTCTGTTTATCATGTAATACATGATGATGGTAAGTAATTTCCTCTCTTTGAATTTCAATTTTTTGACCTGTAAAATGGGTCTAAAATGATACCAATTGAGGGGAATCATAAAATGTAGATTATAATTCCAGCATTGGCAGCAAATTTTCTTCTGAGTAAGGACAGATCTTTTAACTACTCTGTACTTTACTTTCCTCATCTGTACAGTTTAGTGGTGTTGGTGTTGGGACTCAAGGCCTCCAGCCCGGACTCTTTGGACTCCAAGGAGAGAATTCAGAAGATCCTTGAAATCATCACTTGGATTCTGCAATGTTTTTTAGGGCTGTGGCTGATTGTGTCTGTGAAGATTTCTCCCTGAGACAAAGGTCCATTGCTTTCATCAAGTTCTCAAAGAAATCTGTGCCCCCCTCCAAATGTGCAAACCCACTTAACCAAATGTTTCTACACTTTTTTTTCTCCCCAGTAGAAGCATTTGATGATTCTGTGAGTAGGAAGATATTCATCTATAGTATTTAAATGTTGTCATGATCAGTTTCTTTTTCAAATGTTCTGAAGATGGGCTGATGAATTCTTTTGAGGGTTTCTTGATCAAAAGTCACGACATACCTAAGAGAATCATGCAGAGAGCTCCTTGGGGATCTGTGGATCCCTGATAATAAATGCAAAGTTTTGTGTGTATGTGCATTTTCTAGGGGAATCAATAACTTTCATCAAATTCTCATATTCTTTTTTTTTTTTTAAGATTTTATTTATTTATTTGATGGAGAGAGAGAGACAGCCAGCAAGAGAGGGAACACAGGCAGGGAGAGGAAGAAGCAGTCTCCCAGTGGAGGAGCCTGATGTGGGGCTCGATCCCAGGACTCTGGGATCAGGCCCTGAGCTGAAGGCAGACGCTTAACGACTGAGCCACCCAGGCACCCCACATATTCTTTTTCTTTTTAAAAATATTTATTTATTTATTTTAGTGAGACAATCAGAGTGTGCATGCAATGGGGAGGAGGGGGAGGAGCAGAGGGAGAGAGAGAGAGAATCTCAAGCAGATTCCCCTCTGAGCGTGGAGCTCGATCTCACAACCCTGAGATCATGACCTGAGCCAAAATCAAGAGTTGGACACTTAACTGACTGAGCCTCCCAGGGACCCCTAAATTCTCATATTCTTAATCACTAAAAGGTCAAGAACACTGATCTAGTGATAAGAATTGGCCCCAAATATTTTCACTAAAAATGAGTGATCGAGTAACACGAAGACAAATCATTTTGACTATGCTGCTTGATTGGCTATTTTAACTAGTAGGCAGATACATTGTAGTGTAAAAACAGAGCCATTAATTGTCAGGTGAGTTGATTAATGTAAATGCTTCAAAAATTCAAATACTTCCAGTTTCCTTCCTTCTTTCATTTAAAACCTCCTGTTTTCCCTTCTTCTTTAGCCAAAGCTCTGGAGAATAGGGTCATCGATTCAAATATTTTGAGTATTTTGTATAGTCTCTCCCCCTGAAATAATTATTCTTTGAAATGACTTTGTTTTTGTTTAAAGCAATTTAGCATTATTAATCAAGAGCCTTAAAAAATCCCCATATCCTTCGGCCAACTAATTACATTTCTAGGTATCTATCCTAAAGGATAATCTAAAATATAGATAGAAGAGATGATGTTATTTTAAAAACTTTTCCTTTTGTATATTTTATGAAATCAAATAACAAATATATTGGACTATAAGGTATTGGATTAAATAAATTACTGTGTGTTCATATAATACTACATTATGTACCAATTACAATGAAGGCTATTCAAGGGCTTATATTGTTATAATGAAAAAAAAATTAGGATCCAAAACTTTATATTTTGTACCAAAAAAAGCTATTAACAGTAGTTATTGTCAGGTACTAAAATAAAGGAGAATTTATTGTCTTCCTTACAATTTTCTATTTTTATACCTTTTGACAATGACAAAATATTACTGTCAATATATTTAGAAGTTTTTCTTGCACTTTTATAATGCTAATATATCACATCATCCTCAATGTCATGTAATATATATATTATTATGTCGGTCTGTGCATAAATACAAAAATACATAGATAAAAATATTCATTTCAGCAACTCTGATGTTCAATGTTTCTACATGTTTAAGTGATTTTGAAATGAAGGGTACATTTTCACTAAGTTTATAATTGGTTGCTCTGGTTAAGTTCCAAGCTTATTTGATGAGTCTACTCTTTCTTTCTTTTTTCTCTTTTGTTTCTTAGACAGCATAAAGTTCCAACCCTGCTTATTCCACTCATGTAGACTGCCACTCTTCCCCATGATTTGAAGTATACATCTTTGAGGATGGAAAACCAAACACATTTGCTGAACCTCATCCTGGAATACCTGGGAAGATAAAAATGTTATGATGGACCAATGTCCTCAAATATCCCTGGTCCAATTTGTCCGCCCTTGTGGGATGGTGGTAGGATGCTAGAGAAAGAGAGGCCACAGTCAAAGCTGTAGCCTCCTTTGAGCCATGTTCAAACTCAAAATCCTTGAAAGTTGCACTTACTAAATCCCATTTCTCTTGAATTATCAATAGTAGCTTACTGGTCTTACAACATCATAGACTCATGCTGTGAAATTTTGAAAGCCATTATTATATGCACAGTGTTTAGGGGGAAATGAAATCCTGCCTTTGTGATTGTACCATCGAGGGCAATTGCAAAGACATGCAGCCTGACAAAGCACACATTCTGTGGCTCTAGTATTTTATTCCTTTGCAATTGGTACCCCAGATAATAGAATATTCCCTTGTGTTGTCACTGGGGCGTTTTCATTTCTCACTAGCTATTTCATGCCATCCTGAGCATTTAGCAGAACACCAATACCAGAATGTCAGACCAGGGATGTCTTCCTATCACTGAACAAAACTATTTGAGATTTTTTTGGGCTTAGGACAGGAGTGGACAGCTGGGAGGCATTTTGGTCAAGGAGAAAAATGACACATTTCTGAACTGGAATGATAGGTTGGGAAGCCTGGTGATCTGTGTTCATTTTTCCTTCCTGAGAAAGAAAAAAGAAAGGAAAGAAAGAAAAAAGAAAGAAAGAAAGAAAGAAAGAAAGAAACCAACCAATTGTCACAACTAAATAAAAATAAAGCCAATGGGCTATTCCCTCACATTGAATTTACAGAGTTATGATAATTCCAGTTAACTTTAAACATACTATTTAAAATCTAATTTCTCTGTTCAAAAAGATTGTAGGGGGTAAATATAAAAAAATCTCTCAGATATCTAAGTACCAAATATACGGTGGTAATAACATTCTTGCACTAGGTTAACTGTACACTCTGCTAGTAATGTTGGATGACACAATCCATGAACATCACTGGCAGGCTGGATTTTGGCATGTGCACAAAGGTTTTATTGAACACAAGCTGCCAATGAAACATGGCTTGCTTACTCTTGACCAGGCAGCCGTGTTTTGTATATATTTATATGTATATACATACACGTATACACATACAGGCACAGTTCAGTTCACTCCCTTGATTTCCTGCAACATTTCTAATAATTACAGATCAAGAAAACTCTCCCTCTCTCTCTCAGCCAGATTTTGTTTGGGTTCCTCTATGTATCAAATGGAAACAACCACAAACCTTAACCTCATTTTACCCTCTTCAAAATATATATTCACAGACTTTGTCAGTTTCTCTGAATGTCTGAGTAATCCGGCACCATGGATAGGCAACCAGATCAGGAACTGCAGTGTGATCCAAGTGTGAATAGTAACTTCAAGAAGCAGCAGAGGAAATGTATCTTGAACTTTCCTCTGTGACCATCCCTCTGAGAGAAAAGCAATGGGGGATGGCTGGTACATCTCTGGGCCTGCGCAAGGAGTGTGTAAGATGATCTTTTGCTGGACAAAATTATTTTTTTCTACTTATTTTCATCTCTCCCTTGCAAAATGTATATATTTAGGTAAGTTTCATATACATGCATGTACACACTAATATCTGTATATATAACATACAAATAAACACATGTTGTGGGGAATGTTGGAAAAAAATTTTACTGATGGGATCTCAATAAGAAAAGTTTAGATAATATTGCCCATGAATTTTAAACTGTTTTATTTGCTTATCTCAATTCATATTTATTGGGTGTTATCAATGTCAGGAAATGATATCTCTTAATTTATAACTAAATATTTTCAATGAGAATCTCTTCTCCCTACGTCAAGTTAAGAACAGCATTATGACTGGAATAAGGTAGGGGCCTCAGACTGTCTTTTCATAGAAGAAGCACTGCTCATACCTGCTGTGGTGAGGACCCATGTCTTCACGGTGGGGGAGGGGGTAGCTGTTGCAATAGAGCCTGGCAGCGAGCAGTAGACTGGTTCCTAACAGGCAAGCTAACTCTCAGCTTTAGGGAGACCCAACAGTAGGCAACACGTGGATGCCCAAGGGAGTGAGTGAAGCTTGTCATCTCCAGGGTCTGGAAGCTGAGCTCCTGAAAACAAGGAGATATGCATGGAGCTTGGGGTACAGATCCTGGGGATCCACCCAGACGACAGGACTTCTTTGAAGGTAAGGCTAGAAAGCCAATGCCTGCTTTGGAAGGAGTGAGGATCTAGAATACTGAGGCAGGGGCTCTGGTAAAAAAAAATGGAAACCCAATTGAAAATGGGACAGAGGTTAAAGAGTCGGGTTTTTACCTTATCCTTTAGCTCTACATGTTGAGGTATGTGGAGAGGTTCCTTGTTTCAGGAGCCAAGCTAGGTATGGATATATTGGCCATCAGGAGTGAACACAATCCCTCTTATATCAGAGTTTACCTCTTCGAGGGAAGTCAGGAATTAATAAAATCTTCATGCTGATAAACAGAGAAAGAAGTGATCTAATCTCTCAAGGGCATATAATAAAGGAAACTGGCCCATAACTTTGTGTTGGGAAATGGGTGTTGAGGTGTTACCCTACATCATCATTTTAATATCATGGAATTTAAAAATAACATGACACCAACCATAGAAAATTGGGGCCTTAAATCACATTACCATCGATTCTGTGATTACCTAATAATCCTGGTTTTGCATATGTGTGTGAGAAAGTAGAAATTAAAGTAAGAAAGACCACAAGAACTATTTAGAAGAACCCGACATTGATTTTTTATTCAACAAATTGAATACATTTCATCATTGAAAAACAGGATATAGTTCTTCTTTGCAAGAAGCTTACTTTGTAGTGAGATAGACAAGAAGCCAATGACATCATAGGGTTCTCAATTGTGATACATGCCCTGAAGAACATAAAACAGGGTGATGTTGGTGAGTGGATCTAGAGAGTCAGAAGCTACTTTGAATTGGGTGATTCAGGAGGGTCCTTCTAAGGAAGTCCCATTTGACTTGTGACCCAAGAGATAAGAAGGACTGGTGCCAAAGGATTAGAGAAATGAGAGACTATGGACTCTGGGAAACAAACTGAGGGCTTCAGAGGGGAGGGGGGTGGGGAAATGGGATAGGCTGGTGACGGGTAGTAAGGAGGGCATGTATTGCATGGTGCACTGGGTGTTATATGCAAGTAATGAATCATGGAAATTTACATCAAAAACTAGGGATGTACTGTATGGTGACTAACATAATATAATAGAAAATATTATTAAAGAAATTTTTTTAAAGTTTCTGAGTACAGAAGAGCAAGTGACTACAACATCTCTAAGGCAGAAATAACTTTGGCTTGAAGAATAGGTATCTAAGAATCTCCATCCCTTCTCAGTACCATTGGTTCCCATTACTTCTACTCTTTCCTTCCTGTGTTTGGAGGAAGAGCAAAAGGTCAAGGAGGTACTGACATAAATGTCAACAGAACCGCAGCCAGCAGCCTGGGGTTCCATCGATTTCTGGGAACTAGAGGTATGACTGGTCTATCAGTGGAGAACACAACCTGTAAGTGGGAGGTCAACTGGTTTTACCTTCGAAGCACTGGCCAGCCAACATCCCAAACTGGAAGTCTGATCAGTAGGAGCAACATCTTTCTAGCATGGACATCATGTCTAGTTTGAATGGGTAGAAGTCACAAGAGTGTTTAGAAACCATCCTTTCCCATAGAGGACAAATCCAATGAGAGCAGCCTGCCCACCTAAGGGCAGAATACGCTAAGTGGCTGAAGGTGGATGTGCTGGTGAAGGGACTCTGATGAATAAGGGGGAAGAGAAAGGAAAATTCTGTGTTAGCAGCTTTTGAACCACATGAAATCAGGCTTTCAATTTTTAAAAGCCCCCAATTTATTCCAGCATGTGCTACCTCCACTTGAGTAATTCCAAAGGATGCGGCATCCATCACTACAAGAAATGCTGGGTTTTGATAACTCGAGAAAGATTGCTGATTTCTTCAAAGTGCAAAGCTGTGAAACCCCTGGGGTTATATTTATCCCTTTCATATCTCTGCTGACAAGCAACATGGGGCATGTAGAAATAGTTTAAAATGTTCATGTTGAGAAAACATCATCCCTGAGTGATACACTTCACATGTGCAATTCAATGGAATATTGTTTCCCCCCAAATTCCTCTTCTTCCCTAGCCTCTTATGAATTTGCCATTAATATCTGATCTGTTCCCTTTTCTTTTCTCCATTCCTTTTGATTCTCCCCTACCAATAATTTTTTAAAAGATTTTATATATTTATTTGAGATAGAGAGAGTGAGAGCAAGTGAGAGAGAGAGAGAGAGAGCATGAGCAAGAGAGAGACCACGAGCCGGGGTGCAGAAGCAGGCTCTCCACTAAGCAGGGAGCGAATGCTGGGCTTGATGCCAGGACCCTGATATCATGACCTGAGCAGAAAGCAGACGCTTAACCAACTGAGCCACCCAGGCGCCCCAACCGTACCAATAATTTGTAAAGAGAGATAAGATCGTTAAATCCTAAATGGCCCTGTTCTCGCTGCAGGTGAGCATGTGTGCATGTGTGTGCACACACGTGCGTGGAATTTAGCATTAGAGAAAAAGGTTCAAATATGGGCCCAGACATGTAATAAGTATTCAAATTGCGGTGACTACTGAGTTTTTCTGATTTCCAGTTTCCTCTCAAGTAAATAGTGAAAATAATATTTTTTCCAGAGCTTTTTGGTGAGCAGAGAAATTATCTGTTTAAAGGAACTTACATACAGGCACCTGGGTGGCTAAGTGAGTTAAACATCCGCCTTCGGCTCAGGTCATGATCCCAGGGTCCTAGGATTGAACCCCATGTCTGGTTCTCTGCTCGGCGGGGAGTCTGCTTCTCTCTCTTCCTCTGCCCCTCCCCCCATTCCTGCTGGCTCTCTCTTTTTAATAAATAAATAATATCTTTAAAAATTTTTAAAAATAAGGAATTTTATGAATCAAAACTCAACAACAAGGCCAGATATTTTAAGACTTTGGTCATAGTGTTTAATATGATAATTAAAGGAGATGTCTAATCTGAAACTTTACATAAATTTGGGATTTTATCCTCCCTTTTTCATTTTCCTCAGAATCTGAGATCCACATAACTCTTGAGATTTTGAAGCCTTGCAGTACCAGGAAGCTGGGAAGCTGTTCTCCTTAGATATGTGTTCCAGGAGCTTTGGATTTTGTAGAAAAATAAGGCTTCCTAAAGAAAAATAAATCTGAGATTCCAGGAATATACAAAATTAGGGCATTCTTTTACTCATTGACATTCAAAAACTTCTGCTTCTTAATTGCACGGTTTTCACACTTGATCATAATTGTTCTGAAATTAGAAGGTGTATCCGTGAGAGAGGTGGATTCCAGAGGCAGATCTGTTGACCCACAGGGGCTTGGGACAAAAATTCTTTCCTAGAGAGGGAAGAGATTAGCATTCATGTTCAGGCAAAGAAAACTGTTCCAATGTTTGAAACCTGTCTTTAAAACCTCATTGATCCTATATGAGAAGGTTGTGATACAGGGGTTCAGAAGTGGATTTTAAGCACAAAAAGGGCCTCTCTTACTTTAAACTAGTCCCTTCTCCTCTTGTTCGTATCAACTTCCTGTTGTTCTCCATACAAATTAGACAGCTATCTATATATCTTTATCTATTTCTATGCATCTATACCCCAAACACTTTCCTTCCAAAAATGCATCTGCCACAGGCAAACTATATAAATCTAGATCAGCTTGGGGTTAGCGGATGACTCTGGGAGAAAGGTGAATGGTTCCAATTTAAGTCTGCTTACATTGAATGAGTATAGTTAGCCCAGTGCTAAGTCTTAAGTCAGGTAGAACAGGAAATGTAGGAAATATATCCCAACTTTGGGGCACAGTGCAGTGAAAAAATAAGGTATTGGAGCTCTTAGGCATGCATTTAAATCTTTGATGGGCTACTCTGTCATTTGATAGCTGACTGAGTTACTACGTCTCTCTGTGTCTGTTTCTTTATCTTTCTAATAGAAGGATGAGAATACCAACGTTATCGAAGTATGCAACTCAAGAAAGATGGCTACCCTGTCACCTGGCATGGGCCATAGGACAGAAGCTCCTGCAAAAAGAAATTTCTGTCTGGAATTGCCAGAAATCTTAAGACATGGGCAGGCTGAATCCCTCAGAGATTACCAAGGGAAATGGTGGCAGAGTGAAGCATTCACAATTCACAGGCATAGCTGGTAGGGTCTCTTGAAGATGGCACCGGAAGTGGTATCCTCAGGGAGCCTCCCATGGCGCTAACTTGAGGATGCCTTTGCTCCTTTTATTCCTTTCTGAACTCGAGTGCACCAGCCTTCTCCTCAAATTTGTGAGAGACCATTATCTTTTCAGTAAATTCCTTTGCTTGAGTTAACCAAGGTAAATTTCTGTTATTTGAAATCAAGAACCCTGACTAGTAGTTACACAGCTCGGTTAACTTTATAAGAAGGCATCATGATTGCTTCCTTCATCCAATGAAGAGGTTAGACCTTAGAGATGTTGAGTAACTTGCGTGCTCAAAGAGATAGAAAGCAGCAGAACAAGACTGAACCCAGATATCTGACTCTGAAATCTTAAGCAGTAATGTGCACTTAAGCAGTACTGTGTCCTTCCCATGGCGGTGTCAGATGTGATTATCTCTCAGAGTCATAATACAAAACGGTGGAATCTTGATTTTATTCCAGAATTGTCTACCACCATATCTCATGCCTTTTTCTAATGCAAAAGTCAACAAAGGAGTTCTTGGTCTTAGGGAGCGGGATGAGGGGGTCATATAATAGCATTCACAAGTTGGATCATAAATCCTTTTGATTTTTTTTTCTTTCCAAGTTTTAAAATTACAGTTATTTAACATACAGTGTGATATTAGTTTTAGGTGTAGAATTTGGTGATTCGATCCTTCCATACATCCCCTGGCGCTCATCCCAACCCGTGCCCTCCTCAATCCCCATCATCTATTTAACTCTTGGCCCCCTCCCTCACCCCCCTCCAGTAACCATCGTTTGTTCTCTAGAGTTAAGAGCCTGTTTCTTGGCCATGTTCATTTGTTTTGTTTCTTAAATTCTACATATGAGTGAAATCATATGTTATTTGTCTTTCTCTGACTTATTTCACTTAGCATAACACTCTCTAGTTCCATGCATATCGTTCCAAATGGCAAGATTTTGTTCTTTTTTATGAATGAATGATAATCCATTGTATGAAAAAGAATAAAATAAATCCTTTTGATTAGAACCAATAAAAATCACATTTGGGAGTCCTTCTGTAGATATTCATCTACATTACAAATCTATTTATTAACTCTGAGAGATTATAATTACAATAATTTGACTTCATGGGAAAAAGAAATATAACATTTTATATTGTCTAAGACATTTTAAGAAACACCAAGGTGCTGGATAGTAGTAGTCATCAACGAATAGAAACTTCCTAACTGTTCATATGGATGTAACAGGATTAGAGTACAAAGGCCTCAATTCTACTGTGAGGAGTTGAAATAAAATGACCTCTAGGTTACCTTTCACAACTCATGTCTCATTAATCTGCATGAACATCATTGTCTTAATTTCATCCTGGCCTGGCCAACAGCAGTAATTTTCTCCATTGTAGGGTATGCGTCTTTAACCTAACTATGTGATTAGGTGGACCAGGAGAAAATCAAGGGGCTTGAGGAAACAAATTGATTCTGAATTTGCATTCTGCAGCACACACTAAACTTTGTAGGTACATAGATGGATTCCATTGGCTTTCCTTCATACCCTCAGTATCTATAACAATCCCTTGTACATAGTAGGTGATAGTAGGTGATCAATGACTAAGCTAAGAATCTGATGAATGAATTAAAAAAGTATTATTTCTCCCTTCTACATTCTGGGTTAATCCATCAACTAAAATTTCTCTCCTTTTGTTCTTTTTTTCTTTCCTTGCCTCCTAACATATTGAAACAATCCATTAAAAGTGTTCTCATGAATGAAAGAGAGAGAGAAAAAGGATTAAAGTCATGGAGAGCCCTGTGTATCCTGCTTAGAGTGAGGAAGATAATGCATGAAATCACTAAACTCTATTAATAGTAACAATGCCTTATATTGCTATAGTACTTTATACTTTTGAAAAACTCATTTGATTTTCATAATCACCCGTGATTTTAAAGATGAGGAAATGAAGATGTAGCAGGCAAAGTGTCTTATCTAGTTAGGAAGTGGCCGGTGTCACAGCTTTGAATAGAATGCCATCTTCCACTGGATTCCTCTACCTCATCAAAGGGAGGAAAGTGAATGGAAGCTTCCCCAAAGATACAGATGTAGTGAAAAGAAGGGGCCCATGCACCCTGATGTTCATAGCAGCAATGTCCACAGTAGCCAAACTGTGGAAGGAACCAAGATGTCCTTCAACAGACAAATGGATAAAGAAAAAAATGGACCATATATACAATGGAATATTACTCAGCCATCAGAAAGGATGAATACCATCCATTTGCATGGACATGGATAGAACTGGAGGGGATTACGCTAAGTGAAATAAGTCAAGCAGAGAAAGACAATTATCATATGGTTTCACGTATATGTGGAACATAAGGAGTAGCATGGAGGACATTAGGAGAAGGAAGGGAAAAATGAAGGGGGGGGATATCAGAGGGGGAGATGAACCATGAGAGACTATGGACTCTGGGAAATAAACTAAGGGTTTCAGAGGAGGTGGGAGGATGGGTTAGGCCAGTGATGGCTATTAAGGAGGGCACGTATTGCATGGAGCACTGGGTGTTATATGCAAACAATGATTCATGGAACACTACAGCAAAAGCTAATGATGTACTGTATGGTGACTAACAGAACATAATAAAATTTTAAAAATGCTAGAGACGTATTCTAAAGCTGACACCAAACAGTGATGGAAAATGGTCTGTAGGAATCAACCAAAGGGAATTAAGTAGCATTCTGGAAATAAGCATCAATGAGAAGTATTCTTTCTTTTAGAGAAAGCACTAAAACCATAAACCTCTAAAACTCTTCAGGTTCAGCCTAGAGCAAAGTTTGGTAATTCAAGGACGTGTTCCAATCACTAATTCAGGCATCCAATAGCTATGTCTTCAAAGCTTCCTAGATGATGAGCATTCCTGGCCATGGAAGTTTGTCACTATAAGGTCATCTCCAAGTTTAGGAGATGGTGGGACTGGGAACTAGAGGAAAAATTGGTGAGATCGTGCTATATTGAATCTATTCATAGATTGGATGAAGGATCGCAGCTTACTCTAGATTCCTATGATATACTGGGATCTTTGTTTACAGTATATCATACCTTAGCCATATCTATACCTTAGCCATAAAAATACATGTGAAATTTTAAAAAATGCAGAGTAAAAAAATCAGTGAAGTCCTGGGAAGTGTTCTAATGGTAGTCATGCTCATTGTGAGTTCCCCAAGGGTATGCAAAGTACCTTTCATCTCTGGTATTCCATGGTCATGCTAAATGCTTAGCACCTCGTGCCTGCTTACTTGATGCTTTGTCTAATGAGCAACTAAAAACACCACAATTCAGCTCTGCAGAAGCAAAATGATGCTGGGCTTTAGAAAATATTGAACACCTCTGAACAAACACACTCAGGGAGGAACTGTGTGAGAGTCTGATGTGGTTTTCTAACCTTGAGGACATTATGCTTTCATTGAGAGATTAGACATTTAACAACCAACCTTACAAGGAAGCAGAAGAAAAAGTGCTAGAGGTATATGTGGTAATCAGCCTACTGACAAGAGCATTTTTAGATGGCAAGAATTATTTTGGGCAGTAACATTAAAACGTGTTTTGTAGACATACTGTTTATGCAGAAAAGCAAAACAAGAATATGGTAGTACCTACTTTCAGATTCCAAGTGACAACTCGATGTACAGATCCAGCCTAACATTTTAAAAAGTCATCCCTCATTCATCAGCCATGTATTCAATGGTAACTGCTGAGTCTATGATGAGCCAGGACTGGGCTATATTCCGGGGGTTTGAACAGAACTGAACAAGAACTACAAGATTTGCTTTCTTCTTGTGGTTTAAAGTTTATGGAGAGCAACGAGTACGGAGCCAATAATATCACAAATAAATGCATAATTACAGCTAATATGTGCCATGAAGCAAAAGGAAAAGATGGGATAAGAGATAAAAATGAGGGGCGCCTGGGTGGCACAGTGGTTAAGCATCTGCCTTCGGCTCAGGGCGTGATCCCAGTGTTACGGGATCAAGCCCCACATCAGGCTCCTCCGCTATGAGCCTGCTTCTTCCTCTCCCACTCCCCCTGCTTGTGTTCCCTCTCTAACTGGCTGTCTCTATCTCTGTCGAATAAATAAATAAATAAATCTTTAAAAAAAAAAAAGATAAAAATGAAAACTCCCATAGGTTGGGGGAAACAGTTTCTCTGAGTGGATACCACCAGAGCTCAGTCCTGAAGTTCAAGGTCTCTAGGGGAAGAAACTGGAGAGAAACCATCACCTCTGGGAAAAAGAACTAGACAACTTGGAGGATCTCAGAAGCCAGGAGATTGGCATGTACAGAGCGAGGAAGCCAGGGGTCTCAGTTTTTGTAAATGTGGGCAGAAATAAGGCATATCGGTATTTCAGGGAACTTGCCTCATTCACTCATGAATGTACTTAATAGTGGTAATTTTTCTATTGTCAAATATCTGAAAACCATATAAACCAGGGGATATATTGTTTACATTAGTAATCTTTAAAATAATAACAAGAAGAACAGAACGAACTGGAGAAAAACCATTTTCTTTTTGCAAAGCGTGGGCACGACCGAGACCCTAAAATATTGGAGGGGACTGAACCACCCAACTTTCAACACGATGGTCTTTGTAATCTCCAGAGTGGCTAAGCTTCAAACACCGGGGGAGAAACACACTTCTCCCTTCTGTGTGTGACCGAGTTCTCCATGTGCCTCTGTCTTGCTTATAAATATCACAGGCAGCCGCCGAGTTACTGCCTGGTTGAATGATCCCCTTTACAAGCTTCTTTCTACGTTTTTGAGTAAAGGTTTCCCTTATTAATTTTACCAGCCAGCATTCACTTAGCATTTGCTTTGAGGCATAATTGACAGGCAGGGTGACACCCGCCTGAGAGAGAGCCATAAATCAGAAATAATTTCCAAAATTGGCTGAGGGGCTGAAGTGTTGAATAGGCAAATACAGGTAAAAATCTCTTTATTAGGGCTGACAGGGACAGCAAATGTCAGCGAAGTGTTTCCTAATGTACCAGGAGAGATTAATTTTGGGGGCCCTTCCTGAGCCGATGTGATGTTGTGTGTTCTCTAACAAGTACACCTCGCGGGGCTCCGTAGGAGGGGAGTGGCGGGGCTGTAATTGAAGAAGGAGCTAACTCCCGAAAGGCAGGGAGCTCCGCTCTGTAACATCCCCTGCTCTTCGAAAATCACTCTTCTGCCTTAGACTCTATTTGCATTTTGCATTTTTTAAAATTTTTTTGTGGTGGAAAAGAGCTATAAGTCATGATCCAAAGAACTCAGCAGGATAATGAAGCCACACAAGGTAGCCAAAAGGAAACAAATAATCCACTACATGGTAGCGGAAGAAAACTTTCATGAAAAATGGGAATCTGTGAAAGTGGGACGGAACATGTGTATAATCTCCTCCATTAAAAAAGAATTCAGTTCACATCTTGGGGGAAAACAATAATGCCGTATTTTTCTTCTATTTCAGTTTCATGGAGATTCAGGCATACGCCCTCTCCAACCCAGCTTCCGAGATCTCCATTATAAGGATAAAATTTGGTCATTTTGTAAAATGTACACAGATGCTTGTGCTGTAAATTAAAAAAAAAAAAAATTGCAGTGCTTTTTTTTTTTTTCTCCAGATATCTATTTAAAGCTGTTTTCTAAGTTATAGCTGACAACAGCAAGATGAAAAATAGAAAATAGGATGAAAATTATATGCTGGGCAAAATTATACCCCAGTACATTCTGAAAAGTCTACACAGTAGCAAAATAGTAATCCCATCCTGGAATGTTCTCCTCCTAACAGTTGATAAAATAGATCAGACTAGAGACCTTAAGGCATAGATATCATTAAGAAGGCTTATTTTTAGATAATTAAGGAATGAAGATATTTACTAGCTAGAATCAGAAATATAAATAATACTTTTGAGGGCTACCTCATTGGGTAAGCAAAAATACCCAGATAAGAAAATGCTGAGCAGCTAATATTAGACATCAATTCTCTACCAGACACTGTACTAGGCACCTTGCATATTCAGTCTTCACAAACCCTGCAAGGCACTTGTTTTTATCAAACTCAGTGCAAGCAACAGAAACTTAAAATAATAGCGATTTAGATAAGACAGGGTGGTAATTCTTTGAAACAAAACTCTGTTGAGGTTAGCAGCTCAGGATTGCCATTGTGACTCTTCCCCTCCACGTCCCACCAGATGATTAGCCTTTCACCCCATTTTTCTAATCCCCCGAGGGTGTGGTCCTCTCCCTCATGGTCCAAGATGGCGGCTAGAGCTCTAGCTTCTCGTGTGCGTTCTGAGTGTCAAGATGAGGAACAGACAAAGAAGAAAAATTAGGACCTGCCTCAGCTCTTTTTTCCAGAAAGTTTCTGGGAAGTAGTTACATGACATTTACATCTTATTCATCTGAAGTTAACTGCAAAAGAGTCTGGGACTGGTAGCTTTTATTCTGGGCAGCCATGTGCCAGCTAAAACCAGGACTTGTCTTGTCTTACTGTAGAAGAAGGGAAGAAGGAATATTGGGAGACAATTAGCAATCTCTAGGATAATATTATTTCCCCCGTTTTGCAGGTTAGAAAACAGAATCTAAGAGAGGTAAAATAATTTTTCTTAAATTAAAAAAAAAAAAAAAAAAAGCTAGTAAGCAATTCCAAGCCTGCATTCTTCTCATTTTGCCATAAGGCATAAAAAGAATAAGAACTGATCCAATTAAATTTTTTACACTCTGTCAATTAAATTTAGTCCAATTCAACTAATTCTAAAAGCTCATATCTTGTGCTTACCATAAGTAAGAAACTATTTTAGGCATAGGGCATTGTGCTGGCTAGGAGAGGATTTATGGAACATAAATATGGATGAAAATATAGATATGTTATTTCATTTTAGTATGTCTATAGATGGCGATGTTGATGGAAACATAGATACAGGCAAAATCAGAGGCAGATTCATGGGGAAGGTCTGGAAGCATTAGCTTCAGGAACTTTCACTTGCTTGAGCCTTCAAAGGTCCAAGGAGGGAACCCAGCCCTGGGTCATTTGGTTTTGTACCATTTGCAAAAGATGTTTTAAAGATTTATTTATTTATTTATTTATTTATTTATTTATTTATTTATTTATTTATTTTTATTTTTAAAAAATTTTTTAATAATAAGATTTTTTTATTATATTATGTTAGTTACCATACAGTACATCCCTAGTTTTTTATGTAAAGTTCCATGATTCATTACTTGCGTATAACATCCAGTGCACCATGCAATATATTTTAGAAGAGAAAGAGAGTGTGGTTGTGGAGGGGCAGAGGAAGAGAGAGAAAATCTCCAGCAGACTCCCTGCTGAGCGTGGAGACCACACAGGGACCTCATGACCTTGAGATCCTGACCTGAGCCGAAATCAAGAGTTGGTTGCCCAACCAACTGAGCCACCCAGGCTCCCCTGAAAAAGATATTTTAGGTGTAATGGGCTATGACTTCTCTTTCCTCTTTGATTTTGATTTGTTCATATTTTCCCTTGTATTGGGTAAATCACCATAGCGGCCCATTATTTGGGGGACTTCCTTAGGGAATGAGTTGGGAATCCAATCAGTCTGGATCTATGAGAATTTATATACATGATTCACAGTCTCATTTCTATGTGTAGTTAATTTATTGTCCACAATTCTGCTGTAGGAATGGCTTCAGATATGCTCTTACGAATAATCAAAAGTAGTGAATCACATCAATACATTGGGGGGAAAAATCAGTGTGAGCTGATTTGACGTGAAATTCACATTGAGAAAGCTACAAACAGTACTTCACTGGAAGGACTCAAACTAGATAATGAGTGATGTCAGAGTATTTTAATCCTCAAGAGCAACAGAAATGCCCTGAAATCTTATAGGTCATATGTGAAAAGACTTGAGAAAGTTTTCTCCTCAAAAGGTACTCCCATTTGACAGTAATTAAAACTTTTACCTGAAATTACCAATAATAAGAGTTCTGAGTTTTAAAATATTTTCCCAAACATTCAACAATGTAAAATTACTAATTTTAACTATTATCCTTTTCCACCTTGAATTATATTAGCACCTTGGTTGAAAATTAGCGGGTCGTATACGCGTGGTTCTAGTTCCAGACTCTCTATTTTGTTCTGCTAGCCAATGTTGTCTGGACTTCTGTTATAGGTTCATAATAATTTTTAAAATTAAGTAAGAAAATTTGCCAATTTTTTTATTTTCAAAATAGTTTCAGCTTTGCATTTTAATATCCGCTTTAGAATCAGATAGATAATTTATATTAAAAACAGCCTGCTGGGACTTTGATTCACATCGCATTGAATTTATACTTCAAGTCGAGAGAAATTTGTCATATTAAAAATTTTGAGTTTTCTTTAGTTATCTTAATTGATTTATCTTTAAATTTGTTAGTTTTCAGTGTACATCTTTTGTCAAATCTGTAAATGATTTGGTTTATTCTGACTTTTTTGTTCATAGCAGCATCTTAGAATTTTATTTTTCTTATTACTTGTAAAATATTAATATTTAATAGAAATGCCATTAATTTTTATATATTGACCTGGAATTCTGCAGTACTGCTACTATTCCCTCTTTTCATTAATTCTAAGTTTTAGGGTTTTCTTGGTAGATTCCTTAGGATTTCTTTTGCAATAATTTTATTACCTGTAATAATGACAACTTTCCATTTTCCTTTCAAATCTTTATGCTATTTCTTCCTTTTATTACACTGGCTCAATTTTTAAGAAAAATGAAATGAAAGTTATAGAATGGACTTCCTTAGTGACGTTCTGATCTTAGATGAAAATATTGAACGTAACAAAATTAAAATTTTTCTGTAGCTAGCCCTTAATTAGATCGGGAATATTCCTAATTTTCTCTAAGTCTTTATCTTGAATGATTGATGAATTTTATCAAATAATTTTTTCTGCATTTATAGAGATAATTATGTGATTTTTTGGTGAATTTTAATTAACCTTGGACATTGAACTAACCTTGCCTTGTTGGGACAAACAATGTTTAGGCAGTGTATATTATCATTTTTATGTACTAGTTATTCTATTTCTTTCTTTTTCAAAAAAGATATTTTATTTATTTATTTGACAGAGAGAGAGAGAGACAGCTAGAGAGGGAACACAAGCAGGGGGAGTGGGAGAGGGAGAGGGAAGCAGAGTCCCGGCTGAGGAGGGACCTGATGCGGGGCTCGATCCCAGGACCCTCGGATCATGTACTGAGCAGAAAGCAGATGGTAAACTACTAAGCCACCCAGGCGCCCTTGATATATTCTATTTCTTAACATTTTGGAGTCAATGTTATGCTGAACTTGTAAACCAAGTTAGCATATCTTCCCTCCTTCCAATTTTATGAAAGATATTGTGTGACATTG
This sequence comes from Ursus americanus, assembly GCF_024610735.1. Lineage (NCBI taxonomy): Eukaryota > Metazoa > Chordata > Mammalia > Carnivora > Ursidae > Ursus > Ursus americanus. The sequence goes on from NC_142154.1 coordinate 13,299,665, forward strand.
GTATTAATTCTTCCTTAAATGTTTGAAAGTCATCACCATTGAAGGCATCTGGGCCTGGAGAGATTCTTTTTGTCTATTTCTTTGTATTTGGGGGGGGGTCTAAGAAACTTTTAAAATTTTACATTTAACATTTTAATAGATACAGAGTTCTATAGACTGAATATTTGTGTCCCCCAAAATTTATATGTTGAAGTCCTAACTCCTGTTGTGGCTGTTCGGAAATGGGGCCTTTTAAAAGTATTTAAGGTTAAATAAGGTCTTGATCTGATAGTATTAGTGCCCTATTGAGAGACACCAGCATGGCAAGAAAAGACCATGTGATGTCATAGCAGGAAGACAATCATTTTGTCAATTTTGTCAAGGCTGTTGAACTTAATAGAAAAAGGTTGTTCAGAATACCTCATTATCCTTTCAACTTCTATAGAATCAATAATGATGTCCCCCTTTTCTTTCTTGATATTGGTAATTTGCTTTTTAGTTTATCAATTGTATTCACTTTTTCATTAATTAATTAATTAATTAATTAATTTTGTATTCACTTTTTTAAAGCCATTTATCATTTTGATGATTTTCTTTATTGCTTGTCTGTTTTTTATGTCCTTGACTTCTGCTTTGATCTTCTTATTTCTTTACTTCTACTTTCCTGGGATTTACTTTATTCTTCTTTTACTAGTTTCTTAAAGTGGAAATTTAGATTATAGACTACTTTTTAAACTTTACTCTTTTCCCTTTTAAGTATCTAAATATATAAATTTCCCCTAAGAGCAGTTTTAGCTACATTCCACACATTTTGATACGTTGTACTTTCATTATCATTCAGTTAGAATAATTTCTAATTTCCCTTGTGATATTGTATTTGACTCTGTGTTATTTAGAAGTCTATTGTTTAACTTTGATATGTTTTAGGCTTTCCTATCTATTTTATTGTTTCTGGCTTCTAATGTAATTTCACTGTTGTCAGAAGAAATAGTTTATAAGATTTCAACTTTTTAAATTTATTAAAATGTGGTGTATCTTGAACTATCTCTTGTATAACTGAAAAGAATATGTATTTACAGTTGTATAATGATCTGTGTCCATTAGGTCAAGTTTTTGATAGTGTTGTTCAAATCTTCTATATTTATAATAATTTTTCTTTATTTTTTCTATTAATTCCTGATAGGAAAGGAGAGGGAGGGAAGGAGGGAGGGAGGGAAGGAAAGAAGGAAGGAAGGAAGGAAGGAAGGAAGGAAGGAAGGAAGGAAGGAAAGAAGGAAGGAAGGAAGGAGAAGAGGAAGGGGAAGAGAAGGAAAGGAAAGGTAGGAAAGGAAGGAAAAGGAAGGGAAGGGAAGAAGGGGAAGGGAGGGGAGGAAGGAAGGAAAGAAAGAAGAGAAGAGGAGAAGAGAAGAGAAGAAGAAAAGAAAAGAAAAGAAGAGGAGAGAAAAGAAAAGAAAAGAAAAGAAAAGAAAAGGAAAGAAAAGAAAAGAAAAGAAAAGAAAAGAAAAGAAAAGAAAAGAAAAGAAAAGAAAAAAAAAGAAGGAAAGAAAAAGAAATCTTCAAATATGACTCTGGATTTATCTAATTCTCCATTTAGGTCTATCAATTTTTGCTTAATTTATTTTGAAACTGATTAGACGAATATACATTTAGAATTGTTTCATCTTTGTGATGAATTGATCCTTTTTTCATTATGAAGTGGCCCAGTTTATTTCTGGCAATAGTATTCCTCATTTTCAAGTTGAGTCTGTTTGGTCTTACTATAGCTATGCAAGCTTTCTCTTACTGACTGTTCCCAAGGCATATTTTCCTCTATTCTTTTACTTTCAAGTTATCTGTGAGTTTATATTTAATGCATGCTCTTATAAAGAGCATATCCATATGTCTTATTTTCTATCTATTTGGAAATGTCTAATGTTTTACATGTAATTTGTTCCACCCATGTACATTTAATGTGCTTATCTATACGTCTGAGTTTAAGTTTCACCTTCTGCTTCTGGTTCCCTGCTTGTTCTCTATTTTGTGGCTCTTTCCTTGTTTCACATTTCTTGTCCCCTTTTTGGATTAATACAGAAATTTTCAATATTCCATTCTATCTCTTCTATTGGCTTAGTTTTTTATTTTCTAGAGGGAGAGACAGAGAGAGAAAGTGCACATGAGTGGTGGGGGGTGGGGTGGAGAAAGAGGGAGAGGGAATCTCAAGAAGGCTCCCCTTCCAGTGCAGAGCCTGATGCAGGACTTCATCTCATGGCCCCGAGATCATGACCTGAGACAAAAATCAAGAATTGGACGCTTAACCAACTGAGCCACCCAAGCGCCCCCCTCTATTGGCTTTTTGCTGTACCTCTTTGTATTGTTATTTTTGAGGTTGTACTAGAGATTACAGTTCACCTTCTTAACACAGTCAGTCTTGAATTAAAATCATTTTGAATTTAAATCATTTCTGTGTGTAATGAAATAACCTTATAACAGCATAATTTCATGTACACTTTATGTTACCTCATGTGTTATCTTCATACTTTTGTATACTATAAACCCCACAATACATTGTTGAGATTTTTTTTCCTTTCTAGTCTTTTAAAGAATGTTTGACTTTTAAAGAATTTAAGAAAACCGTCCGTTTACTTACCATTTCACCAAGGCTCAGAAGACTGTGAGTCTGCATGATGCTGGAACCCCAGAGAGATGGCAGGAAACTGAGATCCTGATGACTGGGAGTCTGTGAAATCTTTCTGCCTCCACTCTCAGCCTCTGCTCAATCACCTACATTTCCTTGTAAGCAGCTTGACTGAGAGGATACTCTGCATCTAGGGCTCTTCCAGACTCAGTCTGACATGGCAGCCTATAGATTCATCTTTGGCTCGTTTCTTCCTCCTTTTCTAAGCAAAGGCTGAACTTTCTCACAGGTTTGCACCTCAGCCCACCTGCCCCCAACTTCTGCAATTGACCCTGGGTTTGAAGGTGTCCTATATTTTTCACTTACTTAGAAAAGATTTGTCTTTCTAGAGTGTAAGGATTTTTGTTATTTTGTTTGTGTGTGTGTCTGTTTTTTTCTCTGTGTCCACAGCTTTTTGATGATATTAAAGAAAGTATGTTTTGTTTTTTAATTATTTCTATTATGGCTTAGCTGATGATTTCTTATTATTTTCTTGGGAGCCAAAATCTTTCATTTCTTTCTATATCCCACGTAAAACAAAAAAGGAAGCCTCTAGAATTCCTTCCTTCCTTCCTTCCTTCCTTCCTTCCTTCCTTCCTTCCTTCCTTCCTGTTTTTCTTTCCTTCTTAATACATAAAATAGATTTCTCCTTCACCCCATCCTTCCACCATCTGAGGTCTACGAGTCCTCTAAAGTTTAGTTTAAGATGTTCCGTCCATGAAACTCTTTTCCAAATATACATATACATGTCCAACTCAGAAAGCCTTCTCCTTTTTCCAACAGGGTCTTATTTACCAACTCTATCACTGCTTTGTATATAGACATAAGTATTTACATACACTGCTTTGCATGCTTAGCTTTCCTTTAAGGTACACTCTATGTGAACATTAACAGCGCCTGTCTAAGAAGAGTTCCGTTTCCTCCAGTGTAGCAACCATTTTTTTTTTGTTTATTGTTGTTACTTTATTTTATTCAATTTATTGAAGCTCACAAGCCAGCAGAATGACCAGGGGGTTGTTTGAAGATAATAGTGAACATAATGATGACAATTCTTTTGTTTGAAATGGTAGGAAATAAGAGATATAATGTTGCTTTTCCACATAATAAATTGTCTTTGGTACAATAGAAGATGTAATGAAGCACTCCCCAAATACATATGCACTTACTGTGTGTACATTACTATAACATAAACATGAGTATCTATAAACAGAGTCAGGAGGTCTTACTCCACCAAACATAAATATACTCAAATGTATTGATAACCTTATGTGCTATGACCATTTATTTTATTCTGTGTTGGGTATAGTGTTTAATATAGGCTTTAAGAATTTACAGATTATGATAAGCAAAAACAGATTATTATGGGGAAAGAATTGAATTCAATTCAGGGGACTTAATCATCATTATAATACACACTAAAGAAATTCTCAGCAAAGGAAATGTTTTCTTTAATTCAAAACACAGTTCAACGTGTTCTCTGAAAGCAAATCTCTATTTTTCAGATGATCTTCCTTTTAGTATCCAACATACTTGTAATAATTCTTCTTCAGGTTCAGAAGTATTATACAAATATTGTTTATGAGAATGGATGTTCATGAATGATGGCCATAAACTAGAGCATAATTTACATTTCTGAAATATATAGTTTTATAGGTATGACTTCGAAAATATATAGTTTAAGTAGAGAGTATTTTCTAGAATAAGAAAATCATCTACAAATGCTATATAAAAATTATTTAGCACAACAGAGTGGGAAGAATAAAGGAAATGGTTTGGATGGACACATGGGTCAGGTCATAGACTACAGTTTGTATCCTAGCAACGTTTTGACAGTCAAGATTTATCATCTAGACTTTTGGGGCTCACTTTCCATGTCATGATTAAGACTTTGAAATAAATCACCTGAAGATAGCGTAACTTCATAGTTTCCTTTTATTTCAAAGAGTCACCAGACCCTACTTTTAGTCCATTTCCTTGTACTCCTGAGTTTCCCAGGATCTGTTTGGTCTCCTGTAGAAAAGTTTTTACTTTACCATTTTCCTTCTGCCACATCTCCCTCTTCAGTTCTTTAAGGTCAAAAAGCACAGAAAGAAGTGAAACTGACAAAGAACTTAAAGGAGTCAAATTTCTTAGTCAAATATTGGGTGTAAAGAGTGTACTTCTAAAGAAAGTTAAAGAACTCGAATTAGGCTTTTAAAAATCAAACCCAAGCCATAAGAGACTCTTAAATATAAGGAAAGACCTGATGATTGCTGGAGGGGAGGGGATGGGGTCACTGGGTTGTGGGCATTAAGGAAGCACTTGATGGAATGAGCACTGGGTGTTATACGCAACTGATGAATCACTAAATTCTACTCCTGAAACTAATACTACACTCTATGTGAAGTAACTTGAATTTGAATAAGATCTTGAAAGAAAACAAAAAAATAAAACCCAAGAAATTCACTCACCACACTGAAAAATAAACAAAAGTAATATCTTTCATATATGTCTTCCCCCATTATACTGTGTGTTATTACATAAGGGCATGAGGAATATCTTATTTATAATCAAATCTCTAGCACCTCACCAAATCAGGGCTAAATTAACTGGAAACAAATAAACAAACAGTAGGAGGAAGGGAGGCAAATCTTCTTTAATTCAATGGTAAAGAAGTTGGACTTTAAAATTGCTTTTAGTCTGAATCCTAGAGCAAAAAGTCATATATTTTAATTCAAAGTGTTTCTTGATTTTCTTTTCAAAGTCAATGACTCATCCTTTTACAAACCCTTTTAGACCTTGGTTGAATATTTCACTAATATGACTTGGCTCATATGTGAATTTTCCTGTGCAATTTAGACACAAATCTGTAGAAATTACATAGATGGAATACTGACTGGCATTTTTGTAGGCCAAATTCTCTAAAAATTTTCTTCTTAAAGCTGCCAGTAATTGCCTCTCCACATATTTCTTCATCTCAGGGAGTCTGTCTTCATCCATAGACTCTCCTAGAGAGGTAGCTCTTCTCACCCATGTTTATTCTAGGAAACAGAAACCCCATTCATACTGGTTAAATGACAAGAGAAATGTCCCAAAGTAGAGTAAGCTTTAAAGTTAGTTCGAGGGGTGCCTGTGTGGCTCAGTCAGTTAAGCATCCAACTCTTGGTTTCATCTCAGGTTGTGGTCTCAGGGTTGTGGGATCAAGCCACCGTGGCCAGGCTTGGCGTGAAGTCTGCTTGAGATTCTCTCTCTCCCTCTTCCTCTGCCGCTCCCCCCCCCAAAAAAAAACTAGTTCAAATTCTCAGTAATGTCACTAAGGACCTGATTTCCTCCTATTTTTCTGCTCTGATTTATGTAGAATCAGCTTCCTTCAGGGTTTCAAAATGGCAGTCAACAACTCAAGGAGAAACACGCTTTCACTTTTATAATGAGAAAGAAAAAGAGAGAAACCTGGATTTGAATTGATTCAAAAGCAAGAGAGGAGTGAGGAAGTGGAAAACGTGAGTATGGACCAATCTTTTGAAGAATTTCCTACCAAGGGAGCAGAGACATGGAATGATGAATTGACGGAGATGTGGATGAAGGCGACGTAAGACAATAAGTGGGATATTATAATTATTATGCTGATGACGATTATTTTGCCAAAGAGTTAAGCCCAAAATAGTTTGTTTGATCACGTTTTCCTATGTTCATTCACCATGTGCATCTTCTCCTGTGAAGCATCTCTTCTTTGCCTATGTTATTGGGTTATTTGTCTTCATATATTCTTGATACTATGTCTTTTTCTATACTTATTGCAGATATTTTCCCCAAACTGTCATTTAATTTAAATCGGTATCCTACTATATAAGAGGTTCGGGGAAGAAATCAAATGGTTATTCTCTGAAAGGATTCACACCTGGTCTAATAATCAGTACTCTCTCTTCTTTTTTAATATTATGTTACTAAAACTTAGGAGTGTCACATGTAGTGCAAGACATCATTCTAACAATATCTTATGTTTTAGAACATATTATTTATTATTGCATATTATTTTAGAAATCGCCACTATTTTTGTTAAGGTAATAACTAATACTGGACACTGTGCTGAACAGCTGCATACACCACCCTGTTCATCCTCACAATCCTATGAATTAAATATTGTAATCTATATTTCACAGATGAAGAAAATGAGCTTGAATGGGTTTAGGTACATCACCCAAGGTTACACATTAATAACAGGAAAGAATCCAGATTTGAACCCTGGTTTGACTCCAAACCACTAATCTAAACTCCTGAAGTGTAACTTCCAAAATCAATGATCATTAGAGTTTAAACTGACCTTGAAGATCTTTTACTGCAACTACTTTACGAGGCAGAAGAGGGTGGTTGTTTAAAGTGTGGAGCTGAATTCAGGCTATGCCGTTTAGAAGCAATTTTCTAGGCTTCATTTTTCTTATCTGTATGACAGGGAGGGTATCATTAATCTTACAAAAGATTGTCGTTAGGATATATATGAGGATACATATAAAGCAGTGTGTGGCATATAGTAAGTACTCAATAACTATAACCCAGTATTACTATTACTATTATTATTATTACTACTACTACTTTTTCTCCCCACCTGATACCCAAATCTCTTTTGTCAATGGATCCAACAAGTGATTACCTCGTACTGATTTGAATCCCTCTTGCTAAGGTGAATTTATTATCTCTCAGAGAGGTCCATTCTAGCTCTAGAAAATTCTAGTTATTAGAATCTCTTCCTTAGAGCCAACTGACAATCGCCCTTTTCAAAATTGTTTTTCACAAGACTGTCTAGGTTGGCATGCAGAAGACAGCCAACTTTTTGAAGATTATTATTGTGTTGCTCTAAGTTGTCTTCTAGCCAAGAAAAAAAAAAAAAGATGTCTACTTTGTGTAGGTGTGATGGCCCAGCCCGCCAGGTAAACCAGATGGTGCTCTTCCAGGCTCTGGGTCATCTACACCATAGCCATGCCCACTTGGCTTACTTATGGGGCCATATTGTACAGGTGACAACTTTGTCACTTACAAGTCCAATCATACTGTCCTTATGCAACGGAGAGTTTGGACCCAAATGTAGGCTTTATATCTGACCCACAAACTCAAGTACCTGGAGTTAAGTGGCTGTTTCCAAAATACTATGGTTTCCTTATTCTTACACTATGATTTATTTCTCAGGTATAATCAAAATGAAATGTTTGAACTGATGTTGAATAATAAAAGAAAATGTAAAACTATTCTTTAATAACCATCTTTTTAAAAAAGGGTTCTAATTAATTCCACCTGCTTCTTCAGGACCATCAAGTGGGCACAAACCACACGTGAAACTGCAACATTCTGTGCCTATTGTCTACAAGTGCCATGGTTCAGGGGACAGTTTGATCACATCTCTTATTTCTTCCCATTAGCCCAATAACTGGTCATGAACCTATCCTCCAGCCATTCCTTCCACATCTTATGCTTGCCATCAAATTCATTCCATTTGTTCTGGCTGTGTAAAGAGTTGCTTGATTCCTTCTTCTGATTACTTTCTTTTGTCCCTCTCTCCCTCCCTCAGTTCCTCCTTCCCTACCTTTCTACCTCCCTTCCTCCCTCTCTTCTTCCATCCTCCCTCTTTCCTTCCTCCTTCCCTTCCTTTCTCCCTTCTTTCCTCCTTCTTCTTTCCTTCCTCCCTCCCCAACTTCTTTCCTTCCTTCCTTCCTTCCTTCCTTCCTTCCTTCCTTCCTTCCTTCCTTCCTTCCTCTCTCTGTTGATTATAAATCTTGGTTTAAATGAGGTCACAGGCTTTGTTGTTGTTGTTATATGAGACGATAAATATCTGAGAAAGGAAAACGCAGAGGAGGTGCTGGCACGTAGCGTTATAGATGATTCAACCCAAGCCATCACCCCATTGCATGAATAGTTAAAAATTCACCCTCCTGGCAGCAGTTAATGAATTGAAGCTTCTCAGTATTAGCAAGCCAATAGTCAGTCGCACACCCCTACATCTTATTATGATTATTATTTTCTAGTATTTACATCCCACTTTTTCTTATCAGAAATACTTTAGATGCTTACAGCAAAAGAATAATGCAATCAGACTGAACCATTGTCATGGAATAAATATAAAATCAAGCTATAGAGAGGGAAGTTACTCAAAGTTCCATGTACTATGGCATTAATAACACAAATGGCTGCTTTTCCTTCTCTTTCAAACACTTCCACTTATCCTACTAGAATTCCCACTCTGTGAGCAGCAAATTTTTGCCTATCTTCTACTTGGCAGAAAATTTTCTCCCTTCCTTGACTTTAGTCAGTGGTTCTCAACTAAGGGTTCACATTAGACTCCTAGGGGGAGCTTGGGGAAAAAAAAAAAAATAGATGCCCATAGTACCCATCAGTCCAGTTGAATCTGCCTTTGTGGAAAGAGGCTGGACCTGCAGGACACTGCTCCCCCTGCAGCCCCCAAAAGAAGAGAATGATTATTACTGATTTTCAAATTCTTCAGGGTCAGAATTGTAGTCACTATCCTTGATGTCTCATATCGCTTTGACCACAATTTCCCTACATTCCTATAAAAACTCCTGCACTGACTCTCCACCCTCTTCTCCTTTATCTATACATTTCTTCATTTTGCTCTAATTCACTAAAGATTTTAGATCCTGGCTCATAGTTTTACTTTCCATCTCTCCTCTTATTATCGTTCTCGAAAATACAGTGTGGTCAATACAAGAACAGGTTCCGGAACCTGGGTTTCAGTCCCAGCTCTGCCATGACAAACGTTGCTGCCATGGGAAAATTATTTAAACCCTCTTTGCCGTAAAATGGGGATGGTACTAGGAGCGGTAGCTGTCAGTGTTGGGATCAAAGAATTGCCATGTTTGTTTCTAGGGGTTATTCGATCCATATTATGGTTTGCTTGGCTTATTGCCATACCTCTCATTGACACTCTATCCGAATTCTCATCTCTCTTGTAATCAATTATCTTTCACAAAACAAGTCTAATCATATGACTCTCCTGCTGAAAACCTCCCCTACCTTCCTAGTGCCTATTAGATACAATATGGTTTCCTATGAGCAGCTTATAATCTATTCACTGAGCGGATTTCCAACAAATCTTCCAAAGGTGTCTTCCTTCATTCACATCCTCCCCCTTCCTCACTCTGATCATGTATATTACAGATCATGTATATACCATTGCATGCTTATACCAATATAGCATGATCAAATGTTATCAATATGTGGGCATGCTTCTTTGAGTAAGGTTTACAAGCTCGCTAAAGCTCGCTAAACTTTAATATCCTCAGACGTAAAATTGGAATAATAATAATACTTACCTTGGGAGATTCTGTGGGCATTAGACATATTTACAGATCCATATATATTTACATACATACATACATACATGTTTACAGATCCATGCATATCTAGACATATTTATAGAAGAGACATGCCCACAACAGGGACTTTAAAAAACAGCCGTAGCTGCTATTCATTTCATCATTGAAATTGTTATTATTATTATTATTATTATTATTATTACTGTATTACTTTCATCATTATTGTGTCCCTTCTGTGAAGCTTGTCCTGTGTCCCCTCCTACTTATTCTCTGGGTCCCCCCAGCCCTTCATACCCATGGCCATGATAACACTCTTCCTCTTGGCTGCGATTGCTGGTTTATATAACTAGCAGTTCTCCTAGCGTACGATCATTTTGAGGGCATACTGAATCCAGGATCTGCTCCCTGGAAAGACAACGTTCCCTTGATCAGAATCACAGAGTGCTCACTTCTAATAATTTTATGTACCTGCAAGTCAGCAGGAAGAATCGTAATTACCTGATAGTGGAGACGGACAAGCTCTCTGCTATGGCTCAGCTTTTGGTAAAAACAGAAAAAGTTTGGGCACCTGCGGGGCTTAGTTGGTTAAGCATCTGCCTTCAACTCAGGTCATGATCCCAGGGTCTTGGGATAGAGCCCCACGTTGGGGGGGGGAGGGGTCCTTGCTCAGCAGGGAGTCTGCTTCTCCCTCTCCCTCTGCTACTCCCACCTGTTCATGCTCTGTCTCTCTCTCAAATAGATAAATAAAATCTTACCAAAAAAAAAAAAAAAAAGAACAAAACAAAAACCAGAAATACCGCCTCCTGAAAAGGTTAATGCCCCTGTCCGTGCAGCCTCTGCACCCAGCCCTCCTTGATTTTATCATATCCTCAGCTGCTTGCCTTCTGGATTCCTCCACACTGTGATTTCTTATTAAAAACCTCTCTCCCTGCCTTCCTGCATCCCCTTCTCTCTCTCTCTTTTCTCTTTTCCTCCTATGCTCCCTCCACCCCTCACTCCTGTCCCTTGGCCTGTCCCATACTGTCAATCAACACTCAGGTGACCCGATTCTCTTCTCCACCCTGCACAGCTTGGTCTGGCCACCTCCCTCTTCTTCCTCGCAGTCTCTTCCCAACAATAGTCCGGCAGTGAAGCTCTAACTTAGAATCTATCCACTAGAAAAGCAGTGGAAAAAAATAGATGGATCCCTCACCCCCGCCCCCGGCACACCATAATTACAGCAAGTGACTTCCGTTAATGAGAGTATAGAAGGAAGACAAGTGATGCTAGCTCAGGAAAGCCCAGTGTCCATTCCGTCTAGAAAGGTGGGGGCTTCCCAAGGTGTCTAGAGGAGGCTGTATCAGGCGGCTCCGTCAGACACACCAAAGGGCAATTTCTCTTTCTTAGCATTAACCCTCAACTGGGAGTGAGTACGGGGAAGGCCTTGCTCTTCACAAACACTCCGGGATAAGGTGATAAGCAGATTACAAGTAAAGCCTCTCTTTAGCTATTCCACATCGCCTGTCAGACAGAGCAAGTTAAATTACAGCGCGGGCCGCAAATGCATTGATCACCCCCTCAGCCTGTACTAGCCAGGATTTTAAAGATCCAGGCCAAGGATAAGTGAAGTCATCTCAGCAAAGTTTATTTTAGCGGGGAGGGTTAACCAAGTTCAAAGAGGTGAGGTTCGGGGACAGGGTCCCAACTCCCCAGCGTGAAGCTCGATTTATGCGGGAGCCTCATCAGAGACCCCTCACACAGCCTACCAGAGGTGTTGAGAGAACACACAGATGATACCTAAGCCCCTGCTCTTAAATGAGTTACATGTTTCTCGCTCGGCCCCTCGCCCCTCCCCTACCTTGTAAAGCCAGACTCGAAAGACACAGAACATCACTAAAAATGGCACTGATGCCACTCAGGGTTACTACGTGAGCCTTCCAGATGAACCATCCGTTGAATCATATTACATTCGAGGTGCTGGTTCTGATTAAGGCATAAGATACACAGCTGTTTTTGTTATTGCTCTTGAGACAAGATGCTCTCCTAACGAGCTTCAGTTACCCTCATTCAGCCTGTAAAACATAACAAAGATATAAAATCCTTGAATGATTTTGGGAGTCCGACTTCATAAGAATAAGATAGGCCATTTTGAGGCTAAAACAGAAAAAAAAAGAAAAAAAAGATGAATCATTAGAAACACTTAAAAATTCTGCGCATGACATTCTTCTTTATTAAAAAGACCCATTGTAAATTGGAAAGTTCCGAAGTCTTTGTGGTAGGGAGAATGAATTATAATGACATCACTGGGTCATGAACTAGGCCCACTGGCTACTTTCCAGAATGAAATTGACTAGGAGAGATCAGATGAGCCCATTCGTAGCACAAGACATCTGGGAGGCAGCCAGGGAATCGAGGTTCAAGCCCCCTATTTAGGACACACTTCCTCTTCCTCTTCCTCATCAAATACAATCGTGATTTCCTGGGCCAGGCATCTAGCCTAACAATGCATTTCAATTCATATTCTAAAGAACACCCAAAAAGTTCTTTGTACTCATTCCTCATTGAAAGACCTCATGAAAAATATTAACATGTCAACATCTGGCTGACACCTTTGCTACATTTTCATCATGTTGCTGATGGGAAGCATTTTGCCTTCAAATAAGCATAATTTTCCAGTCTTTTCCATCTCCTTTTTTTTGTCTCTCTCCCAGCGTAATAAATGGTGTCTGAAGCCCAAGAGAAACTCATTTCTGTTAACAGATCATTTGTAAACCTTTAAGGGCAGCTGGTGAGAAAGGGGCATTTTTTTCTTCTGTCTTAACTTCCCTGGTTGTCTCTCTAAATGCAAAATGACACCTCATTCAAAGCTTTCTGGTGTCATCTTAATCTCCCTTATTTTACACTTTCTACCTTTTTGATATTGCTATAGACTGCACGGAGGCATTTTACCTAATACTGTAATACCTATTATCTGAGGCATTTGGGTATATAGGCTCTTGCCAGCTAAGAATAATGCAGATCAATCGGATGTCAGCAACCCAATAACGTCAGATAGTGTGTGTGTGTGTATATATATATATATATATTTTTTTTTTTTCAGGGTAGAAAAGAAGATGTCTACCCAGCTGACCTTAAAGCTAGCACATTTCAATATTAATATATTTTATGCATGCATGTGATAACGTTTTACCTTTCTTATGGATCTGTAGGGAAGTCTCACTTTTTTTCTGGGGAGGATTATTACCTATTCCAAGGGGGCTATGATTATAGATACTTACTAAGACAAGAATAATTGACCATAAAAAACCTTTTATATTCCCACAATTATTTTTGCATTGACTAAAAGTGTCACGAAAATCTGATTTTATTAGCCAGTCCCTAATTTTGACTCCATTTAATTTTTTATCTGGCTTTTTCCCCCAATATGTTTTTAGTCTGAGATAGTTGGCAATTGTACAAAAGAACAATTTGTTACAGAACCTTTACTGAATGGAAGTTCTATAATCCAAGCATAACATCAAGTATCAAATAAAATAAAAATGTATGAGATCAGCAGAGGGGACATGCTCCAAGGTAAGAAACTGATCTAGGGCCTAGAAAAAAAGAAGTTTAAATCAAAATTTGACTGCTCAGCTATGAAGTAAGTCTGTGGAACAAAGGGTCAAATGTAGCTTTGACCTCTCGTTCCCCTCCACCCCCCAAGAGATCAGATCCCGTCAGCACTGAGCTTATTTCCAGTAAGGCACAGGGAGCAGGGTTATGCTTATTAAGAAGCAGCGTGGACAACTCTAAAGGACACTTGAGGGGAAGAAGGAGGAAATGCACTGGCTCTTCCGGACGTAGGGGATGTGGTGGGCAGAGGTAGCGGTAGCACGGTACCCATTTGACTCTTGCAAACAAAATCCACCCAAGTTACCACATGTGCTTTTTCCCAGGCCTTTGCTCCCCAGAATCACAGAAACAAGGATGAATCAATGATCACGAGTGAATACTGTGGTCAAAAGCATGACTGCTTCTGGAAAGAACTCCCAATCAAGAGAAGGAGGGTAAGTGTTCCAGTATTACTGCTAATTGGTGGAGAGTACTTGGCAGCTCCCTTCTAGTGCTGGCATTCCGATTTCAGAGATTCTACATGCATTGGTTTTTTGGGGTAGTAGAGGATGCTGTGGAAAGGAGAAGTAGAATTTACATGGAATCTATTTGACCCTTGCAAACAAAACCCATCTTGGATGTGTGTGTGTGTGTGTGTGTGTGTGTGTGTGTGTGTGTGTGTGTGTGTGTGTGTGGTGGGACTTAAGTTTTTATATTTTCCTGAAATCAACAGTCAGAACAACTGCAAATAAGAACCATAGGCTCCCCACCCTGTCAAGTCACCAGTGAGCCAACTACAGTTGGGGCCAGACGCTTTCCCCAAGTGATGTGAATGGAGTCTGCTACTACCCACCATAGCTCATTCAACCCAACCTCACACATCATTCCCAGTCTACCTCCAGAAAGCATCCTGGAGGAGAATATCTTTCAGCTATTTGAGGAGTGCACATCCATGGGCAGAGGCTACTTCCTCCTTATTTCAAAGATAACTGGTTGCAGAATCAGGGATTCAAAAGAATTACTTGTAGATCCTGGAGGTGCCTTGAGAAAGGTACTTTAGGTATGGTCTTGCTGGAACCAACTAATTGTAGCAGGTCCCAGTGCTGCCATAAAAGAGGAGGACATGGTTGAAAGAGATTTTGTGTGATTTTAACAAAGGCCTGCTTGTGTTTTGTGGCAAAATGCTCATAGTGACTTTGCCCAGGATTGGTCAAAAGAGGTCCTCAGAAGCAGGAAGTCTACTAAGGAAGTCTACAAAGTAGCCTGTGAGAATAGGGCCTTCTGGGACTGTGATATAACATGCTTGGGAAGAAGACAGAACCACTTCCCCAATTTAAGTGGCCTCCCTGACCCTCATACTGTGCAAAGATGACCCACTGGTTCCATCTCCAACTGAGGAAACACTGAGACTCAAGAGGGGTCAGGGGACTTAGAGCTGCCCAAGAGACTGCTTGGCCAGTGGAGAGGTAGGCCAAGAACTTCTGGGCATATCAAAGGAATAGGCATGACCTTGAGAAAGATATCTTGGGGGTTAAGCTACTACACCACCTGAGGGAGAAAGAGAACACCATGAGTGGTGGTGACCAGTTAGATGCAAAGAGAATCAGTGAAGCCAAGAACCCTGCTCCCACCTGATTTCCTAGCAATTTAAGATAAATCCTTCCTCTTTTACCTTCTTCCCTGACATCCTCCTTCCAACACCAGAAGGTCAATTAAGGACATGGAGAGCTGATGTGCCTTTAATTCTTCCTGATCAGAGTCAGATCAGGAAGGCCCGGGAGCTTGACCAAGAAGATGGAGAAGGACAATTCAAACAGCCAGGATCCAGTCTGCTTTGGGGACAGTTGGGAGAAAGAAGAAGAAATTTGAATCTCATAGGAGATAATTAAACTAAGCTAACCCAAGTTTTAATATCTGAGAGGGACTAAAAAGTTATAGGACCTTGCCAAGATATTTTTAAAGAATGGGAAAGGAAAATTTTGACATAGCGTGCTTGAAGATCGGGATTAGAAAACAAACTAAAACCACAAAAGGAGCCTGTTTTGTTTCTTACCCAATTTGTCAAGTTTCCTTGATAAACCATTTATAATGCTAAGAACTTAATTATACTAGCTGCCAATTTGACCAAAACAATCACCTTCTGACCTGCTTAATAATTTAAGCCACCATAAGACCTAAGTAGATTGTTAAGGGATTATTGGTCATGTAACTAGCTGTTGATGATGACAAAGCAAACTGTGACTGTTTTGTCAAATTTAGTTACAGGAGTGGGAAGAAAGTCCCTTGCTTCCATACTATCTTATTTATTTAGTAGCACTCACTGCCATCTCTTGCAGCCACTTCCAATTGTCAGATTTCATTTAAGAGGGACAATTGTAGGCACCATCTATAAATAAACACATATCACCGATTTCACCCTCAGAATGGATAAGAAATCACACCTTGCTTTCTGCTTTCTGTGAAGTCTCTTTTGGTACCTCAGGGAATCAAATGACAACTTGGCAATTTTATTGTGTATTACGGAAGGAAAGAGACACATACGATGGATGTTTCAGGTTAATTAGCATGACTTTGCTGTGGTGATCAAATGTATTAGTCCATCTTTTGACCCCACAGATTTGATGGGGTATAAACACAACTATCATGACGAAAGAACAGGGGGTACCCATTTAAAATTCCACAAACAATAAATTACACTGGTATCAACCAGCCAACTCCTTTCATTTATCATATATTTCCTACTGAACTCAATCTGGAGCAGCCTTCCTCCCCACTTTCCACCAAACCCACGAGAGGGGTCTATTTGATTTGACCTGTGGATTTAGGTACCCAGACCAGCCTTGATTCTGGGCATGAAGGCGTATTTGGCTTCCCTAATCTTTGGGGATGTATTTCAAAGGGTGAACATGATCTTGAGGTACTGTGCCTCGTTATCTTTGTCCTTTTGGGATATATCCTTCTCACTCTTTGACCTGGATTCTTTTCTTTTCTTTTCTTTTCTTTTCTTTTCTTTTCTTTTCTTTTCTTTTTTCTCTTAGAGAGAGAAAAAGAAAATACACATGTGGGGGAGGGGCAGAGAGAGAGGGAGAGAGAGAATCTCAAGCGGACTCCATGCTCAGTGCAGAGCCTGTCAGAGGGCTCCATCTCATGATCCTGAGATCATGACCTGAGCCGAAATCAAAAGTCCCATGCTTAACCAACTGAGCCACCCAGGTGTCCCTCTTTGACTTGGATTCTTGACACCTTTTGTCTTAAACCATAGCCTGAAGTCTGACCCATATCAAAATGTAGTAAAGTGACTACAGTTTTCACTGCAGAGCAAAAAGTGGTAAGTCATCTTCAACAGAGCCTATAGGAAACGTTCATAGCACATTAAATATCCGGAAATTAATTTAGTCACAGAGGTATCAAATATGATTTCGATTGACCTCAGTGACTATTATACTAGCGTCAGGAGCCACCCTATTTTCACTTCTCTTTCATCCTAGGTAAGAGGAAAATACCAGGCAGTTATAAGGAGATGCGTTATAAACCTTGACCAAGGATGGAAAGTGTAGGGTCCCAGATCCAGGCTTTGGAGCTGGCTGGACCGGAGTCCAAATCCTGGCTCTAACATTTTCCAGGGTGTCGACTTGGGCAAGTTGCTTAAAGTCTCTGTGCCTTATTTGTAAGATAGAGAAAATATGTCCTCGATCAGGTGGGTCGATGAAATGGAACAGAGGATAAAAGCCCAGGCTCCACAGCAAATTGCTCTTGGCTCAAATCCAAGGTCACCACTTACCAGGTGTGATCCTTGGGCAAGTTACAAATATTTCTGCTCTCTGTGACTCAGTTTCATCATCTACTAAATGAGGATGCTAATAGTAACCAAGTCATTGAATCGCTTCGGATATGAATCTAGTTAGTATTGACAAAGTGTTTAGAAAGTGCCTGGCCATGGTTAATACTCAATAAGTGCAAGCCATTATGAATGATTCTATTGTAATATAGTATTACTTCTATTACTACCCATAATAATCAAGATAATGAGGTGAATATTAACAGTCTTCTTGGCAGGTTTGACTTGAAGCCAACTAGAATAGTCCATTAGTTGATTGAAGGGGGTCTAAACCCAGAAGATTGAAGGGGGTCTAAACCCAGAAGATTGAAGGACAGAATGTCCCTGAATTGGCCCTACAATCACCCCTGGGATCCCAGCAACTCTCCATCTTTATGGGGAACTTCGCAAATCAGTCTTCTGGAGGTCTCTTATCAGGTCCCAGCCTCTGTCTGAGACGCTCCCAGTTGGGTGGGTAAGAAGAGAGGAGATGGTGCTGTCTATTTTAGAAGAATCAATGGTATCAGAAAAAATTCATTTCTTTGATAGCAGGAGCAAAACCTGTTCAGTGGTCTTCATGGGTGAAGTGGTGGGTGTTGCATGTCTATCACGGCTTCATATGCAACCAGCTATATAAGAAAAAGACAAAGTCTTTTCACCAATAGGTGATCCATAAATAAAAGGGCCAAGAACCCCACCATGATAAAGAGAGTGAATGTGAAAGATGGTAGCTTGGCCTGCATGTTTTCAATATACATATTTATGTGTATATGTATTATATATATTTACCTCTGACACTAATAATTTAATATAAGCAACAGAATGACTCATCTCTATATAATATTACATATATATCATGTATTTTTATATTTATATATGGTGTATGTGTATATTTTTATATATGTATATGCATATACACATACGTGTGTGTGTGTGTGTGTGTGTGTGTGTGTGTTGAAAGCACTGTAGGGAATATCAGGATAAAACAGTCTCCTGTTTCTAAAGTGTGTATGAAAGTAAAATAAGTACGCAAATAGCTCCAACGCAAAGCAGGAAGTAGTCAATGTCAAAGAAATCCACAGATGTGGTACAATCAAAGTGTTAAGGCGGTAGGGAGGGTTTCCTGTAAAAGAGACCAGACAGGGCTCTACAGAGGAAATGCTATTTGGAAAACGTTTAGCTTCTGTTAAGGACTCTTATGCCAACCACCAATCCCTTCCCCACCACCACTGGACCAAGCATTAACCCATGCCAGGGATGCCCCCTTACCTTTCCCAGCCAGGCAAGCATGCGCCATCTTGTAAGACTCACCTCAACGATAATTTGTCTGACACCCCCCTCTCCAAATAGATTTGACCCTTCCTTGTTTGAGAACACCCACAACTCTGTGCCAAGTTCTCTCCCTTTGAATCTTAGCTCATTTCTATGTCACCCTCCCTGTCTTGTTTACTGGACTGTGATCCCTGTAAGGGAATGGATGATGTCTTTGAATCCTCAGTGCCCAGAGACTCAGAAGTTTGTGGAATGATTGAACCCGACTTTTTTAAAATGAAGAAAACTCTTTTAAAAAAGAAAGAAAGAAAGAAAGAAAGAAAGAAAGAAAGAAAGAAAGAAAGAAAAGGGAAGAGAAGAGAAGAGAAAGAAGAGAAGAGAAGAGAAGAGAAGAGAAGAGAAGAGAAGAGAAGAGAAGAGAAGAGAAGAGAGAGAAGAGAAGAGAAGAGAAAGAAGAGAGGTTTTCTTGCCCTCCGTGAAAAGGAAAAGTGTGGAGGAAAGGGAGAAAGGGGCTAGTACATGCGACTGGCTGATGATTCAGGATCTAATTTAATCATCGTGATCCAAACATTCCCAGTTGGCATTATTATCTTCTTCAACTTCTCTGGAAGTTGAGGTTCAGAGAAATAAAAGGAATAGTTTAAAGTCTCAGAGCTATTAAACTGAGCAGTGGGAATTCGACCTCAGGTGGTTTTATCCACTGACTGATGTTCCTGAATGAGGAAATGCATCGGCAGAATGATACAGAGACACTACCTCTGAATGTTACTGGGCATTAAAAAGCCAATCACCACTTGGACAAAGACTGAAATGGGTGCTTCCCATCACTCCCAAGACCACCAGGGAGTTTGCCCTTAAAAAAAAAAAAAAAAAAAAAAAAAAAAAAAAAAAGTCACCTACCTGGAGAAAAAGCATCCGTTCCAGGGAAAGGAAAATCAATTTTCTTTTTCTTTATCCCTTTTTCTCTCTGTGCCCCCTTCCTCAATCTCTTCAATCTCTCTCTCTCCCAGATGCTGATGATGAGGATGATGATGGTAATGTTGATGGGGTCAAGCTTCTGCTAGGGTTTTGGTTTATTCCATCGAGAGTCTGCCCAGAGCTTCAGTTTCTAAAATGGTACAAAATTTAAGTATAGATTTCAGTTTTCTCTAACCTTTGAAATAACACAAGCTGAATTTTTTGTTTAAAAATGATTTCTTGGGGCGCCTGGGTGGCACAGCGGTTAAGCGTCTGCCTTCGGCTCAGGGCGTGATCCCGGCGTTATGGGATCGAGCCCCACATCACGCTCCTCCGCTATGAGCCTGCTTCTTCCTCTCCCACTCCCCCTACTTGTGTTCCCTCTCTCGCTGGCTGTCTCTATCTCTGTCGAATAAATAAATAAAATCTTTAAAAAAAAAAAAAGTTTAAAAAAAATAAATAAATAAAAATTACTTCTTCAGGAAAAATCAGAAATGAACAAAATGATTGATATGAAAATTTTGACATTTCAAATTAAAAAACTAGAACAACTTCAATGTTTAATGATAAGAATTTAATAAAATATAGCAATCCATGCATATCAGAGATTCCAATTTATTAAAAATATGTTTTCAAAGAGAATGTGAGATGCAGTATGGTTGTGGTATGTTATTAATTCAGATATCAGATTACAAAAATATGAAAACCAAATTTTAATTTTAAAAAACTCTAATATATAAATATATGTATGTATATGAAGGGAAAAAAAGACTGGAAGACATATGCTAGAACAGAAACAGTAGCTAGCCCTTGTTGATTTTATAGCTGATGATTCTTTCCATAATTGCCTAATTTTCTATTGTTAAAATGGAATACTTTTGCAATCAGGAAATAAATTTCACCTGCTTGTCATTTCACTTCTCTTCCTAGAAAAAAACATTTTTTTTTGATTGATTGATTGATTCATCTGAACCACTGTTTCCAGGAAGAAAGATCTACCATCCTGAAGCTGATGTGTATTCCTCCTCCTCACTCTTGCTCCTATGGGTCTGCTTTCCAAAACACACCCTTGATACAGTTCAGTGCACTGAAAAAACATAAGCTTCAGAATGAGGCAGATCTGAGCTTAAATCAATTTTCCCTTATTTCTTAGCTGTGCAATCTGAGGAGAACTCTACTTCCTCTGAGCCTCAGTTTCCTCATGAGAAGCGAAGGGGATAGCATGTGGAGAGCAACCAACACAGTCTCTGGGACAAAAATACATTGGTCATTAACACAGGTCATTACTTCCTCTTGCCTCTCTTTCTCTCTGTGCCTACCCAGACTTACCTATCCTTCAAATCCCAATCTCCATTTCAGTCCTTCCCAAAGCTTTCTGTGACCCTCTCTGGCAACCATGATGTCAATCTCTTAAGCATGTTTTCTGTACAACTCAGGACTCCCATGCAGCTTCCTGGACTTAGTGAGGTCCCCAACGAAAAGAAGAGCAGCTCCCCCCACCCTAGCGTCCATGACTCTATTTATTACAAGCTTTCAATCAGCAGCTTATGATGAAGAGCTGAATCTTTCTGAGTTGAGTTTTGAATGTCAAGGTAAATTTATGAGTCATAATGTGGAATGCTAAAGACTGAAGTCTGCACACTTCCTCCTGGTTCACCTCCAACAAGTTGAAAAGCTATCAGTGGCCTGTGGGTGGTGCCTGGTGGCTGGATCTGAGTTGTCAAGATAGACTGTGGTCACCATGCCGATAGACAGGAGGGGCTCCAAAAACCTCTGATTCTTGTCAGACTGTGGAAAAGTGCTAAGAACATAAATTGGGGAATGCATTTGATAAGGTGAAGTAAAGTAGTTGGGTCCTACAGCTATAATTTCTTCTCCCTTACGATTCCGTCAGTCAAGTAGATTACTTGGGAACTAGGTTTCTATGGGATAAAAGCAGAAAAAGAGAGAGGAGCAGAGACATTCAATAATATCTCTCTCGGATATATTTCTATTGGCATTTTCCAGTCAAAAATTTTTGATATGTCAAATCTAATAATTAAAGCTCAGGCTTTTAGGCCAAAATGTATCAACTGGCTACAATGCCTTTATTTTAGGTGTGAGAAGCTACTAGCTCTTATTCTCGTCTTCATGGAGCAACATAAATAAAGCTGTTTTGAAACTTGGTCATTTAAAATCAGTCACTTAATAATATACCTTTAAAATAAGATTTTTTTTTCAGAGATGCTTTCACAGTCTTTTAATTTTTTTTTTTTAATAAGAAAGCAAACTACATTCACCTCTTCCTGATGGTGTCTAGAATGTAATAGAAATAAATACATAGGTAGGACTCATGTGTTGAGCTGTGGGTTGAGATCTGCTTTATTCAAAAAGTTGAACTAAAACTGCTCTAAACGATTCAAGGAAGAATCCCTCTTTATTTCATTGTCCCCATGAATGAAAGTTTAATTGGCCTCGGCCATTTTTTCAGGAAACTTACAAATGAAAAGGAAGACAAGCTTTTAAGAAAGTTTTGGTCATAAATATAAATAAGATTTTGATGCCAGAGAGTAATTAGTGCTTTGTTCCTCTTTTGAATAGCAAGGGAGGGAGGTTTGTTGGCTCTCTCTCATTCAGTTCTATTGACCTGCCAAAATTTTACAGAAGTTAGTAACATCCATTATTTCTTTTCACATATAGTTATCTCTGTCCCTTTTATGAAATCTTTCTTGTGTTATCTCATGTTTCTTCGTTCCTTTTCTTTATTTGCATGTCACAAAAATGCTGAATTTGTCTAACTTTCAGGTAATTACTTTTATGAGCTCATTGGAGGTTATCGTCAATGCTATCACAGAGCCTTACAGCAGTCAATGAATCATGCAGCATATTTCATGATTCTTCATCAGGGATTGCTACAGAGGCAGAGATCTGTCCCTAGAAATACTTTCTAAAGTTGGGAGTAAAGATATTCTTCTAATATTGCTGTTGTTTTTTCTAATTATAAAAGCAGTACACACATTGTGAAATATTTAGAAAGCAGAAAAAAAGCGTGAAGAAGTAATTGACCCCACCATCCCCATAATGTTGACATTTTAATTTATAGCTTTCTGTTATATAAAATACATATACATCTATAGACAAATGTAGAATTTTGCACTCTGGTTTATTTCCACTTGTACCAGAAAGGGAATATTTTCGTCTGTCACCAAAGAGTTTTCAAAATTATTTAATAATTCAGTATACGTCCATTGCCTGAATAAACTATAATTTCAATCGATATTGCCTTTGAGACTCTGGGGGATTTTTACCTGAAAAAAATCTACCTTCCACATAGAAGGACAAGATTTTATGCACCTTAATTTGGTCTGGCTATACATATCCTCCATCCCACCCCAACCGCAATGCCTCACACATACATAATTAAGATCTTCTAAATTCGACAAGTTTAAAAAGTTTAATGAACCTTTCCTGAAATAACAAAAAATAAAATTCAAGTTAAAGAAAAACAAGGTTATTCACAGGAGTTGATAGTTAAATGGTAAACAACTGTTTCCCTACCAGTCTGTATGTTCCAGTTCACAAGCTGGAACTAAAACTTTGAACTCTAGAACAGAGGGTTGGCAGTTGACCTATCATTTTGTAAACTCTGATTCACTAACTTGTAGTAGGAGTTTGAATTCTAGAACAGGGGGTACGCAAACTATGACCCAAGGGCCAATTCCAATCCCATAGTTGCTTTTCCATCCCTCGTGAGTCAAGAATGTTTGTTTTGGTTTGGTTTGGTTTTGCATTTGTAAGTGATTGGAAAAAAAGTCTAAAGAAGAATGATATTTTCTGACACGTAAAAATTATAGGAAATTGATATTTCAGTGTCTATAATAAACTTTTATTGAAACATAGGCAACACTCATCTGTTTACATATCTTAATGGCGGTTCCACACTATAACAGCTGAGTAACTGCTACAGACATGGTATAGCCCATAAAGCATAAACTATTTCCATGTGGTCTTTTACAGAAAAGATTTGCTGATGCTGGCCCTAGATGATTAGGTTTGAGGAGGAGAGCCTTAGAAAAGTCCAGGCTCATTCTCTTTCAGCCCTCTGTCCGGATCCCCTTCCTTTTTTCTCTTAACAGTGTTATTTGTGCCCATCAGTATTCATTTGCTATCAGAGCTGCCTTTGAACTTCAGGAAAGCCGCCATCTTGTTTTTGTTCACTTCTCTAAAGCTTAGTGTCTGCAACATGAAACACTAGTAAGTTCTTTAAACTTCTTGTTATCTTGAGACAGGGCAAGACCTTTACCCAATTTATTTAGTTATGGAGGAGGAGGATGAAAGATTGGGTCCTAAGTGTTATTCAATGGCATGACATGGTTTTCCCTGGAAGGCAGCCAGAACTGATGCTTATGAGGTGTTTGTCTGATGAACTGTACCCCTGTGACACTAAGCAGAGCCAGGAGGAGGTGGCAGTCCATCTTTCTAACTCAGGTTTGATTTACAAATCAGAAGAATGTGCAAAGCCCCTGGAAGCCAGACCCACCCTTAGCACAATCTAACAAGGAAATAATGACCCCTGCTTGTGAATAGCCATTTGGATGGTGGGATGCTTTGGATTATTGCTCAAGTATAATATAGTATTTTCATGAATGCAGAATAGACCCTAGGCAACTGCTGACTGTGATGTTTGTTCTAGTAACTGGAAATGTGGAAAACGATTATTAGCCAGTATCTATGAGTTACAGGGGAGCTTCCTAATTAAAGGAAGCCACGCATTGAATGTATGGAAACTTCTAACATTGCTCACATGAACAGAAAAAATAACAAAAAAGTTGGGAGGTGGGAGGAAGGAAACACTGTGTCACAATGCCTCCAGAATTAAATTCCACAGCCAGAAAAATAAGATGAACTCAGGCATTTGACAAAGAAATTCTCTTATGGACAGGATTTCATTATTTGAGGAATGTAGATGTGCCATGAACTACTTCCTACTACCCTACTGTCCTCAACTTCAGTCTTGTAAGTGACTGGAACTGTACGTGCCCTGTACAATTTTTTGAGGTTCTAAGAACTCATATTAGTTCAAGCCATGAAACAAATCCTATAAGAGTCTATGACGGTGTTTACAAAAAGGAAAATTCTGGTTATCTGAGGTCAGTATAGAACATGACGACTTTGCAAAGACAAGTTTGCCTTGTTCGTGTTACTGTATTAAACGTAAGTAAAGCTTTGCTTTTTGCAGTTAAAATAGTATTGTATTTATGATAGAAACTTTGGAAAATACGGAAATTTTGAATGAAACAAAAATGACCTCTATAATCCCTCCACCCCAAAACAACATTATTTAAGGATTGTTTCCTTTCCATCTTAGCTATGATATTTTTTCACTGTCATAATTATACCCAAATTTCAGTGGAGTTTCTTGCTTTTTCACTTAACTGTATAACATAATTTCCAGATAAGACATTCACAATTATCCTGAAAAAAGGCTTAAAGATGGATAGGCAAACTGTTAAAATGTTTGGGTATTAAGAATAAAACTAAATTCAAAAGTGAAAAATGTGTTTTCTCAAGTCACAGAATAAGCAAAACTTTTGTAACTTTCTTTTTTTACCTCATGACTTCTCTTTTGACCATCATTTATGGACTGGGTAAAGACCAAAATTTTAAAAAAGTGGTGGGGGGGGAGGGAAAAAGCAAGAAAGCAAGAAAGCAAGCAAGCAAGAAAGAAAGAAAGAAAGAAAGAAAGAAAGAAAGAAAGAAAGAAAGAAAGAAAGAAAAGGAAGAAACTTAAGAAAAAACGAGAAGGAAGAGCCAGAGAATTGAAAAGAAAATACCACATTCCCGAAATACATCTGGTCCTGCTGAGAGTACTAGCATTTGTGTAAATGTGTAGACAAGTCCCGAAGATGATTTTTTAAAAGTCTACCTCTTTGATACTAACCGTACAAATCCCACAGTACACACATTTGAAATTCAGTAAAGAAAAATAGACCCAGAACACAATTCATTTTTTTAAAATTCTAGAGCCATTTAAATTAATTTTGCATTTTCCTTTTTCACTTCTTATTTTAATACAGACAAACTAGATGTGAAGACAGGGCCAAATTTAGAGTGGTGTGGCTAGTGTTGAGCTGGGAGGGGGCTGGGACCTGTGTCCATGCAATGGGTCACACAGCATGGCTGTGGCCAGTCTCGGGAGATGGAAACATCTAGCCCAGCACAAAAGTAGGCTCTGATACCAAAAGGGAGCATTTGTTCCTGATGGTCGACCCTCTTCAATTTGTTACAGTGCCCAAAACAAGTTTTTCCTTGAGGTCTTCTTTTCTGAGAAATCTATGTACTAGGGCTGTGACCGTCGATGATACAAAGACCCCAAATGCTCCGTACTATCTTCCTGGGAACCAGGCAAGAATGTAATCTGAGCTTTTTTTGGTGTATCTCTACACTGCGACACCATAACATTGAACTGTAGATTTATAGCATGCTTTATGTATATTTTCTTAGTCCCAAGGCCCCCCTTTTCACAGATACATACACAACATGTCATGTAGAAAATATAAATTGTTGATCGTACAGGCACTTTCTTCCTTTTTAAACCTTTCCAAAGGTCTTTTTGTTAAATACGCCCAGATGCCGTTTGACAGATGAGGGGCTAATTGCTCTGTGAATTACCTCTATCGATTCCTGTTTCATGTTGAGCCAAACAAACAAAAGATATTAATGCTTTGAAAAAAATGAATGATGACCTTTCTCTGCAAACACAGCTTGCGGTCTCTGATTATTGGTGATTCCAGAGAGCAGCGGTCAATCGCAATAGCTGTAACGCTATGATCACTATAATAAGCTTGCCTGACCTTCTCTGCCATGTTAAGTGGTTTAAATTTATTTGCCCAACAACAGAAGAGCTTTCATTTAAAGTCACAGAACATTCAATTTAATTTAAAGATGTAGTGCCTTCTTGCCTCCTCTTCCTTTCTTGTCCATTTCCCCACTTCTTAGATGGATGTCTTGCGTTTCACATTTACCAATAGTTTTCCCACTCTAAAGTAGTCACCATACCCGCAAAACATGCTCCTTCAGTTCTGTTTCAAATCCTTAGTGCCATTTTCTCTTTTGACTTGTTCTTTCTTGTTTCAAGACACTGGAAACGTTTTTGTCTCTCTCTCTTTAGAAACTTTGTCTGTAGGTCTGGTTTAGTGTTCTAGATAATATGAGGAGTATAGAAGTCAAGCATGGAAGGGGGGTGTGGTGCCATGCGCCCTAGCCTGGGAATTATTTTTGTCTTTAATTAATAAGATCGTGAGCCATTGTATTTTCCCGGGGCCCCTGAGCAGGCCCTTCCAACTTGGTAAATGGGGAGCCCAGGGCCTGATGACCTCAGAGCATCTTTCCAATCGGGACATACTGATTTTCTGTATCTCTCTACTTCTACAATCCTTTCATATAAATGGCAGGGTCATAACTTGACAGTTAAGAAAACGTGGTTGTGGGGCCTTTAAGGACTTCCTGACTTTTTCTCAACAAGTCTTCGTGCTGGTGAACATGAGTAAACCACAAATGGCTAATGCTTTGAATGGTTAGGAAGTGGATGCAACCCCCCTTGGTTTAAGTGGAAGTCTCTTGAAAAGGGTAGCTCTGACACTTCCACCAGTTTCCTGGTAAGAGACACGCCAAAAATACCAAGGATGTAGTTCCCCTTAGAATAGTTTGGTCCCTGTGCTATAAGATTAAAGCAGGAAGTGAAGAGAAAAACAGCACAAATAATCAAAAGGCTTCCTGCCTTGGTCTGACATTCTCAAGAAGTTTGGTCTGAATTTAGATAGAGCTGAGCAACGTTAAGGGGACTCTTCTTAAACATTATCTCTAGGTTCCACTCAAGACAGTGACCAATAATATTGTCACGCCCTGCTTGAAGCGTACCTGACTTCCCTGTGCTAAAAACCACGTGGAATTTAAGAAAATACGAGGTGTCGTTCCTGCCTGTGGTGGGTTTCTTGCTGTGCTCTCAAGGCACCAGGCTCTTTCTCAGCAAAGGGATATTTGTAAATGCTGTCCGGCTTTCTATGCCTAGAATGCCTTTCTATACATCTCCCCTTCAAAATCCAACCTTAGTGTCTTCTTAACCCCTACATACTCTTTACAATTTTTCTGGGCTCTATCCCTCCTCTTCCAGAATGCCTTTGGTAGCACTCTATTAAGGATTCGCCACAGCAACCCATGCACGTTTTTATGTCAGCACTTTGCATGTCTATTTCATTTACTGCTCCATTTATCTCTTTCCACAGGAAGTTTGTATTTTGTATCTCAGGCTGTTGCCACGGAACATGAGGTCTATTAGATATCCAGCTGATGTTCGAGGATGAATAACCGAGTGAGCAACTGAATTGCATTGTAGCAGATAACTACGTCTGTACGGCAAACCACTCTAAGATGCAAACCACTCTAAAGGGCTTTGGGCGTGCCTCGGTGGCTCAGTCTGTTGGGTGTCCAACTCTTGGTTTCAGCGCAGGTCATGATCTCATGGTCATGAGATCAAGCCCCACTTTGGGCTCTGTGCTCAGCGGGGAGTCTACTTGAAATTCTCCCTCCCCCTCTGCCCCTCCCACTCGTGCCCTCTCTTTCTCTAAAATAAATAAATAAATCTTTTAAAAAATAAATAATAAAATAAAATAAAATAAAATAAAATAAAATAAAATAAAGCAGTGGCTTTGGCCACCACTGGTGTACTTAGAGGTTAGCCAGGGTTTAGTTGATCAAAGCTGAGCGCTAAGGTTGGCCGGACTGGCTCAGCTAGGATGGTTCAGCTGGGGTGACTCTGTTTTTCATATTTATCATCTTTCTTTTTTTTTTATAATAATTTTTTATTATGTTATGTTGGTCACCATACAGTATATCCTTAGTTTCTGATGTAATGTTCCATGATTCATTATTTGTGTATAACACCCAGTGCACCATGCAATACGTGCCCTCCTTAACACCCATCACTGGCCTATCCCAATCCCCCACACCCCCGAAGCCGTCAGTTTATTTCCCAGTGTCCATAGTCGCTCATGCTTCATTCCCCCTTCTGTTTACCGCCCCCCCTTCCTTCTTCCCTTCCTTCTCCTATCCTCTTTCCCTTGAGACCACAGTGCTGCCCAGGCATGAGCTCATCAACCTTACGGCAGAACCACAGTGGGAAAGCCAAAGTTGGCAAAGCTTCTTAAGACTTACTATCATTTCTACCTTATTCTATTGGCCACAGCAAGCCACATGAGTAACCCTAAGTCAAAAGACAAATAGGCTCTTTGCCTTTAGTCACACGACAAAGTCACATATCCAACGGCATGGAAAGAAGGAGAGATGAAAAAATCAGTCACAATAATGAAACAAAATCTATCAAGAAGGAAATACTCATAACTACAGTAAGAAAGGAATAGAATATTGGTTACTAACCTTTACAGCCATTTGACTAAATGCCAATACTATCTTTTTTTATCCCCGTATTACCAATCCATAGCCCAACAACTTAATGGCTTAGGTGATCCATAAATAGTTATGAAATTAAGCTGAATCACAAAGAAGACATTTAAAAAATCAGAATTGAAAGAATCCTGACATCTTTGCTCTTCATGGTTTTTTCCTAAAGAAAATATGCATGGTGGGCAGATGTGTTATGAGCACAAAATGAACAGCTTTAAACACAAAATGGTTGTCCTTTAAGAATGAAAACACTTTTAGTTGTGTTTATGGTGTTTCACTATGGAAGTTAGTTTGAAATTTTTCAAAGCCTTTAAAGTAGCTCACACATGGAACCCCCCTTCCCCTAGACTCCTTGTTTTGCTCATAAGCGAGCTGTGAGAAACGTCACGTACACATGGCCGGGACTTCTTTTTTACAGAGTGTCTGCTCAGTCATTGAGTTGGTGTTAAGCCTCCAAGGTTCAGGCGTTGATTTACCAGGAAGAGCATAGTTAACTTAAAAGCAGAACAAGGCCCTGGCAGTCATCAAGCCCTGTGAATTCCTGGCCCTCTTCCTCAGAGCCCCGGTGGGGCCCACTCAACAGGGCCAACCCCACACCATGCACACTGGATTGGTGGTCCTCTTATCACAGAAAATTCCACCAGTGCAGCCAAAAAATACAGAAGGAAGCACACAAGAAAAAATGTGAATAAAACATGCAGGCCTGCGAATTGAGTTTTATGAAAAGAAAAAAAAAGAAAAGGATTTTTCTTAGCTCTTTTTCATAGTTCATAGGACAAGAAATAATGGGACAAATGACTTATCAAATGTGGGTAGTTTTCCTATTTTTAATGGCAAATTAGGCACTACAGGAGTAGCTTTACAATGTCGCTCCTGATTTTGCCCTATAATCAGATAATTCAGATGTGACTATTTGATAAATAGAAACTTACATTTGCCCACCGTCTCCCTCTCATTTCGCATGCAAAGGGTTTACATTGATTAAAGAGATGCAAATCCAAATATCCCCGAAACATCTTCCTTGCTTGACTTTAGTTAGTCAAGTATAGGAACAGAGCCCTGGCCTATAGCTAAGAAACTTGGGGGGGAACCAGATCCTTTTTGTTGCCCTGGCCTATAGCTAAGTGCCTTGGGGGGAACCAGATCCTTTTGTTGCATGATTGCTTTAATCCAACAGCGTTTCAGACTCGAATCCTTCCAGTTTCTGAACATTGAAGTATAAGATGAGAATGTGCTTTCCTCTCTTGCCCGGCCTCCACCCCGATTTGTCTGTTTTTTTTGTCCATCAGAGAGTCTGCCTTCCATGGACCAGCTTTAGTGTTTTAATTTCTCCACTTTACTGTTAACAGTTCCTCTCCATTTTCTGCTGAGAGAACTTTTAAGTAATCAGCTGAAAGAGTGTGTAAACGTCGAATGCATGTCTTGATGCTATTTGAACACCACCACTGGGACGCGGTTCTCACGGCCACCAGTAAAATTCCTTCTTATGTGAGCCTGGATCTACAAAATGCAAAAATGCCTAATAAATGTCATGCAGTGGTCAGCTTTGTATCTGTCACCTACAAGACTTCAGAAAAGAAATTAGTTTGTTGCTAGGAATTGATAGGCTCCAAAGTCCTCATTCATTCTTTCCTGTTCTATCTGTTACTCAAAAAGGAGGTAAGAGCCTAGTTGGGAGGTGGGATGGGGAGGGGAGACAGAATTGCCAAGGCTGGGAAACCAAGCTGCTTTACAAATATTCACGGCTCCCTGTAGCCATGCTCCCTTTCCAGTGGACTTTAAAAAGGCAAATTCAGAAGTGATTTTGCCATAAAAGGGAATCAGCTCTGAAGTCCAGCTTCGCGAAGACCTTAGACACTGAGTTACCACAGCACTCCCTAAGGTCCCGAGCACAGAATTCTGCTCCCCTCCCACATCCCTATCCGCAAGCAAAGAGTTTTCCCACTAGATAAAATAATTAAAAACATTCTCAGAATAGAAGGCACCATGTGGCTGGCTTGCACACGAGCCTATTTTCAGGAATAATCAATTGATTGCATATTTCCAGGTTGACATTTGGACAGCTATGAAACGATCATGTTTGGGATTTCACTGCTTTATAAGAATAAATAAATGAACTACGCCAGAGTGGCTGTGTATTTGTTCTGTCTGCCTCTGGTCTTGTTATCTAACTTCTGGGAGAATACTGAAAAGGCACAATACAGCAGCCCCTGTGAAGTCATTGGTTACCTCTGAACTGGAACCTCGCTTTTTAAATCCTGTCTAGGTAAATTACCTTTCCAGTGCAGGGTATTTTCCTTTTAGGAGATTCCTTGGGAAGGGCCTCCGGGGAACTGACTAACTTTTTAATGGTTCACTCAGATTAAGAGGAAGGAAATGTGAACCCCTCTGGGGGAAGACACCACTCTAGGCTGTCTGCATCCTGTCATTCTTCCCAAGTCCGTGAATCATACTTTTAAGACTCCTTTTCAAGGGCATTTGTCTTCCTTGAAGAGAAGTCCAAAGCAGAAAAGACGAGGTTTAAAATAGGTCTCAATCAAGCTTTAGCCATAAAAATAATTACGGATTCTCTCCCTGTGCACCCGGAGAAGGTCGCTCTGGGTGCTTCGCCCGCATGCCTCCCCTCACCTTGCGCGATACTTGACTGGATTACTTTTTTTATTTTCTTTGCTTTCAGAATTAAGTTGACTTCTAATATCATCGAAGTGTCTTTGAGCTGAAGCTCTGCGCCGCGTTTCCCATTACAAAAAGCCTCGGAGTCTGCTTTCACTTACACCGTAAGAATTCGAAGAACTGCGTTGCCCTAACAGGATTTTTCCAAATCTTTTTAGATAGAAATCTTGCTTTAAAGCCATGTCTTTATTTAATAAAAGGCCTTGTATGTAGGCAATTACAGACTATGTTTGCACCTTTTCCGCAAGGCACGAAGGCTTCTGAAAATAGTTATGGGAGTGACGGGTTGAAGCATTAGGTCATTCAAAGTTTGTGTACAAGGATGAGGTAATGAGAGCACCCTTCTAAAAGGTTTATCATATTGCAACATCAGTTGCTCAATGAATAAGGGGAGTTTTATTGAGCATGTACTAAATGGTGATGTATATATTTTCTAAGCTACCACCAAGAGCGGAAAAGCCCCGCAGAAAGGTGCGAAAGGACAAATGTGCAATAACCACAAATACCATGTGAACCCGAACGCAAACTATGGACGTTGGGCGGGGGTGATAATGACATGTCAACTTAGGTTCATCGCTTGTGACAAACTGTGCCATCCCGATAGAGATTTTGGTAATGAGGGAGGCTAGGCATCTGTGGGGGTCTGGGGGATCGACAGAAAATCTCTGCACCTTCCATGCAATCTTGCTGTGAATCCAAAACAGCTCTAAAATATAAATGTGCAAAAACACATCTTTAAAAAACGTGCAAAGTTAATTTAGATTATGTTTAAATTAACACAAGCCTCGGGGTTGGTGTGGGTATATCCGCAATCCCTCTTTTGCAGTTCCTTAAACTGAGTCTTAATCTAGGAAATCAACATTTATTTATTTATATTTTTTGGCGGAGGGATCTATCAGCCGATATAACCTGGCTTAAAGCCACATGTAGCAAAATATCGCGCACACCGTTGTAGGATACGCGTAGTCTTTATTTATCCCATTGGGTGTGAGTGCTCTTGCGTGTTGTTGCGGGCATGTTGGTGATGCCATTGCAGACATCACTGTGATAGGGGTAATATATGGGTATATGTGCCATGTCCCTTTCCAAAACCCTTACAGTTCTAAATGGTGAAACACATTTACCCCACGAGTTTTAGACAAGAGATTATCGACTGAATACACTGAAGTATAGAAAGCAGGAAAGGAAGGAAAGGATAGAAAAAGAAACCGCTAAGTTCTATTTTATCCCTTTCCTGATTTCTTAGGTGTTCTTTTTGATCCCCATTATTATAATGGTCGCTTCTTATCGGAATTTACTATCAGCAGTAAAGTGTTAAAACCCACTAAGATAATTGTGTTCTACTCCGATATATCGCAAAGGTTTTTATATGTGTTCTTACAGCACACATTGGGTTCTGTAAGTCTGTTCCAAGAGGGTACCCAGAAACATGGCTTTCTTCCCGCTAAACCATCAATGGCTATGATTGGATGACTCGTGGCTTTAGAATAATGAGCCAACACCTGTGTTTGAAAGCCACGTGTACTTTCCATTTCAGCAAACTTAGGTCCCAGAAAATAATCCAGCTTATCACAGCTCCTGGGTTTATTTATTTATTTTTAAACATTACAGTTACGTTCCTATTCATTTACCTCAGCATGTCTTTGTTTTAATTAATTAATTGATTAATTTTATCTCACCATGTTAAGATCCCATTAAAATGAAGAGTAACGCACTTGTTGCTGTTGAAAGTTTCCAAGCAAACTGCTGGCTAGCTGATAGAGGTCCAGGTGACTTAGTCACTCTGCAATGACATTCTAGATATATAGTTCAAACACCAAATGTGACTATATTCATTTCCTTTTTAGAAATATTTTCCTTTTCTCTCCTTTTGCTTTCTTAGTCCCCGTCATTAACTTCCATAGCTCATGGACACTATCTGCCGAATTACTGAATTCTACATGCTTACATACACTTAATGCCACTTGACTAATGCATGAGGGGTGAAAGAGAGAGCGCAAGAGTCAGGGGACGGGCAAAAGGAGAGGGAGAAGCGGACTTCCTGGGACAGATGCAGGGCTCAATCCCAAGACCGAGGGGTCATGACCTGAGCTGAAGGCAGACGCTTAACTGACTGAGCCACCCAGTCGCCCCTGGAAAAGTACATATTTCTAAAGATACTAGATTTTTTAGCAGATAATCTTGATTTTTAAAGATGTTCATTTTTTTTTTACTTATGTAATCATACTAAGTATTATGGTTAATAATTTCTTTTTTGAATATAAGAATCACAGCAATATGAACAAAGATAATGAAAGATGAGGCAGTGGTAGATTTTACTTCTATGGAGTAATGTTTGTTCGAGACGGTAAAATAGAGAGCTAGCCCTGTTCCTCAGTGATAAACTCTGTGTGTCATGGTTTTCAACATAGACCCAAAGTATGTGCGTGAAGATCATGAGAAGACAGAACTCAGGTAAGTTCCCAACCATACTAAACTTCGGTGTCCTTTTCCATAAGGTGGCAGCAACAATGGCTACCTCGCAGGGCTGATGGAAAGACTGTAGGAAATTAGTCAGGCAATGTTTCTAGAGAGCTCCATCTCTGTTAGCCTCACAGCACAACAGAAATTCTAAGGTTAACGGAAGCTAAAATTTTCAACAATCAGTTAATTTCAACTAATGCTGTCATGTTAATTTTCTTTGCAAACATCGTTACTTGGCTGTCAATCCTTTCAGAGGGTCTACATCGGGAACCAACAAGATGGTTTTGACCGAAGTATTGTTGGAAGCTTTGCAGGGTTTTCAGAGTAAGAAAACTGCTTTCATGATAAAATGTTTAGTTGTTTAATTCTCTGCAAAAAAGTAAGAAATGCGAGGCTAAGAACTGAAAACATAAATGAGGAGTTTATTGATGAAAAAGAAGAAGGGAAGGAAACAAGAGAAGAAAGGAAGTTCAAGGAAAGACATTCTGGTCGGCGGGATCGTCTTTAAAATGTTCCGCAATGCTTGAGAATGGAAAGGAAAGTTGTCATAGGCAGATTCTTATATTCCAAATGTGCAATCCAGTTGCACTGAAGCATAAATTTAAATCTAAATCATTTGGGAGAAAATATTTAAATATCCTATATTTTTGTTTAGAGCTGATATCTATAAAAATCTGTTATGTTACACAGATCCATATTATAGAGATTATATATACGAATATTTTATTACTTATGCATAAAACATGATTTGTTGGGGGATATAAACTATGGCTTTCTCAGGTATCACTGCTACTTGATTGTTCTGAGTATTGGCTTTCTGACAGGGTTTGGAATGAAGCCATTTTTATTAATTTAGTTATTTTTGCTGATATAAAAGGCCGTCTATCATGTTAATGATGTATCGGTCTGCGGTCCCACTGAACAATAATTACAGAATGTTCCTAATAGTAAATCATTTGTCACAATCACAGCTCAGTACAACAACCTTTGTTGAGTAGTGGAAGACATTATCTGAATAGCAATACACCTTTATGTGAGCTGATTAGAGGGGCTTACGCCCAGCGGCCCAGCAAAAACCTGAGAATTTCAAGTTTGAAATGTCCTGCCCCGAATCTCAGCTCGGGGACGCACACCGCACCTTGCTGAACTTTTTGCAATGTTGGCCTCTCTGGTTATGTGAAACCGAAATGCGCTGCTGAAGAGAGAATGGACCGGTTTCACAAGAACCTAAAACAACACAAAAACAAAACCCTTCTCTGAAAAGGTAATGAAACAAAATAATCGGAAAAAGGAAATGGTTAAAGGTTTTACTAAGTCCCCTTTATGTTTCATAAGAACTGGACAAAGAAAGAATACGATACAGCCCAAAAAACTGGGACTGACAAAAAAGCATAGATACTTAAAGTCAGTGAAAGTCTCATCATCAGAGTAATGATCAAGCTCTCCTTTGTAAAGATGCACAATTGATTTCAGTTACTTGTGAACAATACTTGTAAATAATAAAAGCAAACATTATGAAGTGTTTGTAGGCACAGGAACGCTTGTGTTTTTGCTTTGTTTTGTTTGTTTTGGTTTTGTTTTTTTTTTTTATGTTCTTCCTTTTTTTTTTTTTTTAATAGACTTTATTTTTCTAGAGCAATTTTAGGCTCACAGCAAAACTGGGAGTAAGGTACAGAGATTTCGCCTTCCCTTCTTCCCACACACATGCACAGCCTCTCCCATGATCCGCATCCCTCACCAGAATGGTCCATTTGTTAGTCGGTGAACCTACACTGACATATCAGGATCACCCAAAATGCATAGTTCTCATCAGGAAATCTTTTAGCACTTGATATGCATTCGTTCCTTTCCCAGTTTTCCCGCCATTGCTAGGAGCTCTGCTTCACAAAGAAGGAACCTGAGGCACGAGAGTTCGATCAGACAGCTGTAAGCTGTGGAGGAAAATGGTGACTTCGGGGATCTGTCCGATTTCGAACCCAAATCCCGTTAATTAACCACTCCTCATTATTGAGGTACCTCAGTGAAATAAATCAGCAACGTTTATTAAGCATTCTCCCATTTCTTGATTTTTCCTAAGGTGATGTCAACCATGCTTGTTTGGCCAACAGTATCCCTGTTGCATAGACACAGTATTCAAATCTCAAAGGAGGGAAAGCCAAGATTTCCATGAAGGTCCTGTGACATTAAACGTGCACCACATCATACTGCCTCTGTCCCCATTTAGGAAAAGCAGCCATGGCGTCGTTAATGAGCAACTGAGTCATGCATAGCTTTGCAGGAGTGACTGTGGTTTTTACAACATGGATACTCGACCTTGACATCCACGGATTTTGTAAAACAAAACAAAGCACTTCTTTTTAACAAAAGATTTCTGTTTTTTATTTTTGTAGATATGTGGGTTCTTTTTCAGAACCGTTTTTCAGAATGAAGTGGAAAGGGTGTATATACAGGAGGAAATTCTAAAATACCTGGTCACTAAACCCGGTGCATTGAAAATAACCTTGGGATCTATTAAAATGCAGGGGCAGGTGGGAACCATAAGCTGTGAAATGTTCCTGAAAGACCACGTAGCAGAATAAAGGGTGTTCTTAAGCATCAACAATGGAAATTGTTCTAGAAGTTTATGCAGAGGAAAATGGTGAGGGGTTTCTGCTTTCATTTCTATTAGCAGATCCAAAACAAGGATCAGATAGTCTAGATCTCTCTTAACGTACAATGGGGTTATATTCTGATGACCCCATAGTGAATGGAAAATATCTTAAGTCAAAAATACATTTAACAAACTTAACCTGCATCATAGCTTAGCCTGGCCTACCTTAAATGTGCTCAGAACACGTATGTTAGCCTACAATGGGATAAACTCATCTAACGTGAAGCCTACTTTATAATGAAGTGTTTCATGGAATTGATTGGAAACTGTACTGAATGTGAAAAACAGAATGGTTAAGTATATCGGTTGTTCACCTTTGTAATCACGTGGTTGACTGGAAGCTGCTGGGGCTGCCACCACCACCCCCCCAACACACACACACATCACAGAGAGAGTATCACTAACCCCGGAAAAGATCCAGATTCAAAATTCAAGGTAGAGTTTCCACTGAGTCCATATCACTTTCGCACCACCCAAAAGTCAAAAAAAATCACAAGTTGAGCCATCATAAGTAGGGGACTGTTTGAATAGTAAAATGCATATTCCTACAGATTTTTGGCAGCCGTTGGTAACACGGCGGAAGTCCTTGGCCAAAGCTGGAAATCAGGTGTCAGAAGACACACCAGAGGACCAGAAAGTTAGTTTCTGCCAAACCTTTGCATTCTTTCCTGACATTGGCCAGGCAGCCTGCATGCAGAACTGAGAGTGGCTTCTGGAAGGAACCCCCTTCATACACATGGGCATCCTTGACATGGCCCTGCTTTTCCAAAGGGGAGAAAGTCCCATTGGGAAAAAAAAAAAAAGAAAAAAAAAAAAGAGGAAAGAAAGAAAGAAAAAAATCAAATGGCTTCCTCTTGCCCCAACCCCACTGTCCCCTACCCCGATGTTCTATCCAGAAGAAAAATCCCTCAGCCGCAATGGTTGTTTTTATTAAATTCTCCTCAATAAAAAGCTCAGGCAGGATTTATTAGGTACTCAGGGCGGACGTTTAGTATTTCGCCAGTTATTAAGTGAAAATCAATAGAAAGCAAAGAAAATGGAAGTCACCGCACTGTTAGCGCACCGTTGTCGCCCAGATATTATGTCGGCTGTCTCGTAGATTCATGACGGACGAAAGAGGCCGGGAGAGAACTTTCTGCTTACATTGCACGAGCCAAAGTGGGGTTATTCATTAGAGCAGGCAGCTGGCCAGATGGATTTCCAGTTCAGTTTTACCATTTATCTTTAAAACGCCTGTATCGAGTGAGAAAGAACACTGATATTATGTGATATCAATGGCAGGTTTATGTATCTAAATCAGGATTTATTGTTATTTTGTTCCAAAGACCTTTTTTTCTCAAGAAATACCATTTCACTGGAAGAAAATAATAGCTAAAACCTTGTCAAAGATAACCTTTCATGCTGTCCGTGCACCGCTAGCTGTAAAATAAATAGAAGCCGGTATATAAATAGTTTTAACCACATCCTTACAAATCATTTCTTCTGAATCCATTTCCCCCATTTCAATATATAGAGAAACTATATATTGAATAGATATTTAATGCCACAAACATGACTTTTGGACATTGGATGTTTTCTTTGCCAGTGGTTAACTGTTTAAATAATGTCAGCAATTGTTTTAATTGCATTTAAAAAGGTTTAGCCGTTTTATGTCCTTCTGTGGAATGCTACTTGTTTCAAAAAGCATTCTTTCCGAAGGCAAAGTGGTCTGCTTGTTGTTGTTCTTTTCTTCCTCTGGCTTAGAATGAGCCCAAAGGGTCAAATCCACAGATCCCCGTTTTTTTCACCTACTCTAGGGTCTTCAAAAGCCTGGGTGTGTTTCCCTTTCACTTGAATTGACTTTTTCTATAGCTTCCGGTTTTGCGATTCTCTCTCATT
This sequence comes from Ursus americanus, assembly GCF_024610735.1. NCBI lineage: Eukaryota > Metazoa > Chordata > Mammalia > Carnivora > Ursidae > Ursus > Ursus americanus. Next base: position 13,338,319 of record NC_142154.1, read on the forward strand.
TAAAGGACAGATTGATCATAGGAAGACCTGATCAGATTGGATCCTCAGTCAGTCCTGCTAAGTAACTAAGATGGTCCAGAGTCAGGGTGAACCATTCGTTGTACACTCTTTATAAATAGCTCCTAAGAAAGAATACACTCCATATATTTGTAAAATGTCATTAGTGACACGGGAGAAAAAAATTAGGTCTGGGTTTTGATTAAAGCTGTTGCTAATAGGAAATTGTGAACATATTTTTAGGTAACTTATTTCTCCTTTTTTTTTCTTTATGTTTGGGATTAGAGACTGTAAATTTAGCTTTATGCAGACCAATATCAGACAGTAATCAGATACACAGGTTTATTTAAAGATCAAAATTCACCGACTGGCACTAACTTAAAAAATTCTCCAAACATCAGCTAGAGCTTTTTGCTTCCATTGAACAAAAGTGACATTATACTGCAGAGTAAGAAAATAGAAACATAAAATGGATTATAAAATACTTGTTGCCCGATATCCTTGTTTATTGAACCAAATACATTTGTCAAATTGAAAAGCTCACTTTTACTAGAAATCACTTCTTTTGTTTTCCTATTTAGACATGGACACCAGTTTTTTCTCTTTTTAAATGTGTGGACACTCCAAATTGCATATGACACATGGATGCTATTCTCAAATAAAAACTTGGAAGGCTCTTTGTACTTTCTCCATTTCTTTAGAAAAAGTCCTTCTAAACTCCTGTATGTATAAACTTCTGTATGTATTTATGTGACTGTGCCTGTGGATGGATAAAGGGCAGTGGTTAAGCAATGGGCTGTGGAACTAGGTGGCCTAAATTCGAAACCCAGCTCTGCCATTCACAACATTCTGGTTGTATGCTTTGGGCAAGTTACTATAGTCTTACACTCTAATTTTCTCATCTGTATAAGGAGGATAATAATCTTACAGATTTCTTACGTGGAGTAAAAGGGTCAATATAGGTAAAGTTCACAGATGATTGCTTGCCTGGTATTAAGTCCTCGGAATGTACAAAATCCAGAACATAAAATCATAAAGTTCCTCGTTTTGACACTTTATGGTTTTTCTGTTTTGTTTTGTTTTAACAAAATAGATTATAATCGCATTGAGGTTTCAATTAATCCTCTATTTTCATATTGAGCCATTTGTACGGACACTGTAGAAAGACATGCAGTCTTAAACTTTCAGTCATAATAAGAATCTCACTTAACCAAAATTGTGGATTAAACAAATTTGCTTTTAAAAAAAAATCTCTTTTTTGTAGTATCGGCTTCAATCTGAAATAATAACAATTATGATAATAATAGTCTATAAAGACAACCCCAGTATTGAGTTATTATTAGCTGTAGTGATACTGTAGTCACAAAGCTTAATATCTGAATGGGGACCTATTTATAGACATCGTCTTAATTTGTTGCAAACAATGTCGAGTTATTTCATTATCTAACAATTAACATCAGCAGCACACAGCTATGAAGAAAGAAAAGATACTGCTAATTAATGCCACGAGGGTGGTCAGAACACTAAAACGTGAGAGCCAAGGAAAATCAAAATCCGTGACTGATTCCCTGCTCAAACGCTCCGTGTCACTTGCACACTTGCCAGGCCTGCCTTCCTCTGACTCCATAGTGTGTGCTCACTGGTCTTTCATCTTGCTTCCCCCTCTGAACTTCAGCTTTCTTAGCTGGAGAGCAGGTAGACTCTGCCTCCTTTCTTCACACTCGAGTTGAGACCTGAAGGGAGTGAGCAGAAACACTTACTAAAAGAAAACACTTTCTGGAGTTGGGCTGGTGGGAAAATCGGTACAATTTTAAAACATAGTGATGTAATGAAAGAGAAACGTCTACTATAATGCCTGTTGCTGGGGACTCCGCATTCTTGTAACAGAGTTGAGGGAGTGCTAACCACAGGGAGATTCAGAGAGGAAGCGCTGGTGTTCGGCTGCCCGGCCTGGCACTCAACCTTCATTTTCATGTCCACCGGACCTGAGCTGGTGATTCACCTCCCTGTGCCTCGGGCTCTCCATTTGCAGTCGTAAGATAACGAGTGGTATCCATTTATGTACTGAGGTGAATAGTACTTATGCATTAAGTGAGATCATACATAAAAAGTACACAGAATGGCACCTAGGAACCCCTCAGTGAATGCTTTTGCTACCATGTATTCTCTAAGAGGATGATACGATGCGGATCAGTACTGACAAGGAGTCCCTGACCTCACTGAGCTCACCCTGATCAAGACATTCAGAAAACCTAACGTATAGACTTGTTGAATCACAATGTTGTACACCTGAAACTAATGGAATATTATGTGTCAAGAATACTTCAATTAAAAAATAAGTAGATAAATAAACAAATAAATTTGCATAAACAAATTGGCAACTTCCCTATGGTAGGATATTGAAAACAATCTATCTCTTCTTTAAGGCATGGGGTGGGGTAGGAAGCTGTTCCTTGAGAAAGTGATAGCTAAGCTTGAAAGTTAATGAAATCAGAAGGTAGTGATCTTCTGAACACTGTAGACCTGTGGTGTCCAACAGAACTCTCTGTAGTGATGGAATGGTCTATGGCTCTACGGTCCAATATGGTGGCCGCTAACCACACGTAAACAACTGAAGGTTTGACATGTGTGCTAGTGCACGTGAGGAACTCAATTTTTAGTGTTATTTAATTTTAATTCTTTAATTTTAATTTAAATAGCCACACGAGCCTAGTATATGTGGCCACAGAGCTCTGGACAGAAGGAAAAACAGGTGTGAAGTTTCAGAGGTGAGAGAGTTCTTACATACTGAAGACCTGACATTTTGAAGAACAGATTCATGAAGGATGATACTTTTAGAAATTAGCTGAGCAATGCATGGCTTTCTGAAAAGTTCAGACTTCTCCTGAGGCCCATGGAAAACCATAAGATGGATTTGCATTCTAGTAAAACGACTGCAGCTGTTATTAGCAAAACAGCTAGAATTATCAGCAATTTATTGTTTACAGACTTTTCTGACCTCATTTAATCTTTCATCCATCCATGAGAGATACATCTATATCACCTTTTATATGTTTTTACTTACTTAGTCTTCAGCTCAGCAACCTACATCCACACCACTACCCCTCTCAGAAGACGAACCTGATAAAAGTCAGACATTCACACCATATTCATACACAGATTCACACATGAGGATGTTTTATAAATCCATGTGGAAAACAGCAGCAGGTTACTTCCAAAGAAATTTGAAGAATCTCTCTCCAAAATGTGACCTTCCTCTGGAGATCCCAATCCAGCTGGTGGTGGCCCCATGAGCCGCTTGCCACTCCTGGCACATTAGTTATCACCTCTTGCCATGGGTGGCGATAGCGCTGAGCTTCTCCACACACGAGAGGAGGGATGAGGGATGAGCCTGCCTCCCCCTGCTTCACAAGGACTTCCTTTCACTCACACATCCGTATCCATCCTGTCCTCCCAGGCACGTTGAAAAAGAGAACCCGAGCTAGACAAGGATATCCACAGCAATATGCTGACAGTCCGCGGTTGCTGACCTGACTTTCCATGTCAGGTCTGAGAAGATAAAAGATGGCGTCCTTCCAAGTGGAAATGAGGAAGGAGCACAGCCGCTCCACACTGGAACCAGCCCTTCCCGTCACACACACACACAGCTTTCACTCAGCAATTCTCTCACTAAGAACATTTCAAAAAACACTAATATCTAATTTGATTAGATCAAGTTCTTTCTCTCTCTCTCTTTCTCTTTTTTAAGGAGGATTATTAATAAAATCACACTTCCTTAAAAAAAAAAAGACAGGGCATGTAAATGCTGCACTAATTTAATTACACACTGGCTCTGTAAGACACTAATGTAAATATTCTGGTGAGTAGGCCTAAGACACTTGAAGTAATTACTTAAGGACTCCCTTTCAAAGAATCTCTCCCTTTTTTATTAAATGCCTTTTAACATTAGCACTTTCTTCCTGACAAATTAAATGAAATTTCATTACTCTCCCTGACTTAATGGCATGAGGCTCCCACTGAGGTGTGAGTTAACCCTCCCCGGACAGCTGACAAGGGCTCCTACATTCAGTCAAAGTGTCACTGTCCTAACACATAAGAGAAGGGAGGCCCCGAAGAATCCTTTGTGTTTTTACCACAGTGCCCAGAATCCTTCATTTCTTTGATGTTTTTTCAGCTGTGATCCTTACAAACATCTGAGAAACCAATGGCATTGTTGTTTTCCAGTGTTCTTAAGTTCACAGGGAAAAGGAAAAAAAGAGATAGAGTATTGACTGAGACGCTAATGATGGCCGCATCAAGGACGCCAACAACGGTTAACAGGTACATAGCACTTATTAAATATCTTCTAAGCTGTTTAACTCTCTTTTAACTCACTTAAGCCCTCACAAAAATGCATTAAGGTAAATACTACTAATATTCCCACTCTAAGGTGAGGAAACTAAAGTACAGAGTGGTTCAGCAGTTTACCCAGGGTCACACAGCTAATAAACCGCAGACCCGGGATTCAACTCAATCCTCCCGCCATTATCATACGCTTTTATCCATATAGTGATTGACTCCTCCACCCTGGATAGACACAGAACTGTTTCCATATACTTTCTCACATTTGTGACTCAGAGACGTCAGGCAACAAGCCCAAGATCATGTAGCTCATTGATATGTGTAGACCTGCTTTATTAAACCTATTATGGGGGGAAAAAACCAAAAACGGGTAGCAATTTTCTTCTGTAAAAGAAAGAAGGAAACAGATTGAATTTATAAATTTGAAATTTATTTCTAATATTTTAGGAATCAAGTTACAAAAATTACAAGAAAACTGGAGAATAACTACTCAGGAACTAAGAAGCCAAGGCCCTTGTCCCACAGGCTGCAGGATGAAGGAATAGGAAATATGTGTTAATTTTTTGTTAAAACACTCAAGAAAGCCTCTATGAAACAAAGCCTGTTGGAGTAGCTGTGTGTTGAGAGGGAAGCTGTGGTTGAGAATATGTCACAGAAAGAGAATACACGGCAAGGCTCAGTACTAATGAGAATGTCTGAGGATGGACTTCCTCCCTGGTAGCCCTGACACTTTTTATTTTGTTTTCTTTTTTCCAAAGAAATGGTCATCTTTTCTGCCCATCAAGTTTTACGTGTTATTTATTTATTTATTTATTTATTTATTTATTTATTTTGAAGCCTACTTGTTTTTCCTCATTTAGACCTCACTTCTTTTTGCTCTCATTTTGGGTTTAAGTATGTACTAGCTTCCCCAGTTTCAGTACCTTCTGAGATCCAGGCTGCCCAGATTCATGAGGAGAGAACCTTCTACCTGGTCAACTTTGAATTCTAAGTGGCAGGGCCGACTTTTAATGAGAACGCATTACGATTTGGCTTCCCTCCTCTCCTCTCTTGTTGAGCCAGTGATCTTTCTCTTGGGCTGAAACCATTTTCTCTAAGCCCAATTCTTTTTCCTGCCCCTATCACCAGTAGCTTGAACTTCCTGATGTCATGTTCCATTTTACCAAGAGGGTGTCCTTTCGAAGACCTCAGGCCATGCAGAAGAAAAATAATCAGCTCAAAGTTCAGAAGACAAATGTTGCAAGGGGGATTTTTTTCCCCTCCTCTTGGTTGTTCTTAAACATATGTAGTTTTAGGGATCAGTGTGTCAGTGTTTTGAAAGGAGCAAAGACTTGAATTTATTTTGGTGCTGCTATCAAGATTCTGAGTTGCTGGATCATTTGTTTTCCTCTTGTGAGGTCCAGGTAAAAGTTCATTCCCTCCACGGCCGGGTGCTTCTGACAAACAAAAACCAAGGACCCAAAATAAGTATTTTATCTAAAAAATGTGAACTATCCCAAAACAAACATGAAAAAGCACAGCTGCCAAATTCCACAAGTAAAGAGAGTTGGAGGTTGAGACAGCTCAGGATCTCGCTGGGGAGTAATGGGTAAAGCTTGGCCAGCTGCCCTTAAGGCCTTCAGGGACACTCAATCCAATTGCCGTGTCTTAGTGGATGTGAATTTCAAGGTTACACCTGGGTGTTCAAGGGCAGGGCCAAGTGTAATCGGCACTTAGATCATAGATTAATCTTATTTGCCATCTATTAGGTTTGATTCCTCTTCCCTCTCTCCCTCCCTAAAGCCAGGATTATTGTGATAGTTTAAGATAATGGATTCTAACGGAAGAAAGGTCACGCAGGCATGGAGATTTGGAACCTTAAGATAATATGATTAATCTAAAAGCTTCTTTCTCAAAGGGGAGGGCCGCACTTTTCATATGTCTAATTGAGAGAGGAGAGCTGAAAGACCGAGAAAGAGCAACAGAAAAGGGAGTGCAAAGGGACTGAGTCCTTGTCAACAACTGCAATTAATTATCATTGTCAGGATGATCTTTCATTAGTTTTCACACTAATAAGATAGATTTGCCTCATGCCTGAAGCTGATAAAACCTTATTGGCAATGTTGATAAGACTATGTCAGTATGGAGAGCCATTCATGGACATCTTCATTTTATTTTATTTTTTTTCTAATTTTCCAAAACTAAATGACTCGATGGGTGTTGCTAAAAGTGACTACTTCTAGGTAGTTGGGACCATGATACGCAGGGAAAGTCCTTAGCACGGCGGTCGGCATAATCTAAGCCCTAGGTAAATCCATTGTTATAAATGCTACGAACCTGTGAGTATGTGTTATTTCATCCCATCCCTTCAGATATTTCAAGATATTCCTAACCAACCAATGTGAAGAGGTCGGTAGAGAGAAATTAAAGATCATATTTCTTTATTCATCATGATGAATCAAGATTCTAGGCTTCTAGAAAAGAAACCGTTCCTCTTCATTCATCTGAAAGAAAATTAGAACTTAAGTAAAAATATGGGCTCTCTACTACGTTATTTTTCCCATTCTCCTAGGACAAAAACTGTTTTTGTTTTACTCTTTACTTATAGTAACTGCTAAATAGTTTTTGCCATTGGGGCTATTATTTGGGTTTTTAAAAAAATGTATAGAAACATTCACATATCTCCTGGCTTCAGATATACTTACGCATGTATACACCTGTTTGATAGACACATACATGTAATTTTTGATACATACATATATGTCATAAAATCACTTACATTAAGTTCGGTTTACCCTGCTTTCCTCACTTCTTTTAACTACATAAAAAATGTGCTGTTCGCTTGTTTAAGGCAAACGACACAGGTGAGGGATAGCACCTTAGTGTGACTGACTCCCTCCCAAAGGCTCAGATTTGTAGCTGTAGACAGAGTACTATTAGATTTTAATTTGTAATTTGTAATTTCGTAAACAGCTTCTTCCTTTCAACAAATGGAACTCTCTGGATTCATTCACGAGGAAGAAAAGCAGGCAATGTGGTATCCCCTTAATCCAGAGGACAGTGAATAGGTGAGGAGATCAGTCCTGGAAAAGGAGACTCAAGGCAAGGCGGGCATGCAGAGTGGCAATCCAAGGAGAATGTGAGGTACGGCTGCTTAATACAGTCTGTGAGATAATGATATATGCCCGTCCTGGTCTGTGGAGTGTCTCAAGACCGGCCAGTATCAAAGCTGTATGAAATAATTCGTTCTCGCTAGGAATTAGGTAGCCTCACAACAAAACCAGCTGCACTGTGAGTGCAAATGCCTGTGTTCAAATCAGACTAACAGAAAATCACTTCAAGATGAAGCACAGAGAAGCTAGAACAAATTGATGTTGAACATATGGAAAAATAAAACCCATCCCTCTGGGTGAAATTTCCTTTTTCTAAGATTTTGAAACTTCTCCCTAAATAATGCTGTCATTCATTCACTTCCCCAACTGGAAATTATAGTAGTCACTAATGCATTCTGGAGCTCAGGGGCAGAAAAAGAGATTTGTCATTTCCAGAACAACAACAACAACAAATTATTTTCCTGTTCTCTAAAGCCAACTTAAAAAAAAAAAATCTACTTTCAAAAATGTGCAAAATGAAGCATTTAAGAGCATAAAAAAGCAAAATGTGTGGATTCCAATGATGACTTAGAGAAATTCCTCAACTCCTGACCACTTGTCGACCGTGGTTGAGACTGAAGTGTTGTGGATTGATCTGTGATATCAGTCCTTCCACGTTGTTCAATCTCAGTGTTTGATAACAGAAAGAGAAATAAACAATGTACTCCTTAGCCTATTCTTTTTTTCAGAGCAGCCACCACAAAACACACTAAAGCATACATGAAACGAATCCAGCTTTGCCCACTCAGTTTATCCTGAGCTGGAATGTTCCGGAAACACTGGCTGGACCCCTGCCTGTAATACTTTTTCCTACCCTAATCTCATTCCCACTTTCTGATCTTCTCTCTCCTCAGAAAGAGGTGTTGGCTTTCAGCAACCCCCATACATCACAGCTTTACCTAATATATGATGTGTTTATTCTTCCGGGCCTCAGGCCATATCACTCTCAAATGACTGACAACAACTCTGAAATGAAGTGGGCCCGAAGTGGGCTCTAATAGTTATGGGAAGCCTCTCTAGTCAAACATAAAGCAAATTAATGTGAGCCCCTCCTGCACCTTTAGTCTGGAAATGTCATAAAGTAATAAGCAGGGAGACCCTCACCATGCGGAGGGCTGGATTTCAATAGATTTACATATTAAAGGGACACGGCACATTTCATGTGTTCTGATATCGAACTTACAAGTACCTAAATTTTAAGTTCTGTATTTGAAAAATCAGTTCTTAGCGTCCAGATGGATAAGAACACACATACAATTATCCCTCCATCTCATTCACTACCATTAAGTTTTAAAGAATGAAATGAAGTAGACTTACGGATCATTTTAAGTGGTACGGGAAAATAGACTAAAGATGAAAATACAGAGAGGTACAGTATGACTGGAAAATAAATTTTCAAATTTTCGTACAATTCTGATTTTACCTCAATCCACCAGTGCTGGGGAAAATGCTAAAAAAAAAAAAAAAAAAAAAAAAAAAGTGAAAGACTTAATTATTGATGTGCTTTAGAAAACTTAACAAAAAGAAACTCAGAATTTTTATCAGTCTTTGAACCTCTAATATCCTAAAATATCTGGTCTGAAAGTATCACAAAGCGTTCTACTTTGATTAGATGAGGACAGAATTAGGATTTCTTATTCCCGATTCCCAGCTTTCTTTGGCAAATTCCTTTGTTCTCCTGTTATGGTTGATAGTTCTTTTCTACCGTATCAGTCATCAGGCTAACCAAGTAAGTAACCAATATGCAAAGAGAGCATCATACATCCTCTCTCCCATTGCTCTCTCTCACACACACACACACACGCAATTTTTGGTTCTCTTCTGGAAACAATAAAAAGAAAAAACAAATATCTGAACAGGGTGTTTAGAATTGGTAATACAAATGAGCACACTACACTAAGTTTTGTTGTTGTTTGTTTTTGTTTGTTTGTTTTTCAGTTACTCTAGGGTGTCCTAGAAGAATTATTTATTTCAAATGTTTGAGTCCGTTTGCAAATAAGTGCAATATAAGCTTTCTTCTGAGTGAAAATAAGGCAATTTATCTCATATTTAAGAAAGTGACTAGGATTTTCAAACCGTGATCATTTCAAGGAAGAAAAAAACCCCTATAGAATATATTCTCTTTAAAAAATATTAAAAGGAGTTTCATTATTTGGGATTTTTCTCCCTTTTTCTTTTTCTATTTCTTCCTTTTTCTTTCTCAGTCACCTACAAACAAATAGAAGTTAAATGCAGTTAATTTCTCCCAAAACCTTTCAAAACCCAAGGCCAAACAGTTGCATCAAAATATGAAAACAAAACAAAACTGCACCTGGCGTAGAATATATTTTATTAAAGGATTACTCATATTTTTTTAAATTTTTCTTTTTTTTTTAGATTACAAGCTTTTATAGGTAAAATTAAAAGCTTATGTGATTACTGTTTATGAAATTTGCAGCACACATTTCTCTCCTTTCTGACATTTAAAAACTAATTATAAACATTTAGCAACAAAAAGATTTTACTATTATTGTATGCTCGTGTGTGTGTGTGTGTGTGTGTGTGTGTGTGTGTGTGTGTATTTGGTCAAACAATCATTTTGATCCATGGAACCCCAGTGCATTCTTTCTTGTGTGGGAAGATAATTCAACATCCTGCTAATTACAGAGCCTAGACCAGAAAGGACACATTTTAAATAGTGTATTCTAAAAAAATAATAATAAAAAAAAATAAAAATAGGTTCTTGTGTTCTTTACAGAAAATCAAATAGAAATTGAAAATTGTTATTTCCATATGCCATCCTAAGTAAACGCTGCTTCTGTGACTTGGTTTACAATTGTTGTGTTTTCATTCATTTTATTAATTTTGTATTTATTTTGGAGAGCATTTCTCATTGTATTTTTATAAGAACTTTCCATGTAAAAAGAGCTTTTATTTAAGATCATAAACACTTGGACTGACAAAAGGAACATGTGTTAAATGTTTATGCCTTGACAAAATCATCTTGTCTCGTTTGTGAGTAATCTTCAAACTTTAGAATACCAACAGGGTTAAATGAAACAAAATCTTTCCAATACACCAGATTGTTGAATGCAACATTCCTGAAACCGCGCTCCAACAATATTTTACGATCGGCACGCGGTCATTCTGAAATGTCGTGTGATGCACATGCAGTTCCAGAATGTTCTAATTAGGTGAAGTTCTAGAATTGATATTTGAAAAGAAACTGCAAGCCTTTGCCTCTTAATAGAAATAAAAGATGCAGCTGGACACTAAAGAGCTCTCAAAGTCAAAAGCGCTTTCTCCCTTCAAGCCCCACCAGGAGAAAAATTATCAGAATCCAAGACGACCTTTGGTAAAGGAAAAAAAACCCACATATGTTGCAGAAGATCTCCTCTTCTAGTGCATTGCAAACCGAAGTGCGTCCAAAAATGTAATCACCTAGTGTAGACGTGCTGAGATGTGCATTATGTGGGGGACAAGCAGAAGTATTTTTTTTGGAAGGGGGAGGAATTCTATCTATCATTATTTCTGTGGATATACAAATGGAAGATGAGCTTTTAATAAAGAGATACAACATTTTAAGTGTATATCTTTTTTAAATCAGTCACTCTTTGCGAGTAAAGCTTTATTACTTCTGAGTTCTTGACAGGTACTTGAAGAAAGGTCACATAATAAACTGTGCTTATTTCTCATTGCAGAAAAACAATAAGTCATCTCTGCATCCATTATTTACCAAATTGTCTTCATTTTTCTTCACCTGCTGGGTTTTCAGCAATAAAGATAAATAATATTATAAAACTAGCTTAGATATTTTTGCAATTATCCAGAACTTGACAGCAAGCTAATCTTCCAGATTGGGGAAGAATAAAAGAATTAGGAAGAATTTGCCATCCACGTTGTTTGCTAGAAATATATTAAGGGCTATTTTTCACAGAAAGATACATCTGGAACCACAAATATATGTATTGAAACAAAACCCACTTTTAAATAGAAAGTGATGCAAAAAAATCTCATTATGCTATTTTCTTTCAAAAAGATATTTTTATAGGTAAACACTACGTACCTTCCTTTCCAAGTCTTTTTCTCCCTCACCGCTCTATTATTAATAGCTACTGGCCTGATTAAGCAAAGAAATATTTTTAAATGTCTTAGCAAAGAAAGAAAGCATGTCAATGTGTTTCCTTACAATTAGAATAACTTAGTGGTTAAGAGGGTGTGTTGAGAGACCAGACTGCAAATCTTTGCACTGATCCGTGCATACACTAGTTATTTAATTTCTCTGTGCCTCGGTGATCCTACCCCAAGTAAAATGGTGGTAATGTGGTATATAATATCTGGTGTCAAGGAAATTGCCCAAAGTCACATAGGAAGAAGGTTGATGGTAGGATTCGAAAACAGAAAATTCAGATTCAGCATCTGTGCTCTTAACCTTGATCTAGCATGGCCACAAATCCCTTTACCTGCAGTTCGGGAGGCTCCCAAAACAACCTTGTTCCATACACTGCTACCCTAAGATGATTCCATTCGGCTGGTCCAACCTAGCTCAGAGTGTCTCGCCACAAGTTGGACGGCCCAGAACTCAATTAGGGGACCTGCAAACTCAAGAAAGTGGAGCACCCCTCATTTGCCGTGGTCAAGGAGGCAGTCTGTGCAGAAAGACAACAAAGCACATGGAAAGATCTGCAAAGATAGAGACCCACAAGGCTCTGAAGAGAGAGTGGGATGAGTTTCCATGGTTCCTGAGTGCTTTCCTGGCTTTCTTCTTTGATGTTTGTGAGTTTTCCTGGCTGGATGCCATGCCCTTGGTCAGTCGGAAAAACCTGTGACCTCAGGTTTTCTGTGTGCGTGTGTGTGTGTGTGTGTGTGTGTGTGTGTGTGTGTGTGTGTTTGGGAAAGCTCATGACATTTAAGGCAGTTTGAGTGAGTTTCTATGCTTTATACACATAAAATGTTTTCAAGCATATTGGTCATACTTTGCCATTTTAATTGAAATGGCATTTACCCTTTTTAATGGTTTTCCTATGTATAGGGTGTAAGCTTAATATTTGAAGACTCTCCTTTTAGGTTCCTTATTACCTGGTCCCAAACAACCCCAGTTCCTCCCCCATTCTCCTTTTTGGGCTCCAGCATCATCGTTTTTGTTCACTTGATTCTTTCACTTAACGTCGTGTTCCCCTGTTTTTCTAGGCGGTCTTCTGCTCAACACAGAACTCAGCAAAAATAGTCCCTCTATATGTCTTCCTGAATAATTCAGGAAGAATTAATGATTTTGTTGTTTGTATCCACACACACTTTGTATTTGCCTTTCCGCACATTATTTTATCATTAGTAGTTGAAGTGTCTCTCTTCCAAGGGCAGAGACTGGTTATCTAAGTATTATTTACCCTTTTTTTTTTTTTTAAGGTTTATTTATTTATTTTAAAGAAAGAAAGAGAGAACATGCATGAGCAAGGAGAGGGGTGGAGGGAGAGAATCTTCAGGCAGACTCCCCACTGAGTGCAGAGCCCCATGCAGGGCTCAATCTCATAACCCATGAGATCATGACCTGAGCCCAAACCAAGAGTCTGAGCTTAACTGACTGATCCACCTAAGTGCCCCTAATTTACCTTTTTTACTTCATCACTTAGAATGGAGTCTGGGGCACAGTAGGTGCTCGGAAAAAACACAGTGTGTTTGTGTATGACTGAACTAAGCAAACCTCCCTGGAAATGTATTATGTATATGTGAGATTCTTTGAACTCTGGAAACAAAGTGTGTCATCCTGAAGTAGTTTAAAAACTCTAGGGGCACCTGGGTGGCTCAGTCGTTAAGCGTCTGCCTTCGGCTCAGGGCGTGATCCTGGGGTCCTGGGATTGAGCCCCACATAAGACTCCCTGCTCCGCTGGGAGCCTGCTTCTTCCTCTCCCATTCCCCCTGCTTGTGTTCCCTCTCTTGCCGGCTGTCTCTCTCTCTGTCAAATAAATAAATAAAATCTTTAAAAAGAAAAAGAAAAACTCTATACAGCATATGATATGTAGGAAAATCAACAAATAGAGTTAACATAGGTTACCTAACAAATATAGGTTAATAAAAATGGAGGAATACATTAAAATGAAGTTTAGAAAGACACACTGTTTTCCCTCATTTTTTCTTATAAAACTAAAATAGTACTTGAAAATACATATCTTAAAAAATTATGTCTTTGAATTAAGCTTATGTATTCAAATCAGAAGATGGCTTTACCTTTCACCCTAGAAATATGCATATTTGTGTGTGCAGTGGGTATTAAGGGTTTAAACTATGAAGTATACGTTATTTTTGGTAGTGTAGGTAAAAATGTTCCTTTTTTCTTCTCTCAAAGATTTTATTTATTTATTAGAGAAAGAGAGAGAGCTAGAGAGAGAGAGAGAACACAAGCAGAGGAAGGGGGAGAGGGAGAGGGAGAAGCAGACTCCCCGATGAGCAGGGAGCCCAACTCGGAACTCAATCCCAGAACCCTGGGACCATGACCTGAGCTGAAGGCAGACGTCTAACTGACTGAGCCACCCAGGCACCCTAGGTAAAAATGTTCTTAAGGACTTTTACTTATTTCATTATTATGAACACATTACATTTAGTAATATGTTAGTTTTTGGGGGGTTTTGGTTTTTTATTTTTGTTTGTTGGTTGGTTGGTTTTTTTTTAATCATTGAATGCACATCCAAATAAGAAACTCTTCTTCCATTAGGGCTTTCTCTATCTGCCTACTCCTGGCATGCAGGAACATCACAGAACATTCCAGACTGGCAGCCAGGAGGCCCAGCCCTGGCCCATCAACTTACTTTGTGAAGAGTCATTTAATATTCTCCTGCTTCAGTCTGAGGCAGAGGCCTCCTCTTAGCTCTACTCTACTTAACTCGGAAGGTTGTTGTGAAGATAAAATGGGATAATGTGCATGCTAGTGCTTCGAAAGGTATAAAGCACTATAGAAGCGTAAGATGTTATTGTAAAAGGGGGTTTAAAACTATAGCATAAAAAGACTTGTTATAAAAATAAAATAAAAGTGACTCTAGTCACTTATTTTTATGAGGTACTTTTCTCTCTTTGGAAAAATATAATTTACTAATTCAAGAGAGAGCTATTAATTTATCAGTCCTTCACAGCCATTAAAGCAGGGATGATGACTTCAATTCAGTTTACAAATGGTGTGGGCTTACTGCAGGGGAATGCTACTCTCAGGTTACATATAAATGGAATTAAATTAAATTAATGAAAAGAGAAGAAAAGCATGTGTAGATAAACAGCTAACTCATCCCCAGTGAGGCTCTATCCATGTCTGAGATGAGAAACCGGTTAAAATATTTCACACATTTCCTTTCCATGCTTCTTCAGATATCAGTTGGAAATTATTTCTGAAATACTATATGCTAACGGAAATAATATCTGCATGGCATCTGTAACACTTATGAGTAAAATTGTCATCAAGTTTTAAATTTGATGGGGTGTGGTGAGCCTCTCCTGCCTCTACAATGACACATTGATGAGGAGACTTAATGGTCTCGTACAGTGTTCCCAAAATCTATTGTACCACTCACCCAGTGTCTGAAAGTATCTTGGTAAATGATGGAAATTTGAATTCACAACAATAGATACTTCTAAGTAGATAAGTGTACTCTCTATATTCTGATTTGAGGCTATTATATGGAACTGCTTTGAATTTTTCAAATAATTTCCAAATTTTGATGACAGATCAAAAGTGCGCAATGTAAGAAAAGGAAAGTAATTCTCAAAAGGGCTCAAAACATCATTTGTTTGTTTTGTAAGTTATCTGTTGCAGCCTTCCCAATGATAGCGGGCATTTGTTGGCAACAAATCCTGTTGGGCTAGCGAAGGGGAAGATCTCGGAGTGACCCTGGGAACATTTGTGAACCTCTCTATGACAGAGTTTCCTAATTGGCAAAATGGGGACACTGACATTTAATTTCCAAGCTCTTTTTAATGTTTGAAAGAGTTAATTGTTTTAAATCAAACTACACAGGGCCCCCCAAAAAGAGTAAGCTCTAAAAAATTTAGCTTTTATTACTTTGCCATGATGGTACATAAATATATGTCAGATGACAGATCTGAGGGGGAACTTGTAGTAGACAGAGGACTCTCTCTACACAGCTGTCTTTGTCATGCTTTTCTTGACAACTTGTAGGAAGATAAAAGACGTTAATAGAATCTACTAATGGCATAAGAATAAGGGTATCAACAATTAGATAGCTAAATTGATACCCCAAATGAACCCAAATTAAGAAGATGAAATTTACAAAAATGTAAGACCTTGCACTTGGGATTCAAATTCCAATCTGAAAAACAAATTAGAGAAACTGTGGCTTAACTGTAGTAAGGGTATCTATCTCTGTCTGTCTGTCTATAAACTAAAAGAGAAAAACAGTTAAAGTCTTAAATTAAGAGTAAGCATCATTTAAATTACCAGAAAGATGTGGTTACAAAGGTACTATGATGTGGGGTGGGGGGAGGTACAATGAAGTGTTTATATCTGGAATAGGCTCCCAGTACTCAAAATTGATCACAGAAACTTGGGAGTATTTTGTAGTGTTCTAGATACCAAATTTTGGAGGAAAAGGGACAACTGGAATATTAGAAAAGAGTAAGAACATTAGTAACAATTAACGTTAGTTATGTATTAAATCTGCACTAAGTTTGTTTATTTATTTACAACAATCTAAATGGTTTTATCCAATGATTCATGAGTCAGGCAGCATCCCATCCAGCAAACAGGAAGGAGCTCCTGTGCTAAGTTTTATGCAGATGATTTCATTCCTCCCTCATATCAGCCCACTGTGGATGGTATCACTTGCATCCTCAGGTCTAGGGTTAATATCATTCTCATAGCCATAGAGTTAGCAAGTGTTGGTGTGGGGTGTGAAACTACTATGTCTCACTGCTGAACGGATGCTGTCTGATTCATGTTGTATGTGATGGTGTACTTTAAGATTCACCTGTGGAAGAGAGTTAAAGAACAAGGGGTCATTTGGTTGGAATAGAAAAGATGCAGGGGAGAAAAAGCAGACAAATACCATCAAATATGTGAAGGTCCATTAAGGTCAATGGGGTGGAGATACCAATGGATTTCTGTTAAATATTAAGTTGCTAGTCACAGGTGACAGAAAGAGAGAGAGAGAGAGATTCCATGGGGGAGATTTAGCATCAAATCTGCAACATAACTAAAAAAAATATTGGTTTGGGTGTTAGCAGCATCAAAAGACCCACAATAAATTCCAACATTATCGTTTCCTAGCCTTGAGATTTTGGTCAGATTTTAAATCTTTAAACCCTTCTCTATAATGGGAGGGAAATACTATATGTCTGAGATAATTCACAAAAAAGTGTCCCCCACAAATGGTGGAATATTCAATATATGTTAATCCAAAAATAACATTTGGATCTGAGACCTTCTAACAAGTGAGAAATTCTATTGTGCCTCGGAAGCAATGACAGAGTGTCTTCTTTCATTAAAATTAATTCAGGTAAAATTGATTAATGTAACATTTTGATTCTCAGCTAATGTGGCTGATGGACTACAGAGAATGGATGCCTGGTTGCTTCTCGAAGAGTTATTTATTTATTGTGGTATGTTTAGATGTACTAAGAAGGTTCTCTTGATGGCAAAACATGTTCACGACCAGCACAGTTTTGGGATGTTGATATTATCTCTAGCCTCTGCTGAGGAATCAACTGCTTTTAAGTCCCACTTGTCTTTTCTGAAGATAAACCTGACTTCTTAAAATGGACCATTTTCCTTACTTTTAATATAATCTGCTTTAGCATCTACTGAAAATAGTCCCTAAGGAAAAGTAGCTGTGTACAATCTTAGAAATAACTGAAAAAAAAAAAAATTCAAGACTGAATAAATGTTTACCTTTCAACAAACTTCATGTACTCTTAGCTGTTCATGTCTCTTTTTGTTCCTACTATTTTTTTATTGCAGAAATTTAAAGATCTCCTATTACAAAAACTTGTGGGCCATGTTAGTGGGAATACCTGTCAGTCCCTACCTTGTTTACTTTAAGCCTGAATAAAATCCACTGGTTTGGTGCTTTTATTCTCAAATTTGATAACACTTTCAAACTATTACAACTTGTTTTGTTGTTATCCTTGCTTATTTAATTTAGTGTTCTGGCTTCTCCATCCAAATGTTTAAGGCTTTTGGCAATGTGGCAGCTTAAAAATGCATATAGAGAACAAACTGGTGAACTAGGACTCCCCAAGGTTTTATTCCCCCAAAGAAATATTTAAGAAAAAAAAAAAAAACTATTTGGACCAATGTTGTCAGTGCTCTAGAAAAGGGTCAAAGTTTCGTAGCAGCCAATCAAGAAAAAGTCATGTTTACATGGTCGGAAAATTTTGTGGCATTCTGAGTCACTCTTAACATTGCTTTCCCCTAGCAAAACTGGTTGTAGTTTTGAAGAGGCAGCAACCTGGCTCCCAGTTTCCTCCATCAAACCAGAAGGAGCAGAGCACACCTTAATGCAAATTATTGTAAACATCCATTCTAACCTGTTTGGGAGATACAAAAAGGACTACAATAAGGTGTTTATTTCTATTCTGCCTAGTTTAGAATTCAGGCAGAAAAACAGCAGGCACTTTTTGTAAAAGCTACAAGGGGACTACAGACCCACAGACACCTAAACAAGGAATTATAAGTGGACTATACAATAGACCATCTAAAGCCTAGAAGGCAAAGCTGGAGTGAAATTAGGGCATTCAAAAGCAGCTATATTTGAAGGGGAATTTAGAAGGCCAGGCACATCTCCAGGCAAGATGCATGCTCAGAAAAGTCTTGTGAAGATGTTAAGCTTTCACCCTGAGCTGATTCCTAGGTTCAGAGCAGGCCTAAATGAGTGTTGATCAGCACCTCGGAACTAAGTCAATTTATAAAAACTGGAAGAGCTCCTTGCATTCAAAGAAATCCCTGTCAAAACATTAGCTGATCAAAAGCCAAAGAAACAGAAACTTTAGTGATCATGCATGGTAAGAAATAGTCTGTGAAAAGAAATTTGGAAAAGTCTCAAAGAAGTCGACTACTACAGTCTTCAACATTCAAGTGTGTGTGTGTGTGTGTGTGTGTGTGTGAGAGAGAGAGAGAGAGAGAGAGAGAGTATAAAACTCTGGGGAAGAGAGAGAATCTAATATCCAGAGTTACCATATTATAATAGTCAAATGCCCAATCTTCAACAACAAAATCACAAGGTATACAAAGAAACAATAAAACATAATTCATACAAGAGAACAAAATTAATCAACAGAAATCATTCCCAGAGAAGTTCAGACAATGAGTTGCTAGACAAAGACTTTAAAATAACTATCTAAAATATGCTCAAATAGGGGCACCTGGGTGACTCAGTCAGGTAAGCACCTGCCTCAGCTCAGGTCATGATCCTGGAGTCCCAGGATCGAGACCCACATTGGGCTCCCTGTTCAGCAGAGAATCTGTTTCTCCCTCTCCCTCTGCCCCTTTCCCTGCTCATGCTTGCTCTCTCTCTCTCACTCTCTCTCAAATGAATAGATAAAATCTTTAAAAAAATATATGTTCAAATAGCTAATGAAAAACAAACAGGAACTAAAGTAAACGAAGAGAACAATACATAAGCTAAATGAGAATATCAATAGTTAGAAATTATACAAAAGAATCAAACAGAAATTCTAAAGCTGAAAAGTACAATGACTAAAATGAAAAATTCACTAGAGAGCTGATTTGAGCAATTAGAAGAAAGAATCAGTAAACTTGAAGACAGAACAATTGAAATTATGGAGTCTGAAGATCAGAAAGAGAAAGAATGAAGAAAAGTGGACAGAACCTAAGGGACTTCTGAAACACTATCAAGCAGACCAAAATATGCACTATTGGAGTCCCAGAAAGAGAAAAAAGAGAAATGTAAGGACAGAAATATTTGAAGAAATAATGTCTGAAAACTTACCAAATTTAATGAAATGCATGAATCTCCAAATTCAAGAAACTTAATGAACTCCAAATAGGATAAACTCAATAGACCTAAACAGAGACACATTATAATAAAACTGTCAAGATACAAAGGCAGTCTTGAGAGAAGCAAGAGAAAAGTCATTCATCACATACTATATCCAGCCATACAGTCCTAACAAAAATGAGGAGAGAATTAAGATATTTTGTGATAAACAAAAGCTGAGGAAGTTTACTACCACTAGTTCTGTCCTACAAGAAATTCTAAAAGGACTCCTTCAGGTTGAAATGAAATGAGGCTAGACAGGAAATCAAAGCTGTATGAAGATATAAAGATTTCAGCTAACAGTAAATACATAGGCAAATATAAAAGCCAGTATTATTGTAATGTTGGTTTGTAACTCCACTTTTTATTTACAATAGGACTTAAAAGATAAATACATAAAATATCAATCCATGTTTTTGGCTAGACGTAATGCTTGTAACATCAGTAACATAAAGAGGGGAGCATGGAGCTGTACAATAGTAGAGTTTTTGTTTACAATGGAAGTTAATTTGGTATCAGTTAAAATTAGAGTGTTATAACTTTAGAATGTTATATGTAATCCTCGTGCTAACCACAGAGAAAATTTCTATAAAATATACAAAAGATCAACTAAACACACACACAAAAGCAGTAATGGAAGAAATGAGGGACAAAATATGGTATAAAACATATAGGAAACAAATAGCAAAAAGGCAGAACTAAGTCCTTCCTTATTAGCAATTACTTAAAATGTAAATGGATTAAACTCTCCAATCCAAAAGCAGAGATTACCAAAACAGATTAAAACACAAAACAAGATCCAACTTCTGTGGTCTACAAGAGACTCTCTTTAGAGCTAAAGACACGAAGAAGTTGAAAGTGAAAAGATGGGAAAAGATATTTCACACAAATAGTAACAAAATAAGAGTGGGGGTGGCCATAGAAATATTGGACAAAATAAACTTTAAGCCAAAAAGTATACTAAGAAACAAAAAAGAAAATTATATACTGATAAAAGGGTCAAGTCATCACGAAGATAGGTCAATTACAAGCATATATACACCAATCAATGAAGCAAAATATATGAATCGAACATTGACAGAATTGAAGGGAGAAATACCCAGTTCTACAATAATAGTTGGAAAATGTTATGCCCTACCTTAAATAAAGACTCTCCTTTCCCAACTGCCAATTGTGAAACCCACTTACATTTTCCATCCCTATTTTCCCCTGTTCTCTTTTGTTGTCATTGAGAAATGCTTCTTCCTCTTATCATGTATTTCCAAATTGTCCAGGTTTCCTTCTGCTATTATTTTTAGTTTCATCGCACTGTGATTAAAAATACACTTTATAGAAAGTGTCAATCCTTTAAAATAATTAAGACCTATTTTGTGGTCTAACATATGATCTATACTGTAAAATGTTCCATGAGCACTTGAGAAAAATGTGTATTCTGCTCTGGATGGGTGGAGTGTTCTGTATATATCTACTGAGTCTAGTTGGTTTTTAATGTTGTTCAAGACCTCAATTCCCTTATAGATCTCTACTGGAAAATACAA
This sequence comes from Ursus americanus, assembly GCF_024610735.1. Taxonomy (NCBI): domain Eukaryota; kingdom Metazoa; phylum Chordata; class Mammalia; order Carnivora; family Ursidae; genus Ursus; species Ursus americanus. The sequence goes on from NC_142154.1 coordinate 13,359,301, forward strand.
TAAAATACAAATTTTATCTAAATTCCACATCCTTCTCCAAATTCCTTTCCTTCAAACCCAATTCTTGAAAAGACAGGAATGGAAGATGTCAGTGAGTTTACATAATTGGTAGTGAGGGAAAGACATTTCTCCGCGAAGCTTGTCCTTCTGAGGAGGATGGGAATTCATCAAATGCAGACGAGAAAGAAGGTGGGTGGTACAGATTCTAGAATAGAGAGGAAAAGGTCTGCAAGTGTTGTGGAGTGTGAGTAAGTTTTGAACAGCGTTGAGAGTAAGGGGGTTAGGATGTGTTATCTTGATTCTAATAAGACAGAACTCAATGTAATGTGCTCTAGGCCCTTACTACAGCACTTAGAGGCCACTCTTTTGGATGAATTATGACACTCTACTCAATTCATGACTTCCTATTATTATATATTTTCATATATGTCAACAAAATTTTAGGCAACTTAAAATATCAAGCATTATTTTTTATTTTAATTACCAAAGTTAAATTTTAAATATAAAACAGGTTTAAAGATGAAGAACCTAAAAATGTGTTTATATATCTGTAATTATTTAGTGCATTGATAAATTTAGCTAGGGGCTTTCTGGCAGACAAAGCAAAAGGGATACATATTGAAATATAGATTTCTTATCACCATATAAAGGAAATCACTTAAGGAAAAATTATTTTTTCTGGTGTTAAATATGCCACAGAAAAAGTAGCATATAAATCTTCATCTAAGGGACATTAGGTACTGTGGTGAGCACCATCTTCAATTCTGATCTTCCAAACACACAGAACATTCTTCAAAAGGACGTTTCCTATAATATCCTTCAATGAAAGCTGAGAGCATAATATTACATCTCAACGCAGAGAAGACATTGCTTTGAAAAGTTAAGATGTCTCTGGCCTGGTAATTGTAGTCTGATGATTTACTTTAAGCTAAGAATAAAACTTGGAGATTCCAGAAGAGGGGAAGGAGGCCTATTTGTGCCTTCAATTCAACCACTACTCTAAAATATTATATCTCAAGCTAGTCTTTAGCAAGTGTTAGTGTAAGATCAATTTCTAGTTGAATAGTCTGACAGGGACTTATATAAATATTAGACACTCTTCCAGATCACTAAATATGTTCTTTAGTTATGCTTAGGGTGCTATTTGCTCATTGGATCAAAATTACATCACTGTTATCAGTAGTGTTCATAATAACGATTTTTAATGGTATCGACTTTAATGTGTTGATCTGTTTGCTCTATTAACACTCTTTGTTTCCCCAAGTATATTTTGTGGGGGTAGGTGTTCTTGTTTTTGCTCAGTTGTGTGTATTTCTTGCACATGTGCACACAATTACGTATGTAATTACAGAGGCCTTCCTCCACAGATGGTGTCGATGCACAGCCTGAGTTGCCTGGTGGGGAGGAAGTGCTAGTACTTAGTCTTCGGTGTATGAAGATGTCTCTTCATGTAGGTGTCACCATCCTGTTTCTCCAGAAATGCCTTCAGAAAGTTGAGAGTTGGGATGAGCTTGGCTCCCTGAATCGTCCTGATATGGTGACTAAAGTATCACTCCATGGGGTGCCATTCCACCATCTCTCTTTGGAATTCCCTGGTAGTTCTCTCTTGATAGATTTTTCATTCTCATCTCCTTCTTAGGTCCTATTTCATATGCCTTTCATCTTTGAGATTTCTTTTTAATTTCTGATCCAAAATGACTTTTTCTTCTTTTTGTAGATGAAGTTAATTTTTTAAAAAAATATTTATTTTCTGGAATTACTAGGTATTTGGGGTAGAACAGCAGGGGGACATTGCCTCATATGGTGAGTCTACCAATTCATTCAAATCCTTCATGATTCCTGTGGGGTTTAGAATATTAAACAAAACAAAACAAACAAAAAACACTTAATTAAATGGCTCCCCTGAAAGGATATTTCTGGTGTGTGGAAGAACCAAAATCTGATTTTAAACATGACCAGATTTTACTTACAGAATAATACAAAGGATTTACCCTATTGATTCATGAAGCTGAAAATGAACAAACCTAACATTTAAATTATGATTTTCTGTAGCTGAGATGTCTCTTTCATAGCTCATTGAGTATTTTGTAGAGTATAACTGCCTCCACAGAAAATCCTCATGCAATGACTTTTATATGGATCTTTCCATTTAGAGAAATATTCATCAACTGTTTTTATATTCAACCCTTCTGACAATTAAGTTTTATTTTTCAAATAATCTAAATTCTTTTTCTCTTTTACAGTACTTCTCATGGTAATATACAGTAATTGAACAGGGATTTTACATTCGTAAACTGTAAAACACCGTGAGGACATGGCATGCCATTTTAGTTTCAAGGCCGGCAATTGCAAAATTTGATCAGTTTCAAAGCTTAGGGAAAAACAGACAAATCCTCTCCTTTGGTTTGGAAGTACTTCTTTAAGATACCAGCAATTTTCAAGCATTTCCAGTAGCATATGGTTCACCACACCCACAGAGTAACACAAAGAGCAATAGGGTGACTCTCTTCCTGACCATTCTCTCAGGAGTAAGGACTTTGCTTTATTCCATTTGCTTCCTCTCATCTTTCTCTACTGGGTTCATTTTAAACATCTAAGTATTTACACACACATTAAGGAAAATGATGTCAATTGGGGTGCTTGAGTGGCTCAGTTAGTTAAGCCTCCAACTCTTGATTTTGGCTCAGATCATGATCTAGGGTCTTGAGACTGAGACCCATGTCAGGCTCCATGCACTCAGGGGGAGTCTGCTTCTTTTTCCCTCTCCCTCTGTACCCCCCCACTCCATTCACACGTGATCTCTCTCTCTTTCGAAATAAATAAATCTTTTTAAAAAATGATGTCATATCACTTTAATACTTTTTCCCCCCTTCCTTCCTTCTTCCTTCCTCTCTTTCTTTCTTTCTTTCTTTCTTTCTTTCTTTCTTTCTTTCTTTCTTTCTTTCTTTCTTTCTTTCTCCTGGTACAAAGGATCAGAAGTCTGATTGAAGATTATTCATAAGACAGATATCATGTTAAACAGAAATGTATGCTTTCAATATGAATAATGGTCTCTAACACTGAAAAAAAAAAAAGCAGCTGCTTTCAAACACAGGTGACCTAGTCAGCACTTTATAAATGACTAGGGGAACTCAGTTTCTTCTTCTGGAAAATGGAATTGATAATATTAAATATTTGGTGAAGGGCTATTTGGATGTGGAACTGCATAAATTATATCCACGATATTGGTATCTGATAATTGCATTTCCAATAGGAATTACAATTAAGACCCTTGCAATATGACATACTTTTGATCATTTTAATTTCCTTTGTGATTGCAGAGAATGATAATTCTTTGGGGGACTTGACTCCAATTTTCACATTACAAAAGAAAAGTATGGGTAATGGAATAATGCGGAGATGAAGGGAGCCTTCGTCTCCAATCTCTTATTTCTCTCTTTCCCATTTCTGCAGTGGGGATGCCACCTGTGTTCCGCTCATTATAAAACTTTTAGCAAGAGGCTAATGAAATGCAAAGCTTTCTATAAGACCAGCACTAGCCTTCCTATCAAATCATCTGAAATATTTATTTGCTCTCTTGAATAATTGATAGGGGCATCAGCTCTCCCGGTCAATTGATTTATTAAGGGACTGTTTGGAATTAAACAGCTTAAAGATATTAGATTTAGCAGTGATCTTGCTTGTTAGCATATTCATTTACCTACGGGAGCCCCCATTAGCTATTGTTAATACATGACGTTTCCAGTCACGGCCTGGATCTCCTCAAATTGCATTAACGCCAGGCTGTTTAGCCACAGAATAACAGGTTTGATTGAGTGCTTGGGTTTGTTGTAATTAGATTTCCCTAGAAAAGGGGGGACTACTTTAATGCCATGTGCATTAAACTAGATATGTCATCAGCATTACTGTAATTGGCGAACAGAAACGCTGGAGACCTGGCTGTGTCTGAATGTTTGTGTTTATGGCTCACCCGTCCATTCTCATAGATGGCACATAATAGCCATGCTTACTTACATATGCATGACCCTGGGAAAAGAAAAAGAAAAAAAAAGAAAAGGAACTGACCTCTTTAATAAGCATCTCTTTTGAAAAAGGTGGAAAATTCTATCCTGAGTAATGGGATCAATTTTTCGTTTGTTAAAACTGCCAATTATTTCTCTTACTGAAAAGGTCATGTGGCTGGTTAATCAATGATTAAGATAATATGTGACTATATGGGGGTATATGCATGTATTTGATTTGCATTTCGCTCTAAGACTCTCTGCTTCAATTTCAAACTGTTATTCTGATGGAGCGTCCCAACCACACCCATGGAATTCTCTTTCACCCATGCTTTCTCCCAGGATTTACGTCTCCTTATTAACAGAGGTGCATATAGGAAATAAAATCATTTCTGATTACTTTTCCCTAATAGAGCTGATTCATTGTGTGCGCAAACAGCACACAACTTTGCCCGCGCAGGACAATGAGCACCCAGTGACAATCTGTATAGGGGGATAATTGAGGAGTGTGGATGAAGTTGGTGCTAGAGAAATTGGAAAGTAAACTGATTTTTCTTTTCCGTTTCGATTTATCTTTACCTTCTCTCTTCTCCAAGCTTCAAGTGCCCTTCTGTGGATTATACCTTAGTTATCTACAACTTAAACTGGGATGTTTCAGTTGGCTCTCCTCTTGTTTCTCTAAATCACATCTTAAATTTATAAAAAATCCTAGCCTTCTTCTCCATTTCCTTAGGTTCTTGATCACAGAAAAAAAAAACACTATTACATTTTATGTTACATATCTGTTAGTAGGTAATAATCAAGAAAGTATGTCACTTTGTAATTTACAAGCCACGGACACAAGCTAGCCCATCTATTGCCATCACTCCTCTTTTTGGTTAAAAAAATCTGAGGATCAGAGAGATCAAGCTACTTCTCTAAGTTCACACAGTGAATGGGAGTAGAATCAGCATTTGAATCTTTTCAGTGTCCACACTATTTCCATGAAACTAAGCTGTCTCTCTCTCTCTCTCTCTCTCTCTCGTTTTGTTTTGCTTTGAAACTATGCTTTCTCTTAATAATATTGACAGTCATCTGGTATTTTTTGAAGATGGTTCCTTAATACAGAGGAGGAATTTATATTGGATTGATTCAGGGGGACAGATAGGCTGATATAAAATGGCTATCCCCATGGCTGGTGTGTAAGATTGATTTTTAGGGCAAAGGGGGGTTTAGAGAAGGGATCATCACATTTGGTTTTCCTGATTGATGTCTGATATTAATGGGACGCTGGGGGTGCTACTCAGAAAGCTTTGTAAGTGGCCTGGTGTCCTTTCCAACTCTGTATTGGCAACTTTGACTTTTTTAATACCAGCAGTTGTTGACAAAGTTGAAGAACAGTGGCAACTGGCGATGTTTATATGGGAGGGAATTCGGGTAGCCATAATGGGAAGATTTATTTTGAAACTTTGTTTTCAGAGGGAACATCCTGCTGTCCTTGGACTGGTGATTATATGGCAGAGTTGAAAGACTACCTGGCACCCCCACCCCTGATCTTACCTACAGTCATGAGAGAGGAGGAATGTCGGCAAGAAGGCAAGAGTTGCCTCAATTCACTTCCATCAACCGCCTGTAGGACTGACATTGTCCTGTCCGGTTGTAATCAGTATTGATGTAAACTGTTTGCAAAAGGAGTTTCACCAAATTTGTGATGGCATTCTAGACCTCCAAGTGAACTTCTCAAAAGCCAAGTGATTCCTCAAATGTTTTAAAAAGCTAATAAACAATGAATTACATCAGTGATGATCTCTGAGTAAAGATGAAATCAAATAAGAATAAGAGATCTTTGAGAATATTTTATCCCACTGTTTTATCCCCTTATAATATTTTCAATCCTATTTGCCAGTTTCTCAAAAATACAATCTTAATGGGACATATTGTACCTAATAATAGTGATGTAGTGGGTTTGTCTATTAATATAGAGACTAAAAAAAGAGAGAGAGAGAGAGATTAATGAAGATGTCACTTCCTAGAAAGGCAGTTGTTTTGGGAATTAAACCTCAGAATTAATACAATCTACTTCTTTTACTAAATGCACATCTATTTGTGTATGAATTTATTTATATGTGTATATATATATATGTATATATATATGTGTGTGTGTGTGTGTGTGTGTATATAATACTATTGTTCTATGTAAAGGAGAGCAATGACTTTTATTCATGAGACTATAAACTGGCCCCAAAAGTTGATAAGAGGTACCAAGTGAAGTATTTTGAGTGTTGGAAATAGCTCATAGCCTTAAGGGAGCTAATTTTCAGGGTAGTATTTGCTTGGGATAACACTGCAATATTTATTTTATGTAAATATAAAAATATATTTTTAAGTTATCTAGAAAAATTACTGTATCATTTCTCTTTCTTTGTCTCTCTCTCTCTCACGCACACACAAACACACCGACTGCTTCATGAGCTGTGACCAGAGCAGGTCCCTGTCCTACCATAGTACTCGGCCTCCCGGGCGTTGGGGCCTGGGCACGGGATTGAGGAGGGCGCATGCCCCGTGCTGGGTAGGAGCTGGCTTCTTAGCTTCAGGGTGCGTGCAGCAGACACACTAGCAGGAGCCACTCCAGATACTGACCACAACCCAGCACAGAGGTTAAAGGGCACTGAGAATGTGAATGAATTGGGGCCCCTGGGTGGCTCAGTCGGTTAAGCGACGGACTCTTGGTTTCGGCTCAGTTCGTGATCTTAGGGTTGTGAGTGTGAGCCCCGGGTGGGCTCTGTGCTCAGCAGGGAGTCTGCCTAAGGATTCTCTTTCTCCCTCTCCTTCTGTCTGTCCCCTGGCTCTTGCTCCCTCTCCCCTCTCCCCCCCCTCTCTCTCTCAAATAAATAAATAAATCTTCAAAAGAAAAAAGAAGAAAGAATGTGAGTAGGAAGCTGTCCTCCACGTGTTAGCTGGACACTCCCCTAGGTAGGGAACTCCTGGGTCCTTGGCCTCACCTATATTTTCATTTTTCACTGGGCCCTGAAAATGAAAGAGCCCGTCCTGCATGTGTAGACACTCACACAAAGGCTCAAAATGAAGGCTGGCTTCAGACATGAAGTAACTTCACCACCTCAAAGCGCTTCTATAATTACTGATGCTCTGACCACCCCTCCCAACATAGACAGAAACACAAGTGAGACTGAGAAATAATAAGCCTTATTTTAGTTTAGTGATCTGCCCACGTTTACAGAATTTTCCTAATACATTTGTTGTTAACAGGGAAGCGATGAAATGCTAGTCAACAATCCCTAGGGAGAGTGGGTTAGTAAGTTACCTAAAGCCTAGAAAATTCCTAGGGCTCAGTTTCCTCATCACCAAAGCGGAGATACGAATGATTGTTAATGATCAACAAAGTTTTAACATTTCTGCAAACATTTCTTCTTCTTTCCTCTTCTTCTTCTTGTCCTTCTTCTTCTTCACCTTCTTCTCCTCCTCCTCTTCTTCTTCCTCTTTCTTCTTCTTCGTCTTGCCACTATTACTATTATTATTGCATGACCCTGACAATTCTGGATCAAATAAAAGAAATTAAGATCCCTGTATCCTGGGGTGCCTGGGGGGCTCAGTTGTTTAAGTCCCCGACTGTTGATTTCTGCTCAGGTTGTGATCTCAGGGTCAGGAGATCAAGCCCCATGTCAGGCTTCACGCTCAGCAGGGATTCTGCTTGAGATTTTCTCTCTCCTTCTCCCTCTGCCCCTCCCCCTCCTCTCTCTCTCTTTCTAAAATAAAAAAATAAAATTTAAAAAAAAAAGAGAAAAAAACACAAAAAACGATCCCTGTATCCATTAAAACCCCACTGGCCACATCACCTCCTGAGTGTGATGTGCTCGTATGTCCCTTAAATGCACTTATGTTCCCTTTCTTTTCTTCTCCATCTGGGCTTCCTTTCTCACCACTTTACGTCCTCTCGCTCCCACGCTGCATGGTTTCCAGCCCTCCAAACCATTCCTGAACAGTGTCAGAATCACTGTAGGGACCACAAACGAAGATGTCGTGCACCCATGAGTTTGATAGTTCCTCCACCAATAACTTGAGCTGTTTTTCATAAACTGCTATTTTTAGAGACATTTGGGAAGAATCTACACAAATATTTGGTAATTTCCCTTGAGGACTATCATCTACATATGTGAAGACATTAAATATTTCACTTTTTAAAAAATCCTTTTTGAATAAAAAGCCCTACTTCCTTGACTCTTCTTAAGTAACCTTGCACCCTCCCACTCTGAACCAAGGTCAGGGTTACACCGCAGTTGGATTGTCTAGGGCTGGATACAGTCCCCTCCAAGGGCCTGACAGGTGCTATAACTTCTCCTGAGTCCACGAGCCTACGCAGCTTCCCATTTCTGATTCACGGTCAGCCTGTCAGTGACTATGAGCCCTGGATTCCACATTTGTGGAGTTCATTGTTTTTTTGTCTTCTCTGATGTGTGACCCTGCACTCAGAAGACCTCATTCTGCTTGTTTCTGACCATTTCTCCAACTTGTCAGAGTCTTTTTGATTTATACTCCTGTATTCTAGAGTTCCAGTCATCCTTCTCTGTTTGGTTCAAAGCACAGGTACAATGAGTATGCTTCATGTAAGAACGTTTTCGGGATGAAAACCAAATATATTTTCAATCAGTTTGGTTATAGTGTTATAAAGAAGATTAAAATGCAGGCTGTGTATACATCCGTATATAGAATAACTATCTGTAAATGGATAGATGGATTGCTGTGAGTGTAGACTGGTACGTGCAGTGTTTATTCTCCTGGCTTAAGAAAGCAATTCGATGAAGTGACATGTTTCTACTAATCAGCACACATCAAGGTTTGTTACGCTGCTTCTGATTTATTCCCCCTATTCAAAGGATTGAGGGATTGGGATTATATTATGCATATTCTTGACCCCGACAACTAGGGCTTATATTCATCACCGGATGTTTTATTTAGAAAGCGGACTCTCATCACAAGTCCAAAAAAAAAAAAAAAAAAAGGAGGGGAAATGAGTATCCTGAAATATTCATTTCATTTTTCAGGAAAAGAGAACACCTCACCTTCAAGGAACATGAACCCTCCCTGACTTCTCACCTGGCTCCCTCTGGATCTCAGCTCTGGCTCTCCTGAGCTTGGTTTTTTTCATCTCTGGTTTCTTTTTGCACGTATGTGCGTGCATGCGTGCGTGTGTGTGTGTGTGTGTGTAGGGAGGAGAAGCCATGTGTCTGAGGTGGTGACAACAGTCAGCCAGTCAGCGGAGCAAAAGCCTTAATCACTGTTTACTGATTTAGTCCATTTTACTAGCAGGCAGGGCTTTTCCAGAGAGCTGTTTTCCTGGCAGGGTGCAAACACTGCTTTCAGGGGCAAAAGTGCGTGTCTCAGCGCTGTCTCGCTCCCCACCCCTGGCACCGTCTCGCCCCCACTGGCAGGGCCACCGCGCCGAGGCTGGCATGTCAGCGTCCGCTGCCCACAGTGCTCATCTGGTGGCGGTGTTAATTGAGGGCTGGCTCCAGGCTGGAGAGCGCGCACGGGACCCACCGGGGCATCGCGACAATACCGACGGCAGGCAGAGCCAACACATTTCACACTGCGGCTCCGCTCGCGGGGCGAGAAGAATTGAAAATGACAGATCGAGCGTTTTACCTTCGCCTCTGTTTGGCTTTTTCGCTGGGTTTGTTTACACTGCTCTGGGGTGGCACACGGCCGGTGTTGCTGGCGCCCGTCCTCCCTCTGCGCATCTTCTTACAACTGTGTGCGTGTTACATCTAAAATAATGGATGAGACCCGAGAAAGGGAAAGAGGGCCCCTTAGGAATTGCTGGTGTTTCTCCAATTTTTTTTTTTTCTTGTCACCTGTTATATCTCCTTCTCCGATCCGCTCTTTGTCACGGTCAACTCCTGAACTCCTCCGGGAAATTGTGGGGGTGGGTGGGCTGACTCGTGAAATGAGGGCGGCAGATGGGAAAGGGAATCCAGTGACAGGAGCTTTGGAAACACCCCGATGGTACTTACGGAGGCATGGGAACGGCGAAGGTGTCCCTGGGCTTTTCTAGGTAACTAGGCGCAGAGGACCAACCCAATGGCTGCCGTTTTCCAGCATTCACAGACGTCACCCCAGAATCCGTCCAAGAGGAGAGGGCCCATCGATTGTCAGATGTGGGGACTCTCATGAGTCTTGGGCCTGAGGAAATTCAAAGGCGTGCTTTCGAGCCAGGGCTGGGACCCAGCGCTCTGTGCAGAGGGACACATGCCAGTGCCACGAGATTCAGTATCATGGTGATTCCCCGAAATAAAAATGTTCACGTCCCCTCAGGCTCCCCTCCTGCAATGTCTGGACCAGATGCTTTGAGGATGGTTCCCAGTCCTGCCCCCTCCGTGCATTTATTTACCTGAAGGAGATGTTTATTTATCCCAAATAAAGTGTTCAGCATTAGGTTGAAAAACCACGGGTGGGGATCAGCAGCTGACTGATGTATGGTCCTCAGTGCTTTGAAACCTCCCAACATGGCATCTTCATCCTCTTGCTATCCAGGAGACCTTTCCACACTGGGCCGCTGGGTCCACCCCCTCCCCAGTCATTGCCCCCTTCTCCCAACATCAGGACCCAACAGACACCTGTGCAGTAGGCCTGTATCTCTTTTCCAACAGACAGCCTCCTTGGCCACCTGAGCATTACCTCTAGAATCTTCCAGTCTCCCATTAACTCACAGGACTCAAACAGATTTGGGAATGGTGTCAATGCCTGTGGCCCATCTTGGAAATAACCCCTGCAAAACTGCCTTTGGGATCTTAAAACCTTCCATGTCATCTTAAAGCACCAGTTGAAGACAACATGCTGCTTTTAATTCATTAGTATTTATCACAGCCAATGCTAGTGAAAGTCTCCTTTCCAACTCCACTAAAAGGCTCTCTGATTTCCATATTATCATCGTTATTAATATTAATAACAATATAAATAAAATATATCGAACGCCTTTATAAATTGCCATCCAGCGATGTTATTTCTAAGGACTAGGTTTTGGAAAATCAGAGACGCGTCTGACAAGGTAAGAGCTCTAGTCTTGCTCTAACCTGACTCGCCACTACCAGCATCTGCGTGCAAACAAACTGATTTCATACATGTTAATATCATGGCGATGGTACATCCACCAGATGTATATGGTGGGAGCCCTTCCAGGCACAGAGGTAGACACGGGAGCCCCATTTCCTGCTCTCTGTGATTCTGTAAGTGACACCGGCACCACGGAAAAGGCTCCGACTCACCAGGGACATAGTTAACTGCTGTGCTAGAAAATTCAAAGCAATAGCTGATCTAATAGCTGTACCACCTCCCAGAAGCATACACTTTCTCTGAAGGAAGCCGAACAGGACACGGCATCGCTCTGGACTTTTGCAGGACTGAATGATCGCAACGGTGCCCTCATCTTCACAAATACCCACCAAATTATCTCTATCTCAAGTTTTAGAGTTTGTCTTTTCTCCTTTCCTCCCCAAACTAGATAATAATATATCGGAGGTGGAGGTGAGAAAGGGAGAGACAGAGAGAGAGAGAGGGAGAGAGTGAGTGGGCGGAAGAGAGAGAAGAGGAAAAAAAATGAAGTAAGAGATAGAAAGAGAAAGATCACCTTTAAGTCTTTTCTTTTCTCTTTCTTTCAACTGACACAATAGAATTTTTTTTCCTAAAGTTGTATTAGGGATTCACTTAAGCAGAAATGAACTGTAATATGCAAATAGTTCTAATTGGACTGCTAATAGAGCGTGTCTCTGTTGTTTTTTTGTAGGGAGTTTTATGCCTATGTAATCAGTGCAGACAGCCGTTAAGTAAATGAAGAGGCAACTAACAATGTCAGAAAAGAGACCGGGCGGTTCCGGCTGACACTACCCTAATCTTCCAGGACCCATTAAATGGCAGTTTCAACGCATTACCTACCATAACATCCTTGAATATCACTGATTTTATTTGCAGTATCAAACATTCCATTTCATGCCCCATTAACAGTGGGAGCCTGAGCTTTTTGACGCAGCTAAACATTTTACTAACTACCTGGACTAAGTAACCAATTAACTTTTGGAGACAATACGGCCAATTAAGCGCGAAAAGGTAAGGCTGTCATCCCCCACGAAAATTGAATTTCCTTTTCCTGATGGCACTTATTGTCGCCGCTCAATTGTTAATGGGGATTCAGTCCCTATTAAAGTATGAAGGCAAAGCAGAATGGAAAAGTTCAGAGGACTTAGTTCCTAAAGAGTAGGTCACCAAGAGTCCCAGTTGGCCACTAATTCAGTTAACTTTTCTTCATGCCAGATTACGTATTGGATCAGACTGTGGCAGGGCTCTAATATGACATTCTGTGATAGTACACTGCACAATCTGGTAGTTTCCGAGGAACCCACAGGCCCAGGGCTGTAGTTTGGGACCTTATATGGGAGGTTTAAAACAACAACAACAACAACAAACTTTTTTTTTTTTTTTAAACGGAAATATCAGTGTTGGACAAGATATTGCCTTGGTCTCTTCAGAGATAAAAGCAGACCTTCGTGTGGAAAGGTGTGCTCCAAATTGACCCTCTGTGGTTTGGGAAGTCATTTTCTAAATGGCAGACAAGGTCGCGGGCGGTGATTCTGCTTGGTGGATTTGACTCCAGTTGACTGGGATGGCACACGAGTAATGAACTTGGATATCACATTTTGAAAGCTTGAGGCAAATTTCATCCTTTTGGTAGGAGTCTTTCATCTTTAGAGGTACAGGAGAAAATTTGTCCTGGAGGGCATCTTCCATAGGCCCTGTATGAATGAAAAGCAGGAAGCTTATATACAGCCGTAGCCCAAACGTTGGACTCAGAGTCGTTTATCTGTTTTTTATTTTATTTTATTTTATTTTATTTTACTTTATTTTATTTTACTTTATTTTATTTAATTTTTTTAAAGAGCCCGATCACACCAGCTTTGTGAAAATGCAACTGTTATAAATGTGAAGAAAAATCGGGATTTTGAAAAATGAGGAAAGAATAGAAGATGATTGTTTGAATCTGTGTTATGAAAAATTTAAGGCTTGCATAATCAATGTTGTCAAATCATTCCTACACCAATACAATTTTTTGACATGTGTTTAAAGCCTGTTCACATATACTTAAAATCTGACTTGAGCCTGAAAACCGTAAGTAAAGCAGTGATCTAAAGTGTGCTCAGAATTACTAATTTTCTATATTATTTTAATAGTTAAGGTGCTTGGTCCCCATAGAAGAGCTGTTGAATTGCCTTGGGAAGAAAAATCCATGGATTCAATAGTTATATTATTAGTATTCTAGGTTCATAATTTTTTAATGTTGTTTCTGCCAGATTCTATGGTGATAAGAAGCAGGAACAGAAAGGATTAATGTTATATCCTTTCCAATTTAAGTGCCTTTTGAAGAATTTGATAAGAATTGTTCCATTCAAAGAAGATTTGAATAAGAAATAATTCTCCTATATTAGTATGGATCCATTAATAACATTGATTGAAATTCTCTTTTGAACTTTTCCTTGGATTTTAACCTTTTCTCAAGAGACAAGACTTTCTTTCCAGAAGCGATTGCTGTGGGCTATTTATTTTAGCCATTTTCCCATGGCAGTGGATGATTTAGAAATGATTACAATAGTTTGAACTTCCTGTTATTTGAGATAGAAGAGTAAAACCAGATCTCCAATGCTTCCCACTCCCCCCTCCAGCATCGCTCTATAAGAATAATGAAAACAAACAAGCAATGACAAAATTCCGTCAGCAGCCCTCAAGCTGTGGAAAGGGCTGGTGGCCAGAAGCTTCCAATAATCCACATCATTAAGTAAGAGGTGACAGGAGACATTGCAGAGAACTCCAAAGCTTCCTCCCAAGCTAGAGTCCAGAGACCCTGCTGGAGTTTTGTGGTCTGACAAGGGTGGATATGGAGAAAAGCATTTAGGGAGCCCCACGTGCTATTTTTTCCAGCCATCTTCACTGAGAAGGAAGAAGCTAAAAGTCTTTTGTCTCTTGGGTTTATGGGGAGGGAAAAACAGAGAGCAAAGGGAAGAGCCCGTGTTGTATCTGATATGAATAAATCTTCAGGCCCCACATCCTGTGTCTCTCGCTAGAGTAAAACACACAGCCGAGGGGCTAACCTTGACATTGAACGTTTAACGCGAGGAAAGCTCTAGCTACCGGGGTAACACAGAGACCTTATCTTGAATCTTCAGACTACAAATAACCCAGCCCTCAAACTCTCTTTCTTAGGAGAGAGGACACACACGGAGTTTTGAGGGCAAGGGTACAGATCCAGGGAGGGGGAGGGGCAAGATGGGAGTGAGAGGGAGGAGATGGGCTAATTGTATGAAAACACAAAAGCAAAAAAATAAACAAACAAAACCAGGATCCTTGACCTTACCTTTCTATACACGGAAGAGTATATATAAATAATTTTTTTTTAATGTAAATCCAGATGCGTCAAACCGTTTAGGAGAAAGCATAGGTACATTTGTTTATTGTCTTAGGGGGTAGGTCTTCCTAATAAACAAAATGCAGATAGTGTAAGAAAATGGTAGATAGACTTGACTAAAAATAGTCTAGATAACCACAACAAAAACAAAGACCACAATTTTGTTAAGTCTAAAAATCAAACCCAACCTAGGGGGAAAAGATGTGTTCATCATTTGACAAAAGTCTACTTTTCTCATTGATGAAAACTCAAACACATTAATAGGGAGAATAGAAAACTGGCAGTTTACGCAAAAACACAAATGCCCAATAAATACGCTCAGGTTCTCAGTTTTACTTACAATTTTAAAAATCGCACATCAGAATAACAAAAGGTGATCATGTTTTATCTTACTGACAAAAACAATGCCAAGGTTGGTTTCTCCCCAGAGCTGGAGAGGGTGCAAGCAGACTGCCTCCTCCTCCAAGCTTTCTGAAAAGCTATGTACTGATGCGTTTCCATACTCAATACTCTACACACACACAGAAATATTTCCCATTTACAATTCATGTATGTGCTACAAATATACAGTTTTTCTGCAAACTGTTTTTAAAAATAATTTAAACAACAAAGTATCTGTCAATACATGATCGTAAATTATGATATACTTCACTGGATAGCAAGATCCCCAGATACGTTAAGTGAAAAAAAATTCAACGGACCACGTTGGACGTGATATGATTTCTTAGCAATACATATTTTTCACCCATTGCATATGTATGCACATGTGGTTATATATTTTTATTTCTATTACATATAAATATGAACACATATATATGTATATATGCTCATTTACTGCATGAACTAATACACTGATGTGTCTTCCAGTCTTCTGGAAAAAGTCATACGAAATTAGGTACATCAGTGGTATTTAAGGATCTGGTGGAGTTGGTGGAAAGGGACACTTTGTTTCACTTTTATTTGGTTGTTTTGGGTTTTTTAACCATGCGTATGTATTCGTTTATGTTATAAATTAATATCGATATTGTTAGCGAAAGTAATGTGTATAGGGCTGTTTGGCTTATTTGACTGTTTTATTTCTATTTATCACTAGAAACAATCAAAATTCCTCTTTTTATAATAGTTCTTTTTTTCTTCCTACCCGTGTAGTTATTACATTCGTTGTAGTAATTTAGAAAACACAGCTTTTCTCCTACCATCGCAGCCGAAGATATTTTGTCCCTACGGATGTGTGCTGAATGCCTATGGTGCCCAGCACTGTGTTAAAACATCGAAGCGGCTCTTCCCTCAAGTAACTTACAGTTTCTTTTTAAGTTTGTATTTAAATTTCAATTAGTTAATATACAGTGTTACATTAGTTTCAGGTGTATGATATAGTGATTCAATACCTCCATTCATCTCCCAGTGCTCATCACAAGTGCCCTCCTTAATCCCCATCCTCTATTTCCCCCATCCCCCCCACTCACCTCCCCTCTGGTCACCATCAGTGTGTTCTCTATAGTTAAGAGTCTGTTTCGCGGTTTGCCCCCCTCTTTCTTTTTTCCCCCTCTGCTTGTAGAAACCTTATTTTAGTAAGGCATATATGTTCTAGTAAATTGTACATGTGATAAGAACAGGGTGTGATTAAAGATCCTTTAAGGGTACTTGCAAGATTGCTGTGACGAAATATAAATGAGATGCCTAATATGTTTGGACTTGAATTAATATGTAATTTTTTGAAAAAAATGTTTTCTGATTAATACAAAAATCAAAGATTCACACGAGTCAAAAAATGTCCCATTTTGGATAGTTTTACATCTTGCTTTTGCAGTGAGCATTACAAAAGGGTAAAGGGTAAAGGGCTGAACATTCAGGAGGCTCAGTACTAAAATGACTACTACAATTAGTATCATTTTTTTAAAGAGAGAGAACACGAGCAGGGAGAGAGGGAGAAGCAGACTCCTTGCAGAGCAGAGAGCCCGACACAAGGCTCAGTCCCAGGCCCCTGGGATCATGACCTGAACTGAAGGCAGACGCTTAACCGACTGAGCCACCCAGGTGCCCTAGTCATTTTTGAAGCTTTATATCATGAATATTTCCTCATGGCGATAAATCATCTTTGAAAGCACAGTAACACATGATTCAGTGATGTCACGTAACTTATTCGAACCGCTCATGGTTGGTAGGCCATCATTTTGAACTTTATTTTTTCACATACACGAGACTGAGACTTTTTTTAACTGCAGCTTATACCATATCTTGACTTTCTGAAAACCTTACTTACATAGTTCCTCCTTAGGGAGGAACCTTACTTACATAGTTCCTCACTTACATAGTTCCTTACTTACATAGTTCCTCCTTAGGGAGGCTCTTCCCCCTCTGAGAAGAGAAATCGGGAGCTGGAAGTGGCCGTATGGTAGGACTGAAGACAGGACTGGCAGACCCCAAGTTATGGGCCATATTCCTTCACCTTGCAAACAAGCCTGTCCCATGTGGGCCAGTCTGAGTCTCTTATTTATGCATTACAGGTGGGAAAACGTGCATTATAAAGATCACGTGATAAAGTGCTGTGAAACTTGACTACTTCACAACCCTAGTGTTATTTGTTTCTTTGAGGACATCTAGACTGACAACAACATGCTCTTAGGGGAATCTGAGAGGCCGTTCCAGAAGCGACTAGTGTTACCTAATCACGGAGCAGTGCAAGCCCGAAGTGATGGGAACATAGGAGGCATGAGAAGGCAGGGATAGGTGTGAAGGAACATCACTTGCGGGGGGCAGAGAATGGCTGCATACGGCCATAAAGGATGGGACATGAAGGAAGAGTTCAAACGGGACTCCTCATTTCAGGTCTGGGTGATTTTGTAACATGACCTGGACAGATATGAATAAATGGGGAAAGGAAGAAAGGTTAAGAAAGCAGATAATGACAAACATGAAGTTAACTGCTTATTCAGAAAAGTCGATGTTACCATTTGATGTAAGAGGCAATTGAGTCTCTAAGATTTTTAAGACCCAAAGGAAAAAAAAGCATGACCACTGTGATGGGAAACTCTAGGCAGCCCGAGGTCTGCAGTCATAGATGCTGGGGTGCCAGGCTTCTAGGCTCCGTCGGGAGTAAGATGGCCAGGCTTAAAGGAGGACCATAATTGTGAAGATGGATAGAAAAAAAGTTGATGTGAAGATGCTGTGGCTAGCCCAGGCCTTTACAGGGGGGAGTAGAATACCAGATAACTCAAAGCTCCAACGATGGGTATGGTATTATAAGACTGTAGACAAAATGAGGGAAATGGAAGGAGAGACTTAGACATTTTTTATCATGGGACTGAATTCATTCACCGTCACTTCGATTGTAATAATGAGGTTCATTTAAGACCTGGGACTTGCTGAAATAATATGGTTAAAGCCATGACACATTAAGATTGTACTTGCCATAACAGAACCCGTTTGGGCTATTATTAATCTAATCTCATAAGTGCACATAATACCCAAGCAAGCAAACCAAAGCTTTGAATTTGGTTTACACTAATAGTAAGACTATCTCGTGGGCTTTTCACTGGGATTCTCTGTACCATTAAGCAATTACTAGTGGCTAGAACACTAGCCCACATGTCGCTATTTCTGGTTAGGGGATTTTCTTGCCTGCCTCACTAAATCTTCCAATTAAATGCAATGGTACTATATTCATTTCAGTTCTTCATTTACAATGCACAGTGGAAAGTATTGTTACTCTAAGTAAATAGTTTTAGGAGCTGTTGAACCACACACATAGCATTGCTGAGTTTCAGCATTCCACCAGTGATAGGATATCATTGTGTAACAAACACAAGGTAAGTCCCAGACAAAGAGAAGTCTTTTTTTTTATTGCTATAATTGCAACATCTTTATCAACAAAATTACTCTATCCAATGACACCCAGAACTACATCTTTGTATCCATTTCTGTTAATTTCATCAAGAGAGTTATATGTAAATTTCTTCTACTTAAAGTTCTATTTCGATTTGAAGTGCAACACAGAACAAAGTTCTACAGTTTACCAAAAATAAATTCAAAAGTTCTAAACGAAGTTATGATGGTAATGATGATGATTATAATGATGATGATGATTTATTATTATGTTTATGTAGAGATTTAATTAGAAAACATAACTGGATTTTTTTAATCCAGATTCATGCCTGAAAATTAATATATTTAGTGGTAAACCCAATTCTCGAATCATTTTTAATTATCTATCTTGAGGGTCTTTCTTTCCATAAAATCGGGATAATATATAAGACCAATATATAATTTTGCTTAAATCCCAGAACACCATACTGAGAGATAACCTCTGAAATGCAGAATGGTAATTCAGCATGCTGGCTATTCAAATAATATCTAAACTCATGACATAATTCTAGTATTAAGTTTTGTAACCCTGGGAAATTTAAATAATGCTATCTCTCAATGCATCAAGTTTATCTGCAAAAAGAGGTCAGTAAGAGTACTTACCACACAGAGTCATTATGAGAATTAAATGAGATCCTAAATTCGAGAACTTAACACATTAGTTTCATCATGTATAAGCGCATATAGTTTTTGAACCCTAGAGACTGTATTATTTCTTATACTAATGACTGTATATTGTACTGTATATTGTACTGTATCTTATACTAAGGACTGTATATAATTGACTGTATGTTCAAGTGAATTCAGGCAAAATCATTGATAATGGTAGGTCCTCACTATTTTACTAGAATGGAGTCAAGGATATATGTGATGTATTTCTAGATTTTAATGGTATAATCATGGAAGTTACTAGAATCCCTGAGAAAATGCCTCAACTGAACACCCATTGATCCCATCCAGTAGAACCTGTCTTAGATACTTGTAGAAATACTTAACATTTGAATCGGATGAGTATATAATTTGTTTATATGTGAAAAACACCCACTTGCTCTCACTTTTTTTTTTAAGATTTTTATTTACTTATTTATTTGAGAGAGAGAGAGTGAGCACAAGTGGGGGAAGGAGCAGAAAGAGAGGGACAAGCATACTCCACGCTGGGCTCAATCCCTCAACCCCTAGATCACGACCTGAGCCAAAATCAAGAGTCAGACGCTTCACCACCCAAGCCACCCAGGCCCCCCTTGCTCCCACTTTTGTTCTTAGAATGTTAAGTGTCTCCAAAACTCCAAAAGCATTCACAGAAATGCTTTTCTCTATCAGACTTCTAACTTGACAATTGAATCATATTAGGAGTGTTTGGGTAAAATTTGTGATATTTTCAAATTCTTGATAACGTAAGTGATATCTTGCTTGTTAAAAATCCAATATAATCCAAATGTTTTATCATTGTGCATCTAATTCCTCTAGAATTCTGTATTAGGGTACCCCTTTCTCTATTAGATTGCCTCTAATTGTTACTCTTTTAACTATACAAAAACAGATAGGAGGTAGGGAGGGAAGCGGGGAGAGAGAGAGAGAGGGAGAGTGCCAACCATTTCTTGAGCTTCCAAATTATCTTTCTTACAGTTAACTGTTCTATTCAAACACCAAACTAATATAATTAGCCTCAATTAACTCATACTTTTGCTCTTCTTTCTTTTGCTGGGAGCAAAAGAGCACAGTTTAAATTTTCCAAGGCTTTTTCTCTGCTCTACAACTTTTGGGGGGGGGCAGTTCTTTAATCTTTGACTTAAAAAAAAAAAAGAAGCACCACATAATTTTCTTAGTCTTGCTTTTCAAAGTCATGAGTGATGTTCAGTGATCAAACTTTTAGGGGTTTAATAAGATAAGAGGAACCCTATTCCCCACTACGCAATTTTATAACTATTTCTTCCTCTTTCTTTCCCAAACTAAAAGCCTTATTCGTTCCCTTAGAGCCTGGCCAGAATGGGAAACTGCAAGACCCAAACCCCCACGTACGGAAGCATTAGGCATTGACCCTGTGGCTTCCTAATAGATCTGCGAAGTGCTTTGTTCCTGGAAATCATCCTATGAGTAGTTCAGTGCTATTGTATATCTTGTTAGAGTAGCAGAAATGCCACAGAATGAACTAAAATCTCCCTGCAGAGCTGCTGCATCGTATGCTGAGAACATTCTGAACTTTCAACAAATTCATGTTACCATCCTGGGTAGCCATGGTTAAGTCTGTACAGGGGTTAAGTGAGAAATATGGGTCTGCTGCTAAGTGTCTTTCGAGAGTGACAAAGCTCTGGGCATAAGGGGGTGGGAGACGAGGGATTCCCTCTCAGCCCTTTTCAGACCTTTTCAATTGTATCACAGACACAAGGGATAATGCAAAAGGGCTCAGGTACTGACCTCTCTGCAGCCTGACAGCCTCAGGCAGGACCATTGACCCTCTCCGCCTTGACATTGGCCCCTCTGTACAATGAGGACCCTCCTATATTACAGAATTTACTGTGATATCTAAACAGCTGAGAAGGAGGACAGCTCATTTGTTTTAACTATACAGTCTTCTCCCTCCCTCTCTCTCTCTCTCTTCCTCTCCATCATCCATCTGTCGTCTATCATCAGTGAAGCTAGGGGCTTCTAAAATATTCAGTTGATAGTCTTGCCACGCCTTTGTTCTTTTTTTGCTATGGGGTTTATCAGGATTCCATTTCACCAACAATATGATTATCGTTTCATGTATATTTCCTAAGTTGTCTTTTTTAAACCACTTAATGGAGGTATAAAGAGCACATAATTAAAGTGCACATTTTGATACACTTTGACATACATATATCACTGTGAAACCATCACCAGAGTCAAGGTAGTCAATGTATCTAGCACCCCCGAAGGAAAAGATTTCCTTCAAAATGCCTTCTGCCCCTCCCTGTAGACTCTCCATCCGCAAACAATCACTAATTTGTGTTCCGTCATTAGGGTTCATTTTCATTTTCCAGGGATTTATGTAAATAAAATTATTCAATATATATCCTCTTTTGTCTGGGTTATGTCACTCCACGCCATCACTCTTTGATTCATCCAGGTGTGTCTACAGCCCTACCACCCTGAACACGCCCAGTCTCATCGATTTACCCACGTGTTTGCGTGTATCAATACTCCATCCCTTCTTGTTGCTACGCACTAATCCATTTTAGGAAGACACCAAAATGTATGCCTGCAGCCCCATTTCGATAGGCATTTGGTTTGGTTCCAGGTCTGGGCTATTACAAATAAAGCTGCTATGAACATTGGTATGGAGGTCTTTTATTTCTCTTGAGTAAACACCAAAGAATGGAATGGCTACATCACGTGGTAGGTGATGTTTAACTTCTTAAGAAATGCCAAATGGTTTTCCAATGTGGTTGGGAATTCCAGTTCCACTTTCTCTACATACTCGCAAATACTTCATAAGGCCAACTTTTTTCTCTCCTGATTGTAGACATTTGAATTGGTGTGTCCTGGTATTTCATGGTTGTTTTAATTGTAGTCCCCTAATAACTAATCGTGTCAAATATTTTCTGTGCTTATTTGCCATCTGTATGCTTTCTTTGCAGTGTTGGCTCACCTTTTTTATTTTTTAATGAGTTGTTCATTTTCTGATGGAGCTTGAACAGTCTTTTTGTATTCTAGATACAAGTTCTTTGCTTTCTAGGTTTTGTTTGTTTGTTTGTTTTTTCCTAGTCTGGTCTAGTCCTTTTCATTTCTTAGTGTATATGGGGGAATATAAGTTTTAAATTTTGATGAAGTAATTTTTTTTTTTCCTTTATGGATCATGCTTTGGGTGTCACTCCTGAGAAATCGTTGTCTAACTCAAGGTCACAAGGTTTTCTTTCTCTTCTTTTCTCATGCCTCTAGGAGTCTCTGAACCACCCACGATGGCCATTATTTGCTCAGTGTCTTCTGATACGAAAACCTGCCCCTTTCAGTCATATCGAATATATCATTAAAATAATAATCATTGGCTTCACAGTAGGGTCTCCTGGAAATGACTCTGAGCCTGTGACCCTGCATACTCAGCTACCCATTATGCTTTGAAGTTTGGAAACAGCACCCCAAAAACTTGACCCCTTGGGATTAACTGAGTGAACAGCCATGGGAGTTTGTAGACTATGAGAACAGCACTACTAACCATTATATGTGATAGAGCTCAATGGAATGTTGCTGCTTTCCATTACTGAGGCAGGATATGAAGGACAGGACCCAAAGGTCAATACACTTGGTCAAGTTCAAGCAGTCATCTTAACACTGGATGCTCTGACCAACAAATGATCTTATTTTCGTATTTATTATAAACTCTTGGGCCATTACCTAAAAGTTGTCCCCTCAAGGTAACGAAACCCTGGGCACCTCTTGTCTCATAGATACCCCAAATATAAATCAGAACCATGTCTCTACATGTTCTAAGGTTACAAAACAAGCCCTTCTCACAACACTCTTTATTTCCTTCGGAGTTATCAACATTACTGGTTGCAACCAAGACACACATTTCACTTTACAAAATGCCTAATGCTGGGCTCTTGGAAAAGGCATTCCATAGAACTTCCGTGTCCCTAAGAGGTCCCAATTGCTGGTTCAACTGGGAAACATGTGGTCTACTCAAAAACTCCTTTTCAAATTCTAGTCTGACAGATGAGCCTATATTTTCCCCTGTCTTTACAAATTGTCAGTCCTGTCCCCATCCCATAAAGGCTGGTGGTCAGATTGAGGGCACATATATTCTCCTGGAGCCCATTAATCATAGATTTACCCAGGAGCCATCTGATATGGGTCCCCTTTGAACCTAAACTTCCACCAAAAAATAAAAACAAAACCCTTTCGAGTGCAACAGCAGACTGGTCAGGTGACTATTGGTCAAATTACGTCTCATCAGGGGTGCTTTCATTGGTTTCTACTGTAAAGGCCCCAACCCTCCACATAAACTATTGTTTCAACAAAATATGGCAAATGCTGAGACCCACACCCTCCCAACTGGCTATCCACCTGAAAAAGAATACTCCCAGTCCCACATTCCAGATGGAATCTTCCTGGCCTGGAAGCTCATCCCTGGAAATGACATTGACTCAGATGACATCACCCCAACCCAAGACCCTCCCCTGCACGAGACAACATTATCCTGGGCACTAAAATCTCCGTCCCAACAACACCCATGGGCTGTTTCTCATAAGACGCAACTTGGACCTGGGATAGTTTTGCTTCTCTCCCTTTGTAATATCCAAAGGATTTTATTATGTTTCTGAATTTGCTGTCTGCTTAGCCTATGATCCTGGCATGCTCTCTGCTTGCTGCTATGTCCTTACACTATCGTGTCTAAAGGGATATCTGGTAGAGGTTGCTATGATATGTTCTATTATAAAAATTAATGGAGATTATTGCTTTCCTCAGAAGGCACCTGTCCTATATCAGCCAACCCCTCAACCTTTTGGGAGAGGACCACTCACCCCCCCCGCCCAAGCTCCTTCTCCTGCTACTCCCCTCCACTGTGATCTCCTGCCTTGCATCTCCAACCATGATCACTCCTTCCCCTTGGCTACACACAAATATCACTAATCTTTACATATACTTTCCTAGCTTCTCAGTTCAGATCCTCCAAGAATATACCCTCTAGACCAACCACCTTGACCTGAACCTGTTTCCAACACACTTTACAACCCCACCAAAATATTATTAAGGGCAAAAATTCCAGGTCTATTTTCCTGGCTAAAGCCATATAATTGGAAAACTTAGTTGTGGGCAGGACTGCATGGACTCTTTGTATTTCTATTTGTGTCCTGCCTTTCTACTCTCATAATAAAATAGTTTTTATGCTGTTTAGGGCAACATAAGCCCTATGCTCTAAAAATCCCCACTGTCATCACCCCAAAATTTCCTTACTGTGATATTAATATATTATGTTAAATATTACAGAGCCAATTGTGTTCATCATATTTTTCATTTTTTTAAATATTTTATGATGTTTTGACATCTTTAGGGGACTTTGCAGGGATGAGACTGCCCTTCCCAGGGAATGAAAATTCTTAGAGACAATAACAACTTATCGGGTAGCCCGCCTTTCATATATAACCAACCAATTCTGTGTCCATATCTCTGACCACTAACTTTATTTAACTCACACGTCAATCTAATGTGTCTCTTACCCTAAACTGATCCAGAGCCAGAAACCAGATAATCAGCAGCAGTCCCTAGGACCCAAGGCCTGCTGGAATTATTCAAAGGAGCAAATCCTAAGCTGTTTGGCCCTGCCTTGCCTTTCCTGCAAAACATACAATAAAGGCTGTGACCCTAGGCTTTCTCCTTGCTCCTTTCTACTTCCTGGCTGACACCCATGCTTCCTTCTGTGGCCCTGAATGGCATGCCGTGCCTCTCATTTCTAGGGGAACTGTGACATTAAGCCTCTCTTTCCATGGCATTGACCTCTCTGTATCATCACTCAACACCTTTATATATTCATCCCTGGCACAGATGACTAAAGGACTTCCTTTAACGTTTCAGCTTTTACTTGAGTTTAATTCTTTACTGTTTTTAAAAAATATCTTATTTATTTATTTGACAGAGAGAGAGAGTGCGTGAGCAAGTGCACAAGCAGGGGGAGGGGCAGGGGGAGAGGGAGATCTCAGGACCCTGAACCGAAGGCAGATACTTAACAGACGGAGCCACCCAGGCTCCCCGTTGAGTCTTTACTTTTAATTGAATTGTCACTTTACCTTTGTTTTGACAATATTTTCTATAGGGATGTCATTCAAGTTTAACAGATTTTTTTTCTTTTAGTAATTTAAAATTATCGTTCCACTGACTTCTCATTTGCATTGTTACAAAAGAATTCTCTGCCATCCTTGTCTTTGTTTTTTTGAATGTTACTTTTTTTTTTCTTTTTCCTGATTTATTAAAAAAATTTTTTTTTACTCTGGTTGTTTTTCAGATTTTCTTTATATTCCTGGTTTTGAGAAATTTGATTACTAGTATGTGCTTTTCTTAGCATTTCTTGTCTATGGATTTTATTGCACATCTTGGATCTGGAAGTTTATGGTTTTCATCAAGTTTGAAAAATTTCTAGTCATTATTTATTCAAATATTTTTTATTTCTCTCTCCCACCTTCTTCAAGAACTCCAATTATATGTATTTTGGGCCATCTGAAGTTGTCATTCAGCTCACTGACCCTTTTCCATGTTTGAAAAATACTCAAATTTTAGATTCCCTTTTTAGTATAACCAAGCGCTTTGCTATTTACAAGTTTATTTCTGAGTTGCAAAAAATTACTTCCCCCACCCACATATTTTGTAATTACTATATTCCCCCATTCAATCTTGGCAGCCACACTTAGAAAGCTCCAGGATACTTTTGTCTTGTGTCTGTAGTGAAAACCTTACCAGAACACAATAAGTGCTCCATGTCTGCCAAGCAGATGCATTTCTTTTTTTATTTTTTAAAATTCTCAACAAATAAATAATTTTATTTATTAAATTAAATTCTTTTTTCTCTTTTTGTGTTTAATTTTGGGATGTTTCTATTACTTTGTATGAAAAGTCACTGATCATTTCCTCTGCAATGTCTCATCTGCTAATAATTCTACCGCTATGAGTGTTTGTCACACATTCGTATGTAGAAACCTTAACCCCCAAAGTGATAGATTTGGAGGTGGGAATTTTAGGAGGTACTTAGGTTTAGATGAGGGTGGTCTCTTACTATGAGATGAGTGCCCTCATAAGAAGAGACCAGACAGCAGCTCTTTCTCCCCACCATAAGAAGATCAATGTCTGCAAAACAGAAAGAGGGTGCCCGTCAGACACTGAATCTTCTGGCACCTTCATCTCAGACTTCCCAGCCTCCCAGAGAGAAATCGATGTGGTTGTTTATGCCATCCAATCTATGGTGCCTTGTTATAGAAGCTCAGGCTGACTCCAACACCCACCCACTATGCATTTTATCTTAGAGATTGTGGAATCTTTCTTTAAAATTCAGATCTGAGTCTTTTTTAAATATATTTCCATGTTAATACTTACCATTGGGACATATAAAATACAGTATAATTGTTTTAACGTTTATTATGTTTAATAGTTTCATGTTTAATGAAAATTCTAAAATCTGCATCAATTCGGTATTGGTTTAATTGATTGCTTTTTCTCGTGATGATGGTTCCTGTTTCCTGCCTGCTTGCATTCCTAGTTATCTTTGATTAGATCCCAGACATTGTAAATTTTATCTTGCTGAGTGTCAAGTAATTTTGTATTCCAGTAAATATTCTCGAATTCCGTTCTAGGATGCCGTTGTGTTACCTGAAAACAGTTTGATATTTTTCTGTCTTGCTTTTAATGTTTGTCAGGCAAGGTCAGAACAGAATCTAGGGCCAATTATTCCCTAGTGCTAAGTAAGACTCTTCTCAGTACCCAGTAATTTCTGAATCCTGACATCGTCCAGCTTGGTAATAGGGAGCAAACACTATTTTCAACCCTGTGTGATGCTGGATACTCTTCCTGCTAATCTTTTCAAGTGGTTCTTCCCCTGGCTTTGCTGTTCAGTATTCTGCTGAATGCTCAAGGGGAGCCCTTTGCAGATCTCTGGAATTCTCACTTCGTTCAGCTCTCCACTTCATGGTTCCAATCCTGTAACTTCTCACCAGATGAGCCTCTCCAGACCTTCAACTCCGTCTCCTCAGCTTGGGAAGGTGGCCATGGTCGGCCTGGCGTCCCTCCTCTCTTCCACAGCTCTGGAATTCCCTCAAGGCAGTGAGCTGAGGAAGTCATAAGATTCATCATGTTTGTTTCCTATCTCTTAGGCATAACAGTTTTTTTGTCTGACATCCAATATCATGGAAACCATTGTTTTGTCTATTTTGTCTGGATTTTTTGGTTGTTTTAGACCAGAGAGCAAATCTGTTTTCTGTTACGGCCTCTTGGTTAAAAACAGAAGTCCTTGCTTACCTTCTCTCTAGCATAACTTGTAATAATGTTTCTATTTAAACACGATTACCCTGTTACCTCTTTCCTCTTCTCTGGCTTTAATTACATCACCACTTTCCTTTATGGAATTTCATTAAAAAAAAAATGTCCTATCTTTAATTTCCATGTGTTTGAACTAATTTACTTCTTTCTTTCTTCGTCATTTGTCTCTTTAGCTTCCAGAGTAAAAATACTCCCTTGCTCTAGTTCTACTTCTCTACTTTTCTGATTACTTACCCAGCTTGCAAGTTAGTACTTTGATTTAGGCAATGCTCTCTTCCTTTATTCCTTCTGTGCAGGCACAAGCAAAGAAGAACGTGTATGTGCTTGGTATAAAGTTTTGTGCTCAACCATAAGTATTTATTGATTCTACCATAGGCATCACATAAACCAAGAGAATGGCTAACACACAGATAGTATCTCCTAGGAATTTAGGGTCACATGACAATACTTCCTGTTTCTTCATATTTGTGGCACAATGTTAATTTTTAGTCACTAATGTCATACTTTCATATATACATAAAATTGTACTTCAGCATAGTAAATAAATAGAGCATCATTGTATAGATGCATGGGGTAGGACATTTTCTTTTAAAATCAGAGATTGCTGAAATTAAATGAGATAACTTACGAGTAACTAAAAGATTAATTAAATAAACGATGGCATATCCATAAAGTGGAATGTTTTAGAGATTTACAATAATGTTACAGAAAAAAAATATTTAATGACATGGAATAGTGCTCATGATGTTAAGTGAAAAATTCAGTTAAATTGGTTACATGATATGATCAATATATATTGATATGCCATTATCACAGGAAATGCTAGAAGAAACGCCATATGTCAAAATTTTAATGTTGGTTAATAGATAGTCAATTTACAGAAGATTTTCATTTCTTTTATTCTCATGTGTGTTTTCTCAATTTTAGCAGATATAATAAATTATTTGTGTTATTACCTTTTTGGTAGGAAAAACAATGAAATTTTTTTAGTTAAAATTGTTAGCACAAGGTATGGCACAATGTAAGCATTGAATGATTTTAATTTTTTTTTCTCTCTTTCATACCCTCCTCCCTTCCACTGTGTAAGTTGTTGCTTTATTACATGTTGCTTTTATTTTTACATGTTGTCTATGTATACATCTTGAATAGAGAATAAGATTATAAAGCACCTGAGTATAAGATCATAGGCTTTCTACTATTCTTAACTTCAATTAGTATAGTGCTGGAGTGGCTGGGATTCACAATGAAATCAATATATATTTATTGATTATTTGAGATATGTTTTTCTTATTTTGTCTGTATTTTTTTTTTACATTAGGTATTAAGAATTGAACAAGAAACTGATTCTCTTGAATATTTTATAGACTTTAGAGTGATGGGAAAATTTATAATATCTCTCCTTTAACTTAACCACATTTCAGAAAGTGGTAAGAACCTCTCAATTGGGAGTGAAGTACTTTTGATTATACTTGATTATTTATTTATTTTTCTTCCTTTTTCACACAAGGCTTTGGATTGGTCTTTGAAGTCATTCCAGGGATAAGGCTCTTTCTAATCTATCGACAAAATTCAATTTCTGCCTGCCATAATCCAGATGAAGGAAGAGAAAACACACGAGAAACTTGCCACTTCATGAAATAATTTCATTCTGCAGCCTAAAATCGTTACTAACCTCTGCAACACTTAATTAATTGAAATGACTCCAGCCGTGGGATTCTGTGGCAAAGAGGTTTCTAGTAGCTATATGTGATTCAACCTGAAATTCAGTTAAAACTGAAGGATACTTAAACATACATCAATGAATGAAAAATGAAGGCCCTGTTAAATTTAATCAATCATTCGCCTCTTTTTTCTTCCTCTCCTGCATCTTGTTTTTCCTCCGGGATTTAATACATTTAATTTTTTTTCTTGCTAAATAACCATTCAAAATACTTTTTGTTAGTAGACATGTAGAAAGGACCAAATGTTGATGAGATGACTATTAAACTTTATTTAGTTAAAAATACTAAAGTACATGTCTAATTCATTTCATCAAAATGTTCTCATGTGGATCAACACCGAACTAGTCTGATAAATATGGCTATTGAGAAGGGCAGTCTTATCCCTAATATCAAATTCTTGCTTAAACGGCTTTTCCCACTAAAGCATAAACCAATTTACCATATATTTATGTGTAGCTCATCAAGACTTCTAGAACTGAGACCAGGTTGAGCGTCAACAATTAACAAAACAGTCTTAGCCTTTGATATCTTAGGATAGCACCTAAAAACAAGTGACTGATTTTTAAAGCTGGAACCACTGGTATTTTGACATTTTCCTTGACAATGTCTCTTTTCTCTTCCTCTGATTTTTTTATTCTCACCTCCACGCCTGCAGTTGAGGGTTCTATTAACTTATGCCATAGCTTCCATCTTCTCTCCTTGTCTAGGACTCATACTGCTTTCCACCTAATTTATCCTTCTCGTACACTCCTCACATCACCCTCAATAAATATTTATTGCCTTAGGATAGATTCTGAAGAACATAGCCATCCATTTAAGGCCTTCTCTGATCTCTCCCAATACTTAAGTTCTACCCAACAACTCTTATTCCAATCAACGTGGTCAACTGCTTCTTCAAAAGGCTTTGCACAAATATTTCTCAAGTGCTTCAAGTCAGCTGGAAGCCATGCTGGGTCCTGGGATTTTACACTAGAAGAAGAAGAAGAAGAAGAAGAAGAAGAAGAAGAAGAAGAAGGAGGAGGAGGAGGAGGAGGAGGAGGAGGAGGAGGAGGAGGAGGAGGAGGAGGGGAGGAGGAGGAGGAGGAGGGGAGGAGGAGGAGGAGGAGGAGGAGGAGGAGGAGGAGGAGGAGGAGGAGAAGGAGGGAAGAATTCCCCTACTGCTTCCAAGGAACTAAAAGGAAAGAGATTGGGAAGTAAAACAGTGGCTCATCTTCAGCACAGGGTGATGAAGTTCTTTGGGTGGCGTGTATGTGCAGCATGCTGTATTACTACAAGAAAAGGACATAGAAGTAAGATTTTGCAGGGGCAGCACAGATAAAATCAATAAGATTTCATCATTTTCCTTGATCAGTGAAAGTGGTTATAACAGGTACATGAAAATGGATGAAGACTCAGATCTGAAGTCAGATGTGACGCGTCAAGCCTGGAGAAGACGTCATAGATGGCAAACTCGTAAACATGAATCACAACTTTTGTTTTCTCTTCTCATTGTCAGTATGTTGTTGAATATAGAGGGTAAATTGGGGTCATGTCATTCCCCTGGATCCCCCTTCCCACCCTTAGAAACTCTAAAAGAGTGGTATAATTCTGAAATTAACCAAAGAAAAGAAATGGACAAAAAGAAGGTGAAACAAAGTAAAACAAAATCCCACCTTCATGAGTTTAATTAGAAAAGGGACTCCTTACAACTGTCACTCACACTTCTTGGTTTTCTTTTTCCACTATGATCTCAAAGGAGTATACCAAATGGGCAAGGCCTTAAGACCCATTTTTTTTACATGAAGAAGTTGAAAAATTGGGACATGATCAGAGCCGCCCAAAGCATGAAGTTCCACCCATATTTGCGATGCAAAATAAAAGGCATGTGGGACTTAGCACTGAAATGTATATAACACTCACAAACGAATTTACATAGTGTGAACTTGATTTGAGACACAGATTCTGTTGCCTGGAAAGACGATTGGAATATAAAGATTGAGTGCCTCAGTGAATTTTAAGACTGGCCATGTATTTATCTCTATCTGTGCATATTTAACAAGCATCAATGAAAACCACAACCTTGTTCCATGTTATTCATTCTCTAATGGGTAGTTGTATTAAGCCAGCAGCACGGAATCTGAAGCCAACAGCAACACTTGCTTTTCGGCAACATTTGCCCTGGACAAGTGGCGTCAAAGAAAGGTGTGCACTGTGGGCAGCTTAAGCACGTGAAATGGATGAGCTGCTCAGAGGAAGGAAGCCAGGAGGGAACTGGCAAGGCCAAGCAGCAAAGTGCTTCTAAAAGAGATCAGAGGGCTCTGTTTTCTTTTTCCTTTAAATCAGACAATATTCACAGATTATACAAAGTACTGAGCAAATATAATAAAGAACTAATCAATACATTTCAACTATTCTGATACTGGGATTGTTTTGAATGGTCTAAGTAATTTTTTTTAATTTTAAAAGTCATATGACAGCATTATGGAAACTTGGAGAAACCAAGAAAAATTTATTTTGATTGCATCATCATGCACCCCCAACACGATCATTATTCATTTATGTTTATCACCTGGGATACCTTTATCATAGGCT
The DNA here is from genome assembly GCF_024610735.1 of Ursus americanus. NCBI lineage: Eukaryota > Metazoa > Chordata > Mammalia > Carnivora > Ursidae > Ursus > Ursus americanus. The sequence continues at coordinate 13,390,884 of NC_142154.1, forward strand.
TATGGTTTTTTTTTTATAATTGTAATCACAATGTCTTTAAACTTCATGTGGTGCTTTTTCACATTTAATTAGGGAAGTACTTTTCCAAGATGCCAAACTGTTTTCCTATTTAATATTTAAAGGCTGCATGATATTTACCATATTCATCTTATCATATTGGGTTTAGCACTGCAGGCTTCAGTTTTTGTTTTTATTATCTCCCTCCATTTATTTATTTATTTATTTATTTATTTATTTATTGCTTTGGCAAAATAACACTGCTGTGTTATACACACAGCTTATATACAAACTCATGGGAGTTTCCTCAGGATAGGTTCTCAGAAATATATGTTCTCTTCCAAGGGGTCTGAATACTTTACAAACATCTTTGATACCTATTGCCAAAATGATACCTGGAAAGAGCTGTTGGTTCAGAATGTATTTTTATGTATGTGTTGTTTATTTATAGTACAGATGTGTTATGGTAAAACCTAGAAGAAATGAAACAAAAATCATTATCAAAGCTAAAATACAGTAAGTAGCAGAGATAGAGAAGAAAAGAATCATATATGCCATAAAACCAAACAAAGTTGGTTTAGCAGGAAGCAAGGAAATTATCAAAGACCATTGAGATTATATCAAAAGGACCCAAAGATGGGGCAATTTGAGCATTAAGGAAAATGCAGTGAGTTTTCATGACCTTCCTTGGACCAGCATCCAATCCAGAGTAATTCATTCTATTTCCTTATCATATCTTCTTTTCATCCCTGACACGTTTGAGGAGCCCTGGCCAGTAATTGCATGACTTACACTTGAAACAAAAAAATAAATCCATTAAAAAGTCATTAGAGAATTTAGAATTTAGTGCATAAAAGTCACTTTCAAATTTGATATGTGGGGCCAGGCAATAGCTATCTTGAGGAAACCATAGCTTTTTACGGCTCTGAGGTAAACACCATCGGTTGCCTATCTTCAACGGTCTCTCCTTGCTAATCTAAGCTACATATGAATTTATAATGTTGCATCTTCTAATAAAGAGCTGTGCTTAATCACTTGCTGTCAAAGTGTCTTCGACTAAGGAACCCAAATTGTTCTGGACTTGTTCTAATGACATTGAAGACATGTTGGGAGACCTTGCCATGCCTTCTCCCGTGTGCTGTCCTAATTTATCCAGCAGCATCCCAGAGTGATTCTGAGGATGGTAGGACCAACAGGACTGGTGTGATGCAGTGTGTGGTTCAGAAACTTGGGTGTTCATCAGAATCAGCTAGAGTTCTTATTAAAACACAGACTGTTGGACTCCATGCCCAAACATTCTGGTTCAGGATGTCTGTGGTGACCTAGAGTCCATTGAGGAGAGCATAGCCCTCTGAGAAGATGAGGCTAATAGTCCGTACATACTAGTGCAAAGTTTCCCATAGAAGAATGTGGATTTCTCACAAGCTCCAGGAGGATGCTGACGCTATGCTATCAGTCCAGGGACCACACTTTGAGAACCAACAATGGGGTGGTACGAATAGCCTCTAAGTCAAAGGAACTTGAGTTTCAAACTCAGACTCTACCATTTATAGTTGACATGATCTGAGCTTCGAATGTCCATGCATCAAAGGGAATTCTAGCAGAAACATTGTTAAGAGTATTATTACATCACAGGAACAAAGTTTCTAAATTTCATGGATCTCTGAAAGCAACCAGTACTTCTGCCTGCCTGTTGACCTTGAGGCCAAGCTGGGGCTACAGCGGGCATGACCTGCGGAATTGAATCCAATATTGGAATATTTAGCATGACCTCGGCCTATCATCTGAGTTTGATTTGGTTTTCCAAAACAAAACAAAACAAAACCTCGACAAGTGGAATCATCTCCCCACCCATACCAACCTCCGGGACCATCTTACCTCAGCTTGCTTGAGGGTCTCGCCTCCCGATACTCAGGCCACGTTCATGTCCCTGGAGGTTCCTGAAAGCCCCTGATCCCCCAAGGAGGCAGAGGCACAAGGTCAAGTTCATGGAAGCCACCTACACGGACACTTGCAAGTCTCCTAATTGAGCACAGGCAGCTGACACTTGACCAGTTGTATTACAATGACAGGAACGTGGTGGTCCCTCCCCATAACATTTGATCTTTAACCAATTAGAGTGAAACTCTCCTCTTGCCTACATGCCTTTTATGTCTTTCAGTTCATCTTAGAGTTTTAGGTTCAATGCTGCCTTTGGGTTTTCTTTTAAGTTTTAAGAGTTTTTTTTAAGGTTGTTGAACTATCCATTAAGCTCAAAAACAACGTGTTCGTAACAACACAACATCCTTGTCCACTCTGAAAAACCTTCTCCATGCCCACCTGTTCCTCAAAGCACTGCCCCTTGTAGTAATCACCTAACCCTTTGTCTATGACTACCCTGCATCCATCCCTATTGTTTTGGCCCATGCAGTCCCATATCATGCTTTCATCTGGAAGCTTCCTGTTGAGAGCTTTTGTTCTTTGGGCATATTATAATACTCCTTACGTAGTTCGGGGCACATTGGTGCTGTGGGGAATAGCAGTGATCTTAATAAGGACAAACAGTAAATAACAAACATGACAATAGATACAATATCCTATGACAACTCAGATCTCAGAATCAGCCCTGCAAGCCGAGTCCTTCGGGACTGGTCCAAAGCACTTTGTGAGAAATGGCAGCAGTGGGCTCTCTGCAAGCTTTTAATCGGACCTGCACCGGGGGTCCCCGACCTAGTCTGTGATACGGCAGAAACGCGTGGTTCTGCCGAAGACAAATGCAAGGCCACACTCTGTGTTAGGCAACGCTCTGGGCTGGGTGCTATAAATAATAATAAAGATAAATAATAAAAAAAGTGAAATGTTTTAAATGAAAGGGGATGCACTGTGAACTTAACACACTGGCCCTTTAGCCTTTCTGTTAACAAGGTAATCTGATTGCCATTGATTTTTTTCACCTCTGTTACTAAGAAGGTGATGAAATGCTGTCCACACAGATGTATTGAATCAGATACTAAACAAAGAGCAACATAAAGAACAATTATCAGCAACCTTGCTTTCAGCCTGCTGATTATGACATTACTAGAAGACAAGGTCTGGGTGACTTAAAAAATGAAGCAGGAGGAAGGGTGTATAGATAAAAGGAATGAATGCAGGTAAGTTTCTTCTGAATAGACACATGTTCATTTCAGAAGAATTTCACAAGAAGCTTTGTCTCTGCTCCCTAGCTTTAAAAGGGCCCATTTCTACTTCCGCAGTTTACTGATAGGCATTCCAGTGTGATCTAATTAACTACGTTTATTATGCCACAGAGAAAATGGCACGGTAGAGATGAGTCACTAATGCACATTTTTTTGCTGTATAGATTGTGGCTGGGTATTGCACAGAAAGAATCGTTTATTGGCCCATTGGGGTTCTCCAAGGAGCCCCCAAGAGGGAAGTAAGACCCTAAAATACTCTGAGAGAAAGGCCACACTTATGACCTGTCGATGAACCCCACAGATGGTTTGTGATGAGTGATTAGGACACCTTGCTTGAAATGTATGGCCAGGGTGGAATTCACGTGTGAATGCTCACTTCACAGCCTAGGCTGAAATAATTTCCTAATCTCAAATCTTTCCAGGTTTCTTTTTCTTATTTCATTTTCGTTAGCCCAGTTGCTAAAAGTCCATGGTAAAGATGTGTATGTCTCAGCAATTTTCATACCTTTGACCATACGCTTTTGCCTAAATGAGAACGCCTCTGTTATCTTACTATCTTTGATGACGTGTGCTTCTGTGCCAATACCTCATCACGGCATTTTCTCAAGGGCAGTGCTCCAATTCTTCTGCCCTGACCAACTCTGGCAGCCATCACTAATTGACTGTGAAAGTGGAAAATGCGGTGGTCTGAAGAGATCACTTCTTGGAAACTTCAGTATGGTTTGGGAAAGGTAGTCAACTGAAGCAAAAACAGCTCGATAGTGTGATCAGGCCGTATGGTGGTTCTAAGACAATATAGAAAAACCCTAAAGGAAACCACCGGTCACTGCAATTGACGACCATAACTTCGAGGCGAGGGTGGAACGCATCAATGAAAATAGCAGAATTAGAATCGTTGGCCCTAATGCATCACATCATTCTCTTCAGCCTCTGTCATGCAAAAGTCTGGTAGAAATTAGGCTTAACAAGAGCGGAAGACACAGAAGGAGGTGTAAAAAGTCAGAAAAAGTCAACTCCAAGTAGGGTGGATAGTAAGCGAGGAGGAACCCTGGAGAAATGAAAAAACATGGCTATTTTGAAAGTCAGGGTGAAAGCAGAAAACCCTTCTTACATATGACATTTTATATGACACCTTGTCCTTACACGAATTGTATTCAGGGTGGCAGACGTTACCGGCCACGGTGGGGCAGCAGGGTAGAGGGGGAAGTCCTTTGGGAGAGCAGTGGCAGAGAACTTGAGCACGGCTCAGAATCACTTGGAAGGTTTGTTATAGGGATTGCTGGATCCCACTCCCAGAGATCCAGATTTATATTTCTCGCAAATTCTCACGTGTGACCTGCGCTGCTGGTTATAGAAATATCTTCGAGGTATTTGTGAGCTTTAAGGCTTTTGTCGGGGGAGATGTCTCTGACGTCTGCTCATCTGGTAGAAGTCCCAAACAGCCAAGGTTTGATTTAAAATATGAAGTGTTACAGCTTTCTAGCTTGTGAATTCAGATAAATGACTAATGCTAAATGTCAAAATGCAAAATAATACTACTTTCTCCACAGATTAAATGAGATATATAAAGCAGTGTAACCCTGAGTTGAGCAAATATATAAGATCTGCTTCCCTTACTCTTCTTTCTTTGAAGTACAGATGTCTAGCTCTTGGGGAGGAAATGGGGTCCAGTGGAGAGAATGGAGACTAGTGGATTCCGTCACAATACAGAAGATAATGACTCATCTCAGAACTGTTAATAAAAATTGTTTCATGGGCTAGAGCTTCCCCTGGGATATTGCGGATGGCCAGTGGGATTCAGAAAGGCAAGGGACTTCAGTAAGTATTAGTAAGCTAGCTATAGTTGGAATTAACTGTTGTATTTTACGTAAAAGTTATTGCACTAACGACATTAATGGTGACACGCGTATGTTTATTTCTCAAGGGGCATTTTAACCCATCTTGGATGTTCACACAATTTTAAAACCAACAGTTTACAAACCTCAGACATGCTAGGGCAGGGGCAGAGAGAAGACACACTCATACAGGATTGTTTGAAATATAAGTTGACTCAACTAATAGGGGAATGTATATCAAAAATCTTGCAAATTTCACACATTATGACTCAGAAATTTCAGCTTGGGAAACATAGCATAAGGAAAATCATAACGATAGAAGAAAACAAAGATTATGCGTAAAGAGAATCATTAAAGCATTATTTGTATTATCCCCCCCAAAAAGGAAAGCAGAATAAAAGGGAAATGATAAAGTCAATTATAGCCCATGTTAAATGAGAAAAAAAAGTGCAAAATATATTTAGAATAAGATCACAGCTATGAAGAAGGATATCACTGTTTGTTTGTTTGTTTTTTCCTCATCTTGCCCATATCCATAAGCATGACCTTGATTCAGTGGTTCTGAGACAGGGCTGACTTCGCTGTGCAGGGGGCATTTGGCCCTGTAGGGATACTTTTATCTTCACAGTTGGGGAGAGAATGATGCCGGCATCTAGTGGGCTAGAGGTGCTGCTAAATGTCCTATCATGTACAGGGCAGCCCCCACAACCAAGACTTCTAGCTCAAAATGTCAATATGGCTGAGGTTGAGAAACGACCTCAATCAAATTCCATACTTCTCTAAATGTGTTTGCTAGTATCTAAAAATCAAAAACAATGATATCTTGGGTGGCTCAGTCGTCTGAGCGCTAGTCTTGGTTTCAGCTCAGGTCATGATTTCATGGATGGTGAGACTGATGGAGCCCCATATTGGGCTCTATGTTAAGTGCTGAATCTTCTTGAGATTCTCTCCCTCTGCCCTCACCTCGCTCGTGCTCGCTCTCTCTCTCTATTTAAAATAAAATAAATAAAATCTTAAAACAAAACAAAACAAAAATGCCTACCAAATTGGATTGTTTGGAGGAATTAAATGAAATGATCTCTGAAGAAAATTTGGTCTGGCTTTAAGTCAATTCCCAGTGAAACTTCATACGATTTATCTATCACTATTCCACCATTTTTTAAGAAACAGAAAGGAATGGTAGCAAGTAAATGACTTATCCTTCCTTCAACTTTTCAATTTTTTCCAAACTTTCTCCCATAAGCATAGTTATATTAAAAATATACATTTAAAATATTGTTTTTATTTTTATTTTTTTAAAGAAAGAGAGAGAGTGAGCATGTATGAGAGGTGGGGAAGGGCAGAGGGAGAGGGAGAGAAAAATCTTAAGTTGGCTCCACAACCAGCTCATGACCCTGAATAAGGTCATGACCTGAGCCCAAATCAAGAGCTGGACACCTAACCACCTGAGCCACCTAGGTGCCCCTTAAAATATTGTTTTTAAAAGAAGAAAAATATTGTTGTGAAGTTAATAACCACAGGTACATTTTTTCTTATTATTCAGGAAGTGGGGAATTTGAGGAGTTATTTGGTAAGAACAACTTAGCAAATATCTTTTTCATTTTGACAATCATCCAACTGTTATAATATAACCAGTGAAGTTTGCCAGCATCTTGTACTCAACGAAAATGATTTATTTGCAAGTTAAACTTTGAGATAATGAAGATTCTGAGCATGCCAAAGAGGTACTTTGAGGCACCACTTATGCAAAAGAATTCCCGTTATAAGAATAGTGATTGGTTAATGGTCCAAAAGAAATAATAATAACGCCAATTGATTGAGGATTTGCAATGTTCTTGGGGGCTGACCTTGGAAGAAAGGTGAAGTAGTACTTATTTTTGAGGAGAGACAAGTGTATAGACATGGGGAAAAAGTCTTTCCATTTTCTCGAATCTAACGCTACAGAGTCTAATTATTATTAAGAATGGAATTGTGGGGGTGCCTGGGTGACTCAGTCAGTTAAGCATCTGACTCCTGATTTCGGCTCAGGTCATGATCTCCAGGTGGTGAGATCGAGCCCCGAGTCTCACTCTTTGCTGGGTGTGGAACCTGCTTAAGATTCTCTTTCTCCCTCTCCCTTTGACCCCCCTCTCAAAAAAAAAAAAGGAAAAAAAGAAAAGAAAGAATGGAATTGTGGGGAGTAAATAATTTTTCCTCCATCCTTCTGAGTTCTTAGCTGAAACCCCTGTAATAAAAACCAGATTAACAAGAGAAAAATGAGCAGAAGTTGAGTAGCATGTATATCTCAATGACATAACGGAGATACCCAGGAAAAAATGAGTAACTCAAGAAAGTGACTTTAGAATTCAGGATTAAATACCATCTTATAGGGAAAGGGGATGGGGGAGGTTGGCCTCTTAGGGGAGAGTAAGGATTTTGGGGAAAGGAGATTTTTAGGAAAGATGAAGGGACCTTAGAAGAATTGATAGGGACATAATAGTTTGTGACAAACTTTATCTGGGTGTGGTGTTGACTTCTAGTTGCCTCTCTTGTGATTAAGAATCAATCAACACCAGAGCCTGATGGTTTTCCCGGGGAATTCTACCAAACATTCAAAGAAGAAATAATACCTATTCTCCTAAAGCTATTTCAAAAAATAGAAACAGAAGGAAAGCTACCAAACTCGTTCTATGAGGCCAATATTACCTTGATCCCCAAACCAGGCAAAGACCCAATCAAAAAGAATTTCAGACCTATTTCCCTAATGAATATGGATGTCAAAATCCTCAACAAGATCCTGGCTAATAGAATCCAACAGTACATTAAAAGGATTATCCATCACGACCAAGTGAGATTCATCCCTGGGATGCAGGGGTGGTTCAACATTCACAAATCTATCAGTGTGATAGATTTTATCAACAAGAAAAGAGCCAAAGATCATATGATCCTCTCAATAGATGCAGAAAAAGCATTTGACAAAATACAGCATCCTTTCCTGATTAAAACCCTTCAGAGTGTAGGGATAGAGGGTACATTCCTCAATCTCATAAAAACCATCTCTGAAAAGCCTACAGCAAATATCATTCTCAATGGGGAAAAGCTGGAAGCCTTTCCCTTAAGATCAGGAACAGGACAAGGATGCCCACTCTCGCTGTTATTATTCAACATAGTACTAGAAGTCCTTGCAACAGCAATCAGACAACAAAAAGGGATAAAAGGTATCTAAATCAGCAAAGAAGAAGTCAAAATGTCTCTCTTCGCAGATGACATGATACTCTATATGGAAAACCCAAAAGAATCCACTCCCAAACTACTAGAAGTTATAGAGCAATTCAGTAAAGTGGTGGGATACAAAATCAATGCTCAGAAATCAGTTGCATTTCTATACATGAACAATGAGACTGAAGAAAGAGAAATTAGGGAATCCATCCCATTTACAATAGCACCAAAAATCATAAGTTACCTTGGAATTAACTTAACAAGAGACATAAAGGCTCTATATTCTAGAAACTACAAATCACTCTTGAAAGAAATTGAAGAAGACACAAAAAGATGGAAAAATATTCCACGCTCATGGATCGGAAGAATTAACATAGTTAAAATGTCCATGCTACCCAGGGCAATCTACACTTTCAATGCTATCCCGATCAAAATACCAATGACATTTTGAGAACTGGAACAAACAGCCCTTAAATTTGTATGGAACCAGAAAAGGCCTTGAATCACCAAGGAACTGTTGAAAAGGAAAAACAAAGCTGGGGGCATCACAATGCCAGATTTCGAGCTGTACTACAAAGCTGTGATCACAAAGACAGCATGGTACTGGCACAAAAACAGACACATAGATCAATGGAACAGAATGGAGAACCCAGAAATGGACCTTCGGCTCTTTGGGCAACTAATCTTTGATAAAGCAGGAAAAAACATCCAGTGGAAAAAAGACAGTCTCTTCCATAAATGGTGCTGGGAAAAGTGGTCAGCTACATGCAAAAGAATGAAACTTGACCACTCTCTCACACCATACACAAAGATAAACTCTCAATGGATGAAAGACCTCGATGTGAGACAGGAATCCACCAAAATCCTAGAGGAGAACAGAGGCAGCAACCTCTACGACATCGGCCACAGCAACCTTTTTCATGACACATCTCCAAAGGCAAGAGAAACAAAAGATAAAATGAACTTGTGGGACTTCATCAAGATAAAAAGCTTCTGCACAGCCAAGGAAACAGTCAAAAAAACTAAGAGGCAGCCCACAGAATGGGAGAATATATTTTCAAATGATACTACAGATAAAAGACTGGTATCCAAGATCTACAAAGAACTTCTCAAACTCAATACACAAGAAACAAATAAACAAATCATAAAATGGGTAGAAGATATGAACAGACACTTCTCCAATGAAGACATACAAATGGCTAACAGACACATGAAAAAATGTTCAAAATCATTAGCCTTCGGGGAAATTCAAATCAAAACCACACTAAGATACCACCTTACGCCAGTTAGAATGGCAAAAATTGACAAGGCAAGAAACAACAATTGTTGGAGAGGATGTGGAGAAAGGGGATCCCTCCTACATTGTTGGTGGGAATGCAATTTGGTACAGCCACTCTGAAACACAGTGTGGAGGTCCCTTAAAAAGTTAAAAATTGAGCTACCCTATGACCCAGCCATTGCACTACTGGGTATTTACCCCAAAGATACAGATGTAGTGAAGAGAAGGGCCATATGCACCCCAATGTTCATAGCAGCTCTGTCCACAATAGCTAAGGAGCCAAGATGCCCTTCAACGGATGACTGGATTAAGAAGTTGTGGTCCATATATACAATGGAATATTACTCAGCTATCAAAAAGAACGATTTCTCAACATTTGCTGCAACATGGACAGCACTGGAGGAGATAATGCTAAGTGAAATAAGTCAAGAGAGAGACAATTATATGGTTTCTCTCATCTATCGAACATAAGAACTGGGAAGATCGGTAGGGGAAGAAAGGGATAAAGAAAGGGGGGGTAATCGGAAGGGGGAATAAAGCATGAGAAACTATGGACTCTGAGAAACAAACTGAGGGCTTCAGAGGGGAGAGGGGTGGGGGAATGGGATAAGCTGGTGATGGGTGGTAAGGAGGGCACGTATTGCATGGTGCACTGGGTGTTATACACAACTAATGAATCATCAAACTTTACATCAAAAAAAATTAAAATTAAAATTAAAAATAAAAAAATAAAAAAATAAAAATAAATAATAAAAAAAAAGAATCAATCTTCCCTGATTGATGAAACTCCCAGGGAGGAGACTTATTATCATTATGTTCCTCTCGGAGGATTTATCTTTAGGCACATAAGGAGAGTTCAGAGAAAGCCTCTCCTGGCATTTGCTGGTTTTCAAAGCACCTTACAGCTCAAAATAATGAATATACCAGAACGGCACATTTTGGGGTGACATCGTCTTCTACCCTTCAGAATTCTGACATAATCCTCTGTTTGTCCAGAGGACCTTAAGGAAACTCAAGCCGTAGCAACAGCACTCTGAGGCCAGTCGATGGTGACTAGAGTTAGGATTCAGGCCCTGGATGAGAACAACGGCTCCAGTCAATTCCAACCTTAGAAAGTAGGTAGGCGGAGTGATAGAAGGGGCTGGGGACGATTTCAAGGAGAGAATTTCCCAAATTATAAACAAGTGCTCCTGAGACCCTGGGAGGGAGGCTGTGTGGAACTGGCAAGCGTCCTGTAGACCAGGCTGTGGGCTTGCTGTCCCCAACCTAACCTTGTATGGGCCTGAAGAATCCACTCAAAAGAAAACCCACTGCGGGAGCAGGACCACCGACAGCGTTTGTCACGTAGGTATATTGCGTCTATGTGGATTTCCACGTTAGTTTTGTCTGTCTTCGTTATGGAGGAAGTAGGGAGAAATATTTGAAAAAACAATTTTTTTTCATGGAATTTAAAGGGAACACAAAATGCAAATAACACAAAGCTTGAAGGAAATTTTGCTTGCGCAATTTCCACATCACCTTCACCAAGCTAACCAACCCTGTGATTTTGGACAGGGTTATGGCAAGTACTCGAACTTCTGGGTAGCGATCCAAGTCCAACCTTCAGCCTTATGGAAGCTCCTCACTAAATATTAGGGTTAGAAACTGCCTTGTCTCGGGGTGGCCTTTGATAGGGAAGCTCTGGAAAAATGCAGGTCTACACGGGGAAAGGCTTTTTATTATTTTTTTTTTTAAGCAAATAAAACCCCAGAATGGATTTTCTTTCCAAGATGTGTTTTTGTTTTATCACAATGACCTTTCTAAGAAAAGATGAAGCCAGCCTCAGGTAAAAAGAAATGGCCACATTTCATCTACAGTTAGCCTCCATGACCCCTGAAGTTGGTTTTTCTATCTGCACCTCTTTTCATGCACCATTTCTCCTGGTGTCTAATCAGGGACACTCGGTGCATGAGCAAGGCCAGATTGGAACTTTGACTTTTATAAAATAGCCAGTAAACAAATTCTGTCCCACTTTAATTGGTGATATTATTCCCCTTTTTTTAAAATACCACAGAGCATTGATAAACTGGCAGAATTAACAGAAGGCAGAGTAAAGGACAGTCAAATGGCATCATGAAATCAGGCCCCATTACCTGTCGGACGTCCTCAGCTCTCATGTATGATATTACAGAAGTATTTGTATGTAACATATAGGTAGATAAAAATACACACGACCACCCACTTTCGTGTGTTTGCACACATGCGCAATATCGTCTCCGCTTCCCCCCCCCCCCCCCCATCTCTAACACAAAAGTCAAGAGGTTTAGGAGCACGTACAAAAAAAGAGATTTCTAAGAGAGCAGGCGATTGGGCCGGGGTCATTCGAAAGGGTAATTATTGTTAAATGTCAGGTTAACTCTGAAGGCCTCAGCTCGTCCAACTGAGAGCAGATTAGCCCAGATGGAGACATTTTCAACACGGTGCTGTCTGGCCAATCAGAGACAGCTGGGATTAGCCAAATACCTTCTCTCATCTGCTTGCTCACAGAAAGGTCAGTTTCTGCTCATTGCTTCTCTTTTAAGAGGTGCTTTTTTTTATTTATGGCAGCCGTGTGCAGGAAATCAGGTCCCTTTTATCAGTGAATTAAATATTCAACATCTAAAACCCACTTTTTGAGAGTCAACTTCATTCACTTTCAAGACCACTTTTATCTTTTTTTAAGTGCCGAAGATATACCGGGCGTGTGTACGCGGTGCACATCTCACCCCCAGGCCTCCTGCTAGGCTAGAGGTCTGCCTGTCGTGTTTTGCGTATTTTTGAAAGCTTACTTGTTTCATTTCATGCATTTTCTTCTTTAAGGGCGCCGGTTTATGTTTCCTATCATTTTCTTCATAAAAAGAAGAGGGGAAAATGAAACTAACCCTGGAGTGCTCTAAAAGATAATCTGTTTTTATGTACAGCTTTCTCTCCCCCAAGCAACGTCAATGAGCACTGCATAAAAATCAGTGACAAAATGAACAGTAAGAAAAACAAAGATCATGGATTTGTGATTCTTCAAACTGTGGTGTCTGTGCATATGTGTGTGTGTAAACACAAACACACACACATTCTGTAAATTATCCGTGGGGGGGGGCAGATCTGTATTTGCTAACCATATAATTTAATATATTTATATATGAATATGTGTGTATTCTTAGGAGAAATATGTGGTAGCACTTCTAGATGCCTCTTAAAATGTAGTTATTTTCCCATTTTAGGATGCAATCAATGTGAGACAGTAGAACACTCATCTTCTAAAGAATTTGTTGTAAAAGCTGAATGAGAACGCTGTAAGGAAACCCTTTGCCTTGTTGCTAATATGAACCTGTTTTCGTTATGTTGCTTTAAGTCAGCCCTGCCCCAACTGGTTTTATGAAAGTGAAGATATTTTCAACAATACGACAAAAAGATAGTAAAACGGAGTCTTTAATCTGGAAAATTTACTGCAGTTTTACTTAATATAGTTACTTTAAACAAATATTAGGGTAAGAGGCACAAGGTGATCATTAATAATGATTAATTCCTTGTAAGAGTATCGGCTGTGGTTAAGCCACATCACATTCTTATTCTATAATAATAGACAAAGCGATATTTCAAAAACCCTAGGACCTAGAACACCCAGATCTTGGCTTCTTCTTCTTTTTTTTTTTTTTTTTAAGATTTTATTTATTTATTTGAGAGAGAGAGAGACAGAGTGAGAGAGCAAGCATGAGAGCTGGGGGGGGCAGCAGACAGAGGGAAAAGCAGACTCTCTGTTGAGCAGGGAGCCTCTTCAGGGCTCGATCCCAGGACCCCAGGATCATGATCTGAGCCCAAGGTAGATGTTTAACCAACTGAGCCACCCAGGTGCCCCCAGATCTTGTTTTTTAATGCCATTCTCCAATGAAAGGAGCCAGGGCTCCTTGGAGAAATGTCTGATTGGAGGACTAAGGCAAAATCCAAGACAAAGCTATAGAGCTAGAAAAGAAGAACTCAAAAAATTACCCCATACTGATCGTGGTATATCAAAAGAACACAAGAGTCAGCAGGAAGGGTGCCCAGCGGTCGGAACTGGAACAATTTGACCAACAAAAGAAAGTACTGTGGGATTATAACTCAAGTTTTAAGAGGAATATCCATGAGCCATGTCAATATAAGTAAATTATTGATTCAATAAATAAGTGGGAGACAACAGAAAAATCTCTTCTGGAGAAGCATTCCAAATAATTTATGTAAATACTTCATTACCAACATGGGGAGCATAACACTTCATCCTTCAGTCTGCGGTGTGCCTCTGACTTCCTTCCATCAGCCCAGTAAGGAAAGGGTGGAAAATGAGTAGCTTTACAGTGGGGAAGCCTGACAAACTACCTCCGCCGGGTGACCATGGTTAATAACAGTGGTGAAGCATATTGATATGGTGTCATGAGAATGGCCTTTACTTCCTCGGTGTTCTTCCTGCCAGACACATACAACCTCAGTCTAACGATGAGAACAACAGCAACAAAAATCACACACACATCTCAATTTCAGAAAATTCTACAAAATACCTGGCCAGGACTCCTCAGAGCTTTCAAGGTCATCCAAAGCAAAGAAAGTCTGAGGAGCTCTCACCACCCAAAGAAGTCTATGGAGCCATTAACAGCTAAATGTAAGGTAGTGTCCTGACTGGGTTCCTTAAACAGAAGAAGGACATTAGGGGGAAAATAGGGAAATCTGAATCAAGTATAGTGTTTCGGTTAATAATAATGTATCAGTATTGGCTTATTAACTGTGACCAATATACCATATTGATGTAAGATGTTAATAAGAAGAAAAACTGGGTGTGGGATAATCTGTACTACCACCAAAATAATTCTGAAAATCTGAAACTGCTCTGAAAGAAAAAGTGTATTAAAAGAAATTTAAGTTAATATCTTTAAAAGTAAACTCAAATCATCTCAAGTGGTTATATTCTTCAGTGTTTTCAAATCACTTAAATACTCAAATCGCATTAGAATGGAACAAATTACTAGGGTTCTTAAAAGAAAAAATGGAGTGTTGAAGAGCAATCTTGAGAATTCAAAGAAGGTACTATGACCACGCTTTAAAAAAATCAACTCAAACTCTTAAGTCTTAACTTCTAAGGAAAATCCACTTAAACTCCAAATAATGAATTTCTTCAAAAATGACCATTCCAGCCGCTATGATCCACTCGAACCCTGCTCCCACGTGTGGGCTCTTTCTTATCCCCTCCACTCTGGATTTGGACCTGAAATTTGGCCAATGTGGGTCTTCAGTCTAAAAGGCCAGCCTGGGAAATGCAGAAAGAGTTAATACAAATACAAACATAATCTGTGAAATCCTGGCTGGTTTCCCTTTTCCAGCTTGGCACTAATAATACAGAGCGCACCATGCCAAGACACCAACCAGATCATGCATGTAACACACCCATAAAATGTTCCACCCGATTTTTCCGCCATTAATGAAGTAACGCAAGTAGAAGCACATTAGATTCAGTGGTTGTGAATAGTTATTTCAATGCTTTATCCATTCAGGGGTATTCATCACTTTCATGTCAAACTTCAACCAATTATTTCTCATTTTATTAATAATAATTGTGCTTCCAGTTGCTACATATGCTCAATTACTAAATATGTATGTCTGATGAACTACACATGCAATTTTCTAAATATCTTCAGACTGTTGATTCTCAAGAGTGGTCAAATGGGAATACATTTTAATGTCCATAAGACACATTTATTTCTAGCTCTAAATAGTAGCAGCGTTATTAGTCCTTCAACTTACATTGTGCTTTGGAGCTAAATGCATCTGGCTGTTTTTGTCTTTTTCAGAGAGATGAGTTTGTTGCCAATTTTACACCTAGAGATTAAATTACGTAATGACTCTGATGTTAAGAAACTCACAGACTTTAAGACTTTTCTTTTAATGATGCTTCAGTAGCAATAGAAAAACAAGATCTCAAAGAAGGAGTTCACTTACGTAATTCTCATAAGAAAGCTGGTTAGTTTCGGTTCGCACAAGAAATAGAAAATTCCTGAGTTTGCCCATTGCTCTCTGGTAGCAAAATAAAACCATAGAGAAATATCTTTTAAGGCAATAAAAGGAAGGTGTCTCCTAGTACAGACATATTTCAATTGTTATTGTTTTCTGAACTGACTGGATGATACTGGATAATAATGGGGATATTTTTGACAGTGTCTTATTTATGTGTCTCTGGATGGGTTTGTGTCTGAGTGTGGGTTAGTTTCAGTGGCACAAATCCGAGTAATATGTAAGGTTAATACGGTTGAAATGAATTCGTTTACTCCCCAAATGCATTGATTTCTAGATTCCGATAAAGCAACTTTAAATTGCTCACCCACCACAGAGAGTTATTTATATAGGAAGCAGGATATAAATGCAAAACAGGATTATAAAAATAGGATTCTGGAGGGAAAAAAAAAATGAGCTCAGTGTTGTTTTTTGAGCCACCCAAGTTGCAAAGTTGTTCAGCAAATGCATATTAATTTACTGCAGAAATAATAAATGAAATATTTCAGCATGTGACCTTTCGGGTGCAAATATCACTGGAGGTAAATTCCCTTAACATGGGAATAGAATTTCTGCAGGACTTTACTGAAGACCGTGTGTTTGGCAACTTGGGTTTAGCGTAACAATCTCTGAAACTAAAATATAATGGGAGTAGATTGATGTTGACTTGTATAACCATGCTATTATTTTGATTTCAGAAATTCATGTAAGGACAATTGACTAAAATGTTTGATATCAGCCTGATGATTCTCAGATGAGACCCAACAACTGTCCCCAAAGACTTATTGATCACATCCTATATGCCAAACCACTTATAGGTACTGAAGAACTAGAAAAATCCATTTTGCCTCGAAAAGGCTCAGGACATCCTCTGTGTTATTGTAGCATCTAAACAGTTGTAATTCATGCATTAATTGCTTCATTAATCATGTAATACATTTCTATCTCTCTAGGTTATATGCTCCCAGAGAACAAAGTTCATTCCTTTTTCTGTTATCTCCAGTGCATAGCAGAGTGTCTAGCACTTAGGAAACATTTAAGAAGTACTTGCCTGAATATAAAAGAATAAATAAATGGGAAACTCTGCTAGTTGTGAACACAAAATACCTTCTCCTTTTTTGTTTTTTTTTCTCACTACCAAAATACTGACAATAGTTCCCCTGAAAAATGTGTCCTAGCCTTCCTTCTCACTTCCAAGTGGTTGTGGGGTTTCTTGGAAAGTTCTTATTCTTGCTGCCAGGTTAGAAATAGAGCAACTGGGCAGGCTAGAAGACACACTGATCCCCGGGACCTGTAGTATGAAAATGAAAGTCCGGCTTTAGGAATGAAAAGCAGAAACAAACAAACAAACCAAAAGCAACACCAACAACATCAAAAATATACATGGAGCCCAAAAACATACCGTGGAGCCCCCTGACCAGCAATGAAGGGTCTACTTCCAGACTCCTTTGGCATAATAGAAAAATAAACTTCCAGCTTATTCAAACTTCTATTTCCTGTTCTGCTACTAGTAGTAGCTCACGGACTTTTTCTTTTCTTTTTTTTTTTTTAAGATTTATTTATTTGAGAGAGAGACAGGGAGAGTGAGCAGGGGAGAAGCAGAGGGAGCAAGAAACAAGCAGACTCCTTGCTGAGCGGGGAGCCCAACGTGGGGCTCGATCCAGGGACCCCAAGAGCCAGAATCAAGAGTTGATCGCTTAACCAACATAGCCACCCAGACGCCCCTCAACAGAATGTTTCTGATTGGTTCAGATCATTACAAGTTCCTATTGCTAAAATTTGGCATGTAGAGCATAGGAACTAATTCTATCGAGAGCAGTGTGTTACTTCTTTACTCCACAATTGAAGTCCTTTATGTTGATTGAGTTAAATCCATGATTCCCCACTCAGGGTGTCTCCTCTCCCCCACCCCAGGTATCTGAAAATGTGAGGAGGTACTGGGAATATTTAATTGTCCCAACTGGAGGGTGGGAGTGTGACTACCAGTATTTAGTGGGTAGAGGCCGTGTCTGCTGCTCTTGTCTCACAGTGCATAGGACAGAGCCCTACAACAAAAAATTTATCTAGACCAAAATGTTAACACTGCCAAGATTAAGAAACTCTGGGTTAAATCTGTTCTTAATTAAGTTGCCTACACAGACCACCTAACCTTTAACTATTGATTAATGTTTGCTTTTCAATGGGAGCCTGTTTGTTGATTTTGCCTCCACAGAAAATTGTCATGTTACTCAAATCTTGAAGCAAAATTTATTAAATAAAAGCATATTTTACTTTGTGTGACTAGATGGGAGGGTGGGTAATATACAAAGTATTGGCCCAGTGAATTTTCCTACATAAAAAGTAGAGCATATGAAGAAGCATGAGAAAGTGCCAAGTAATTAAATGGGTCAGTGTCATAGGCACAGCAGCTAAGCAAATTAGGTTGCAGCGTAAACTAAAGATGGTTATGCAGGTTGGTGAACTTCTGTTTGGAAATGAAGCCATAGTTGAATTGGAAATCGAGACATTGGAATAAGATGTCTACTACGGGGAAGTGGGTAATATTGAAAAAAGTCCTTAGTAGTAACTTCATCTTTAAGATTTCCTCATTTTCCTCTTGGGTCCAAGAATGGAAAGAAGGAATGGAAAGAGGGAGGGAGGAAGGAAGGAAGGAAGGAAGGAAGGAAGGAAGGAAGGAAGGAAGGAAGGAAGGCAAGAAGGAAAAATAGGAGGAAAGAATTGTATGGAACTAAAAAAAAGCAATTAAACCTATTAGTGATGAATTAAAATTAAACTAAGTAAAAACAAAATACACAAAACTCACCGAAAGCGTGGAATGATGCCGTACTTGCCAGCAAAGTAAAACCTCACCTAGCATTAAACAGTTAATATTTATAGGTAACTTTATAATCATTGCTATCAGCAGAAAAGAGCTACAATAATCTGATTGCTATCACTTTAACCAAAGCCTGTGTCGTAAACCTTGTAATTTTCTGCTGTCATGCTCAGCCACTTTCAACACATTTAAATTAGAAAGGACTATGCTAATTTTGCTTCATAGCCAGGGTAATTGTTGTAAGACATAATTATCTTTTTTTTTTCTCAATCGTTTTATTCTCTAGTGTTGTTTAAATTCAGTCTCAGTTACCCAATGTCTTTTTAAGCCTGAGCCATCTCTAGCCCCCACCCTGCTGGAAATATTCCTTTCATCTTCCTTAGCTATAAAGAGCTTAGATGTCCTTTTCCAATCGCCATGTTATTCCTCTGTGATCTTCCTGAGGAATGGTGTGTGACTCTAAGTTGGTGAGTTAACTCTATATTTAATTAAAAAGCACTGCCCTTTATTTTCCTTATATTAATGCTTAACATACCATAGAATTGACTCAAGAAAAAGTAATAGAAGAATGGCGGTTGAAACATTTGAAAAGAGATTGGGGGGGGGTGAGAGGAGGGACTCATTGCTGCTTTTAAATACTTGAAAGAGAGAGGGGACTTATATTGATCCAGAGACTAAACTGGAACAAATGAGTAGAAATGACAGGGAGGGAGATTTGGGCTTTAAATAAGAAAGAATTTTCCATCAGTGGAAGTGGAATGGGTTTTCTTATGAAGCGGTGAGCTCCAGACCTGGCAGTGTTCACCCTGAGGTCAGGGACCCCTAAACTGAGAGGGAAGCGGGATGGCAAGTTTCTTCCTTCGTATAGGACAGATTTACAGATTTACCCCTAACAAACCGTAAAAGCAGAGTTGATAACTGATTCGACAGTATCCGACTGCTCAAAAGAGGGAAAAAAGATGCGTGAAGGAGTAAATGATATTTTGCTGGTTGATTGGGTGGGTATCTTCTCATCGTTGGTACTGGATGGGGCAGAAAAGATGAATCTTCAAATGCTTGTCTGAGAAATGTATACCAGCTGAATTCATCTCTTTTATCCAGTGTCAAATTCTTCCTAATCATCTGTGATGTCCCTCTCCAAAGAAATACGGAGCTACCTTTCTCCCGACCAGGAAGACAAGAGGAACTTCCTCCCCCAGCAGTGGGAAGAGTGTCATTAATTATGTTGCTTCAAAATCCTGAACAAGTTGACTCACACAGAGGGTCCTAAGTTAATTGTTTTTATTAATGTGCAGTACAGTCATGCTTTAAGCCTACTCATGTCAAGTCTAAGTTCCAAGTGTGAACGTCTCTACTTTTCAAAAGGCGGACACCAAAGGAGAAGGGGGACTAACGTCAGGGAACGTGCCTGTGACATTCATGTTAAGAGTTCACACTTCTTAGAGAGATTTGTACCTCCTTCCGGGGTGCATTAGCAAGGTGCAGGGGGTTGGAATTGAAGAAAAGAGTGACAAATGCAAGGACAGAGAGCCACTGATTTTCACCGAGGTCTTGATTCCATCACTGTATTTCTCTGAATACGCCAACTAGTGCGAAGGTATTAAAAGGGAAACCTCCACTGGAGTTATTTTAGCTAATCTTGAGGCCAACAGATTGAAGTCGGCTCTTGTCTTTCAAAACATAGTAAAAAGGTGTTCAGGAAAGTTCCGTAACCCAAAATGGTATTTGTTATACCTATGGAGTCAGCATGCATACAGACACACTCATATGCATTTATTTTGTGCAACCTGCATCATTGGCCAACTATCTAGACAATCTAGTTTAGTTAGTAGAATGCACTTCAAAAGAAGAGGAGACATTTTCTGGAATTTTTGAAATAAGTACTTTATGCCAGTGGATGTTAGCACATATGCCACATTAATGAGGAAAGCACGCATATACTCAGGAGACTGACTTAGGAAATGTTTTGGGCTCTGTCATTAAAACCTCACACACCGCTCAGTTTCCTGACCTGTATAATGGGCTTGAGATGATTGCTTTCTACCTCTCAAGAGTGTTTTAAAGATTTATGAGATCAGTTTTCCAAAAGCATTGTGAGCTTCTTGGGAAAAGGTACTATGAAAAATAAAGCATCATTATTCATTTTGTTCTGGGACAGGACCTTTGGGGGTCCCTGAAAAAGAACAAATAGAGTCATTTTTACTGGAGACAAGAGAGAAATGTTCTCACATGAAATTCCAAGTTCAGCAAAAAACAAGGCTGCGGAGAAACTTCTTTGAGTTCTATCTTTAAAACACTCTGCATTCCTGCACTATTTTCTTTCTCCGTGGCGTCCTGGGATATTATAATATCAACTCTGTTGGTAACTCTGTGTGTGTCTGTGTGTGCGTGTGTGTGTGTTCTTAAGAGAGAAAGAAGAGAGAATTAAAAGCTTTTCTAAGTGAACATGTTGCAGAAATTCATCTTGGCTTATCTGAATCACTGTTAAATACCTGTTTATAACAAATCTGGAATGGCCTCCCTGGTTGTCTACTTGAAACTCAAAAGAAGTGCTTTGCTTTGGATGGCTTAACTGTTCCTCCTTTTCATCCTCCTTCTCTCCCCCTCCTCCTCCTTCCTCTCTCAGTAGAAGGAAAAAGAAAGTTATACAGACCGCCAGGCAACCATCATTATTAGATATCATTTCTATTCATGGTAATGGATTACAATTGTATGGAAATAAAACTTTCTCGTTCTGTTTGACTCTATGATTGTAAAGGGGATTTGCAGCTTTGCAAAGGAATAGTTTCGGTAGGATGATTAACTTCCAATTAACTTAATGCTCATCCCCTCCCCTGAAAAAACAAACAAACAAACAAATGCAAAAACGACCCAAAGGCGGATGCAGAGGCTTTCCCCGCTGCCACATCTTCCGTGGGACCTTCTCTGATGGACCGGCACATCCTCATTTCTCTTTACCTCCCTACCCACTGCTTCAACTCTGAAGCCTCAATTGTAACTCACCTTTGACCCGAAATGAGAAAAAGAAACAATAAGTGTTCTTTTTATTTGACATTACAAGTACTGTACTGCCCCTTGGTTATTATCCAATCATGTAATGGAGCCCTCAGTGTTTGGTTTTCTTTCTTAATTTAAAGGATCTTAACTCTGGACAACTTGACAGCTCTGAGCACGGGGCTGCCCTGTTTAACCATCAGGCCTTCTGGCCTCCAGCTCCTTTCTCCCGTGGCTGGAACCCGTGGAGCTGTTTTATAGACTTTGAACGACATGAAGCCTTGTACACTATTCATAGCCATCCTCTGATTCTGCCTGCCCCGCTCCTGCTTGGAGGAAGGAGCTCGCCTGCGTCATTCACACTTGGCAGCCTCACAGGGAGGCCCAGCTGTCTGGAGGGAGCCACTTTTCTTCCCTCCTTCCCAGGACTAGCTAGTCCTGTCACTGCTGTTGGCAGCTCTCTCATTCTTCTCCAGCAGTGCTAGACTCTGGCATGCGGGCCAGCATTTGCATATCCTGCTCTGTTCTAGAATGGCAGAATGTAAAAATTAGGATCAACCACGGGGATTATTGAATCTCCTGCTATTCAAAGTGTGGGCCTCGGACCAGCAGCATCAACACAGCCTGGGAGCTGGTCATTGAGCTGACGCCTGGGTCTTGTCCCAGACCTAGTGCATTCGTATTTGGTTTTTCTCAAGATCGCCAGGTGATTCATAAGCACATTACATTTCGAGAAGCACTGACCTAATTCTACATGCCTCCTGATTTAAGAATTTTATTGAATTCTTGGCTGTATAAGGAAATGACCTCAAGCTTTAAAAATGCTGGCTTAGTTTTTCCGGGACATAGACTGGGCAAAAGTCAATCCCACATGTACATCTCAAATTGAGAACCATGGATGGCTCTAAAGCAGTGAATGGTTCTCAAAGTCTCATCCTTAGAGCAATAACATCAGCATTACTTGTTAAAGTGCAAACTCAAAGGGCTAGCCCCTAGACACACTAAATCAGAAACTCTGGGTTGAGAGCCCAGCAGTCTGCATTCTAACATTTCCTCTAAGTCATTCTGATGCAGATTCTATAGTTATAACTAGGCTTAAAAAATAGAGATGTCCCCACCCTTACCCCTAAAAAATAAGTCTAGGCCTATACTCTCCTCTGGTTAATGCAATGCAATTAAATTTGAATTAAATAAAATTAAAAATTTAGTTTCTCATTTGAACTAGCCACATTTTAAGGACTCAGTAGCCCCAGGGGACCACGTAGGGGACAAATACATAATATTTCCATCATTACAGCAAGTTTTACTGGAGAATGTTGATCTAGTCTTTGGACTAAGGGAAGACATAATAATAATGATGATGATGATGATGTCAAAATAACATTTCCCATGCATTATTATGCTTCAGGTATTGAGCTAAGACATCAAGTGATCTTGTTTTCCTTAAAAATACCAAAATTACCAAATTATTATTTAATGATAGTGTTTGAGTCTATGAAGGACTTTAGTGAGATGAGAGAGTAAGGAAGAAGACCAGAGTGAAGAGAAGCAAGAGCGAGAGTTGTTTTCTCAATCAGTAAAATAATACTTCCTGTGAGCAACTGGGTTGACTTTGATGCAACAGAACTTCTTTTGGAAAACAAAGAAAATGTCAATGCAGGAGAGAGATAAACCAGTAAGATAAAGCTTCTAGAGACTTTCGTTCTCTCCAAAATTTGAATATGCTATGGAGTGCCAGAATCTAAGAGCAACTCAGTTGTCCACTTGGAATCTGTTGGCTGGATGTTTTTATAGCTTTAGGTCCAGGAAGGAATCTTCCCTCAGCCAATCTCCTGTAATAGATGTATCACTGGGCCCTATCAGCCTAGACTACAGAATAAGATTGCCCTCCCTTTGTGACTAATATTTTCTTACACAGAGCCTCCTGCCTAATTTCTGTCCCAGCTCCTTCGGGTTTCCGTGTGACTGCCTCACGGTGCCCTGTGACAAGCCCACTCCACCGTCTTCTGCTTCCCTCTGCTCCTCCAGCTTCTGGAAGGCAGGCTGTGCGTGGGTGCTCTCTGAGGCCTGAGAGGGCTAATGGCGCAGCTGTGACCATGGCAGCCCTTTCTTTCATGGAGCTTCTACTCTACTGATGACCCTTTCGAGATCAGAGTTCCCTGGGCACAAGTGGTCTCCTTGCTGGGCACACAGCTTTCTCTAATTTCCCACATCCCCTTCTGAGACTTGACCAGACTTGGCTAAGCACTCTATGAAAACCTTGGGGGGATGGGAAGTACCACAGCCCAGAAGCCACAACTATTGCTGGAAACAGTGATCCACTTGGGCTCTTGCTGTGACCCTGCTTTACCAAACCCTTTGATTTTCAGGACTAACCAGCTTTGAAGCTTCTCCCAAAGAACAAAAGGTTAATTAGAAGGTCTCACCAAAATGGACCCTCCCATTATAAACAGAGGGTCTGCCTACAAGGCAAATTCCAGTCTCCACCTAGAAAACAGAAACTGCTTGAAAGCCCCCAGGGGTACAGTTTTCCCAGCTTCCAAAAATTAAGGTTTGGTCTTAATTATACAAGCATTTTATCTTTACCCTCCCTACTTGCCAATCTTTTCCGTCTGTTTTGTTTCTCCATTTCTCAGTGAGAAGTAAACAGGAATACACAGAGGGAGTATCCCAGGGTGAGGCTACCTGGGGGCTTCCAGAAGAAATTTTTTAAGTATTGTTTCTACTTGAATATGAGTCTAGCCCCAACCCCCACATTTTGGGTTATATTTGATCTTCCTTTCACTGTAAGACTCTAGAAGTTTCAAGCTCAAAAGAACTTAGAGTTTGTCTAGCCCAGTGGGTTCTCCAATGTATTTTAATGGCAAATTTATCTTCAAATAAAACCTTACATGGAAGTCTAATATACTAATGCTTCTCAGGTTGAAACAAGGAAGGTGGAGAGGACCCACCCCCTCCCTCTTGAGACTGGCTATTGAGCTCTTCTTGAAGCCCTTATCTGGCCCAGCCCTTCATTTTACAGGTGAAGAATCCAAAGTCAAGAAAAATCCAATAACTGGCAGGAGGTAAGTTTTTGGTGAGTCTAAAACTGAAGCCAGGCCTTTTGTTACCCACTCTGTCGTCATTCGGTTTCCCCACGATTTTTTTAATAAAGTGGTTGTTCAAGTCTACAGTTAGAAACTCTCATGCATGAATAGTTCTTAGCTAGATAACTAACTGATCGCATCCTTTTTCTACTTAAAATCAATTGGCTTTTCATATAACTCAAAATGAAGTCCCAAATCCTTACAATGACTTCTAAGGCAATCCATTTTCTGCCCCTCATTCCCTTTTCTGGCATAATTCCCAATTCCCTTCACTGAGTCTACTCGGCTGTAGCCACCCACACTGGCCTCCTTGCCTTCCTCAAACACATCATGGGTACTCTTGTCTCAGGCACGCTGTTCAACCTGCTTGGAAATCTCTTCTATGGATATCACAGGTGGTTCCTTTCCTTCCCTAAAGCTCCACCCCCATATCACTTTATCAGTGAGGCCAACCCTTTATCCATTATGGCAGCTAGTTTGCAAAGACGGCCCTCCAACGAACCACCTCTTCTGTTATTCATGCCTTGTCTATTCTACCCCTTTTATCTGAGGGGCCCTACAACTTGCTTTTGACTCCTAGAATGTGGAAGAACTGATGCTTCGTAACTTTCAAGGTGAGGTCATAAGAAGTCTTGCAGCTTTCCCCCAGACTTCATGTAACTTGCTTTAGGGCAAGGTGGATCACATATAGGAAACCAGACTATCCGAGCCCACGCTGCTGTGAGGAAGCCCAGGATGGCCACGTGGAAATGTTACGCAGAGGCAGAGTGTGTCTGACCAGACTCCACCTGACAGGGAGGTGAGTAAAGATGCTGTCTTGAACATCCAGCCCACTCAGTCCTTCACATGACTCCAGTTCTAGTTGCCAAATGACTACAAATGCATGCGGACCCCCACCGAGAACTGCCCAGCTGAGACCAGTCGAGTTACAGAATCATGAAAAATAAAACATTTTTTTCAACCAGTAGATTTTATGGTGCTTCACTGTGCAGCCATAAGTACCTAGAATAGAAATCAATATATGTCGCATCCCTCCGTTACCCTTACATACATAATGATGTTCCATATCCTCCTTCCCCTGTTTATTTTTCTCCCATAACTCTCTTATCACCATCTGGCTTACTGTGGACTTATCTGTTTGTTATTGTCTCCCTGCCCTACTGAATGAAGGCTCTGGGAAGGCAGGGATTTTCCTTATTCACTGCTATATTTCTCATGCCTGGAACACATCATAAGGTAGACACTCAATAAATATGTGTTGAATGGATTAATTCATTTAACTGAGTTTATTTTCCTAAGTTTGCTTCTACTAAGTATAATGAGCCCATAAAAAAAAAAACAGTGAAAATATTTAAAATACTCTCACAACTATACACTCGTATGGATACAACATCTGGAATGGCCCCAAATGCCAAATGTCTTCACCTTCCCATTGAGGCATACCTTCTAAAGGTAATACATAATGATTCCAAGGGAAAAGTACTAGAAGGAAAATGAGTCAGGCACATTCAATCTGAAGAGCTCAAACAAAACCCAAATGGAGGTGGTTATCAGAATCAAGTCAAACCCTGATGAAGAGTTCTTGTCAGGGGAACTGCAGAATACTAACCTCTCCCCGGACTCCTTTCTGGAAGGAGTTGACAATTCCCCTTCGTTCCGTAATACTTGTGAAATGCCTGTTCTCTCTATCTCCCTCACTCTCTCTGGCATTGTGAGTACAGAGACTGAAGGATATCTTCCCTACTTTTCAGTGAAGGGAGAATAAAGAGAGAGAAAAAAATGAAGAGGTTGAAGAAAGACACTCCAAACTTTGATACAGCATGTTTAAAGTGATTTAGAAGTTTGCGCAAAGATACTGTTCAAGCTATTTTTTTTTTCTCATTTCAGCAACTTTGTGGAGAAATGAAGGATATAAAGATGTTTCTGCTGTTAGTTTTCCCTTTTTTTTCTCTCAGTACTTCTGGAAAAAGGAGGAAGGCACTGCCTGTGTATTTTCAAGTGGAAGAGACACCTCATGGTCTTTTAAAAAATGGTTCTCTTGATACGGGCCAAAAGAAATATGACTTCATTGCCTAGGGATGCAACCATGAACGCCCCTGAGGAGGTATAGTGATGTCTCCAGCACACAAAGTAACTCTATACTTTTTTCAGCATTTTTCATGTTCGTGAGTAATGTCTGTGTGATCCTAGCCTTTTGCTAGTTAGGAAAAACATGGCTTCCCAGTAATGCCAACCGCCTTCCACTTCCTCTTCTCCAGAGCAGGATAGAGCAGTAAGTAATTACTCAGGCACAGGTGCCAAGAAATACATCCTCACTCCTCACCCCTCACCCAGAGCCCCACAATGCCTGGAAGTTCTCCCATGCCAACTGTACCCTGAGCTAGGGAGTAGCCAGTGATCCAACAGGTGTTTTTCCTTCTTCTAGGACTAAGAAGGTTGAATGAAGACCAGAGTTTTGTATTTCTATCTTTCTATCCCAGGTTCCTATGGTAATTGTGGGACAAATTACCCAGGAAATGGAAGTAAATATAGTTGGAATTTTTCCCCTCCAACCCACAACGAAAACAGGCGGTGTACTCACACTGGGCACCGCCTGCTCTGGCTGTGAGTTAACAATGCTCGGCTCGTTGGCAGCCTGGATGGTCTGGGTTAGTGCACTGGGGAGGCGGGGATCTACCTGTGGGCTGGGCAGCCATGGCCGAGGCTCGGGAGTCTCAGAGGGGAATTTACATCATGCAAGCCAACCCCCAGATGAGCTCTGAACAAGCGGATGCAAAGAGAGGATAAATGAGATGCTAGATTCAAGTTCTCACGAGCGTGCCACCTTACCCTCCCAACTGTCTCCATCAAGACAGCCCATCAATTTCTTGAGATGTTTTTGATCCTTCATCCATGGAGAGAGAAGGAGAGACAATGAAACAGAGGGGCTGTCCAGAGACCCCACAGGGGCACTTTCATGGCTTCTAAGAGCAAGACGATGCTGATTTTTATTTGAACTTTGGGTGGCTCTTCCTTCACCTGGTGTTTCCTTCCCTGTGTTTGAACAAGAAGGTTGGAGGGCTCCTCTCCTCCTGGTGCTGCTTGCCCCACCGGCGTGGAGCTTCCTGTCTGCGTTTAACCTTAATGGGTTAACTTCATAAAAACGGCAGCTCTTTATTCCAGCCTGAGATTTCCCATCATACTTTAGGACCAGCGAACCGTCCCTTCTTTGATGGCACCTTTTGGCTCCACAATAGAAGCCAATTTGTTAGACTTCTTTACAGGTCAGGGGCTGCGCAAAGATGTGGAGGACGCAGCAGTGGGCACTGGAAAATGAAGTTGTATTCGCTTGGCAAATTATACGTCTGCTGCACTTTATGGGCCCTGATTTCCTTCCCTCTCCTTTCCCCTCACTCTTTCTGCCCCCTCCCCGTATTCTCGCCTTTTCTTTAAACTGAGGAAGCGTGTATGTGAGATATCGTCACATATCCAGTTAATGTAGGTTAATAGATTGATTCCAGTGACACGGATCATAATGAACAGTAAATTGTTTTATCTCTTAAGTCTTATTTGGTCAGCCAGGAAAACATATGAGGTAATATGGCTTGGACTAAATGGACCGTATAATAGATCTCCTTCTAAAGAATAAGGACAGGGGTGACAGCGCCTCTTATGATTAATGAAAATAATAATGGTCCTGAAATTGAAATTTTTCTAATTTTTTTTTCCCCTTCTCCTCTCTTGGCTGCCACCAAAAACTTCAGCCGGGAGATGATTTGTGCACAACTGGCCCTGACTTCTTCCTGGGCCTATGAATACACACTTGGGGGTGGGGGGGCGGAGAGGAAAAGCAAGCAAAGGAATGGAGCAGTATAGAGAATTCTAAGTGTGCCACGTGGAGGGAAAGGAGGGAATCCACGGGAATTTACTCTAGGTTGGGTTCTGATGTAAAGACTGCATACAGAACATGGGAAATTTGGGTGGAATGTCTTCGGCAACTGGTGTCGTAGAGGTCATCCTGATGATTTAGCTGCAATCAAACCTATTCATTCAGTCTTTAGGTTTATTCTTCCATAGTGTCCTTTTCTCCTTTCCCCTCAACCATTTCTTTTCCCCCTGGGGCAAGAGTTTTTTTACTTTCTTCCACACTTCCATGTCAAGATCTACGTCTTCTTTTGGGGCGCCTGGGTGGCACAGCGGTTAAGCATCTGCCTTCAGCTCAGGGACTGATCCTTGTGTTATGGGATCGAGCCCCACATCAGGCTCTTCTGCTAGGAGCCTGCTTCTTCCTCTCCCACTCCCCCTGCTTGTGTTCCCTCTCTCGCTGGCTGTCTCTATCTCTGTCAAATAAATAAATAAAATCTTAAAAAAAAAAAAAGATCTACGTCTTCTCATAGATGATGAGAAAAAAAGCAAACATGTCTCAGTTCGTCACAGAATAGGACTTTGAATCTCTTTGGGAAGAAGAGAAGAGGAGGGGAGTTTTGATTAATTGTTTAGCAACAGCACAGAGACATTACCCCTTTGGAAGGAAAAAAGTGGCAAGAAATTATGATGGTATGTTTCGTCTCGGGAGGATTCCTCTACAAGTGATGGTAGATCGTGGGAATCATGGTGTGATTAGAGAAGCTGCTTCCCTGGGATCTGATGAGAGGGAGAAATAAGGAGATCCAGGCTTCAGTTTCCACTTGAATAAGGACCATTACCTCTGAGACGTTTCTTCAACACTTGGGGCCACACATCATCTGGCCAGCAGCCTGAGAATGTGTTCAGGCTGCTCAGAGTAGGAGTGGCGTATGTAACTGAAACAACCCATCTTTCTCCCAGATTCTGTCCAAACTCCACACAAATAGACTTCTCAGGAATTGGTCTTACACAATCCTAAGTAGGTCCCCCTAGACACTGTTCATGGCAATACAGTCTTTTCTATTGGGTTTTTGCCAAAGCAAAATAGACAGGTGTGGAATCAGGGAAAACCTACAGGTCGTCTTGGATTGCAAATGTCTGGGCAACTGTGGCTTACTCATGGAGAACATGATGAAGATATAATTAATCTGATGCAGACAATTCTTTAGTATCCTTTTAATACCCAATTTCCTCTAAAGAACTTTCCAGATTACTTCACTGACATTTTTACTTTTCAACCAGTTATCACAGCAAGATGTAAAAACAAAGTCTGTCTTCACTCATAAATAAAAATACTGATAAAAAAAATAAGACCGTAGGTATGGAAAGGGAACAGATTTTTTTTTACTATATTGATAATTCTTAAAAACAAATTGTAAAATAATATATATGACATCATTCTATTTTATGCTTATGTTTGTCGCACTACGAAGAAGTGAATGAACAAGTATTTAACTTTGGTCGCCTTCAGTGAGATGAACTGTTAGAAGTTGAAATAAGGAAAATATTATAGACATTTTTGGTAATTTCTGACATGTCACAAAAGCAACCATTACTTTTGAAATAAAAGTGTGTACATCTTGCTTCTCATTGTTCTGGAAAAGTACATAAATAAAAAAAGACCTTTTAAATGTTGTTTGAAAAGTGCTCACTTTTTAAAATGTCGTTTGGTAATTTTTTCCTTTCAGGGAATTTCTTGATATTCAAAGATTATCAATTAATAATGAATGTTTCTTTAAGATGATAAGTAACACATTTGGGTTACAAAATATACTTGATCTAAACTTAAAGAATTCAATCATCCAAACATTATATTGTGCTGTTCTTACATCTATTATTGCATTTTCTCTTTATTTTGTCTCTACAATCATATTTCAGACTTTTATTCTTAACCTCTCTCTTTACAAAATGTTCTTTTTTCAAATTTATTGTTTTGTAGACAAAATCCATACTGCCTGAGTTTGGAATAACTCAAATTGCATTTAGAATACTCAGTAAACTTAACATTAAGTGACTCTTGTACTCAAAACGACTGCTAGGGATGCATTCATGAATATTTGTAGAATTTTTTTTTTTTTGAAATTAGAACTCATTCATATGGCCTGAAATGCTAGCGTTCAGCCTCCCTGAAATGTAATGAGAGTTACCCCTTTGAGAAATCAAGTTGCATCCTGGGAATTAGGAAGAAGTCTTCAATTAAGCAGTTGAAATCTGCAAACTGATATTATATATCATAAATATCCCTAATCTCAAGTAGAGGTAGTAGAATTTTTTATGACCCATGGTGTTTCATGACATTGAACAGTGTGGAAACATCTCAGCCCAGAAGACATTATACAGCACAGCAGAAAATGTCATTATGCACCGCATATCAAAGTAGGTTGTTTGAGGGGCATATGCTATCCAGTTTAGTTCACACTTTCAGGGTGATATGAATAGAATCTCCAGATGAACCTAAATACTGCTCATTCGATTGAGATGTCTACTTCCTTCCTTTCTATGTTATCAAATGGAGCCGTTCGTATTAATTTTGAATTAAACTTAGATATGTTAATGTGTACAAATCTTTCTAATCCAGGTTTTCAAACATTTAAATGGTGGATTTCAAGAAATCCAGAGGATTGATTTTGGAGAGAGAGATGAAGAAGAAAGGATAGATGTGTTGGTACTCTTGAATTTTAATGGAGACCTCAGGGAATTCAACTTTTGCTGTGTCCCTGCTTCCAAATTTGAAACTATTTAACGACTATTTTCTTGTATTTTGGCGTTCCCCACAGAGTAATACAGTGTTTCTTTTTAATCACCCAAAGTATACAGGAAAAGCAGGAATAAGATCGTACAGAAAGGGGCGCCTGGGTGGTACAGCGGTTAAGCACCTGCCTTCAGCTCAGGGCGTGATCCCGGCGTTATGGGATCGAGCCCCACATCAGGCTCTTCAGCTATGAGCCTGCTTCTTCCTCTCCGCTCCCCCTGCTTGTGTTCCCTCTCTCGCTGGCTGTCTCTATCTCTGTCAAATAAATAAATAAAATTAAAAAAAAAAAAAAGATCGTACAGAAAGATGTCCAGTTCAGCATTGTTTATCATGGCATACGTTTATAAAGCATCCAACCATCCAGTGGGCTTGATTAAACTTTGTTACATCCATGTGAGAGAATATCAAATTACCTATTTATGATCTTTATTGAGAAAAAGACAAAAGAAATAAATAAAGCCATCCATATGCTGTAATTCCAGTTTTGTAAAGAACAGGCACCCCCAAAGAATAAGAACTACGACAAGCAGTGATCATCCCTAGCTGTTAGGATGAAAATATCATTTTTTCCTTTTTAAATATATTTCTGCATCCTAAAATTTTGACATGCACGTATTCCTTTTATAATTAAAAAAAAAACAACAATAGGCATTTGTTACTATGTTTTAAGTACTTTACATAAACTAACTCATTTAATTCTCATGAGATAAGTATTATTTTTATCCCATTTTATAAATGAGGGACTTGATTCTCAAGAGGTTAAGTAAATTTGCTCAAGGTCATACAGCTGGTACGTCGTCATGCCAAATTTGAACCCAGGCTGCCTGACTCCAAAGTTCATGCTTTTAATATACTTTCTAAATAAAACAGGTTGTCCAAACAGCATATTTATGATTACATGGCTTTAAAAACTAAATGTTATTACGCAGGAAGATAACGTTAGCCCAAAGAAACCCAGTATAAGCTGCCTACATCTGAATAAGGACAAGCCATTAACATCTTTGCGATGTCAAGGTTCAGAGTTGTTTACTTTTCTAGAATTTAATTTTCTTTATTCTAATTGTAGCCTTTGCTAACAAGTTTATTACAGACAATTTTGACCTTCCGGGTTCACGCTCAAAGACGGGATGATATCAGAGGTCGGAATTTTGCAGCCATGTCTATATGTTACCAAATCAAGTTATGGTCTTCTGGTGAAGAGATCACTGTGGATAGACTATTCCAAAAGCCCAAAAGAAACAATTTTGTAACTAATGTTCTCAGATTGAAAATAGAGTTGCTGAATCTCCACTTCAATTTGAAATGTGTATGGTCATGGGAAAAAAAAACCAAAAAAATAAAAAAATAAAACTACTTTAAATATGTTTTTTCTTAGGAAACGGACTTCTTGCAAAGAACAAAGTCCTCATCATATAGGAAATTAACTGCCTGCTCCTACCTGTCTCCAGTTTTCTCTTAGCAAGCTCCTGTAGAGCTCTAAAATTCTAAATGTAAATATGTCCGAAAGGAAACTGACGCTGTCCTCCAGGGTTCTAGGCAAATACAGCAGGGAATAGTTGTGGGCCAAGCTGTCACCTGATGCCTAGTCCAAGGCTGTGCTCTGACCTGCTCCCTGCCTTCTCAGCGCTTCCCCTCACCTGTCCCCTCACCTGTCTCCCCCTTTGATCAAGAGACCAGGAACTGAACCTGTTCTTTTCTCTTTCCTCCACTGCTCAGTCTTTCATTCCAGATCATTCTGCTCTGCCTTCTGCACTTCTAGTCTCATTTCTTCTCTATTTCCTCCAGTCGTGCCCACTTACACTTCTGTCCCCTTGCTTTTCCTCTTCAGGGGGAAAAAAATAAATATTAAAAAACCAGCTAATTTTGCCTGATGAGCATAAATGCTGCCCTCGCCTGTAAGAGCAAAAAAAGAAAGCCTTGAATCTTAAAATCAAACTCATCATAATATAAACTAGTGTCAGCGAGCATCGAGGCTCCTATAAAGGTACTCAGAGAGCCCTTCAAAATCGCCCCGAGTTTTCTCCTCATCCGTAACTACAGAAATACTTCTTATGACATGTTTTATCGCGGAGAGAGCAAAATTGCTCAGAACTGCAACCGTTCTGTAGGTTTTGTTTCGAGCTAGCAGGGGGAGGGTCTCGGCAGCAGGTAAGCGTTTTGCGATAAAATTCTCTGTTCTAGATTTCAGAGACGCAGATAAACTCCTGCGCGCTTCCCAAATCTTCAGCAATCAACTCGCAGCTTCGTGGACTCTCCCACTTCGGCTCTCTTAGAGAAGGTCCATCTTTACATATTTGTGGATTCGCGTGAGAACTTTGAGAGTAGGCTTCAGGAGCCTTGTGTTACTTAGAAAAGGGAAATCCACGGGCCTGGGAAGCCACCTTTTCCTGGGGTTGATTAAAATCCAAGAAGAAATGAGGACCGAGTTAAACAGAAAAACTACCTAGGTGGGAGAAACACTCACCGCATACACACAACCCACTCTCCAGCGCCAACAAAATACATTATTTTATTTTATCGGAGAAAAAAAAAAGATATTAAAAAATCCAGTGACTGATTTTGCTTCTTGAACCAAATCAAATATTTTCTTGTCAGAGCGCTCATAACTGCAGCCTGCGGAGGTCACGGCCTTAACTTTCTCCTTCAGATGGTCTGTGAGTGGAATGTCCGTACGATTAAGGCTCCTTTTGTTTTCCTTGGGAGGGTTTTGCTTACACTGGCAAGCGGCTGAGACGCACCAAGGTTCTCCAGACTCTGTTTATTAGATTTTTATCTTCTTATCAGAGTCTTCCTTCTTAAATCATGTCAGCATTTTACCACTCTTCAGGGATCCTTGGTGTTTTATTGTCTATGAACTGCTTGGGGGGTGGTCGGGGAGGGAGCTAGCCTAACAAATATAACATTTATATAATAGTAGGAATGGGGAGGTTGCTCGGCGTTCTTATTATTCCCACACTCGTGGAGGCTTCCTGTCTCCCCACCTGGGAGCCCCCGGGAAGCCCATCGCCATCGCTGCCCATGCTTATTTGTCAACGGAGTGACATGGCTTCTCCGTGGACAGCCTGCTTTTCAGGCCTTTTTGAGGGGCTCTTTAAACCCCCATGCACTTGCTGAAGCCATTTTCCATCATCCAGAGAGACCATCGGGTGAGGGGGGTGATGGCTTTGAACCTCAGCATGTTTTCGGGTTTTAGTCACAGACAGAATGTGGATGGAGAGAGGCCATCCCCTCTCCTGACCTTGCTCACCACCCTGGACTGAAACTTGAACACCGCCTCACGCCAAAGGATCCGAACTTTGTAGCCTCCGCAGGAAAAAACTCACTGGGCTCTGTGTCAGGGTGGGGTTTGATGGGACAGAGGGAGGTGCCGGGAAAGCAGGAAACCCAGAGGGAAGCTCACTGCTGGGAAAGCGGACCATCTCCTCTCCCTTGCGTCGGGCACCCACATGACTCATTGTATTATGATTATTTTATAATACTCATGGTGTTATTTTTTTTTAGCCCTAAGCTGATCTAAGTCGCAAGTATTTTCAAAAAGTGTAAGTTTTCATTAATGAGGTTAACTAGAAAAAAATCACGTCAGAGAAAAGATTTGTATCTTTCCATTGAGGCCATAGAGCACGCTTACTGTATTGTTACACATTGCTTTCCGAATTGGTTAATGACTGTAAGACTATCAGAATAAACATTAACTTCGAAAGAGGTTTGGGGGCCGCAGATTACACTGACATGCAAATCCTCTTGGACAGGAAGTGATTGCTATTTATTTCCCATACGCTCCTGGAAGGTGAGAATTCGATCTACGGGGGGCGGGGGGGGGGGTATAGTCATCAAAGAGCATTAACATGTTTTCTGACGTTCATCCATCCTTTCAAAAAATATTTATTGAGTGCTTACCTGTGCGAGGCATTGTTTATCTTGGAATCCCTAGCCCACTGGGGAACGGGAGAAATGTGGGCTGTATCCGCCGTGGGCATATGTAATCTCACCTCCCGGTGTTGGGCCTGAGAGTGTAAAATGCCCCCTACGCCCCCCCCCCCCCCAGTGAGGAGTAGGTGTTTACCTTCTACTCTTTGCTATGATCTCAGGCTCTGTGCAGCTATTCCATGGAAAAGGAATTTGGGATTTTATGGAGGATCAAGTAATGTGTTTTTTGTTTTTTTCCCTCTAATGAATCTTCAATGACTATTTTTTTCCTTAAGAGCATTTTCCCAACTTATTAAAGTCATAAGTTCCTGTGGAAAAGTGCTTAACATAACAGTTTCATGGCCAGCTTTCCCTTCCAGCTGATAACATCGCACTGAAGGAGGAACCCAAGGCTTGGAAATTTGGTACTAAATACTACCAACATGGTTTTTGAGATAAAAAATGAGGAGTGATGAAGGATGTTGGAAATCGTAACATGAATACTTATGTCCATCTTTCCATTGAATTTCTACTTAACAGGGGCTTGTTTTGTTTTCGTTTTTTTTTTTTCTCAATTCTTTTCCCACTTCAACTCAAACTTGGGGGACTCCCTCTCTTGACCAACACACGCACTCTGACTTTACTTGTATGATTTTCTATCATTTGAATAATCCAACTATTTAGGATTTCCCTCATTTCTTCAGCATCATTATAGCTGTCACCTTCATAACTGATTTATCCTTTATAGAAAAAAATGTAGTTATGAAAAAAACCCGGTCTTCAGTGGGATGTAACACATAACTGCCGATCCTATGTGAATTGAAACACAGATAGGACCCCAAGCTCCCAGGCTTTCTAAAACTAGTGAAATAATGTTAGTTATGTCCTCGTTAGTATCATCGTAATAATCTTTTAGAGATACTATGGTAAACCCAAGGCCATTCATTCATTTATTCATTCAGCCAACACTTATTTATTAGCTCTTCCCTTCCAGACCTACTGTGAGGTATTAGGGGAAGGAACAGGTAAATATGATTGTTTTTATTATAAGCTCCTACGACACGAGCTCCTATGACACGTAAACAAATATTTGCAATACAGTAGATAGTGCTGTTGGTATCTCAAAGGACAGAGCCGCTGGATTGCCTGGAGAGAAGACCCAGCCAACTTCTGAGTTTGGTCCTGGAGGAAGAGCAGGAATTTAGGGGAGGGTTTATATGGCAGTCAGAGAAACGTCAGGCAAGGCAAGGGATACACAACAGAATAAGCATGAGTCACTCTGGGGAAAGCACAGTTCCCAGGGCCTGGGGGCACATAGGAGGGAGTGATAGGAGGTGATATTCAGAGTTAGAATACGATTTGCTTATGAAGGGTTCCTGTGCCCCACATAGGACTTGGTGATGTTTGCCTTAGCCCCGGCCCCCTGTCTGATACAAAGAATAGTATTTTTCAGGCAACATGTGGTCAGTTAGCCTTATTACTCCTAGCCTAAGGATAATTAGCCTTATTAACTTTTAAATATTTTTTGAAAGTTTAGCAGGGGGCATTCTGATATCCATTTTATCTGTAACTGTATTGTCAAACCATCGCTATTCAGCCAACTTAAAAGAATAAAACAGTGAGCACTCCACTTTATAGTTTAAGGAATCCTGGGGTCTCACTCCCCTGATACAGACGTCCCGGCAAAGTTTTAAAATATTCACATTTTGGAATGCTAATTTATTCTACATACATGGGAAAACAAAACAAAAATAAAAACAGAGGTGACATAGTCAACAGACCACAAATGTCTAATTTTCTACTTCAGAGTTACTGGCCGAGATGAGATCTGTGAGTGGCAGGAAATACGTAAGTCGGATCAGAAATGTGTTTATGTGTAAAGTCTCTAAAGCTGATTATATAGCTATATGAGAATACCTGCTTACTCCTAGAGATACGACCCATGCCCTCCCACAAGTGTGGTGGGTTTAAGGTGGTCTAGCCTGTAGCAAAATTCTTGCCCCAGTTAGGAGACACATTGCCATGGGGCACCTGGGTGGCTCAATCAGTTAAGCATCTGACTCTTGATTTTCGCTCAGGTTATGATCTCAGGGTCATGAGATCGAGCCCCACATCAGGCTCAGCGCTGGGTGCAGAGCTTGCTTAAGATTCTATCTCTCCCTCTTCCTCTGCCCCTCCCCCTGCCTCAAAAGAGAGAGAGAAAAAAAAGAAACTCATTGCCATACAAATTACTGTGTATGTGTGTGTGGTCTGCAATACATATTTTTGTTTGTTTTTATTTTATATAGTGGGACTGTCATTTTCCTTTGAAACTACAGGTGGACCCACATGCATATTATCATTTCTTTTAGGGAATAAAAAGAAAATGTAGAATGTAGACAGTACTTAAGCAAGCCTGAAGATGGAAGAAAACAATGCACAATGTAATGCATGATACAATACAAGGGAAGGGGACTCCTAACAGAAACAGCCCAGGGCACAAGCATCCAGATTCCAAAATATCAAATAGATATTTCACCCACGCCTAAGTCACAGAAACGTCTTAGTGACATGAAGTTTTTTAGATTCGTTATGAATGCAGCTAACTAGGTGAAGTATTATTGTTCTAAGGGAGATTGGGAAAAAGAAAAATGTATAGAGAACTAGAAGTATAGTCATTCTAATATTATACAACAAAAAGTCAACAGTGACAGACTGTAGATACTAAATTGAGATGCTAAATGTAAGGGGGACTTAAGTTTATTTCACAGCTCAAGGTCAACAAGCCCAAATCTCCTAACCTGCGGGTTCATCATTTGTCTTTAACAATGAGTGTGTACATACTGCCAACTGCACTTTTGTAACTCGTCCACCCAGATCTTCCAACAGTCCTGTTTTTACCGCACAGATAAATATTCAAACTTGGGTAAGTGACCCATCTCAAAAATAGAACCTATTTGGGGAAAAGACTTTATGGAAAGGCAAATGCACTAACTCGTATTATTTCATTAGACCCACAGTCTAATTCTATATTTTAACCAGTTTCCAAGTGATCACACACTTAGCCTCAGGGTAAATATTTCTGTGCCGTATCTGTTATATCAATCTTTTTTTCCTTATCACCCATTTCCACCTCTTAGTGACACCCTATCTCTCTCTCTCATACACTCACACACACACGCACACACTCCATTGCACACACATACACACCACTCCTCTGCACGCACACCCCTACCTTTCTGATCTATTTTTTATTTTTTTCCCTGCTCCTGGAGGAGTATGGTAATGATTGTCACTAAAGGGGAGTGTGTGGAGCAGGAAACCCTGAGAGAGAAGGAAAAATGGAAGAATAAAATGATTGACAAGAGGTGCCCGCTTAACTCTCCTTCCTTCCTTCCAAGCTTGACAATTTCACATAAGCCTACAAAGGCTGGTCTTATTTAAGAGCCTAGCAACAGAGAGGTTCAAGCCAATCGCTCCCATACCTCAGCCTCGAAACCAAAGAGAAGGCAACATGAAGACGAAAGAACAGGTTGCATGGACTGAAGACCATGTGTAGAAACTGGTTTAATTGCAGCTTCTCTACAAGATGGCGCCCTGCAACTTCCCTAATAAGTGGTTTTGTTGTTATTGTTGTTGTGTTAATTCTAGACTTAGAAAACATAACTTAGAGACTAAAGGAGATAAATAACTAGTATGAGTATAAACTGACACATGCTTTTTTTTTTCTTTTTAATAAAGAAAATTGACAATCTGTGTCAGGAGCCTTTAAAATAGGATGCCCACTGCTCCCACGATTTCAGTTTTTAGAATACAGACCAAGGAAGTAATCTGAGGCAAAGAAATAAAGTTGTATGCCTGATGCCCCATAGTGATCAATATCATGGTATGGATAGTGGCAAAAATTAGGGTATGAGAAAATATCCAACAGGGAAATGGTTAGTAAATTAGGAAGTATCTTCAGAGTGGAACAATGAATTCAACTTCTGCTTATGAATTGCTTGTAGTAACAGGGAAATGATAAATCGTTAAGTGATAAAGCAAAATTCAAAGTTCTATATACAGAACGGTAGTCATGATAAAACAAAGGTTAAATAAATAAATAAAATTTAAAAGATTGATACCAAAATAACAGTTAAAGTCATCTGTAGGTAATACGATTGTGAAAATTTTTTTTCTTTGGTATTCTTAAGTATTTTCCAAAATTTTTACAATAAAACATGATTTGATAATAAAATTAATTGAATAAGCTCTATTTAAAAAAATACAATAGCATTGATTAGCTCTATTGAATTAGCTTTATCAGTTTATATTTTCTGGTAGTTGTGTTATTTAAAAGATATCATGTATGGAGTGGAATTCTTAGAGATCAAATATTATTTAAAACTTTGTGATTATTCAAGCTAATATCAGTTTCTCTGTGCTGTCATCTGATTCATAGAAACTATAGCACGTGACTACCATTGTTCACAAATTTTGGACAGTCTGGAAGATTACTAAAGTTACCAAAACTCTAATGGTAGAAACTTAAAGTGAACTATTATTCAATTTATTTTTATATAAAATCTGCAATACGGACAAGGGGAATAGATTAATCATCTATGCATAAATCACAAAAATCTATATTTCGGTGATGGGGCAAACAAATATTTATTAAGTTCCTGCCATTCCAGAACACGTCGAAGCTGCTTTAAATTCAGAGACTGTAGCCCAGAGATAAAGAGCTTGGTTTCTGGAGTGACACAAATGGGTTTAATTCTCAACTCCAGCACCTACTGTGTGACCTTGAGCAATTCTTGTAATCAAACATCAGATTCCTTATCTACAAAATGGGCATATTAATGGCATTAATTTCATTGGAGCCAAGCAAAGGCGGAGGAAGTGGTCTATGCAATGGCTCCCCAGAAACACAGCGTAGCCTGTCCCTGGACCTGGCCACCATCCAGTAGGACTGGAGGGTAGGGTACAGGTGGGAACACTAGGTGAGGTTAAGCAGGCCAGCTGCCAGAGGGCACTGGATTTAATGCCCGCAGGTTTTGATTTTATCCAGAGGGCAACAGGGAGCTGTTGACTGGATGGAGTGAAAAGGGATATGCTTTTCAAGCATTCCTGGAATTACAAGAAGGAGTGTTAAAAACTGTCCTGCCTAAATGGCCCATAACCTGTGCATCTTGCCCTCAGTCATGTTTGTGTAGCATGGTGCTGTTTATAAAAGGTACAGAAAGCTTTTAAGCTAGCCTTCTCTGACCTCCTGGTGTTGGCAGCAGGGGAAAAGGGTCCTGCCCCCTCCCCCCCGGAGAGAGGCCCAGTGAAAAACCATCAGTCCTCTCCCTTGTTCCTTCCTCCCGGGAGATGAAGCAGATTTATATGTCCGCTGAGATTGGAAGAAGGGACTGAACCCCACTGGCTCAGCTGCTTCCCCTGCCTGCCTGCAGGGGGTGGGGGTAGTCTCTCTTGATGTGGCAGTTGGCTTAGTGGAGAAGGTCTTGTCCCTGACCCAGCTCCCTGGTTTCCAGGGCTATTGGTCACGGGGTGGTAAGTTGAATTCAAGAGTGCACTATGAGAAAATCCACTTGGATACCAGACCTAGATCAATACTCGCCCAGCAAACTTGAGTAAACATCACACTTTGATCTCCATGTACATGGATCTATCTTTCTCAGCCAGCTCAGGATTAGCCCCCCAACAAGTCCCAAAGATAGTTCTAGGAGCAAACTCTGATCAGCAGCCTTCAGTTTTTAAGGTACTCAACACAGAATGAGTATGTTGAGCCAGTAGAATAGAACAGCTTTATAATGCTGGTTAGGGAGGGACTAACAGCTGCCTCATATGGTAGACATATTACAGTGTGGTCATGTAATTATATTTCAAGGGACAAGATAGGATTCATTTTCCATCTAAATCCATGTAATGATGAGATGTGCTAACATACGGTTCTTCTGAATATAGGAAAATACTACTGAGCAGAGCTCTCTTGTTCTTGCATGCCATTAAAATGCTGTCAATTTGTAACAACAGCGCTGCTAAAAAGCCCCTGATGTCATCAGACATTATGTTAGCGTCAGCTAAGGAATCTCACAATTTTGGCCATAATAGCCACAGTGTGTTTGCTACTGTGGAAAGACATGCTGGGGCTTATGGAATTTTCACTAATATAATTATGCTGTTTGCTAGCATTAATACCCAGTGGATGAACAAAAGATCAAGTTACTTTGCCAAACTCATGATCAACAATGACAAAGTTACCGCTATTTTGAGACTGTCACCAAAGTTGATCGGCAAAGCATGACATTAGTACTTAATATTTTTTCAACCACATGGCGCGTCGCCCATGTAGAAAGGCG
This sequence comes from Ursus americanus, assembly GCF_024610735.1. Taxonomy (NCBI): domain Eukaryota; kingdom Metazoa; phylum Chordata; class Mammalia; order Carnivora; family Ursidae; genus Ursus; species Ursus americanus. The sequence goes on from NC_142154.1 coordinate 13,432,160, forward strand.
ATGTCCATTTTATAAAGTTATGTTGTAATCATCATAATAAGGAATTTGGGGGTCATTTAGAGAACTGGAAATCACTGAAGGGAGTTTGTTCTTGTAGAATTAGTTCAGCTGCATTGTAGGAATAAATGGACTGACCAAATAGCTTCTAGAACAGGATCCTTAGAACAAATTTCTAGACTATTTGAAGTTGTCACATTGGATTTCTATGCTAAACAGCAAACTACCAAACCAACCAGTAAGATTTCAATGACTAAGGAACACGCATTTTCTAATTCCTTAAACTTACACGGGAGATTCCTTTTCTTTTCACATTAATGGGTTTTATATTTCTACATGACACGACGAAGCACATTAAATTGTCATTATATTCCTGGCTTCAATCCACCAAAATCGGGGAAAAGACATTCTATTCTTTTTTCTCTGCCTGTCTTGCTTAGGGATTTCTTTCAAAAACAATTGGTCCTCGATCAAGAATAACAATAATACATGGATACATATTTTTTTTAAAGATTTTATTTATTTATTCGACAGAGATAGAGACAGCCAGCGAGAGAGGGAACACAAGCAGGGGGAGTGGGAGAGGAAGAAGCAGGCTCACGGCAAAAGAGCCTGACGTGGGGCTCGATCCCATCACGCTGGGATCATGCCCTGAGCCGAAGGCAGATGCCCAACCGCTGTGCCACCCAGGCGCCCCATGGATACATATTTTAAACTCGTACATGCGCAAGAAAGGACACATTTTTAAAGAAACAGCCAGAAAAGTTAGCTTTTTCCCATCGTCTATCAGTTCTTTAATTTGGTTGCTACAAGGCTATAAAACTTCATAATAAAAACAATCTGAAGCAGCTGCAAAAACCAGGGATACCTACAATAGCATAACACTGTTTCCGTAATTCATCAAGGGTGTGATTAATTCAATAGTGGCACTACCAGAAGAAAATGAGCAACAATTGCTCTTTTGCTGCAAATACAAATGGTTGTCTATCATCCTTATTAATTATTGTTATTATATTACAATAAGAATATTTGATGGAGGCTGGATGGTTAGACAGTGAGCTATCTTCTCTCCCTCATTCAAATACAGCTCTTTTCTTTCTCCCATAGATAACATACACACAGGTTATACCTACAAAATGCTTTTGGTATACCTCTTCTGCAATAAAAAATTTCACTTATAAGCAGAAATGTGTTTTATTGCCACATATACAGTCCACACCCTTTAGACAGAGCTGTTGTCGTCTACATCTCTCCCCTACTATGACCACTTTTATCTGTAATTCTGTACATTCTATTCCCTCGCCCTAAAATACTCTTCTGTCTGTCCTCTATCTAATCTCTTTTTGACGTCGTAACTTCCCTTAGCTATCACTTCCTCTCCTTTCAATACACTGCATTAATTTACCCTCATATTTAGTCTCACAGCATCACTGTGTGGAACTTATATAGCAATTGTGATTTTTTGGTTGGAGGCCTGATACTCATACTGAATCATTACCCTCCTTGGAAGGAGAAAACCATTACTGCGGTTTTCTTAGCATATGTGTCAGATCCTATCAGCCTCACCTGTGTCCAGGACCTTTGGCTCTTATTTCTGATTTCAGCTAACACTGGAAAAACCGGCTCTGGGAGGACTCCACCCAGTGTCTCAGGGGCATAACCCTAGAGCACACTTCACTTCTTCCCCATCCTTTTCCAAGGCTCCACTGTTGAGGCTGGGGCATATGTAATCCAGAGACGCAGAGAAATTAGTGCTGTGTGTGGCAGACCTTTGACCAAGAGGGAACCAGATCAAGGGGATAAAGTCTTATTGATTCCTCCTCTAGAATGGACTGTCATGGGGCATGACATTTAAATGATCTCTTGGAAAACAGTTATGCAAGATCTGTTAGAAGGTAGTAGCTGGTTTAGTAAGAGACCTTTTCCCCTCCTTATCCTTTTCTTTCTAGAATCGTCCTCCCTAATAAAAAAAAAAAGTAGCACATAAATTATTGTCTAAGACTTTGCCTCCTAGGGAACTGAGAGGAAGACAGACAGGAACCAGTACAGAGTGTTATTTAATAAATAGTTACTAGTTGAATTAATAAGAACTTCCAGAATCACAATGTTAAACACATACCCTCTTAAGTATTTTCCACTAGTTCAGAATCTTTATAATTGCTTGAACTAAATTTCATACAGAAGTACTATATAGCTACAGATAGCGTTTTATCCATTGCTAATTTACACAGAAAAAATAGTTGTTAACTCTGAACTTCCTCTGACACTTCCCCAAAAGGCTTGAAGTGTTATTCAGCATAACACATGGCTATCACACATCTGATAGCAGTTCATTAGCAAGAGAAGGGACTGGAAGACAAATAACTGGGTTTTAGTTCACAAACCACTACCAGCATTAACTTAGTGAAGTCAACAAAATATTTTGACATGTGGTATCTTCATATGCAGTGAGAAAAGCATGTGTCCCTAAAACTACATACACTACCAAAATCCCAAGTCTGGAGTGAGAAGGGAAGAAGCACAGAATTCAAGTGGCTGAATTATAAATTTCCAAGATGAGTAGTCAGATGAGAGAATAATCATAGAGGAGTATAAACTTGCCTCACTAATATACAGATCTTTGCCTGAAAATATCAGATGGGATGATGACACCAGTTCCTTCCAGATTCTAAATTTTACGATTCATTAGAATACTTCAACAAATCTACTGGCTGCTGGGGCACCTGGCTGGCTCAGTCGGTAGAACAGGCAACTCTTGATCTCAGGGTTGTGAGTTTGAGCCCCATGGTGGGTGTGGAGATTACTTAAAAATAAAACCTTTAAAAATATTATAAAAAATGTACTGGTTACCTTAATTGGAGTCATTTTATATAAGTAAAAATGAAGTGTTATATGAATAATACGGAGAGGAAATAATAGACAGGAATGTGTAAAGGTGAAGCGAATGCAAACCGAAGAAGCCTAATATACCACAAAAAACTGTTCCAAATGCTTAGCACATGATTAAATACACACACACACACACACACACACACACACACATTCTTAACAAAAGTTGATAGTCTCATGAAGCCCTTGTAAGAGAAGAAAGCCCCAAAGTTGGTTACAACAGTAGTTTAGATACTATAGAAAAGAAAATTAAAGAATTGGAAAATAGAAAGAAAAATATCACAGAGCCATAAAATGATAAAAATGGTGAATGATGGACCAAGAGTCTTTGGGGATACGAAGAGGAAGTCTACTCTGCTTTTGAGAGGAGTGGCAGAAATGGAAACCAGAGGGGGCCCCTGGGTGGCACAGCGGTTAAGCGCCTGCCTTCGGCTCAGGGCGTGATCCCGGCGTTCCGGGATCGATCCCCACATCAGGCTCCTCTGCTATGAGCCTGCTTCTTCCTCTCCCACTCCCCCTGCTTGTGTTCCCTCTCTCGCTGGCTGACTCTATCTCTGTCAAATAAATAAATAAAATCTTTAAAAAAAAAAAAAAAGAAATGGAAACCAGAGAGAAGAATGGAAAGCCAGCATTCAAAGAAATAAAAGATGAGAAATTTTTAGAAAGGAGAAAGAACTAAAATATTTAAAAGTTCTACTAAATACTAATTAGGCTACATTTAATTAAGTCCACACCCAGATATTTTGTACTGACTTCAAAAAATCTCAAGGATGAAGAAGAAGGGAGATACCTGATAAAAGCATGACAATGGGGTCAACAGCAGACTTCGGACACATCCCTGGTTGGTATGGTGGGCTAAAGTCATCAGGTATCTGATTTAAAAAAAATGGAATTACATCTTCATGTTCTAGAAGGACTACATTGGGAATTAGAAATCCTGTGGTCTACTTTCAATTCACCCCCAATTTGAGATCAGTACTTCCTAGTACTGTTTCTGTGTTTGTTTTCTACAGACTAAAAAATGAGAGGCTGGGGGTCAAGGATACTGAAATGTGGTGGTTTCCTGGATTATTCCCACGATGTGTACCCTGCTCCGGTCACACCCTCAGTCTCCTGGATCTCCCCCAATGGCATTTTGTTAGTCGTGTGTCTTCCATTCACATCCTCAAAGAACTCCAGGCTCTTTTCTGTGCCTTTTCTGTGTCTGGGCTGTAGGGGAAATAAATGAGCCTTTGATATCCCAGAGCAAGTATCAGTCTTTAAATCAATTCCAGAGTGTTTGCATCCCTGTCCTATCATCACTGACAAAAAAAAAAACAAAAGGCAGTTAGCCTTTCGCAACCAAGAGTTCTTTTACAGATCGGTCTTACATAGCAAATGCAGAATTCAGAGTCTGATGTTCCAGGTCTCCATTATGAAAAAGCCTAAAAATAAATGCACATACATACATGGATAAATACATGTAGTTAAAATTCGTCATAAAGTTAAATGGACTTGATGTGTGCAAACTTGGCATAAGTGTGTAAAGAGGCATGTTCGTTTATGGATTTTTTTTGGTTAATGCATCTATAGATTTCATTAGCCAGTCAAGTCAATATACTGATTATATCCAAACATGTATAAGATCCAAAGTATCTCGATTTGTACAAGCAATGGATAATTTTGCAATTAATTTTTATAATTCTCATTTAATGTCTTCCAAATGTAATCAGAATATTCAGTTTCCTACATATTTTGTTATCGCATAAACCACAGCTAAACTTTAGTTTTAATAAAGAGCTCATCCCCAGTAGGAAATGGCTCACCATCTTTTTCTTTACCGACACTAGAAATCTCCAGCTTTAACACGAAAGGAGCTAAAACAAGAAGGGCTATCAGTTAGCTCTACAGAAGAACAACCAGGGTAATTTTTAAAAATATCAAATGATGGGAAAGAAGTTCTCCAGTAAATAAACGAGGATGCTTCAAGTTAATTTTGTAGGATACTGTTGCCAGGAATTGTAAAACTCTTACATATTATGAAAATCCATGAAGAGATGGCAGAACCATGATGTCTTGCTCAGGAACAGCCTGGCAGCAGGAAGCCAGGGATTCTGGACGCCAGTGGTCAAATAGCTGTGGCGGGTTTTATGACCTCCCAATAAGGGCTTCATTACCTACCTCAGAGTTAGGGGCTTCTTCTTTCCCAAACAGCTCATGTGTGAGGAAAGTGGGAAAATCAGTCTTCTCAAAGACATGGTAGACTATTGGCCTGTTTGTTTAAACCTGCTTTCTGGGATTAGCTCTATCTTTCTTTGTGCGTTTTGGGCTGAAGGTTAAACAAGGGTCAAGTAGGAGATTTCAACACATCTGATAGAGGTTTGTTCTTCGAGAGAAGAGGAAAGCTTTTCACCAGTCGGGCCCGGTGCCCCTCCCCCCACCCCACCATCTTAAACTCTTTGTACTATTTGTACGTGGAGGAGGCTCAGGGCAGCCCAGGGCAATCTTAAACCCCAATGCACAAATCCATAGCATTCATCATTATCTATCTTTGAGAACCATTATACAGCCTCAAAGCTCACTGTTCAAATATGGCTGCTGCATTAGCTTGACCAGGTCACACTGGATTGTGTTAGTGAATTAAGAACCAATTGAAGATCTTTTTATTTTAACAGAAATTGTCACAGCTAAATATTTGTGACAGCAAAACAAAAGAGTATTCTTACATATTGAAATGGGACACTTACTCTCTATGCTTTAAGAAAAAATGTCCATGATGATCTTTATTTTTTTTTTCATAGATGATTATTCATTCTTTAAACATATCACTGTTTGTCTCTAGGGGTAGATTCCAGTCTCAAGTACTTTTATAAATCTCCAAGAATGGTGCTAAAAGTTCTACCTACCTCAACGACATCACTGTTTTTCACAATTACCGAGAGAGAGGGACAGAGACAGGGACAGACTCAGAGAGAAGAAAAGTAGGGACATCTGATGGCTCAGTTGGTTGAGCATCTGACTCTTGATTTTGGTTCAGATCTGAGGGGTTGTGAGATCAAGTCCCATGATGTTGGGCTCCACACTCAGTGGGGAGCCTACTTGAAATTCTTTCCCTCTGCCTCCTCTCTCCACCCCAATCCCATGCTCTTTCTCTCAAGTAAATAAATGAATCTTTTAAAAAAATAAGAAAAGTAAAGACAGAGGATGGCTTACCCCTGCCTCCCACCCCAAAGTTCACATTATGAACTGACACCACACAAAACTACTTGCTACATTCCAAGAGGATTGGGAAATGGGGAGGAGAGTGGGACGATGTTCCCTTGCCTCCACCTCCAAGCCTTCGCATTGACCTCAACTCCAACCTCTGAGCCTCGGTTGGGGGACTTTTTTCTGAAAGTCCCCTGCATATTTCTAACAGTTCAATTATCACTCTACATTTGATCATGTGTTTCCTTGCCTATCTTCCTTGCTAGACTATAGTCTCTTTCTGCCTCATTTGCCTCTATGTCCCTAGAGCTTGACACGGTTCTGAGAATAGAGCATGTGCTCAATAAATGTTTAACAAGTGAATCACCGAACACCCAAGTCACACCTATTTGATGTAAAAAGATGCGACCTCACCCCACTACACACACCCGCATAGACATAATATTCAGTGTCCATTCCAACTCAAGTCCACGTATTTAAGTAGTTGTGTTGTCTTTTAGGCACAACTTTTCTGTCCTTCAACTATGTCACGGTTGAGCACCGCCCAGCCCTGCTTTCACAGCTTCTCTGTTATTTCTCCCGAATTATTCAAGACATCTTAAACACCTGGCAATAAAAGCTTTATATACTTTTTTGCACCCTTCCTACTAGAGCCATAAATGAAAGAGGAAACTATTTCAAAATAATACAGTAATATCATAAATAAGGTCAAATAGCATCCTGTGAACAAACAGAGAGTAAATAAAAAGCAAGATAGCCCCTGAAGTTGTCCAAACCCCAATACAGAAGGGAAACAAGACACATAGGTTTGCATGACAAGACAAGTCAAATTTAATGCAACTGTATTATAATTTCATAATTAAGCATTTTATTTCACATTACTTTCTAATTAAATCCCAAAGCCTATCACATTTTAAATGATCTTCCATCAATGTTCCATAATATGAAGGCCTGCCCCAGCGAAGAGCTCATCTTGCTTTAACCCTCTGCAGCCTGTGTTTTATTCTAAAGTTGAAATGACCATATGTAAAACTCCGCATTCCATTTTTTCTCGTACACCGTGATTTCATTAGATAATTGTTTGGAATTAACTGTGTAATTAAAATTACCGTAGTCACCTCATCCCATTACAGGATAGTTACAGAAAAAAGGACCCAAATGCAGTATGAAAAATGCTAGATATGCTTCTGTGGTTTTTACCTTAGGACACCACCTTCTTCTTACTGTGTATTGTCAATAAATAAGATCTTTGTTGCTCATGATTCTTCTTTTTGGCAGTCATTTTTCACCTTTTGAAGCAAGATTAACTGTTTCGATGACATCGAGCACAGATCTTTCATTCTCCAGCCTGGCTTACGAGGATCTTTTTTTTTTTTTTTTAATTTTTTTTTAAAGATTTATTTATTTATTTATTTATTCGACAGAGATAGAGACAGCCAGAGAGAGAGGGAACACAAGCAGGGGGAGTGGGAGAGGAAGAAGCAAGCTCACAGCGGAGGAGCCTGATGTGGGGCTTGATCCCACAACGCCAGGATCACACCCTGAGCCGAAGGCAGACACTTAACCGCTGTACCACCCAGGCACCCTGGCTTACCAGGATCTTGATGTTACTTCTAAATTACACATTTTCTTGGGGATCCTGGGTGGCACAGCGGTTAGGCATCTGCTTTCGGCTCAGGGCGTGATCCCGCAGGCTCTTCCGCTATGAGACTGCTTCTTCCTCTCCCACTCCCCCTGCTTGTGTTCCCTCTCTCTCTGGCTGTCTCTATCTCTGTCGAATAAATAAATAAATAAATAAATAAATAAATAAATAAATAACACATTTTCTCTTCCCAGTGGTTCTTTTCCTATTCCTAAATATCAAAATCAGGATAGAAGACAACTCGTTTCCCCTCGGTATTTTACGTAACCTAGATTTTTACTCTCCTTGTAGATCACAAACATCTCTCTTGGAGCCTCACTCTTGCCAAGTCAAATTCCACCTTTGCTCTTTGAATATCCCACCTGAAATGTCCTTTCCGCTCCTCTGTCTCCGCTCAAAACTTAGAAGTCGGTTCCTGTCCTTTTTGCCTCTTAAGGACTTCTTCAAACAAAGCAATTATCAGTGATATCTACCTTCCTGGGGTAATATGGTAATTTTTTCACAAGGTTCCCATTTACCAATTGGTAATACATTGTATTTCTTTGCTCACTCATTATTTTATGATTATTAGAAGTGGCTGTCCAATGAGCTCATCAGAGAGGTTGCAAACCCTTTCTGTAAAGGGCCAGATAGTAAATATTTAATTTAATTTTTTATTTTTTTCAAGATTTTATTTACTTATTTGACAGAGAGAAAGCATGAGCGGGGGAGGGGCAGAGGGAGAGGGAGAAGTAGGCTTCCCATTCAGCAGGGAGCCTGATGTGGGACTCGATCCCAGGACTCTGGGATCATGACCTGAGCCAAAGGCAGACGCTTGACTGACTGAGCTACCCAGGTGCCCCCAGATAGCAAATATTTTAGATGTTGCAGGTCATTCAGTCTCTGTCACAGCTACTGAACTCCTCCACAATTGGGTGAAAGCAGCCATAGACCACGTGCACACAAATGGGAATGGGCGTGTTCCAATAAAACTTTATCCACTGGCACTGAAATTTGAGTTTTATGTCATTTCTCACATGACATGAAACACGATTCTTTTGCTTTTCAACCCTCGAAAAATGTAAAGAGCATCGTTGGTTCACAGACGACAACAGATGGCAGGCTGGATTTGACCCCGGGGGCCACAGTCCACTGACCCCAAGATTATAAACTTCTTGAAGGCAGAAACGGGTCTTAGTATTTTGTGTGTCTTCCATGGTAACCAGAACTGCAACAATCTTCTTTTAGAGCCCAACAGTTGTTCATCATTCACATAGTTTAAAGCTTCCGTGGCTCATCATTCACGTAACAATTTTAGCCATCCAAATTGAGAACATGAGGAGGGCATGGAGGAACTTTAAAAGAGACGGCGAGACAGAGAGACAGAGATCTTAGAGGCTGAAATTCCCAAGGAAGAGGGAAGCTAACCCTCAACTTCCCTTGCAACTTTGCTATGTGGATGTCTATGTGCACACACAGTATTTCTTTGAACTAAGCAGAATCCCAGAAAGGGCAGAAGGCAGGCTCAAAGCTGCAGATGCCATTTTGAATGCGAGCTTCATATGGTCTCCGTGGGAGTCTGTAAAACCCAGCACTCTGCTCTGTGGGAGTTCTTCACTTTTAGCGTGATGGCTCTGTATTTAATTACACTGTATATTTTCTTCTTTAGTGCTGAGATACAGAAAGACGGAGACAGAGAGTACAAGAGATAGACCAGGAGCTGCACTCCAGCCCTGTAGATAAGAGACACCCTCCACATCGAAACCACGAAGCACAGTCAGATACTCCCCCTCGACGTTATTTATCGAGAATGCTCTCTTTGAGTTATAGTACCAAAGGGGGGAAATACTCATTTAATGAAGAGAGAGTTTGGTCCAGTTTAAAAGCCATAATTTTGTATGCATGTCAGAAAAACACATAATCTGAACAATAAATTCACCCAGCCAGACTGAGGGCCCACTTGCAAACTGGAATCTGTTTTTCTTTTTAATATAATGAGACGACATCCCTTTTCTTGGAGAGTTCAATAGTTTAATTTTTGTTAACTGAGATCCCTTGTACGAAGGTAAATTACATTGCCTTTTCTATTACTAGCTCTGTTAATTGTCAAGCAATCAGAGTTTATGCACTCATCCAAGACAGCGGAGAATTTCCCATAATGTTACAAAATAAAACCTGACAAAGCACAATAATCTTTAGTTTATTGATGTGCCACCAGGCTGTTGAAAGCATCAGATCAGTAATGTGCTTTGGTTAGGAAATTGGGGTCTAGGGAGAAATATTGGGAGTAACAGAGAACATCAGGCCTTGCAGGAAAAAAAAAATATATTAGGAATTAAAAGAGGAAAAAAAATGTTTGTGGTGGGATTTTAGATTTTATGGAAAGAAAAAAACACTGAGATCCTGTAGGGATTCCGAAGAAAAACACATCTGGGGTGGACAGGTGAACTTTGGCCCCACTGGCCAAGAGAGATTTATTTATTTATTTACTGGGGGGGGGGGTGCCGCATATCATAATATAAATAACACATCCAAATGCCAGACTTCCAGAAAAAGCACAGTCTGAAGATATTTATGGCAAATCACGAGAGCTCCTCCATTATGGTGTAACGACTAAGTTCAGTGGGCCAAGATGCAAAGCTGAATCTAGGAAATCTAAATCTAAAAAAAAAAAAAAAAAAGGTTAAAAGTAGGGGCTCAGAAAAACACCCCAGCTGCTTTTCTAGGCTTCTTAGAAACCCGAACTAGAAAGCTGAACTTCCAATGCTGAGAAAAATTATTCAACATTTGCTTTGAGCCTTGGGGCCTCAGAAGACATGCACAATTTATTTTTGGAGGATGACTGCCCTCTCGTCCCTACGCATCCCAGTGCCGTTCCTTTCCTTCCCCTCTTCTGTGATATGAGAGATCCTGCCTTGAACTTGCCCTGCCAGGCACCCCTCAGGCTTTGCAGGCAGGGCTCATGGTGAGGCGCTCTGGCTGCGCTGAAGAGACCAGCAAGGCTATGTTCCTACAGCCTCTGAAGGGTTGACTTTCCATTTTGAAAGTTTGACTTGGGCAGCCATATTGACTCAAGGAATTAAGATTCCGGCCACCTTATTAAATTGTTCCCCCACCGTTTGGAACTTACAGCTCTAAGCAGCTAAATGCTCTGCTCACTGACAGCACATTTTGGGAAGCAGTTTTATATTAATATTGTAATCATATTCAAACTTATTTTAGGAGTCAAAGGAAGATAATGTGAAACGTGTTTAATATTTGAAAGGGAAGTGTTGAGTGAGCAACTATATTCCCCACCCCAAATCCAAGCCAACTGAAGGCCAACAAAGATAATAAATTTCTGCAGTTTGATATTTAATGAAAGGTGGGGGGGTTAAGTCAGTGTAAAGTTTGTGACTGTGTATGGGAAGTAGGTTGTGTGTGTGTGTGTGTGAGAGAGAGAGAGAGAGAAAGCAAGAGAATGAGAGATTGAGATTCTCTTTCCTGCAATAAAAGATGGCAAGGTGATAAATTAGTACTCTCAACTGAAATTGATTACTTTGTGTTCCCATCCAGTTCATACGGCAGCCACACAGATGCTCTGAAACACCTTAATGACACATTGGAGAAAACTTCTCAAGTGGGCCCCGTGCAGCGTTCTCTCCCTTCCTCCCCCCGTTGGCTCCAAGAGGGAGCTGCTGTGTATGCTGCATACATTAGGGGAAGTGCCACGCAAACACCCTTCTACTCCCTCCTGCACAGAGATGTCTTCATTTTATATCAGGAATCCTGTAGACAATCCTAGGAGCCTAAATGCTAAAATGACAAATGTAAGTGATTTTGTCTTTTCAATGCTTGGATATATCTATCCCCCGCTCTCTGGAGAGGTGGCACATATAGCAAAAAGAGAAAGCGGCATCGAGCCACCTAGAGGCAATCAGATCCAAGCCTGCCCCAGCAAAGCAAAGGAAAAGGATGGCTTATTGCCATAACTGTAGACTGGATGAAACTGCCTAGTTTACTCGCAGAGACTAAAAGCAACAAAGTCCCAATATACTTGAATGAAAGGAGTACTACAGGAGACGGCATCATCTCCGTCAGGCCCTCGGTTTTAAGCAATTTAAAAGATCTCCTTATAAAATCCCTAGTGAGATTGGTGCTGAAATGTAATCGATCTTAGTCCTTTGCAGGTGTGACCACAGGTGATGATCCAAGAAATGTCAAAGGTATTCAGAAAATCTATATAGGTACAGATTTCAGAATTTTCATTAATATTTAATTCTCAGTTACTATAATGACTTTGATAAGTATAAGAGAATTTTTTTAGTTTTACTCATTTATGTATTTATGTATTTATTTATTTATAGAGCGTGAGCTGGGGAAGGGGCAGAAGGAGAGGGAGAGAGGGAATCTCAAGCAGACTCCCTACTGAGCATGGAGCCAAACACAGGGCTCAATCTCACAACCCTGAGTCCATGACCTGAGCCCAAATCAGGATTCGGACACTTAACTGACTGGGTCACCCAGGTGTCGCAAGAGAACATTTTTATTTTCTTTACTTATTTATTTTTCCTAAAGTTTTTTTTTTTTTTTTTTAATTTGAGAGTGAGAGAGCACGAGAGCGAGAAGGAGTGGGGAGGGGCAGATTCCTCGCTGAGCAGGGAGCAGACGTGAGGCTCAATCCCAGGACCCTGGGATCATGATCTGCACAGAAGGCAGATGCTTAACCAACTGAGCCACCCAGGCACCCAAGAGAAAATTTTTAAATAATGTTTTACCACTCGAGGATCTTACAGCTTTGAAAGAAGACTGAGGCTTCAAGGTGTGTGTAAATATGTAACTAGCTATCGAGCCATGCAAAGATCAGTCAAATATTCTATAAATGGTTTATACATTACTTTCTAGAAACTTGATCGTCTGTACCTATGTACGCCATAACTCTATATGCTTCATTACTATGCATCTCTATTAACTACTTCTTGGTGTTCCATAGAATCTACACCTCATACACTTATAATTCCCATTTGGTGTTCTTAGACATTGAACAATTGTCACAAGAGTAATGGTGATTTGAAGGACTTTAGTCGGTATGGGACACTTTAGAGGCCAACAGACACAAGCAATGGTACAAGGGTCTTTTTATACGGATACAGAGAAGACATAGAGCTTACTACCTAAATGAATAGGACAGCCCTCAAGCCCTTGTCAAAGTGCCCTGCTACCCAGACAGCACCTCCAATCCAACAGGGTCCTATCGTTTTCCTGGAGACACTCAATACTCTCATTCTCTGAAAGGCCCTTTCCTTGCCTGGCCCCTTCTCCAAATTTTCTGAGCCCTAGCTCTGTCCCCTTCCTGCTCACCCTCGACAAGACACACTCCTCAGAACATCTCTGAGTGTGAGACTAGGTAAAATGAAGGTCCGTGTCCTGATGACATGTTCTCGCACAGCCGGACTGCAGGCTTGCCTTTGTCTTGTGACTGCAAGCAGAGTGTGGTATTTACCCTAAAGGTGCCCACACACACAAGATAACTAGAAATGTGTTTATTTCCCAAAGAAAATCTTAAAGTCTATGTTTACAGAAACACTGATTGCTTGCAAAGTAGAGGCAGTGTCTTCTTAAGTGAAGAAGCTTTGTAATCTTTCCTACCTGTATTCTCATCAATTAAAAGAATCCTTGCTCGAGTTTGTGATTTCTTAAAGCGACACTCTTAATGCCTTCTAATATAGGGGATCTTACAGGTTTAAAAGCCATACAAAAAAAGTCTCCCAAAATGTTAAAGGATTAGTTTTGTCTGAGTTTATAAACTAAAAAGACGTGATTAGCATAACAAAAGCACCAGTGCCATGGTTAATAGTATATATTTTGCTTTTCAAATCATTCCTCAGATATGATCTCAATTGATCTCAAGGTAAACGGACTAGTACATCCTGTATATGTAGATACAGGAAATGCCAAGGACGCAAAGAATTGGCCCAAACTCATGGGTAAATTTACGAGCCTGGCCGGATATAGCTAGATTACAATATAAGGAATGGCGAGATGGGACATTTGGCTATGGGGGAACCAGTGTCTCCAAAAGAGCTTTTCAACCCTACACATTTTCCTATGGTGGCAGAAGAACTAAAACTGTGACCTGTAGAAGACAGTTTACACAGAGCTGTTTTCAAGTAACTCTGATGGTTTTGGGACATTTCTAAAGTTCTCCGCTTTGCTCCCTATGGTCAACTGGGTGTCACATGGACCCTCTGAGCCCCATGGAGTCTTCCTAGAATCAGAATAAGGCCCCGAGCCTCTGGCTCCCGGGATGTCACTGCCGCTAACAAAATACACATTTGAAGATTCTTGAGGGAAGGTGGAACCAAGACTGAGGGAAAAAAAAGACACCTATCTTTGTACCCCACATCTTATTTTGTTGACTAGGACCAGTGCGTCCTATTTTGCTTAAGAGACCCATCCTATTCTGAAGCAATAGTTGTCAAAATGGTTGTTTTTTGTTTGTTTGTTTGTTTTCGTTTGTTTGTTTTTATGGCAATAGAACTTTTCATAAATTAAATTTCATGTTGAGCTTTTTTTCTTATAAACAGACAAATGCTGAACTGCTTTTAATGAAGACTTCTCCTTGCCTCGTATTAGTGCCATGAGATACCTTCTAAAACCCGAGAACTCTGAGATGCCTGGGTATCTCAGTCGGTTAAGTGTCTGCCTTTGGCTCAGCTCATGATTTCCGGGTCCTGGGATTGAGCCCCGAATCCAGCTCCCTGCTCAGAGGGGAGTCTGCTTCTCCCTCTCCCTCTGCCTTCCACCCCCCAACCCCAGTTCATTCATGCTCTCTCTCTCTCAAACAAATAAATAAATCTCAAAAAAAAAAAAAAGCGAAAACCTAGAACTCCGGAGAGCCTAGTTTGGAAATAATTCTCCTAAGCAATTGACTAGAAGCACAACCTTGAGCAAAGACCTGTTCCTAGTGATTGAGGAAGGGACTCAATCCTCCCCAACTCAGTCGCTCACCTTGAGCCCAACTTAAAACTCTTTCTCTTGTGATTTGATTAAATATTCCCTTGTAACATTGACAGAATCCCCTGCTCGCTTCTTTTACCTTTATGGTAGTTCAACCTTCAAGAAAACTCTTCCCATTCAATAAGTATTTACTGAGCATCTTCTTTTTTTTTTTTTTTTTTAAAGATTTTATTTATTTATTTATGTGACAGAGAGACAGCCAGCGAGAGAGGGAACACAAGCAGGGGGAGTGGGAGAGGAAGAAGCAGGCTCGTAGCGGAGGAGCCCGATGTGGGACTCGATCCCGGAACGCCAGGATCACGCCCTGAGCCGAAGGCAGACGCTTTAACGACTGCGCTACCCAGGCGCCCCTTACTGAGCATCTTCTATCGGCCAGGTCTGGTGAACTCTGCACGCTTGTGTTTAGAAATCGGAAGATTTGATTCCGCTGTATGTAACTCCACTTTATCTGCTTCCTACTTAACAAACCCCGGAATTGTCAGAGATATTTAACCAAAAATAGAAAAATTCAAGTGGATAAGAAGAACTGGTATTTCCATGGGAATCTTCAATTTAATAGTAAACACACAATTAAGGTAAGTGGAAAGTCACATACAATTACACTCAGGGAAGTGTAAGCAGACTTTGTGAAATCGTTGTTGCATTTCCTTGTATTGAATAAAATAATAAATTATTTGAATAGTTCTATTATCTATCCTTAACTGAAACATACAGTGCCTGTCCTATTTCTTCAAAAAGCTTGTTAATATGCAATCACCTAGTACAACTGCTAAGTTTTTAAAGGTCACCCATGTTTTATTCATAAAGGGTGGTTTTCTGGAGGGGAAAAAGGTTACAATGTCATGTAATACCATATTCTGATGGAGGCTTTGCTTTCCAAGATATGTTCTAATGGAGCAGATAGGGAAAGAGTGAGATTTGGGGGACAGGGAAGTGGATGGTTTCAGAGATATCAATAAAACTTCATTTAAAGCCAGAAAAACTTTCAAACAAAAGAGAAAGGATTTATTCTATTTTTTGAACTATCAAGGAAGCATGACAGCCTGTGTTATTTATATTCACAAACTTATTCAGCTTTTCCCTAAGGCCGGGTATATGAAAGTAAATGTTTCTCAGCCCTCTTGACGTTCAGTGGTCATGTGGCTACTTCTGTCCAATAAAATGTGAATAGAGGTGGGTAGAAATGTATGTCCCTTGCAAACTGGAGCATTTAGTTGATACTATTTAAACCACCAGCTCCCTCTTTTCTATCATGGCAACTGGGAAAGACAGTGCATTCAATACGTAGATCAGTGTCTGAATCACTGAGTTACTGTTTGAAAATCCATTGCCCCAAATATGTGCCAAATGCAAATTTTACTGGAATCCTGTGACATACCTAAGGAAAAAAATTTTGTTGTGTTGGGTCAGCTGAAATGTTGAGGTTCTTATCTGTATTTGTCAGGATTCTCCAGAGAAACAGAACCAATCAGAGAAGATTATGATACGAATTGGCTCATGCCATTTTGAAGGCTAAGAACCCCCATGATCTGCCATTTACAAACTGGAGAACAAGGAAAGCCAGTGGTATAATTGGGGCCAAAGTCCAGAGGTATAAATCCCTATATGAGACTGGAGACCCAATGTCAATGGTCAAAGGCAGGAGAAGATGGCGTTCCCTTCCTCCCACTTTTTGTTCCATTCAGGCTCTTAATGGATTAGATGCTATCACCCACATTGGTGAGAATGATGTGCTTTACTCAGGCTATGCATTCAAATGCTCATCCAGAAACACCTTCATAGACACACCCAGAAATAATGTCTTATAAGCTCTCTGGGCATCCCTTAGCCCAATTGAGTTGACACAAATCACATTACCACAGCATAATGCATACTTTTCCTGACTGAGACACATCCCAAGATAATCATATCTTTTACACATATGAAAAGCTCAGTCTCTTCTTTCACGGCTAAACTTAACCAAAAGTGGCTTTAACATTTACCTGGTTAATCCTTTTATAGATGTTAATCCAGTTTTTCAAGGTCAGAAAAACTTTCTAGGGACAGAGATTTTAAAAAATAATAATAATTCAGGTATTTGATTCCTGGTCCAAAACTCTTTATGGAGAACATAGCCTGTATTTTACAAGGAAATTGACAGTAGGTGGTATATTCATCCTTGGGTAAGGCTATCTTTCCATTACTTTAACCTGCACTTCAATGTAGAGGACACCAAAACTGGTATCTCTGAGTATTTTTTTTTCTTAAGTTTCTCAAAATACCTTAAACTCAAGTACAGAAACACAACATCGCTCTCTCCTTTCAGGGGTCATGTCCTATTCATCATCACGGAGTGTCAAACACGTTCATTTGTATTAGAGCTCAATAAATGTTTGACTTTAATTGAATGAAAATTTAATTTTTATTTTTTCACCTTGATTAACTTGCATTTTATCATTCTAATCACTAGAATTAAAAGCCTCAAGGTCGTCTTTGATTTCTCCCTCTTCCTCAACACCAAGAACCAAATGGCCATCAGAACATTTCATGGCATCTTCATTCTGTTTCCAACATCTGTACTCTTATCCTGACCTCGAGTTTGGTTCTTCAACTCTCAACAGTGACCTACCTTTCTCACTTTAATCTCTGATTATCCCAAAGTCCAGACTGGTTCCAGAAACAAATCATACTTCCTGGCTCCCTCTTTATTTTATTCATGCTTCTCTCTCTTAAATTTTTTTTTCTGGTCATAAAGGACAGATTTTCTGGAAAGAAAGAGAGAGATGTAGAATAGCGTATTGGTTAAGAAGGTCCTGGCGCCCAACAGATGAAAGGTTGCAATTGGAAATCTGTCTTTGCCGGATGTCTATGTGCCTATGAACTAATCAATCAGTTAAGATTTCTGTGCCTCAGTTTAATGATATATACAGTTGGAGCCTGACTTTACCATTTACCTTTTTCATGTTTTTCAAGGTCTTCTAATAAAATCTACTTACATGCGAACACCCACATATTTACATGACATTGGTGAGCAATGCAGAAATTACGAAAGGATGTCTTAGGGAAAGTGAAGGATAGACTGACCCTACCTCACATTGCTTCCTGCAAACGCCTTTCTCTTTTGACCCACTGTCCTCTCACGTCTCTCTGCTTTCTTATTTATTCTGTTCTGAGCTTTTCCCTTTGTGTTTCAAATTCTCTGTCCTCTTTTTTACACAGAGCTGCTAGCAACCATAATTTTCTTGGGATTTTACCCTTGACTTCAAACAGCATATAGAAGTAGATTTTCCAAACATATGGGTTATTCATCCAATAGTAGTTCTCATGTAAAGTTTTCTCCTCACTTTAACTTGGGATAATATCACTGAACTACAATGGTATGTAAATGCTTCAGACAGAAGCTATCATATATAAGCACTCAATAAATTTTGGGTATCTATATCATTATTATAGAGATCGAGGTGCCTTATTCAGTCTGGTATTTGTGGATGATAATCACTACTGATGCTCCTGGGGGCTATTTAAATCAGGGTAAATATCAGTGGCTTAAAACAATAAAAATTAATTGCTAGCTGAAGTCATATGCTGATGCACACTGGACAGGCCTCATGCTCAAAGGAGAGCCGTAACCCAGGGAACCCAGTTCCTTCCACCGTGTGTCATCTGTCATGGAAGGAAAAGAGCAGAGAGGCTGTATAGTCAGACTGGAAGAGTCAGATATCACTCTGTCCACAGTCCATTGGCTGGAATCGGTCATGTGACTACATGGGAAGCTGAAAAGTATTATCATTTTGTGCTGGATGAGGAAATGGGATTGGGGATGTAATCTTTGACATAAGGTCTATGTTACTTCTAAAGTGAAAACTATGGCTAAGCAAATCTCAAGGTGTGATATGTCTGAGTAATATTTTGATGAATTTTGGTACATGATTAAGTTAAAATAAGATTTAAGGTCATGATTAGAGAGGAGAATAACCTGGCTGTATCATTTTCTTGCCTATCTTTTCATGGTGGGTTGCCACTAAGATGATCCCCAATTACTCCCACATCCTGATAGTCACTCCTTTGTGTAACCCTCTCCCCTCAAGTGTGCCTGGGCTAAGGATTGCTTCAGTTGAATATGACAAATGGCATGGAATTTCATGTCTGTAATTAGATTACAAAGATCAGAGTCTATTGTCTTCTGGATTTGTGTGCTTTTGGAAAGTTAGCAGCCATGTTGTAGGGACTGGAGACCCAGTCAAGGAATCCAAGACCTGAGTCAAACAGCTCTCCAGATACACAATTCTGCCAATAACCTGAGTGAACTAAGAAAGGGATCATTCATTCCCCTCAGGTGGGCTCTCGGACAAGATGCCAGCCCCAGCTGACAGTTTGATTGCAGCCTAGTGAGATACCCTGAAAGAGAGAACCCCCCCAGTTAAGCCATGTCCAAGTACCTGATCCACAGAAACTGTGAGATGAGAAATCTGTGTGACTTATTTATTTTTATGTGACTCCCTTGCATTGTGGTTGTTATGCAAATAACTATACATATTTAATGTATACAATTTGATGTGAAATCATCATCATAATCAAGGTTTTTTTTAAGATTTGTTTATTTATTTTAGAGAGAGGCAGGGAGAGAGAATGCGCTTGAGTGGGGGGAGTGGCAGAAGGAGAGAATCTCAAGCAGACACCCCGTGAGTGCAGAGCCCCACGTGGGGCTTGATCCCACAACCCACAAGATCATGACCTGAGCTGAAAACCAAGAGTGAGACACTTAGCCAACTGAGCCCCCCAGGCACCCCTCAGGGTTGTTTTAAATCACTAAGTTTGTGGCAATTTGTTACACAATAGTAAATAATTAATGTACCATTCCAGTTAGTGCTAAGATTATTTGGCATAGATATATAAAATAGATGTTAACATACATAAAATATGTTTCAATAATATAATATGTATTTTGTGTATTTTTCCAGTTTGAATTCAATTTACCAGTTTAAGAATTTATCTATAATGTATATAGAGAAATAGAGGCTTCCAGATTATAAGAGAGCACTCATCAGGAAATTTGAACTAATATCAGTGAACAGTGGTACTGAAAACACAGGAATATGGTAAAATGAAGAAATAGAGAAAGTTAAGGTGAGGGGAAAAAAGAGACCTCAAGATCTGTAAATATTAGGGATGCCTGGGTGGCTCAGTCAGTTAAGAGTCGGGCTTCAGCTCAAGTCATGATTCCGGGGTCCGGGTCTCCTGCCTGCAAGGCAGGGGCACAGGCTCCCTGCTCAGCAGGGAGTCTGTTTCTCCCTCTCCTGTTGCCCATCCCCCCACTCTTGTGTGTTCTCTCTCTCTCTCCAATAAATAAAATCTTTAAAAAAAAATCTGTAAAAATTAGTAGCACTAAATAAGAAATGTAAAGCTGTGTCAAAGTTGAAGAAATATGTGAAATATTAATAAAAACATTGAAGGTTGAAATGCCAGTTTGTTCGACATTAGCTTAAAAAAACAGGCCAGTTTTGATCAGTTTTTTTTTTTAATCTACATATATTTCCATTACTTTTTGAACCAAAGTCACACCTTCCTTCAGTTTGTACTTAAAAGGACCAGACGCATTTTCTTGAAAATGACCCCCTCTGTCTCTGTTTCCTGTTTTATTCTTCTAATAGGTTCAGAAAGAGTCCCGGTATTATATATTCTTAGGTCACGAGGTAAACCTTGACTTGTAAGGAAGTCGTAGAAGGCAAAGCCGGCCAGATGAAGTAATCGTATAAAATACATTGGTTTAGGGGCTGGGTTTTATTTGTTAATATTGCTGCTGTTGTGCTTTAAGAATATATTGTAATGAATGATTTAATTATACTTTTACCCGGAGGCTCTGTACAAAGGATGCAATTTTAAAATGCGACAAATGGATGAAATGGCTTGTGTGTGTGTATAATACACACTCATTATGTGTCGCTTTATGAAAAGAACAGTGAGATTAGTGATTTGATGGTTGATGCTCAAACGTTCGACTTGACCTCATTCCATTGTTTTCTCCTTAGAACCAGAAGACAGTGCCAAAAAAAAATTTAAGTAGAACTTTATATAGCTGTAGGATTTTTCTTTTGCCTTATTAATAAGAGGCGGGATGAACAAATGGATTGTTTTCAAGTTTCCTAGTAGAGTTCACCACCAAAATTATCCATATTTCTTCAACTCTCGCCCCAAGTAGATAATAACAAAAGGAACAATTTTACCCTAAGTATTTGATTCTGTGGGAAATATTAAACTACTTTTACCACACTTTCATGTATAAAAGTCTTTTCTTATATAAACTGGGAAGTGGAAGAAGTCCCCATCCACAAATATTCAAATGACAGTATCTAGGATTCTTGACACTATTAGTCCAAGCACCAGTTTAAAAATGCATGTGTTTCCAGAAGAGAGTTAGCCGGTCAAGCTTTTCTACTTTAACGTGAATACGTTTAACCGAAAGATGTGTTTCTCCACAGTTTAGATGAGATAGGGCGTTTGGAAAGAGTGGAGCTTTGCATAGAGTCGGATAGGATGGCCATGACGACTCAGAAGTACGGATTCCCACCCAACGTACACTGCAAAGAGTCTGGGTGAATGGCTTGGGATAGTTTCAAAACACAAAGATAGCAAAGAAAGGTTCAGATCTGGCCCATTGGTACACTCATTTACACGTCGAAATCAGTCATTGTAGTCTTCCCAGGCAAAGAAACAAACATGAAACAAACAATGTGCATCCAAATTATACTTCCCCAGATTTTCAGATGAAATTCAAAATAAAATATTCTTTGCATGTGTGTATAAGATCTCGTAAAATTCAAGTAGCGCCTGCCCTAATAGATTTTCTGAATGCAAAGTTCTAGATAACTTTTGTAAAGCGGATCTCTTTCCCCTGTCTTGCCGGGGCTCTAAGCATATGCTTTGGCCAACTCTGGCTACAAACGTGATATTGTTTCTAGTCCTCACAAACAAAACACCAAAACAAGTTTTCCTGACCATTTCCTGACAATGTGTTATGACTTTCAGCTACTATTTTAGTTACTTTCCCTGTCAAGTTCTTTTTTCCCCCCAAATCTGTCACTGCTGCTTTGATCAATTGTGAACTAATAATAATTTAATGATGACTTAATCAAGAAAAAGAAAATGTAACATTTAGAATCCTATTGTCACTGGAAATTTAATTTCACTTATATGTACATGTTTTCTTTGCAGAAAATTCCTTCCTTCCTTCTTTCCTTCCTTCCTCCTTTCCTTCCCATCTTTCTTTCTTTCTTTCTTTCTTTCTTTCTTTCTTTCTTTCTTTCTTTCTTTCTTTCTTCTCTCTTATTTGTTCATTCTTTCTTTCCTTCCTTATTTCTTATTTTTTTTAATTGAAATATAGTTGACATACAATGTTATATTAGTTTCTGGTGTACAACATAGTGATTCAACAACTCTATGCATTACTCAATGCTCTCACCACGATAAGTGTAGTTACCATCTGTCACCATACGAAGTTATTACGATATTATTCACTATGTTCTCTATACTGTGTGTTTCATCCCCATGACTTATTTATTTTCTAACTGGGAATTGTACCTATTCTTTTTTACTGGAATAGTTACAGAAGTCATTTTTTTTTACCCCACATGCTCTTCAAAATGTGACATATACAAATGATCCAATTTCTTCACCAAATAGTCAAACAAATTCGCTATTTTCAAGCAGATTTCAACCCTCACCATAGAGGGTTGCTAGGTAAAATACAGGACATCCTGTTACATTTGAATGTCAGATAAACAACAAATACCTTTTTAGTATGAATATGTGCCAAATAGTTGCTAAATCTGGCAACCCAACAGCTTCCTACCTGAAAGTGTCAATTCCAAGCCCTGATGACCATCCCATGCAATGACGTGACCAGAGCGGACCATGAACACGACATAGAACCTGGACTCCCGTGTGCTCCACTTAAATGACTTTGTAGACATCAAGCACTTCTGAACAAACTTGTGGAACATCTTCCATGTGCTCAGGCAATGCTTAACCTTGATCTAGGTGTTGGGCATAGCAAAATAAGCAAAGGAGTGTTTTGCGACTAAAAAAATTAATAATTTTCAATCTTCACTATTTTCAAGCAAAAGACATTTCTGTTTCCCGACAGAAGCTGCAAGTAGAGGTTCACCACATAGAGTATATAAAAACAGAACAGCAGCCATTGAGAGCAGAGGCTTGACTTCACTTTCTCAGCTCTTCCTTCATTGAAGATCGTGGCATCTCTAATAGGTCAACCGGCACAGCATGAAAATCACTGCTTTAATCCCCCGGCTTGAGCATAATGCTGCTAACAAGAGAAGACGCTGAAGAGGAAAGAAGGGCTAAGAGTTATATTCTTGACATCTGGGCTTTTTTGTCCACTTTACCTATTAAAGACTGACCTAGTTCCCTTGGACATGAATGCCATCTAAAAAAAGGTGTTTCTGTTTGTTTGTTTTATTTTTATTTTGGGTTGTTTTTTCCTCCCTCTTTGGCAACGTAAAGAATGATATGGGCTGTTCAATGATTGACTATGTAGAAAATGTTCATGCCTGGACTTAATAAAAGAGTCCAGCTAACAGCATCCTTGGAAAAGAAATAATATCTGTTGGCACATATAATATCAATGTAGAGTACCTTCATATGGTTGCCCAGGTGGGTAAATTCCTTGAAGGTGTATATGTTAAGGGCATGTTATTTTAAGAAAGACGGCAGCTAATGGGCCCCTGGAAGAGATGTTTTGTTTTGGCCAGGCTTCACTGGGGACGGTTTTTCAATTCACGTGGCTGAAGGCAGAACTAAAAGGCACTTACTCAGTGATCTGCCTGTGTTTGTGCGGGTGTTCTATTATTACCACTTTATTCAACCCTGAGAAACGTGACTCTGAATTGTAAGTGAATGAAGCAACTCTTTACCTTTGAAAAGTCGCAAGGTCTTTGGAGTTATTAAACCAGGGAAGAAACACTTTGTTCCAGGGGGTAGACTCCCAGTGCGCTTACTCCATAAATCTCAGCATCAATAAGATTCCAAATCTATGCACTCATTAGGACTGTGTCCCAGCAGTGACACTTCTTTGGCCCCTTTGGAGTTTCTATTTTAGTCTTTTAGCTGAGACCTTGACACCTGGAGAAAATACAGTGGGAGCGCCTACACTTTCAGCGGCCGTCTCTTTTACCAGTAGGACTTGGCTAGAGGCTCGGGAGTACATGGGTCACAACAAAGAGATGGAGGAGGAGGAAATGGAGAATATTTTCGGAAGAAATTGTTTTGCTGCATTATATGTTTGTGGCTCTTACAGCATCATCTCTTTGCCTATAGATATACTTTAGTCATCTAAGTTGAAGAGCGGACTTCCTCGCCCAGCCCCATCCTTGCTCTCATTATCTTAAACCTGTCAAAGGTACATTTATTTTACTGAAAACTCAGTAAGTCAATGTCAGAAATGCTCTTCCCATTTTTACAAATGGAATCGTACATCAACTTTCAATTACCAGGGATATCTGATATGAGAGAGAAACTCGCAGATTCATCCTGACTCTGAATTTGGCAGTTGCTTTAGTCTTCCTTCTTCGGAATGATTCTCCATGAGAAGCTTCAAGATCTGATACGTGACTGAGTGGAGTAATAATAGTATTAATATTAATAATATGACTTTCGAGTTTTTTAAGTGTTTTTGAGTTCATCATCTCCTTTGGTTTTCGTAAACTCTCTGAAGTGCAGATAGAAAGTGTGTGTTTTCATCCCCTTTGAAAGATGAGGAAACAGGAATGAAATTTAGATCTCTTGCTTATCTGCTTGGTTAGCGAGAGCCTCTGATTGTCTCTACTATACGATAGTACAGGGTCCAAGATTTAACCATCACACCGTCACTTTGTTTTCTTATGTCTGTATTTAAGGAGCTGACAATGAGCTAGTGAATTGGGAATACAAAGAGAGCAAGCCTAGTTTTTAATGAGGTGTTCAAAACTTCCCTAGGATTCTTTCCCATGATCTTGGGGACTTGGTTTGGTGAACTTCCCGATCACCATCTGAAATCCTGAAGCCCATTTTTTCTCTCTATCTCTTCGTTTGAATTTGTCCTCTTCCAATGAGTAGTCTTGGCCTCTAGAGCAGGAAGCCAAGTTCGACAGTGTGAACAGACTGAAATACAAGGCATTATGGACCATGGAAAAATGGGATAGTAAAGCTATTGTTCAAGTGAAAGTCTCCTATTGATCTTGTGTATTGTTTTAGCCTGTGCTCTGAGTTTTATAATCTAGAGTCAAGAATATGATCCAGGAATTAAAAAGTTCTTCGGAGAATCAGATATCCTGCCTCAGGTCTTTTCACTTCTTCTTACCACGTGTAAATAAAAGAAGACATTTTTGAGGCATGAAACAGAGTCTAATACTCATTTGTCCTCTTATCACCCCCTTTGTCTCTTCCTGCTCAAGATTCAACCAAATAGTGTTCTATTCCTGGGTTGGCAGAAGATGAAAAGCAGAGAAAAACGAAATGGAAGTTTGGGTCAGGCAGTACTTGACTTTTTTCTATTTTTTCCCCTAAAATTAATTATTTTGGCTTGAGAAGGTAAAGAAAGGCTAATCCAACCCTGAATCTTTACTTGGTGTCAGGTTTCGCTTAGAGCCAAAATATTAGGCAGGGCTTAGGTGAAAAGCCTATTAGTTTTCTTCATGTTAGCCACAAGTTCAAACCCTATAATGTAGTCATTTTTTATTAGATTATTTCCTAGAATATTTACCCACCCCCTTTTCAGTAAATATTATGACGTAGAAACAGTTTAAGTCTGATTTTCACTTTTAAAATAGAGCTAAATTTTCATTAGAAGGAACATGGAAATTGATATTGTCCAAAAATGCCAGCAGCCAAACTCACCAATTTATACTTCAGACATTGATACAAATGGCCAAGAATCACATGAAAGGACACTTAACATCATTAGGCATTAAGTAAATGAAAATCAAAACCGTAATGAGATATTATTTCATACCCACTAGGATGAGTATAATCAAAAAGTCAGTAACAAGTGTTATCAAGGATGTGGACAAAATGGAACCCACATATGCTGCTGATGGGAATGTAAACTGGTGCCCCACTCCCAATCTGGAAAGCAATCTGGCAATTCTTTGAAAGATTAAACATGGAGTTACCCTTGATGTGGCAATCTATAGCTAGATATATACCCAAGAGAAATGAAAACATATGCCCACACAAATACTTGTGCATGAATGTTCATAGCAGGATTATTCATAATAGCCAAAGGTAGAAACAACCCACAACCTCATCAATTGATGAATGGATGAATAAAATGTGATATAGCTAGACAATGAATGCTATTTGGCGGTCAAAAAGGAGAGTGGGGTGCCTGCATGGCTCAGTGGGTTGAGTGTCTGACTCTTGATTTTGGCTCAGGTCATGATCTCAGGGTCATGGGATCAAGCCGCGTGGAGTCTGCTTGAGATTCTCTCTCTTCTCCACCCATGGTGCTCAAGCGTTCTCTCTTTCCCTCTTAAAAAAGAAAACAAAAAGGAGTGAAATACTGGTATACATGACAACATGAATGGACCTCAAAAATATTATGCTAAACTTGGCAATGCCTGCTAGAAAAAAGGGTCTAGTTTAAAATACTTATTGACATGTGTTATGGGTCTGCTGTGGAAAGCTAGTTCAGTGGGAGATTTTTGTGAAAATAGGGGCCCATAACTGAATCAGCACTGGAAAAATCTGACTGATCTTGGAGATTGGCAGTTTACATGAGTCTTGTAAAGGCTTTGACAAGTCCTGCAAACAGATGACTTGAACCCTTTTTATCCCCCTCATTGATTCCCAAACTCATTTGATCATGGAGTTTCCGTATCATCCTTTAAAAATAATGCTTCCTGGAAAACACTGTTCTGCAGAACACTGTTCTGGAAGCATTGAGCACCCATTTTCCCATCTGGAATACTCCGGGAACAGTTCCTGAAGAATTATATGGTTCATCTGGGCTGAAGAGTGGAACACATCTGCCATATGACACGAGGACTTTCACATTTTTCCACTCAGGATTGGTGGTCCATGCATTGGGATGCTCCTTTAATCAGCTCCCCATGGTACGTGCACTCCAAATTCCTGCAGAAGACTACTTGAAAGGCTCTGTTCTTTCATCCTTACCAGGTATCTAGGTGTGAGATGCAATATTCAGAAGTCTCATGTATAACACAGATCAAAGACCACAGTCAGGAGTTGGAGCATAGATACCCACCCTCTGGGATTTCACTCACCACCACCTCCTCTACCCACCATGAATGATCCGTTTGATAGAGTTTGTCTTGACCACAAATTTTCTAAATTCTACTTACGAATAAGTACAAGATCATACAAGAGCTAAAACTTTTCCTGAAATATTTTACTTCCTCCTGGACTTCCTTTTACTCCATTTACCTGAGTGTAAGGTCATTGCTATACTTCAAGGATTATTAGAAGAATTGTCACATCCAAATGAACATTTTAATTATTGTATGGACGTCAGCAAGGCTCTCGTCTACTATATAGCACAATGTTCTCTAAATTAAGAATCCGTGGGAAACTTTTCCCTCTCATCTCAATATCTGGAAAATCTCTCCGATTTCATTTTAGCACATGGTCTATCATTGGGTAAGTCTTTACAACTGACTGTGATTTTGTCTTTGCTTTGATCACTGGGAAGTAAACTTGAAGCCAAAGTTTGATTTACTTCCAGCAACTTTGCAACACCTTGTGGAAGGTATACCTTGTTTGTTAAACTTATCCTACCCTAACTTTTTCCCTATCCACATTGTTCTTTACCAGGAGACCCTCCATTATTTATTTGTATCCCATATTCACACACGCACTTATATGTACACACACACACACACATAGACATATACTTCCGTGTAAATACTTACGGACAATGACAAATTCTCTACGGAAGGGTGCGGGATATAAAGATACATGTGTGTGCGCACACTGTCTCAGTGCCTACCCAGCACGATGACGTACACATAGGCTGTGCTAGGTAAATATCTCCAGATCATTAACTGAGAAGTTGAGATTTACTCGAAAGATCTTCCATGTTAATTTTCTGGTAGCTTTATTAGTGATATGCTTTCTATTAGATCCACAATGGAAAACCTTTCCAAAACATTGACTTTGCTATCATTTACCAAAGGAAGTTCAAAAGAATTCCCTTTTGTATGTAACTATGCATACATAGACGAGCGGCTGCCAGGAGCACGATGCTGAGAGGGGATCAAAGGCTCATGTCCTGCTCGCGGGAAAGAGGCTGGTTAGTGCTGTCTGCAGTGGATTTAGGATGCGTAAGGGATGGTGCATGGGCCACACACACGCCATTCTTACCCAACAGTGATATCCTCAGCAAAATACCTTACTCCACTTTGTCTATATTGAGTCAACGACATAAAAAAGAAACCAATTGCTTTCACTCGAACAAAGACATATTTGGCCACCAAAATGATCTCCGGCTCTTCATTTGTTTCTACAATTATTCCTGCAATCGGTGTCAAAAGCAACGGAGGAAATAGTCTTTAGCTTGGCATAGTTTTAAGTCCGTTAGCACATTAATCTTCCATTACTCAAAAGGTTTAGAATATCACTAAAATGCTTTCCCATTGATTCCCACATGAATTTTTCACACGAGGAAGACTGAAATATATGTAAGCATGTTTCAGAACATGCTGGTATAAAAACAGGGATTAAATTTTACTCACCACACTCCTAACTAAATTTCACAGATGTTTTATGTGAATTAAGGATTGTTAAAGCACTTAGAACAAAAGAGCAAGTGCAGTGATTACCTTAAACTCAGTTTTAATGCCAAAGTTATTGCATCTGTTACCAAATGGAATTTCAAATTAACAAATCTCTACAACCTGTTCATACCATTAAATGGAACTCTGATATTTAAATGTCTAAATTGTAAAAATTTCAAGCGATAGGCATGAATTAATTTGTTTTGAGATTTAATACTTGTAGGAAACTTCTATATTGCGCAGCAAGACTTTGTGTAAGACAAATAATTTTCCAGAATCCCAGCCTGCCATAGTTTTTAACAAAATCACGTGACTCTTCCAACTGATTTTAATGTTTCGGTTCAGTGCCCATAGAATAATCTGCCCACTGCTGTTTCACATGAAGTTATTCTATTACCATAAGAATTCAGATACAAAACTGTCTACAATCCTGAATCTTTAAAACAAAAAATTTGAGCATAGCTAGGTAGCAATTGCTTTCCATGGAAGGGTTGTATTTCTGGATTCTCACAGCATTACTTTATCCAAACATACCTCCCATTGCTATATTCCCTAAAAGGGATAAAATGAAGTAGATTGAGATGAATTAGACTAATTAATGGGTATGAACTGGCCTTTCACCCTAACAGTTGTAGACAAGCTCAATCTAAGAACTTAAATCAGGGTCTGCTGTTCTAAGCCCTAGTGGACATCAATTCACATCATATAATTTGGCAGAGTGGGCCCAGAAATGAACTTGCCATGGATTTGACCCTCCCAGTCATAGACGGGGCAGCAGAGGGAAAGGGAATTAGAACATACAGGCATAGACACACACACACACACACACACACACACACACACACACACACCCCAGAGCATTACAGCTGTCTGATTTTTGTGAAAACAATCCAAAGTGCCATTTCAAAGGGTTTTCCTTGAATTCAATGCTTACCAATGTAAGTCATAAAAAACAGCATCATTGTTCATCACTCTTTATTGATTTCGATAGAACAATTCCAGTTAAGACTCAGAAATAATCCGTTAAGTTATATCCTCGTTTAAACCTATTGAACATTAGTCCTGCAAAAACAAGTAGAAATTTATGCATATGGGGATCATCCACGTTTACAGGAGTTTCTCTGGAACTCAATAAAAAAATAAAGTAAGTAAACAAACAAACAAACAAACATCAAAACTGCCATTTCCTAAGCCAGACACCTTTTAAAAAAATACGTTCTCACTGTATTTATAAGCTACAAACTCTTTGTAAAACAACATAAATGTATATTTAGAGGTATATGCGTGTGTTAGTGTTATTTACACCAGTATACGCGATTGCTTTTCTGGGAGCCCCTCTACTTTTTGTCCTTAAAAATCATGGCGAGCAGTGCCAGCGGTCAGAGCAGCCATCAGTCCAGTGCAGACGGTCCCCCGAGAACCCCCTTGCCAACTGAGTTCGGCAGGGTTTGGGGCAACGGGTCAGCCAGGCAGCGTGGGCGCCAAGCTGGTTTGAATCAGAAAGCTGTGAATGACAGAGGCGGAGGGATTTCAGAGAAGCCTTCTGTCACTGAGGCCATGCTCGCATGATGAAGCACCGCTCCGGGCCTTGGAGAATAAGATTGCTGTTAGTGAGTATTTGTACATTTGGCAGTAAGAATATTATTTTACTGTTAATGCAATTTTCTCAATGCTCGGTGACTGAAATGTACAGCGCAATCTCTACTTAAAGGTCACATGCCCAAAAAAGAAAGAAAGAAAAGAGGGAAGTAATGCAATTTTCTAAAAACAAAATATTCTTTTGTTAAAAAGAAAAAGAAAACTATGTGAAATTCATGCTAAGTCTGACGGAATCTTAGCAAAAACATTTCTTTGTCCGGAATCAAATGCAAACTTGAAGTTCTAGATCTTTACATTCTATATGCAGAATCCATTCAAATAGATGTTAGGGGCTCTCTAACAGAGACATCTACATCTAATGGTAACAGGTCTCTGATTAGGACACATTACAGTGGCTTCCCGTCTGATTTTGCTCAGCTAAACTCTGCCTACTCTGTACCTTTCTGTTCATTTGCAAATATGCTCCTTGTAGCAACAATTAAGTGGATACCAAGAGATACTCATGTCTCATTAATAAAAGTATCTTTACTGGGGCGCCTGGGTGGCTCAGTCGTTAAGCGTCTGCCTTCAGCTCAGGGCATGATCCTGGCATTCTGGGATCGAGCCCCACGTCAGGCTCCTCTGCTGGGAGCCTGCTTCTTCCTCTCCCACTCCCCCTGCTTGTGTTCCCTCTCTCGCTGGCTGTCTCTCTCTGTCAAATAAATAAATAAAATCTTAAAAAAAAAAAAAAGTATCCTTACTATAAGTGGAGAAAACTGACTAACCTTCCTTAGCAATAACTTTGGGGATTTTCCTTACATTTTTTAGCTGATGACTGAATGATTTAGAAAGGGTAAAATAGGAATTACTAGGTGATTTTCTAAGTGCGTGATTTTATGAATAATCAAATTATGCACACACAGCAGTGAAAATTTGGGACATAAAGTACAGTCGAACATTATATTATAATTATCGGATAACTCCACATTCTGTTTCCAATCTGTAATGGAGCCAACATAGTTTATCAGTTCTTTTCTATTATCTCTCTTAGCAACCCCCATCCCATCATTTTTTCTTCCCCCAAGCTTCAGGGGGATTTAAGCCATATTTGTATTATTATTGACATTGAGACTGAGAAATCATAAGATTATAAAGAATTATAAAGATCAATCACATAGATTCTTTTTTCCCCCTTTAACACATTGCTGAAAAGATTTTCTGCACCCAAGTATGTGATAAGTTCATTCTGATGAGAAAATTAGAAAGTTGGACGTATTTATACCAATCGTGGGGAATGTGCATATAGTTAAATAGGTCATTTCCAATTTTAACAATTCCACCCCCGATTTCATTCAGCATCTTTGACACAGAAACCCAGTTTAACTCCTCCTGGGACAGGTGAAACCCTGGAGCAAGCAACTCCCTGTGTAGGGCTACTCCTCCCTGGGATTTCTCCTTTACTTAAGGAGAGCTTCTCCAACGTGTGCGCTGCTCCCTGCAGACAGTACTGGTGGGACACCAGGGAAGGGAAAATTATTTAAAACATAAAGGCAAATTCACAAAATGTATTAAGTGCGGTGGATGAAGGAGACTAAAAAGACACTAGTTGTTTTAAAAAAGAAAAAAAGATGAAACGAGGACCCTAAACTTGAACTCATATTGTGTTCATTCATCTCTAAGAACATCCAGCGCACTA
The DNA here is from genome assembly GCF_024610735.1 of Ursus americanus. Taxonomy (NCBI): domain Eukaryota; kingdom Metazoa; phylum Chordata; class Mammalia; order Carnivora; family Ursidae; genus Ursus; species Ursus americanus. Next base: position 13,463,892 of record NC_142154.1, read on the forward strand.
CCCATACCTTTATTCTCTTTATAACTCTTATATTGAGTGTAGAGGCTCTAGGATTCCTCTGTAAAATAATCCCTTTGCAATTGGTAAGGACACCAGTGACTGAAGTTTCTTCTCATTGGGGAAAATAAATTTCTTAGTTGTTGGTTTCTGCTTACAGGGGCAGAGTTTCTACTCAACACCCATTTCCCTCTGCTTACCAAAGGCCGGAGACTCCCAAACCTCTCGCCAAACGTCTCCAAGCTGCAATCTGAAATTAACTTTAACTGCCTGCATAATTTGGTAGGACTACACACCCAGCGAGTAATGTATGTAGCAAAAGTCTTGGGAGGAATAACAATAGTTACTGATACAAAGGCGGATGGCAGAATAAATTGGGTCATTGACCTTGAACCTCTAAAGGCCTGAGGTTAGATCTGGATTAAATCACGAGTGAAATGATCACAGAGGTTTTGCTTCAAAAATTAGCACTCAGGTTGATTCACTTTGACAGGAGAAGGCGAGGATGCCAGAGACTAAATTAAATAGAATTAGATTGTTATGCCTAAGTGGGGCATCTGTTGAGGATAAAGCCTTATTCTCATACATCTGAACCTAATGAATACCCAAGTTGGATTTCTTTTTTTTTTTTAATAATACCTGATTTAAAAATAGGTTTGAGATGGTATATAGAATATCAGGAGGCTAAAAATGCACAGTGGCTGTGCTAATTTGACAAAAATAGTTTTTAAATTAATTACAGTTGAGTTCCAGTCCTTGAAACCTAGTAGATACATCTGTGTTTCACTCAAGTATCCTTTTAAGTTTATAATCAATCTCCCCCTTTATTAAACCTCTCCTAGTATTTGGGGAAATAAATGCATTAGTCCGACGATGCTGTGATTATATGGGGCAGCGTATCTCAAAAGAAAGATCTATTAAAAAAAAAAAAATAGACCTATCTAATCATAGGACCATTCATTTAATGAGTTATTTTAAAGATCAAGTTCTATGTAAAATATTTTATATGTATTATTTCAAGTGCTTTCCAAAGTTTAGCATAAGATCATTTTGAGTGGCACAAAGACGGAACAATAGATATCTTAAAACATGTCACTAGAAAGTCACGACCTTTATCATGATTTCACCTCAAACATTTTTATTTGATCTATTCATTGAATCATATTTATTTGATTCAAAATTCAGAAGTTTATATTGTGAAAAAATCTCCCTTTTACCCCTGAGAGCCAGTCATTCGTTTCTCATCCTGTGAATTTCTTGTGTCTGTTTCACTCAGATTATACACATATGCACGTTACACACACACACATATGCAAACGTACTATGCACATTGTTTTGCTTTTAGCAATATCCGTTTTAAATAGTGTTACATCAGTAAAGTTTTCTTATGCTTTTATTTAGCCACATAATATTCCACCTCGTTTCCTTTCAACCCTTAATTACATAAAGGAGAAAATTTTTGTGTGATGCCACTATGTCTGAAATGGCGTTTTGAAATGCTGTAATCTCCTTTTTCACAAAAAAAGAAAATAGAAGCCAGCTCCATACTCCTAAGAAAATTAAGGCAGAGCCCTGCTACAGTATAAAATATGGGCCAAGAAATGTAAAAACTGTAAAATGTGGGGATGTGTTATGGGGAGGATATTGACGAGACCTGGGCCAAGTTTCCAAGTGATATGGCAAGAAATTCTCAGGGTCTCACTGCAAAATTCAAATCTGTTCAGATCCCGCGTCCCATTCAGGGTCTCCCTAGAGCAGCTCTCCACTATGACTTCACTCTCAGGGATGGTTCTTCATCCTGGAGCTGGTTGGAGTTCCCAGGAAAGTGGCCATGATTCCAGAACTCTCTCTTATTTGATGTCCATTTTGTCCACATGACCCAGAGAGATGGGATCAGAAGCCTCCTCGTGGACACACTGTATGCGTGCTACCTTCCCCAAACCAGATTATCTGCTGTTTCCCAGCCCAGGCTTGCCTTTGGCTCCATATTTCACTACGCTCATTTTCCAGATAAGAACTCTTTGACCTGCATAGGTCTTACCATGGGCATCAGCTCTGCACAAAAGTGGATTCTTATATGAATTAATTGGGCATGTTCTGTTGACTTAATATCCCTGGCATAACTGAGTGCTTGCTACTGTCTTTAATTCTGTCTGTGGAACTGGGTGAATGCGGACTGTAAGATAGAGAGGTACGGTATTGTTTATGGATGTGACGGCTCCTAGTCCAGTGCCATTGAATCTCCATCCCCATTTCCTTTCTTTTTTTTTTTTTTAAGATTTTATTTATTTATTTGACAAAGAGAGAGACAGCCAGTGAGAGAGGGAACACAAGCAGGGGGAGTGGGAGAGGAAGAAGCAGGCTCCCAGCAGAGGAGCCTGATGTGGGGCTCAATCCCAGAACACCAGGATCACGCCCTGAGCCGAAGGCAGATGCCCAACGACTGCGCCACCCAGGTGCCCCACCATCCCCATTTCCTTCACATCGTTGGGTTAGGACAGTCTCCCATGGTGGGTGATGCATTGTAGGTGCTCAACTAGTTAGTGGTTCCCGTTTTCACTTTTTTCAACATCTCCTTTTTACGTTAAGGTACTGCCCTTTTTCTTTTCTTGCTCTTTCATCATAAGTACACATGATTAATCTAAAAAATAGCCCCAGGGGGGTGGTAAAGTCCTCCAGTAAATTAACATGCAGCATGTAGTAAGCTCAGACATGGACCTAGCTAGCAGCAGGATAATGAATCAAGAACCCCAAACTCAGGGAGCACTGCACTTTCAATAGTACCTATGGGCCTCATTGACTACCTCCCTGCTGCTCAAGGGGCCCCCCAACTTGGCACAGCATTTTGGTTTGTAATACGCAGTAACACTGAAACTCGTAAGTACCAGCAAACGAACATCTGCTTGCTTAGTCTGTCTTCTATAAATTGGAATTTTTCAACTGTTATGGGCACACGAATTATAAATAAAGAGCTAGGAAAATCAGGAGATAGGAAGCTAATTCCCTAGGTCACGTTGGTAGATTAGGATTTCACTGGTATCCACCATGGAATATTACTCAGCCACCAGAAAGAACTATTACCCAACAAACATGGACAGGACTGGAGGAGATTATGCTAAGTGAAATAAGTCAAGCAGAAAAAGACAATTATCATACGGTTTCACTCATTTATGGAACATAAGAAATAGGAAGATTGGTAGGAGAGGAAGGGAAGAATGAAGGGGAGGTAAACAGAAGGGGGAATGAACCATGAGAGACTATGGATCCTGGGAAACAAACTGAGGGCTTCAGAGGGGAGGGGGGTGGGGGAATGGGATAGGCTGGTGATGGGTAGTAAGGAGGGCACGTATTGCATGGTGCACTGGATATTATATGCAAATAATGAATCATGGAACACTACATCAAAAACTAAGGATGTGGGGCGCCTGGGTGGCACAGCGGTTAAGCATCTGCCTTTAGCTCAGGGCGTGATCCCGGGGTTATGGGATCGAGCCCCACATCAGGCTCCTCCGCTATGAGCCTGCTTCTTCCTCTCCCACTCCCCCTGCTTGTGTTCCCTCTCTCGCTGGCTCTCTCTATCCCTGTCGAATAAATAAATAAAATCTTAAAAAAAAAAAAAAACTAAGGATGTACTGTATGGTGACTAACATAACATAATAAAAAATTATTTAAAAAAAAAGAAATACATGAAAAAAAAAGGATTTCGCTGGTATCCAAAACACACAAAAGTCACGCTCTCCCAATTTTTACTTTGAAAAACATTCAAACCTATGGAAATGGTGAATAATGCAATAAATACTCACATCCCCCTGCAGCTGGATTCACCAATTATTAACGTTTGGCTGAACCATTTGAAAGTAAGATATGGAAATCAAGATCTGAACATCAGAACATTGCATTGGGTATCTCCAAGCATGTGGGCAATCTACATCATTGCAGAAGTGGTTATCCCACCAGAGAAAGTTAAAATTGGTGAGAAGTGCATTTGAACTGCATTTTTAAACCACATTCCTAAATGTGCTTGACCTGGGGGGTTTCACTCTCGGAGGATTCTGCCCTATAAACTCTGATGATAGGTGCTCAGAATCCCACTCCTTAATGGAAACAGAAGGGCATGGAGTTCAGAGAAAAGGACAGTCTTTCAAGGTACACAGCTTGGATTTGAATCTAAGCTCTGCCATTTACTGTCCATGAACTTGACCCCACTTAACCACAACTAATCCCCCTTTCCATGCTATAAAAGTGGATAAGAATACCTAAGTCATTGGGTTGTTATGAGGCTAAATGAGATAACGTATGAAAAGGCTGAACCATAATTGATCCTCAGTAAATATTGCTTTTCCTTCTATGTCATTCATGCCAAAAAAAAAAAAAAAACCCAGAAAGAAAGAAAAAAACCCACAAAAACTCACCTTGGAATTTTCATAGGAAACGTAGCTCAAAAAAGTAAAAATAAGAAAAAGCAAAAATAAAATAAAGTAACCAAGCAACAACAATAAAATTGAACTGTTCCTTTGATTCTAAATGGAGCACAACAAACATTCCGAGAGAGAGAGAGGACTGCTCCATGGGCTTTGCTCAGCTTGTCTGAATTATAGTCACTGCAATCATGTCTGATCTCAGTTGGAGGATGAAAGGGTCAGGATTTTAGGCGTAAATATATGGATTATTGCTTATTTTACTTGAGCAGTTTGTTTAAATTTAATAAAACATTAATAATGCCAATAGCGGAGGGAAACCTGAATTTTGCCTATTTCTGTTTCAGTCTGAGTCTCACGGGCCAGCAGAATTGATTGCAGACTAGGCTGAGGGACTTTCCTGGTGGATGTAGTTGTGACTCTGAAAATCCCAGCTTGTCAAGAAGTGTTAGGTTCCTATGTCTGAAGGGAGGACAGAAAGGGGAGAGGCTCATCTAAGAGATTCGCAGTTTCTAGCACATCTGAGAGGCCAGACACCATCGCCGCACTTCATACACATTTGAAATTAATCCTAGTTAGGCATCCGGTGTGCAAAGTTAGCATACCATTTAGCAGATACGCAAATGAAGCTCAGAAAACCGAGGATGCTTTTTAAAAATGGCTTAGCAAAGGGGGTGCCTGGGTGGCTCAGTCATTAAGCGTCTGCCTTCGGCTCAGGGCGTGATCCCAGAGTCCTGGGATCGAGCCCCACATCAGGCTCCTCCACTGGGAGCCTGCTTCTTCCTCTCCCACTCCCCCTGCCTGTGTTCCCTCTCTCGCTGGCTGTCTCTCTCTCTCTGTCAAATAAATAAATAAATAAATAAATAGATAAATAAATAAATAGATCTTTAAAAAAAATGGCTTAGCAAAATAATGTCTCGAGCTCATCTTTAAGGCTTTGGAGGAGACTGGGTTATTGATTTCTGTTCTACTTAAATAATTCATTAGAGAAGTTATGTGATACCCTTTTTCTTGGCATAAAAAGAAACTGAGGCTAGCGACAATTTCTTACATGATTTCAGTTAAGCCCTCAATGAAGAATTTTTAAAAGTCCCAACTCTGTATTTCCCTGTGACCTTGGGAAATCTCCTATTCCTATATAACTGTGGCCTTGTTATTTTAAATTTTATATATATATATATATATGAACAAGGAACTGAAGTGACAGTATACTTTTAATAGATAATAGAGGTATTTTTTTCCCTTCAGGACCACCAGAAAATTAAATATTGTTGAAAGTCAAAAAAGTACAGCTATGACTTTCAATGATTTTCCATCTCCATGCTGCCTCCAAACTTCCTGATTCCAGCTGGGATTGTGATCAAAAATGCAAAAACATATGTAGAGAAGTTCTTCTTGTGGAACATCTGACCGGAAGCCGGAAATGCAAGCTGTCTCACGGGACTGCCTATTATCAAAATATACCCAGTCCCGCACCACAAAGACAAGCGGATTTGTGTGTCGCCCAGATAAAGAGAACCATAGAGGATTCTAGTTCAGACGCATCCCTATGAGACGCTAGCGGACAGAAATGCCCCTCATCCGTTCCAGCTCTGGCCTACTGGTGTATCACTGTGTGACCTTGCAAAGTCTCACTTAACCCCTGCCAGCCTCATTTAAACACAACTACAAAACAAATCTTAATAATGATAACTTGAAAGCACATATCCTTTAAAATGCTTTCTATCTGGGAAAAATCCCATAATTATTATCCAGTGATCTATAGAAGGTATGTACTCAGAATAGCAAATGCAAAAGATTGCCATGTTTACTTCCTCCGTCCCTCTGCATAAAAGAAAACCAACTTCTCTCTTTTACTTTAAAATCAAGCATTTCATTTTTCCTGTTAGTCTTCAAAATATTTATTTGCACATTTCCAGTAAAATTAAATTTCATGAAAACATGTATTCATTTTCGTCATAGGGTGATTATTTTTTTTTCTCTTCTTTTCTTCTTCTTCTTTTTTTTTAATTAGAATAAAGAGAAGAGAAACACTCTTCTAGAATTCAAGCCAGGTATTCTAAACCCATCCATCATAAAATCATTGGCACACAGCAGGCAACTGGAAAAAGGATACCTTTTAACCTCGACTGGCATAAATGTGTATATTTATTTTTAAGAAGTGGAATATAAACAGACATGCTGAGAGCCAAGTGTTTTATGAATAAAAAAAGATTCCATACACACACACACACACACACACACACACACACACATATAAAACTTTCCCCAATGGGCCACTGAGGATTTATGTGGATGTGAACTCTATTTACTGTTAGTATTAAGGAAATAGTGGCTTTTTAACAAGTTACTCATGCCTGGAAAAAATCCCAGCTTTGCAACTTATCCAAGATCCTTTGCCAACTGTCCGTGGGAATCACAGGGATGGGAAAAGTTCAAATTTGTTTTAAAAGGACTTGCTTAATGGAAAATTAAAAAAAAAAAAAGAAGTAGAAGAAAACCAACAACCCACTGTGCTAATCTTTTGGTTCAATAAGAGAATCAAGCATGACTTGGTCGCTTTGTTTTTCTTTAGTATTATTTTAAGAAAAGAAAAAAAAATTAAAATTTTCCATTTTTGTGTTACCCATAAAGTCACATTCAGGGCTTTTATTGAGTTAGCCAAGGGCGTGATGACTTGCTGGCTTTGGAGAGCCTAAAACTGTATCAAAACGGGCAGGAGGGCCATCGGTCAGTGCCATTAAATGAGAGATTTGGCTCCTTATCTTCTGTCATTTTCTTAAAGCTCTTTTATTTTCTATTCCGCTCAAACAGCAAAGTCTGGTTACATTGTTGCTGTCAATTTCAAAACTGCAAAGGGGCTAAAAAAGCCAACCTTTAAAGCCATGGAATGCACAGTTAAAAATGGCAACAATTCTATTTTTTCTAGCACCTAAGGGGTGCCAGGCCCTATTCCAAGCGCTCTTATATCTTTAGAACCTTATCAAATAGGCAACTTTCTTTTCTTTTTTATTCTCCTTTTTCAGATGTGGAAACTGAGGCCCAGGGAGATTAAATAACTTTCCCGCGTCACATAGATTCTAAGGGGCAAAGCTGGGGTAGGAACTCGGAACGCTGGAGGGTTTTTTTTTTGTTGTTTTTTAAGATTTTATTTATTTATTTGAGAGAGAGAGAGAGGAAGCGAGCGCAAGCAGGGAAGAGAGGCAGAGGGAGAGGGAGAAGCAGACTCCACGCTGAGCAGGGAGCCTGATGCGGGCTCGATCCCAGGACCCTGAGATCAGGGCCTGAGCCCAAGGCAGATGCTTAACCACTGAGCCACCCAAGTGCCCCAGGCTGGGGTTCTTGCTTCTTACCTTCAAGCTGTGCTGCCTCAAAGAAAGTACATTTCATGAATTCTTTTACCAAGAGATTTTACTAGAATGTGTCACGAATTAATGTGGTTCTCTTCTGATAGGACAGACTCTGCTTTTTAGACAAACGGGAATGAGAAAACAAGAGCTTTGCTTTTCCCTTTGTGATAAAACAGTCGTGAAAGGTAACTTGTGGTCCCCCACCCAAGACGTGTGCTTATTCTCATTTTAGTCTTCAAAAGGACACTGGGCAAAAGCATCAGAGGTAACCAGGCTCGTATCTAGAGATAGTTCTTATCTAAGAAACAAAAGACCAACCCTGATTCCCACTCAGAATAAACCTAGATAGTTTACTGTCTAGAAAAGTAAGGTGGTAAAAGGAAAACTCTAAGTATTTTCTAATTCAACCAAATTATTAATAATTCCTAAGGAAATTGGTTCCTCTGGGTACACGTTTGATTAAAAAGAGTGTTTTACTGTCTTAATATTTATATCTTTAAATAGGACTAGTTGAGGGTGTTGTAGGGATTCTGCCCATCATTTATTTTTAATATTCACTCTCTTACAGAAAAATCGTACTTCAGGTTCCTTTTCCCCCCTGCATTTATATTCCTTGATTTTTTTTTCAGAATTTAATATCGAGGTGATTGCTTTTACTTGGCAGGATTGGGAAACACTGCCAGTCCAGATCTAAATATTTTCACATACGACAACAACAACAAAATTGTGCTCTGCTAAGCTCCGTTGATTTATAGAGCCTCAAAAAATGGATTTCAGATGGGATTTTGCCAAGTTGTAAACCAAGAAGTCTTAATTTAAATTTTTCCTGACAGGAGCGCTAATTCTTCATCTGAGATAAAGTATTTTAGTATTTTCACACTCATAAAATAAGGTTTATAAATTGCATTCAAGCTGGTATTATTCGTACTATGGCTTTTTTTAATACCTTGATATGCGACATAAGCATACAATATTTTCGCGGGGTAGAGTCCCCTCAGAATGACTAGGACAGAGTTTATGTCACTGATTCTAGTTAGAATTTTTATAGTAAAAATGCTAGTCAGCGTTATTTTATATTAGAGTTGAGGATGCAACTTTAAGTTATAAAAGGAAGTTGAACTTTCTAATTGCTATCAAGGAATATCTGAAAGGACTATCCAATTCAGGGAAGTAACAAGCATGAACTTATATTTTTAAAACGTGAAATTAACAATAATGTCTCCCCCTACATGAGGCATCTCATGTATGACACTGGATTGCTTTGCCAGCTGCTGTTGAAATACACAGGATAAAGGGGGCATTTCCAATCAAAGGAGAAAGATTGAATTATTTGCTAAATCCTTTTAAACCGAATGTCTCTCATTGGGCAAAAAAAAATAAAGTTAGATTTCTCCTTTGTATCATTTACCAAAATATATCCCAGATACCTTAAAACTTACATGAATAGGAGAGAAAGCAAAGAAGAAATAAATCGATAATTATTTTCACTCCATTAAGGCCGCAATAAATGCTTTAGTTACAATTATCACAAAGGTAAGTCCTTTCTAAGCAGCACGCCAAAGGAACAATGATTGAGAGGGATCATTACATTAGAAAACAAAATGTCTTGCATTAAACGATCACAAGAAGCACATGTAAGGCAAACAAAAACCTCAGTATAATATCCAAACTATCTGACTCATCAAAAAATGATATTTTATAAATGGTATGTCCTTACAATCCAGTAAGAAAATCACCAGCACCTTGATAGAAAAATTGGTCATTACATTTTTGAGTAGAGATACAATTGTACAGTTAAAAACAGTGTGAATTACATTACAGTTTTCGCTTTTTGAGATTGGCATTAATTAATTGGTGTAGTGAGTGATCCATTATGTGTAGTGGTACAAAGTAACACAGGCCCTCTGGAGGACAATCACTTTGAATCTAGAAATTTCACTTTTAGGAATTTATCCTGTGGGGGGAAAAAGTAGGGATATCCACTAAAATATAGGAGCCAGTGTAGCCATTGCAATAGTGTTTATAATAGCAAAAGTCTGAAAACAGCCTAGATTTATACAAATATTAGATGATTTGAAGAAAACTTAGACCCACGTGGTAAAATATCCACACTTAAAAAGTATGTGTAAAAAAAATGTACCCAGTGGCGTGAAGATTTATCCATGTTACAACACTAAGTGAAGGACCTCGTCGCCAAACAATATAAATGACATGATTCCACATTTGTGTGTACGTGCGGTGTGTATATCATTGTCCTCACATGCACGCAAAGTGGTGAGAAACAAAATCGAAGCCTTGCATTTTTCCCCCTTCTCTTCCTTTCTTTCACTTTTCTGAATTCTGTTTTTCCTCGTATGATCACACAATGCCTTTGTAATTTTGAAAGATTTTAATGTAATTGTTTGCTTTATTCTAGAGCTGAGAACCTAAAGCCTGTGAAAGGTCAATAGGAATTTACATTTTTGATCCTATCTCTTGATCAAACTTCAGTAGACTCATGGAAACTTCATTGTTCCCTCCACACTGATATTTTTTCCATCTTCAGTAAAAGTCTCAGGACAATTTAATAAATAACAATTGGAAATACACGCAAATGAATGGCAAGGGTCGGCTCTTGCTTCTGAGCTCTGGGAAATTAGAACCAATGATACTTTTAATGACGGAAGTGACATTTTTATGAAAACCCAGGGCAATCATTAAATTATCAACTACTTCTTTTTGGGGTTTTTCTTTAGAAGGTCACAATATTATTTTAACCAAGGTTAGCTTTTTTCCCCCTAGCTTTATATTGTTGGTGTGGAAAGTAATTTAAACTTTATGGTCCATTTGAAGCAAGATTATTTACATCTGTGTGGCGATGTCTGCGTGTGTGCACGTAATTTATACCCCACGGCTTTTACTTCTGAAACGCCTCCTCCTTGCTTGAATTTATTTCCTTTGTAAACTTGCTACTTTTCACTTCAGTTAGTTAGAAATTTGAAAATGTCTTTTAAACCTTTTCTAACTAAGGACCAACAGAAGTTTTACGTGTGTGTTTCTTTTGTGCTGTGCCTTTTCCTTTGTGTTTCAGTGTTTGAAACTTAGCGTTTTGTAGGTGGGAAATGAACAAGTCCATGGTGAGTGCTACAGCATCAGGTAGGTTCTAATTCATTTACTTAAACATTCATTTAGAAAATCCTACCAAAAATATCATATGGAAGATATGTTGGCAAAGCATTCCTTTGAAAAAGTATTTTTAATTAATAAGGCAGCTGAATATTTAGAACTGAAATGAGAGCTTCATACCTTTAGTACAAATGAGAAGCCCTTCACATTAATTTTAATTCCAGAAACTTGACTTCTAGAATTCAGCTTATCATACCATATAACAAGGGGACATTTTCCCTGAGGAGTTAAAATTGCATGCCGACCCAGAGTCATATTCCCAAACCTAACACCATTTAAAGATCCCCGATACTATTTGAGAAAAGGGATGTCTGTGACAGCCTGTTCACTGTGCTTTTACTGCATCCTGTCTGAATGTCTCCTGACAAAATTGTGTGTCATTTCCTGTGAGCTGATGTGTGTAACCATGAAAGATTTTTTAAAATGCTTTCCATCTTTAGTGTCTGTGATTATGCAATACGATTGTCTGAGGAAGAATTTTAAACGAGAACTTTAGGTCTTTAGGGATTCCCGGTATGATCTAAAAACCTCCCCACCCTTCCGTCCTACCACATCATGAGTTTCTATGTCTCTACACAACCTCGATCGAGGAGGTGTGAACATTGATCGTGGTAGGTCTTTATTTCTTTCATTTTCACATCCTTAATTTTTTCCAAAATTGTAAAATGTCCTAATACTCTGTTCCTCCAAGTTCTTCTTGGATTATGCCTAAGATTTCAATTTTACCCAATCACGAAATTTCCCTTTGCAAGTGCTCTCTTTATCTTTTCTTGTTCTTTAAAATAAATTAAGGGGGAAAGGGGTGAACTGTACAAAAGGGAAGTTGAGGCAAATCCTAATATTCAAAGAAATTTGGGGACAACCACCAAAAAGAATAAAAGGCTTATCGCTCTCCTCTTCAGGAAAAGAGAATTAATCAAAGTTGTAGTGATCCCCATCCGAGGTCATCTTGCTTTCCATTTGGAAGGAGAAGATGAAGTGGAGTGGCTTGGACAGAAAAATGACCAAGAGCCATTGAGGTGGGGGGCGTGGTGAAAAACTCCCTCTGCAGAAATAATAAATGATGTCGCCCCTGCTGCTGGGTTTTAGACAAAATTCATTCTGGAAGAAATCTCTCTTTTATTCTCCTAAGTGATGCCTGATCCAGATAAGAGGACACCTTAATCTAAGTAGGCTTGGTGCGGTGGCACTAATTATTGGCCTTTGTTTTGTCATAAACGTATGAGACTCGTGGCTTTACGTGGTTGGTTGTTATGGACAACAGAATCAGACAGAATTTCTGCAGAAAAGGTGACAAAGAAAATAGAACGGAGTCTGCGGAGCAGTGAACATTCATCGTTCTGTCGTAGAGAAGCCGTGTCTCATATGCTCTTGTAGGGCATGTGAATGTATTTTATATAAACACTCCTGGTTCAGTTGCCGTCTTGGGCTTGGAATCAGAATTTTTCTCCACGCCTGATTCAAACCCTCGTCTGCTTTGGGCACTGTTAATTTTTAAAAAACCGAACAATTGTTCTTGCCTCCTCCCTGTGACTTAGAACTACGCAGTCATGTTTCCATAGGAGGACTTCATAAATGAAACCATCTAGCGTTCTGTTTTCTGGAATAAGTTCTAGCAGCCATTTCATTATTTGGGAGAGAGAGAGGTTCCCAAAATAAATGCAGTGGGGTGGGGTGGGGCCAGGAGGGGAGAAGCTATCACTCTACAAATGCATTTGCAGGACGTTACGATTAAAATTGATATAATGCCTCTATGGACCCACTTGGCACCTGTTGAATTGTTGTACTTACCCATTAGCACTCCATTTAATACCAGAAGGCAGTTAATAAATTCTTCCTTCCTGTGCAGGAAATTGACTAAAAGACACAAAATTAGCTTTTAAATTTTAAAGAATTGAGATCTGTACAGCTGACTTTTTTCCTTTATTCGGTTACCTTGAGAAGGAGCTCTGGACCTTGTTCTTTATACAGCTAGACGCTGTTAGATCCTCAGACCTCAGACTTTGCTCCTAAAAGACGCAATATCTGTCTTTTCTCAGATCTGCCCTGCAGCGGTTCTCAGGAAAGATCGCAGGCTGGATGATTGTCGAGGCCTCAGGCCCCAGAGGCCGGAGAGGTCAGGCTTTTGTCCTGGGATGTTGCCTGCACTTCTTTACGTTCTTTGTCTGATAAAAGATAGTTTTGGCATTTTGCACCGTCCATACTCCACCCCAACTATATGCACAAAGGCATACCGTCCCAAAAGGGGATAAAGCAAAGAGGGACATCTTTATGGCTTCCATGCAGATTTTATATGGCTATTTGAATTTAAGAAACAAAAAGGCAAATTGTCCAGGAAATATAATGTGAGGGTTTTGATTCTTTGCAACAAAATCCCAATGTGAGAAAACTCTGTATATGGAAGGATAAAAATAAAACCTCTGCATTGATAAAACTCAAAAAAGAAGACCTTATGAAACTTTTTAATAAGATTCGCTTTCTGCATGTTCACGAGACTATTGTGGTCTGCAACTATGTCAATTATCTCTCCATTAAAAAAAGAATTGATTTAATTTTAACTTGATGCTTCAGATGTTGAGTACAGAGGGGAAAAAATCTGAAATAAAATATATCAAAACATTGTTTTTAAATAAGATAAAAAATAAGACCCACAGAAGTTTCTCGAACTGATGTTACAGACACTAACGAAAAACCACCGCTGTCTTGAAGGACGTGTTAGGAGGGTAGTGGGCTTTCGTTGCTAGTTTGTTGTTGTATAACAGTTTACGCATACATTTATTTATGATGCCTGTTTCGTTCACAAGAAGAGAGAAATATTTCTTATTCTTGTAGGATTCAAAGGAAGGTTTGAATTCTTTGTCTTCGCTATCACGTTCTTCCCCCAAACTTGGGTAAAGCATGCGTCTGATTAGGAAATCTAACATAACAAATCGTTGTCGTTGTTGTCGTTGTTTCTCCAGCATTGGGGGGTGGGGGAGGGTGTCTCATCATCTTCTCCTGTCCTTTCAGTGGTAGTGGAATTCTCCAAATACACCCACATCTACTTTAGAACAAGAGGATTTATACCTCCTGAACAAGAATGTCCCATTATCATCAGAGACACCCATAAATTGTGGAGATGCCACAAAAAAGAAGGGCAGGTGTTTACTTTAAGCTCTCCTCAAGGCAGCCTTTGTCCATCTGTTGAGTATTTGTGTATTCAGCTTCTGAAAATTAAAGGGAAAAAAAAAAGAGAGAGAGAATAGATGTAGGATGGAAGTTAAAAAAATAATAGCAAATTAAATTAAATTAAAAACATGCATTTTTGTTTTAGCTCCATCCATTTCTACTGTATCATCTTAAGCCTTTTAGTAGAAAAACAACTGTCCCCAGAAATTAGTGATTTCCACCTCCGCCACCCTGAGGATATTTCCTTTGATATCAGTCACGCATACATGAGAAACTTAAATTTCTCTTAAGTAGAGAAAACAGATTTTTCAAATACTTAAGAATAATCCATTACCATCCATTGTCCCCAAATCCTTGACCTCATCGCATTAAACAGTTCCAGCACGGAGCCATATTTTTGTATCTTATTCCCTTGGTTTGGTTTTTCAATTCCGTTTGTTCAAACTGACTTTTTAAATGAAGCGTGAGAGACTATGGACTCTGAGAAACAAACTGAGGGCTTCAGAGGGGAGGGGGGTGGGGGAATGGGATAGACTGGTGATGGGTAGTAAGGAGGGCACGTATTACATGGTGCGCTGGGTGTTACACGCAACTAATGAATCATCGAACTTTACATCGGAAACCGGGGATATACTGTATGGTGACTAACATAATATAATAAAAAAACATTAAAATAAAAAATAATAATAAAATAAATAAATAAATAAATAAATAAATAAATAAAGCAATGGGAAGTACTACTTTCCAAAGCTGGAACCACTTAGTAAGCTTCCAATAGGCACAGAATTCTAAGAATTTTTCTGAAGTTATGGAGAAACTTAGCAAGGTGCCCATTCCCTTGGGCCACATTTCTCAGGTAATTATTATCTAGGCAGGAAAGATTGGTAGGGTAAAACCAGATCGTTAAGAATGATCCTCCAAAGGATGGAACAAAGCTTCCTCAGCTGCCACAAATACCTTGTATTTGCCATTAACACGGAGCTCGCTGTAGAATTTGTATCTGATGCTTTAAAGTAAACGGAGTGTCCAGGACGGAACCACTGCCTTTAACCAGCACCAACTACAGCCAGGGAGTTAATCACATGATAGATACTGTGTCTTCCCAAGGAAATTCTGGTCAGAATAACAGAGTGCCTTTTGGGCAAGAACCTAGATGTTTCTGCAGCCATGCTCATAACTGTTCACATGCATCCATCATCTGGGTTTCCAATGCACCAGGAGACTTCTGCCCTCGCCTGAGGACTATCAGCCATTCATCCATCCAACAGACGTACTGACTTCCTACTTTATTCCAGGTACTATGTTAAATAACGGGACTGCGGTGCTTAACAAAATGGATATATGTATTCCACCAATAAATAAAGGCTATCAACCATATGCCTTGCACTACGATAAGGAGAGATGAGATAGAAAGATTCCTCTGCCTTTGTGAATGTTAGCCTGATTGAGAAAAAAAAATGTTCAAACTCAAAATTATTATGCAACAATATAGTGCAATATTTTCCCCCCATTCTGCAAAGCGTTTCTCCCTTTCCTTAGGTTAAAAGAAAAATCTATCGAACGTCTATGAAATTAAATACTTCTAGGATGATCCAGGGAAGGAAAGTCTCCCAGACCCAGAGAGCTTTCCAGAATATTCTCTTTTCCATGAATGTTGTGCTTCCTTGTGCAGCTGAGAGCAAAAAGCTTGCTCTTACTCTGGCCGGTTTGAGCTTCCTAAATGGTAAGCCTACACTGTAAATCAACATCTCCGTAACGAACGATCGCATTTTAATGTCCTTTTAAATGTGCTTCTAAAAAGCACAGCTTTTGTGGGTTGAACATGGTTTGGAGACGTCAAGGGAACTCAAATTAGCTTGGTTTCTGGCCCAAAGAGTAGGGGTTCTGTTTTGTGAGGTGAGTACTGACTTGCTTTTGAAACAGAGGCAAGATTTGTGTCTTTCTGAAATGCTTTATTTTGTCCTTGGATTTAACGGGTATAGTATCCCTGAGCTTGTCTTTGACCTCTTTTCACTGTCTCCTCAGAAACATCTCTGACTTTCATCTGTGCGTCTCACATGAGGAAGTTCAATATTCCATTCAATTCTGTCATATTCGGAAGTTGCATTTTTGGCTCATTTTGCAATGAAAAGCTGGAAGAGTCAACTACCACCTCCTCTTCCAGTCAAAGTGGATTGCACAAGACTATTCTACCCAATCATCGTTTTCCTGGATGCAGGGGACAGGAGCAGGGGAACGTTCTTGTGGCTGTTGCATACTCAGACAGGGCTTTCTTGCTCTCTTGTTTTTAACCACTCACGCACTGCCCACCGTCCACTCTGAGGCTGGAGATAAATCTGAATTCAGAAAACATTGGTTTCATCACTGCCATGTTGTTGAAATCATAAAACTACATAACCAGAGGGCAGAAAGCCAAATTTTATAAACATCCTAATGTATGGCACATGACTAAGTGATAAATCTTGACAAGTTTACCAAACAAAGTGAAAATCTTCATTTGTCTTAGGGAAAGAGAAGTGCTCCCATGTGTTTGGACATCTGCACAGTCAACATGTGGCAATTATTGCGCGAAAAATAAGATCACTGTAACTGCTGTTGCAAATTACGGCCTCATTGATTAGTATCTGATTCCCCCGCCCCCCCAACTCTCCACCTCATCGCAAATAAGGAGACACACAATCTCCAAGCCTTTGAAGAGATTTCCCCCAAACCGCTTTAGAATAGCTCTGGTCCCGGCAAGCTTCTCTACACCATCACATGTTCTTTGCTTTTTGTTTAAGGAGATCTTGAGTTTTTCTTACACACCCTTAGTGTATGTTTACTTAAGCACTAAAATTAAATACACATAATGAAGCCATCTGTGGCCAACAGAATTAATAAATGGAATACCATATTGCTGTGAAGATGTGTATTCAACAAACATGTAATGCACACCGTTCTCTGCGGAACTTGGCATTTCTCCTGTGTTGCTGAGAATATTTGAATAGGTCCCAAGTTATTTTGGTGTCTGGGGATTGCATACTGAGGCTGGAAACCTCACCAAGAAGTTCATCCTGTAAAATGTTTCCAATTCCTTGTATGAGACTTTTCATCACGAAACTGTAATGCAATATGCGCATGTTATGAAGTTTGAGAAACTGATCGAATGAGGATTATAAAATGCCAATTGTTAGTTACTCCGAAGACGATGATTCTTAGATTTCCATTCTGTTTTCCCTCCGCATTAACCAGACCTGATTTAGGCTTGATTATTTTTCAAGAAATATGGGAGGGACATTCTCCCATGATGTCAGACTGCCCCACTCCATCTATCAGAATTTCTTGGAAAAGCAAAGAAATAAAGTATGCAGCAATCATCCATGAGCTGCACCTGGCTTCTATATAAATATACGAAGGATTGATTATTTATGCCATTTCTGTCAAGCCCGTGTTTGTCTTTATTTCACAAGCAAATTTCATATTATGCTGAAGATACTACAAAGCCTGCCTAAGGTAGAAAAATGGAATTTAGCCTTTGAACCTGCTGCAGAGGGGAGGTAAACTGAAGTTCAGATTCATTTCCTTCATGCCGCCCTTAGATAAAAGAGGGCATAAGCTGATATGCGTGCGGCACGGTTCCCAGTCTTAGAAAACGAGAAGGGCCCTACGCAAAGGAGGGTGTACCATGTGGACGGGCTCTGGATAAACAAATGCGTGTGGAACCAGAGCTGACTTCCTTCCTGCTCACACAGTATGGCTATCCTAGCTCAGTGGCTTGCTAGGTCCATTGGGCGTCAGGAGGACTACTTGTCATTTTCATGCAAATTTCAGCACCAAGCCATCCTTTGCTATAGCGATGGATTCTGTAAATAGCACACAAGGAAAATCCTGTGCTACTCACTAGCCAGTTTCTCCAGAATCTGGCACATCCATTTTTCAGATCTCATAAGCATGGAGCCTGAATTTCAGTATTTCCTTGAAAGAAGGCTTCAGGCTACATGGTCGATGTCTACCCTCCTTCAGACACCTGGATTAAAAATTCTATCCTCTGGCTCTCTTGCTTTTTCCACCCCACAGAAAAATTCCCATGGACACAACAGGTTAAACCAATTGCAAGGGGAGCCTGTTCTGGAAACCCCCCTCATCACCTCCCACTGTTGAAATGTCTGCCTGGTTGGGCTTTTTCTGATCAGATCTCCCAGTTTCTGGTTACGGATGCGTGCCTCATTACAGGGAACACTGTAAACGGTTTCTCTCTGGAGTCGTTGACTTTTGTGAAGAATTTAACGTCTTTATACTTGTAACATCTTATTAGAGAATGGAAAGTGATCGCCTGGGTCATTCAGTCTGTTAAGCGTCTGACTCTTGATTTCAGCTAGGTCACCATCTCAGGGTCATGAGATCGAACCCCCCACCACCACCCTGCCTTCGGGGCTCTGTGCTGGCCCTGGAGGTGGCTTAGGATTCTCTCTCTCTCTCCCTCTCCCTCTGCCCCTTCCCCACCTCTAAAAATAAATAAATAAATAAATAAATAAATAAATAAATAAATAAATAAATAAATAAAAATAAAGAATGGGAAGAGAAAGTAGAGAGCACACACTTGATGAGCGCTCAGTACATGTTGCCCTAAGCTGAGCTCTGACACAGACTTTCAAATTTAATCCCTCCGAACCCCTTCAAAGACAATGGTAATTGACAGATGATGAAAACGAGGCTCCTAGAGACAGCCAGTGGCCGACCCTGAACTTGACTCTATGTGTGTTTAAATTCAAAGCTCTTTTCTTTCCTTCAAACGGCTTCTAATTGTTTTTAGTGAATTTTTTTTCTTTTTTCTTTTTTTTTTTTTTTAGTAGTCGGGCCTATCGCTCGTCATTGGAGAGCCTCCCCAGCACAGTTGAAGGCTAATTATGTAGAGAATCTGCTGCAATACGACAGAACACTCTAATGCCAGAACTGATGCTGGCAATCAGCGTACTGGGCGAAAGATCAGACTAGCTGGGGAAGAGCTATATAGATTGATCCATAAATGTCCTTCTCCGTGGCTTGCTTCTTGTTGTAGGATCTAAAGGTAAGAAACTGTAAATAGGGCTAAGTTCAGTGCTTGGCACCCGGAAAATGCTTCCCTGCATTTAGAGTCCCAGAGGCAGCCAATAAAAATACAAGATACCCAGTTAAATCTGAATTTCAGATGAACAAATGAATAACTTTTTAAATATAACTATGCCCCATGTAATATTTGGGATATACTTCTACTAAAATGCCAATATTTTTTTAATCCAAAATTCAAATTTAATTGGATACCCTGTATTTTACTGTCTAAGTGAGATTAAAGCCATTCAGCCCAATATGGTCATCGCACTCTCTACAGAAAGGCAGTTGACTATTTTAATAGATTAATACTACCTACTTCATAGGTGGCCAGGACGGCTTGTAGGTGATGGTGTGTGTAAAGCACTTATATAGGAGAGAACGTTTGCACAGAAAACGAAAATGTTTCTTTCTCGTTTGTTTAATGAGTTTCAAGTCCTGAGATCCCCTAAAACTCTACTCAATTTGAGGTCCACACAGCCAGTCCAAGTTACCTCTGGTGCATTCTGTATATTCCTTAGAACCTGTGCAGTAGCTCAAAGCACAGCTTTTCATAACAAAAAGACGTGTGTGTGTTCGGCAGTGTTTGAAATAGGCAATATATATCAAATCATTCAATGCTCTCAATAACCCCATACAGTTACCTCACTTTCAGTTTGAGAAGCTGAGAGGCGGAGGCACAAAGGGGCAAAGTGATGGCGTTGGGAGTCCTTCACCGTACAGGCCAGTCTGGGTCCAGGGCCCAGGTTCTACCTGGGATTCCAGCGGAATTCTTCTGCACTTGACTGCATGGGGTTCCACGGTGCCCTGGCATTTGCTGCTTCCCTTTGCATCCAAATAAGAGTTACGAAAGGTGGGTGGAATGGGTATGATTTTAGAACTGCCCGCAGATTAAAAAAAATAAATAAATCTCCCCTGCCGGGGGCTTTTGAGTGATTGGCAGGGGATCTATTTTCTGGGTGCTCCGGTGACTGCTGGTTCTACCGGAGAAAGTCATCTGCGGGTCTGGAAGACCAGGTGTCCTAAGAGCTCCTTGGACCCCACTGAAACATCCACGCTCGAGTCACTTCTTCCTGCTGCTGGGAATATTACAGCACTGCAGCACTGGTGCATTACCGGCTGGGCTTTGGCTCAATACCCAGAGCCATTCAAGAGGCTACACTGCAAAGGAGCAGTGGCAATTCACTGTGCCAACGATCGGTTGATTAACTAAGCATTAGGGGTCTGAAGGATCTCCTTGAACCCAATTGGATTTCAATTAGGCTTCTTCTTTACTACTATTAGAAAATAATGTTTATTTTAAAACACAAACTACCCAAACTATAAGAATATCGAACCCGTTTCTGAAACACCCACAAGACACAGAGAAGAGTTGATGCAGTTTGGAGGTGCTGTACTATGAAGAACTTTCTGGATTCATTTCCCAGGCAAGGCTCGGGTTACACTTCAAGGTAGGAGAGATCAATGCTTTTCCCTGCAGTAAGGCTAAAGGCAGATGAGGAAGAGCTAGGACTAAGGAGTACGGGGAGGCACTTGGTCAGGATCCTTTTAATGGAAAGGTTCCAAGACTTTGAGTTGGAAAATGATATTTGAGAAACAAATCTGTGTGAGCTACGTGGTAGGGGTGTCTCGAGCTGCTTGCCACTTAACGCTTACGGAGCACCCATGGGGGAGTTCTTACAAGCACAGTGGATAAATCTCTCCTCAAACTCTAAAATGCCATCTGCCCCTAGGTCAAGCCAAATCAAGGAAGCCTTGCTAGTAAAATCGCCCCATCTTTCTCTCCTCCCAAGAGAATTTCTGTCAACCATCAGCCCACATTAGGGATCTTGGAGGAAATAACCAAACGTTGCTTTTGCCTCGAACATTACTCATGGCAATGTACAGTGTCCCATTCCCGAGACCCCCAGGCAAAATGCCGGTCTGAAGTTAATAGTGGTGACTCTCCAAAGCAACTGGTGACGATTTATTTCATGGATGCTATTAAATATAGATACAGAAATAGTTCTCTTTTCACTTTGGCTGCTAGAAAGCTGAAAGCCAGCTCTTTGTCCAAAATATAAATAAGGGCTTCATGGTAAATCTTGTTATTAGTATCACTTTGTCACTCTCTGTATTTTTTTCACTTTGGTTTTAATTTGTTTGCTCTATCATTTTAATTACCCATTAAGCCAGTCAAAATACTATGTAGGCGAAGATAGGAAGGAAGGAAGGAAGGAAGGAAGGAAGGAAGGAAGGAAGGAAGGAAGGAAGGGACAGGCGATGGTAATGTCAGATGACCAGGTGTGTGATAGTATAGTATTAATTTTAGATTGTTATATAAATGATATATTTACACTTCTAGTAGTGGTAGCGCTATCTAATATTATTATTATTTCTACCACTATTATTATTCCTTTCTTATTTAAAGGATAACAGTAGAGGGGGAAGGAAGAGAACAGTCAGTAAGCCAGACCCAGGGCTAGCTGCTCTACCCACGTGATCTCATTCAATCCTCAAGAACAACCTGGCCTGCTCTCAGGTGTTAAAATGCTCATTGTAGAACTGAGGTGGGGGGGAGGGCACGCAGGAAACACGCTCAGGTCCCAAAGCTAATGCCAGGGATGATGTTGCCACCAGATCTATCTGCCCCCACATGTGTGTTCCTTCTGGCATCCTCTGGGCAAAGAGACCCAAATCCAGATCTGTTTGTTTTGCATACCTCATTCATTGAAGAAAAAATCCAAGAGTGTGGCCCCTGTTACTTATTTCACACTTTCAGCTCTGGAAATGATTCTTTTCTTTCCAGAAGACTTCCCTATGGACTCAGCCCCCTCTGTGCTCTTCTGCTACCACTGCTACATCACACTCAGCTCTGACCCCCTACATCCACAGGCTGGGAGTGTCCTGAGGACAGTGGCCATGGCTGTCTTCTCCAGCATTGTGTCTGTGGCACCTGGCAGAGTCTCTGGCTGATGACCAGAGCTATTAAATAAGTGTTAACTAAGTAAATGAATGGTGAATGGAGAAACTGAGGCCTCTGGGGATGTGCAGCTCACAGTCTCCCCTCCCCACTGTCTTCTTTTCTACTGCAGGTGACTAGACCTTCCTACTGACTTAGCATTATATCCTCAGCCTCTTTAAACATCTTGTTACCTCTCTGCCACCATTTCAATCTCTTACCTCCTATACTGGGTCCCTACTGGAACTTCCCACTTTCCCCCTTGACTTGTGTCCAGTGGTCCCTCCACTTGGCTAATGATCATCAAAACTACCCAGAGAACTGCTGGAATCCTGGCCTCACCTCAGATTGCTAAATTGAAATTTCCAGGATTGGGCTGAAGCAGGTATTCCTACTCAAATGCAAAAGCAAAATAAACAAAACCACACACAATCTCCCCTTCCCCCAAAATACCTTCTCAGGGACATAGACTCTATACTCTACAGCAATGGCCACCTCAGTAAAACGTACCAAGGTTACACTCCTAATAATAGCTCTCCTGCTATTCCTCCCTGCCATGTTGGAAACTTGAAGGCACCATTTTTCCCTCCATGGGATGTTTACCTCTGGTGCCCTCTTGTTCTTCTGAATGTCCAAAGATAAAGGGATATAAAGAGATAGAATGCTCTCTCAACTCAACATCTGGGAGAATGGGAAGAAGATAGAGAGGGAGATGGGGCAAAGCAGAAGTGCTCACTATGAATAATCCATTTGCTCCCTACATTTCCCCAGACTCTCTTGATGTTGAGAGCCGCTAAATTCTGGCCAATAGTTTGTGAGGAAACAATAACAGTGTCATTTCTAATTCAAGACTTCTAAGTAAGGATGTGAGTTCTTCATGCTCTTTCTTCTACCACAGAGACCCAAAAAGAGATGAATCCCAGAAACTATACATACCAGATGGAAAGAGCATGAGTTGAGGATTTTGAGGAAGCAAGAAATCGTCTTTTGTGTGACAAGCCACCAAAATTAGGGATTTATTACCACAAAGTAGTCTTTCTTATCTGAGTAAATATAGGAATTGGTATCCGAAGTGAGGCTTTATTGTAACAAAGTGAAGAACACATGCCGTTGGCTTAGCAGTGGGGCTATAGAGGGGAGGAAACGACAGGCTGGAGATATGGAGATGCGCACCATAAAAAGATAAACCATAAGAGACTATTGCCACCTGGGTACATTTGGAAGACAGACTCTCTATCGAACGAAGAGAAAAAGCTGGAAAATGTAATATGTGGTTGTCGTTAATTGAGTTTGGTAAGATGTTAAAAGAATGAGATGAGCTCAAGGAAGACAGTTGTCAATTTACAAGCAGAGATGAAAAGAAATAGGTCGATTGCAGATATTATGGGCCTTGTAAGGCTAGACAATAGGAGGGCTTCTAGAAATAGGGTTAACAAGGCTTTGAGGGACAAATGCCAAGTATACTATTCATTTGAATAAAAACTGCCAAGGCAAAGGTCAAATAAAGGGTATAAGGGGTGTCTGGGTGGCTCAGTTGGTTAAGCGACCAACTCTTGGTTTCGTCTCAGGTCATGATTTTGGGGTCATGGGATCAAGCCCCGCATCAGGCTTGGTGCTTGGCGCAGAGTCTGCTTGACATTCTCTCCCTCTCCCTTTCATTCTGTCCCTTCCCCACTCACTCTCACTCTCTCTTTCTCTCTAAAATAAATAAAGAACTCTTAAAAATTCAAAGGGTAGGAAACCTTTATGGAACCCTCTCAGGTCATCAGAGTCCCCCAGGGAGAAGACTGCCTTCTAGCTGGAGCCTCTCCAGTGAAATTCAAGGTCACCACTTAGCCACCATGGAGTTGAAAGGAAGGCCTGAGAAAGGCAGATGAACAAGCAAGAAAGAAAGAGTCGAGAACATTTGGGAGAAAACTTGGGGTATGGTTTGGACACATAAAACTTACAGAGAGCAGTGAAGACACTCCAGGAGCCTTGGTAGGCTTGGAACTCAGCAGTGGAGAGACAAGGTCAATGAAAACACAGCCCTGACCTTCAGACTTAGGATCTCCTAGGACTTGGAAAGAGAATATTAATCACTGCTTTTTATTATGGGCTTACTAAGTGCCAGTGTCTGTACTAAATGTATGTATCTTTGTGAGGTAAGCTTCATTATTCTCATTTTATGAGTAGACAAAATGAAGGCTTAGGAAAGCTAATTTGCTAAGGACAACTTACCTATTAAGTAGCAGACCTGGGAGTCTAACCATTGTTAAAAAGGAACTTCCCTGGACACCTGGTAAAGGTGGCAAGATAGATTTTATTTGGACTGCTGCAAGAAGGGGGAGAGACTCCAGTAGAAACTGCACTCAAGTTCAAGTTGGACAAAGATAATTTTTTAAAGGGAGAACAGAGAGGGAACTAAAAAGGATTATGGGGAGGTGATAAAGGGGATACAAAAAAAAGGGTGAGGCAGGCAATGGGAAATGGAAAATTACAAAAGGGGGATAAATGGAGACTTCCCTAAAATGGGTTGGCAAAGTGGGTTGGGACAATACGTTCTGTGGTTTGGCAGCATAGTGTTTTTGTGACCAAAGATTCAGTGTGGGGGTTGGGGTCAGCCTTAAGGGCATGGCCTAGTGCAGGTGGAAGACAGGCTGAAGTGTCATCAGGTTTCTAAACACAATGTTTAGGCAAGTCCTTTGTGCTGCCTGCAAGTTAACAGTTCACACGCTAGCCTGGCTGACTCTAAAGACCTTGTATTTAATCCTGTTTGTGTACTATGGACAAACGGATAATTGCCACACCATTTGAAAATTGATCCAGTGCCACATTAAAGTAATACTGGTTTGTCAGATGAGTAGCCGTGGAAATAGAATTGAAAAAGTGAATAGGGAATGTCAAATGGTTTAAAACGAAGTAAGTTTGGGATGAAAGGCAGAAACCAGGCAAAGCTATTTGAAAGTCAGGCCAAGGCATTTGGGTTCTCTCCTGAAGGTCATGGGCTCTGTCCTTGGATATTGATGGTGGGAATAATATGATCAGATTTGCACTTTGAAAAACCACTTTATCATGGAGATGTCTTTGTATCATTCCACCCTTGGTGTGGATTAAAATGTTGGCTTCAGCGCAGACTCTCTATGTGATCTGGAATGAATCATTTAACCATAACACAATTTATTTAGCTTTAGAAGGCAGTGATCATTCCTACTGCGAAGGACACTGTTGGCTCCCCAGGCATCCATTGTACCTCTTCCCAATTGGTAGCAGCCATTTGTTGGGTGGGACCGACTCAAGATTAAGCCCCATTCAAGTCTGAATTAGCCCAAGGCAATCAGCCTAAGCTTGTCTACCTTGCTGTCCTGATGGGTTCAGGGATGAGATACTGATCCAGTTACAAGGAAGCCTAAGACATCGCATGGGAATAGGGCAAAGATTCCCCCTTTTCTGGATAATGCCATGCCTGGATGTGCATTCCGAAACTCCTAGTCATTTTTCCATTAGTGGAGCCAAGGGCCTATGGGCCAAGCCAGTAGGCAGAGGAGGCACAGTACAGAGATTCTCAGAGAAATGGAGGTGAGCTTGGGATCACACCTCTCCTCCCCATACCTCGGGACTTTTTATTTGCACAAGGCAATACATTCCACTTACTGTTCAAAGTAGATTGATTTGGACTTTTATATCTTGCAGCCTAAATCATCAAAAGTTATCTGTGTACCACAAAAGGTTACATATTACGGTAGGTAGAAGAAAAGCTCAGTAAATGTGTTTTGCCCTCGAACTGTATTGTGTCTCCATGGTATGCCCTGGAAGTAGATCTCTCTCATTTCTTCCAATCCAAAGTACCAGTCTCTCCCTCATCAAACCTGGTCTGATATACATGCCATACCTTCTCTATGGTGTTTTGTAAAATCCACAAAGATTAGTTAATTCCATCAGCTAATGTTAACTACCTTCCAAAGCATACGTGCCATGACCAGAGGCCATGAAGAGCTCCTACTGCTTTCACAATCTTAGGTAGCTGTACTGGAAATGAAGCAAGAAGGATTCTACTCAAGAGGACTTGAACACCTCAAATGATTTGCCCATAAATCCCACTTCTACCCTTCAGGCTGGACAGTAATTACTGCTTTGGCCCCATTCATTAGACCCATTGATCAATTCAAAAAGAACATGCGATGGATCATTTTTGTCCCTTTGTATCAGTTCCAGAGGTTGGCCTTCATTTTGCTTCTCAGGCCACCCATCAAGTGAGGAAGGAAGCTGGAGTCAAAACACTTTGAATCTCCCGATTCTACCCTGAGACCACCAAGCGAGGCCGCCTCTCCCTCCAAGAGCTCTTTTAACCAGGGGAGGCCAAGCCTCAAAAAGTTGCTGGTTCTGTTTTTTTATGAAGTTCCCAAAATTGTGGATACTTATCTGAATGCTATCTGAACTATTCTTGTCTCTGGGGAGAGTGTAATTGGGCTGCAAATTTCCTGAAAACAAACTTTCTTGTAAATGCTTCAGGCTGGCCTGCTTTGGGTCAGGAGAGAAATATTCTTTCTGAATCCCTCTGGCTTGATTTCTACACCCCTGTTGATGATGTCAGTTAAGACAGTAGGAGTAAGTCCCTAGTGAAAAAGGACAGGGTCGTCTCAACACACCCCCTAAAGTTTGATGCTGGGTCCCACCAAGATCTGGATGCTTTCCCATCATCTGAAAACAGGAGTTGCAGGTCCTCTGGGCACCTCTCCAGGTGGCCTCATTAGTGGAAAATTAAATAAAAGCATTCTCTTGCTTTCCCCCATAGAAAATAATGATATTTTAATAGTGTTATGCCATTCCTTTCTTAGGACAACAACCAGGGAGAAGAATAGCAAGGGACATCAAGCCTGGAAAACTGCCCAGGATATAGCTTTAGATGACAAGCGACAGGAGCAAAGAAGGAAGGCAAAGGCTGAGAAATTCGTCAAACATAAGGGAAGGAGAAAGTAAACAACTACGTGTAGGTCACAATGTGACGTCATCATTTCTTAATGTTCGAAGCTTGATGAATGACTGGCGTTCGACTCTCACAAACTTGAGATACGTTCACTTTTTCTTCTTTTTCTGAAATAGGAAAGCACAGAGAGACAGAAGTGGCTTCTCAGGCAGTCATTCTCCCTTTCAAATGCAGATGTCAATTTTCCTTCTACACGAGGTTTATTGATCACTTTCCAAACAAACATAATTCAGTGAAAATTGAGTCAGCCTCGTTTTGCTCCTAGTTGGTACTTTCTTTTAGGCTGTGGCATATAGCTGAAAAATGCGTGGAGGTAAGAATTGTCGCATTATTGTATCTGACTGTTGAGTGAAGTCTGGTGGGATTGTGGGTGATTTGTGACAAGCGGAGGAATTCCTTTTGCAGCCCGCAGTCAGCGCGAAGCACATTATTTAAAACCTACCTAGATCATTGATATATTGTCATCTTATGCTTTTAAGAGGGCCCTTTTCCCCATAACATACAATTTCCTGTATGGCCTTTAGCTTTTTTGTTTCAGACCTTACTCTTTGATGTGGTGTTGCTTTTATCAAGATAAAGAGCCATTGAAAATAGTTATCCATTTATTAATTTGATTATAGATTTTTTTGCTTTTCATTATTTCCTAATTTATGTCAGTAAACATTTATTTAACTTTCATAATCAAAGTAATAGATACGTAATTATCGTAAATGACTCGTTTGCCATTTACAGGGGAAGCCTTCTGAATATGTGGCTTGCATGGATTCTGTTCTTCTCTGACTTTCATTTTGCTTTCTTCATTTTGGCCATTTTACATGATGGCCGCACATCTCCTCTGATCCCCTCAATGGCCCTGCTTTCCATTATTCGTGGCCCTGCGCAGTCTCTTGCCTCACTAGACCGCCTCTGGGCTGTCCCTGGTGTCAGCCAGCAGACAAGGCCAGAATCACCTTTGCTCCCCAGGGAGACTGGAGCCAGCGTGTAGCTACTCACACTCCCTCTGGCTGTTTTAAATCCCTACCATTTAGGGATTGTTGTTTAGGTGGCAATTGATACATCTCTAGATCCCGAACTTCTTCTTTATGTCTTATCTGGAGGTCAGCGACCTATGCAGTCTGTTTCTTTGGTATCTGAGCACGTAACTGAATGCCACACACCCAATGGCAAATGAATGAATGAATGAATGAATGAATGAACAAATGAATGACCACCTAGATGATTTGGCATCGCTGCAAGAAAAATTAACCACGGATTGACAAGATGTGTTAGCAGACATATCTGAACCCATCATTCTTGTCTTAATTTTATTTTGTCACCGTGGACCCAATCCAATAAGAATGATGTATCCTTTACCTATTAACTTAATTACCTATCAATTTATTACCTATCAGTTCACTTATCGATCCAAACTCTTGTTACTCGGGCCGTGGCGAGGGATAGGAAGCCTCAGCTTCACCTGGGAACTCATAAAGAGTGCAAGGTCTCCAGCCCTCTCCAGGTCTCCTGCATCAGAATCTGCATTTTAATAAGATCCCAAGTGGCTGTGCGCACGGTACAGTCTGAGAAGTGTGGCTCTAAGCCACATGCCTTCCTTTGTTCTTTGTGAGCGTACCGGATAAACACGCCGCATACATGCTTAAAAATATATGACAATAAATCGGATTCTTTGAGGAAGATATTATTTGTGATTGACTGTGTTTCACAAACAAGTACATTCTGATGTCAACAGCGTCCGCATTCTCTATAGACTCCCCGACTCAGCCCCGGTGTCACCCAGCTGTGACAGCCTGAGTGATTTCAAACACCACTGATTGACATCTTAAACGTTGCCTGGAAATGCCGCGCTCTGCAAAATCCTTCATCACAAGAACACATCTGCCTTAAAGTCGGCTGTCCAAATGGAGGGGCATTTCCTCCAAAAAGCAAAACACCAGGCTTTCATCTCTTCAAAGCAAACCCACGGGTTTTCTTCTTTTTTTCTTTCTTTTTTTTTTTTTTTTTTTTTTTGGTGCAAAGAGGAGTTTTCCCGCCTCTTCCCAGCTCCTCGAGTGTGCCCCTCCTGGGTGAGCTGAGGGCCCTCAGCTTTGGGCCCTGTCCTGAGAACAGCCTGGTGGAAGGATTATGCAGATGACAAAACCCCACGCTACCAAGCAGTTGCCATATATCCTGGGATCAAATTGTGTGAGTGGCTGACAGGAAAAGCCCAGGAGGATTGGGTTACAGGAAAGGGCTGCCATTTATTTATTTATTTTTCTCCTTATGTAACTAATTCCAAAAACAGACCCTTGCTTGAGAGCTGGAGTCCTAGAGAACAAGAGGAACACTGCAAAATTCTAATTGGGGAACAGTTGACTTAATTGGTGTCCATTTGGCAGACAATGGGAAAGCCTCCCCAGCTGGGCTGAGAAAAGACCCAGGGGGAATATAGGTTTACAAGGAGCTGGAACACTCTGGAGACCGATTGTTTCCTGAGGTAAAACCTGGAGACCAGGGCTTAGATTAACTCTACAACTGTCAAGCTCCATTAAGGGCAATCAGAGGAGACAGAGCATGGGTTAAACACAGGAAACAGAGCTGACAATAGAGACATATGTCTCCAAGAGCCGGGAAGGGAGACAGGCATAGATATGTCTAATAACAAACATAAACATTTTTCTTTCAGGTTCAGATGTAGCACTGATGGGTCAAAGATAGTCCTCAGTATGAGGTGTTAAATGTCAAATATTAGGAACCTAAGTGGTTCAGTTGCACACGCTTGTTTTGTGCAATTCATTGGCGTTGAAGACATTTCCTGAGCGTCTCAAATCTACCAAGAATAGAGCAGTGGCTGAAACTCAGGCACTGAGGGCTGGCTGGGCTGGGACCCGGGAGGACCCGGTTCCATTTCCTGCTCTGCCATTAACCAATTGGCTGCCACTGGACCACCTTTCTGAGATCTCTGGATCCCTGTGAAGTCATTTGTAAAATAGGGGGTTATTATTGATCATTTCTGGGGACCCTGTTCGCACTAACATTCCACTAGCTTGTATCTTACTTGAGTTCGAAACACACAGAACCTTTTTCTCTTTGTGTGTGACCGTGTGTGGAATGAGCATCCACGGTGTGGAACGTGGTATGCTCTACATGTGTAATATAGCACAACATTGTGTGTATTGTAATTTTGCGATATTTTACAATATTAAAGATGAGGTACGGAACATTTGGAACATGAGGTACGACCCCGACATTTGGACCTTGGCATAGTGAATAATTTAAGATGAAGGAGTTGGAGAAAACAGAAGTCATTCTGACCTTCCCCTTGCCCCTTCTTCCCTGAAACAGGGTCATAGAACCCTCAAGTGAGTCAAGTGGGAGGTGTCCTCCATATACCAGAGGAAAGGAACATTCTTCTATTGGAGGACAAAGGACACCAAGAAGAATCCAGACACCCCTTGTTTAGTTTCTGCCAGTTTACTACACCTCTACTTCCTGTTCTC
This sequence comes from Ursus americanus, assembly GCF_024610735.1. NCBI lineage: Eukaryota > Metazoa > Chordata > Mammalia > Carnivora > Ursidae > Ursus > Ursus americanus. The sequence goes on from NC_142154.1 coordinate 13,494,440, forward strand.
CAGCCTATCTTATTTTTCCACGACCTTCCAAGCTTCATCAAATCTAGCGTGAAAATACACAAGTTTAGGGGCGCCTAGGTGGCTCAGTCGTTAAGCATCTGCCTTCGGCCCAGGGCCTGATCCCAGGGTCCTGGGATCGAGCCCCGCATCAGGCTCCCTGCTCCACTCGGAGCCTGCTTCTTCCTCTCCCACTCCCCCTGCTTGTGTTCCCTCTCTCTCTGGCTGTCTCTCTCTCCGTCAAATAAATAAATAAATAAATAAATAAATAAATAAATAAATAAATAAATAAAATCTTAAAAAAAAATACTCAAGTTTAGGGGCACCTGGGTGGCTCAGTCAGTTAGGCATCTGCCTTTGGATAGGGTAGTGATCCCAGGGTCCTGGGATCAAGCCCTGCATCAGGCTCCCTACTCAGCTGGAGTCTGCTTCTCCCACTCCCTCTGCCCCTTCCCCGCTTGTGTGTCTCTCCCTCTTTCAAATAAATAAATAAAAAAACCTCAAGTTTAACCATTTCTTTGATTCCCTATTTCCTAATGAGGGCTCTCATGTCGCATACAATTTATATTAAATAAATGTGTATGCTGTTCTGTTCATCAGCCTCTGTCAGTTTAATTTTTAGACCCACCCACGGACCCTAAGAAGGCTGAGGAAAACCTTTTCTTTCCCTATATTACACGTAATTGTAATATATCACAAAATACCACAAAACATATCACTATATGGTCTTTTTCTATTAATATTTACAATGTCATAACAGTAAAACTCCTATTGTAGAGAGAGCATTTATAGAACAATTAGGCCAAATTTTAAAACCACCTTCAAGCGGATATGCTTAGAGTCTGTTCATATGAAAACAGTACCTTTTTTTTTAAAAGATTTTATTTATTTATGTGACAGAGAAACAGCCAGCGAGAGAAGGAACACAGCAGGGGAGTGAGAGAGGAAGAAGCAGGCTCCCAGTGGAGGAGCCCGATGTGGGACTCGATCCCAGAACGCCAGGATCACGCCCTGAGCTGAAGGCAGACGCCTAACGACTGCGCTACCCAGGCGCCCCTGAAAACAGTACTTTTAAGAACTTTTCACACAAATGTTTCATTTCCCTCAAAGATAGGAGGCCTGACTTATTCTTTTTACAGGTGTCCCCTCACTGACTATGAGCTTCTCAATGGCAAGAGGTGAGAGGACTTCTCAGTGTGTGGCCAGGGTCCATGGGAACAAAAAGCCAAGGCAGATAAATGCACATGAGATTAAGTTGGCCAAGGGGTATCTCAGGTCACACAAGAATACATCACTGTTTGACGGATCTTTAAAGTTCTCCAAGAACAGACTCCAGAGCCAGCGAGTGGTCTGACAGGCAAAAGCAGGAAAGCAAAGTCTCATCCTCCCAGAAGAGGAGGGCATAAACATTCAAAACAATTGACCACAACGGGCTGAAGCAATGTAGGCTGGAGGACAAGGTTCTCTTACGTCATTTTTTCCAGAATGGTCCAAGAGTCATAAATTCAGAAATTAAACATCCTTCCTCTACCTCGAGAAGAATAGCACACATGACAGGAAGTCATTTTGTTGTCCTCATGCAGGCGTCCTCTGTAGGCATTGGAAGTCCCAGGGTGAGCAAGGGAAGAATTCAAGAATTCTCTTCCTTTTGTTCACGGGCATATCCCCAGTGCTGGAAATGAAGGCGGGAGCTTGAAACTAAGAACACAACACAAGCCTGCAACAACCTTGACCTTTAAAATGGAAGGTTGGCAAAATCCATTTGATCTGAGTTCACCTGTCGGCCTTGCCTCCTCTTCCGAAATGTCAATCTTACAGAAGAATTTGGTTTTGTGAGCTATGAAGAATCTTTATAGGCAAAACAGATATTTAAATGCAACCCCTTTTCCCTCTCCTGTTAGACTGACCAGCAAAGGAGAGCTGTGAGTTTTGTTTTTTTTTTTTTTTTTTCTCTCTCTCTCTTTTACTCTACAGGTTTAACTTTGAATTAAGGGAAGTACCTTCACTTTCCCCGAGAGGAGTAATTAATTCAAAAGGGGCTCTTCTTATTCGGGTCAAGATATTTTTAAAACAGGTGAGCTGTTACCGGTGATGGTAGGAGATTAAGAAAAAAGAGAAAAAGCTTTGTGACTGAAAGTGGATTAAACTGACAAATAAAAAAAAAAGCTATAGTAGTAAGAATGAAAGTATTCTTTGGCCTAGTTAAACCTCAGTTATGCAATACAGTCATTGTTCTGTTTTGTTTTGTTTTGTTTTGTTTTTTGTTTTGTTTCACCTAAGATGTTAGTAGAGGGTGCCATTCTCTCCAGGTCAAGTTGTTTGTGATGGTGGTGGTGGTCTTTTTGTCGTGCATTCTGAGTAGATCTCTCCCACCTCATCCAATTGCTATTTCTTCTGTTGACATTAATTCTCCCTGTCTCTGCATACCTGTGGTGCACCTTTATCTTTGTTCTTTGCATCTCCTAGACCAGGCCCACTCAGCCCGAGGGCTTGTCAATTTTATGATTCATGGGCATATTTTTCCTAGCCTCCTGCAAAGAAGGTCTTGGAATAATTTAAAAACAGTTAACTTCCATTGGCAGTTTGGACGGGAAAAAAAGTCCCTTATTGACTGGTCTCATCTTGTATCATATAATCTAATAATAAGACCTGTTCTCAGAGGAAATATTCAATAGATACGGTAGTGTAAAAGCAGATTTTACGTAGCATGCTCAAACACATGAAATATAACAGAACTGTCCACTTAGTCTCTATTTGCCATGCCACTCAAAAATGTGGCGTGTGCTAATATTTTTCCCAAAATCTGAGGTGGTCCCTCCCCCTGGTAACATTCCACAAGTCTCTGAGCCCATGATTTGCATTCACTTTAGACATACTTGCAGACAATAATTAAATGGCCACTCATTTGTAGAGTTCTTTGCAGTTTTTCAGGTAATTAAATGCAGAATAACAACTCAGTTTACTTATAGCAAGTGGATAAGAGCTGCTTCCCTCACATGCCAATAAATTCTATCATCAACTATAATTTTCTGAGCGCTTACATGGGGAAAATCACTGCACATGCATGATGGCCTTCAACCATGCAACTGTGTGAATTGGTACCTTGCTTATCTCCATGCTACTGGGGGTCATAGAAAAGAAAAGGAGGTGGTGATAGCAGTTACATGGTTAAGGAGCAAGGCTTAGAAAGGATCCATGCAGTCAAGCTCCATTCCTGTATGCTCTTCACTTCACTATACTGCTCCAAATCAAAGATCGTCAGTCTTCCATTAATTTCTAAATGTGATTATTTTGTCTTAGAAATAGTACTTGGAATGACAAGAGAGGACGGTGACAGGAAGTTGCATTTGCTGAATATACACCCTATGCCTGATTTTGCTCAGCGCTTTATGTATCTAAAAAATACCTTTTTGTTTAATTCATACACAAAGTAAGTCTTATTTTATATATTTTACAAGGGAGAAAACTAAGGCTTAGAATGTGAAGGAACTTGCTGGAAATCAGTCTTGTTCCTGCAATGTGAGACTTAAACCTAGGTATGTTTGTCTTTAAAGTTCATATTCTTCCCATTAGATCCTCAGGTGTCCTCCTGCTTCCCTGGATATATACCCTCTGATTTCGTTTCATGAAAAAAATCCTCCTTGTTTATGAGGATATCATCTCCAAGCTAGCATTTCTTACACTCCTGTGGTCAATATTCTTAATTGGCTCTCCTTATTTCATCCCTTCTGTCATTCATTCAGCAAGTCTTTGGGTGATTCACTTACTCTGAACCAAAACACATGTGTCAAAACATAGATGGCGGCCATTTTCAGAAATCCAAGAAAAGGACTCTATGTTGTTGATGTAAAAGGAGACTATTGAGTTCATTATCTCCTGCTGTACCAAAGGTCAATTAGTCCATAAGTAATTGTCGAGAGCCAATTGTAAGATCCTGTGCATAGACCTTGCATTAGTTGTAAGGGGAAGCTATTATTCTCCCAGACTTCTACATTTTCTAGACCCTGTGTGCCTGCCACAATGATTCTAACGAAGGTTCGAAAAGCTGATGGTGACTTATGTGAGAGGGCTTATGGTATTCCTCTTCCCAGTCTCACAAAGAGCACAATGCCACACATCTGGGTAACAACTCAAAAAATGCAGAACTGAACGTATTTCCCCAGACGCTCAGTCTAGAAACTGTCAAGTCCTTAAGTCCTGAAATCTTACACTACCTTTTCCTCTGCTTTTGTCAATAAGTCCTAGCAAGTTTTCCTTCTAGAAAGTTTGAGTAAATCCATGCATTCCTTTACTTTCCTTATACCACAGCTTAGTGTCTATCATTGTGCGGTTAGCACTCTGACTTTTTATCTTCTGAGGAAGGAGGCATGCTCCATCGTCCATCCTTCCAGATAGACCTAGCTGTACCACATGCTATTTTATCCAAGAAGCCACGGTTCCTCATTGTCAAACTTGTTAAAATATGTTCATTTTCCCGCAATGGGAAATGGGAACTGGTAGTCATGCGATGGTGTTCACTGAAGAATCACTTGGGAGGTAAAATGTTGGAAACAAATCTTAATATGCAGCCATAGGAGATTTAGAAGAAGTAGAAGTTCAGGATCTAGAGATGTATCAATTGCCACCTAAACAACAATCCCTAAATGGTAGGGATTTAAAACAGCCAGAGGGAGTGTGAGTAGCTACACGCTGGCTCCACTCTCCCCGCGGAGCAAAGGTGACTCTGGCCTTGTCTGCTGGCTGACACCAGGGACAGCCCAGAGATTTTTGGATCAATTATGTGCATTCATACAATGAAATGCCACTGCAGCAATTAAAAAGAATGAGGCAGTATTATAAATGGAGAATTTTCAAGATTTCTTATCTGAAGAAAGTAAGGAGCCCTAACATTTGAGTTAAGAAACAAAATTAAAAAAAAAAAAAGCTTGCATAGATGCTTATATATTTATGTGAGACTCTCTTGGAAGACTGTACCAAAAACTGACAATAATATCTTCCTCCAGTGACTCAAGAACTAGGAAGAGAGACTAAGTTTTACAATGAACCCTGCAGAAAAATTTGCATTATCATTTGCATATATTATTTCTTCAAAGATACAACTTTAAAAACAAAATACTTTGCCTCACTTTGAAAGTTTTCCTTGCTTTGTCCCTATCCTAACTTGTCCCTTCCAAAAAATATATTTTAGGAAATCATTTATAAGACCATACATTTCCTAAACTGAAAATCAGTTATTTATTTATTGTGATAAATGTACTTAATGTCATTTACCATCTCACCCTTTTTAGGCGTACAGCTCGGTGGTGTTTAGTACACTCATGTTGTGCAGTCATCACCACCCTCCCTCTCCAGAAATGTTTCATCTCGTCCACCTGAATGCTGCCCATTAAATACTACTTCCCAATCCCTCTCCTTCCGTCCCCTGGAAACCACCATTCTTTTTTTTTTTTTTTTTTTTTTTTTTAAAGATTTTTTATTTATTCATTTGACAGAGATAGAGACAGCCAGCGAGAGAGGGAACACAAGCAGGGGGAGTGGGAGAGGAAGAAGCAGGCTCCTAGCGGAGGAGGCTGATGTGGGGCTCGATCCCAGAACGCCGGGATCACGCCCTGAGCCGAAGGCAGACGCTTAACCGCTGTGCCACCCAGGCGCCCCGGAAACCACCATTCTATTTTTTGTCTTTATGAATGTGACTCTTCCAAGTGCCTCATCGATGTGGAAGCATACAATATTGTCTTTTTATATCTGCCTTGTTTCACTTAGCAAAATGGCCTCAAAGTTCATCCAAGGCATAGCATGTATTAGCAGTACCTTGCTTTTTAGGGCTGAATAATATTCCATTGTATGTACACACCGTGTTTTATTTCTCCATTCTGCATCAGTGCATATGTGGGTTGAAGATCAATTTTGCCATAGAGAATGTTTTTGATCAGCCATGTTTTTAGGAGGCCTCCTTTACGAATTTTTGAAGGTGTCCAGATGTTATCATTGTGTTGTACTGCTAAGGTTTTTGCCTGGATGCAGCTAGAACATCTATTAGTATCTCGTGGGTGAATACATTAGAAGTGATTTTTTTAAATTATTTATAATTAACATAATCAAATTAAGAAATCCTTCCTCCAAATGAACATTGCCTACCATATGTATATGTGTGTGTGTGTGTGTATACACACATAAACAAACTGTATATATCTATATATATAAATTGAAAATCAATATACATATACATGTATAATATATATTTAATATTTGGTTAATATTGTTTAACACAAAATATGGAATATACTTGTAGCAGGTCCTTAAATTAACAATACAGTTATCTTCAAGGGCCTTGTTAAGCAGAAATATCTTTACTTGAGAAATAGCTAAGTGTTCATCTTAATAACATAACAGCATTTTTAACATGAAAGAGCAGAGCCTCCAACATAAACATATCTTTATAAAACTATAGTCTAAAATTGCCAAGATTTAGTTACTGATTTTTGCAAATTTACTGTGCATAGAAAAATTAAACCATTATTGTAAATGAAGCCTCTTTTAGAAATGTACTTTCTTCATTATTGCCATTATTATTATCATTATACATATTTTACCTGGTGTAATCCTGACATGCCTAACATATTTGGGTCATAAATCTGTAAAGAAGAGTCTTGAAATTGAAAGAGTATTTGGAGACGGAGCAAGTTACAGAATGGCTGGACGTCTGAAAGAATTCGAGAATCCAGGCTTGGGCCAGACATTGCTTTTGGAAATAATACAAATGAAGAATTCTTTGGCTCCCCTGTTTCTCTACCATGTTCTTCTACTCATTTTGGGTTTGCATTTCTCACTCCTTGTTTTAACATCAGTTCTATTACATAGGCATGTGGTACCATATATCTAGTTTCTTAAATAGGACATCCATTGGGTTATTTTGTATTTTAAATTGCTGCATGTGTTAAAAAAAGTAAACCTTACGTGGGATTTGGGTATGGCAGAAGAAGCACGAGCTTTTGCGTCAGAGAAATTGATGTTTGAAATACAGCTCTAATTCTTATCAGTTTGTCCTTGGGAAAATTACATAAGCTCTGAATCTCTGTGTGCTGGGGAACAAAATAAGAAAATTTAAAATGAGTCCATAAAGAATTATGAAAATCAAATGAGATGAAGACTATGAATGCCGAGGACAGTGATGTCAAGAACATAGTAGGCCTTCAGCAAATGCTGGTTCTCTTTACTCTTTTCATGTTGTTATTGTGTAATTCTATGGTGGGTTCCCTTCAAGAGTTATTTTTATTAAGATATAAGATATTTAAAAACCCGCAAGCACTCCTGATGTCACCAAACTCAGTTCTTTGCAGTGAAAGTTCCTAAAATTTTCTACATTGATTTATAACCTTTGAGGGGAAAAAACATTTCTTAATTCTCCATGGTTTCTGATCACTTAGGCTTTTCTGGACTGGGGTAACACAGCATGCCACATGTTTTCCTAACAAATTGCATTCGGACACTTTCCGACACTTTCATTATTTTAACTCAGGTAATAATTAGTCACTGTCAGAGGAAGGACTTAGGTTGTGCAAATCAGAATAAATTTACCTTGCCGTAGCAGCAGTCACAAATGAAGCAATAAATTAGAAATAGCAAATTGTTACGGACTTAAGAGATCACAAATCAGAATCGCTCCCTGAAATCCTGGAAAAGGTAGAGGACTGCCAAGATTTCTTTGAGAGCTTAATTTTTCCAGATAACTTTTGAGTTGAATCAGTTTGTGACAAATCCCAGAGACATTGCAGACACTGATCACAGAGATGACATTCTGGGACTTCACTCCTATAATAGAAGCTTTTTCACAATGCTCCTTCTTAAAAAGGATATTAATTTTCTTCTTAAGATTTTTGGGAATGCCTAAATCTTTTATGTACACACACACACACACACACACACACACACACACATAAGCATGAACACGCATATACAGAATCCCCCTCCACCCAGTCCCCCCAACCCACACACACACAGAAAATTAAGAACTCTTCTGAAAAGTCTCTTTGTGTGTACAAAGCCTTCCCTGGTATTTCAGTGATCAAAATGGTAAAATCTGAGATCATGAGCAGGTCTTGGACTTAGGTCATATTCCCAGAGGTGGGCAATTAAGTGAATTAATGTAGCAGGGGGGAGACGTTTCTAGAAACATGTCATTCATGGCCACCCTGTGCACAGTGTCATCTAGTTCCACATTTTTCTTTCTTTTTTTTTTTTTTCTGGGATCAGAAAGATGATATGGAAGGCATTCTCTTCAAATTTTCTTCAACTAACCCAGAAACGATCTTGAACACAATGAGTGAAAGAATGTGAATCTGAGTGAATGATGGCCAAAATATACAGTAATGTGGGGGCGCCTGGGTGGCTCAGTTGGTTAGGCGTCTGCCTTTGGCTCAGGTCATGATCCCAGCGTCCTGGGATCGAGCCCCACATCAGGTTCCTGGCTCAATGGGGAGCCTGCTTCTCCCTCTGCCTGCTGCTCCCCCTGCTTGTGCTCTCTCTCTCTGACAAATAAGTAAAGAAAAATTTAAAAAATATATATATATATACAGTAATGTAAGTGGAACAAATGGAAGGTCCCACACTTTCCTCCAAAGAAGTAAAAGGCCTGAAATTATTGGATGAGAAACCCATGGCTTAATCAAAGCCTCTTTGGAAAAGATTAGTGGTTGACACATCATTGCCTTTGATTAAGGAAGTAGAGGCACTGTATCGAAAGAGACAACCATCCTTCTTAAACACTGATCAGATAACAACAGGAGAGGTGTATTCATTTCCGCGGGCAACATCCTAAGAAATACATTGAAACATTGCAACAAGACCCTGTGAGAAAACACGAGTCCATACCATAGGAAGAGCATAAGTCAGCTTCCCTCAGAGGGGAGAGCCTCTGCGTCAGGGTGGATATTCATGAAAGTTGCCTGCCATTACTGACAGAATATTCCATGCAGAGGAAAGAATAGATTTATTCTCTGTGGAGTGAAGATAAACAAAAGACTTTGGTCCCAAAAGTTGTAAGTATAACCAGTACATATATTTCTGGTTAAATGACCACTTGATGTTGAGTATCTCATTTACCCCCATCCCTGCTGCCCAGCAACGTTATCAGTAAAATTATCAAAATTTTTGTTACTCAGGAAAAGTCTGTGTCATCCATGCAAACGGAGACTGATGTGGCAGAAACCAAAGAATTTGCTGTGTATGACACAGGTATGAAAACAGACCAAAGGGAGACTTTGAGACTCATGATTTTTCCGAAGAGAATATAGCACAGCCTTATAATCCAAGAAGCCCTCACAGAACCCCACTAACATTTCTGATTTGTAGAAGAGAGGCCAACAGGACTGCCAGCAGGTGGTGTCCACTCAGGAGTCCCCCTGAGCACTGATGTCATTGCAAGCCTAGATGTCGGTCCATGGCTACAGAAGGAAAGAGGGTGGGTTCACAGCCTGCAGTTGGTCATGATATATGATCTTTCCTGGTGCTGTGGGAAGAAGCACCACAGAGAAAGCTCCCATATCCATATTGGTATAGAGAGGAGGTTTATAGGAAAGGGGGCTGTGATTTTCTGTTCCTCAAATGCCATTTTACCAAAGAAGATATTCTAGGACTTCCCAGAGTTCTGGCTCTCAACACATTCCTCCCAGACTTCTGGGTCAGGTTGCAAGCAGTGCGATATCACATCAACTCGCCCACTGGTCTCATAGGATCATCCCGGTTAAAAATCCTTGAGCATTATAAAATTAAAGGAGAAGCCACTCACCAAATACATAGACAGCACATGGCTGCTACAGACTGCTCATTTTAGGTTATTAAATAAAAACTAACAAAAAAAGTGACAGTAAAACATGACTGCTGAATGATTTCATAACCAATAAGGAGGATGACAAAGCCCTCACAGAGAATATTAAAACCATATTTTGAAAATAAAAATAGTTATAAGAAAAAGAACTAACTTTAATATCTACTTCATTCTCACAAAACAACTAAAAACTACAGACCTATGAAATGGGAGGCTAAACATAAATTGCCAAGAAAACCAACCTGGCTGAATAAGAAGCAGAAATAAGAAGGGAAGGAGCATAACAGAACAACAAAAACAACAAAACTACAATGCCACAACTGACATTTTCCCTGGGCCAGCTACACAGCAGAATGCTCGTCTGCAAGAACATTAGTCCCGGGGTGGCATTCTCACTCAGAATGTAGAGGAAAATATGAAGATTTTAAAATCCGTAAAAGAGGCCACAGAGGTCCAATCCCCTAATTTATAAATTTGTTAAATCCCCTAACATGTAACATTGTTAAATCCCCTAACAATGGGCATGTATAAAAATGAGGCCAGAGAAATGGGATTAAAACAAGTGAAGAAACATAACATAGAAATAGTAGAAATACTACTAGAAGCAAATGTTGAAGAGCTGAGGAAAGCCAGGTAGATTCCAATAGGATCATATGTACAGAGAAATTGATCAAAAGGCAACATTCGCTACATAACTTGGTTAAAATGTTTGTGTGCTAGAATAAAGGCAGAATCTTATGAATAACCAGGAAGAAGATATCAATTACTTATTTGTTTCAGTCACCCCAGAAATCAGTTTGGTATCATACTTCTCCTCTGCAGCTGTAAGAGCCAGAAAACAACAATGGAGGTTAGAAAATGTACGAATAAAAGCTTCTGTCAGTAAGAACCCTATAGTTAAGTTGTCATTCCTTGTAGGAGGCAAAACAAACATTTCCTTTTTTTTTTTTTAAGATTTCATTTATTAATTTGACAGAGAGAGACAGCCAGCGAGAGAGGGAACACAGGCAGGGGGAGTGGGAGAGGAAGCAGGCTCTCAGTGGAGGAGCCTGACGTGGGGCTCGATCGCAGAACGCCAGGATCACGCCCTGAGCTGAAGGCAGACGCTTAACGGCTGCACCAGTCAGGCGCCCCAAAAACAGACATTTCCTGTACATGAAAAACACTTAGAAAATTTACCACTCTCTTTGCTTTTCTGATATGTCATTTACAGCTATGTTCTAATTAACATGAATGGTAAGATTATGAAATAAAATAACTAGCAAAACAGATTAAACCATGTCTAAGTATGATTTGAAAGGAAATCGGTGAAGGTACTAATGATTCTCAAAGGTGAATGCTTCTGAGATTTTTTTTTTTTTAAGATTTATTTATTCCTTCTAGACAGAGAAAGAGAGAGAGAGAGCATGGGAGCCAGGGGAAGGGCAGAGGGAGAGAGAGAATCTGACTCCCCACCAAGTGTGGTGCCCAACCGAGGTCTCAAACGCAGGACCTGAGACATGACCTCAGCTGAAACCAAGAGTTGGACGCTCAACCAACTGAGCCACCCAGGCGCCCCTAAAATTTTCTCATTCATAGTGAATAGGACCTACGGCAACACTTTATATTTGTAGACACAGTGAGTTCTTTTTTGCTTTAAGGAGTTCACAAACAGTTCCTTGTGAGGTCAGAGCCATGCCAATCTTCTCAAAGATATGATGATTTCCTTCTCTCGACCACCATAAAACTACATTTTGAAATTTCTTATACAGCAATTAATACGTTTTGGCTTATGTTTATTCCATTTGCTCACAGTCTTTCTTACACTTTTAACAAGGATTTAAGCCCCAGGAGACTGTAGTCTCTATTCTGTTATTGTTTTGGCATTCACACCCCCCCTCAATCCAGCATCTATATGGGCCCAACCCTAGAAATTACTGAATAAATATTCAGTGATTTGCATTCTATTTTGGAAATACTGAATATCTAGTACTCTGCCCCTTGCTGGAATGCAAGCTCCTTTAAAAGATTTGGTACATCGGACAATTGGCGTGGGACTATACAGTGGCTGGTTGGAGCTTTGACGGAAGGCTGGACTGAGAAGTGAAACAAGATAAGATCCAAAGAGTTTGTACAGTTTTAATGACAAAGACATGTGAGCAGGATCTTTTAAGTGGGGGCTTTAAAACCTGAAGAATCTCAAGAGGAAAGAAAAAGTTCACCCTCCTGGCCATGCACTGTCATAAAAGCTACAAATATGAGAAAAGAGAAGTTCAAGCAGCAGGAAGTAGGCTGGACTAGAAGCCACACTCTGGGGACAAGGCACAGCCATGGGCCATCAGCAGCGACGGTAGAGCTCTCTGCCATTCTCCTCTGCTTTTTTTTTTTTTTTTTTTTTTTTTGAAAAAAGAACTCTCCACTCTGTCTCCCTCCCACTTATGTCAGCCTGGTTTACTGAGAGTCCTTCTGGACATCCTTCATCCCAGAAGTTTCCTTTTATAAACGGTACCTCTACGAATCTGCAGGGTAATCACGAAGTCACACTTAGCCACATCACATATCCTTAAATAATCTTTGTTGGTTCCTTGGGTGCATGGCCATTGCTGTATTTTTCTTTTTTTATATACTTTATATTTAATTAACACCCACGACTCGACTATCCCTTCATTCTGAGTTTAGGCTGTCACGATGTCTGCCATAGATTTTCTGCCACAACCTCCATCTCTTGGAACCCATCTACCCAGTCTTTTTTACACATTAATGCCAGATTACTTTGTTTTTTCTAAGACATGCTTTAAGACATAATAATGGAATTTTAAAGCTGGCAGAGACCTGGGACACCTACTCAATTGTTTTTTAAATGGTCTTCCTTAGCATACTGGTTGCTATAAATATTCTGCCCCAAAATTTTCCCCCCAAAGCTTGGGACCTGCTTCAATCTAGAACCTCCTTTTGAGATTCACGATGCGTATTTGCACACTAACGACCCATAAGTCCTCCAGTAAGGACGCCAGCTGAACTTTGTATAATTCAAAGTGATTCCCAAATACGTTGGATCACATTCTGTTGAGGGTATTGCTTGAGTCCCATCACCTCATTTTCCAGATATTCTCAGACCAGGGGAGCTTAAGAAACTCAACGTTGTCTTTCCTGGCCACCCCCATTACAGAAAAGTGTGAGGTCCCTTTTTATACCTTCTCATAGCTCCTGGTATTTGTCCCTTGGACCACCTTTCCACTTTTAAATTATTTATTCAGTCTAAAATAATTCATTCTACATTTGCTCTTGCTGGTGAAGTCCAATCTACTATGAGGGCAGAGGCCATACTTCTTTCATCCACCACTCTCTCTTTTAGCTACTCTCTGGCACATAGTAGGTGCTCTGTAATGTTGACTGACTGCCTGACCAATGGTATTCTGGGGCGAGTTGGTGGGCAGGGTCTCTGTTATACTCAGTGGCTCCTCCAACTTTGCATAATTATGGCCTAACCTTCCTCATCCAATTTGAATGGATTAGTTTTAGAATGAGGTGACCTTTCATGTTGTGGGTGCTGTATAACCAGACAGAGTACTCAGCTTAAAGAAGTCTTGTGAAACAGGGGCACCTGGGTGGCTCAGTTGGTTAAGCCTCTGACTTTTGATCTCAGCTCAGGTCTTGATCTCAGGGTTTTGAGTTCGAGCCCTGCATTTGAGCTCCATGGCCACATCACTACTTAAGAAGAAGAGGGAGAAGGAGGAGGAGAAGGAGAAGGAGGAAGAAGAAGGAGAAGAAGGAGAAGAAGAAGAAGAAGAAGAAGAAGAAGAAGAAGAAGAAGAAGAAGAAGACGACGACGACAACGGAGAAATCTTGTGAAATAGCCATATTAGTTATGGGGAGACAGAGCCACATCACATCCAGGCTGGGAGGAGACTGTGGTTGAATTCCTTTGTCCTTGTAAGTGTTTATCAAATAAATAAATGAATGCACAAGGCAACAGGGACCCATGAACCACCTCCAACCCTACCTGACTTGGTAGTGACTCCAAGAGGTCATGTTGAACTATAAGTATAGTTTGTACTGAGTGCATTTTTATTCTCCTGTTGAGCCTCCTGTTAGACACCAGTGCTCCCATTGTATCTCTCACCTGATACGATGTTAACAGCCTTCCAAGATTTTAGATAGACGTCTGACTCTTTCCATTCTTTTTTTTTTTTTCCTCCACTTCCCCAAATCCATAACCATGAGCCCTAATTCACCTCTTGTCCTTGTGGTCCCTTTCAATTCATTCCTTTTAACTATGGGGGCAATGGCATTTGTGGTATAATAGGAAGATCCCGAGACATAGAATCTAAAAAAAAAAAAAAAAAAATTTAGGAGTTGAGGAGTCCCAGTTCTTCCTCTTTGAAACCTTGTGGGAGTGAACAAGACACCAGCAATTCTGAGCAGCTGCTTCCTTCTGCTAATATGCTCACAGTGAAATCTGCCTTGAACAAATCTTGAAACTCTGGAGGGAGAGTGCTTTGGTAACTCCAAAGCCCTCTGTGTATCAGAGTTTTCCAAAATTGTCCCTTAAAACTGTAATCTGTGGCCCAATACATTTGAGAAAAAAACACATACTCTACCCCTCTTGCAGATACTGATAGTTCACATTAAGAATTAGAGGCTGAAAATTCTTGCGGCAAATAAATCTGTTTGATTCCCAGAGATTGCCCCAAGAAATCTTATCACAAATCCTTTCTGTCTGTTTGTTTGTTAATATAATAATATCAACATCGGACAGACACTAGTGTTCCACACAACGCACTTTGGAAAACGTTGCCCAAGGCCGATGTAAGGGGATATCATTGAGAATGTGCTGTGCTTCCCAGAAACCTGTTTTTGTTTTGTTTTATTTTGTTTTAAGGGGCTTTTACTTCTTGAACTAATTTGAGTGAGATGCAGTGGGATTATCAGGTACTTTGGCAAAGGAGGAATTTGGGAACAGAGAACCTTCTGGCAACAGGAGAAGGAAGACAGCTGATGCCTTGTCTTGCATGAAAAGCCAGTCCTGTGGAGGCCAACACAAGTCTGTTGGCTCCTTTCCATCACCTCCGTGCAGTTCAGTTTCTCATTCTCTCTACCACAGACTACTTTAACAGCTTCCTAACTAGCCTGTGTCATGTATCTTTCCACTGGCTGTTGGAGGTCACTTGTATAAAACATATCCTTACCATACAATCCAGCAATCCCACCTCTGAGTCTTTATCCAAAAAAATTGAAATCAGGATCTCAGGGAGATGTTTTCACTCCCTTGTTCATTGCAAAATTATCAACAATAGTTACAATGGGGTGCCTGGATGGTTCAGATGGTCAGGCATCCGACTCTTAATCTTGACTTAGGTCATGATCTCAGGGTTGTGAGATCAGGCCCCGCGTCTGGCTCTGTGTTTAGCAAAGTCTGCTTCTCTCCCACTGCCCTTCCCCGTGCTGTCTCTCTCTCTCTCTCAAGTAAATAAATCTAAAACAAAAACAAAAGCAAAAACACAATAGCTACAATGTGGAAACAACGTAATGCCCACCAACAGGTGAATGGATAAAGTAAATGTGGTGTGTACGTACAGGGAATATTATTTAACCCTAAAAAGGAAAAGAATCCTGCTATTTGTAACAACATAGATAAACTTGAGGACATTATGTGAAGCAAAATAAACCAGTCACAGAAGGACAAATACTTCTTCATTCCACATATATTAGGTAGCTAAACTAATCAAACACACAGAAGCAGAAATAGAATGATGGTTACCTGGGGCCGAGTGGGGGGAGGGGGGTGGGGGGGGCGGGGAATGGGAATGTTGCTATTCAACAGGTATAAAATTTCAGGTATGCAGGAGGATTCAGTTCTAGAGATCTGCTGTATGACTTTGTGCATTTCATTCAAACTATAATATATATACTTCAAAATTTGTTAAGAGGGTAGATCTCGTGTTAAATGTTCTTACCATAATAAAAAGAAAATCAGCCTTGGCCCTAATCCAATTTGGCTGTTTTTGTTTTTGTTTTTGTTTTGTTTTGTTTTGTTTTGTTTTAATGAGATGAAGTCTAAACTCCTTAGCAAAGAATCCTTGACCTTTCACCATCTGATTGTAACCCATCTTACCTAAACTTCATCTCTGGTCCGATTAAGACTATACCTTACCTATTCTGAACATTTGACTGTTCCTAAATGTGACACACCTTTCCATGATTCCAGATCTTTGCACAAGCCCCATCCTCTGCCCAGAATGCACTACACCAGATTTCTCTTTTGGGCACATGCCTTCAAAACTTGTGGTAAGTATTCACTCATCCATGACTGTTCCAGGCAGTTAAGTTCTCTCTTCTCTGGAGTCATTAGGCTTATTACTACGTTGACTATAGCTGACATTCTATATCAACCGTCGGCATTGAGCCGTAGATTCACTTTAGAGTTTGTCTTTGTCTGCTCAGGCTGCCATAACAAAGGATGGAGGGGCTTAATTGACAGAGATTTACTTTTTCACAGTTCTGGAGGCTGGAAGTCCCAGGTCAGGGGGTCAGTATGGTCAGGTCCTTGGTGAGGGCCATCTTCCTGGCGTACAGACCACTGACTTCCTTCTGTGTCTCCGCATAGTGGAGAGAAGAGGCTCTGGTGTCTCTTTCTTTTCTTATAATGTCACTAATCCCATCATGAGGGCTCCTCCACCAAGACCTCATCTAAACCCAATCACTTCTCAATGACCTCACCTCATAACACCATCCCATTGTGGTTTGGTCTATAACATCTAAATTTGGGGAAGATAAAAACATTCAGTCCACAACAGAGTTAGTCATTTGTGTTTCCCAAGTGTGTTGCATACAGCAAGTAGATGACATGTGTTAGACACTTAGTAAATTTTCATAGATAAATACATGGACAAGCCAACCAACCAACATAATTCTTTTTTTCCCCTAAGATTGTATTTATTTATTTGAGAGAGAGAGTAGAGAGATAGAGAGAGAGAGAGAGCTTGAGGGAGGAAGGGGCAGAGGGAGAGGAAAAAGCAGACTCCCTTCTGAGTGGGGAGCCAGATGCAGGGCTCAATCCCTGGGATCATGACCTAAGCTGAAAGCAGATGCTTAACAGACTGAGCCACCCAGGCATCCCCCAACCAACATAATTCTAATGAAGAAGGGGAAGTGGTGAAGTTACCGAGTCACACAAAGAAGATGGAGTTGTCTCTATCAGCCCAGGAGGCAGAAGCAAGAAGTATTCAGTTAGCAAAGAAACCCATCTAGGGGTCTGGAGTAGAAGGAAGTTAGAGCAGAAATGGGTCTCTCCCAAGTGCCAGAAGCAAATGACACAAAATGACTTTAACTGGACATCTTGGATTTATCAGCTCAGTGTGGTTTATGTATCATTTTTGCCTTTATATACTTTTGGAATCTCAGTGTAAACATGTTTCTGACTTAAAAGGAAAAAAAAAAAGAGAGATGTTAGGCACCTGGCAACAATGTGCAAAAAGAAATTTTCTTTGAAAAAAGATAATTCTCTAGCTTTCTGTCGCAGGACTACACTATGCTAAGTTTATCTAATTGATTAATTCCATTAAAAGAGTCCTTTGGGTTTGATCATTTCAAAGGAAACAGGAAATGTATTCCTTCAAAATCATTGCAAACATTACATTTCCACAGGTCACTATGGGATGAGGGTTCAATCCTGTTCATTTAATACATGTTAGTTGAGTGTCTACAATATGACACGCTCATAGGTACTGGGCTCAGGGCAATGAGCAAAGTCAATGCTAAAGAATGAGCTGTTGGGGCGCCTGGGTGGCACAGCGGTTAAGCGTCTGCCTTTGGCTCAGGGCGTGATCCCGGCGTTATGGGATCGAGCCACACATCAGGCTCCTCCGCTATGAGCCTGCTTCTTCCTCTCCCACTCCCCCTGCTTGTGTTCCCTCTCTCGCTGGCTGTCTCTCTCTCTGTCAAATAAATAAATAAAATCTTTTAAAAAAAAAAAAGAATGAGCTGTTTGTCTCTCAGCAACTCAGGAGATAGTCTCTACCAATTAAAGAGGCTGACGCCTATTTGTTACCTCCTTAAATGGCTGAAGGAGCTGTTGACTGCCGGCTGCTTTGCTCAGGAAACCACCATATTTGCAAATACGAATGCATATTTACACTCTGATGAATAATGAAGGTTATTTATTGCATGTGCTTGAAATAATGGTTGATTTTGGAGTGTCGTTCATAAAACCCGCATCAAAAAGTGTGTTATGGCCTGACGTTTTCATTGCAGTTCAAGTAAAATAGTCCTTGAAAATTGTCTTGCTACCAAATTGCAATCATAAAGGCAGGGGTTCAGACTGGGAGAATCACTTTATATTGTGAACTTCTGGATAATATATAACATAAAGAGTTTAATTGAATCATTCACTTGGGTTTTTGCCCAGAAAAGTGGGAATTTGAATGCTGATACAGCTTCAGCTTCCAATGACACCAGTCAGCACTCCTTAGATTGGACGTAAATAATCCTATTTGTGGATATGCAATAGATAGGGGTGTGCTTGTCTGTAAACTTGCTAGCAAAGGTAATTAAATAATTCCATCATGTCTTCATACATGGGAAAAAAATCACTGACCTCAAAGTAAGATTTGATATGTATTTTCCTTCTGGCTACTAGAAGAAAATACTGAATTTTTAGCAACCTTTATCTTACTTTAGAACTGCAGAAGCAAGATAGAAAGCACATGCACTCCTGAGTGTGTGCACACATGCAAACACACACACACACACACACACACACAGAGTGAAAGCTCAGAAGTTACCATGGCAACAGTAATATCTGCTCCTGACCCATGTTTGGAGAAGTTTGTCACAAATACAGCCCAACCTGATTGGGCCTTGTGATTCTTCTTTCCTGGGATTAGAGACTTGAATTTGGTTCAAATTCTACATTTTAAAGTTCATCTTGATTTAAATTCTGAATTTCTCAAGTCCTGCTTCCTGAGCCCCAGCCTTATCACAGTGTTCATAGGAAAAGAAATCAGCTACAGGGTCACTTAGAACATTGTAATCCAGTCAACACACAATGGGAATGAAATACATCTCAAAATAGAGGCTGTTCCAGCAATGCTGCTTTGGGGGGGAGCTTGTTTGGAAAGAACTCTTCTAGATATGTATAAAATGGGGCCTTGTTCGTGTGGTTAGAAATTGAATCAATTTATAGACAAAATATCTTTATGGAAAGAAAGGAAGAAGTTGTTGCTTGGAACACTCTTTCTCTGGCAATCCGTCTCCCTGGGATCATAAGGATAGTGATATTACACACTGTATTTTGGCATCAGTTTAGATCCTCACTCTTGATTCTTCACCTTCATTATGATTATTCCTTCTCAGCCTCTGTTTTTGCTTCCTCGTTCATTCATTGTTTGAACATTGGGGTTACCGAGGGCACCATCCCTGGTCCGTTTCTCCCCTCAACGGGTGTTCTTATCCCGAGTGATTCTAGTCACTGAAAAGCCTACAATCTGTAACCATCCCTGTCACTCATACCTATGTTTCCAGCAAGACCTCCTTCCAAAACTTCACTCTAAGTTTATTGTCTCCGTCTGATGTTTTTACCAGCACTCACCATTGCTTTCCTCAAATCGGCTTCTCCATGTCAGTCAGTTGCTCCTCGTTCTTTTTGGTATTTAGACTTCCATAGTTGAAATTATATGACTCATTCCCTTCACCTCCAGGTTTTCCTTTCTGTGCAGTATCGATCTTTATTTGTCTTACTTCACTAACATGTCTAGAAATCTCACCCCTTCCACGTCCCCCGATGCTGCCTTTAGTCTGTCCCTCATTACCTCTCTCAGCGACTTTTCCTGAGGATTTCTCTTTCTTTCTTTCTTTCTTTCTTTCTTTCTTTCTTTCTTTCTTTCTTTCTTTCTTCTTTCTTTCTTTCTTTCTTTCTTTCTTTCTTTCTCTTTCTTTCTTTCTTTTCTTTCTTTCTTTCTTCTTCTTCTTTTTCTTTCTTTCTTTCTTTCTTTCTTTCTTTCTTTCTTTCTTTCTCTCTTCTTTCTTTCTTTCTTTCTTTCTTTCTTCTTTCTTTCTTTCTTTCTTTCTTTCTTTCTTTCTTTCTTTCTCTTCCTTTTTTAAAGATTTTTGTTTATTTGTCAGAGAGAAAGCACAAGCAGGGGGAGCAGCAGGCAGAGGGAGAAGCAGGCTCCCCGCTGAGCAAGGAACCTGATGAGGGGCTCAATCGCAGGACCCTGGGATCAGGACCTGAGCAGAAGGCAGATGCTTAACTTGAGCCACCCAGGCCGCCCTCAATGGATTTCTGAGATGGATTTCCTATTCCCTCCCCCATACCATTCTCTAGATTGCCCCAAATAATCTTCAGAATAAAATTTGTACTATGCTGAGAATTCTTCCATGACCCTCCCATTGCAGACACCATGAGGGTCATTGCCTTGGTCTGCCATCATTTTGCCATCTCTTGGCTCTCCACTACTCTGGGATGTGTGCCCCTTCCTTTCTCCATGTCTTAGACCGGGAGTCTTGACCTGCAATGTCTCCTAGGTACTCGAGCAGGTGTAGGCTGATAGGGAGTCATGGGGGAATATGATACACTAGAGAGAGTGTGTGCAATCCAAAACAATTCAATAGCATTTTAAAAACCCTGCTAGGCAATCAAAACTCCTCTCTGGGCTAGATGCTGTCATAACTTCTGCTTGCGTCCTGGCCACACTCAAAATGTGAATGAACTCGGCTCTCTGGAGGCTCTCAGCATTTTCATGCTCAGATTCTGTGCTGGATATCTATAAAGGTGCAATCTTCCTCCTGAAGAAGGCTATCTCTCTGTCCATCTCCTGTAAATAATTTCATCAATGAAGGAGGCCACCCAAACTCTTTCCCACCTAAAGCTTCTAAATCAATCAATCTGTGTCCTGCCTCTCTGGGGCTTTGACTTTGCTGGAATCGATGGGCCAAAGTGCTCAAGGCAGTGTATGGTCTCTTTACAAACTTGCAAATAACAACAATCCAGTTTAACATTTGTATGGTGGGTCATGGCTTCCTAAGCACTGTCACATATTCTTCTTCCTGAAAGAAGGAGAACTTTAAGAGGCAAGAAGAAAGCAAGAGGGAAGTGAAGAAAACATTTGCAGGCAGCGGGCAGAAGACCATGCTGTTGGTATAACAATAGCAAAAAAGGAACCAATTAAACCATCACTTTCTGTTACAGAGGTCTCTAGAATCACTTCCGACTTTCAAAAATGTGAATGATCACCCAAAATCCACTTTATAGATTGACTACAGGTACAATGTGCTCTAAATTTGTTTTTCAAAAGCACATACCAAGTTTTTTTTTTTAATTATAGCCATATCATGCTTCTATGAAGTTTTCATATTTGAATTTATGGAATTGTTATATTGAAATGGAATTGTGTTACACCTTTAAACCTCAAGTGGCTACTAATATTTTATTAAATACAGCTGCCACTAGGCAATAAAAATCTCCAAGGGGCCCCCCCAAAAAAAGTGCGGTGTTTTTCATATCTGCTTTCTTCTTGCAGAAGCCATATGCTAGTAATACGTATATGCTGTCTGGCATTCAATATACGCTCCAGCTCTGTATATAGTTAGCCTAGAGCATTACACACCACCTGCATAATTTCAAAACACTGAACACTAGATGTCAGAAAACAAAACCCTGTGCTGTGCTTTCGAGCACAAATGCATTTACAGTTGGTTAATGAGATATACAGAAAGCTGCTGGAAAGCCAAAGAAGTTAATTTCATTATACAAGTTTAGGAAATAATGGTGGACTTTTGAGGACAGATATGCTGCAGCCATAATTAGCTTTAAGATAAATCCATTTGGTATGCATTTGGTTTTTCATTAGGACATGCATTTTTCCTCCCATGTGCAGTGTTTGAAAGGTTTACATTACATAAAATTAGGGCTGTATAAACTGTGTGCTTCATCTCGTTCTCTAATGTGATCGCGCCTTCCCCGGAACACAGTAGCCTAAATGATAGCCCCCATTGTATGCCATGCACGTCAATAAATACAGACCACGAATGTGAATCAATATTGTGTTAGTATTGGGATTAAGCAAGCTATTTTCTCCTCCTATTTTTTTTTTTTCTTCTGGGGAGATGAATATGAGTAAATAAAATGAGTGTTTGTCTGAAACTGTGTTGGGGGATTAGGCTTTGTGTTTTCCTTTTGAGAAGCAGCATGCCAACTGGCGGGCCTTGGCTGGCTACCTGGGCCGAGCACAGAAAACCCTTGCTCACCCTTGTAGCAGCCAGGCCTGCTGCTTTGAAGGACGCGGGGAGGCGGGCCTCCTCCAGCCCAGAAAAACCAGGTGCAGCTTCTGTAGCAGGCAAAGGTTATGCTTCATACGACTTCGTTTTCTCTCTGCAAATTAAAGGACAATTTATGAGTGTCTAGACAGGAATTAATCGGAATAATATTGGCTGCTTTTGACCCGAGAGTGCTATTACAATAAAGTATATACAACACAAATATAGGACAAAATCATTTATATAGCCTATTATCATGCCAGCATCCAGAGGCACCTTACAATAATAAAATGATTTACAAAAGAAAACACTAACAAAAACATATCTCTGATGATGAATGGCTTTGAAAAGCAAGTTTAATCTGTTCCTGAAGTTATAGTTAGAGAGAGTCTCTGTAAGTGCTTACAAGATAAGGAGATTTTAAATGATGGCAAAATAATAAAACAGATTGGTGGGGGAGGGGGGGCTGCGGATCTAGGACAGAACTAGTTTCTACCATTTACACCAAATCAGTGCGTGAGAATCTTCCAAAATCCCCGGAAGTACTAAACCAGGAGAAAATATGTTCAAATCTAAATGTATTAAATGCCCGTGGAATAGACACAGAAATTTTGTGCACACACAAAGAAAGAAGGGAAATGCAAGCTTTTTCGATGAAGAAAAATGTTATAAAGTTCAAAAACAAAGGAAAAAAATGTACATAAGAGAAATGTCTTATTTCTCAGGAAATTAAAAAAAAAAAAAACAATGTTCTTGAATTTGCCAGGTAAAGGTAGAAAATATTTGAAGAATTAAACAATTCACAAAAAAAATTCAATATGTTACATATGTTCCTCTGCGAAAAACAACTTCAGCTGTGATGTGTTACGTGATGTAGTTGTCTACTTTCTGAATTTAAATAGTTTACTGAATGAAAATGAATTTTTAGGGGCGCCTGGGTGGCGCAGCCGTTAAGCGTCTGCCTTTGGCTCAGGGCGTGATCCCGGCGTTCTGGGATCCAGCCCCACATCAGGCTCCTCCGCTATGAGCCTGCTTCTTCCTGTCCCGCTCCCGCTGCTTGTGTTCCCTCTCCCGCTGGCTGTCTCTGTCAAATAAATGAATAAAATCTTTAAAAAAAAAAAAGAAAATGAATTTTTAAATTTAATCTGTTATTTGATCAAATACTTTTTTCGCCCTGAGCCGAAGGCAGATGCTTAACCGCTGTGCCACCCAGGCGCCCCCGAATACTTTTTTCTAAATATGAAGAAAACATGATGTACTGTTTATCATTATTGCTTAAGGAACACCACCTTAACAAAGCTTGGAAAATACAGAATAGCATCAAAAAGAAAGCAAGATTTGCACATCATCTCCAATTCCAGAAATAACCACAGTTAAAATGTTGGTGCATTTTTTTTCCCAAAGTGGGCTTTTTTTCAAATTAACTCGAAATAAATTCCAGCTATGAACTACTCCTATAAAAAACTCCTGCCCCATCAGGTGGAGGTGAGAATTATGTATTGGGGCAATTGATTTCCCTTCAATATTTTTACCTATCCTGAAAATTGTTGCAAAACTATTCTAATTGAATTACCCTAGTTTCGATGCTGTCATTTTGTTTAGGAAAGAGAAACAAAGCTACCCTTTTAAAAACTAAATTTTAATATTTATATTTATATTAAATTATTAACTTCAAGATATAAAGTATTTAGCTATTTACATTGTTTTTTCCTAAGAAATATTAACTAATAAATTTACTCTCTTAAGTACATACACACATACATACTGGTATATATACATTATATATATATATATATATACACACACACACACACACACACACACACACACATAATTTGTCTTCTTTCTACTTTCCTACTTTACTATAATAATATCTGCTTACTCAAAAATTTAAAAAGAAAAAAAAATTGGGGCAGGAGACAAGAGGTTATATTCCTGGTTTTGTTCTAGCAGCCCAGCCCTGAATGAGCTTAATCAGCTGAGAACATGACTATAAAGGGTGGGCTCCTGTGTCTAACTCCACTGAGCCGGCTCTCCGTAACCTAGGGAGTGACACCCTCTGTCTTATTTGAATGTGAATTATTTCGAATGGGTTTGATTGTGAATTGCTAATGGGTTCTAGGAGAGAAAGATCAAGGCCAAAATCTTCACAAAGAAAATACAATGCAAATATAATGTGAATACTGTCAGACAAAAGGCTCTTAATTTGGATTTTTCTAAATCATTTGCTGCCTCTTTGCCCCTTAAATTTGTAAATCACACTTAAAGATGGGAGAAAAACTCACCGCTCCACCCCCAACACAACTTACCCTCTTTTCACTCATTCTGTGATTGCCAAAATCAATTCCACAGGCCCTCTGAATTGTCTTGCTTTTTCATTTCCTATCCGCCAAAGGCACAGACCAAGTTTTAAGGGTGATTGTCCTTTATCATGTGTTTGCTTGTTTGTGTATTTCTTTACTTATTTTGCCATTCCATGCTCTTCAATGGTGGTGATTACCCACTAGGTCAACTACTTCCTTTTGAGAAAATTCCATAGAAAACGAGCATTCGTATTAAAGATCAGAGAGACAGACTGACTCATCTATCAATTCTCGTCATCATCTAAATCTTGATCTGGCCTTTTGAGAACTTGAGGATTACAGGTACAAACTCAATGCCTACAGATTGGCGTGGTTTGCCGCTACCGTCTAGAGTCATGTCAACTGGATTGAATTCCACTACCTCCTACTAATGTGGAGATCTTTTCCTTCTTCTCCCCCACAAACTTGACTAATTACCGTTAAGGTTCTGAATTATGCTGTGTTCTTTGTCACAGCAGCTTAACCTTATCCTAATACACTTAGGAAATAGACCAGCTTCACACGGACCCCCAAACAGTAGGGTGAGGAGACAGTCCTAGTGAGAAGCTCTTGGAACTGAACTCCAGTGGGAGCCCTCAATATCTCAAAACTAAAAGGGTTTGTCATTCCCTTCTCCCAAAATGGTTCTTTATCCATGATGATTTTTTAAAGCATAACAGCGTTCCTATTTCCCATTCTATGCAATGATTTCCTGGGAAGAATTCTGTGTTCGCTTGTTTCTTCTAATGAACTATTAAAATATTAGGGTTTCATTTGTTTTCTTTCAAAAACCAGAAAAATGTCCTTTGTAGCTCATTGTAATAGGAGTTCTCATTTCTTAATATGGGTTCTGTCCCGGTGGAGAGAGGGGTTCCTGTCCACATGCAGGCACTATGTGCACTTGCCTGGGGCACACTCTAAAGAGATTCCCAAAAGCACCATGGGGTGGGGGTGGGGGGTGAAGAAAACATTCCAGAGCTCCCAGCAGCGATCTGGAACTCTTTCGAGGCAGCACTGCATAGTGGTTAATGGATTGGACCCTAGAGTCCGATAGCCTCAAGGTGAATCTTTGGCATTCAATGTGTCAGCTGTGCGAGCTTGGGCGCTTGATTTCAATGTCTGTGGCTTGGTCTATAAAATGGGGATAATAGATAGCAGCAAATATTGTTAAGGTAATTTATCTACACCTAAAGAATTTAGAATTGTGCCTGACCCATAGTTTGGTGCTCAAAAAATGCTAGCTCTTATTAATAGTTGCACCCTAATCTCATACTGGTCTAATTCTCTCTGAGCTACTTTTGAGGTTTTGTTTTGTTTTTGTTTTTGTTTTTGTTTTTGTTTTTTTTGTACAAAGGCTCTTCCATCATTTGGAGAAATAAACTCTTTTACAAAAAAGTAACCTTGGAATTAGGGGCGTCTGGGTGGCTCAGTCGGTTGAACATCTGACTCTAGATTTCTACTCAGGTCATGATCTCAGGTCATGAATTACAGCCTCTGTGCTCAGTGGGAAGTCTGCTTGAGATGTTCTCCTTCTCCCTCTGTCTCTCCCCCTGCTCACACTCTCTCTCCTTCGCTGTCTCTCTCTCTCTCTCTCTCTCTCAAATGAATAAATAAATCTTAAAAAAATAATAACCTGGAATTATTGTCAGACCTACTTAAATTGGGATTTCTGCCCTTTACCCAATGTATGACCTAGAACCCAGGAAGTTAGCTCTTGAAATGGAGATTTTTCTTATCTTTTCTTATCTGTAGCTCTCTCTCCAAGATTTTCTGAGAAATAAATGAGACAATATACAAAAAGCTCCTAGCACTAAATAAATGTTGACTTGAGCAAAAATCTGCCTCATCCTTTCCCACGTATGTAAAGTTGGAAGGCTGCACTATTTATATGCACTTTTTTTGAAGTTTGTTCTTCTTGTCTTGGCCTAGGAGATCAACCAATCACTACCTACTCAAATTATCTCTAAATTATTGCAATAGACATTGTTAGTTGCTGGCTCAACAGCCAACACCCACTTCCTCTCCAGCTCATTTTTTCCAGGGCAGTGATACCCAACCCCAAGCCACTAATAACTGCTTAACTTAATCACAACAATCTTGGTGAATTATCTGGAGTCATTTGCAGCTGGACGTGGGTAATTACACAAAAGAAGAATCTGTTAGAGGGCTCCAGGAAAAGATTTTACTCACTGATAAAAGAAAAGGCTTTTTCTGTATGTGGCCTTCACTGTCTGTCTTGAATGCATTTGGGTGTGTGTGGGGGGGGTGTTGAGCTGCATAGACCTGTGGCAGCCATGCTGTAATCAAGAGGTAATACTGAGGGCGCCTGGGTGACTCAGTCGGTTAAGCATCCGACTCTTGATCTCAGCTCAGGTCTTGATCTCAGGGTCGTGAGTTCAAGACCCTCATTGGGCTCCATGCTGGGTGTGGAGCTTACTTTACCAAAAAAAAAAAAAAAAGAGGCAATACTGAAGAAAGTAGAGCAAAGTGTTGGAAAGTCCTAAATGTCATCGTGTAGCTACTGCACTGACTGTGGAACCAGCTGTCTTTCTGGATGGGAAGATAATTAGACTGCTTTAGCCACCATTAACCCGTTAACTGGATATGCTGCTAATGTAAATTGATACAACTATCTATCTCTAAAGCTCTTTCTGCTCAGTTTTGCTCTCTGGCTTCTTTTTTCTGCTCACTAAGTAATGTGTCATGGTATTCTATATATATATATATATATATATATATATGGAGAAGCCGAGGAAAGTAAAAGGAATTAAGAAATGTCAAGATGTTTCCAGAGTCAGATGAGAGACTACATTTGCATAGATAAGCCTTAGGCTTCCTAGATAAAGAGTAAAAAAAAAAATAATATCGTGATAAAAGCTATCAGTGAGGGGCTCCAGGGCGGCTCAGTCAGTTAAGCGCCTGACTTCGGCTCAGGTCATAATCCCAGGGTCCTGGGATCGAGCCCCACATCAGGCTCATTGCTCAGTGGGTGATCTACTTCTCCCTCTCCCTCTGCTCCTCCACCCTGCTCATGCATCTCTCTCACGCGCACTCTCTCTGTCTGAAATAAATAAATAAACTCCTTAAAAAATTTAAAAAGCTATCAGTGATTCCACTTTCTTTCTTGCTAGGCTTGTGACTAAGCCTTTACCTGCATTCTTTCTCTTAATCCTTACAACAACTGTAGAGGGAGACATTTTTCTGTTCCCACTTGACAGTGTGGAAACTGAGATTTAAAAAAAACTAAGTTTCCCAGCCTGTCCTCCAGAGTTCCCACATCCTCCTTCACCCCTTCATCTTTTTCCTGTCAGCCCCACCAATCCCTACCTATCCTGCAGGACTGAAATGAGACATCGCTTCCTTGGAAAAGCCTTTTGTGACCGCAGGCTAGATCAGACTCCTCGTGACCATGAGTTAGGAGCACCGTCTACATCTCCTTCATGGTCTTCCACACTTTTGCTGTCATTTAATTGCTTGTAATTATGCCCACCCCTCCTATTTCTTGGGAAGAGTCACCATGTCTACCTTGCTTATTGTAGCCACAGGGTTTGGCTCTAGCCTTGCTTATAACACTAGTCATTCACAACATTGTTGTGTCCTCAGCACTGTTCAGAATTCTAGAACTTTTGGGGCAACTGGGTGGCTCAGTTAAACATCTGACTCTTGATCTGAGCTCCAGTCATGATCTCAGAGTCGTGAGAGCAAGCCCCACATTGGGCTCCCTGCTCAGTGGGGAGTCTGCTTGAGATTCTCTCTCTCCCTCTCCTTCTGCCCCCTCCATTCTCTCTCTCTCAAATAAATAAATCCTAAAAAAAAAAAAAAAAGATTTTCCTTCTCCCTCTGTTCTTAACCCCCACTCATACACATGCTCTCTCTGTCTCTCTAAAATAAATAAATAAATCTTAAAAAAATAATTCTAGAACTTTGAAAAGGAGGTTTGAAGGTTCAGACTACCTTAAGAGTGCCTATACTCAACCATTATCCCTCTGGTTGCTTCTGTATGCTTCCACTCTGTGTCTCTAGTTGTGTCAGTAGGCCACCACGGCTCCACTCTGGGATTCAGCAAGCCCAGTTCTTGTATCCGTCTGAGACATGGCTTCTAACTTGAAACGATTATACTCACTCCACCTTACAAGCCTGGGAGCTCTTCAGCTCAGCAGTTCTCCCTACAGAGTTGTGGGGAAGGCTGCAAAATGCCATCCAGTCACCCTTCTGTCTTTCTTTTTAGTAACAGAGTCTTCCTTCCTGAGCTTTACGTAGCAAATGGCCACCCATATTAAAGCTACGTTTCTCAGACTTACCTGTACCTTGTTGTGGCCACGTGCTGATTCTTGCCAATGGAATGTAAGCAAGATATTATGCACACGATTCTCTCTTTACCTCCTTGCCCTCCACCACTCCACCATCCTTCTCCCTCTGGGTTGTAACAAAGTCACGGAACTTGTTACCCAGGTTTGACCACATAATGAAAGGCTCCATCAGGGAATCTTGGAGCAGTAAAATAGCATTGCAGATGAGTCCAGGATTCTTCAACCCCCTGCAGTAGAATCAACCAGCACCCACACTGCCTAGCTGCCTCTGAACTACTCTATGAGAGATACTACTTTTTATGTTGTTGGAGTCATTGTGGTTTTGCTTCTTTTTATCATCCAACTTAAGCCTACATACCAGCTAATGCAGATAAACATATGTAGTTGCAACAAAGAGAAACTTTACACATTTGATGGAACTTCTGGAGAGTTTACAGTGCCAAGTGTGTTGGCCCGTGGGTCTAGAGCCAACACTGCATTACCTAGAATGACTGGATACATTGACTTTATCAGCTATCCCCCCGAGCAGTAACTCTCAAGTGAGGTGCCAGCAGCTGCCCTTGACCTTCGTAGGTAGCTGCACAGGGAAGCAACATACTTGAGCCAAGAGAGGTGAGGCACTCCATCTAGTATCAGGAGGTTTAAATGTCAGTAAGGATCGGTGGGCTTAACTATCAATTTTTCACTGATGCTCATATTATCTTCTGTCCTGTCTTTTGAACAGATTCTGCCAAGTTCTGGGGGAAGGTGGCAGTATTAACTTAAAAAATAGTCAAATAAGTCTGTTGTAAAGAAACTGAAAGACAAGGTCCCTAATTTTCCTGCCTAAGTAATAGCTGCCTAATAGTATGGTAGCAATGGTTAAATGCTAATTCTGATTCGCATTCTTCCCTACCACGGTGGTCGTGGCTGCATGGGTGACCAGGTACTTGTAGATGACGTATGAAGGGAATGATCTCATGAAGACCATGACAAAACTCAAATTCATCCAAGTCATCAGGAGAAACCAGTACTCATAGGATACAATGTGGGAGGGCAAAGTAGAGATGTTTGAGAACAAATGTGGCCCCTGGAAATGGGAGTGGGAAGAACTGAGCTAACTTGTAATAAAAGAAGGATTTCAATTATCATGGTTAAGGGTGTTGAATTTGGCCCGTCCTCTGCCAGAATCAGGGAAATGCTTAAATTAGGCTTGAGAAGTCCAGCCATTTTGCTTGTGGGAGGCTTTCATGGCTGTTTTTATTGTTATCCTCACCCATTTGATTATATCCCCTCCAGGATGGTATGAGCTGAGAAACCTGGACCACATTTATAATATATAAATATCTACATGTAAAGCAAATCTTCATTATTTATCATAGAGGTCTGCCTGGGAATCATAATAAACAATTATATAGTGAGCAGTGGGACAGGCATAAGAGTGAACTGAACACGTCCCCCTCCAGCAATAAAGAAAAACATTCTGGGGTCAGGCCAGGCTCCTCTGGGGATCTTTTTCACAATAACAAACTAGACAGACATACTTTAGTCTCAATGTGCATTTCAGAATGATGGTCCAAGTCAATTTTAGGGATCTTAAGTTGATATAAACATACTGATACTTGTGTTCTCTACCTAGCATATGCAGAACATCAAGAATTGGATGTTCACCAAATAAATAATTCAAATTTATGGACAAAAAATAATCAGGAAATAAGTTCCGGGATATGCGAAGCTATTAACAAAATCCTAGTGTGCAGCAAATAAAAGTCAACTGGCTTAAGAACTTGGGGAGATACACACAGCCAATCAAAATGTTCATACAAGAGGCTAATTGAGGGAGTAATATACATAAATGATTGATTTTTTAATATAGGAAACAATAGTATATCCACTTATTTTGTACGTTTACTTACAGCTTTATGAATGTTTTCTCTATCTAACTATCTTATCAGTTCTTTGGGAACTTAGCCTTTATTCATAGGACCTGGCTATCAGGAAGTGAAGCAACATCTCCAGGTGAGGTGGATATGACTTAGGGGATCATGTGGGGTGGAAGTCAGTATATCGGTCACAGAGCAGAGTGAAATAAGGCTGAAGGGCTGGAGATGAGGGCCAATCATGAGAGACCCCGTAGCATTTCTTTCATGATTTTCTCAGTTTATAGTCACAAGCTAAGTTCTTCATTTCAGAATTCTAAATATATTGGTATCTGTGATCACTGTTCCCTAAATATACACCAACTGAGGTCTTGGTTGCTAAATAGGTGGGTGGATTTTCCATAAAATGACGAAAAACATAGGAAGAATAGAACAAGTATATGTATAGTTTGTTGTGTATTAAGGACTCAATAAATAGTGATGAAGATAAGCTGGAGCCTTGGAATATGGTGGGTCTAACATTATAGAACATTTATACAAGTTTTCTCTTTTAGTCTTCACAGTTAAGTTAGGACATGAAAGCTACGGTTATCCCTCTGTTGCAAGTGAGGAAAGCTCTACGCAGCACTGATTGCATGGATGGTTTTGCCAGTCTTCTGAAATTTGAGCAATCTTCGGACACAAATGATGAATAAGTAATTAAAATGTGCAGAAAGGCCAACATTCAAAGAACGCTAATATTACAAATAATGCCTAGTTATTTGGAAAGGATCTCTATTTTCTTTTTCTTTTTTTTTTTTAAAGATTTTATTTATTTATTCGACAGAGATAGAGACAGTCAGCGAGAGAGGGAACACAAGCAGGGGGGAGTGGGAGAGGAGGAAGCAGGCTCATAGCGGAGGAGCCTGATGTGGGGCTCGATCCCGTAACGCCGGGATCACACCCTGAGCCAAAGGCAGACGCTTAACCGCTGTGCCACCCAGGCGCCCCAGGATCTCTATTTTCACATCTGAAAACAGAGACTCAAGCCATCTTTTTAAATTTATCATGAAATGACAATAAATTTTGGTTTCATGTAATATAAGCCACTGAATTCCTACAAGAGATCCAGGGGCTTGGACTAACGTCCGTGGTTTATAACTGTTACAGGAAGGTTGAACGAGGGCTTAGTCTTCCAGCTGATCTTAACTTGAAGGTGTAAAGAAAACACATCATTTAAACTCACAGTGCATGAATTAATGTCTTTCTGTCACCAACCTCTTTTTTTCCCTACTCATTGGGTCAAGGGCCCTATGGCCTCGCCTTTCCTCTCTGGGGAACTTTGGAAAATACTTTTTCAAAAAACATGGCTCTTGAGCTGCTAGCACCTGTATTTTGTCTCAATCAAGAAGGGTCTGCTTGTTCAGAAAATATTTCTTTAAGAAGTTGAGAATGATTTTGGTGCCCACCAGTTGAGAATATAAACTTACCCACTTTAATCTTGGTCATGAGAAAGGTGACCATATAATTTATTGTCCAAACCTAAACACCTTTGGGAGAGAAAGGGGGTACTAATAAGAATTACACTGGGACAACAGGTAGATACTTGTCACAGCAAGGGCAGGGGGGACTATGAGTCTTGTGAATCAAATTAGGGATTGTTTTCCTTATACACAGATCAATAGGAAGTGACCGAAAGGTCTTAGTAAAGTAAAATAACCAAACGTATACTTTGAAAAGGTGGATCACACAGATCACAACAGCACGGGCAGGCCACAGGCAGGCCAAAAGTGACTGCAGATTTTAAAAAATGGCTAAGAAATATGACAGTAGTCAACACTATGGTAGGGCAATGGACATGAATAGAAGTATTCAAAGAAGTCTATTGAGGATAAAAAACACAACTAATCATGCAGATGGTTTAGATGGGGTTAGCGGATAAGGGAGAGGGAAGAGCCAAGGGTGACTCCTTTATGTCTCATCTAACTGTATTGGATGGTGATGTCATTTATTGGGAATTGGAAGAGAGCTGAGATGGTGGGTGGGGTAACAAAAACTGGAGATTTTGAGTTCAATATTAGACATACATATATTAAAAGTTTGGAGACATTCTAGATGGTATTTGTATTAGACCGGGTTCTACAGAGAAACAGAATTTATTTATTTATTTATTTATTTATTTATTTATTTATTTATTTATTTATTTATAGAAATTGGACATGTAGTTATGAAGGCTGACAAGTCCCAAGACCTGCAGGGTGAAGCTGGAGATTCAGGAGAGCCAATGGTGAAGTTCTAGTCCCAAGGCCAGTAGGCTCAAGACCCAGGAACACTTGATGTTTCAGGTTCAAGTCCAAAAGCAGGAAAAAATCAACAGCCCAGTACAAAGGAGGAATTTCTTACTTGCAGGAGAGTTAGCGATTTTGTTCTGTTCAGACCTTCAACTAATTGGATGAGACCCGCCCACACTAGGAAGGGTGTTCTGCTTTACTAAGTCTACCAATAAATCTAAAAATGTTAATCTCATCTAAAAACACCCCACCCAGAAATACACAGAATAAGGTTTGACCAAATATCTGGGTATCCACAGCCCAGTGAAGTTGACCCATAAAATTAACCATCACAACATTTCAATAGAATATACAGGTTTGAACTCAGAGGATTGATGGTTGAAAAAACTTATCCATGAAAAGATGGTAACTAAACACTGGACCTTGATGAGATTGCCCATGGAAGAGATGAGAACTTAATTTAATTCAATTTAATTTCCTGAACTCCCCAATCATCATCATCATCATCATCACCATCCCTCATAAGATATAAAGCATATTCCTCCCCGAGTTACAAATCTTTGCCTACATTAGTGTAAGAGCCTACTCTCTGGGCTCCCTTCTTTCACCTTAGCCAATCTTCAGTCTCTTCCTAATACAAAAACACAAAGCCCTTAACACAAATTTCATCATGAAGCTCTTCTGCTCAGAATACTCCAATGACTTCTCATCTCACTCCCAGTTAGACCCAGAGTCTTTCTGGTGACTCACAACGCCTTAATCCCTCAGGCCTCATCTTCCTCTCCTTTCCTATTTGCTAATTTCTCTTCTGGCATACTGGCCTTCTTGTTCTTCAAACAATGTCAGTGATGCTCCTGTCTTCTTTTTTCCCTCTACTTGATTGGCTCTTCTCCCAGGAATCTGCATGATTTGCTTCCTTACCTTCTTCAGATCTTTAGGCAAAAGGCATCTTTATAGGACATCTTCCCCTGACACCCTTTGAAAGTCTTTCCACCTCCACTATCTTCTCCTACCCCCACCCTCCCACATTCCCCACCCCTTCTTTGTTTCATTTTTTTCTTCAACACTCACCACCCAGCACACTTTCTATGCACGCACAGACACTCATGCATGTATAAATACGTTCGTTGACATTGACTTGTTTTACTTATTTATCTTGCTTCTTTTCCTTATTTCCCACTGGAACATAACCTCCATACAAAGGGGTTTTATCATTCTTCCTGTCTGTAACGGGATGCTTAGAACTGTGCCTCTGCATATAGTAGGAGCCTAATAAATATTTATTAAATGAAAAACTGGAATTAATCAATAATCAACTAAAATAAACCCTGTGTTACCATGTCAGTTATTCCAGGTATTTGTGTAACATGGCTGTATGTTAAAAATGAGCCTGTTTATTATTTCCAGATTGAGGGCTGGGCAGGGGAAGGTACTATAAATAAAACTTTCAGGTCAACCATGTGGTGTGGCTAAGAACAGATGTTGGATTCCCTAGAACAGTCCTCTTGCCTTCACTGGGGTTCCCCATATGCTTCACAGAGATCCTTGGCCACTGGATGCGAGAGAGGATCTTGCTCTCTCCACCCTGCCTGCCCTCTCCCTCTCTGGACACTTATCTTGTGTTTCAGTTCAAGTTGCTATAATGAAAATACCAGAGCCTGAGTGGCTAAAGCAGCACATGAATTTCTTACAGTTTTGGAGGCTGGGAAGTCCAGAATCAGTATCTGGGGAAGATCTGCTTCCTGGTTCACTAATGGTCATCTTCTCATTGTGTCATCACAAGGCAGAAAGGGCAAGGGAGTTCTCTGGGGTCTCTTTTATAAAGACACTAATCCTATTCATGAGGGTTCCACCCTCATGACCACCCAATGCAACCCCCCCAACACCATCACATTGGGGATTAGGTTTCAACATATGAATTTGGGGGGACACAAACATTCAGTCTGTGGTGCTTTTTGTCTCCATCTCTCTCCTGGGCTCACTCCCTCTGTTGACCACCACCCATAAATGTGATTTGGACATGCAGCAGGCAGTAGCTATCCTC
Source organism: Ursus americanus (assembly GCF_024610735.1). NCBI lineage: Eukaryota > Metazoa > Chordata > Mammalia > Carnivora > Ursidae > Ursus > Ursus americanus. The sequence goes on from NC_142154.1 coordinate 13,529,322, forward strand.
TAAAGACACACTTTAACCCATCAAGAACTGAATTAGAGAAAAAAAGGGGGGGGGAACACAGGGACCATGACTACTGATTGTTCAAGACCAAAAGAGAGAAGAAAGAGGATGGAAATGAGAAGAGTAGAAGCAGCCTCTTGCCACCTGGTTTCTCCTCCAGAGAGCGTCATAAACCTCCATGGTCTCCATGATCCTCCACGAAACCCAATAGGAGTATCCCATGGGGGTGGTTTTCCCCACATGACTCTCTCTTGAGGTGTTTTCTGCTACCCCACTTCAATGGCAGATGTATTTAAGGGATTGGGTTCCATCCATGTTCCATTTCTTTACAATTTTATAAATATTTATGGAGTCCATATTATATGCTTGCTCTCTGCTAGGGATGGAGGATTCAGCAGCGAAAACCCTGGACATGATGTTGTTTTCTTAGAAGTCATGGAAGTTTACATAGGACCACCGAGGAAAATGCCATCCATTTGGACAAGACCCCAGGGCTCCTTACTTGATAGTCTTTACTCATTTTTGGGGGGATCCCATTTCCTCTATGACTAAACAATGCATCTACCCAATAGGAACACCGATGTTGTGAAGACCCCCACCCCTCTACACACACACACTCACACACACATGCACACACACACGCACACATTACTCAAGACAGCAGCCCAGCCAGGGCATCATTTCAAACTTGCTTGAAAGGGCACAAACCCTTTTAAGCCACTCAGGATATTATCTCTTTCCCTTAAGTGGTAACCAGGTGACCCGAGAAGGCACATTGAGCTTCCAAAAGGTGCTTAACAAAGAATGAAGGAGCTACTTTGGCCCCAGAAACTCTGGATCATTAAATAACAGTTGCCTTAAATGCACCAATAAAACACTGCACATTAAGGGTTGGCAATCAGAGGGGTGAGCCCAAACATGGCTTCTTAAATTCCTTTTAGAGAAATTGGAACGAAGGCTCACTTTGCTCGTCTTTCTATCGCAGAGGGTGATCTCCCCGAAGACTCTGCTGGCAGCAAAGTCCTGCCAAAAGTGCTCACTGTCCACGACGCTCTGGCCTCTCCTCCTGAGAACCGCAGTCCCGTGAGAAAGCACGTTCGCACAGCTCTGCTGTGGGAAACACCAGGAGAAGGACTTTTCCCAAATCTGTTCAAATTGAGCAACTGGAAGCCACACTCACAAGCTTCCTTGTTTATGTTATTCTCTGTAAAAATATTGGAAACCCAAAACAAGTCGGAAGCGTGTTGGCACTGAATTATGTCAGGACAAACATTCAATTCAAGAGAATCGCTGGATTTATTTTAATAGCAGAGAAACCTGGAGACATGTGCAGTCTATTCTGCCTGTCAATTTATGATCTTTAAAAACATTTTTTAAATTGACTGGTCCTTAAATACATCCCACCTCATCTTGTTCGAGCCAAGTTTTACAGATGCCGTCTTAAAAATCAATTCAAAGAGCAGCCATAAACTCGAGAGCTTCCTCCTTGAAGTGTATATGGCAGAATGCAATTTTGTTTAATTTTAATTGACAGAGATCTCAGCCTAGGAGAATATTTTAGAATATTAGGAGGAACAGTAAACTTGTGCCTTGACATTTTTATGGTATAATGGTATAATTCCCTGGAAAAAAATCTCCACTGTCAGGATTTACACTAAAGCGATACATGTGTTCCTTTTTTTTTTTTTTCCACCCAGTAAAGGAGTGACAAATGTATTACTAATTACACAATTGTTTTATTATGTGGAGCTGTAACTAAAATCTTTTCTGGATTTTCCAGCAAAATTGAGCTTCTTCCGAAACGATTAATTCTAGTAAATGGACTTGGGTAGAAAAAATTGATTCCAGCTGAAGGAAAAATAGCTCCCTGCCCCCTTCAATTGGAGATCCAGCACAAGGAACATAAAAACTACTTATGACAGACTTCCAGGACTGAAGAGATACTGAATTTTACCAGTGTAGGCGTTTTCCAACAAGAGATATGAGAAGCTAAAAGATGATTTCTCCTAACTTTAGGAATAAATGTAGACAAAAACTTAGGTTAGAAGTCCAAGGGTCATAGAAATGAGAATTACTTGGGGTTTCTAAACCTTTCTGTTAGGGCAAATGCCTCTTTTTGAGCAAACGTTAGTCCCCGGGGTATCCTTCAGCCTTAGAACTTATGACATTTTGTTGAAATAATGTCTTTATCTACATGTCTTGACCATTGAGTACACGGGGATGTCATAATTAACTTTGTACCCATGATGCTTTGCATAAGTCTTGGCACATAATAGGTACTCAAGAGAGGTGTGCTGAACTGAAGTGGTAATTTTACCTCAGTTACTATAAGCCAAGTGATGGCATCTCTGCCACTTTGGGATAAAACAGAAAATGGCACTTTTTCCAAAAACAAAAAAAAGTTTCCTGCAACTTTAGGCATACCCTTGGGTCCTCAAAAGGAACGTGGCTTGCTGAGGCATGAGGTATTCTCCATCAACTTCTCACAGTTTCTCAGGCCTGAAAGAGTGTCCCCAACAACACCAGAACAGCAACAGCAAAACATCAATGAACATAGCAAGCCAATGCAGGACATCTTCAGGGCATGGACCGGGGCAGTAAAAGCTTGGAAAGATGGCATACTTTCCTCTCAAACATTTAGCCACTGAACTGTAGAAGAGTCCCTTGACTTCAGTCAATTTCACTAAGCCCCCTTCATTTTTAAGGAGATAGTGATTTGATGGGGGTAAGGGTGGGGTGTGTGCGGGGAGACAGATAGGTTTATCACTCACCATCGTATAGATTCCATATTAATGAGATCATATATGCCAACAGCACTGTGACTGGCTCAGAATAAATGCTTAAGAAATGGGAATTAATGGGGCGCCTGGGTGGCACAGCGGTTAAAGCGTCTGCCTTTGGCTCAGGGCGTGATCCCGGCGTTCTGGGATCGAGCCCCACATCAGGCTCCTCCGCTATGAGCCTGCTTCTTCCTCTCCCACTCCCCCTGCTTGTGTTCCCTCTCTCGCTGGCTGTCTCTATCTCTGTCAAATAAATAAATAAAATCTTTAAAAAAAAAAAAGAAATGGGAATTAAAATAATAATAAGATCTACGTATAAGATGAGGAGATGCCCAATTAATTTACCCAAAAGTAGTGGCAGGTTCAGATTGCTGGAAGAGCCACAGGAAAAGATGAGTTATATAAGTAACTTATAAGAAGATAAAAGGAGTCTTCCTTGAATTTGATATGGTTCTTTGCAGGTGAAGGGCATTTAAAGATTAGCCATCAGGATGAAGAGGTTTTTAGGAGAAAGCGTTTTGTGAGCCAACGCAGGGAGATACCGAAGCATGGGATGGGTTTAGAGAGTGTGGAGAAGTTTGACGTCACTAAAATTTAGCTTGATGAATGTGTAATGGGTGATCTAATTTAAATGGTCTGTTGGGGTTTCCACTGGTAGGCTACGAATGCTATAGTAACTCATAAGAAGTTAAGCCAAAAAGTTAATGCATGCATCATCTCTACTCACCTCTTAAACCTACCCGTGGCAAGGACTTTATCTGCACATAGTCCCTTTTTACCAAAAGAGACAATGATACAAAATACTTACGAAGAGTTCTAAAACCCATTATCCATTTAAAGCAACGTCTAGGAGTCATCCTTGGATCTCAATTTCCATTTGGTTCTAACAGATTGACTTTATATCAGGGTTCAATAAACTGTGTTCTGAGATGCACTGGTTTAGTAAGGTATTAACTAGTGGTTCCCCACAAAGAGTTTATGACCATATACATTGTTAAGATGCTGTGATGGTCAGCCTTCTGTAGGGTATTCCTGATGCACACCTGATGATAAAAGGCTCTGACCATCATGCACCGGGAAAAAAAAAAAGTTTTAGTAGATTTCATCCCCAGTCTGGCACACTGTTTTTAACCGTGAACACCTAGTCCATGTGTATGCCTCTGTGTGCATGTGCGCGCCTGCGTGTGCGTGTACCTAGAATAATCATTAACATCCCGCTGACTTAGAATTTTAGGAAACATATTTTGGGAGATTTCCAGACACGTTCTTGAGCTGGTGCAGTTGTAACTCTGGAGGGAACGGACTTTGAATTCCACGCAAAGCCTTATGGAATAACATCCTTCTGGATCTTTGCTTATTCATTTTATCCTTGAAGTGTACCAAAACAGATTGCTCCCACCCAAATTATATTTAAAATCATCCTAGCATATTACTACGGAATCCACCCAACCTTATCAATGAAAACATTTCAGAGAGTCATATAGACTTTCTCCGCCCAAGTATTTCCACTTACTAAATGGAAGGAAAAAAAAAAAAAAAAAACAGGAACAAAAACAAGACCACCTTGCCATGTCCCATTCTCAGATTTTGACAGATAAAATGAGTACATCTTCCAGTCTCTCCCTGTGTCTTCAGCTCAGGATGGCCTGGCCTGCTTGCAGTGTTGATAATTTGATACAAATGAATTATTGTACGGGAGTTTAACTGTAATAGCATGCCTCCCCAAAGGTAAGAGCGGTGAAGGTGAAGGCTGCCTTAATCACCCCAAAGAAAAAGTTACATAGCAAAAAAGCAAGGTAGCAGCAAAGATCAATGTCCTGGAGCTAATTCGTGACAAGACAGGGCACCCGGATTGTCTGTTTCCTCTCCCAGTTCTTTCCCGAACACTGAAGGATTCTCACCTCCAGGGAGAGGAAATTTCCATCGACACAGAGAGAAAGGATGGAGGAAAGCAGAAATGCTCCCTCTAAACATTTCTTGGAGGAAAAAAGAGGTTATTGCCAAGTCATTCAGGGATGCAGGCGTCTTTGGAGAGGAGAGAGAGAAGGTCTGCAGAGAACACGCTTGCGGGTAGGCTGTTCAGGAAAATGAGCCGAATGGCCCAGTCGACATGAACAGTGCACAGCGAGGGAGTCAAGCCAGCGTAAAAAATTCAATGCATTTTAAGGTTTGCATCCGGTTGCAGAAGACACCGATGATCTTTGTCTCTGCATTCATTCTCTCGACTCCCCAGTACTCGGCAGCACATTTCTAGTTGTTTTATCCAGCGGCAGGAGAAACGTGCTGGGAGGAGGGAGGTGAGGGCCAAGAAGGGGAAACCAAGGGCAGTGCAGGCCGAAGCTCTGTGATCTGGGAGCGTGTGAATTTTAGGTCAGCTAAATCAGGACACAAAGCTACAGCTGCTAAACCACAAAGGAGCACATATAGTTTCCCGGGCTCAATTGCCTCCCAGCCTCAAATCTGCGCAAGAGAGCCTTCCATGGGGGAACCTTCTTCTTCCCCAATTAGTGCCTTTTCACAGCGGCAGGATGGAAAAGGTTTTACTCGGCAACATTACTGAGTATCAGTAATATGCAAAAGATCTGTGAAATCAATTCCCATTATTTCAAAGGACGCTGCCTAGTAAAAATAATGCATAGTAAAAACACTGTAATGAAACCACGGCTTAATCTGCGTGATTATCTAAGACGAACCAGCAACTGTTTCATCCTTAGTCTACAGCATCTGTTTGGTGGTACATAAACTCCGTGTGCCACAGCGAGGCTTCATGCTATGACGGTTGAAATTGCAAATTTTGGGGTGTCACCGGGACGGAAGTTGGGGGGGATCGAATATTCGGTTGAAGATCCTTAAAATTTCCCATTGTCACCTCTCTGCTTCATTTGTTTTCTGCATTGTTAGTTCTCTGAATTACCTTTTTTGTAATGAAAAAAAAAAAGTTTAAAGAAGAATGAACAGAAGCAAAGTGTTTTGTTTTTTTTTTAAGCTAGGTTGATCATTATGCAAATGGCTTACTGCCCACTATCCCCGCCCCCCTGCGTACCCCTCTGCCCCTTGCTAATAACTGTCAGCCTTGTTTGGCCGCAGCTTGGCAAAACTCTCCAACATTTTTGCCGCTCTATATTTCAGCCATGACTTTTGTCATATTTTGAAGAGAAACTTGCACCTGGCCAACCAACTTGCATGCCAAGCTCCAGCCCATTGAGATTTAAAATGGATTTGAATCGATTGCCCTATGAAATTTAGAATGTATAAAAAAAGGCAGCAGGAAAAAGTCACGCTGGAATTTTCTTACAGAGTTCAAAATAAAATACAGGGTATTGTGATAGGTAGCATTCACTTTCCCGTAGCTTTAAAAAAAACACAGGTGCTATTTTGTGCCCCGTGCAAAGAGGAGGAAAGACAAGCAGCTAACACAATGTGTCCTGAGAGTAGAGTGCATTTTTCTTTGGGTGTAGCTGATGCCAAAAAAGACTTCGTGCGGGGCACCTGGAAAGTTCAGTTGGTTAAGCGTCTGCCTTCGGCTCAGGTCATGATCCCGGGGTCTCGGGATCGAGCCTGGTATCTGGCTCCCTGTTCAGTGGGGAGCTTGTTTCTCCCTCTGCCTCTGCTGCTCCTCTCTGTCACATGAATAAGTAAAATCTTAAAAAAAAAAAAAAAAAAGACCTTGTGTTTAATCTGACGAGCAGGTATTTGGTATCGGACAATTTGTTATTAATTAACTTTTGGGTAATCACCTTAGTGAGAAATGGCACCCCCCCTTTTCTCTAGGGCTTTGATTTCATGATTCCACAAGAGTATCCCCAGCATCTTCTTGAAATTCCTCTGATGCTTTCTGCACCGCCAGGAGGAGGGCAAGCAGAGAAAGGTCACACAGTGGCCCATTTTGGTCACTAGTGATAATTACCCTGGAAGCAGCCAGTATCTGAAATGCCATGGACTCGGGAGCACAGTGGCCCTCTTCTAAGGCCATGGAAGCCCCCCCCCCCCCCCCCCCCCGCCAAATGCTAAACAGCCCCTGCTTCCATCAGACTGAAAGGTACTCAGGCATCACTTCAGATCTTGTTAAAATGGAGGTGTTGCTTGAGTGGATCAGAGACTCTGCATTTCTAATAGGCTCCCAGGGCTGCTGTTCCGCGAACCACACCCCGAGGACCAAGGTTCCAGTAGATCATGCCCTTTCCTTTCCCTCAAGTGTCACCTATGTTTTAAAACAAACTCCTGAATGTCTATAACACTGGACCCAAGCCTGGGAAATTGAAAGTCACGGCCCCAGAACCACAGACTCGATCTTAAAGGAATCTCTCGAGGTCGGACAGCATGCTCCAAACACAAGACAGTAAAAGCAAGGAAGAACTGAGACACATAGAAAAAAAATCAACTGGCCGGAAGATCCTGAGACCGTCCTTACCCTTTCAAAAACACCAGACATCACTTATCACTATTTTCGATTCTTTTTGTAGGTGTTTTGAACTAATTATTTAATATGTGGATATCTTCTCTTGCAAGCAGGTTCGAACCCACTCTTTCAAAAAGAAATCCATTGATCTTAAATGAACAAATACAAAATAAAATTTGATGCTCAGTTCCTGTGTAATCAAGGGTAGTTGCTATTTGCCATATTCTGGATAGTTAACGATGTGGCTGGCCGGTTGATAATTCACAATGTCACTGGAAAATGCACCCTAAGTCCTAAAGACATCTTGACCAATTATCCGGATGCCTTCTGACAAATGGAGCTGAGTGGCAAGCTGAACTGTGTCTTTTTAAAGATTTGATTGAATAAGAAACTAGTATTATTAATCGTTTCTAAGGGATATTATGTAAAACACATTTCAGATGACACCCGAGGAACGAAAAGAATTACTTTTTACTTAAAACTCTCGGAAACGATTACGCGGTGATGATTCGTGTGGATTCATCTCTCAGTACCTGTTCTACTCTGCATGTAAAGTCCTTCTTGGTACAACTAACACGATGGCCACACTAGCAGTAATGGGCTCTCTCTCTCTCATCTTGACTTCGGGGTCAGTGTAGTCTAAGCGAGAGTGTCTCATCAATTATAAACCTCTCTTGTCTTCTGGCAAAAAAAAAAGAAAAAGGAAAGAGAAAAAATGAGCATAACATTGCTGCTGAGTATTCTTACTTCCCTTCATGTTACAATGCAAGTTTTATAGACAGAGTCTGATTTTTCAACAAACTTTACAAATATGAACACGATAGGAAGGTAATGACTTCATCTCAGCCACACAGGGAGATACCTGTGAGGCAAAAAGCAAAGTACAGATGTGACCTTCACATGTATAGGGCAGGAGAGACAGCTAGGTCAAGTTTTATATATATGTATATATATATAAAGTTTTATATACATATTTAAGTATGTACATATACATATATATGTATATATGGCTTGTATTTTTATTCCTGCATAGGATTGAGAACCTAAAATGGATTTTTGTTCTTAGTTTATCTGTGGCAATCAATTGGGATGTTTCTGTACCTATGAGTTGGCAGACGGGATGGCAAATAGGTTATACTTTTAGGAACCTGACCAAAAGACATTTTAAAAGTCCTAGCAACAAAAGACTGTAAATCCAAATTGAAAATCATCCAGTGAAGGAACAGTCTACTCATTTTGTCCACTGAACCCATCTCAAAGGACCTTGTCAAAAAACAGGTGTTACTCCTTAAAAGACATCCAAACAAAAGGAATATAAAGGGCATTTGAGAAAACGGTCCTTCCTTTCAGATTTAGAAGAATTCCTTTCTAGGAAGCCTATAGTCCTTACCTGACTTGGAGGCTAATTCACTTTTTATTCCCCTGGTAAATTGTTTCTCGTCCTCATTTTGCGAAATCCTCCCCTTTCTGTGCAATTTCAGACATACCTCCACCTGGAGCAGCAAATGATTGGGTAAATGCGGTATTTTACACATTACTGCCAACAAATCCAAATCTGAAGAATGCTCTTTTCACAGGTAGGGATAAACAATTAGATTTGGAAGCGTCACTGGAAGCCTGCATTGTAGGCTGTGAATTGTTCCAGCGTGATTTTTACAAGTGATATGTTTATTTTTGTGATCCGTTGGAGGTTTGCTCTATGAGTCCCCGCTGAGAATCCCAAGCACTTCCTCAGTTCCCAAGAAACGGAGAACACCTGGAAAAGGACTCTCTTAAAAATAAATAAAATAAAATAAAATAAAATAAAATAAAATAAAATAAAATAAAATAAAATAAAATAAAATACAAACTCTCAACCCAAACACACACAGACAAGAGGCAAGAGAGCTGGCACTCCCGTTTCCAGTTCGGAAACGAACACAGAGAAATACAAATCAAATAGAAGATTCCTGTCTGATGATCCTTCGCCATGAATCTTTGGTTTAAAACAAGCAGATAAAGAAATAAACATTGCCCAAAAGCACCTCCCTCCCCATGCCATTAGGCTCTCCGAAGTAAATAAAAAGCGGTACTGCCTAGAGCGAATTGCTTTGGTAATTCCAGGGAGAATCCCGGTTTTAGCACCACTGTACCAAATTTGTCATTTAGGGAAGCTCTTGTTCCCTTTATTGAGTTCCACTGTAGCGAACAATTTCTGCCTGCATCCCTCGTGTGTCCTTTTGGTTTATTATCTTTCACTGTGAATGGAGCCTCCACAATCAGTTTCAGGGGAAGCCTAATTTCACTCACTGCTTATACAGATGAGGAGAGCCCCCTCCCCTGCCTCCCCCTCGCCCAATGTTCTTATCAAATGAAGAATTGTGGATAAGGGTTAGGTGCAGATAAACATGAGTGTAGCACTTCCAGAAAGGTCGCGACCCCCCCATAAGGTGCTTCTTGTTATGCCTGACCTTCAGATTTTCATCATCAGCCCGCCTGACAACTTAATAATGCACAGGAGCAGGATTCATTTCGCCCCTCTGAGGAAGCCAGCTCGGGACGCCCTTTTCCCTGATTATTTCCCTGCACTCCCGGCTGCCCTTTATAAGCCAACCAGAACTCCATCAATCATGCTCTTCTCTTCCCTCGCCTCCTCAGCCCCCAGTTCTGCAGGCTCTAAAGCTGCCCTGTTCCTTTTGTCTGGGGCTGGAATGTGGATACAAAGATCCCCAAAAGGGGGGTGGGGGTGGTGGAAAAGAGCACCTTTGGCACATAACCGCCCCCTCCTTCCCTCTCTGCGCATCTGGGTCAGAACATGGTGAATCTCTCGCTCTTTCCTTCCCTTTCGCGGTCTCGCGGTGAACAGAAATGCTTTCAAAAGTTCTCCTCCTCATTTGTGCGTATGACGGTCACGCGCCATCTCCCTTAATGAGCTCCGCTAAGTGCCGGGCTTTAAACCACCCTGAATGTTAAGGTAGAGGTTTTCTGGTTTTCTGGCCTGGTTTCTTCGTTATTGTGGGTATGGTGGTTATTAGAGATTTTATTGTTCTAGAAGTAGTAAAAGCGGATGAAACCTGTTTCACACCTTCCTTCCCAACCCTCCTTTCGCCTCGATGCCGCAGAGGAAAAGGAGGAGAGAGAGAGAGAGGGAAACGGAGACAAGGATGAAAACATGTAGACAGGGGAAAAGAGAAAACAGGCATGGCTTTGGGGACCTAATGGGGCATTGGGTTCACTGAATTAAAGTGGCACGCGTAAGTTTGGAGGGAAGACCATGAGCGCTTTTGGAAGGTGAGGATGTGGGTTGGAATCGGCTTCTAGTAGCTGTAATAAACCTGTTCTATAAAATAGGCATGGACTTCACCCTTCAACCTTGCCAAGTGTCTGCCAGCCAATAAAGAGGCGGTTGCAGAGGTCAGTAGAGATTGGGTCTCACCAGCGGGTCCGGTGTGCCTTCTGCCGATAACAGGCTCGTGACCCGACCTGCGGCAGCTGCTTTTGCTCTCCCGAAAAGGGACAGCATCTCCCCTAGGCCAGTAGCTCAGCTGGAGGAGGGACCGTCAGCACTTGCAGCTAGTCTCGCATTCCAGGCTGCTGGGGAGCAGGACGAAAATCTGCACCCAGCTGGACTGGGGTGTTAATGTCAGCCCAGCTCACATTAGGCGGCTGTGCTGAACCAGAATTTTTTTTTTTTTAAGAAAAAGAATACACTGTGAAAAATACAATAGATAATAGATTCACTTGATTGCCAGAGATCCATTTAAAACAACAACAACAAAAAGGAAGAGATCCTAAATTGTCTTTGACAATAACAAAGCCAAGAGGTAAGTGCAGAAAATGGATTGCATAATATTGAACCAAAGCTATACGTCTATTCTCTACTTCCCAGGAAAAAATGCAAAACTCTGTATTGAATCAGAAAACAAATGACCCAGTTTTGTTTTCTTTCTTGAGTGAGTGAGCGGCAGCCTCGAGAGAAGGAGTGTCTCAGTAAACATGAATTGATGAACATGCATTGATTGAGAATATTGAGGGCCTGGTATGCACTTGGTTCTAAGTGAGATGCCATGATGGTCAGAGCCTGAGATTAACTGGAAACGTGTCGTATAGAGATATGGGGAAACTAAAATCAGGATTTCTGATGTTAACATCTTATTTTGAACACCTATGTCCAAAATGAATAAAATTCGATTGGAACACTAGACCTTGACTTGACCTCTAAGAATTTAATGTGTGTGTTGCTCATATTACGTCTGTCTATGTGTCTATCTATCTACCTATCTATCTATCCATCATCCATATTTTTAAATTAGGAAAGTCACTGTACTTATGTTATGGATTGTTCTGGAGGACCAGAGATCTCTACCAAGAGATTTTTAATTTGGTACGCCGGGAGATTGGAGACACCAGGGATGACCATCAATGACTTTCCTCCAACCCATGTGCTTTCCATGATTATACTATAGTTTTTCAGCTAGGGTAGACCCTTCAGCTGAGGAGACTCCCTGAAGATCCAAGTTTAAGGAAGGGGATGATGAATGTATCTTGATATTTCTTGAGTTTGATGATTGCCAGACATGCCAGTGGAGTTATCTGTGGATGGACAGTTGTATACATGAGTACTGGGGTGAGATTGAGACTAAACAGATAGTTAAAACCATGAGAAAAGATAGAAAAGTGTAAAGCATGAGAAAAGACATAAAGAGAGAAACCTAAAAAAAAAACGCCAAGGTTAAAGGGTTGCTGGAATAAAGAGAAGTCTAGGTATGAGGTAGAGAAAGGTTAAGAAGTATGAAATGAAATCACTTTGTTTACATGCTTGCTTACTTGTTTGATATTGCTCTCTACCTCCACCAATTGGTAAAATTTCTTTAGGGTGAGGTCTTGCTCCCAGATCTATCTGAAATATAATAGAATACCAAATAAATATTTGTTTACAAAAAAATGAATGGATGGGTAATAAGAGAGAAACCTGGAGAATGTGGTATTACAGAAAAAAGAAGTAGAGCTTACCAGAAGAGGATATAAAACGTAATAAACAAGAATGCATAGTTTAAGGACTTGAAAAATAGACATTGGGTTTACGGAAATCATCGGTGATTGGTTAAGGGCTCCACAGAGCAGTGAGAACAGAAGCCGGGCCACCACCAGCCACAGGCCCCTTTCTTGCTGGAGTCCCCATCATTGTTGCCAGATAAGCAACTCCCACCTTCCGGTGATGGGCCTCCTACAAGGTATGGGGCTAGGCAAAATGCCTTCTGGAGCAGGTCCTCCAGCTGCCATCTTTCTGAGTCCTTTCTGCAGACCAGTTTATACAAAGGGGGAGAACTCAGGGCTGCGGTGGGGCAGGTCTTGAGCAAGATGTTCCCCTGAGAGGTCTCAAAGGTGAGTGGAGTCAAGAGAACAAAGTAAAATGTCTGTGGAGCAAAGGACGGAAAACTAGGGAGGCTAACACTTTGACCAAACGAACGGGCTTCAGAGAGGTCACACACACTAGGCAGGTAGCAGAAACAGAAGCCAGGGAAGGCTGTGAACCAAAGGAGATGGTTGACATGAGACAGGGTGGCTCAGAACAGGAGGGATTTTTTTTTTTTTTAAGATTTTATTTATTTATTTGACGGAGACAGCCAGCGAGAGAGGGAACACAAGCAGGGGGAGTGGGAGAGGAAGAAGCAGGCTCATAGCGGAGGAGCCTGATGTGGGGCTCGATCCCAGAATGCTGAGATCACACCCTGAGCCCAAGGCAGACACTTAATGACTGCGCCAGGCAGGCGCCCCAGAACAGGAGGGATTTTAAACACTAGGTGTGCCAGGTGCCTGGGTGGCTCAGTCAGTTAGGCGTCTGCCTTCGGATCAGGTCATGATCTCAGGGTCCTGGGATAGAGCCTCGTGCCAGGCTCTCTGTTCAGCAGGGAGCCTGCTTCTCCCTCTGCCCTTCCCACCCCCAGCTTGTGCGTGCTCACTCCCTCTCTGTGTCAAATAAATAAATAAAATCTAAAATAAATAAATAAACAAACAAACAAACACTGGGCATGGCATCGGATGCTGCCTTGTGTGGGGACCAGCATGCACTTTCAGGTTTGGGGGCGGGGCCCCACCGAGGGTCCCAGATGGGTTAGGGATGCTGAGGGATGAGCAAAGAAGTGAAATGTAAGATGACCAAAACAACAGCAACAAAAAGAAACTTCATACCTCAATGGAAACTGAATGTAGAAATGCAAAAGTAAAACCAAGTAGGAAAGGTAGAAATTTCTCAAAGAAGCCAATACCAGGGCCCATTCCTGGTAAAAATTAGTCTAATAGTGAGAGCTTTTTTCCTCTTTGGAAAAATTCTCCTGCATAACCCCTTTCTAAGATCCACTTAGAAATTCCATTATCTATAGAATCATTAGATTAGGAAGCATCAGCTTGAAACAATGAGAGGGTGGGGCGCTACTGGTTATCATTCCCACCTTTACGGTTTAAACACGTGCTATTCTTCTAAGGTGGATATAATTTTAAGTTCCCTAAGGTAATCTCCATTTTGTTTGGGGATGGATGGAAGGAATTACCTATAGTGCCTTGGAAGAGCGGGGATATTGTGGTCATGTTTAGAACTTCACGAGGACATTGTCATTCTGAGGAAGAGAATTAAGGGGAGTTTGGAAGAGGAGTGTGGAATAAGAAGCAAGTAATGAGTTGAACTTTGCTTAGTTTACCATTTTTCCTTAGGCTAAGGGTGCCTGAAAGAGGAAAAGGTGGTTAGGGGCTAGGGGAGGATTTCCTCTTTTTTTTCCTCAGACTTTCACCAGAAAGAACTTCATTATTTGGAGTGAGGAAGGAATTATAAAATATATGGGGGGTGCATAGGATTCTGCTTCTAGCGAAGCAGTCTAACCATTTCGTTATCAGGGAATCTCGGTCAGGAAGTTAAGACCTCTAGGTGGAATCCGTAGAAGGTGGTCCCCAATCTGCCCATTACTATTGTTCTTTCTCACATTTTTACTTACCTTCAATCCTCCTGCTTCCCACCCATTGTGCTCTCTTCCCTTACACTCCTCATTCCATGTGACCAGCGGAATGAGATCCACCAAACATTCTGCCTCTGATTAAAGAACTTTACTTCCACCACCTTCTTCGCCTGAGGGCTGTGTTTCAAGGGAGAAGTCTTAGCTCCAACAAAGCTTATGAACTCTTGCTGCATACAGTTGTTTCCAGGAGAAAACACACCTTCAAGGCAAAATTGTTGACTTAAGTCTGTGCTGCTGGGATACAGTGCCTTCTTAGTTTGGAAACAGCCTTCCTGTCTTGTATCTCACACCTCAGAGAATCTAACTAGATTAAAAACACATTCTCTGTGTAAATACACAAGTCCGTTCTCCTAGTCCTTTGTGTGTGGGCTGTGCTTTGCACGTCGGTGGGAGTCACAAATGCCAGTTTGTATAAATGAAGTGACCAGGCTAGACTAAAATCACGTGTGTATTGTACCTTCCCCTTTTGACAGATCCTGTGAGCATTCCTTCTCTGAAGAAGTTTGCCTTGTTTGGCTGGGGTAAGAATTGAAAATAAATAAATAAATGAAAGTCCTCTATGAGGTTAAAAACCATAATCATCATGATAAAAAGTATTATACCTACTTCTTTCTGTCATCCTCCATGCCTTGAATTTCACCAAACCAAAAATACCAAGCCCCAAAGAATCCATTCTGCTTTGTCAAAACGTATTCTTTGAAAAAGGGAAGCAAAAGTCTCCAGCCCCTCATTTTGAAACAGAAGACTCTTCTAGTACAAACACACACTGCCGAAGTGTAATGGTGTTGGGGGTATGTCTGCCTCCAGTCTGACCTGCTCTTGGCTGGAAGGAGATTTGTGGGAAAGGACACAGTTGATCTCTCCCTGGGTCCCCAAAGAACTGGGTTACAAGTGTTTTCTTGGGTGTGCGGTGGAGCCCTGACCCCAGTACCTCCATTCTCTAGCTTGGCAGCTCTTCTTGGCAGAGAATCAATCAGGAAGCCTGACTAGATTAGGATGCAAAATATTTAACTTGAATATATTACAGAGAAGAGTTCTTTCATATTCTGAAATAGAGATGGGTCCTTGATATTTATTTCTAAGTAAATCCCATTCCCATTATGGGGGAAAGCAGGTTATTTTGGTAACTCAAGCAGAATGACCTAATTAAAACTTGATATAAAAATTCAGCATGCCATATAGTACTTTACCTGTCCAAAGTAAACAGGGACAAGCACAATTTATTTTACTGCAGAATCCCTCATGCAAAATTACTAGTGAGTATATCACAGCCAATTACAGGCCACTGTATATGCAAATTATTACTCTTTCAATTATTTATAGAGAGCTATGAGGGTACACAGTTCTTTAGAGAGCATCAAACACAGAAGACAAGAGCTCTGAAAGAGGAAATCTAAATAGCAGGGCGTCCTCATGAAATGACATGGTTGGGTGGCAGAAAAACAAAATGAAATTCGTTTGCAGACAGTTAAAGAAGGAAAAAGGGGGAAAACATGACTTATGTTATTCAGAAGAGCAAGTGAAGACGAGTCACCAGGACGAGGATGGGCCCCATGTGAAGCTGGGACCGTAGCAAACATTTTTATTTTCCTCACTTCCACACCCCACTCCCAACTCTACTGTATCATTTTATTATAAGTTATATTCTAGACTTTGTGTTTGTACTTTTTTTTTTTTTTACTCAAACTCATGTACAATAAAAGACATCATAAGCAAAGTTAGGAGATGAGAAGCAAACGGAAATCTAATATTTTGACATGCCTGGTAGTCAAGGATAAATATCTGGAAGATGGAAAAACCCCAAAGATCAATAAGAAAATTACAAACCATCCACCCCCAATTTGTTGACAAATTATACAACAATGCAATTATCATAAAGAGAAATACAAGTGGTCAATGACAGTATGATATGAAAAGATACATAACATTGCCACTAACTGGAGGAAACACCAGTTGAAATAAGATACCCTTCTGGCAAAATTTTAAAAATTTGGTAATAGGTAAACAATGAATCATGGAACACTACATCAAAAACATCACAGACTAAAAAAATTTAAAAAAATAAAAATTTGGTGATGTATTGGAAACAACAAAGGGCAACAGAAACTCTCCAACTGTTGTTTGGGGTGTATATTGGTATGTCTATATTGGAGAAAACGGGCAGTATTTATTAAAGTCATTTTCCAAAGTGTATATCCAGTGCCTCGGCCATTTCACTTCTTGTTGACCACCCAAGAAATACACTTATATAGCAAACAGGAGATATGTTTAACAATGCTCTTGAAAAGATCTCTAGAGTCGTGAAACTATTCTAATACTGTAACAGTGGCAAATGGCATGATGCATTTGTGAAAACCCATAGCCCTTTACAACACAAAGAATGAACTCTAATGTAAACTATGGACTTTTTATTTAGTAACAATATATCAATCTTGGTTCGCCAATTGTAAATGTACCATACTAATGTAAGATATTATTAAAAGGGAAATTCAGGGGTACAGGAGAGTATATGGGAACTCTCTGTACTTTTGCTCAGTGTTTCTGTAAATGTAAAACACAGCTTAAAAAACCCCCCAAAATTAGTAATTTTAAAAAAAGAGAAGAAGAGGAAAATGGGAAACCTTTAAGGCTATTTGAGATACGGTGATGTTCACAATAACAGTGTTGCCAGTTAGAATGATCTAGTAAGGCAAGGGGTGTGTGCACACATGTGTGTGGTTAACCTACAAACAATGGTGGGATAGAATATGTCTTGTTTTTTTCTTTTTCATCTTTTTTGAAATGTAGAAGCAACTTTTCGCCAATTGAAAAATTAGCTGCTTGAGAAATCAAAGGCTTTCCTTACATTTATTCCTTTTTAGTCACCGTAAACAGAGAAATATCAATGTCATTATCTGAGTGAATATTACAAGCTCTGACCAAACAATTTCACTTTTACATAGATAGTGTAAAACCAAAGTGTGCCAGGAAAATAACAGTAGGTGATACTAGCATTAAGATCTTTTGAACTTCAAGAGAATTTAAATCTTAAAAAAAGACACAAAGAAGGAAAGTAATTTTCTCTAATACATTTCTATTTTCTATGTTTCTAGAGCCACTTGGTTATCATGAGCTCTACATTTGCCTCCCTTCCTCCAGATTTGTACCAAACTCTCCCACATTCACCTAACATGTTTGATTCTCTAACTACAACAAATAAAATCTTGTCCTGTTCTGTCCCTTGCTTGTTGCTGGGTTTTCATCCTTGGCATCATATCTCCCTTGCTTGCACCTCTTTCCTGCCTCCTCACTTAGAAATCTTAATTGGATGCAGTAACATTGCCAGCTCTCATCTGCCTCTCACCTTCCAAATCTTTGTGTCTCTCCTTCTGCAGGGCTATAAGCCAAAGCTTCCAGACAAATTGGATGGCATATTAGCAAGTTACAGAGTAATCCCTTCATGGATTTAAAGGACAGTATGGAAAGCCCCAAGATTAAAGTTCAAAAACTGAAAAAAACCTTCTTGGATTTTAGGTTGGGTTTCTGAGATATTGAAGTTTATACAAAGAGGTCACCGTCAACTGATATTTGAGAGGGACTCTGGATTCTGACCAAAGGACTGTTGAAAGATCCAAGGCATTGCAAATTGACTTGGCATGGGAAGATCCTCCCGAGGAGTAAAGAAAACCAGTGCAGTGTCACTTACGGCAGCGAACACCATATGCTTGACTCAGCATCCATTACGGAGGAGGTGACAGAGCCAGAGAAACCTGCAGACCTGACAAGTAGGGCAACGCATTGTCAATCGGGGCACAACGCTTTCTCTCACTCAAGTAAGTTTACGAAAACATCTTCTTTGCTCCGAAGCACCACTGAAACCTGGAAATGGATGCCTTTCTTGTGATGGGTTTTCATTTGAATTTTGAAATTCCAGGACAACTGCCTAAAAAAGATAAGGAAATGTGCTGGAAGTGATAGCACATTCAGCTGAGAGAGGTTTCTTGTCAAGAGCTTACGTATGTCAAAATACACGTCTGTCTTTCTTAAAGATGGAAGCTAATTGGGAGGGAAGGTGATACATGGAGTTCTTGAATGAGTTCTTCTATTGTTCC
Source organism: Ursus americanus (assembly GCF_024610735.1). Taxonomy (NCBI): domain Eukaryota; kingdom Metazoa; phylum Chordata; class Mammalia; order Carnivora; family Ursidae; genus Ursus; species Ursus americanus. Next base: position 13,547,581 of record NC_142154.1, read on the forward strand.
TGGCTGCTTAGAACTTAGAGACTAATGTAAAGTAATCTTATTAACTATTGATTACAATGTTTGTGAAAATGGACATTGTATTTCAGAGGATTTGAAAGATGCAATAAATAAAGTTAATTTCATCACTAAAACAATCAAGTGCTTTGGAGGAAATTTTGAATAGAGCCACAAATAATCAAATAGATGTAGGAGAATTCTATGTAAATGATAGGTTTTTTGAGTGAGTGCAGGGATACGGTAAGACTAAAATTTCTGGAGAAAATAGTTGTCTCTCCTTCTAATAACTCCTGAAGCAAAGAATAAAAGAGTAAGTACACTGGAAAAAAAAATTGATAATTGAGGTTATTAATGAAGAGGAAAAAAAATCTTGAAAAATGTAAGACTCTAACTTATCCAGAAACATACCATTGTATTTGGTACTTATTTTATTGATTTGATTTGTTAAATTATAAAATAATACTTTCTCATTGAAATAAAAGTTATAGAGAAAAAATATGAGAGTTATATGAGAAAAAAATAATATTTTCCCTCCCCCACCTCTAACCCCATCCCGTTGGTAATGAATGAAATGCTGTAGGGTGTTTCCTTCCACATCTTATCATGATAAACACCAAAAATACTTTACATATTCTTATATCAAACTTGGAATCCCTTGCTAACATAGATCCTGCATTATCCGATCATATGTCCCCAGAAATAAATAATGATTGAATAAATAGATGAATAAATGAATCTTTACCACTGTTTGATGGTACTCAAGACAGGATATTTTGTCTTATTAATCTTTGCATTCTAATTAACAAGATTGGCATAGAATAGTGTGTAGTCCATTCATTTTTCTTGAATTGTTGAATAAATGCATGAAAGAAGGGTGAATTTCAATCCCCAATTGGTTAATATGGGGGGAAATGAAGGGAAAAAAATAAAATAAATAAAGAAGCCTGAGGAGAAGAGATGAAGAAAGTGTGAAAGAATGAATGAGGGGGAAAAGGAAGATGAAGGAGGACAGGAACAAAAGGCCTGAAAAGTGAGGTCCATGATGAGAGAACATACATGGCAGTAGGAAAGTTAAGAGAGCCTCATACGTAGTGCATTCCTGAAGTCTCATGGTTTCTGTGCCAGGAGCCATTTTTAACTCCTTTTACTTCCTTTCCCTCCACATCTAACTCATCACTGAGAACCTCTCTGATGTTGGACCAACTTTTCCCCTTCCTTCTCAGCCTTTTACCCCATCTTCCTTCCTGAGCACAACCTGTAATGTACATGGCTATGAAATTAATTCTTCCTGCGGGGCGCCTGGGTGGCACAGCGGTTAAGCGTCTGCCTTCAGCTCAGGGCATGATCCCGGCGTTATGGGATCGAGCCCCACATCAGGCTCCTCCACTATGAGCCTGCTTCTTCCTCTCCCACTCCCCCTGCTGTGTTCCCTCTCTCGCTGACTGTCTCTATCTCTGTCGAATAAAGAAATAAAATCTTTAAAAAAAAAAAAGAAATTAATTCTTCCTGCAACATTGTTTAAATCATAACACTGCCTATTAAAAAAAAGTTTGATTACTCAATTATGCTTAATAAACCCAAATTTTACAGCCCCAAATTCAAAGGACTTGATAAGCTTTTATTCTATACCTTCTGAGTCTTTTCATTTGTCCAGCCAAGATAGCTAATTTATCATTTTACATACGTTTTCCCATTCCAACTACACCTTAACCAACCCAAAATTTTCTTGTCCTAATCTACAGAATGCAATGCTAACGATTATCCTGTAGGTACAAGTGAGTAGTTCCTTTGAACGGCAGGAATATTAATAACAAAACTTCTAGAGTATAATGCCATGTGGCTAACCATTATGGATTCATTCTCCTAAAACTTCATGATAAAACTGAGTGTTTGATCCATTCATTCCTTCACAAATTAAATGAACCATCTACACTGTGCTAAGCCAATAAACATAGTTCCTACCTTCCTGGAACCTGAAATCTAGAGAAAAAGACAAATAATTATAATAATATATTACCATAATTATATAATAAAAGAAAGAAAAGATGCCCCCAAACAGAGACCAATACATGTCAAAATTGGAAAACCCCAAACTAAAACAAACCAACAAAAACTTATTACAATATTTTGAGAAGAATTCCTGTCGGGTATAAACCCAGGTGAGCCGAACTGGAAAAAATGAGTGACTGATTCTTTTTTTCTTTTTTTTCCTCATGAATGTGGACCTAAAAGAAGTGAAAGGCTTTTTTTCTGATGTCATATCATCTATTTCCTATTTCAAACACCCAGTGTTTGTTCCATGCAGAAAGCTGAGGAACTATCCCTTTTCTCTATTAATGATACTTTTTGAGGCTGCTGCGTATGTTTCCTCTACCATATTTCTGCATTCCATTCAGAGAGTTCCAAAAAAACAGCAGGAAAGGAAACAGAGGATTGCTGATGAAATATTAGATCACTAGAATTATAGCACTCATGGTGCATGTCACTCTTTGCAAAAGACCATATGCTTGACTCAGCATCCTGTGCCAAGGAGGTGAAAGAGCCAGAAAATATCCTGTTCCCAACTATCTTCCATTCAATGATATCACCATCCATTGATCATTCCTCCCAGAATTCTTTATTATGGCTATTGTAAAATTGTCAATCTTGTTAGCCTTTCTGGTGAATGTATACTATTCATTTCATTGCAATTTTAATTGGCATTTTTTTTTAGATTACTAATCATATATAGCAACTTTTCATATGATTATTGGTCATTTCAATAACCTCTTCTTGATGTGCCAGTTTTAGTTCTTCTTTTTTTTATATTGATTCTACCCAATCATTTGTCTTTTAAAATTTATTTGCAGCAGGTCTATCTATATTTCAAATAAGGTTCTTTTGTTAGTTATGGGTATTTTAAACAATTTCACCCTTTTCATACCTTTTCTTTTCACTCTCAATAGTTTCTTTTGATGAACATAAATACAGTTAAGTTAATATGTTAGCTTTTATGTGTAATTCTTTTTGTTAAGGCTTTTGGCTTTCCATTTAAGATTCTTTCCTGTTACTCCTATATTATGATTTTAAAGCTTTATTTTTTTATTCTTTCACATTAAGATCTACAATCCATAATAAGGCTGAAAATTAATGAGCTAAGTATGTCAAGAAAATAAAAAGGGCATAAAAAATGAAGAAAGTAGTCAATAATAAATATAAAAACACAAGCTAAGTGTATAGAATGCTGACATACAATAAAGATCAACATTTTCTTTTTTCTAATTTTTAGAAAAGACAATAAAAATAGAGAACACAAAAATAACAAATATCAGGAATGAAAACAACATCACTATTGGTCCTGAGACATTAAAATGATTGCAAAATGATATTGTAAACATGTTTTCATTAATAAATTTGAATTGACACAAGATAAAATAGACAATAAGCATAGTCCTTTAACTGTTAAGGAAATTGAAGATTTAATTGAAAACATTTCCTGGTCTTATGCATTATTGAAATACTCCAAGCATCTAACATAGAACTCTAATTATTCTAAGTGCCCAATAAATATATTATAAAGGATCAATTGGCTTTTTAGAATACTCTTATAAACAGTTATTGGGAGTGTAAACAGTATTTCTGGAGGGAAATGTGACAATAAGTAAGGAAAACTGAAAAATGTGTATTTTTTAGTAAAACATTTATCCAGAAGAGGTAACCAAAGATGCACAAAACACTCGTCCCATTTAAAAAATAATATTATAAATGTAAGCAAAAGCAAGATTTAGTAACAGAGGGTGAATTAAGTCAATTATCTGGATGTAGATATGAGACAGATGCCCTGACTGTTCTGTAGGCATCAATAGCCATCACGTAGAATGTACTGACATTAGAAAATACAAAATATTATTGAATGAATTAAAAACATTACAAAAGAGCAAGGACAGCATGGTCTCAACTTTGTATTTTTGATTAGTAGAGTGTGTATATTCTCAGGTAGACTATATGGTGGTGCGTATTGTGTGTTGTCAGCTATAAATGTCTACTCTTGCCCAAAGTTTCCACTATTTAAATCAATATATCTTTTACAGAACATAGTAGCACTGAATAGGGTTTTTTTTTCCCCCTTTTCTATAGAAATCAGGAATTTTGAAATAAGCTTGGTGCACTTTTCAGGAATGGGAAGACAATGAGGACAAATGTTTAAATAAGTCCCATCCCTTTGAACATGATCTGCCTCACATTCTTTGGTGCTGTAAGTAGAAAGCAGGTACTGAGTAATGAAAAGATCTGTAGCAAGAGCAAGGAAAAGAAAGCTATTTTCTTTCTTTCTTTCTTTCTTTCTTTCTTTCTTTCTTTCTTTCTTTCTTTTTCTTTCTTTCTTTCTTTTTTTTAAAAGATTTTATTTATTTATTTGTCAGAAAGAGAGCACAGAAGCAGGGAGAGCAGCAGGCAGAGGGAGAAGCAGGCTCCCTGCTGAGCAGAATGTGGGACTCGAACCCAGGACTGTGGGATCATGACCTGAGTTGAAGACAGACACTTAACAGACTGAGCCACCCAGGCAACCCAAGAAAGCTATTTTCTAATCTAGGCCAAGGCATGTCCAGGATGAGACACTGAGGGTAAAATTGACTCATTACAATTTTGCTTAGTATTAAAATCAGAGCCAGCCACCCTATGCTACCTATGTACCTCTCCTTCACAGGTAATTCATGCTTTAAATATATCAATTAATCCGGATCCTGGAAGAGACACACCTCCAGTTTGTTTAGGGTTGCTCTAATGCCTTCTTACCACCATTATCACTACATCAAAAAAGTACATATTGTATGTGGATGATAATTAAAGATTTTATTTTTTATTTTTTATTTTATTTTTTTAAAGATTGTATTTATTTATTTGACAGAGATAGAGACAGCCAGCGAGAGAGGGAACACAAGCAGGGGGAGTGGGAGAGGAAGAAGCAGGCTCACAGCAGAGGAGCCTGATGTGGGGCTCGATCCCACAACGCCGGGATCACGCCCTGAGCCGAAGGCAGACGCCCAACCGCTGTGCCACCCAGGCTCCCCTAAACTCTGAACTTTTAAAACATATTTTATTTTAAAGTTATATTCTTTTTCATTTATTCTTTAAACATATTGGTGATCCTTCTCTGTGTTTCACTCTGTCCTACAAGTTTTGAACACAAAAATTAATGACAATCTCCTATCCAGCATATGTTTGGCAATTTTTTCCTTCCATGTACAGCTGTGAGGTCATTACCTACCCTCAGAATCCTTCTCATCTCAAGGCTTCAGGCAGCTACTGTCACTTGAGAGAAGTGCATTTAAGATGCGTCCAGTTTGCCATTTCTGATAAGTGACATCAAAGCACTTGTATCTAGTCTGAGACAGTATATATTCCATGAATGGTGATATGTTTTAAGGCAATATTTTGATTACTAAGACACGGGCTGTATGAGTTCAGTAGAGGGAGAAATCACTGCAGGTGGGAGCAGGAACAGAGGTCAATTCAGGTAACTTGTCTGCCATTGGGACTGTAAATAATGTTTGGAGTTTAAAGGGAGAGAACATTCCAACCGAACAAAACATTAAGAACAAAAAATGTAGGTAGAGGATGAATGTGCTCTGCATTTATAATGATGCAAAGTAGTATTAAAAAAAATGTGAGCTAATGTAATTTCGTAAATCCCAAAGGAAATGCCTGATTCTAGCTTATTTTACTTTGACTGTTAAATACACCTTCCCCCATCCATGCTTTCAATGAATTTTGAACTTCAGACATGTTCCCCTTTAGCTTGTGTCTTTCCAGCTAGAATCTAAATTTTCCAGTCTATCACCTCTTATCCCCTTGAGCATTTTATTTGTCGTGCTCTGTACAAGTTGCAAGCACATGAACACTCTCTTGAAAGGAGTTAAGGACTGTGGTGACAATAACTTCTCATGTACAGACTTGCATGAGTTTATGGAGAAATGCTGCTGTAAACAATCACTGTCCCAGGAAATCATCTTTGGACAGACTATTCTTTGACTTTCCCTTCACATATCATCCATTGTTAATCTTTTCTTTTACCCAACAAAAATTTATAGGGTGCCAACCACCCACAAGATTTTGTCCAAAACGTTAAGGTTAAAAAGATTAATAAGATTAATAAGCAATGACTTTTGTCCTAAAAGACCAAATGTTTAATGAAGACAACAGATGCGTAAAAAAGATAATTTTTAAAAATGAGCAAAGTTCAATGAAGGATATATTCACAGAATGTCTTGAGAGCAGGAAGAAGTGATCTATAACCTAGCTTGGGGAAGGGATGGATCAAGGAAGCCTTCAGTGAAGTGATGTTAGCCAGGCAAACAAAGGGGCTTCCGATATATCTTCTTAACAAAGATGGGAATACATTGCTTTTCTCACTGGACATTGGCTTATGTCATTCGCCATCACTGTGGTTCTGACTATAATACACAACAGATCAAGCTTTGGCTTCTAACAACAGTCTACCCACATTTCAACACTGCATTGTCATGCCCTGACTTTATGGTTGTGGGTTTCTGATTGAGCACAAAGAGTATGACAATGACCTAGGGTGTGACCGTTCAGAGATGATGCAGGTTGAGAAAAGTAAGTGATTTGCCCTAGATCAGTGCTTCTCCACATGGTGTCCCCAGGTTGGCAGCATCAAGGATACCTGAGGACTTGTTGGAAAGGCAAACTCTCAAGCCCCAGCTCCAACCTACTGAATCAGAAACTCCGGGGCTAGGGCTTATAACAAATGTGCTTTAACAAATACCCCAGGTGTTTCTGGTACACTTAAAGTTTGAGAACAGCTTTGCTGGAGAGGCAACAGATCACATCATACCAGTGAACACTGGTTTTTCAAAAGTAATCTGGGAAGTTCTCACAAGAAAGGGAGAGAAATGGACGATGGCCAGCCGACAATATATGTCAAGAATACATAAGAGAGCAACAAAGTAAGATATAATGATACCAAACTGGTATTCTTTGTGTTCAAGCCCAGCAGCCAGCTCTTCAATTTATTTTCTTCATGAATACAGTCTTTGGGGAGAAAGGAGATAGTAACAGTGTGTAGAGACTTTATTCTATTTATTTAATCACTTTAGTGAAATAGTTAAGGGAATTTAAAATAGATCTTTTAAAAATCACATGGCTCTCCTTTTAAATCAAAGGCTTCAATTCAGATCTTTCTACTCTATGACATTTCTACTCAGCATTAGAATTTCTCTATGCCAAAGAAATATGAAAATCCATATCTTGCCATTGTGCCATTTTAATATTCATTTTAATGACATAATATAAAAATTCCACTTTACTAAGAACATCCACAGCATAAATACCCTATAATAAGACATTTTAACTTTAATAGCAAAAATTTGTGCTCTTGTATCACTCCAGCATGATGGATAAGAGCATCCAAATTAGGTTTTTAGCACAACCTTTGGACTACATTAGCAAAAATAAATATTAACATAAGGAATATATGATGGAAAATCTTTAGCACTATACAAAAAATTAATTCAAAAGGTATATTGATCTTTAAGCCACCTAAAATAAAATGTATTAAGCAATTCTAAATATTTCTGTAGCAAAAGTGCTCCATATTTCACACTCTTTTTAGACAACCTAAGTAGAAAGAACTCACTAAACACTGAGACAAATCCTGATAGCTCGGTTCAGAATTAGTGGATTTGCCTGGAGAGAAATCTGTGATTAGAGAACACATTCCTATAAGTGGTTATGAATTCAACTTCTCTTAAGAAAGGTAAAGGAGATGACTCTGGTCTTTTGATTCCCTGCAAAAAAGAGAGTAAATATTCATATAAATTGCTCTCAACACTTCATGTTCATTTGGACGAAATAGCTGATTGCTAGGGAATCTAAATCACTGGGGGGAAAAATTTTTTTAATTTGGATAGAGAAACCGGGAAAAGGTGGTCCGTGTTGTAAGAAGAACATGAGGAGGGGCGCCTGGGTGGCTCAGTCGTTAACCGGTCCTGGGATCGAGCCCCGCATCGGGCTCTCTGCTCAGCGGGAAGCCTGCTTCTCCCTCTCCCACTCCCCCTGCTGGTGTTCCCTCTCTCACTATCTCTCTCTCTGTCAAATAAATAGATAAAAATCTTAAAAAAAAAACAAAACAAAAAGAAGAACATGAGGAAATACCCTTTAATTTTCTCATCTTATTGTTGCTTCTCACCATGAGTGTCAGTGCAGGAACTAAAATTCTGAGAGAAACACTGGCTTTCTAACCAGACAACTGAGCAAACAAGACCTTTGGCGCTGGTGAGTGTGGGGGAAATAATTGAGGAGAGAGGAAATACTCAAAGTATGCGTATGAACTGGCAGAAATTTCCAGCTTACACTCCAAGTTGCACAAGCACAGAACACACCCAAGAAGCATAGCAACCATTTTGAGAGCTGACTAGGGTATAAGCTACTGCCTAAGTCCTACCCAAAACTTCGGTTCTCTATCTAAGGGGATAGACACACCAGAACAACTGTCCACAGACCGTAAAAGAATCTGTGATCTGAAGCTGACTGGGTTAATTGAATGTTAAAGGAAAAGTTAAAATTTTCCAGAGAATTTTAATGGGTTCAAAAGCCTTGCAACATAATACTCAGAATTCCTAGGATAAAATCAAAGTTCTTAAGCCTACAAAGAATCAGGAAAATTTGACCAACCCTCACAAGAAAAGATAATCAGAGGATGCCAATCTCCAAATGACACAGATGTTGGAATTATTGAACAAAAATTCTTAAACAGCAATATAACTATTCTCCATAAGATAAAAGTAAACACTTTACAGTAAATGGAAAGGTAAAAAATCTCAGCAGAGAAGTAAAACCTACAAAAAAAAAAAATAACCAAATGGAAACAGTAGAATTGTAAAATACAGTATCTGAATTTTTTTTAATTACCATGTGGGTTTAACAGAAGAATAGAGATGACAGACAAAAGAGTCAGTGAACTTGAAGGTGAATCAATACAAATGATCCAATCTGAAGACCTGAGAACAAAACACTTTAAAAAAAAAAAAAAAACTGAAGCTCAGAGTCCTGTTGGATAATATCCAAAGGTATAACATTTATAACGTTGGAGCCCCAGAGAAGAGGAGAAAGGGATTGACAAAGATAAAATATTTGACAAAATAATGGAAGTGAGCTAAATAACCAACTAAAAGACAGAAGTGGTCGTGTTGGATTTAAAACGCAAACAAAACTGTTCTTTATTTTTTTTTTTTTTTTTTTAAAGATTTTATTTATTTATGTGACAGAGAGACAGCCAGCGAGAGAGGGAACACAGCAGGGGGAGTGGGAGAGGAAGAAGCAGGCTCACAGCGGAAGAGCCTGATGTGGGACTCGATCCCGGATGGCCAGGATCACGCCCTGAGCCGAAGGCAGACGCTTTAACGACTGCGCCACCCAGGCGCCCCACAAAACTGTTCTTTAAAAGAAATTCACTTTAAATACAATGAGATAGGTTAAAAGTAAACAGACAAAAAATATATGCAACATGCAAACACTAGAGAAAACTCTACTAGATATATGAATATCTGATAAAGATTTCAAAGCATTTTTTAACTGTTTCCTATAAAGTTAAGCAAATTTGCTGCATTGCACTACAAGGTATTCACCCAAGTGAAGAGAAAAACTATTTGTATTTAAAAGCATTTATGTGAATGTTTTGTAGATTTGTTCGTAATTGCCTTAAACTGGAAGCAACTGACATGCTCCTCAAATGGGTAATAGATAAACAAACTGTAGTATATACACGAAATAGATTACTACTCAGCAATAAAAATGAATGAACTATTGAAACTTGCAACAACATGGATTAAACTCAAATACGTAATGCTTAAAAAGCCTACCTCAAAGGGCACTGGATGTATGAATGCATTTATATGACCTTCTCAAAAAGGAAAAAGAAAAAAAAAACTTCTAAAAATGGAGGACAAATTTTTAAGGGTTATTTGTGGGGAGAAATGGGGGTAAATTGACTGCAGAGGAACAAAGAGCAACTTGGAGAGATCATTCTGAACAGTTCTGCACCTTGACTGTGGTGGTAGTTGGAGGTAATTACGCATTAGTCAAATCACAAAATGCAAAAACCAAACTCAATTCTGTTTTTTGTGTAATTGTGATTTTAAAATACTATAAATGTCATTCTGGAGATAAACACAAAAAAAAATTGCATACAGACCATGTATTAAATGACATTGTTAATACTGTTGTTACAATATTGTTTTTTTTTTTTAAATCTTTTTTTTTTAAGATTTTATTTATTTATGTGACAGAGAGACAGCCAGCAAGAGAGGGAACACAAGTAGGGGGAGTGGGAGAGGAAGAAGCAGGCTCCCAGCAGAGGAGCCTGATGTGGGGCTCAATCCCATAACGCCAGGATCACGCCCTGAGCCGAAGGCAGACGCTTAACGACTGTGCTACCCAGGCGCCCCACAATATTGTTATTACTGCTACGTTACTTAGTAGTCACAGGCAATTGGGCTTATTTAAGGAGAATTTACTTATTTTGGGGAGATGTATCCTGAAGTTTTTATGAATGAATGTGTTATGATACCTGTGACTTATTTTCAAACACTTTAGCCCAACCCAAGTGTACATGAAGAAAGCAAACGTGAAAAAATTAGAACAGTTCATGAATCTCTGTGAAGGGTATTGAGGGGTTTATTATGCAAATCTTTACAGTTTATGTAGGCTTAAACTTATTTGAAAAAAAAGTTTGGTGAAGATTTTTTTCTAATGTTTTATTTGTAGACCCGTTGCTAGAATCTGTTGTCATTAATATAATTTCTAAAGAATATGATAAAGTCATTTATTATGCTTTCTAAAATTAAGAGAGCTTAAAGGAAACATATCAGAAGCTCTATGATTTGGTCCAAAGAAAATGACCTGTTAAAGTATAACAGGAGAAACATGATTTAAAGAGATTTTTTGTGGAAGTACTGGGTTTCAGTAACGTCCATAAAGCTTTCCATGACTCTCCCCTAACTAGAATGATCATTTATCCCTCAGAATAGTCTACTTATTTCTCTCAACATTTCAGTAACTGCCCTGAAATTATTTGGATACATCTCTGCCCATCAGGGATGATGCCTTATTTGTTTTTGTATCATTAGTATCTAATATAGTGAGGTATGGACTCTGAAATCAACATGTGCCTACTTGATAATGCACTTTGTGCTCTCCAGATATAATAATAGATGATGACATGGGAGTTAAAGCAAAGTGAAGCAACAAAGCCAAGAGTGATTTTTGCCAATATGGAAAAAAATTGTCATTCTCTTGACAAATACAGCACTTAGCTTTTGGGTCTCCAAATCTGATTCATTACAAAGGAACTCAATCTAATTTACTGCAAACCAAAACAAAATAAAAATCCCCTGAGTCATCAAAGCAAACAGAACCATTTCTGTCTTATCTACATAGTATCAAAAGCTACGGAAATATAAAAGAGAACACCATTGTGAACTTTATTGTATCTCTAAATAGCCAAGAAGATGTTATTTAATATAAAGGAAAAATGTATAACAATATGCATGTTGCTAAAACTTCTCTTAAGTGCATAGAGCTGTCCTCTAAAACCTTACAACTTAAAGTGTGGTCCTAGGACGTGCGGTTATCAGCCTTACCTAAGAGCTTGTTAGAAATGCAAATTCTTAGTCCTTACCCCACACCCACTGATTCAGAACATGCATTTAACAAGATCACGGGTGACCATATACATATTAAAGTTTGAAAAACACTGTCCTAAAAGATATCTAGGATATCCAAAGAAAACTAAAGTTTGGCTCAAAATGTCTGCAGAACAGAAAAATTTTGTGTTTACCCTGGTGGTGTCAACTCAGTGGCAGGAGCACACATTCCTAATGCACAAGATTGCTGATAGCATTTGTATCCATCTTGTACCCGCGTTATCAGGCACCCACACTTGTCTGCCTCTGCTGTTCACAGATAAAGTGAGCATTTTTGAAATGAGTAGTTATATCAATCCATTTGTGCGTAAATAATCGCCTAGTGTTTGTTTTCTGTCTGTGGAAGAATGTGCATGCATCCACGCACTCCAACTTGACTCCAGAATTTATCCATTCCTGTGTTAATTCAAAGAAGGAGAACAGAAATGTACATTTTTGGGGGACTACGTTGAGTGTAAGAGATTAAACATTAATAGTAAAGAAACGGCTCAGGTAAAACTGGTCTTCTTGTTAATTCTTTTTCATAGCTGTGCTTTCAGGAGACTGACTTCAGTTTCTATCTTCAGCTGTAATTTGAAATGCAAATAATAAAGTTATTTAAATTCCTACTGATTATGCTGGGATTAAAAAAAAAGAGAAGAAAGCATCTTTTGCTAAAAGAAATGCTTGAAATGTAATGACCTATTTAGAAGGGAAAAAGTGTATTGAATGGTGTTATAAAAACAGTACTTTCTTTGCATTTGAAAAACCTATGATTTGACACTTTTTGTTTATCTTTCAAAATAAATAACACATTAACCAAGGAGGATTTTGGTAGCTTAACTATAGCTAAATTCTCCCACAGATTAACAGACACAACCTATAGCAGAAGCACATCGGTAGGAATCTTCATCTTCCATCTTTGCTTTCCTAAAAACTTCCAGTTGGTCTAAACATGGAGCCTTATATGTCTTTTGAGGGCTACAGATCCAGAACGCTCGGGACTCTGTCTGGCAGGAAGATTTCAGGGATTACCACAGCTCACTTAGTTTCTCTGAAACAACCAAGACAAATGTCAAAATAATTATACCTGAAATCTACCTAGATGTGATAAGAGAAGCCATTGATTACATCAATTAAAAATATAAAAAATTAGTCTGGGTATGAATGTATTTTTAGATATTTAGTTATCATTATAGTAAATGTATTTCAGATAGCCCACGTCTATAAATAAATTTTAAAATCTTTAATAAAGAGAATGTAAGAGGTTTGGTTTTAATTTTTCTACTGACCTAGTTCTTCATCTTAAAGAGAAATCATGACTCATAAATGTGTACAAATGTAATATATCTACTCACTTAAACCAATTCAATTAAATATGTATGTTTCAACTGATTTGTGAGTAGAGTTTAGGGAGAGTACTATTCGTATGTGCTGTTTTTTTTTTTTAATCATCAAAGCATATTATATTTAAAATAGGAGCAGAGTAAGTCTAAAAGATGAAAATGAAGGCTTACTCATTTGGGTTCTACTCACAATGTGAAGATTCTCCTCAAATTGAAACCAGTCTCTACTGAAGACTCCAGTCTCTTACAGTATGTGTAGGGTCTGCTCACATGTAGTTACTCTCCTAAGATACCCCTTGAATTGCTGGGCTTATTTGTCTTTTAAAACTAATGTAGATTGTCTTTTGTATATTGAGTTAATTTCTTTTGAATTATTAAATTGCAAAACTATTCATTTCAACTAATTACTTGTAGTAATGGAGTTGAATTGTTGGTTTTAACCAACAATTGTCCCTTTACCCACCCATTGTCTCTTTACCAGGAGCTGATGTAAATCTTCTCAGCATCTTTATCCTCTCTCCCTTACACCTGTTAACTTTCATGCCTTACATGTTTCTTCTACATTTAGTAAGTTCTCCCGTCACCGTGGTACAGTGGCTACGCTACTGCCAAAGTCTTCCACCTGGAATGCTGCTTTTCTGGTTGTTGCTACTGCTCTTTGGACAGTATTCATTTGTTCCCAATTTTTTAAAATTTTCCCTCTGAATATTGATGCATTTCATTTTACTATGTTGTGTTCAAATTTTGGATCTCCTTTCGAAGCTTTACTCTCTCTTTGGTGAGCTAGGCCTGAGGACATGTTCTAGGTCACCCAGAAATCTGAGTTATCTCATCCAGTGTCTACTCATAGGATCAATAATTTGGTCGGTCTCATTAGTTTATTCTTAAGGAGACAGGTTGTCACGATAGCCTGATTCTTTCAAACTTATTATTTCAAAACATATTTCTTGAGAAATTATTGTGTTTAGAGTATTAGACACTGGAATGTGGGAGTGGATGAACAAATAAAATAGAAATAGAATATGCCTTTAAGGAGCTTACAGACTAGAGCAAGACTAAAATATATCTCCATACATACTCCAGTGTCCTTAGGTATTTGGTAAATAAATAAAAGAAGGGAGGAAGGATGGGGTAGATAGAATATGTGTGGGAATAGCAAGTGGTATGGTTTGATTAGTTTAGCTATAAGTGAAAGGGGAAAGATCAAACTTGGAAAAAATCTAAGTATCATTTCTATTCTTTTAAATTTGTTGTTGAAGTGTGTTTTGTGGGCCTGAACAAGTTCTAACTTCCGGAATGTTCCATGTGCTTGAAAAGAATATTTTCTGTTGTTGTTGGATAGAGTGTTCTATAAATATCAATTAGATCAAGTTGATTGATGGAGCTGTTCAGGTCATCTATATCTGTACTGATTATCTGCCTGCTTGATCTATCAATTACCGACAGAGGACAATTCAAGATTCCAATTATATTAGGGCATTTGTCTATTCCTCTTTTAGTCCTATTCGTTTCTGTCTCATGTATTTTAACACCCTGTTGTTAGGTGCATACATGTTCAGAGTTGTTATGTCTTTTTGCAGTATCATGTCCCTTTATCATGTAATGACCCTCTTTATCCTTGGTAATTGTCCTTATCATAAAGTCTGAAATTAATATAACTACTCTGGCTTTCTTTCTTTTTTTTTAATGGTTAGTATGAATATCTTTCCCTTTAATTTTAACATTTCTGAGTATTCCTGAGATATATAAAGATGCAGTCTAGAAATTTAAATATTAATGTTTAAAGTTAGCTTCTTATAGACAACATATAATTTGATTTTGTTAATGCATCTGACAATTAAATAGGGTGTTTAGTCCATTCATATTTAAAGTGAGTATCGATATGGCTGGAATAGTATCTCCAACTTTCCATTACTTCTGACTTGTTGAATTTGTTTCTTGTTTCTCCTTTCTACTCTTTCCTGCCTTCTGTTTTGTGTGATTCCACTTTATCTTCTCTCTTATCATATCATTTATACTTTCTTTTAAACTAGAGATTAGCCTAGAGTTTGTAATATACATTTTCAAATAATCTGCATCCACTTTCAAATGACACAATACCATTTCATGTGTGGTACAGGTATCTTATAACAAAGTATTCCTAATTCCTCTTTCCTAACCCTTGGGCTACTGGTATCCCTCCTTTGACTTATATGTATATCACTCAATACTCGCCTTAGCATTAATTTAAACTTTATTTGATATTTTTGATCAATTAAAATACTAATACTTTATTCATTCTCCCTACCTCTCAGTTTCTTTAGGTAGATCCAAATTTTTGACCATGTATAGTTTTTCTTCTGCCTCAAAATTTCTTTTCACTGTCCCTACAGAGGATGTGTGCTCTCAATGAACTCCTTCTGTCTTTATTTGGCTGAGAAAGTCTTTATTTCATCTTCATTTTTTTATTATTATCAAAGTGTAGTTGACATATATTAGTTTCAGGTTTACATCATAGTGATATTCTTTACATTACTCAATGCTCACCATGATACATGTGGTCATCATCTGTCACCATCCATTATTACAATATTATTGGCTGTATTCCCTATGATGTACTTTTCATCTCCAGGACCTATTTTATAGCTGGAGGTTTATACCTCTCAATCCCCTTCACCTACATCATCCTTCTCCCCTGCCCTTGCCCATCTAAAAATCACCAGTTTATTCTCTGTATTTATGAGTCTGTTTCTGGGTTTGTTTTTTTTTTGTTTTTGGTCTTGTTTTGTTCTTGAGATTCCATATGTAAGTAGAATCATATGGTATCAAATCTTTCTCTGACTTATTTCATTTAGTTACTACCTTGTAGGTCCATTCATTTTGTGGCAAATGGCAAGATTTCATCCTTTTTATAGCTGAGTAATAGTCCATTGTGTATATATGCACCACATCTTATCCACTCATCTATGGATGAATACTTGGGTTGCTTCCATAGCTTGACTATTGTAAATCGTGCTGCAGCAAACTTAAAGGTGCATATATCTTTTTGAATTAGTGTTTTTGCTTTCCTTGGGTAAATATCCAGTAGTGGAATTACTGGATCACGCGGTAGTTCTATTTGTAATTTTCTGAGGAAACTTCATACTGTTTTCCACAGTGGTTGCCCCAGTTTGCATTCCCATTAACACTGCGCCAGGGTTCCCTTTTCTTCCCATCCTCACAATACTTGTTATTTCTTGTCTTTCCGATACTAGCCATTTTGATTGGTGTGAAATGAAATCTCACTGTGGTTTTGATTTGCATTTCCCTGAGAAGAACAACTATTCCCCGATAGTTGTTCAGCATCTTTTCACGTGTCCGTGGACCATCTGTTGGAGTAGAGGATTCTTTTCTCCCAGATGGATTAAGATTCCAGAAGTGTACTCTGGCAAAGTCTTTACCCCTGGAGGTAGGCCTTTGTAATGGAAAAGGCTCTGGACTTGTCTATGAGGGGAATCTTTCTTGGGTCCTCAGAAGATTCCTAGGAAGAAAGCTCAAAAAAGTATGGGGACCTACGTAAAGCCTCGAAGAGCCTCTTCCCCTCTCGCATCAATCCATGCTCTGCCCCCAACAATTTATCAACATTACCATTTATGTGTTTCTAGAAGTTTGGGCCCCAGGAGCTTCTGCTTCTAGTAAAAAGATCTCCATTGCTGTATCTGTCTTCAGATTTCAGGGTGAGGGTTTGCTTTGCCACATCAGTTCTCTGATGGGTGTTAGAAAAATTACTGATTTTTAGCTTGCCCAGCTTTTTCTTTTCTTTTTTTTTTTTTAAAGATTTTATTTGTTTATTCGACAGAGATAGAGACAGCCAGCGAGGGAGGGAACACAAGCAGGGGGAGTAGGAGAGAAGGAAGCAGGCTCATAGCGGAAGAGCCTGATGTGGGGCTCGATGCCGTAACGCCGGGATCACGCCCTGAGCCGAAGGCAGACGCTTAACCGCTGTGCCACCCAGGTGCCCCTGCCCAGCTTTTTCTTATAGGATGAATGGGAATGACCATTTCTGAGACATAGCAGAGATAAAAGCAAGCATCCTTAGAAAATAAGTTTGGAGCCAAAATATGGAAGGGTTTATCCTAGAAATCTGGCTTTGAGAATAACTGGAAGTTTGAAACAGTTCTTACATTTAAAGTAGATGCTAAAGAAAATACTAATTGGAAGCTGCACTGAAATTGGGTAAAGTCAGTGGAGACAGCAGGATAGAAGACCAACTGGAAGGTTATTGATGTCTCTACAATCAATACTGACTGTAGCTGAAACACAGAGAGCACGAGCGGTAATAGAGAAAAAGATGGGCATAAGAAGAACTGCAAAGACAGAACAGGCTCAGTTTACAACTCACCTACTTACACCTACTTACAACAGTAAGTAGGGGAAGAGGAGGGAAAGGGGGCAACCAATGATGAGTCAAAGATTTGAAGGTAGGGGTGAAGGCAGTAGGGATGACTTTCACAGAAACAAGGCACAGAAGAGAAAGCAGACACTTAAAAGGGACATGATGATATTATGAGGATATGGAAATCGCCATTTAGAAAAGACCATCACGCAGTTGAAGTCAAACAATTTACCAAAAATATGGCAACTGGAGATTTATATTTGGGAGTGAGCTACATAGAGACTCTAGTTGAAGTCATGTGGCTGATTGCCTTCGTGGATATTGACATTTAGAAATATTTTGTTGAACAAGATTTATTAATCACCAAATTTATTAATTACCTAATCTAATCAAAATTAAAGTTTATGCAAGTCCTGTTGGCTCTCTTTTTTTGCTCAATCATAGGCGAAAGAGATTTAAAACAAGATACAATTAGCTGTCAATGAATAAAGTATTATCTAATGGATGCAACTAATGTGGGCCACATTTTTAATGGACCTCCAATGGTGTCACATTTATCAGGCTCAAATCTATAGCCAGAGGTATTAGGGAAGTGTAAATTTACGGACACAATTCATTGGATGTGAAGTTGACCATAACACATGGCTATTTTCATCCTGACACCACTAACGATAGAAGTGAAATGCACTTGGCTCTTACCAGAAACATCAAAGAAATTCCTAAATAATTGCTATTCATAAATGCTTTATCCAGGAAACGAGTTTTCTTTTGAATTCGTGTATTTTGATGTATTCAAATTCCATGTGTTTATAAATATAGACAAACACCTAGTAACAGTGCTTAGGAAATAGAAGTAAATATATAGGGGAATTATTTCTGACCTTACAGTCATGTATTTAGGCAACTTCAGCTTTTGTTCTACAAAAGAAACTAAAGTATTGAGCACATTATTTGTATTGTGTTTAAGCCCATAACTTAATTTAGATAATCAAAGAAAAAATTTGGTGGACCCATGATTCTTAACCAACTCTTTTCAAATCAATAGACTTCTGAATGAACAGCACTGTGCTCTCATTGAGAGGGTCAAATTACCCAGGATTTTAGCTCCATGTCAATTTATAAATAGACAAATCACCATAGACACATCACCCAGCATGGCTCTGTTCTATTTCTGCAAGTTCCTGCCTGTCAGGTTTATAATTAGACCCTGGATTCTTTCTACAGCCATTTTTGACTTTGCATCTCCCGAGTTCCTTCAGGCTTTAGGGATCTGCTGGTGTTGTCATGTGGAAGATGAACTATTCTGCTGGAGTGGTAGAACAGAAACCACAGGTACTAACCCGGGTGCTCTTGAAGAAAAGTTGAAAGTTAAGGGTGCCTGGGTGGCTCAGTTGGTTAAGTGACTGCCTTCGCCTTGGATTATGACCCTGGAGTCCCGGGAGTCTGCTTCTCTCTCTGACCTTCCTCCCTCTCATGCTCTCTCTATCTCATTCTCTCTCTCTCTCTCAAATAGAGAAATAAAATCTTTTTTAAAAAAAAAAAAAAAGAAAGAAAGTTCAGAGCATTTGAGGTGGGAAGCAAAGGTATAGCCCCTCAGGCATTCTCCTAGCATGTTAAGACTTCTCTGCAATGGCCGCCCATATTGAAATAATATAGATGTATATTTTCAAAGCATATAGCTTTACTGTAAAAAATGCATTTACGGTTCTCATTTATTTTTAAATAGTTCTTGAGTTCATGAGGTACCCTGTGCACCCAAGGATTTCAATGAAGCTCCCGACTCATCGGGACGCACTGACTCTGGGACTGGAAAACGAAGGGAAGGAAACTCACGTCCATCTGGAACATGATAGGAGGTACTAAAGCTGAGGCAAATGAACTTTCCACTAAGGAGCAGCTGGCGCTGGTGCTACATGGCACAGAGCTGAGGAACAGACGTTTCTAAGCAGGGGCTGCTGAACGAGGTGACACAATTTCACATGGTTCCGGGCTTTTCCAGATTAATTCCCTGTATCGATCAAAGAACAAATCACTTGCCTTCCACTTCACTTTGGATTATGTAGACTAGGTACAAACATATGATAAAAGCCAACTGGAGGAAGGCAGGCAGGGGAGGCATGGCTCGTGTATTTCCTAACAGCAGCACAAACCCTATAAAAGTGCGAGCAGATTGCATGCTGCTGGATACAAAATATTTTAAGTTCATGTCTTAGTGCTATCCAGCATTCTCCCTACAGCTGGTGAATTACAAATTCCATTTAAAAAAACCTTTGCACCTCCGTCTGAGTGACAGTTCAGTTTACTGTCCTGGGGACCTGGTTAAGGTCTCAAAATTAGTAGTCTCTTTGATCCACGTGGCTCTGAAAAACATGACATGTGTTCCTGAGCCATGTCTGTACGAGGCAAACTTTTTCGCACACAGTATTTGTTTCGGACGTGTTTAAAAGGAACATGCAAGGGTTCTAAAGTAGAATGTGAGATTAAAATGTAATTGGGAACAATATGGATCATCCAGAGAATGAGTTTTAATACAGCAAATATTCTTTAGGAAGTACTTAATGATAAAAATACATGCTAACTTCAGAATATCTAGAAAATCAAGGAAAAGGAAACACAAATTCAAAACGACTGGAATCTTCGAACCTAATAACCACTTTTTACCATCTTGGCTGGTAGTCTCCTAATCTCTTTTCAAGCACTTTAAACAGAACACCGTGGCCATAAAGAGTTTTACTTTTCTCCCAGAATATTAATTTTTCATTTATAAAATGACATTTTTATATTATTAACACAGCCACAGATTCTAACTGCATACCAAAAGTGAGTTAGAAATTTTGCCCCAAATGTCGATTTTTGGCTTCGGTTTTCTGTTCTCATCAGAGCTACTGTGATTTTCCTCATTTAAATAAGTGGATCACTGTCTCCGTCGTCAACCTCACCTTGCATATTTGACGTATATTTTGAACATCATCTTAAATGTCCCCACTTCAGTACCACCCACATGTAAGTGAGAGAGAAAACATGCTATTGGAGTAAAGGATAAATACGCAACGATTAGTACTGTAAAGAAGATAGATAGTGCTTTTGTGCAGTGGCTAACAGGGTCCTACATGCCCTGGGTCCTGCCTCAGAATGCACAGGGGATTAGAATGTTCGGTTTTCACGCATATTAGAAGCATTGTTTAAATCAGTTCTCATTTTTCCTTTTTTCACCTTAAAATACATGTCAGCTAATATGAACGGATTCATAGGAGTTAACCTACTTTTGTTCATTGCAACTTCACTCTGCTTTTATTGCCCTCCTCCCCAAGCCAAGGCAGCAGCAAAAATGTCTCACTTCCATTTATTTTACACCTCTTCTTGCTAAATTATCACCAGGTTTGAGCTTTAAAATTACATTCACAGACAGCTCAAGTTGGGTGCATAAACATGTTTAATTCATTTGTCATTAGGCCACGTGACACCTTGTTCCTTTAACTTTGCAGCCCTTACAGCAGGCTAGCAAAAGTCCCTCTCTTCTGCGTGGGTTAGTTAAGATGTATCTGGCTGTTTTGCACTATCTTTAGTATGCAGGGAGCACACAGATGGAGATAAAAGGCGAAATGTCTATCTTTGAGTCCTCTGCAATACCGAATAAGTTATCAACCCACTAACATGCATGTCTGAATAGACTCCTTTGGCAACAGTGAGATGTTATCTTCCGTGACATGCGAATTCCTCCCTCATGTCAATCCATGAAAGTACTAAAGGATGAACGCACTAGTAAAATGAATGTGGCAACACCACTGGGAATGTGAGAGCATCATATTTTCCCCCAGCTCCTTTTAAAGAAAAAAAAAAATTCTCCAGCTGAATCTTCCATGTACATATAAATTAGTCAGTCTGAAGAACTGCTTGAGAATCCATCTCTTTAATCTCGTGGAGTAGGCGTGGGGAATATACTCTGTTTAATGCTCAGGGGCCTTGTTTTTCCCCCTTCAACTTTGCCATCCTCCTTCACAATCAGCCCACACAGATGGAACTAAGAAACATGTAGGCTGGGAGCTGGGCAGCTGTGCTGGCCAAATAAGCATGCACTTGACTGGGGCTTGACCCAGAGTAGACATCCCTACAGCGAAAGACTAACCCGCAGACACATTTTCCACCTGATTCATTCATTAAAACAAACATAAAAAAATAATAGCCTGCCAGATGCCATATAAGCATGTCCCATCCATATGCCAGTGGTTGTTGCTAATAGCCCTGCAAAGGTCCATCTTATTTTTATTTTGCAGAAGGGGAAATTGAGGTATAGTATTCCTGCATAACTTGGGAGTGGTGAGTCGATATTCAAACAAAATATTGTGGCTCCAGAATCCATACCACTAATCTCCTGCTCTACTGCTTGTCTCCTCCCTAACCGCCCCCCACCTTTTAAGCACTTAGTGTGTTCTTGCCTCATTATAATCCTATAAGGTAGGTTTTGCTATCCCTGTTCTTAAATGCAAAAACACCATGTAGGGGGACTCAAAGAAGAGATGGTTTTGTATCAATTAACCAACCACCTATTTTATTTAGAAGAGTGGAAATCAAGTCAGTAATCTATATCATAAAAATGGGGTTTTAAGAACACAACGGAAATGATGCATCTTCATTTTCATTCTTGAACTTGGATTGAGGCCTTAGTGGACAAGTAGTCAGAAGCACAGAGAGGTTTGTGGCACTGGAATTTGAGAATACAAAGGCGTGAAACTTGAACTCCTGGCAGTAATTGCTCAAATTAATTTCTATTAAAAATACGTTACATGTGGCGGCACCTGGGTGGCTCAGTCAGTTAAACGTCTGACTCTTGATTTCAGCTCAGGTCTTGATCTCAGGGTCATGAGATCAACTCCCAAGCTGGGCTTCACACTGGATATAGAGCCCACTTAAGATTCTCTCTCTCCCTCTCCTTCTGCCCCTTCCTACCTCTAAAAACAAAAGAGAAAAATATGTTATATGTGGTCTGTATGTACCAGGACCATCCTAGGACCAAGGAATACAGCAATTAAAAATGAACCTGTCACAATAAAATTAAAAATAGAGATAGATGACTCTCCAAATCAATGAATCAATTTTTCTATCCATCTAGAGAAGGATATAAATAAAGCAGAATTTATATAAGAAGAATAGTAATAGTTAATGGGGAATCCATAGTAACATTTAATTAATCGTAATTTTATTCAAGAAACAATTATTAGAACTTTCATCCGGTATAGGGAACTCTGCTAAGCAATATAAAATTAAAAAAAAAAATTGAATGCCATCGTCTCTTGAACAGTTTCTAAACTTTCAGTAGAAAATAAAGAAAACCTATAAGAAACAAGGAAAAGAAGTGTCAAAAAGGGGAACACATCCATTCTGCATAAAATTTAAGAAAAAAAATAAAACAACAATTCAAAGAAGGTGAGTCTAGTTCAGGAAGAATTCTTGAAGAAAGATGAACTGAATTTTGAAGAAAATTGTGGGCACAAGCTGGAGACAAAGGAACAATGCCAATGTCAGGTGCAAAGATGTAGAAACCTCAAGCAATATCAAAGGGCTAGCAATAAGGTTTGAGAGGTGGAGTCATGGAATGATAGAATCAACTAATACCACAAAGATAGGATAACTGATGCTACATGATGGTGAGAGGGTACAAATGCCAAGGTGGGGAGTTCATTGAGATCAAAGAAATGATAGGGGGCCAATTGAGATTCTGGAATAATCTATATGACACATGGCAATGGGTCGACAGAAATATGGTGGAAGCTTTGTAAAGAAACTTCCTTTCTTGGAAGGAAAGGAACTGCTATTAAAATCCATACAGCATGACTACAGGCCTCAGGTGGTTTCCAGGATTTGTCAGTTTCATCTTAGCCTGGAACATTCCTGAGCAACATCTCCATGTCTTTCTTCATCCACTCTGGAATGCCTAATACATGTGGAGATAACACTGGTACGTAGAGAAGATAAAAACGCTGTGCAATTTAGTTGCCAGCTATCATAGTTTGAAAAACCATATTATGATTTTGTGTATGTCAAAAATAAGGCTCTGAGCAGTTAACTAAAGTGAATCGATCATAAAGCCAGAAAACAATGCAAATAAGACTGGAATGCAAGCCTATATGAATCCATCCCCATACCCTCAAGATGGTTATATTCCACATGAGAAGACAAGGTTCATCATTCTCTCTCTTTTCCTTCTCCATATAAACATTTGCTTAGTGCTTTTCCATTTAAATATTATGTGCCAGCACTCATAAATTGGTAGATTATAAAATGAATTCTCATCCTCCCCATTTCCCTGTGCCCTCTCTCCCCTTCTCTATTTGCATTGGCATGAGAACTTCGAGTTCCACTAAATGAGTCATTTGGGACAAGAAAATTAATTTATTTGAGCAGATGTATATAAACGTTACTCAGAATAGAATCACAAAACAGCCCACTATTTACATAAGGTCCCTATAATTGATGACCTTTTATAGTTTTGTGTGAAGAATCCAAGGAGCTGACTAAGAAAGCTACATGGGAAATATCAACATGATTAGAAATACAGGCTCATCTCCTGAATTCCAATTCTATGGTGACACACAGTGAGCCCAGAGGAGAAAAATAACCACAGAAATCCTCTACGCAACAATACATTCTTCACCCTAAGTGCACCCAAAGCCAGCTGATATCATAGTTGGAAAGTGTCAAAATTAGGGTATTCAAGATTGTTAATTACCAATGTTGAATCCCATTTTTTCTTTGCCAATAGTAGGAAACATCTATGTTTTAAAACAAAACCAAGCACTTGTCTTGCATTTGCCTTTGACGGCACTACTCCATTTATATTAAAACTAATCATCTCCACTGTATGACATTTTCAAACTTCTAGCCTGTAGATCTTTTGCACATAAACGAAGAATACTGTTTCCAAAAGCTCGTGCCTAAGCATAATTCTTATTTTATGGATCAAAGAATTTTCCTCAAGATTAAGACCTTTCATTCTGCAATACTGCAGATTTCCTTACTTCTTTGCCCAAGTGGGGAAGGAAAGTCATGATTTGGACTTAGGAAACTTGACAGCGGTGGGTGTCGTTTTCCAGGGGGAAAACGAAACAGGGCAGGTAAAAGTACCAACCCAGATTTCTCCAAACATAGATGAGGACACTGATGGAACAGCCAAAGACTCGAAAAACTAAATAAAATAGCTTGATTTAAAAAACCTACTTTGGGCAGGCATTAACTCTCTGAAACTCAAGTATACATCATTAAAAATGGCATTTTATTTTGAAGTACTAAATGTAAAAAAAAAACAGACTCCCTTTCTTCAGAGCTGAAAAGCTAAAAGCACAAGAAAGGCAAATAAAAAGAAAAAGGGAACAAAAAGAGCACATTTTTTGGAGGAATCAAAAAACAGGTGATTTTCCATGGGAGAAGACAAGAGGCTGGCAAGATTTTAGCAGCCCATCCCTTTTTTTTTTTTTAAGATATTTTTTATTTATTTCAAAGAAAGAGAGAGAGAGAGCATGTGCAAGAGAGAGCACAAGCAGGGGGAGAGGCAGAGTGAGCAGGGAGCCCGACATGGGGCTTGATCCCAGGACCCGGAGATCATGACCTGAGCTTAACTGACTGAGCCACCCAGGCACCCAGAGCAGTCCATTCCCAACAAGAATTTTATGAAAAGTCAGAGGAGTAAGTCTATCTACTGCCAAAAGGGATAACAGAACAAAGCTCCGGGTCTAATAAATACGTGGCAATCTAAGGGCACAGAAATTAGCACCCCAAAACAATAATGAAGATGCCTGTTTAAGGGACATAGAAACAGATAGTTACTCATATATTTATTTACCCTGCAACAGCATATTGAGTGCCTCCTTTGGCAAGGCAGGGACCTACCCCCTGGACATATAAAGTATATAGGCTGCTTGGAGATAAAGACAGGGTCTGGCTCTCAAAGAGCTCACAGTTTTGTGAGCAAGACAGAGGAGGGGCTCCCAAATTAACACAGCTTGTGGGTGCCATGTTGGAGCTCAGGGTATGGTGGGAACACAGACAAGGAACTCCAGTCTACCCTCAAGAGCCTCACTAAAGCTCAAAGGCTGATCCACCCTTGCTCTCATAGGAGCAGGAACATTATTAACCATCATGGAAGTCTAGGTAAAGAAAAGAGAATCTTAACAGACTTTCTGTACAGAGAAAAACTATAGAACAAAATGAAAGTGGTCTGGGATTCCAGATAACCACTGAATATACCAGTTTTTTGCACTTGTAACAGTTGCTTATCAATAAAAAGTTACATACATTCATTAGAGTTTACTGGAAAGTGAATTAAAAATAAAAATATTTTTAATTAAGCCTTCCCATTCACCGCTGATATTGTATATTTTCTCCAATTTTCCTGAACCACACCGAATATTGAACGCAGTATTTCTAACCTCATATTGTTAAATATCCTTAGAAAGCTTTTTACAGTTCCTAAGCAACCCCCCTTCCCGCTCAAGTTTTTCCCACATTTTCACTAGGGAGAAATATATGATGTCTCAAGCCTGTGTGGGGGATGCTGATGCTTCCAGAATGAACGATGTGCTGAGTAATCCTGGAGACACCCTCGTTGATCTATCAGAATACATTTGTTTTTCCCGTGCTGTTATGCACTATCTTATCATCATGTGCTTTCTCTCTCCAAATAGATGGTAGAATCTGTGTGGGCCAGGACTGTCTCTTAGAGGGTCCGCAGCTCCTAGGACACTGGTACAGGGCTAGGGATACGGTCGGTGTCAAAAAATACTTGATCGATCGATCTGTCAGGTCTCAGACTTGGATAAGAATTTAATCACACCCCATTGGCCTCACATGCTCAGGGCTTGGCACTCGGTTTAACTGGCCAGAGATGAATAGGGATTTCAGGCAGAGCCACCTGGACCTTCACCCATGAAATCCTGGGAGCTGCATGTTGTAAACCTTTTAGACTCTTTCAATGTTAGAACCATAAATTACGTAATTCTTTTTAACACCAATTACCATTATTTGATCCCTGAAACACTTGCATTAGTTGACCCCGAACTTCAGTGAGCTCATATCTGAACCTGAATTATTATCCCTTTTTTTTTTTTTTATTTCTTCAATTTTCCAAAGGGAAAGTACCCTGAGGGTGGCCTTCCTCTGAGGTGACAGTATGATGTAATGACACGCAGGTCACGATGTCATGAGCCATTGTCCAGAAAGTGATAACCCCCTTGTCCACCAATCTATCCTTGTATGCTGAGGTTGGATTCAATCTGGCCAAATGGCAAGTGGCCAGCCAGGCTCAGATATTTGTCCCGAAGTGTCTGCATGGAACTATTTTAAGCACCCTGACCAGCATGAAAAATCACAAAGCAGCAGGAAAATTCACCGTGAGCCTCTCCCGTAGCATCAGTTCCCGTGACACTTAGAATTTGTTTGGCATATTCTTCAGTTAGCTGCTTCAAAAAAAAAAAAGAAAGGAAAGAAAAACAACAACAAAAAACATAAGGGCCATTTTCTCCCCCTCTCCTCCTCCTCCCCTCCCTTAGGGCCTCAGCTTGCGTCTGTGCGCAAGTCCTGGGGTCTTGGGTGTCAAATGTCAGGCCTTGTACTGAGCTGTCAAAGAGAAGAATGGCCTGGGATGATTGATGACTGGGAGGCTTGAAACCCAACCCTCCACTGCAAATGCTTCTTTTACAAAAAAGCTGGGGCTACCCACAGCGCCTATATTCAAGGTCACTTGGCATACCATTACACCCACCGCTTGGGCTCCCAACAAGCCCGGCCATTCACACAGGGGCTGACTTCTCTTCTCAGCTGTGCTCACTCCCTCCCCCTCCACCCCTCCTTGGCTCCCCTCCTGAGCCCTTGCCCAAAATGTTGGAATTCTGAATCCCAGTCAAATAAAAAGATAAACGAAACGATATGACCTTTTTGTTTTGTTTTGTTTTGTCTTGTTTTTCTTCAGGCTACATTTGCTCTGAGAAGCCATGGGCTGGAGCTTTCTGGAGCACAAGTCAGATGACAAGATTATTAATGGGAGCAGGGCAATGTCATATCTGATTTCATGCATATTCATGAAGGGAGCCACACAGCTGGGACCATGCGCTGTGGAAAGGGAAAATAAAGAGTGCTCTACCCCCCACCCCAGGCATGAAGAATGTCATTGTGGAGATGAGGAGCCTGACTGGAAAAGTTTAAGTGACTGTATCCTTCATTTTGAAAAGAGGAGGTAAGAATTTGCAACAACAACAACCACCACACAAGCTTTGGCTACTCTGACCAAACTCAATAACTCAATGTTGACATAGAACCTCATACCTAAAATCACCTACCTAGAAGGTCTCCTCTTACGTACGCAGAGGGACAGTCTTTGCAACGGCGTCAACAAAAGAAGTCAATGTGTTGAGACTAAAAAAAAAAAAAGGAAAATCAATGAATAGAAAGAAGTGCTCATGGCAACTAATACATTGACTCTTCTCCCAATAAAAGATAAATTATGATTAGTTATAGATTTAGCCATGTAAGATTATAGGAGGGATAAATCTTAGTTGGTCACTAAGACTAGGATCAAATATCTTTCAGCCCCAATAAAATAATTTCCAGGAAAGTATTTGTGATCTGAATTCTATAGCACACAGACACATCGGGAAGCTGTCGCATATACTGTACCACCCCACCGGAAGTTCCACCTGGGATGTAAGAGGCTGCCAGTCACAGCTGAGTCTGCCGACCACAGCCTTAAAGAGGGTTAATCACAGAAGTCTGATGTACCTGAAACTGGACAAAGAAATAAGGTCCTTAAGCAGTAGGGCGTGTACCTGTAAGAGCTGAACGCTGCATTTCCCTTGGCCACCCAACTGGGCCTGACCAGCCACAGGGAACAGTGACCAGTTAGAAAAGGCCAAATAACAGATGCCCCCAAACAAGAAAGGTGGCCATATTGGTCATTTCCCACTTCCAGTGTATTTATTTATATATTTTACTGCATATCATTTTCCTTCGAAGTTCACAGAGGGTGCTCTCCACAGTGAGGATCTTTCATGCAGTTTTATCCCAGGTTGTCAACATCATAAAAGCGTCAGTTAAAGATTGGATTTGATACTGCTGTTCTCTGAAAGACCAACCCACCATGGAGTAGGGGTAGACACACTTTAGACTACTTTCTTTCCTCTCCTCAACCTGAACACTTTACCAACATAAGTACCTTCTTAAAATCTCTCTCATCTCCTTTAGGAAGCCTGGAGAACGGGGTGTACTGGGTAGGCTTATCAATTAGACTTAAAAGTTTAACGATATGTAACCAGTGTTTATAATTCTGGAAATCTCTACTAAAGAAGAAATTCTAAATATGAAAGAACATGCACAAAATAAGCCATTGCAATGTTATTTATATCAGCATAGAAGTAAAATAAAGAGAATGGAAAAAATGGGTTAAATGTGAAACTGCAGACAAATGAAATATGACTCATTAATTGGAAGCAATAAAGTGTATTGACATATTCTGACTAATTTTTGACAGGAAACAGGACAGAATATTATTCTAGGACTATTTTTCTTATAATTATTTTAGAAATTTTGTGTAAATGTCAGTCACTGGCACAATGGGACTTATGCTGTATACTCATGATATTGAATATTGAGGTAAAATAATAAATATGCTTCTACCCATTTAATATCTCCCATACAATGGTAAAATGGAGGACAGTAACCTTATTCAATGACCCACTTCGACCATACCTTCAGTTTCTTGTTTCCGGCATTTCCAGAATTATTCCATTTGAGAATATTGAGGAAGAGGAAGTGACGTGGTAATTATTAATTTGTAGCTTTGTGTAACTAAATGATAATTTGATTCCAACTTTCCTTCTCAACTATCTCTGAGGGAACAAATGAGAACATGGACAGGAGGCAAGGTTTTCCATTTTTGTAGGCTTAGGGAAATGACTTCTCCACTTCCTTCTCGTACTTACATGATATATCACATTTATAGGTTCCCTTTGCATAATAACATGAGTTGCAGGGACCCAAATTTCAATAAACACCAAGTGGCGTTTTGTATGGATAAGTTTTTCCTTTTAATTTCATCAAAATGCTGGTATTGGAGTTAAATCAAATAATTTATATTAAGTCCTTATTAATAAATAGTCAATGTTTTTAATAGAATGCTAAAAATACATTATGTTTTATAGACTGTGAAAAAATGCATAAAATATATCCAATTTAAATATTTATGTCTAATAAGAATGGGAAAATATGTTCTTCAGTGTCCTTCCTCCTCTCATCTCTCTCCCTCTTTCTTTCTCTCTCTCTCTCTCTCTCTCCAAAAATGGAACATCAGAGAATCTCACTATGCATTTCTAAAAGCCTTGGGAGAAATAAAAAAGAGAAAAGAAAGAGGAATTCAAGGAAGATCTAGGGTCTGGGAGACCAATTCTGCTGCCCTTAGCTGCTGCCCCCCCCCCCCCAGAAGTTGGGTCTGCATTGAAGGTGCCCATGGTTAGGAGGAACCTCAAGGAAGGGTCCCTGAGGAGTGAGGTTCTGAAGACTTTGCTAAACTGCAGACCACAGTTGCCGGGAAAGGACTCCAGAGCCAGCCTGCAGGAGAGGCTGAAGCAAGGCCTGGATTCTCCCTGGACATAACTGGGAAGCAAGGGGGAGCAAGCAGCCACCCAAAGCCAAGTAGGTAGAAGGCAATAAAGAAAACACACATAGCAGGGTATGCAGGACCAGGAGGAGGTCAGAACTTAGTTGAGAGTCAGCAAAAGCAAGCTGGACAGCAACGGTGAGGCCAAGTTCGCGTTATGAAGGGGGAGACCAGATGGTGAAGGCGGCCTGTGGCCCCAATCAGGGAACCCCCCTGGGCTGCTGTTCTCAGCCTGAACTGCAGATGAAAAACACCTGGGGAGCTCTTCAAGCGTTCCAAACCGAGGCCCCTGCGCCATCCAATTATATCAGAAAGTTTGGAGGTCGAAGGCTAGACCAAACTGATGTTTGTAAAGCTTTCCTGACTTACATTTGGAGCTAGCTTGTTGCTGGGTGAGGGTGAGCACCTGGTTGGGATGACCGAAGAGAAGGGTCACCTATCTCCAGGGAGCTTGTGGTTAGGCTGAAGGTGGTGGGCAACCAGCCCCAGTTTGTACTTTTCCCTGGCCTGCGACCTGAATCTTCCAGCCCAGGGTGATAGTTACAGTAACAACCGAGCCATGCATTCAAATGTTACCCCTTAGTATCTTTACTCCCCCAAATGACCACAGGAGGCAGATAGTTATAAGTCCTATAGCTACTAAATGTGTCCAGGGAGATCTGGGGACTAGAATTTGAAGGCAAATGTGTCTGAATGCTCCACCCACTGCTGTAGCCCAAAAATATCCAGCATCCGGGACTGTTGCTGCAGAGGTAAGGATTGACGAGCCCAGTACCGATGAGGTGCCATCTTGATTGTAAATTTGCTGAAGGCAGGTCAACCAGCTATTTCTTACGTTCTTAGACTCCCACAGTGGCAATATGCTGCAGCAACAAACGTCTGCTTATCATTACGAGGCAGGTACCTGTTCTGTGTCTTGGCTTTGTCACCTGTCAAGCAGGGATTACCAAACTAAGCTGTTTTAAAATAGAATACAATTATGGTCGCAAGTTATTTTCAAAACAAACGGATAATAATCTCATTTAAATGTGTAATAGCCATGACTTTCTTGACAACAAATGCAAGCATGGCTCAAAATTCAGACCACAACCCCAGTATTTTTCTGGAGATGTGCTGGCATGTCAGTTTCAGGAAGGGCTTTGCCGTGAGTGGCTCGCATTACATGCAACGAGATGTTATCAGTTACTTATATTTATTCACACCCAATGTGAATTTTTAAAACTTTCATGGCACACCTAAGTTTCCCAGTCCCTCAAATGCCTCTGTGCTTTCCATATTCAGATTTAATAAAACGTAGATACTGGAAATTAATCATCCTAATTGGATATAATCTTTGAGGAGCAGAGCAAAAAAGAATCATGTCATACTCTGCCTACGATGCTCAATGGATAAACTGTACTCTCCCTGTCCAAATATATAGGCATACATGTATTAAACAAAATATATCTGCCCATTATACAGGTTAGTAAAGTAGGAGTCAAAGGATATTTATTAAGCTTCACATAAACAGTGCATGACAGAGCTAGATTTCCAGTCCAGGCCTGTCTGAATCCAATACATAGCATGTGTTACACACGATGTTTGACATTGCCTCTATTATTATTAGGGGAATCTTAAATTCTTTCATGTAAACAAATGTCTTCTAAGACCAAGCATATTGCTTTTATTTAAAAACAAAACAAAAAGCCCAGCTTATACTTCCTGTCTGAAACTTTATTTTTAATTTCGATTCCTTCTCATCATTAGGGATTTTGTATATGTTATCTTTAAAAGGATGTAGAAGAAACCTTTTGCCCAATGCCTCCTTCTTATTAGTAGGACACTGTTATCTGGACACATGATCACCCCAAATGAAGACTACATATCTCAGCTTCCCTCGTATCTGAGTGTGGCCATGTCATTAATTTCCAGACAGAGAAATGTAAATAAGACTGTGTATGACTTGCTGGGAGTATCCAAAGGGAAGAATGTGCTTCTCATTCTTTTCCTTCCTCCTGTTGGTGGGAATATATACATGGTTGATATCAAGGCAGTCACTGTGGGCCATGAAGTAGAAACCACATACTAAGGATGACCAAAAGGCCAGGAGATAGATGAAACTATCATCCCATTCCTAGATTGCCTATGTTTACAAAAACTATTATTTTTTAAACCAGGGACAGGCAAACTACAGCCCACCCTTCCAAATCCTGCCCATCTTCTGTTTTTAGTGAATAAAGTTTCACTGGATTCATTACAGTAATATTGTTCATTTAGGTATCATTTATGACTGATACCAGGCTATAATGCAGTATTGAGTAGGGGCCAACTGACCTGAAAAACCTAAATTATTTATTTTCTGGCCCTTTACAGAAGTTTGTTGACCCCTGATTTAAACTATTTTCCACTTAGAATTTCTGTCACTCCAAGCTGATACTATTCAAATGAATAAAGAGGCCTGTGATATCTGTCATGCTAAAAATAATTTTGGAAAATTTTCCAGATGACTATGGACTACCATAAAAGTTTTATGTATTTATTTTTGGTAGGTCTTATTGAGATACAATTGAAGTACTATAACCCAAGCGTGTGTAAGGAGTACAATTTGATCAGTTTTGATATAGGTATATTCCTGTGAAGTTATCACCCCAGATAATGAAGAAATCCACCACTACCAAAAGTTTCTCATCACTCTTTGTCCATCCCCAGACAGCCATGAAACTTCTTATTTGTGTGTTCTAGAATATTTTTTATAAATCATATATGTTATGGATTTATAAATTCAAACTGTATGTACTCTTTTTTTTTTGCATGACTTCACATAGCATAATAATTGGGATTTATCCTTGTTCTTGTATGTTTCATACTTCATTCTTTTTTTTTTTTTTACTTAATAATATTTTATTGTATCAATATATCATGATGTGATTATACACTCACCAGTTTATGGGTGTTAAGTTGAGGTATGGTGTAAAGTGTCAATTTCATTTTCTGATTGTTTATTGCCAGTAGATAGGAATACAGTCGAGTTTTACACATTTATCTTTCATAACGGCTTGATTTAATTTATTAGTCCTAGTTTTATACATAAAGAGCATACCATTGGTGGGAAAAGACAGTTTGAATTCTTTTTCAGTATGGATGTCTTCATATTTTTTTTCTTTTCTGCTCATTGCATGTCTAGAAATTAGTACAATGTTGAATAGAAGTTTCAAGAGTGAACATCTTGCCTGTTTCATGATTTTAAGAATGTTTTTGGTCTCTCATCATAAAGTCTGACGGTATCTATAGGTTTTTGGTAGATGTCCTTTATCTGGTCCTGTCAATTTCTGATTTGTGGAGAGTTTTTAATTACGACTATGTGGTGGGTTTTGCCACATGCCTTTTCTCAGTATCTATTCAGGTGATTGTGTGCTTTTTGTTCTTTGTTAATATGTTATATTGCATTAGTTGATTGGTTAATTATATTAATTAATTGATAAATTGCTATGTTGTATTACATTAAACCAACACTGCATTTCTGGGATAAATTCCATTAGTCATGGTATATAACCCTTTTTATATGTTGCAGGATTCAGTTTGTTAATATTTTGCTAGGGATTTTTGAGTATATGTTCATGAGGAATGTTGGTCTATAGTTTTCTTGTGACATATTTGTTAGGCTTCGGTAAGGTGATACTAGTTCATATAATGAGATAGAAGACTCCTGTCCTCTGTTTTCCAGTAGAGTTTGTGAGGATTTGTATTCATTCTTCTTTTAAGTATTTGATAGAATTTTCCAGTGAGGATACTTGTTTCTGGGCTTTTCAATGTTGGGAGATTACATATTTCTTGACTCAATTTTGGTAATTTTTGTCTTTCTTGGGATTTTCCCGTTCCATTTATGATCTAATTTACTGGCAAAAAAGTTGTTCAAAATATTCCACAGCCATACTTTTCATTTCTTTACAAAAAAATTTAGGAAATTTGTGTCTTTCCTTTTTTGTCTTAGTCTAGCTAAAAATTTTCAATTATGTCAATCTTTTTTAAAAGAACTAACTTTTAGTTTCATTTTTCCTAGTTTTGTGTTTTCTATTTTATCGACTTCTGTATAATTTTTTTCTGTTCATTTTATTAATTTTTAAAATTTACCGTGCTTAATATTTTAAGTTGGAAATTAGAATATTGATTTTAAGTTCTTTCTCTTCACATATTAGTGTTTGGACACTAGAAAAATCCCTCTAAACATTGTTTTAGCTTCATTCTATAAATGTTGATATTCTTCCATTCATTTAGAATAAGTATTTTTTTTTAATTTCTGTATTGATTTTGAGACAAGGGTTATTTAGTAGAACATATTATTTGATCTCCAAATATTTGAGGATTTCCCAAATGTCTTTCTGTTGTTGAGTTCTAATTTAATTCTTTTGGGATCAAAGAGCATACTTTGTATTATTTAAATCCCTTTAAATTTACTGATGCTTTTTTCATGGCCTAGCATACAGTCTATCCTCGATAATGTTTCATGTGGCCTTAAAAAAAAGCACATTGTGTTGTGATCAGATGGAACATAGCATACATGTCAGTGAAGTGAAAATATTGGTAGTGTGGTTCAAGTCTTTCATACCATTAGAGATTTCTTTCTATTTTTGACAGCGAAGTATTGAAATTTTATTGTTGAATTGTCTATTTTCCCATTCAGTTCTATCAGATTTTTATTCATGTGTTATAGGGCTGTATTGTTAGATGCATATACGTTTATATTTATCATATCTGCCAGATATATTGACCTCTAGTATTTCTTGTCATAAAGTCCTTATTGCCTAATATTCATATAGCTTATTTCATGTCTCTCATGGTTACTTTTTGCATGGTTTATCTTTTTCTATCCTTTTAAGTCTACCTGTTTGTGTTTTTTAATCTAAAATGTGTTTCTTGTAGACAGCATATAGTTGAACCTTGCTTTTTAATCAGTTTGGCAATCATTGTTTTTTCATTGTGGGATTAGTCCTTTTATATGTAGTATATTTATTTTTGTGATTGAATTTACATCTGTCATATTACTATTTGGTTTTAATATGTCTCATTTCTTTTTTGTTATTCTTGTTCTCCTCTCCTGCCATGTTATCATATATATATGATATATGTGTACATATATACACATATACACACATATATATATTTGATATAATGGTATAATTTAATATATAGTACAATATATGTGATGTTATATATGTATACTTGGTGTTCTTTATGTGTATATTGGTATTTTATATATATACATACAATATTACATATATTTGGTTATTTATATATGTATGAAAGATAAGATCATAGGAAAAAAGAAACAGTAACAAAAAAGACATGAATAATAATATGTCGATAGTAATATGGCAGATACATATTTTCTATCTATCACCTTTTTAATTTCTCTATTGATTTATGTACATATTTTTAGTTATACTTCATGGATCGCACAGTCATTATCACAAACCACTTACAATTGTAAGATACAGAAATTTTGTTACAATATATCTTCATTTCCTTCTCCCTTGCTTTTACTGTTACTGTCATATACCTTATAAATCCAACGATAGTGGGCTGTAATGTTGCTTTATGCAATTTTGTGCCATTTGCAAAAGTGAAATGAAAACAGAAAAAAATATATACAATCTTATATTTCTACCCACGTATTTATCATTTAAGGTGCTCTTAATTTCTTTCTGTGCATTTGAGAACTAACTGATGTCTGACGTCATTACTTTTAACCTTTAAGACTACCTTTTGTATTTTTTGTAAAATAGGGCTTTGTTTATCTGATTTATTTTAGATTACTAAGGCAGATCTTTTATAGTATAATTAGAAATAACTAATAAGTTTTAATTATCGTTCAGAAATTATGATGTGTTCTATTTTTATTAAAATATTTTCTAATTTTTCTTGTGATTTCATCCTTGACCCATTAATCATTTGGAAGTGTACTGTTTAACTTCCAGATATTTGGGTTTTCTTATATATATATTTTTGGATTGATTTCAAATTTAATCCTTTCGTGATCAGAGAATATACTCTGTATAATTTATTCCATTTACATTTAATAAGAACTGTTTTATTTTCCCAATTTGTGATTTATTATAGTGACTGTACCATGTGTACTTGAAAAGAAGGCATATGGTACAGCTGTTGGATACAATGATCTGAAATGTCACTTAGAACAAGGTACTTGATAGTAGTTTTTAGATATTCTATTTTCTTCTGATTTTGTCTGATCTATTATTTAGTGAGAAGGAACAATTGTTAAAATCTACTATAGTTGCAAAATTATCCATGTTCCTCTGTCATTTTTTTTACTTTTTGTAATTTGAGGCTATATTAAGTACATGTATTTTGATAATTTTTGTCTTCCTCATAACCTGTCCCTTTTATCATATCAAAATATCTCTTTTTATGTCATTGAAATATTTCTTTTTATTTCTGGTAGTATTCTTTTTCTTGACTTGATTTTATCTGTTGTGAAAATAGCTACTCCAGCCTTTTAACCCTTCTGTTATCATGATATATATTTTTCCACTCACTTATATTCATTATGCCATTTTTATGTTTAAAATTTGTTTCTTGGGGCACCTGGGTGGCTCAGTGGGTTAAGCGACTGCCTTTGGTTCAGGTCATGATCCCAGAGTCCCAGGATCAAGTCCTGCATTGGGCTTCCCACTCAGCAGGTAGTCTGCTTCTCCTTCTGACCCTCTCCCTATCCCCTCTTGTGCTCTCTCTCTCGCTCTCTCTCTCAAATAAATAAAATCCTTAAAAAATAATACATAAATAAATAATAAATAAATAAATAAAATGTGTTTTTTGTAGGCAGCATATAGTGAGATCTTGCTTTTTAATCTACTCTGGCAATTTTTTTCTGCGTTTTTTTTTTTAATTAGAGTAGATAAACCATTAACATTTAGTAAATCATTGATATGGTTGGATTTATATCCATGATTCTATTATTTTTCTTTCTTATGCTGTTATTTTATTCCTCCTTTTCTTTCTTCTTTTAAATTATTTGAAGATTTAGAAAACATTTTATTTTATTTTATTTTATTTTATTTATTTTATTTTATTTTACTGATTGGACATTTGTATCTCTTTATATTACTTTTAGTGATTTCTGTAGAGAGTTCAATATGCATTCTTAATCTTTTATGTTTAATATTGTATCACTTTATGTAAAATGGAAATCTTGGCAACTATATCAATTCCTTTCCCCACCACACTGATCTTCATCTTATAGTTGTCATATAAATTACTTCTGCATACATCGATTGTCTGATCTAACAACATAATAATTTTTGCTTTGAGTGTGAGTGTGTGTGTGTGTGTGTGCGTGTGGTTCTTTAGGAGGATAAAGTTAATCTTTTTTAAAGAAGATTTATTTATTTATTTGACACAGACAAAGAGAAAGCAGAGGGTAGGGGCAGAGGGAGAGGGAGAGAGGGTCTTAAGCAGACTCCACACTGAGCCTGAGCATGGAGTCCAACATAGGGCTCCATGAGATCACAACCTGAGCCCAAAACCAAGAGTCAGATGCTTAACCACCTGTGCCACACAGGTGCCCCAAGTTAATCTTTTATATTTACCCTAATATCAATCATTTCTGTTGCTTTTCTTTTATTCCAAAATATCCAA
Source organism: Ursus americanus (assembly GCF_024610735.1). NCBI lineage: Eukaryota > Metazoa > Chordata > Mammalia > Carnivora > Ursidae > Ursus > Ursus americanus. The sequence continues at coordinate 13,585,231 of NC_142154.1, forward strand.
ATTTCTTTCCGTATCCTTTCTCTTTAGCTTGAAGAAATTCCTTTAGCATTTGTTGTAAAGCAGGTCTGGGGGTATAAAACTCCTTAGTTTCCCTTTATTTTAAAATTTCTTTATTTCACCTTCAATTCTGAAGAAAATTTTTACTAGAAATAGAAATCAGAGTTGACAGTTTTTTCTTTCAGTTCTTTAAAAAGGTTTAAAGAGAAATCCACTACTATTCAATTTGTTCTTCCACTGTATGTAATGTCTTCTTTCCGGCTACTTTCAAGACTTTCTTCATTTTTGGTTGCGAGCAGATATAATATATCCAAGCATAATTTTCTTTGATTTTATCCAGGCAGGAATTTGCCATTCTTCCAACTGTAAATATTTGTCTTCCACAAAATTTAAGATGTTTCCAACAATTATTGCTTCAAATATTTTTTCAGCCTCCAACATGCCCTCTCCTCTGAACTTCAAATACAAATATGATCGACCTCTGATACTGTTTAACAAACTCATGAGTTTCTATTTTCTTTTTCTTTCTTTTCTCCATTTTTATGTGAATTCCTATTGATATATCTTCAATTTCATTTATTCTTTCTTCTGTTATCACTATTCTATTAATGGGCCCACCTAGTAATTCTTAATTTTATATTGAATTTTTCAGTTCTAAAATTCACATTTAGTTCTTTGTAGAGTTTCTATTTCTGTTGACCATTTCTCATCTTATTATTCATTTAAAGTGTGGCTTTCTTTACATATAAATAGTAAGAGCTGCTTTAAAGTAGCTGTCTGATATTTCCAACATTTAGATCAATCTCAAGCTTGACATTTATTTATTTTCGCCTTTGAGATTTTGTCACATCTTACTACATCTTTTTTTCATTGTTACTATTGTTATTTCTTTTGTTTTTATATCAATTAATTTGGGATTGTACCCTGGATATTGTGAAGGTTAAATTGTTGGATGCTGGATTTTGTTAAAGTCCTCTGAAGAATATTTATATTTTGCTTTTAGCAAGCAATCAATCTACTTAGATTTCAGCTGTATGTTATGTCTTCTCTTCTATGGAAAGTGGTTGAATTAGTTCTCTAAGTCTTTGTTCTGCTGATCTGAGTCTGACTGATGCAGGACCAGCCCAGGGGTTAGACAGATACTTGTGCTTCAAGTATCCTGTGCTTCAAAGTGGTTCAAATCAGTTCTATGACCCTTCACCATTTTTTGTTTGTATTTATTCCACATGTGTACTCCTTAGGGACAGTGCTGAAAGACATGTGTGTCATTCAAATCTCTTTTTGTTTATCTAAGTCTTAGCTAAACTAGTGGGGTCTGTCCCACACACATGTAGTTCAAGGCTTAGGCTAAGACTTATATGTTCTTATACATAGAATTAGAAGATTTGTCCATGGGGCATCATACTGAAGATATTTAGTAAGCAGTAGATAGAATCACTAACATAAAACAGGTGCTCCATACATACGATGAACAAATTAAATTAAAATTAACCTGTAACAGGAAAGTGCTATGGGACTATCTTGGACTCTAAACATAAACTATTATATATTTTATTTCCCCTCTGCTTTATGTAGTGATGAAACATTTGATTAACTACTGGGATTATTGACATTTCACTTCCCACCAACACCATCAGTTATAGTTTAGGATTTAAATATTACAAATGGAATCCACAGACTGGTGAAGACTTGGCCATTTCTGTTCTACCCTGGTGCCTCTTTTTCTCAACTTTAAGACTTTGAGGATTTCATGGATTAAAAGATATATAAATTACTCTGTGTTTGTACTAAATACTAATATGATACCTTTTGACTGATTCAAATATTACATTGACAACAGCCTGATAAAGGGATCTAGTTACAAAAGCTGCATCTGCCCACCACAGAATGTAAGGTAGCATCTAATAATTGTTAATAATATCTAGAGGCAAAAAACAGGTTTGCTAAATGGAAGGGGCAGGAAGAAAGGACTAATATTTACTGAGCCATTTGAAGTGCCAGCTTATTCATATCTCCTATCATACTCAAGCTTCATATAATCCCTTCGGGTAGATATTATTAGATCTACTTTGAAAGTCAAGCAATTGAGACTGGGAAAATGGACACTAGCCCAAGATGACAAAGCTGGTAATCAGCAGCGTCTAAGCTCAGACTCATACTAGATGACCTTCAAAGCATGTGTTTGAAGATATTTGAAGATAGCCTTCTCCTGTTGTTGTTAGTCTAAAACATTGACCATGTCAATAAATAACTTGGAAATTTTCAAATCATTTAGAGATCCCAACTATTTAAGCTCCCATAAAAATCTGAGGGTAAAGTAGGATTTTAAGATTACAAGATATTGAAATAATGCCTCTAATCACTATTTATGATTAATCAGCCTCTTAGCTATTTGGGCTAGAGGAAACATGTTCTCACAATCAAGTTTGTCCAAACTTGTCAGGATGGAGGCTGTTTTCTTTTTTGTTTTTTGTTTTGTCTTGTTTTTTTGTTGTTGTTGTTTGTTTTAGATCCTACTAAAAATATCAAGCCAGATGACCGTGTTTAAAGCCTAATATTAAGGCCCAACATTCTGTACTGCCTTGACACCTGGGAAACCTGGGAGAGACTTGAATGGCCTAACCATATGTTCTCCTCCTCATTCAGCTCCCAAGATTAAGGTCCCCTGGCCAAATAATCCTCCTTGTCAAAAGGACCAGGCATAGTTCCTACTTACCTCTGAGTATCTCTGAGTAGTTCCCTGCCAGCTTGTGGAATTATTCAAACAAGGCAATCATATCCTCCTATGGGAACTGGGGGTCACCTCACCCTCTTGATACTACAAAGAGTTCCTCCTAAGGACCTGCTTTTTCACTCTGTCCTGAGCACAACCCCATGTGGTCCTGTGTGGCAGGCGGCATCCTCTTCCACGAGGCTGTGAGTATGTGTTTCTAATGAAATACTGTCATCTCAGCTGCCTGGTGTCAAGTATCTTACGTTGGTCATTCTCATAAGCTTAGGGGGAGTCCCTCCTCACTAATGAAGTATAAAGAAAGTGATTGAGACTTCAGTATCAAAGAATAATCCTTGTTAAGTAAGGATTTTGATTTGTAATTCTGTTGACCCAGGATCCATTCAGGGCATCAGAGAAACCCTGAAACTTGTTAACACCAAAAGTGGTCCCTTATTTCAGTAGTGTCCTGAATAAGAAATCAGAGGAAGAGGGATGAAGGACTTCAAGAAGCCCTACCTTGTTTCATTACATCTACATTATGGGTGTAAAAGGAGAGATACAAACCTGGACTCTGGAGTGTTACCTTGTGGGATAATATAGCTTAGTGGCTAATGGTGCAAACTCAGGAACTGGATTAATCAGGTTCAAATTTTAGCCCCACAGTTACAGACTTTGTGGTGTTGGGCAAGTTAATTAACCTCTGTGACTCATCTTCCTCAACTGTATAATACAGAAATATTTATACCCGTTGACATTATAGTAAATGTTGTGAAGGTCATATGAGTTTAAATAGATAAAGTACCTATCACAACACTTGCTTTTTGTAAGTGTTGTCTTATTAGTTATGTTAGTATTACCATCAGTAATAGTCTTAGAATTAAATTGTTAGCTTACTGTTATGTTGAACTATATGAAATTAACAATTTTTAGGTCAGAAAGAGGTAAAATACAGGCAATTTCTTTTTTTAATTGCGATATAATTGACATATAACATGATACTAGCTTCAAGCATACAACATAATGATTCAATAATTGTAATTATGAGGTATATACAGTAAGTCTAGTTAAAATCCATCTCCATGCATCATCACAAATTTTTTTGTTGTGATGAGAACTTTTAAGATTACTCTCTTAGCAACTTTCAAATATACATAGAGTTTTATTAACTATAGACTTTATGCTGGGCATTACATCCTTTTGACTTATTTATTTTATGACTGGAAGTTTGTACCTTTTGACCCCCTTCACCCATTTCACCCACTCCCCGCCCCTTGCCTCTGACAACCACCAATCTCGTTTCAGTATTGATGAATTCAGGTTTTGTCTGCTCTTGGATCCCATGTATTAGTTAGATCATATGGTATTTGTCTTTTTCCGTCCGACTTATTTCACTCAGCATAATACCCTCAAGGTCCGATGTTATCGATATAAGAAGATATCTTTCTTTTTTGTGGCAGAGTAATATGCCACTATATACACATCAACCACATTTTCTTTTTCCATCCATTCACTGATGGACACTTAGGTTGTTTCTGTATCTTGGCTATTGTAAATAATGCTGCAATGAGTTTAAGGGTACATACATGTTTTTGAGTTAGTATTTTCATTTTCTTTGGGTAAATACCCAAAAAATAAAATTGTTGGATGATATGGTAATTCCATTAATTTTTTGGGAAACCTCCATACTGTTTTCCATAGTGGCTGGAACAATTCACACTGCTACCAATAGTGCACTAGGGTTCCCTCTTCTCCCACCCTTGTTAATACTTGTTATTCCTTATTTTATTCGGTAACAGTTATACTGACGGTGTGAGGTTATACCTCATTGTGGTTTTGATTTACATTTCCCTGATGATTAGTGATGTTGAGCACATTTTCATGTACCTGTTGACCATTTGTATGGATTCTTTAAAAAAAAAATCTATTCAGGTCCTCTGTTTTAATTGAGTTTATAAGCAATTTCTTACATTTTTCATGTACCTGTTGACCATTTGTATGGATCTTTAAAAAAAAAATCTATTCAGGTCCTCTGTTTTAATTGAGTTTATAAGCAATTTCTTACAGTCAACTTAATTCATTTTCATACTCATATTCATAACTGAGAAGATGATTTCCGAAACTCCAGGTTATTACTGATTTCTGACTTTGGAGGAGTGTATTATAATAAATATAAAGAGTTTCCTCCTAATCACTGATATTCACCTTACATGATTGGGTCAGTGATTAGCTCTGCCTAATAGCACAGAAACAACAATTGCAGAGTACGTAAAAAGAAAGAAGGGACATTAATACATAAGGGAATCCTTTTTATTTTCATAAGAATAAAGTTCCACAGCTACCTCTATAGTCACGTTCTTACAACTTCTGTTCCTCATATTTTTGCAGGAAGTTTTTATTAAGTAGGCTCTTGTATTCTTAGTTTTGTTACCATTTCTGTGACGTTGGAATTATTTGTTTAATACTTTCACATTTTCATTAACCTGGGTGCAATGGGCATTTTTTAAGCTTTTGGCCATAGTAGATTCTCTACTGAAAGATATTACTGTAAGAAAAAGCTTCATGTGGTATATTTCCAATTAGATAGAAACAATACAACTATATGCAGTGGTCGTGGATTAGCCTGACTCCAGCTAGGTGTGGAGAATGTGGGCAGGAGGAATGAAGCTATAAGAAATTCAACTAATGGACAATTCATCCGAACAATTTTTTTAAATAAGACTGAGTATGTTTAAAGTGGCAAAATCTAATTGAAACAAACTTAGGCAGGAAAAACAATTCATTGGTGCACTAACGGATGTCCAAGAGAACAGCTAGCTAGATGGTCAGTCAGAAGCATGGACTCAACACATACTGTCAGGAATCTTCCTTTGCATCTACCTGTAGGCTCTCATCTCACTTGAAATGAAGGTTTCTTTCATAGAGTTAGTAAGATAGCCATTGGCCACCATTGGTCATCTTTGGCTCACCTCTTCTTAGCTAGAATCCCAACATAGAGAGGTATTATTTCCTCTCATAAGCATGAATCAATCTCACAGAAGATTCTGTTCATCCAGCTTAAGTAGTATGCGCATTTCTGAACAAATCTTTGGATCTAAGGAGATGGAGTTTTATTATTGGCCCAACTTGGGTCACAAGCCAATAACTGCGGTCAGAGAATATGGTCAGAGGTTGTGGAACATCACGAGTCTCTCAGGGTCTCCCAGGATCATATTAGGTAGAGAGGAGTGATTAACCTAAGAAGAGATGCTGACAGAATAGAAATAATATGTCCACCAATTGTCTTCTGACAAAGAATATCTTTTGTGGAGAGATTATATAGTTCTTCCAGAAAACATTTATCAAATTATCTTGACATCACTACATATAACATGTTTCTGGGATTGGTTCCCTTAAAATCACCAGGAAGAAGCTGTGCTTCATTATCTGGAACAGAATCTAATATTGGAAAATCTGTAAAAATAGTACAAATGAAGCTATAAACTTACTCTATTAGAAGCTCTGATTTTTTATGGAAATCCCCCATGAACTTCTACTAAAAAGCCATTTGTTATTATAGAACCATTTCAAGGGAAGGTTCTTACCAAAGAGCTCCTCAGAATGGCTCCGAGCACTCCAGTTCTTTCTCCAATTCTGCTGCACCAACTATAATCCTAAATCACAGACAAGATTGTGAAATGCTATTAATTTGTACACATATAGACATTTATTTCTGATAAAAGAAAGAGGGGGCATCTGGGTGGCTTAGTTGGTTAAGCATCCAAGTCCTGGTTTCTGCTCTGGTCATGATCTCAGGATCATGGGATTGAGCCCCACATCGGGCTCTGCACTCAGCATGAAGTCTGCTTGTCCCTCTCCCTCTGCTCCTCTCTCTCTAAAATAATAAATAAATAAAATCTTTGTAAGAATGAGGTCAGAGATTTTTATTCATATTGTTATCCTGAGCTAGTTACCAGACCACTATGAATGTTCTAAAGTCTATGGTTGACAGCTCCTTTCTAATAAATGCTGAATAGCTAAGATTGATTTGAGTTGACATCTGAAGTCTGACTTTGAACTTTTGCACTTGTACTTATAGGAAAATGTATGAACCAAGAAAAGAGTGTTCTGGACAGTACTCTATTGACACTCACACTTTTCTCAAATTTTTTTATCTGTCAAAGTTCAAGCTCTGGATCTGACTGACCCTGGTCCCTGCTGTTACAACTAAGGAGAACAAACCCATGATAATGAGTTATGCAATTATGACATCATCAGATTAATTAATTAGTTCTGGAGATGCTCCCTTCGCAGTGAAATACGTCAACATAACTATAGAAAAGGCTTACTTCTGGTGTCACTTCAGTTTGCTATGGGAAGGAAGAGAGAACATCAAATAATATGGTAAAAGGCCTGAAAGAGGAGCCAGTGTGTGGCACATTTATGGGAAAATAGATAACTTTGGAGGTGAAAATGTTAGGATGTGAGGGGCAAGTGGTAGGAAATAATCCTATAGTCCAGCATTAATTAAGCTTCTTAAATTTACAAGCTCATTTTACAGTAGCATAATCTTATAAACTCTCAGGAATATTTTTTCAATCTTTTCATCATTTTGCATGTGATATTATAAAATGTATTTCTACGTAAAGTAAGCATCTCACTTTGGATGAGGACATTTTTGAAATTTACAGTAAACTTTTTTGACATAATCTCTAATCATATTCACAATATAAGTTTAGTAACTACAAAGCATGATGGGTATCTAAGATCAGGTTCTTGGAAAGAAAAACAGATTTTATATAGAAAGATGATTGAGAAGTGCCCTCAGCATCAACTCTTGTGAAGGATGGAAGGAAGTAAGATTGTGCAGAGGGAGAAATGCAATTTAGAAGGCATCAACCCAATCCCAAGATCCCTTGGAGAGTTTTGGAGATAGATCATCACCAGGAAATTGCCTGCCTTGAGGCAAAAAGGCTAAACCTTTCGCCTCTATATTACCAGTCATTGGATCTGTGCTTCCACTCTGGGAAAAAGTACAAATTTGGGCTGGGTAGTTCTCTTTAGCTGAGGGCAATTCCTAAAAATGGAATCAACTGAGAACTGTTACTCACCAATATTTCTAGCAGGTAGGGGAATGAGTGTCTTAGTTCTGAAGGATGAATATATGTGGTCCATCATAACATCTACTACAGGGGTTAAGAACATGGTTCTGGAGACAAACTATGTAGTTTTATCCACTGCCTCCATATTGTATTATGCATGAATTTGGGTAAGTTAGGGAAGAACTCAGATCACCATGGTATTAGAGGTCCTATGCAATGAAATAAGACGAAGACAAAGAAGAAGAAGAAGAAGAAGAAGAAGAAGAAGAAGAGAGGAGAGAAGTAAAGGCATGCTGATTAGAAAAACGGTTAAAGTATCATTGTTTTGTTTGTTTCAAGTTTTATTTAAATTCTAGTTAACATATAGTGTAATATTGGTTTCAGGAGTACAATTCAGTGATTCATTACTAACATGTAACACCCAGTGCTCATCACAACAAGTGCCTCCTTAATACCCATCACCCATTTAGCCCATCCCCCACCCACCTCCCTTCATCAACCCTCAGTTTGTTCTCTATAGTTAAGAGTTTCTTACAGTTTGCTTTTGTCTCTCTCTCTCTTTTCTTCCTTCCCCTATATTCATCTGTTTTGTTTCTTAAATTTTACATTATGAATGAAACCATATGGTCTTTGTCTTTCTCTGATGCATTTATTTCACTTAGCCTAATACACTCTAGTTCCATCCATGTTGTTGCAAATGGCAAGATATCAGTCTTTTTGATGACTAATATTCCATTATATATACAAATAAATGTATGCCATATCTTCTTTATCCATTCATCAGTCAATGGACATTTGGGCTCTTTCTATAATTTGGCTTTTGTTGATAATGCAGCTTTATTTTTCAATACTATAAAATCTACCAGAAAAACTTACAATTTAACTTATACGTGAACTTTAAAAAGTTGTAACCTTGTAAAATACAAGGTTAATATTATGAATATTAAAAATCAGTTATATTTCTATATACTAACTTTAAACAACTGGAAAACATTAGAAAAAATTCAATTTATAATCACATAAAAATATGAACATTAAATGCCTTAGGAATAATTCTAACAAAAAATAAGCAAGACGTCCGTACTGAAAACTATAGAGGGGCGCCTGGGTAGCACAGTCGTTAAGTGTCTGCCTTCGGCTCAGGGCGTGATCCCGTTGTTCTGGGATCAAGCCCCGCATCAGGCTCCTCCGCTGGGAGCCTGCTTCTTCCTCTCCCACTCCCCCTGCTTGTGTTCCCTCTCTTGCTGTCTGTCTCTCTGTCAAATAAATAAATAAAATCTTTAAAAAAAAATGAAAACTATAGAACAACATCAAGAGAACCTGAAAAAGACACAAATAAATGGAGAGATGTATCATGCCAGTTCTCCCTAAATTGATACAAATATTGAATATAATCACTACCAAAAAGATTTTTTGACAAAATAAGCAAACTGGATTCTAAAATGGATATGGTAAGACAAAACAAATTTTAAAAAGAAAAAAATTGGACAACTGTCCCAATCTGATTTCAAGACTCTCTAGAAAAATCTGGGTATATGCATGATTTATTTTTCAGTCTATAGTACACACACACACACACACACTTCAAAATGAATCATAGACCTAAATATGAAACTCAGACACAAACAGATTCTAATATAAAACAGGAAAATGGGGTGCCTGGGTGACTCAATTGATTAAGCATCCAACTCTTGATTTCAGCTCATGTCATGATCTCAGGGTCACGAGACAGAGCCCCATAGAGCCTGCTTAAGATTTTTTCTCTCTCCATGTCCCCCGTCCCTACACCCCTGCTTGCATGAGTGATCTCTCTATTTCTCTAAAATAAGCAAATAAATAAAATATTAAAACAGGAAAGTATCTTCATGATTTTGACAAAGATTTCTTGGACATGCTACAAAAAATACAACCAAAATGAAAAAATAAGTTAACAAAGTGGACTTCATCATTTTAAAAAATTTAATTTTGGGGGCACCTGGGTGGTGCAGTCAGTTAAGCATCCAACTCTTGGTTTTGGCTCAGGTCGTGATCTCAGGGCTGTAAAAATGAGCCCATGTCGGGCTCAGCACTCAGCACAGAGTCTGCTTAAGACTCTCTCTCCCTCTCCCTCTGCCCCTCCCCCACCCCACACTCTCTCTCTTTCTTCCACTTTTGTGCTTCCTCAAATAAATAAGTAAATCTAAAAAATTAATTTAATTTTCAAAAGACCATGAGGAAGTAAATAGACAGGACATACACTGGTAAACATATTCTCATCGCATGTATCTGACAAAGGTCTTATATCCAGAATATGGAAAAAATTCCTCCAAATCTACAATAACACAAAGCAATCAATAAAAATGGGTGAAGTGCTTGAACAGATACTTCACATAAAAAGATATTACCAGATACTCAGCATCATTAGTCACAAATGCAAATTAAACCCACAATGACAACACTAAATTGTGTCAAGGGTATGAAACAATTGTGACTTTCATACATTGCAGGAGGAACTTAAAAATGATAATAGCATTTGGGGAACAGTTTGATAGCTTTTAATACATGTACCCAAACACCCAGCAAGTCTAGTTCTATACAGTTACTCAAGAAAATTGAAAATATCTTTCTAAATTGTCAAAAAGAATTTTCATAGCAACCTTATCCATTATAGCCTAAAACGGGAAACAACCCTATGTCCAATAAGTGGGTAATGGTTGAAGTACTTGTGGTATATCCATACAAAGAGCTAATACTCACTGTAGAAAGGAACGATCTAGAGTACACAGAACAACATAGATGAGTCTTCAAAATGTCATGTTAAGCAAAGCATATATATTTTCACTTACACGAATTGTCAGAATAGGCAAAAGTAATCCCATGGTAATTAAAACACTCATTTATGGAACATAAGAAATAGCAGGGAGATCGGTAGGAGAAGGAAGGGAAGAATGAAGGGGGAGGTAAACAGAAGGGGGAATGTACCATGAGAGACTGTGGACTCCAGGAAACAAACTGAGGGCTTCAGAGGGGAGGGGGGTGGGGGATTGGGATAGGCCGGTGATGGGTAGTAAGGAGGGCATGTATTGCATGGTGCACTGGGTGTTATACGCAACTAATGAATCATCGAACTTTACATCAAAAACCAGGGATGTACTGTATGGTGACTAACATAACATAATAAAAAATTATTATTAAAAAAAAAGGAAGTGATTTCTTAGGGTGGTATGGAGAACTGGTTGGAATGGGGCACAAGGGAACTTTCTGAAATGCTGTAATGTTTTAAATTTTGTTTTGAGGGTGACCAAATAGATGCATACAGTTGCCAAAACTCATCAAACTAAACCTATAAAATCTGTGAATTTTGTTTTGTTCTGTATACCTAAATTATATCTCAAATTTTTTTAGAGCCTCAGTTTTGTGTGTGTGTTCTGTTTTGTTTGTAAAATAAATGCTAGCAGGTCCTACCTTAGATAACTGTTGTCTGAAATGTTGAGAATGTTTTCATTTGTTTGCTCGTTTGTTTGTTTAAGTCGGCTCCATGCCCAGCAAGGACCCCAAGGCAGGGCTTGAAATCACGACCCTGAAATCAAGACCCGAGCTGAGATCCAGAGTTGGATGCTTAACCAACTGAGCCACCCACGTGCCCTGATGTCAGAAATTCTGATTTTTGGAATAATATATATGACAAATTTATCACAAAGTATTGTAGATGCTATGGATGGACCCCCGCCCCAAGCCACCATCCCCACACCAGGACTGAAGTACTCATTTCATAACCTGATGGGAGAGCTGACAGCTGACAGTTGAAGATTATCTCCCAGCAAATGCCCTTAGCCGAAGGACACATTCCATTCCCAGGATTATCCTGTATCAATAACTAGTAAGTGCAGAAGCATGTTAAGTCTCTTGCCCCAGCTCAAGACGACTCCTCAGGGCCATCCCAGCTCCAGAGCTTCCTGTTTGGTATTGTCTGAGGCGGTTACTATATTATCATGATTACATCACAGCTCAACTTCCTCCTCTGCTCCATCCTGTTTCCATTATTCCACACAGTTGTTGATCTCAAAACACTTCCAAATAAACTTCCTGCATGCCAATATCCATCTCTCTATCTGTTTCCCGGTGAAGCCAACTTGCAACAGTTGATGCCAAGAGCACTCCGGGAAAACAGGCTCTAAAATGGAATTTGGGAACTGGGTCGACCTCTTTTGTCTGGCATTATAAATCCCATCGCTCTTGGGAGGTGAGTCACTGATAACCTCTGGCACTGATGGTGACCTTCAATGGCTTACCTGCTGAAGGGAATGCATTAGCTGAAACAATATGGCAAGCGTTTGAGAAGTATGAGGCAGATTGTAATTATAAGAACAATGGAATTGGACGGCCATAGCTAGAGGCAATCAAGCCTTTAGAGAAAGACAATGAAATACTGAAGGTGATTAATGAATCGCTAAAGGTCAAAAGTGAAAACCAGAGACCTCTTTGACAAATTAAAAAGAGATTCTCCTGTAGAGTTGGAGGAAAAAAGCACTGAGAACCTGGCCTAAAACTTAATCTTATGAGTAGTGGAGCCCCAAGGAATGTTTAGGGTTGAATTCACAGCTCTGGCAGATCTAGTACAAAAGAAAGGGGGGGGGAGGATTGCTGTGACTAAGATAGAGTGAGACCCTAAGAATTAGGAGAGGGATATCTGAGGTTTCTCATCAAAAACCTTGAATCTCCAGATCCGCTGAACCCTCTGGGCCAATGGCAATAGTCTACTCTTCCTTGTTAAGATCTAGAACTCCCTTCTTTCATGAAGACTATGCAGAGTTTTGTGCCATGCAGAACAACACATGTCCCCTCAGAATCTGCTTTTTAGGGGCTCCTGGGTGGCTCACTCGTTAAGCGTCTGCCTTGGGCTCAGGTCATGATCCCAGCACTCTGGGATCAAGCCCCGCATTGGGTGGCCCGCTGAGTGGGCAGCCTTCTTCTCCCTCTCCCACTCCCCCTGCTTGTGTTTCCTCTCTCGCATCCTCTCTCTCTCTGTCAAATAAATAAATAAAATCTTAAAAAAAAAAAAAGAATCTGCTTTTTATTCATTCCTCACCATTAGGCCACTAACAAGAGATAAACCACAATGATACCTAGCCAGGAAATTGCTGAGCCTGCCAAGAGAGGAAAGGAACTTGCTATAGGACTATAGGACATACTGTCAGAAGCCAGGAGATTATAATCAGATGTAAAAGGGAATCAAAGTGTTCAGAGAATGGGCACGCTAGAGTTGGTGTCCTGTGTAAGACTGGAAACCCCACCAATTGACTATGTTCTACAGGAGAGACTACAGGTCAACCTGTCCATCTAACTGGCAAGGAATGGACTTATGAGAAGGATACCAGAATCGCTGAGTGGTGGCTGAGCAGTGTGGACCAGTATGGATGGGAGGAGACGCTCTTACACAAATGGGCTCAATAATAGGAATGGATGATAGAAGTCAGAAATATTTGAGACTAGGTGGTAGCACTTAATCACCAGAGCATGTTCTTTCTACACAAAGATCATGGTGAGTAACAAGTTTGAACTGTCAGCTAGGGTATCTGACCTGGGGAGAAATAGAGGAAGACCATAGCAACACCACAGCCAAGTGTATATATTAAAAGTTTTCTCAGTCTCTTTACAAATTGAGCCATTTACTTGAGTAACAAAAGAAAACATCCAGACATGATGGGAGCTTTTGGGCACTGTATCTGAGCTGCAACTGATATTCAGAAATCCAAAACATCATCATGGACCCCTCTATTAGTGTGGTTGTGGATGGGAACCAGGTGATAAATGAAGTCCACTGTCACCCACCAGATGATAAAAGAGGCTACCAGCTTCATCAAGGTCCAGAGAAGGAAAGAACTTTGAAGCAGATCCAGGTTTTGGTGCAAGCAGCATGGGCCCTTGAGCCATGAGATCTGGGAGGCAATATGGTATTAGATGCGCCAGTGGTTAGAAAATACGCCAAGAGAACAGTAAGAGGGAAAGAAATCACCTCTGTCCTGCCAGGGTAATTGACACTACTCATTAGGATGGGATAGAGGTTGTATTTACACAGTGGGAGCAGAGAAAAAATAAGTTTAGTCACCATTTGGGTATCTCTTTCTATCCTTGTGCTTAATTTTGATGGCAAATAGTCAAGTGCAGCAGGCATAGCCTGAGAAGAACATGGTGACCAGGGGCAATTCTTTTCACCCCACTACCCAGGCAAGCTACCTAGACCAATAAAGGGGTCATGTTACAAGGAAGGAAATCTAGAACAGATAATTGAAAAAAGAAGTAATAACTATTGATTATATTCTCAAAGGAGCTTCAGTGGTGGGGGCTGAATATAAGAGGATTCTTCTACATTTCCTCAGGAGAGGAGGCCACCATAATTCTGAAGAAGCTGATCCCCAAATTTATGTGAAGCAAGTAAATCTTAGTAGTATAAGGGGTGTACTACTGTAATAAACCCTGTGAGGTGCCAGCCATACCCTCCAGGATTGAAGCACTTATTTTTCCCAGCTCTTGAGAGGGCTGATGACTTACATCTTGTAACTGAAACACTACTCATCTTGACCCAGTAAGTTCCCCAGATGAATGAGTGTTGTTTCATCCAAGCTCATATATCCTTTTCCAGGAGTAACTCACATGAAGTGCCTGGTCTACATAAAAATCTCGGTTCTTTGCTTCAATATGGGGCAACCCTACAGGATGATCCCAGCCCAGCTAAGATCTTTGATATGAATACACAACAGTCTAATTTTTCCTTTCGTCAAATCTTGATTTCTTCACTTCCCCAAAAGTATGGATCCTGAGAGCCTACCCCCAGTAAACTTTCAGCCCACAAATCTCTGCCTCATTGTTCCCTGGGAAATCTGACTTGTTACATAAAATTGCACCCTGAATAAGCTCTAAATTATTAGCTATCATTATATGATTGACCAAACAGGACTAGACTGAGTATAATCAGAAAGTAAGCTTATTGTCTACTCACCCCCTGCTCTGATGACCGGTTCTTCACTTCTTGATGACATATCAGGCCGGTCTATAGGACTTCTAGCCCTCTTTGGTTATAGAATAAACTTACTTCAGGAAGTAAAATATTCATTCTTTTCTGACTCTCTTCACCTTTCCAAGTGGCTTTCCCAGATGATGGGTCTTTCAGAAGGCTTGAGCAATTTTCCTCCCAAGGGGCTCATATTTGATGCTTGTGAAACCCATCATCATAGTCATTTATAAAAGTGGAAGAGTGTCCCTGGCATTGCCTCCAGATTTCAACAGATAATGATAAGACACCATGAAATTCTAAGAAGCAGGCCCTTTGAAGGTTTTTCTCTCATTCAGTCAAAGGTACAAAAATGCCTTTCTCCATTCCCTGAAAGTATGTTCCTTCTTTGTCTCATCAACATCTCCTTTTATGGTTTGGAGGTGGGTTATCAATAATCCTGGCAGAATAAGTTTTGTCACATCTTGTAACAGGAGATCAACTTTTCCCTTTAGACTGGGAGGCTTCTTGGAACATTTTATTTTTCCTAAACCACTGGGGCCATGACCATAAAAAGAAGACAGAAAAATCCCTCTTTAACATCCTATTATAATTATTATTAACAAAAATTTTATGTAGAGGTAAATGTCCACGGTTTCTCAGAACAAATGCCGCTTTGCTATTTACCTGAAAATTAATTATGTGAAAAGTTAACAAATAATTTCTAGGACAACATATGCCACATATTTTTTGTACTGAATGTATAATAAAATGTAGATTGGAAGTGAATTATTTCTTAAAAGATAAGAAGTAGATAAAAACTTCATTCATGGACTAGTTGGCATTTTTGGGTCTTGAACTATCTCTCTGTTTCTCTCATACACCCCTACACACACAGACACACAACTGGTCAAGTTGTTTTATAAATGTCACAATTTGCTTCTAAGCTATAATTTTCAGGATGCTACTGGCAGGTGCTAATCCACATATAAACTATTACGGGTACAGATAGAGTATTTTATTACTGATAAATTAAAAGACAGATATTAATAGGACACAGAATATCTTTCACTGTATTTTTCTTTTCTAAATTTTGGTTTTGATTACTAGATTACAGGAGACATCTTTTGTTTAGGAGGTATTTTGCTATAGTTTATACATATTGTGATTGGATGAATTCAGCTGTACAGGTCTGTTGAAGTTCATTGCCAATTTTCATACTGCTTATTAACTGATATTTTAACATTGTGTTTTAGACTTCCTTTCTTTAGCCAATATAAAGGACTTACTATAGATATAAGTAAATACGTTTAAGAATAAAAACCAATTCAGCTGCCCACTGTGACCACCAAAGCATCCAGGGTGTCCATCTCAGTGATGCAGGTGTGAGTGACAGCACAGGAATGAGGATGTCTGAGACCCACAAATGCCAGACAAGCTTGGCTTTCAAGTCACCATTGGAGGCTCGCAAAGCATTCCAATTCTGAAGAGGGAATACTTTGAAAGTTTAGTTATTGACTTCAAGTAAAAATTAAAGCAAATCCCATTACTGCTTTTAAAGGCAAGAAGTATTGGGGGCCCTGGAATAAGCTACTGGCCGTGGAAGGCTGATAATGAAGGGATTCCCACCGAGATAAGGCACAATCAGATTTGCCACAAAGTGGAGAATGAAAGAGAAGTTGGGGTGAGGGTGGGGTGGATTGGCAGATGGGAGAGGAATTAAAAGATTATTCCAAAAATCTGAGGATTAAGATGATAATGACCTGAACTAGGATACAAAGTTGGGATATGAACAACTGCATAGATTCCAAGCATAATAAGGAAAGGGCACCTGTATCAGTAATTGCTTGCTTATGGGGGATATGAAGGAAGAAGAGGACAAACACAATATGAAAGTCTGGTTTGGGGCACAGATTAGGTACTGGTGTTGCTGAACTTTAGAAGAAAAAAAGAGGAATAAGTTTTTGTAAAGAAAGATGATTTCAGTTCAAGATATTCTCAATTCTGGGTATTTGTGGACAATTTAAGAAGCTATGCCACCTGAAATCATTCCATCCAAAACTCTGGAGAGAAGACTGTGAGTAATAAGATTCAGGGATCTTCGGGTAGAACCCTATGAAGTGTCTCCATATAAGGGACTCACGTATCAACAGCTAGTTACCACTGTCTTAACATAATACTCATAATACTCATCTTTCATATGAATTTAAGGATTGTGACTCAAAGTTAAATCCCATTAGCAAGTAGAATATGTGTTCACTATCTATCCCAAACAACATACAAAAACAATTGGGACAAAAACAAACTCTAATTTCCATGACTTCTACCTTTCCGCATCTTGTGAAATAACAACCATGTAATTAACCTCTTTTAAAATAAAATCCAAATAGCAAATTCTGACTCTTTATTCTAAACTGATTTGGGTTAGTAAAAATTAGCAAAAATGAATTTGGACAAAACTTTGTGGTAGGACCAAACAGCTATGTTCTGTGGCATTTCACATTTTTGCAGCATGCTCAAATACAGACTGATGATATTGCTAAATATAAAATCCTATATTAATTTTCTGTATTTAGGCTACTGCATCATTTCTGCAATCAGTTGAGTAGTGGATAATTTAAAGCACTAAAAAAATACCATTTTTCTTTTGCCGATAAAGCAAAGAAAAACCCACTGATAGAGATTATAGCAGTGTGAAGAACATGACAGGGAGATCAGAACAGAGGAAATAGCATGTTAATGACATTCACTATTCTCCCTGTGTCAAGTCATCAGCATTTTTATTGCCACTATTTCTCAGCATACACTATTAGAATTTATTGAGTCAATCTGTCTCCATCACCTGTGATATAATATATTTTATTCAATAAGATATGGAATAATATTTATCTTTCAACTCCAATGACTGGCTTTCAGGACAATAACTGCTTATCAACCAAGCATTACAAGAGTAGGAGAGGGTGTACATTTTAATATCTGACCCGAGGGTTGTCATTTTAGCATCTCTACATTTGGTATTAAGGAGTGTGCAGACTTCAATCCAAGAAATCACTCAGATTCAGTAGTTATGGCAAATGATGGTATCAAATCACGTTTTAAAGTTCTAGCCTAGTGAAGCGTATTGCAAGAAGTTGAGGAAGGAAAAGACTAGAATCCGAAGTTTACCCTATGAAGCGTATACACTGGATGTCTATACCAGAATGGGAATCAAGCTCATGTCTGAGCTTACTCGCCTCATAAAAAAATATGTGAATGGAAAGTGGGTGCTTTTTTTAAATTGCCTCAAATAGCTGTCATTGAAAAATCAGGGTAAAAGTCAATCTGCAAGGTATGTCCTCAAGTTGTCGGTCTGAATCTGGGTGTGTATAGGGCTGAACATAGCAGCCCTGATTTCCATGGCATTGATGTAGTTGGTATCCCACAGCCGCCATTGGGAAGGAGAATTGCATTTTTGATGCTTCTGTGGTCCTTTGGAGGGAAGCACATGGATTTCATGCAATAGAGTTAACCAAGTTCTCAACTTTCTGCACAGCTTCGCTTCCTGTCGCTCACCTCAGGTAAGTCTCAAAAACAAAGAATCCACTACATTATTCTTCTGTGTGCTTTGATGAACGTTTATTCCATATCTGCTTCCTACCCACTTTCTCCCCAGAAATCTCGCGTCAACGTGGAGACAAAGGGCTGTCACAGCACTGACATGATTGAATTGGTATTTGGTGGTTTCACCCCAGAAACCAAGGGGTCCAGAACTCCTGCTGGTAAAAAGCACTAATTTATCTGCTTTTAGTTTTGCTCCCCAGGAAGTCCCCGCTCCCCGGGCAGAGAGCATAGCACTGCACACAAGCTACTTCCTGTCAGGCAGCTTATTGCTTGATTGTGTCAGCTATTGCTGACCTGCATGAGTGGGTCAGGCAGCAGGTAAAACACAAAGATATCTGCCTTCCAACAGGCGCATGTCTCCTGAACATGTGTGGGTTACTCTTATGCGTGCCCAATGCAGCCATCTTTATTACCCCCTGCTTTTTCTGTTTGTTTTCTAGATGTTAGTCTGAGTTTCACTACAAAAATGATCAGTTGCAGTCAACTTTCTCTGTCCAACCCGCACACCCCTTTATTTATTCTTTTCTGCATATTAGAAGAAAGTGGGGAAAAAAACTGGTATTGGAATCATCCAATTTGAATTCAAATCCCAGTTGAGCAACTTACTAGCTGTTTGATCTTAAGTAAACTCATCTCTCTGAGCTGCAGTTTCTTTGTCGTGAATGTCTGCCTTGAAGGGGCTACGATAAAGATAACTCTGGGAAACAAACTGAGGGCTACAGAGGGGAAGGGGGTGGGGGAATGGGATAGGTTGGTGATGGGGAGTAAGGAGGGCACGTATTGCATGGTGCACTGGGTGTTATACGCAAGTAATGAATCATCGAACTTTACATCAAAAATAAATAAATAAAAATTAAAAATTAAAAAAAAAAGATAAATGAAATGATTAATGTAAAGGGACTGCCCTCAGGTCTGACTCACAGTAGGTGCACCTGCTTCCCTCGGGTGGGGGTGGGGGGGGAAGAAACAATTAAGCTTTCAGGTTATATTACCCTCTCAAAAGAAAACAGAGTGGAGTGTTGCTTGTTGGTTCATTTATTTACTTACTACTGCACAGGAAGGGGAGATGGGAAGGAGGAAGTGTGGTTAGGAGAGATCGTGCATTAACCCCATTGGGAATTGCTCTAAGTGTGTGTTTTGTGTATGCTACTTATATCTTCTTAGAGTCCCCATTTTAAAAGCACGTCCTTTCTTTACTTTGGCACCGCACGAGACGGTAACAATAGGATTAAAAGGAGTGTATCTGGTTTAAGATTTGTCTTGAAGCTTTACGGAAGCCAAAAGGAGGTGTTATATTCCCAGCTTAGCGGGGGAGCACTTGGCACAGGAAATCTCAACCTCAAATCCTTGGCTGTCCTCCATAGATTTGAGGTTGCTTTATTGTGTGTGTACCTTTGTGTGCTGGTGTTGGGGAGGGGGGGGAGTGGAGGAGGCTTAGGAAGGGGGTGTGGCTTAGGGGAAAGTGAATGGAGTGGGGACATCTGATAAAGCCATGTCTGGGTTAGGATCAGATCCTGATTCTTGTACTCTGGCTGACAGCTTTGTGCACAAATGTCATCTACCAGCCTCAGCAGGTCTCACTTTGGGCAAGTTCTTCAGCCGTAAGGCAGTTGATTTATCTGTAGAGGGGGGAAGAAAATAGATCTCAGGGAAGCCAAATGAGGAACCATGTATAAAGCATATGGAACAACGACTGTTCTTTATTTAACATATCTTAGTTTCCTTTTATAACATGGCTTCTTACTTTATGTCCTGAGGGAACTGCATCTGGAAGAATCACAATATGACCTCAGTTCCCCATGCAAAAGGTTGAGCAATACAAGAACCACCTTGGACTGTAGACTTTTCCATAGAGAAGTTTCTTTCCCATTCAGTGAAATGATTTAGACCATATGTCCTGATTGGATGTTCAAACTGTGATTCTGTGCACCCCATATGGTTCTCTTTCTTGTGTATACGAAAATGAGCAATCCAATTCAGTATCAAGACCAAAGTCAGGGGTGCCTGGGTGGCTCAGTTGGTTAAGCGTCCGACTCTTGGCTTCCTCTCAGGTCATGATCTTGCGATCATGAGATGAAGCCCTGCCTTGGGCTCTGTGCTCAGGGCAGAATCTGCTTCAGATTCTCTCTCCCTCTGCTATTCCTTCCCCCTCTGCTCCTCCCCCGCCCCGTCCCATGGACTCCTGCTCTAGCTCTCTCTGTCTCTCAAGTAAATAAGTAAATAAAATCTTTAAAAAAAAAAAACAAAAAGACCAAACTCAGCCCTCAATTGACCACATGTTTTCAATAGAATGGTAGTTTATTGAATATTCATTTAATGACTTATTGAGAGGCTATCGAATGCCAGATATTGTTCCAGATATTGAGATGATAGAAGAAAATAAGATGTTCGAACTTTCTGGACTTCAGTGCTCATATGCCAATGATGGAAACAAACAAACTATCACATATATACATGAAGTGGTGTCTGGTAGTGTGACAAAGTTCTCACGGGGAAAATCACAGGGCAAGAGGATAAAGACTAAAATAGAAAGGGTATGTTATAGGGAGGGTCATAGAAGTCCTCTCCGAAGAGGTAATGTACCTGAGCAGAGAGCTTAGTGAAGTGAAGGAGAAATTTGGGAAAGATTTGGAAGAAGACTATTTCAGAAGGAAAGGGGCCAACCTCATATTTAAAAAGAGTAGCACAAAGACCACTATGTCTGGGGCTGGAGAGAGCAAATGTAGGAGAAGGGGAGATCAGAGAGGTAGGATGCGGGTCATACAGGTAGTCAGAACCAGGGAATAGCCAGTCTCGTAGGCTGGGTTAAATTAGTTTGGATTTGATTCTGAATGTGACATGGAGCCATTGATGGGTTTTGCATCCATCAGTGATGGATTTTGTTATCTAGTTTATATTTTGCCTAAGCTATTCTGGCCACTGTATGTAGAATTTACTGTGAGTGATCAATGATGGACAAACACTACTTTAAGTATTATTTTAATCAATGCAGTGTGATTCCATGGTGAGCATGACAGTAATAGATTGGATTGTATGGCCTACTCCTTACTAATGGGCTGAGTCTAGGTAAGGTCCCAAAGTTTGAGCCTCACTGCTCTCATCCATTAATTGGGAAGATCACCCATCCACAGGGCTGTTCCAAGAACGTAATAAAGGGCATATGTGAAGTGTTTAATGATATAAAGAGGATGTGTAGGGTTTTTAAAAAGATTTTATTTATTTGAGGGAGAGAGAGAGAGAGAGTAAGAGCAGGGGGAGAGGCAGAATCAGAGGGAGAGGCAGACAATATGAAGCAGACTCCACACCCAGCATGGAGCCCAACGTGGGGCTCGATCCTACGTTCCCGAGATCATAACCTGAGCCAAAATCAAGAGCTGCTTAATTGACTGAGCCACCCAGGTGCCTGAACCATGCAGATATTATGATAGATTTCAAGAAGAGGAATGGTTCACATCTATGAAATTGTGGATGGTGAAGAGAAGAGCCAAAAGATCCCTTGTTTCATTTCTCAGGTGTGTGTTATCCATCGCTAGGTCAAAAACATCATCTTAGGGGGCGCCTGGGTGGCACAGCTGTTAAGCATCTGCCTTCAGCTCAGGGCATGATCCCGGCGTTCTGGAATCGAGCCCCACATCAGGCTCCTCCGCTATGAGCCTGCTTCTTCCTCTCCCACTCCCCCTGCTTGTGTTCCCTCTCTCGCTGGCTGTCTCTATCTCTGTCGAATAAATAAATAAAATCTTTTAAGAAAAAAAAAAAAAAAACAAACATCATCTTAGTTTCTCCTAACACAAACTTCAAGTAGCTGTGTGCTGCCGGACTGACATCCACCTGCTAATAGGTATCTGGAAAATCCATTTTCTACTATATTTGTTAATAAATCTTAGTAAAGCATGAATTATAAAGAAATGCAGTGTCTTAGCTAAAAGAAATCAATAATGCTTTTAAACACAAACTCATTAGTATTAAAGATTATTCCCATTTTTCATTATATTGAGAAAGAAAGGAAATGATAATCATATCAATGCATGCCATCCATTGAACTAACATGATGTCAAATGCATTGTCTAAAAAATTAAAATGTTTCATACAAATCAGATATTATTTATTTATTTACTCCCCCTTTGTCCCCCCCACAATCCTTTTACTCCCCCATGCACGATTCTTTCCAAAGAATATTTGAGACAGCTTTAAAAAAATGCATACAATTTACTAAGACAAAAATAGATAAAGAAATCAGAGAGACATATATTACTATTAAAAATAGCATGCCATATAAATGATAAAAGGAACAATTAATATATCATGTTCTTTAATAGCAGTTGCTTTTCATTCTATAATCTAAAGTACTCTATAGATCTCAACCTATTAATAGTCCTGTTATCTTTGCCCAGGTAATTCATTTTGGAGAGGATTAATATTCAATAAGATATCAAGTAATTTGAGATTATCGTAAAAACAATAAATATTCTGGAAAACAGCGTTCCATCTTTTAGGCCATTTTCACAAATCATATGAGAATGATAATAATCATTCTTAACGCAACAAGAAAAGCTCGCTGGAGTATTGTCTGTGCACGCCAACCTTGTTTTACTCACACATATTCACATTTATTCATACATAGGCTCATGCTTCGGTTTCACCGCATGTGGATATATGCATACTTGCTTTCTGTAGAAAGACAAAGATATTCCCGGAAGGCGACTATGGAAGGAGGCTATCTCATTTCTTAGTTCTTCTGGTGTGCAAGCCAGTACTGCCCCAGACAACCAGACGAATGGCCTTTTGCCAAGCAGCCTTTGATCCCTGGGAGGCAGTTACTTGTCCCCACCTGTGACCACACCCCCAAGGTAATTGTAACAAGCCCTGGGATTCCTTACAAGTCAAGGTGTGAGGGTGAGGTTATCCATGTCACCTGGTGAGAGGAGCAGGGGATCATGCTAATCCTTTTACAAGGGATGCAAATCCGCAAAGCGTCTCAATGCCAACCTGGTCACTCGGTGGATTCAGTGTATTCATCGCATGAAAGAACACAATCAAAAAAAAAAAAAAAAAAAAGAACACAATCAGCAGAAGTCTCCCAAGACAGCAAAAAAATACAATTGTTTTTAAAGGACTCAGAAATCATAGTGGTAGTTTTTGCATCCTACATAATTCCACATCCAATATTTATTACAAGTATTACTATGTTTTTCTTTTCCTGGTTGTTATTTAAAGGAGAAAATTTCATTAACAAACCGTGGATATAACATATGAAGTCTAGATCACCTCCTGCCAAGGAGAAGCCAAACATCACTAAAAAGGATTAGTTTCTTTCACTGTCTAGAAATTTTTCATGGAAGACCTTGGCTGGCCTTTTGATATTAAAACTTCCTAACAAGTATTACACAGGAGTTTTAAATTAGAACTTGCTGTCACCGAGACAGTTATAAACTGTTAAATATGTCCTTTCTATGCTAAGCTCCTGTAACGTATGCACGTGGCCATGGCCGGGACACTCTTCCTGACAAGTAGCGGGGTGAGATCACAGAGATTGTTTGCACGCTGCCTGCAAGGCTGTGCAGGTGGCCCGTGAAGTGTGTGTGTGTGCATGTGTGTGGGAGCACGCATGTGTGTTTGTGTGTTCAAAACAAGCCACACTTCTCTACTTCTCAAGTTATGTAGTTCTCCCCATGAAAACTCATGGAAATGCACGTTATGCTCTTCAGTGATATCTGCAAACGAAAGAATGATATTCGAACTAACTTGGCATGCATTGGACGCATTTAACATTGACTTTTCTCAAATAACAAGAACTTAAAAAAAATCATTCTATGTCATCATGATCCATAAAGTATATCATTATCCATAAGGTATCATAATTTTATTTTTTTTTAAGATTTTATTTACTCATTTCAGAGAGAGAGAGAGCACAAGCTAGAGGGAGGGGCAGAGGAAGAGGGAGAAGCAGGCTTCCCGCTGAGCAGGGAGCCCGATACTGGACTTGATCCCAGGACCCCAGGACCATGACCTGAGCTGAAGGCAGACATTCAACCAACTGAGCCACCCAGGCGCCCCGGTATCATAATTTTATTGACTAAAAAATTAGGTCATCACTTAAAACATTATTTTCCTACTATCGTTATTTTTCTCAAAACAAAACAAAAAAAGGGGTAAAAAGGGGCGCCTGGGTTGCGCAGTCGTTAAGCGTCTGCCTTCGGCTCAGGGCATGATCCCGGCGTTCTGGAATCGAGCCCCACAATCAGGCTCCTCCGCTGGGAGCCTGCTTCTTCCTCTTCCACTCCCCCACTTGTGTTCCCTCTCTCGTTGGCTGTCTCTCTGTCAAATAAATAAATAAAATCTTTAAAAAAAAAGGGGGGGCTATATGAAGTCAATGGCCACATCATAGAAAAAGTGGGAGGGGTGGAGAAAAAGAAAACTCGATCTCCCACTTTTTTTCATTCTCCTGTTTCATTTTGTTTGTTTCATAATATTTTCCAACAACAAATAGCTCCTTCAAAGGTTTATTCTGGAGGTTGCATAATGGACTCTGCTTTCTCCTATCTGACTAGTAGAGCCCATAATTAGTGCTTAATTATAGTTTATATGGCCACTTTGGCCAAGAAGAAAAGAGCTGCTTTGTTACAGTCAATGAAGTATTTAAAGCTATGCCCAGGACAGGGATGGGTTTATTAAACACTTGGGTAAGCAATAATAAACTTACATTGATCAGGCACTTCGATAGATCTCTTTTATGTGCTCCTTTAAAAAAATCCAGGTAGAATAGAAAATAACTAGAAATCCTGTTGAATATGCTCACAGTAGTAACCAATTCCCTACAAAGCCAACGCAATGGGAGGAACATAATCCCTCCCCCCCCAAGAAAAACTGACTCTCCAAAAACGTGGGATATTCCTGCTTTATGCTGACTTTGACAAAAGGGATGGACATGCCTTGTATTATATAATAAGTAATATGCCTTGAGAGCCAGGCACAGGCGCAGCACTTTCCTTGCGTATAAAGGTTAAATACGTTGCCCAAGGTCACAGAACAAGAATTCAGATCAAGGGAGTTTTGTTGCACAACAGACACACTTAACCCTAAATTGCTTTTTACCTTCTTCCGCTTAAGAAGGCTGCTGCTTGTGCGAACATCTGCCTTTTATAATTTTTAAATTTACTTTTCGCTGGCCATCCTTCTGGAATTAAACCTTGCCGGGAGGCAGACTCCCCTTCCTACTATAGAAGCTAAAGAGACTGGCTATTCCTTTTCCTAGCTTCTCCTGCAGCAAGGAAAAGGCCATGTGACCCAGGCCAGCCAGTAGCATCCGGAGACTGGAACTGGGAGCCAGATAATGAGCAAAAAGGGGAGCAGAGGGTCATTCACTTTGGCTGCCGCAGGTACGGAGGCAGCGACATCCGATTTCCCCGGGTAGAGAGTGCTAGCCAGGGGGTCCAGGGGACAGGGGACAGTGCCGGGCGCATGTGCAATGTGCTCCACCAGGCAGGAGCTAGGACGTTGCTGGCTTGGTCCTGGCTGCTGCAGGCCTTCTTTTAGCTTCTATGTCCTGAAACCACTTCTCTAGTTTCCCCACCTCTCTGGTGGCTTCAAAAGTCCGTGTTTCTGTCTCAACCCGCCAGAGCTGCTTTGTTGCTTACCACTGAGAGCCCTGATAAACAACAATAAGTTGATGTTTTCATTTATTTTAACACTCTACACAATCATCGGGTTTGTTGCACTTTGCAGCACAAGGTGCATTTCAAATCTGGCCTTGGCAGAGTGACACTGAAAGCTTTATCGTGGCCGCACTCCCCCTCACCCCTGCGCTTCCAGCTCTGAACATGCGTGGATCAAGGCAAGCGCTCTAGCCCGCCCGCTTCTGAGCCTGCGCACCGTCTGTCGGGAGGAAGGGGGGGCGGCCTGCATTGTGCTACTTGTTAGTTCTCTCCTGGGAGCATTGCTCAAAGCCCAGGGTTAAAACCAAAATGAAACCGGGCAACATAACATACAAACTGCCCCCTGCTGCTTCTTTTGTCCCCTCTCGCGGTTTTTAGTCACAAAAATAGTCACCACCACGACCTCTACAGTATGCTGGCCTGCGTTCATTCCTTCCTTCTCCCCATCTATTGCCTTGCACGGGGCCTGGGCTGGCCCCAGGGCAGCTTCGCAGGCAATCTGGAGCAGTCATCGAGTAATCATAAAAACCCACAATTTGAAATGGTGACAGGCGCTCTGGAGGAAGAGTCCTGGGTGGTTTGAGCATGCGTGGTGGAAGGCCGGGAAGGTCGGAGGAGGGGATCAGAAGAAGCGCTGGTTGGAGGAGCATGCAGGGTGGGGGCATCTTCATGCCCACGAAACAAATGGCTGCAAACTTTGTGATTTAAAACAACACATCTTTCTTACTGTTCTGGAGGTCAGAAGTCTAAAATGGCTTTCACTGGGCTAAAATCAAGATGTCAGCAGGGCAAGTTTCCTCTTGAGACTCTGGGGGAGAATCCATTTTCTTGCTCTTTCCAACTTCTAGAGGCTGCTCGCATTCCTTGGCTCATGGCTCCTTTTGCCATCTTCAAAGTCAGTGGCATAGCATCTTCTCTCCTCTCTGACCTCTGCCTCCACTCCTTACATCTGCCCTTATTGTGGCCCTCCTGCTTCCCTCTCACAAGGACCCTGTGGTTACATTGGGCCCTCCTGAATAATCCAGCATAATCTCCTTACTTATCTCAAAACACTTACCTTACATCTGTGAAGTCCGTTTGACCGTGGAAGGAGACATAGTCATAGGAGCCAGACAGTAGGCAGTGAATGGGCGATTCTGGGTAGATGGAACATCTGTGCAAAGGCACTGAGGCACTGTGGAACGTGGTGCATTTGAGCAATTGAGAAAAGTCAAATGGTGAAAATTGGGAAGAGTGTGGCATGAAGAAGAAACAAAAAGCACTCAAAGCATAGAGAAAGCCTTGAAGGCCAGGTTGAGGGCTTTGTTATATACAGTAATCAGAGAGGAGCCAAGATCCCATTTGCATTATATATA
Organism: Ursus americanus; assembly: GCF_024610735.1. Classification (NCBI taxonomy): domain Eukaryota; kingdom Metazoa; phylum Chordata; class Mammalia; order Carnivora; family Ursidae; genus Ursus; species Ursus americanus. The sequence goes on from NC_142154.1 coordinate 13,612,596, forward strand.
TTTGTATTATTTAAATATTTTACGTAGTTTACTTCAATCAGAGACCACTAGAAGCTGTCTTGCTCTGATATGTTTCCTGATATCTGATTAACATGTATAGGCTGTGAGTCCAGAATGGAGGACAAAGAAGAAAAGGCAGAAGGACCAAGGAGGACTGGGCAGAGTATATTCCAAGAGAAAGACAGGAAGTCAGACTCCAGGATACTTTCAGAGAACCAAAACATGAAACAGAGCATCTCCTTCCTGTCTCAAGCCATCCCAACTGTGGTGAGGAGTCTCTGAACAGAAGCAGGACTTTCAAAATCATGGTTAGTGAGGCAAGAACATTTATAACCTAGGGGACTGAAATAAAGCATTCAAAATAACATGAACAATATTTTTTAATTCTTTTTTTTTAGGATTTTATTTGTTTATTTTTGAGAAAGAGCAAGAGCAGGAGTAAGAGAGAGAGAGTGCACAGAGGGAGAGGGAGAAGCAGACTCCCCACTGAGCAGGGAGCCCAACACGGGGCTCGATCCCAGGACCCTGGTATCATAACCTGAGCTCAAGGCAGACGCTTCACCGACTGAGCCACCCAGGTGCTCCATATAAACAATATATTTAAAGTAAAGTCAATTCCTGAAGAAACACTCTAAAATAAACAAGAATCATCAGTGTAAATCCTTTGTCTTTTTAAAACAAACTTTGCTTTTTTGGGTTGTTTTTCATCTCAGTCACACTGATGTTATTTGCCCGAGAGTTTGAATTATGCAGAATCATCTTTTTTTTTTTTCAAGTATCTGAGCTCCCTTTTACTGACACGAAAGTTAAAGTCTTTTACATTTGTCTCCTCTCTTGTTTACAAATGTGTCTTCAAAAAGAAAAAAAAAACATATTTTTATATCCCATTGTTAACTTCAGTTACCCTTGTACGAAAAATATAGGTTAAATTATTTATATACTCATTATACTTTCCATAGAAAGCCCATCATCTTCTACAGGATTCCTATAAATTCTGGAGAGATGGCATTTTTCCAGTCACCTTTGCCTTTGACTTCTTTCCTGGGATGAATTAGTTTGGTGTAGAGATGATCTCACTTTTCTGTGCATATTTCACCAGCCCCTTGGTGCTTGTGTATGGAAAACGCTTCACAGAGTTTTTGACGATTCGTTAATTTTTAGTAAGAGAAGAGGCAAATAAGATGCACAATGTGTTTGGAGAACAAAATAAAAAAAACAATCACAACTTAATATTCAAATTGTCGCAACTCTGAGTCCCTTCTCACAAGTGTCAGGATATCAAATCTGCTGGAGATAGTCTCAAGGACTCACTCCAGGAATAGTTGCTCAGTCCAAAAGGGAAGATACTAGAGACCTTTGGAGAAGTTATAGTCTAGTCTTCTGAAAGAATTTCCTCTCCTCTGCTGTGACTGACTCATAGTGGTACCACCAAAACCCACATGAGACCATTGTTGTCATTTCTCACAGTGGGTTGTGAGGCCATCGAGTCAATCACTGTCAAAGGTCTCTTGTTTAATGCCCTGGAAGCACATCTGAGGACTTCTTCCTCCTTCCAACACCATCTTCCATTGGTTTCCGTGAAACAATGTTCTGGTTTTCTGGGGTCCTCTCATCCTCTTCAACCAGCTACTACATGTTAAGAGTCATCAAGACTCGGTCCCAAGACTCTGCTCTTTATATTTTCCTCATACATACTCTTATCTGTGCTGGTTATTCAAATTATACTTAAGCTCAAAGATTTACTCTGAGATTTAGACTTCAATGCTTATTTTCATTGGGATATCCACCATGTCTGTGAATGAACCCAGGTTCTTGACAATCCCCTTTTAAACTTGGTTCTTCTCATGTTGCTATTTCATTGACCAGTCATCTCACTGGGCAAGTCAGAAACTAAATGACCTCTTAATTCTTCTTAATTCTCCTCTCTCACTTAACGTGTGTCTCTTAGATTACCATGTCCTGTTGATTTTACCTTCAAAATCTCTCTTGAGATCTGCAATCTCCATAGTCTGTTGTATCACACTAGGACAATGAACTGCCTTTCATTTCTTTATATGTGGTATGCTATCTTCTTCCTTAGGACCTCTGCACATGATAGTGTCACCACTTCTTTAACTCAGATTTCAGATCTCAGCTCTGGATCATGGAAGACATGGTTGATCTCCCAATTTAAATTAGTTTATTTTATTATATGTGTTTGTGAGCCCTTATTCTTTGCCTCACATTACTCAGTGTGATCTTTTTTATTCATTTAAGAGATTACTTAATATCTGTCTACTCCACTAGGCTATAATTTTCATAATGACAGGACTCTTATCTATTTTGTTCATTAATATAGCCACCATCTTGCACAGAATTAGACATATAATGATAAATATAAACATACATTTATTTAATGAGGGAAGGTACTTGTGGCTCAGAAAATCATAGTAACTTTCAAACTAGGTTAGAGGTCAATAAACTTTTATGTTAAAGCCAGGTAATTAATATTTCAGGCCTTGTAAACCTATAGTCTCTGGGTCAACAATTTATTCTACTGTTATAGCATGAGAACATTATAGCCCCATCTGTAAACAAATGGGCATAGCTGTGTCCCAATAAAATTTTATCAACAAAAACAGGTTGTAGGCTAGATTTAGCCCAAGGGCTTACTTTGCATACTCCTGATGTAGGGTATAGAGTTTTAAATAACTCTATGCAAAGAGCATTACATCCTTCTTTTTGATCATTTTTCAACCTTTGACAAGGTTAAAAATTTCTCCAATTCAAATTACTAAGTAGTACATTTGACATGCCCATCTTTATAACAACTGTAATCATATTTCAGAGGATCTCACAGTTTTCCCCTAGAACAAAGCCAAAGAGATGTTTGTTTTTATTCTTGTCACTGAATGCTCATACTTGGTGGTTTTCTAAAACAAAGGAAGACAACATTGAGGATACACAGGGTATTACTATCCCCAAATGACAGTTCTTCAGTGACACTAAACTGATTAAAAACATTTTTTCAGTAATATTACTGTTCATAGATGTCAACTTTCTCTCACATCAATGGGTAAAGAATCTACTTCCCCACCCCATGACCAAATGACTTGCATTGGCCAGTGTAACATGTTTCCAAGTGTTGGGTGTCAATTCCAAGCAGAAATTTTAAGACACATGTTGTGCTTCTTTTCTCTTGGTCTTCATGCTCATTAATATCCTAGAGAGACCCATCTATGAGTCTGGGCCCAAACAGAAGACAACCTGGAGCACAGTTGCTACCTACATAATGGATTTGTAATGGAAGTGAGAAATACTTTTGTGTTGTTGCAAAACCATTGCAGTCATGGGGTCAATTGTTATCACGTTATATCCTAGCCTATCCTGATTAATAAACTGGAGACCTCCCTACTCAAACATCAAACATCATGGTTGGAAAAGCCACTATTGGTGAGGAATAAGCTATATAACAAAGGACACAAAACATGCTTTATGAATGTTTTTAAAAAATTATACTGACATGAAATTATTTTATAATTTCTCATAAAATATACCAACTTTCTGAAACCTCAAAAGATCTGGTATGATCACCTGCATAGATAGCAAAGATTGACTGGAGCTGATTTTCAGCTTCCTCCTCTAAACATGGTGTCCACTCTTCAGTTTGCCATAGCCCTCTCCACTCATATAATAAATGCAAATGCCTCTCAGCAACTTCCCCTGAGCCTGCCCTCTCCATCTGTCATGGCAGACTTTGTACCTGCCTGGCACCCTGTCCATACCCTTAGTCACCCAGATCTTGACGCTAGTGACTCTGCCTTACTCAACTTTGTATCCTCGGCCCCAAACACAGTGCTTGGAATATAACATGTGCCCAGTACATAACTGTCATTGAACTTCTGTGCTAGAAGCTTCCAGAGAGTTAAAAACTTCATCAAGTAGGCCTCAGATTCACTTTGAAGTGATGAGTCTATCAGTCCATCTGAATATTTATTAAATCTCGAATGAGTTTAAACAGAGTATGTATGCAAGATGGGAGAAGACGAACAGAGAGCCTGGACAGGTCTGAGTGATGTATGATATTGGCAAGTTAAGAAGCCTACAGGATCTTTTCTGATACTCAGTCAATCTTCTAAGGTTTTACAAAAAGCAGCAAATTTAAGCAGCAAATTTCAGCCCTGATATTTAGTATCGCTTAATATGAGACTCTTGCTCCAAGCCAAGTATGGTAAGGTTCATCCAAATCTCAGGAAGAGAGAATAAAATTTGATGTCTGTGAGCTCAGAACTTTAATATTAATCACCAAGGCTATATCCTTTTCCCAAACCTGCTGTATTTCACGTCCCCGTCCTTCCCTCTCCCCACCCTCTTCCTTGCTCCATTACACTTTATTCTCTTCTTGGGGGTGGGTGGTAATTCATGCCGCATCGTCAGACTGTGCGCAGAACGTGTCTCCCTTCAAGGTGAACGACACTAAGTCAAACTCTTCATTTAAGGGGTGAGAATGGGATCAGCAGTCAGCAGAAGAATTACACACAGAGATCAGCAGAATCTTGACCAAAATGGATACAGGACAAAGAGATCCCTTGGATGTAATATTTATTTACCTCTTGATACAGTTGAGAACAGGTTTTAAGACATGCATAAGAGTCTGAACTAGAAATGACAAGCTGTGGTGATTTTTTTTTTCACTCACAGTTTTATTTCTTTACAGCAATAAAGAAGTGATGAAGTTTCACGGATTCATTTTAATAAAAAAGAAATAAGCATATAAGCAGTAATTTTAATTATATTTTATTTTCATGATGTACTTGATTTAATTAACATAACACTATCACCACTTATAACATTTTATAAAGAACTGCTCTTAAGTAGAACTCTGCATTTGACTTTACTCTCTCTAGTGGTCTTATCATTAATCTGCATTATGCATGGTTTTGCAACAGGGGAATCACAATATCTTGTGAAAAAAAAGAATAAACTCCGTAAAAGGAACTTGCTCAGAGTGCCTGTACTTTATTCATAGGTGAATTTCTATTGTCCATTATCATTTATATCTAATATGAACCATTCTACACTGCTTGCCTCTAATCCCCACGCTTGTTAAGGAGCTTAAGAGGAGAATCAGTTGATTTCAAGGCCTTTTGGAGTTCAAGGGCAAAGTGATTATTTCCTTAAAGGAAAAAAAGATCACGGACTCATCACAATTTCCAAAGTTCAGCTCTTTTTTGCTTCACTAATTAGAAGCCAGACCAAATGCATATCTGGAGGCTTTTATACAAGCTATCAGCCCTTTGCCCTGGGACCAATTACAGAAAAGTATCTTTTACACATTACTCTCTGTGAATATCTAGTGTTCATACAAGCTGTCATGTTTCACCATGAGTCATGCTAAGACCATATAATCACATAGTTGAAGAGCTAATGATATGTTTGCTCTTCTCAGTTTAACTTACAAACACAACTGCACTTAAATGCCTGTGGCTTATTTGTAGCTTACACATGAATGTGTGTAAATATACATACGTGCAAACATGTTTTTTAAAAAGAGGACACGATTGAATAGGTAAGCATGATCATGCTTTTTCATCTGAAAGTATACTCCTGTGTCTAATTCTGTCCATAGCAATATATTTTCCTTGCAAAATGAAAGCAACAGTTGAGTGTATGTATTGAGAGCTTGATTTAGATACCAGCGTGAAATTTGTGTTATTTTTTCGATGTGTTTCAGAGAACTATTGATGCACTGGTTATGGAGCTCTATTGTTTAAAATGACTTCATTTTTCCAGCTGTACTAGTCTGGAAGAGAAAGGGAGGGAGATGAGAGAGAGAGAGAGAGAGACAGAGATTTACTTTAAGGAATTGGCTCATGCAGTTACGGAGGCTGAGAAGTCCCAGACGTGCCTTCGGCAAGTTGGAGACCCAGGAAAGCCAGTGGTGTCATTAATCCAAAGGCAGGCAGGTGAGCAACCTAGAAAGAACAGAGGTTTCATTTTGAGCTTGAGGGCAGCTAAAAAACAGTGTCTTGGCTTGAAGGTCATCAGGCAGGCAGAGTTCCCTGTTACTCACAGACGGGTCAGGTATATATACTCAGGCCTTCAACTGTTTGGATGAGGCCCACTCACATGAAAGAGGACAATCTGCTTTACTTGGCTTATTGATTTAAATGTTAATTGCATTTGAAAACGTTCTCACAAAAACGCCCAGCATCATATTTGATCAAATGTCTGATCGAATGGCTCAGTCAACTGGACATAGCAAATTAACCATTCCACCCCAAAGTCTTCATATTTATGTTTCTGGTGGCCCAATAATGTTTGATATAAGTAAGTCATGATCTAAGTCTTCACTCTCGACAGAGCTTTGAAAATGTAAGACAATTCAAGAACAGAAGAAAAACTCCCCCTGAAGAACAAGGCAATGGTACCTACCATCTTCTCACAGCCGTAAGTCTACAGAAAGAATGTAAGAGGTCTTTTAGAGAGACGACACTTTGAAATTAGGATTTTTATTAAATGCCATTTGTATTTATCAATAATTCCACGGTTTAGAAAGGCCACCTCATTGTGACATTATAAGTAACTGTTGTCATTGAGCATTATTAATGTTTGAATGGTGGGGAATGAGACTCACAAACAATTTTCTGTATCTTCCACCGGAGACACCATTTGATTATGATATATATTATGATTATATATATATATATATATATTATATATATATATAGCTTCTTCTCTCAATTGCCATGGCTAGAAAGCTAAGTTAGTCTTTATTTTGTCGAATATTGCACTTTTATCCACATAGCACTTACAGCGTATGCTGCCTTCCTACTTTTGATACAGGGGGAAGAGATTATTAAAGAGAAGATTTAGGAAAGAGGAAAGAGTCGTCTTGGCAAGAATTATGTAGCAGTGTTGGGATGGTTAGCTAGGGCTAAGAAGAAGTATTTGGAAATATTTGTAAACTGCTTGGTTCTGTGTAAATGTTACATGAGTGAGGGTCTCCCAGGTTCAGAATCAGACTGACCCCCAGGACGGATTTAGTTTATTTGACTGATAAATAAGGTATTCCTTCCCCTCTTCACATCCCCCCCTATATTTTATACTTAAGTTAAATGTCCTTTCCAAAGACAGAAGAAAATTTCTTTAGTCAATGGCACACAAGTAAAAGCCATCCCTTCCTAAAGTTGACAAATAAGCACTCCAGGTCCTTTACTCCCCTGGTTAATTACAGTCTATGTACCTGTTCACATGATTTTGGGCAATCCACCCTAGAAAAATGTGGCCAGAGTTGTTAAGATTTTCTTACAGCTGGGGCACCTGGGTGGCACAGCAGTTAAGCATCTGCCTTCGGCTCAGGGCGTGATCCCGGCGTTCTGGGATCGAGCCCCACATCAGGCTCCTCCGCTGGGAGCCTGCTTCTTCCTCTCCCACTCCCCCTGCTTGTGTTTCTCTCTCGCTGGCTGTCTCTATCTCTGTCGAATAAATAAATAAAATCTTTAAAAAAAAAAAAAAGATTTTCTTACAGCTGTACCACTATGTCCACTTTAATGAATTAAATATACCTCTTAAGAATCCCATCCTGGCTTTGATTTTATACAGGCAGATCCAAATTCAGGATCTGTTATTATGTTAAATAACCCACTTCCAACTTTAGTAAGTCATAGTTGATGGTACTAATTGTTGGGGAACGAGAGATCAGATGCCTTTCCAGATTCTTACCCACCAAGGTATTTACTTGACTGGCCCCTCTTCTCTGTCTTTTCTTCCAACACAGTTCCTATTTACTGTACCTCTCTTCAAGAGAAGTACATCTCTTCAAGTCCTCTGCCCCTTCAAATCTTGTACTCTAGGTTTCATGTAATCAAGGTGTTTTTTTTCTAGGTGCTATAAAGGATCAAGCAATGCGTAAGTGGCACGTATTCCTCTGAGGGAGACAGATGTATAAGCAAACATAATGTAAGACAGAACACAGAACTACTAACTGAAAGACACAGGCCATGTGCTATGGGAACAGAGAGGACCCAGAAGTAGTGGGGACTGGGAAGGCTTCCATTAGATCATTGCATTTGATCTGGGTCCCTACTAATGAAAATTCTTGTTGATCGTGGTAAAATGCACATATAGAATTTTGCATTTGAAGCAGTTAAATTGCGTGGATATGATTCTAATAGTCAGATGAAGACATTGAACTCAAGGAATGGACCAGCTGCACACTATGACAGGAAATTTGAAAGCACGTGAATAGTCTTCATGAATGCCTGGGGTGTGGGAAGTTTAGAGAATATTAGGACATGATATAGGTAGGTCAGGCCAAACAAAAATGCTTGATTTTCATATTAAAATTTTGGAAGTTATTTTACAAATTATGGGAAAACAAATGGCATTTGGATAGTCATCATAGATAAGGTTGGAAATAGAGCCAACCGGCAAGCAGGAGGCCCAGTAATATTGCAAATGTCCAGATTAAACAAAACAAAACAAAAAGTAGACATGATGAATAAATTAGCAAGATGCATGGCACATTAAATTTAGAACGTTGGTAAAGAAGGAAGGCCTGATAAACAAGATTTTAAGACATTGTAGAATTTAAGATATTAGCAGCTGAGTCAAGACTGAAATATTAAGGAAACCAATGCAAAGGTAATTCAAGAATAGAAGTATTTCAATATGCACATGGAGGGCGATATTGGTGCATTCTTCAGAGATTTCAAGTGGCCTAAAGGGTCTCACATACATTAAAAAGTAAAAATAAACAGAAACAGAAAAACCTGCTTCCTTTAGTAGTATGACATTGAATTGGGCCAGAAGTTTCCCAAATCAAAGTTTTCAAACTCTGAAAAATGGAGAAAATGATACCAATTGGAAGTCCAGAGGAATTTCTAGCATAAAAAAGGACAGAGTAAGACAAGCTAGTGTAGTCATCTCAGGAATTACAAGTTTAACCAACATGGCAAACTTTATTTTTCACCCTATAACTTCTTTCAAATGACCCAGAAACTCTGCGTTTAAAGAAACTACAGCTACAAAATTGAATATGGCGTCTGGTAAGAAATATCAAATACTGGGAGAAGTTCTGGAGAAGCCATATCTTAAGCTATAAATTGGTGGCTATGCTCTTTTTCCCACCAGGTGGACCTCAGTGAAGCATAGTAATGTCTCCACAGAAGGACCATGTCCCCCAACAATGACCAAAAAATCTCTTCTGTGATGACCATAACCTGCCATATTTGTGCCTTGGCTGTCTCAATCTACTTCAGAGACTTCCCAGAGTTTTCTTTAAACTGATTGCTGCATGGGGTGCCTGGGGGGCTCAATCAGTTAAGCAGTTGCCTTCAGCTCAGGTCATGATCTCGGTGTCCTGGGATTGAGTCCCACTTTGGGCTCCCTGCTAAGCGGGGAGTCTGCTTCTCCCTCTCCCTCTGTCCCTCCACCCCACTTGTGCTCTGTCTCTCTCTCTCTCTCTCTCTCTAATAAATACATCAAATCTTTTTTTTAAAAATTAAAAAATTAGCTGATTGCTGCAGAATAGTGAAAAAGACAAATCTTTGTTTCAAATGGAGTCATCAGAATGATCAAGTTGTTGTGTAATCTCGAATCTCGTATTATGTTCCCTGATGTGGCTCATTCATTACACTAGAGGATCCATCTTCAACTATCTTTGGTGCATGGATAATCAGAAGAAAGAGTTAAGTGGGGGGAAAAAATAATGTTTTTTCCTAAGAGAATCTATAAGGATAGAATGAAATATAGTAGACATTAGGAGTGATCTTGAAATGTAGTTTAGATGAAGTCCACTGGAAAGACTGAGGGTATTGGTAGCTTGGAGCAGAAGGTCCAGGAGAGGATGAATTATTTAGGGAAAAGAAGGGTACTCATATATGAACCGATGGCAAGAACATGTATTTCTTTACATTTATTTATTTATTTATTTATTTATTTATTTATTTATTTATTTATTTATACATTTATACCTTTTGTAGAATTAGCAATAGTGACATAGAAAACTAATGTACAATTTTAGGTCTCACACCTTATTCTGTGAGCTTCTCTTTATCCCACACGTTATTGTGTCCATGGATAGATTTTCTCAGCACTCTGGCCATAGATCATTGAGGTATGGATGCCCAACTGACATGACCTAGCCCAGTAAGATTCTTCTCTTAGAAATATGGAAAAGGACAGAGAAGTGTTTGCAAACTTATGTTAACTGATTGGACTGGGAAGTGATGGGACTGATTCTCAGCTGGTTGCCTAACCTGGGGAAGTTATCCTACAAAAGAGAAAGAGAAAACTGAAGCAGTTGGGAGAGAAACAATAGAGAAATCTCATGGATCCCCTGGAACCAGTACGTTTATCTTGGTTTCTGACGTCCCAGTCCTCATTCCAATAAGCAAATGAAATATGGTTCATATCTAATCTTTGATTCACAGAATTGAGCTTTTCTTTTTCTTTTTATATATTAGTTTGAAGGGTTTCTTTCCCTTGTAACCAAACAATTCCCAAAACATAAAAATAAAAGGATCGTTAAAGCTTCAGTATACATTTATTCACTATACAATATTTCAGTGTATAATATATGTCCAGTACACAATATTTCAAATTTGTTTTGGAATTAAATACATTTCTCTGAGATAGGTTCACCACCAGTTATGACATCACTCTATAATAAACGAGAAGGAGCCAAACCATGAAGAATATTGAATGCCATTTTTTAGAATATTTGAAAACCATTTCTAAAAGACGATTTGAAAGAAAATCTTATCTCTCTTGGACATAAGGACATAAACATTTTCCTGGCAATTAATTAACTAAGTTCATATCTTCCAAATAAATTTTAGTAAAGGAATAATCCCAAATGGACCCAAATCTGCAAATTAAAACAATATAATTTCCATTTTTTTAAACTACTGACTTCCCCAAAGGGCAGCTCAGATCCATGAGGAAAAGCAAGACTCTTTTAACTAATAGCCACAAAATTAAAAATAATTCATGTTTGACTGGACAGAGAGAAATATTAAAATTGCTAAAGCAGTTAATTAAAGTCTTTCACAACACAAAAGGTCTAAGTAAGTATAAATTTCTAACTAGAATAATGATAATAAGTTTCCTTTTTTGAAAGGGAAGGACTAAAAACAGTAGAGTTTTTTTCATATTTATTAGGTATTAGTGTGGGATAAATATTATTATCCACGCTTCTGGTTACAGTGCACTGGTTCACTTGCTCAAAATTTCCTGCTGAGGACAACTAGAAAAGCCAGGTAAAATTTGAAACTCTGTCTACTTGAAGACTCCTCAAACCATCTTAATTCAAGGAACATCCTTAAGATTACACCAGAGCTCAAGAAGACCCTAGCATCAGTCAAAGGAAAACATTTGTTATTTCAGAGGGAGATGAAGCTTCAAATTATTTGTATACATAATTTTCAAATGGAGTATTAGGCAAAAACATCACCAGGCCCACGAGGAATTCAAGACTATATTTACAAACATAGTAGAAATAGATTATTAGCAGTTCCAGAATTTGGAATCATGAGAAACAGATTTTGAAGCAGCTGCTGTGTTTACTTTGTTCTATAATTTAGGGGAAAAAAAGTATTTGAGAATTTTGGAAGGGAGCTGAAACTAAAAAAAACAAAAAGAGAAGGAGAAAGGAGATGAAGATGAAGACATAGAAGAGGAGGCAGAGAAGGTGGAAGGGAAGGAGAAGAAAAAGAAAAAGAAAAAGAGTCAAATTGAAAGGCTAAGTTGGACAATAAAAAAATTAGACAATTATGGAATGAGTTTAATGGCAGAAAAAAACAAAACTGAAGAGTTAGGGAAATGGAAGATCGGTGAGACAAAAACCTTCAAGATGGTGCCAGATAGGAAAATGGAAATAGGATAGAGCAGCAAAGGCCAAGCCATGTGAAAATAAATTGCCACAAGAAGGCAGGATAGAAGGAGAGAGAAAAGGAGGGAGGGAAGAGGAGAGAAATAGAAGGAGCAAACAGGGTAGAAAGGATGTTTGAGGAGACAATGGCTGAAAATTTTGCAACACTGGTGAAGGTGAAAGATCTCCAACAAATTCAATAATCCCTGTGATTTTAATTAGAATAAAGAAAAAGAAATGTACACCTAGAGATACATTTCAACTGGTGAAAACAAGAGATATAGAAGAGTCTTTTAAAAATAATCATTCCAGAGGGGGAAAAAAGATAAATTTCCTCCAAGGAAACAATAAGAAGGAATACACCTCACTTTTCAGGGCACGTGGGTGGTTGAGTAGTCAAGTGTCGACTCTTGATTTCAGCTCAGGTCATGATCTCATGGTCCTGAGATCAAGTCCAGCATCGGGCTCTGCTCTGGGCGTGAAGCCTGCCTAAAATTCTCTCTTCCCCCTGCCCCTATCTTGTGTCCATTTTCCTATTTGGCACCATTTTGAAGGTTTTTGTCTGACCTATCTTCCATTTCTCTATCTCTTCAGTTAGGAAATACTCCTCTGCATGAAAATGTAAAAATAATTTCTAGTAACGAACTCATGGGTCAGAGAAGAAATTACAGGAGATATCTGAAAATATCTTAACTGAAAGAAAATAAAAATACTGCATATGTGAACATGCAAGTTAAAGCTCTTGCCTAAAGGGACATTTATAAGCTTGGACACAACTCTTAGAAAAGAAAGAAGCCAGAAGTCAATCAGTTAGTATTCATCTAAAACCTAAAAAAGAAAAAAAAAGATAAATTGGCAAATTAAACCAAAGAAAAACAAGGATGTGGATAATGTACAAAATTTATTAAATTCGGTAAAAGGTATATAAAATGGAGTGGACCAATAAAGTCACAGCATGTGATCTGCATCCACTAAACAAATGGAAAGAACTATAGTAAGACTGATCGGAATGAAAATAAAGCAAGTCCAAAAGTAATCAATGTTAGCAAGGAACAGAAGAGCACCACTGTAGACCTTGTATACTTTAAGCAGAATCCAAAGAATATTATCAACATGGTTATTTGAAGAATTTCTAAAATTTAAATAGAGTGGATAAATTCCTTAAAATAGCAAAATTGGCATAAGAAGAGATTTTTAAAGAAATGAATCTGTAAGTGTCATCACACACTCACACAATGAAAGAAAGTGACAGGGAAAGAAAGAAGGAAAGAGGGAAGGAAGGAAGGAAGGAAGGAAGGAAGGAAGGAAGGAAGGAAGGAAGGAAGGAAGGAAAGATGGATGGAAGGAGGAGGGAGAAAGAAAGGCAGGCCAAGTTTCAAATGGCTTCATTGTTGAATTCCACCAAACTTTTGGAGAAGAAATTATGCCCATCTCACATATACTCTTTCGCAGAAGAGGAAGAGAAACTTACCATCCATCTCCTTTATGGAGGACAGCATGACCTCATTTACTAAAATCTGATTATAAGAAAGTAAAATTGTAGTACTTAAATGCAAAAATTTTAGAAAACTGAATACATCTAAATGAAAACATGATAATCCCTGATAACTAATTTGAGGTAATTCAAGTGTTCAAGGTAGGTTTATTTTTTTCTAATTTTTTTAAATTTTTTTTAAAGGAGGAGGAGGGACAGAGGGAGGGGAGAGGGAGAGAGAGAATCTTAAGCAGGCTCCACACCCAGCACAGAGGCTCACATGGGGTTCCATTTCACGACCCTGAGATCACGACAAGGTAGGTTTAATATTTAAAGTAATTGCTGTATTCACAACATTAATCAAATGAAAGAGAAAATTGCATAAGCATATCAATGGATGCATACAGAGCATGTGGAGACCACTTAAATATGTATTGTAGGAAATACATCATGATATATTAATACAATGGAAGACTATTTAGCAATAAAAATGAATAAACTGTAGCACATACACACAGAATAAGCCCCCCAAAGATAATGTTGATCAAAAGAAATCAGACACAAAAGAATAAATGCTCTTTGATTCCATTCACATAAAGTGGGGAAAAATGCAAGCATAGTGTTTAGGATGGATGCATCAGTGGGATAAGGAAACAAGAAGGTGATTATATAAATTCCAAGGTAATGATTGCTCCTGGAAAGAGCTATAGGAGGTAGTCATTGAGAAGGGGCAGCGTCAGGGAAGCTGATCATGTTCCATTTCTTGACATGGGTGGGGATTATATGAGTGTTTATTTTGTGGTAAATCACTGAGCTGCGTAACTTGGTACAGTTTTCTGCACCGATCTTGGCTATTTTTTTTTTTAAGATTTTATTTATTGATTTGACGGAGAGAGAGACAGCCAGCAAGAGAGGGAACACAAGCAGGGGGAGTGGGAGAGGAAGAAGCAGGCTCCTAGCAGAGCAGGGAGCCTGACGTGGGGCTTGATCCCAGGGACCTGGGATCAAGCCCTGAGCTGAAGGCAGACGCTTAACGACTGAGCCACCCAGGCGCCCCGATTTTGGCTATATTTTATAAAAACTCTTTGCCAATCATAGCTCCCTCACAAAGGTGAGAAGTAGATTACAGTACCAAAGGTTTATATTACAATTACGGAAAACTGGGAAAGAATCAGGATTCTATTTATTCTTATTAACCAATGCAAAACGGCACTTTTGACCTTCCTTCTTAATTTACACAAACCTCAAGTAAGAACTACATCATCTCAGGGGCATACAAAAAGTAAGCACGATAGCCCCTACGATGCGAACTTCCTACATAAGCTCATGTTGGTGTTCTGAGCATTTCGCTGTTGAGCGAACAATGACCTTAACCACTAAACAGACACCGAAAGATTTCGCTCACGTGTAACTTAGAGAATCATGCTTGAAACATGATTCATAAACATAAACCATAGCAGATAACCCATGAATTACTATAATGAACAAATGAGTTTATCGGTTTCGTTTCAAAAACAACACGAAAATCACCTAGAAAACATATTTTAATCTATTTTGACATGCCAATACTTTATCAAGCGTTGCAGTCACTTGTTAGTTTGTCACTGTAGATCTGTCAGAATGGAAACACTTCTCCAGACAGAAGTTAAGTGCTATTTTTCTTCTGCTATGCCTACACCAGCCCATCAACAGAGACCTGTTAACAGGGTACACTCCATTTTGAACAAACCACATCTGAGCCAACTCTGAGGTAAGAAAGAATACTTAGTCGCTGATGAGAGCAGTTAGGAACGTGACAGTTGAAAGGGGTACTGTAGGAAGAAGGGCCCGTCCTGAGAAAACTTCACGAAGGGAGAAAATGGTTGGCCCTGAGGAGACACTCAACGGACAGACACAGCTGGTAGAGGAGACCAACACAGAATTCCACTGGAAACTGAACATTTCAGAAACATGGAAGCCGTGCTTTACTGTGGGAAGTTACCTTTCCAAAGGTAGCTAGGGGTGTTTTGAGAGAAAAGGGGAGAAGAAAACAGACAGGACAAGAGAATGCAGGGAGAAATCTGGGAGAATGTAGGGGAGGGGCGTAGCTTGAGTGAGATTCACTGCAGGGGGCAGGTACAGAGAGAAATAGAAACTGAGCTGGAAAATGATTTTGCCCAAGGCTAGAAACATAATTCATCACACACTCACACACACACACACACACACACACACGCTAATTTTAATGTTTAGTGTTTTTAAAAGTTTTTAATTTCAGTCAGATTTCTTGGGGTGAAGGTGGGCATATGTGGCGGTTATGCCACTAATCCATCCATTTGACCGTCTTCCCGCCCCCCCCCCCCCCCCCGCTTTTGTGCCAGTTCTTTCCAAATCACGAAGATGCAGATCTGACCAACTTTTGTTGGCCAGTAGCACTACCCTCCTGTCCCAGTTACTGGGAAGATGGTTTAAAAATGGCTCCCTGGAAGGAATATGTAAAATTATTACAAATGGAGTGGGGGCGGGAACCACGGAGCAGCGCAGGTCAGGGCGTGTAAAATGGCCGGCCCTCCAAGCAGAGTGTTCCTTCAGCAGAGAGATTAGGGAAGCTCTTGGTCAAGGGGCAGCAGAGGGCACTCCAGGCCACATCAGGTTAAGTTGTGGTCACTTTATCTCTTGTTGTTGACGCAAAGTCCTGAGGCCACGGCCCAGGGTTTTCCTGCAGAAATGTGTTTACAAGCAGGTCAAGGACTTGTAGACAGATAACCATTAGCAAAACAACTTTTCTATTGACAACAGAGCAAAGAAAGGTGTGTTTGCAGATGAATTATCACTTGCTTCTTAAAGAAAAAAGAAAGCTCAGTCAAATCACTAAATCCCAGCTTTCCTACCCATGACTGAATTTTCCAAGACATGTAGGAAAAACTGCTTCTTGCTGTTCTCGCGATTACACCCACATCTCACCAACTGCGGAGAAATCTGTAAGGGCACTTTTTAGCCCTTCAGTAATATCCACAAAGTATCCATTTGGGTCTTATTAAGATGAAGAAATGATTTTGTGCCAGAGTTAGGGGGAAAAAAAAACTGAATCAGTGCCGAAAAAGCAGGAAAGCCTCTCAGTCTCTTGGGCGAGTTTTGGGAGTGTCTCATGAATGCCAGGGAAAGTGAATTCTTGAAATTTTGGTAAAATCCTACATTTCTCCCGACTGAAGACAGAAGGGAATAATCCGAGCGCATTGAGGCAAGTAGCGAAAAAGCAAAACAAAACCATTCAACAAACACATCAACTAAAAGACTTAAGATAAGGTTATCAGAAACAACACGATGAAAAGCTTAGCTAATGAACGCGTTCAACGCTTTGAAAACTGTAGCCTATTTGAGCTTGGAGTGTGATGTAACTTTTGCATAGAGGCTGGTGGGGAGGGGGAGGGGGATAGCCTCTCATGGCGTGTCTACTCTTATGCTAAAGAAGGGAACTCGCATTTTCACTAAAGGAGAAAAATCTGAACTTGGGAATCAGCCCGTGGGTAAATATGAGCTGTCTCATTAGAAAGATACTTCTCAATTAGGTTTCTTTTTATCCTTCTTTCTTTGGCTCTCAGCCTTCTTACGCACACCCACACAGACACAGTCCTGCACTTGCGAAGGGTCAGAAAGGTTCCTGCCGATTTCTCTCCATAGAAGGCCTGACAATGTGGCATGTGCAGTCTCGACAATGACATGCCACTCAAAATCCCTCCCTTCAGATTGTCCCTCCCTTTAAAGGAGACAGCCAACGTGAATGAAACACTCTTTTCCCCCTGGGGACGTCTGACTTGCTTTTATTAACCCAGATACAAAGTGCCACTCAGAGGCCTCAGACAGGAGAATTCTTTATTCTCTTAACTAGCAATTCATTTGACCCTCAAGAATAGTATTAAAGCTCCATAGTTTTCTATATTTCTTATTTATTTTATGTTCCCACTGCTCCACGAAGCATGCTTATAAAAACATTGTCATGTACTGTAAAGTCTTCATATTAAAAGGACGTTTTAAATGGTTTCATTGTAACATATTTCTGCCACTCAAATTGGAAAACTTTATGCTAGTTCCTTTCCAAGCTGTTAAAGATTAGCCTGACGTAGATAAGGCTATTCCCCAAACTCATTATCTGTCTTCCAAATGCACCTTAAGGACTCCTTAATAAAGTCAAGGTTACGTGAAGAGTATTTTACTGAAAATCAGTGAATGACTATTAATAAATCTGCTTTACAGACGGGTTATTTTGTCTCTGTCTCTCATCTTTACCATGAACGATCCTTCTTTTTTTTATTAGGTTTTTAAACAATAAAATTATTTTTTAGTTTTATATCACCCATGCATCAGTAGTAACTGGTTGGAAGCAGCTAGAAAATATTTTCACCTGTTTCTAAATAGATGTAGGCCATACATTCTGCTGGATATGTCACACAAATATCTTTGACTTGAACATCGCCCCCCAAATTAAAACTCCATCTCCACAACCCACCTCCTTGCTGCTAGTGGTAATATATTCAACACGCACGTGTGCGCACACACACACACACACACACAGAATGAGAGCGAGATTCCTTTCCTAAATAAGAACATGAAAAGTTCCTGTCTGTTACGGTAAAACAAAATTCCAGTCCATGTGATTTTTTTCAGGTGTTTCCCCAGCTGATAGAGGTCTAAAGTTACAACGAAATTGCAAATCCGTAATTCTCTTGCCACCCTACCTTCGAGTAACGGGACTTCCACCCAGATACTACTTTCCAGCATACAGCTTTCTTTTAAATCTGCACCTTCCCTAGCACAGATGACAAATGCCACACGCCGTTTATGCAAGACTGGCTTCTTTTATTTAGAGTCAGGATTTCTAATTCCTCCACACTCTTGTCCTTTTCTCACCCGACTCAAACTCCCAGAGTTTTTGGAATTTTTGTTAAAAATAATTCAGGATACCTGGGTGGCTCAGTCAGTTAAGTGTCTGCCTTCAGCTCAGGTCATGATCTCAGGGTCCTGGGATCGAGCCCCATGTCAGGCTCCCTGCTCAGCGGGGAACGTGCTTCTCCTTCTCCCTTTGCCCCTCTGCCCCCAGCTTGTGCTTTCTCTCTCTCTCAAATAAATAAATAGCATCTTTAAAAAATAACAAAAATAGGGGCGCCTGCGTGGCACAGCGGTTAAGCGTCTGCCTTTGGCTCAGGGCCGGATCCCGGCATTATGGGATCGAGCCCCACATCAGGCTCCTCCACTAGGAGCCTGCTTCTTCCTCTCCCACTCCCCCTGCTTGTGTTCCCTCTCTCGCTGGCTGTCTCTATCTCTGTCGAATAAATAAATAAAATCTTTAAAAAAAAATAACAAAAATAAAAATAATTCATAACAATTACTGATTAATCGTAAGCCATCAGTGAGTGTCTCTTGTAAGGCAAGATTGATCATAGTGGAATTTTTACATATTTGCTTTCACCACGTACAACAAAGTTGTAAGCAAATCTTTCATGCTTGCTGACTAACAGAGTATTTCATTAGCTGCTCCTTTCTGACAAACCTGAGCCATCCTCAAATCTTTCTGTTGAAAATTTTTTACTGGGGATCTTCCAAGCGCTTGGCTTTTCAGGAGTGATTTTTCTCACCGTTCTGATGTAAGTCAGATTAAAACACCGTGTATGTGAATCATCTATATTTATTGATAACGTTGACTCACGCCCAAATCACAATCTGCAGACATATAATCATAGTCATAGTGGTGTGGGAGACCAATGAGATAATGGAACATTAGAAGCTGCACCAGCTTGGCTTCTGGGAATTAAATCAGACACGTAATAACGTTGCTAAAACGGCACCTTCACAGGGTTGAATAGGAGTAAAGGAATCCTTGTTCCCTGGGCCATGCCTTCCCCATAGAGGGACTCACCCACTGTTTTGTGCTTTCCTAGTTGCCTGGGCTCTGCACCCGCATTTAGAGCCCACGGCCAGCAGCTTTCCAAGTGGGAGAAGACAAAGTTGGCTTCATGATATAGGATAAACTAAAGGAGAAACTAAAGATTCCTTAAAGTCTCTTCCATTCCACTCTTCCCCAAATGCTTTGGGGTGTTTGGGTTCTGTGGTTCTCCAGAAGGAGGCTAGCCTGGCCTTACGGCTGCCTTCCCTCCTCATTTTCCTCCGGGGTGATTCATGGCTGATGGCGTGGAGGGGCAGAGGCCCAGGAGGGACAAAGGCCCAGCAGTGTTATGGTGTCTCTGGCCTCCACAGGGAGTTTCCAGGGGTGGGGATCAGTGCGATGACTCCAGATGGTCACCCCACAACTAATCCCAGTGACTGGGGGAGGATCCGTTCTGATTGAGAAATTAATAACTCATAGGAAAAAAAAAATCGGTTTAAGGGACAGAGGTTGCAAATGAACCTATAACTGAGAGCCTTTAAAATATTTTTATGTCCTGTTAGAGAGAATCATAAAAGCGGCACAAAGAATAAGGAAAATATCAATGACATTTTATACATTTTAAATTAGTCATAATGAGTACTGTATATTTTAACTTCCATTTGCCATCCTTTACTTGCTATAAATTTTCAGTGTCTTCCTCAGGCTCCTGGTTCACTGAGACACTTGGAGATTGTTTAAAAATTTTTTTTTTAAACCAAAGGGTACTTAAAAACAAAAACAACTCAAGCATCGTATATGTGCTCAATGACCTTCTGATTTTATGATTCAGATTTATTGGCTTCTAATTTGAGAGTCCCACTGTGGGTGCTGATACCAATCCCCAAATATAAGCTTTTTCTCCGGGCTTCAGGTCTGTCTCTGTGATCCATTTTTAGACTCTCCAATAATAAGAGGCAGGAAAGTATAGTGGTCAAGGTAACACACTTTACATTTAGACATGAATTAAAACCCCAGGTCCACCATTCACGATCCACTTTTATATTCTATAAAGGTGAATAATAGCAGTAGTTAAAATAAACGGGAAAATCACATTTTATGTATTTTATACAACTATTTAACCTGTATTACTCTGGGTTCTGATCTGTAGAACTGGACATTACTACTTTCCACAGTCTCTTTGGAAAATAAATCAGATTAAATTATTTAGCAAATATTTGTCCCATGTCATCCATCATAGCCAACAGCTAATGACTTATCTTGCCTATACATGCAAACATGTGTACGTACATAGAATATATATGTATATAAATATACATGGACACCATTACATAGGATAGCCGTGTGTGTATCTATGTCTATCTAGTTATAAATGTGTGTTATACAGAGTTAGACCAAAATTCTTGATGGTGCCTACAAATATCCCTAATGAATGCTCCACTCACTGCACCTTACACGGGACACTTGGGGGACTTGGGGCATCAAGTACATCTTAGCATTTGAAAACCTTGATTTATTAGTACAAACTGCAGAAGGCATAGCTTACAGTAATATCACTAATTAGCCATCTGGTATCTTCTTTTATGATTCAGACATGGTCATTTTCTCTGTTACGTATCTTTATATATATATGTATCTTTATATATATATATGTATCTTTATATGTATGTATCTTTATATATATGTACGTATCTTTATATATATGTATCTATATATATTATGATCATGTTATCAGGGGCTTACCAATTCAAACTGTTTCCACCTGATGAATTGTGATATCTCCTTTTAATGACCCCATTGTACTATAATAATGATTTTGCTTTAAAGTCTTTCTCATTTGATATTGATAAAGCAAGCAGCTGTTGGTGTTTGTTTGCTCTACACACACACACACACACACACACACACACACACACATTATTCCTTTTACTTTTTACTTTTCTGTGCCCCCTATAAGAAGGGATACCTCTATTAAAAACATAGGTAAATTTTGATCTTGTTATCCAATTTGGCCTTCTCTGTCTTTTGATTTGGAAACCTAATTCAGTCATATTGTTGCAATTATTGATCAATTTCACCTACATCCTTTTTTACCCCGTCGTGTTCTCTGACATCACACTTTCGTGACTCCCGCAACTTCTTCAGTTATGTTCCTTAAGTGTACTTTTTTCCATGTAAATACATTTACATTGAACTGAGATAATATTTACATTCAATAAGATGCACAGTGTGAGGTTGTTCAATTGTATATGCCCCAGTGAACACAACCCCAAACAAAAATATAGAATATTTCTATCACCCCAGCAAGTTCCCTTGTGCCATACTTCAGTCAATTCCCAAACTCTATAGATAAAAAATGTTCCCATTTTTATCATCAGAGTTTAATATCGTCTCATTTTAAACTTGACATCAATGGCCATGATGTAACATGTACTCTTTGTTGGTCTGACTTCTTTCAGGCAATATACTGTTTTTGAGTTTTGTCCACGTTGCTGTATGAATCTGTTCTTCAATTCTTTCTATTCCTCAGTATTCCACATATGAATATGGCACAAATTATATACCTATGTTTCTATATTTTGATGGACTGGTGAATGTATTCCATCTTTTAGCTGTTATAAATAAGAGTGATATAACCACTCTTGTATAAGTCTTTGTGCCAGCGTATTTTAATTTTCTTGAGGAAATACCTAGGATTAGATTGGAATGGATGGGTTGAGGGAGTGGGAAATGAATGTTTAACTTCATAAGAAATTGCCTAATAGTTGTTCAAAACAGCTGTGCCATTGAAAAGTCCAACCAGCAATGTATAAGAATTCCAGTTGAGGGACGCCTGGATGGCTCAGTTGTTAAGCATCTGCCTTTGGCTCAGGGCGTGATCCCAGCGTTCTGGGATCAAGCCCCACATCAGGCTCCTCCGCTGGGTACCTCCTTCTTCATCTCTCACTCCCCCTGCTTGTGTTCCCTCTCTCGCTGGCTGTTTCTCCCTGTCAAATAAATAAATAAAATCTTTAAAAACAAAATAAAATAAAAATAAATGTACAAATATACAAAAAAATATACATTTTTGAATAAGCTTGTCAATTTCAACAAATCAGTCCTCCACGACTTTGATTGGGATCATGTTGAATCTATAGATCAATTTAGGGATAATTGATATCAATATTATTAACCTTTTTGAATAACTAGTGTTTGACTTTGTTAATTTTCTGTGTAATTGCTTTCTATATCATTGATTTCTGCTCTGATTTTCATTATTTCTTTTCCTTCACTTTGAGTTCAATTTGCTTTTCTTTTTATTCAGTTTCTTAATAAGGACGCTTACATAATTGATTTTACATCCTTAATTTGTAATATAAGATTTAAAATTATACGTTTAGGGGTGGCTGGCTGGCTCAGTTGGTGAAACATGTGACTCTTGATCTTCAGGTTGTAAGTTTGAGCCCCAAGTTGAATGTAGAGATTACTTAAAAATAAAAATCTTTTTAAAAAATGAGGTTATAAAGTTAAATAAAAATAAATAAATAAAATACATTTAAAAAGTGAAGTTATATATTTCCCCTAAGAACTAGTTTTACTGCATTCAACAAATTTTAAAATACTGTATTTTCATTATTATTCAATCCAAAATATTTTCTAATTTTACTTGTGATTTATTTTTGGATTCATGGATTATGTCAAGGTGGGTTGATAAATGTCCAAATACTGAGGCTTTTTTTAAATTCAAATATCCTAACACAATTAATTTCTAAGTCAATACCGTTGTGGTCAGACGTTATACACAGAATGATTTCAAACCTTCGATATGTGTTACACATATTTTAGTACTTAGTCAATGGTTTGTTTTAATAAATATTCCATGTGTATTTGTTAGGCATAGCATTCAATAAGTGTTAACTAGATCATATTGGTTGATAATGTCTTTCAAGTTATCTACATGTTTACTGCAATTTTTTTTTATCTGCCTGTTTTATCTAATACTGAATGGAGGTTCTTAAAATCTTGAACTAATCTTTGTACCTATTTATTCCTCCCCTTTATGTCTGCTAAATTTTCCCTCATGTATATAGAAGTTTTAAAATTGATTCAATTTAGCTCTTCCATCTTGAAATGTACTTCATTTTTATCTCATATCTCCCTGCAAAAAAAGTTGCATTTTTTTGTATTCCATTTTTCTTGGGTATTAGCATTTGGCTATATTTTTGTGCTATCTTGGATGACTGCTCTAGCAATTACTTTATCTTTAAGTAGTCATGGTCTACCTTCAAATAGCATACTATTTTAAAACAATGTAAGAATCTTACAACTATAGGGGTGCCTGGGTGGCTCAGCTGGTTAAGCCTTTGACTCAGGTCATGATTTCCAGATCCTGGAATGGACCCCTCCTCCAGCTTCCTGCTCCTTGGGACATTGGCTTGTCCCTCTCCCTTGGCCCCTCCCCCAGCTCATGCTTTCTCTCTCTCTCAAATAAATAAATAAAAATCTTAAAAAAAACTTTGAACTATATAATTCAATTTATCTTCCTCTCATCCTTCATTCACTTATTTTCTTATGTTTTATTGTTCTATATGTTATAGATCCCACAATACATCATTATTGTTTTTGTTTTAAACAGACATTAGTCTTTTAAACACAGACACACATATATACATATATATATATACATATATATACACGTATATATATGTAAAATGAAGCGTCTACCAAAACCAAGTCTTTTATGTTTATCTAATACTCACCTTTTCTGGTATTCTTCAATCTTTCCTGAAGAAGACCTTGAGTTCCATCTGCTGCTGCAATTTTCCTCTATATAAAATAACTCATTTTAGCATACATATATAGTGTTGAATTGTCTATGTTTCAATTGCTCAAGCTTTAATTTCAGATGAAAAATATTACAAAATTTTGGGGGGAAATTTCTGAATGTGGGATTTAAAAATACAGTATAGGCTGCTAATTTTCCTTTACCTTCCCACATGAAAACTCAGAAAGAAATGCTCCATTTCACCATTACTTAGAACAATGAATATTAGTCAATGATATTTCAGACACCAGGATAAATGCCCACCTTGTGGGAATCACTCTGGCATTGGGGAGTACCTAACCTATGGATGGCAAACACCTAAATTGCCCTGGGGTCTCAGCTAGGCTGAATAGATATCAAGTGTGTCGGAGTATGTCTGGCTACTTATTGGTTTATGCCCAGCAGAGACATATTTAAGTAGGAAATTAGAGGCTTCCTGGGAAATAATTTAATTGGAAGGAAGAAGAGACTAGGTACAGACATCATTAACCAATAAGAAAGCTCATTCTCTCAATCTTTCCAGGAGGACAGATAATG
This sequence comes from Ursus americanus, assembly GCF_024610735.1. NCBI lineage: Eukaryota > Metazoa > Chordata > Mammalia > Carnivora > Ursidae > Ursus > Ursus americanus. The sequence continues at coordinate 13,637,125 of NC_142154.1, forward strand.
ACTCGGAGTCATGGATTTTTTTTTTTTAATAAGTACATGTACAACAATCTCTTGGGAAGCTTATAAGAAATTAAGCAATATTTGCTGATAAAATATTACTGTGAGGGGAGCCTGGGTGTCTCAGTCGGATAAGTGACCAACTCTTGATCTCAGCTCAGGTCATGATCTTAGGCTCGTGAGGTTGAGCCCTGCTTCGGACTTTGCCTTCAATGGGGAGTCTGCTTGAGATTCTCTCTTTCCCCTCTGCCCCTCCCCTGGCTCATGTGCTCGCTCTCTCTCTCTTAAATAAATAAATAATCTTTAAAGAAAAGATAAAATATTACTGTGAATGTGCTACTTGTATTTATGAGATATTTGGATTATGTAAAATAAAGACAAAAACCCTTAAAAAAGGATTGCTGGATTTGGCTGAATCTAAATGTAAACTTCTGAGTTCTAATAAAAACTTTGAAATTAGCTAAAAGGCAAATTATCAACTTGAGAATAATCAAAACAAAAAAAAATAATAATAACCATTATATACAAAAAGCTCTGGAAGAGAATGCCTCTATTAAAAAATATGTGAAAGCTTAAAAAAAGCCATTCACAAAAGAAAAGCACATGGAAAATAAACACATGAAGAATATTTAATGCCTGGTAGTCAAAGATGCAAAATAATATAACAATAAGATACAGTATTTCCTTTGTAGCAATGGCAAAAAGTTTTAATAATATCCAGTATTTTTTAAAAAATTAAAAACTGGGGTGCCTGGCTGGCTCAGTTGGTAGAGAACATTACTCTTAACCTCGGGGTCATGAGTTCAAGCTCCACACTGGGAGTGGAGACTACTTTAAAAAAAAAAAAAGACAAGAAAAAAATATCTAGTATTGTGAAAGTCCATTCATAGACATCTAAGAAACTTTATCTTCTTCATAAAGATTTTATTTATTTATTTGACAAAGAGAGAGAGCACAAACAGTGGGAGCAGCTGGCAGAGGGAGAAGCAGACTCCCTACTAAGCAAGGAGCCTGATGCATGATTCAGTCCCAGAACCCTGGGATCACAGCCTGAGCTGAAGGCAGACGCTTAAACGACTGAGCCACCAAGGTGCCCCAACAGCTAAGAAGCTTTCAGAAGTTATGTTTTATTCACTGATGGGAATATATGTAGCCATCCAAAATTATTTAAGAAAAATATAATATAAAGAAAACAAAACTTATATCACTAAAGAAAAGATACATTACAAAATACAGTGATTCCATTTTGTAAAAAAAGCAAAACAAAACAAGTATGAATATATGAACCTCAAAAACTAAAAGGACATATGTATGTCATCTAATGAATGATAAAAACTGAAACTTTACCAAGAGTTAGTGGAAGACAAGGGTTTTACTGGAAAACAATAAAAAGCATTACACTTAAAGTATAAAAAGAATTTACTATAAAATGGAAGAGATCTATAGCATTAAATTTCTACTTTGCTAATTGTTCCACTGATTGGCCTTCTTCAATCTTCCAGAGAAATATTATTTTTAGCACCCTTTATTGGGTAAAGGCGATGTGTTCCACTAATTGCATGCCATGTACATGCTACTCTGGTTTGAATTTTTTTAAACCTTGATTAGCATTTTGTTGTGACCCTGTGTTTTCCTTTTGTTTTGTTTTAACAGATATCAGCAATTTAAATACCTCCTGGTCTTTGTACAAAATCACATTTGTTGCATGTAACTTCCTTTATTTGTATATCAAAAGGGTGCTGTTTAAAGAGATGTCATCATTCTGCACTTGTTTAAGGAGATCGAACTGAATTTTGTATATGTAAATACATTGCGGATTTTAAATTTTGGCATAATGGTACAAAAGAGTGTCATCTTACATCTTCAGTTGGCAAAGGATTATGACATCTCAAAATATAAATTATGATTAGCTGGGCAGAATTATAAATGATTTTTCCCCACTGCAATTGTATGTAATTTTCCGCATTGCTACAATAACATATCGTAATCAGAAAACATAATGAATGTTGTGTAAGAACACATATATAGACCTACGGTTATTTGGGGATCTAGATCTGGGAATCATATCAGGGGTGCTCTATCTGGCAGTAATTGGGTGTGTTTTTTTCCTGCATGAACCAGAAGACACAGCATCTTATAATGTGATTTGAGGGCAATAGGAAGAGATAAATTTGGGTCTTCTAGCCCTGAAAATATCATATTTGTCTGGTTTGAAGAAGAAAAGTGTAATGTAATAATTTGAGAAGTCAATAGCAATAGCTCACATAGGTATGCCCAATTTTATGGTGCACTTAAAGCTTAGAAAAATTATTTAATCTGATGTTGGCACAAATGAAGTTTGATGTATGAGTATGCCAATTCCCATTGAGATTGCCATTTTAAGAAACAGGAATAAAAACCCAAAAGAAAAACAGAAAAGGAAAAAGCAGCATACATCCTTTACTTTGAAGCATAGTTGGATTTTCAGCATTTTGCAGTTTTGAATTTCACATGAAGATGACCTTAAAAACAGTGACCATTAAAACAGTTGTTAGAAAAGTGTATTATTTACACGGCATGCACTTTCGAAATAGAGGTTACAGGAATCATACAGGAAGACATAATCTTACCGTGCAGCGTAACCTACTTTGAAAGCTGTAGGCAGCATAGCAAAAAAAAAAAAAAAAAAAAAAAAAGTCCTTACATCACACTTGTCAAGAAACAGAAGTTTTATTACCAAGGAATTTCACTTTTGCTGCTTATTCTTAACACTAGGCCAGGTACTGAGAGGATTTGTTGATCTAATATAGATAGTGATGTCTTGGGTTTGTTCAGATTTATATGGACAGCATCTGGGGATCAGAAATTACATTTAAAATGTAATAAAATGTTCCTGTGCACTTTAACTTACAAATACTATACTTAAAAAAGTAAACATCAAATAATCTCGGGTATCTTTCAAGAAAATGTTGACATTGCTCATGGAGCTCACATGGGTATCTTTGAATCATTTCTAAGCAAACTTAATAAACTCATTTTTGTATTCTATTGCTGTACAATAAACTATCACGCCTGAGAAGAAGAAATACCAAAGCACGTGCTCTCATTTGCTCCAAAATGTGTATTTTCTAGTATAAAAAAAAAAGATTATTTTTTTCAAACACTATCAGAAAAGTCCATTCAAAATAGAAGTAAGTGTATATAAAGGACAATCTATCAGCAAGAGACCACAATAAAAAATACCAGTAATCATACATAAAAAAAAAAAAAAACACTCACATTATTCTCCTGAAGTGTTCATATCACGGTCAGAGTCATTATTAGACTCTGTTATTCCAGAACAAGGACACATTCAATTACATTTTTTTTTAAGTCTTTGCATTGAAAACTTCCTTCCAAAGATTCTTGAATAACAAAACAAGGAATCCACTTACGTGGGATTAAAAAACAACTTGACTAAAAACAAAACAACAAAACAAAACACACACAAAAAAACCCTCTATTTTTAAAAATCCTGTTTTATTTCTTCTTTCGTATCTGGGAGCAAGAGCCTCTTCCCTCCCACCCATATCCCTATCCATTCTTATTTCTGATGCATTTGAATTCACCACCAGACCTCCGTGAATGCACAGGCCAGGTAGAAAGGTAGTGACTTGAGCTCGGAAGAAGGCTGTAGCTTTGCAAGTTCAGGAAGTTGAAAATTGAGTTTTCTAATACAACTGTTAAATGCAAATAGAACTCTTTTTTTTTTTTTAAAGATTTTATTTATTTATTTAACAGAGATAGAGATACCCAGCGAGAGAGGGAACACAAGCAGGGGGAGTGGGAGAGGAAGAAGCAGGTTCATAGCAGAGGAGCCTGATGTGGGGCTCGATCCCATAACGCCGGGATCTCGCCCTGAGCCAAAGGCAGACACTTAACGACTGAGCCACCCAGGCGCCCCTGCAAATAGAACTCTTAAATGCAAATAACTTTAAGAAACTGTATTTTGAAAGATGACAGGAGCCAAGGTTTTAAGCAATGGCACACACAGCACAGTGAACAAATTGAAAAAAAAACAAAAAAAACAAAAAGAAAAAACCCTTCCTTTGTAATATTTTGAAGATTTTATTTCAAATATTCTTTTTCATGAAATCACATTAATAGAAGACTGTTCCCTCCCAATAAACTGTTTGTGGCATAGAAAGTTACTTTCTGACACCAAACTATAGACCACTATCCTCCTATTCCAGCTCATTCCATTGACTGGAATTGAAACAAGCCTGGATACAAAGATTATAGATTGCTATTATATTAAATATGTTATATATAATATATATATTTATAAGAGTACTGATTTATATAGGTTCCATCTTAGGCTTTTCAATGCAAAAAAAAAAGAGTTTGCTAAAGTTTATATAAGCTTAGTCTTGTTTTCTTTTAGTGGGAGGAAAATAATCACAGGTAATTTTGTGTCAAGTTTTTATTTTTAATAATGTAATTTTAAAGTCAGCATCAGTTCTTCCTGGAAAGAAGGGTGTGAAGTTTTGTGTGTATGTAAGGGTTTGTTGATATGTGTGTGAGAGAGAGGGAACTCAAACACAAGACAGAGGGAGAGAAAGAGCAAAGGAATTTTCTTAGATTTTCTTTAATGCAGAAGTCTTTTTCTGAAGCAGCTCACGAAATTGGTTTTAATTTTGCCGCCTGGGATCGGGAAGCTTTGAACATGGTGATGGCTGAACTCTGTGTGCCTTGGAACACAAAAGCATTCAAGTAGCACATTTTTCAAGGAGGGCGTATCACCTCTGAACTGAAGCCATTTCTTCTAATATTTTGAACCAAACATGGAGAATTTGGCAGCTAAGCTATTTCTCTTCAGAGCTCAACAAAATGGAGTAGGTGGTATCTCTTAATAGAAGCTGTAGGTCTCCATCTGTCACAAGTACTCTGATGACTCCAAAGAACCATTCTTATTTTGGAGTCCCTTTTGAAAACTCAAAAGGACAAAAATAACTTCAATACGGTTAAGTATTTATTTGGAAAATATATCTTCCAAAGGTTCAGTAGGCAAGTTGCCAGTCTAGGAGGGGAAGGAAACAATGTCACCTTGTATGGGCCATCGATTTCTGCTAGGCAGAAAGGGGTTCAATGCCTTTTGTTTATTTGTCCAATTCTTATTGAGATCCTACCATGTGCCAGACACGATGCTGGGCTCTTTTCAGTACCTCTGACAGTGGAAATCTGAAGGAGCCACTTGAAATTTACATCTACTCAGATAACAATGAAAAGTGGATATAGGATAATTATCCAAAGGGTAGAACAATATATAATTGACCAAAAAGAAACTCAGTGATTCATTTTTGTATCACTAATTCATTTGAACTTTATTTGTGCAAGGAATCTTGTCCCTTGAAACCAGCCTACCTTCCTAAGGCAAAGCAAGTGATGTGATGCCTCTCTTTGTTGCTATTGCCAACACTGTGGTCCTGATTTTTGGAGCTTGTTGCCATCACCATGAACAAAATGTTAAAAAAATATCAGTTGATTTATCATGTCCAAATCAGGCCAACATTTCAACTTGTTATTGGGAGCCTTACACCAGCAGTCTACTTAATGATTTTAACTTTTAGCTTAGTTTGTTTTGTTTGGGATGCCTGGGTGGCTCGGTCGGTTAAGCGTCTGCCTTCAGCTCAGGTCATGATCCCAGGATCCTGGGATCAAGCCCCACATCTGGCTCCCTGCTCAGCGGGGAGCCTGCTTCTCCCTCTCCTGCTCTCTCTGGTTGTGCTCACTCTCTCTCTGTCAAATAAACAAATAAGATCTTTTTAAAAAATTGTTTTGTTTGCATAACTATTTTTTTAGTGTGGCCACCAATTTTTTTGCATGAAAAATCAGAGTAAACAAGTTAATTATATTTGAGATCAGCATTGTTATATTCTGGGTGCAATTGTTTATGAGTATGTCTTGAGGAGATCAATAACATTTAGATAGCAAAGTAAATTTGTGTCCCCCAAATAATTTAAGAAATTGCTGTTTTACGGGTAGAGTTTTTTTTTTTTAAAGAAATATACTTTCAGAAATGTTTGGTAGCTTTTGATCAGAACTCAACTTCTTCTTACACTATGAGTCCTAAATCACAAGATTTCCAGAATCTGGGTAACTTTTCTCCTCATGCCCAGGGCCAGATTGAGACTCTGCAATTGAACGGAATTTTGAGCTCTGAATATTGAACTCTATTCAATATTGAACTCTGTTCAAATTCCAACATTGTATCATATCAGAGGCATGATCATAAACATTTTTCTTAACCTTCCCAGTCTCAGCTTCCTCATCCGTAAGATGGAGACAGACATGCCTGCCTCCTAGAGTCTTAGTGAGAATTAAATGAGATAATTTCCGTAAAGCCAAGGAGCAGGGCGACCATCCCATAAATGTTCCTCGCTGGACAGGTGGGTAGGGAAACAACAGCAGCTCTGATAGAACTAATGAGTTTAGTTCTCACAATAGTGAAAACTGAATCATCAAATGACTTTAAGACCAAAGTGATATCATTTTTTAATTATTTGAGTGCTTACCACTATGCGTGGTAAAATTCACTGCTGTTGGCCACCACTCAAAGCCAACACATGGGGGAATTGTACTTCCCTGATCACTAGAGGTTGGGCCAGACCTTGGGATTACTCCTGCCCAATGGAATACACGTGAAGGCAACATGAGCCCCTCAGGAGCCATGACATTTTCTGATTCTCGAGGCTGCACCCTTCCTCTGCTCCTGCAGAGACTGTGAACCCAGTGAGGATACTCCGGTGCCCTTGACAAAGCAGCGGGGGCAGCTGAGACAGCAGCACGTGGAGGGAAACTCTCAGGAGATTTGTTTAGACTCCCCACTCAACTCTCAGTGACAAATCAACTTCTGTCATGTGAACTGACTGAGAATCTTGAGATTGTTTGTTCCTGAAGCATAACGTCAGCTGGGATCACAGACAGGTAGACCGACAGAGCTACTGTAAGAAAAACTACATAAAAATAGTTGGAGGTTGACCTTGATTTGCTAGCATTTGTACTAATGTTTAAATTAAAAATAAATAAATTTTTAAAAAAAGAAAGAAAGAAAGAAAACTTGTTCCCTTCTTCTTCTCCCTGCTCGTCCATCTACTCTGACCAGAAACCCCTTGACTTCCTTTTATAGGACAAATTCTAAAAACGAGCATGTCAATAGTCAGGATGAATTTAGGGAGCTGAATGGCTGTTCAGATTCATTATCAGATCAATTTTATGTATTTATCTATCTTAAAGATTTATTTACTTATTTTGGAGAGAGAGAAAGTACATGAGTGAGGGGAGAGGCAGAGAGAGAGGGAATTTCAAGCAGACTCCCCGATCAGCACAGAGCCACACGTGGGGCTCAATCCCAAGATCCTGAGATCATGACCTGAGCTGAAATCAAGAGTTGGCCCCTTAACTGACTGAGCCACCCAGGTGCCCTGTTATCAGGTCAATTTTAGAGTTGAGGTGTGTTGGAGCTTTGACCTCAGTGGACTTATTGATGCAGTATAATTTAGCAGTAGATACATTTAAGAACTTATAAAAAATTGGAAGTAAAGAGAGGTAAGAAAAGACAGTTGTACACCTGAAACTAATGTAACATTGTCTGTCAACCGTAAAATAGAGAGAGAGAGAGAGAGGCTTAGTACTGAAGTGTCCTTTTGAAAGGTGTTTTATTTTCTTCTTAGCTTTGACCAAAACTTGCGATGTAGCGGCACCTGGGTGGCACAGCGGTAAAGCGTCTGCCTTCGGCTCAGGGCGTGATCCCGGCGTTATGGGATCGAGTCCCACATCAGGCTCTTCCGCTATGAGCCTGCTTCTTCCTCTCCCACTCCCCTGCTTGTGTTCCCTCTCTCACTGGCTGTCTCTCTCTCTATATCGAATAAATAAATAAAATCTTTAAAAAAAAAAAACTTGTGATGCATTTTTCAAATCCTTAGGACTCTTGGACCCAACACCAAAGCTCAGTAACTTGACACAATTATTAAATAATGTATGGGGAGGGGCGCCTGGGTGGCTTCGTTGGTTAAGCATCTGACTCTTGATTTCGGCTCAGGTCATGATCTCAGGACTGTGAGATCAACTCCCCCATTGGGACCTGCACTGGGCATGGAGCCTGCTTAAGATTCTCTCCCTCTCCCTCTCTCCTTCCCCTGCTCATGTGTGTGCACTCTCTCTCTAATAATAATAATAATAATAATAATAATAATAATAATAATAATAAAAATAGTGTATCCAGGAGCCTGAAACAAAATCCAAAGTCTACACTCTTGCCATTATACATGCACATCTTTACCTTAAAAGAAACACCAAGCTCCATTCATGTGGCAAATAGTAAGATTTCCTCTTTTTTATGGCTGAATAACATTCCACTGCATATATATATATATATATATATATATATATATATATATATATATACCACAATTCCTTTATCCATTCATTCATCTATGTGACAACATGGGTGGACATTGAGGACATTATTCTAAGTACAATAAGTCAGACAGATACTATATGATCTCATTTATATGTAGAATAAAAAAAAAAAACTCAGAAAAAGTGATCGGACTTGTGATTACCAGACTCTGAGGATGGGGAGGAAGGAATTGGAAGAAGGTCAAAAGGTACAAACTTCCAGTTAGAATATAAGTAAGTATACTAGGAGTGTAATGTACAAAATAATGACTGTAGCTACGACTGCTCTATGATATATGGGGAAGTTGTTAAGAGAGAAAATCCTATGAGTTTCATCACAAGGAGAATTTTCTTTTTCCTTTTTGTTCTCTTTCTTTTATTTTTATTGTATGTATATGAGACGATGGATGTTAGCTGAACCTAGTGTGGTAATTATTTCACAATATATGTAAATCAAACCAGCATGCTGTATGCCTTCAACTGACACAAGTCATCTACGTTAATTATTACTCAGTAAAACTGGGGGGAAGAAGAAAGCGGCACATCATATCACACTTTCTCTCTCTTACAAAGAACTGGGGCATTATACCCCTTGGCTTCTACCTTACAAAGATCCGATCATTGGCTTCATTTCTTCTGATATTCTGCTTTTTTCTACAGCATTTCTCAGCTTGGATCCTTGCATTTCCCTTTGTAGGACTCTTGGAACAGAAGTCTTTTATGAAACTGCAACTCTCTGGCTAGAAGAGCCATTTCTTTGCCAGGCTCTTAGACTTCAGTGCCCTGTATACTTTCCCACAGATCTCTCAATTGTAGACTTCCAAACCTTGCGTATTTCTTCACCTTTGGATTTCCTTGGATTACCCAGTGCCAGGTTTCTGCTGAATTATCACATATTTAATGTTACCTTATTCCCTCCATCTGACAGAGAAACTTCCCAATGTGCTCCAGTCTCTTATTCTCAAAATAAAGGAGTGAAATTGAATGACAAAGAGGGAACTGTTTTGTGGTATCTGCTTACTCCATATAGAGATGAAAAGTTAGTATCACTGTAGAACTAAGCCTAAGTTTGTAAAATCAGATTTAAAAATGTTCCATCTATATCTGTCTATTTCTGCTAATACAAATGGGAATCAAAATGTGGCAACAACTTAACAGCATTGGTTAAAGATCTGAAATGGAAATGCCTTTTTAAAAAATATTTTAAATGGGGTGCCACATGGAGTGCTAACCACATAGACCTTGAAACAGGCACTAATTTCAAAAAATGAAGTAAAAAAATACAAGCAAATGATAGAAAAAACACTGGAAAACAAACCCATTACAGAAATTAATTTGGAAAAAAAAAAAAGACAATTTCAAGAGCAATTTAAAAACGCGTTTGTTGGGACTCCTGGGTGGCTCAGTCGGTTAAGCATCTGCCTTTGGCTCAGGTCATGATCTCAGGGTCCTGGGATGGAGCCCTGTGCCAGGCTCCCTGCTCAGTGGGGAGCCTGCTTCTCCCTCTACCTGCAGCTCCCCCAGCTTGTGCTCTCTCTCTCTCTGACAAATAAATAAATAAAATCTTTTTTTTTTAAGATTTTTTATTTATTTATTCGACAGAGACAGAGACAGCCAGCGAGAGAGGGAACACAAGCAGGGGGAGTGGGAGAGGAAGAAGCAGGCTCATAGCAGAAGAGCCTGATGTGGGGCCCGATCCCAGAACGCCGGGATCATGCCCTGAGCCGAAGGCAGACGCTTAACCGCTGTGCCACCCAGGCGCCCCTAAATAAAATCTTTTTTAAAAATGTTTTTGTGCCCCCAGCAATTTGATACGCACACCCCTGTGGACAGCCTGAGACATAGTCCAACCTTGTTGGTGGAACCTAGAGCAATGTCCTAAGCCTGCATGTTATCAGAAATGAATAAGCTGAAGGTTAATTAGGCATCTAATTAGGCAGCTCCCTTATTTCTAGCATAGCTCCCCAAATGATGTTGTAGCAGACACTGTGGGCTGACCAAACCTTGATGCTGAACCCCCTTCTCCCTGGTCACTCTCCGGTTTCAAGATGGCCACAATGCACGGTGTTAGCCAATGAAGTCTAGCAGAAGAGCACTCCATGCCCAGAAAACCATTGCTTGCTGAGTACAAGGACCATTCTTACTCCTCATTCCTGCCATAAACTGGACATGATAACTATAGTTCTGGCCATCATCCGGCAGAGATCAGGGGAATAGCAATGACCTCAGGATTGGAATCAATGAAAGGCTGAACCATTTGCATGACTCATTCAGGAGAAGAAAAAATTCCCTCATTTGTAAGGCACTGCAGACATATTTTCTGTTACTTCAGCCGAAAGTACAAGGGTCTTAACACGCTTGTACTCCTTCTAACAACAGTTTTGCAAAATTCCCCAATAATCTACCCTGTTGTCCAATAACTTACTGATAGATTACTTGATTTGGTAGATGACTTGACTTGTGTGAAAATTTGACTGATTCTGAGGCATCTGTCATTTCAACAATCTCTGGATCTGATCACACTACTGTAGTTACTGCTGAGTATAAGTTTTCTCCAATTCCCATGTCAAAGGCTGCTACGTTGACTAGAGACTCTCACTGGCCAACATTCAATCCAATTAACAAGGCCAGTGCAGTTGCTGAATTGGAAGCTACTTGCTGATATTATCCTAAGTTCAGACTTGCAAAGACTGTTCCCTAACCTTGAGATCCTTGAGACTAGGTCTCCAATCACACACACGCCCACGCCCACGCCCACGCACACACACCCGCACCTGCACCAAAACAAACAAATGAAAAAAAAACAACTCTCCTGGAATATGTGGAAAGAAAGAGATTTTAAACTCTTACTCCTGTAGCTTTGTTTTGGATCTCCACATTATTGTGTCTTAGATGTATGGAAAATAACTTTTGCCATATTCAAGACTTCAGGCATTTTCTTTATCTTCCACGGGACGGTTATGTTGTTGATGGAATGGTGGGCTGCTATTTTCAATTAAGATCAGGGCAGAAAGATGATAGGGTGAATATCAGAAGGCGAGGTGCAGAACTAGTCTACAGACCCATGATGGAAGAAGAGACACTGAGCACTAAGGTTTCAAGCAGAATTTTGAGCTATGAACTAAGTATTAACTGAAAACACAGATGATTCAAATTAACCAGGTAAGACTATGTATGTCTGTGTATGTATGTATGATATACGTGCTATATTATGTATGTGAATGTATGTATGTATACATGTATGTATATATATAAAGAGTATGTGGTAGGTATACATATATATATATATATATATGAAAAACTGTAATGAAATTCCATCTTAAGCACAAAATTCTATAGAATTTCATTGAATCATGATTTATAATGGATTTAGGACATTCCTTCCCCCCCCCTTTTTTTTTTCTTGTGAGCCAAGACAAGTCCAAACACTTATTCCCTGCATTGGCCACACTTGTGTAAGACATCAACTAATAGGAAACGTTGTCTTGACCAAAAGAAAAATCACAAAGTCCTAACACTCTGATGGTGGAATTCTATTACTCTTGGGTCACGTGCAGTCTTTAATAGAGTATAACTTACACTTATCTAGGGGTAACTTGGAACAGAGCATACCCATATTCTGTGTTTCTTTAATATATATTACCATGAAAAATCCAGTCCTCCTCTTTGGTCATTAGTTTGTCACCTGTGAAATTAGGTTGTTAGGCTAGATGACGCATCAGGGCGCTTCCACACCTAAAATTCTGACCCTTGTCTTTCTTTGTCTACTTTTTAATTTATCCTTTTAATTTTTTATTGTCATTCCAATTTGAGGGATAGGGCAAGGGATTCCAGGGTGAAAATTAGATCATTTCTAATGATCCAGCTTATTATCTGTTACAAGCATGAATAGCAAAAGCATATGATGTCTATAGGACTTACTAAATGCATTCAAATAGTACAGATCTCAATGTGCTTTGAGGCTTTTGTTGGTTTGTTCTTTGTTGGTTTGTTTTTACTATTCTGAAGTATTATTACATTGTTAGGGGTCCTAGGCTTTCCTTTCTTATTCTCCAGACAGTTCTTCTAAAATTACGTTTTAGTTATTGCACCCAGAGCACTACTAAAATCAAGAAAATTAAAATTTAAAAAGAATGCAGAAAGTGACGCTACTGTAAGAAAAAAGTTTCCCCTGTATGTTCTTTTTCTGTGTTTGCCCGTTTATATGCAGGCGTGCGTTTGCAGTCGTAATCATTTTATAGATATAATTTTTGTTTTCTTCATTTTTTATTTAACTTCCATAATAGCCATTTTCTCGTGTTGTTATGCATTTTCTCATTTCTCTTTAGGGCAAGTTCCACTACTTAGAATTACTTTCCGGATCTGTAAATATCCTTATATGGTAGCAGTTACGTTTTCTCCCTTTTTTCCCCCGTGCTCTTACCATCATTTTCTATGTGTTGCCTTATCTAAATTGAGGTAGTTATTTCACTAATAGATCAATCAATAGGAATTTTAGACTTCTCCCAATTTTGCTAGTGTTATGCCTAATTTGCAGACACACATTTGAAAAGGGATAGGAAAAACTAAAGTAGGTACAGATGGAAACAATAAAAATGATTAAAGGATGGGAAAATGGGACCTCTAAGGAAAGATAAAAGGAGATGAGATTATTTGTTCTTCAGAAAAGAAAACCAAAAACTGAGAGGTACATTTATAAGGTTCTTAAAGAAGGGGCAGAATTATCAAAGAGCGAGTGTTTCTAGTTGTTTCTTCTTCTGTTTGGTAATAGAACATGGATAAATGGGTTTAAACTGCTGTTAGTCTGGGCATGAAGATTCTGTGATGGCATATGGCTCTGGGCTAGAGCCACGAGGAACAGTCAGTGAGGAAACATGTGAAGGATATGAAATCCTCAGGTGTTTCCCACTCTACTAAAGAAGACTGTATCTTGTTGATTATCCGTCGTTCCACTCTGCCTTTCTTCAGGACACTGTTTATTTTCCAGAGTGTCTAATGTCCATTCTCAGTAATTATAGCCTCTGATGAATGTATTAATGTTGACCCCCAATGCTATTATGAGGTACTCTGGTCACAAAAAATAAGCTATTTCTCCAAAACAGATTTGGTCTTCAATCTCTACTCCTTCACCCTGGATGCCTGGGTGCCTTTGAATGCCAAGATCCCAAGAACAAAGGGTTCTACCTAATCACTTTCTACCCCGTACCTCCATCTTGTTTCTGCTTTATCCAGTCTGGTCACTGTCTGCAGTCAGCTGCTTACATGTAATTTCAGTAATAAATTTTTTGGAGATTATATGGTAGAAAAAAAATAGGTCAACTAGGTAATTTTCCCACATGGTATAATTTTTTTCAACGTATTTTTATGAAAATTTTTCTCATAGAATCATTGCTTGTTTATGATAATTTAATTCCAAACCGAAGCTCCCTAATGTTATCCACAGCTACCTTAGCCACAGGGAAAACAATCTTTTTGACAGAGACCTATGATTCCTCCTCATTAGCAGGTCAAAAATTGTTCATTTATGCACTACAATTCTTTAAATTCTTAAAAGCAACAAGAGAGGTTCCATTTTATAACTGTTTACCATGGAGACTCTGGACTAAGACTCCATGTGTTCAGATCCTGGTGGGAACCCTTGACTGGCATTATGGCCTAAAGAAAGTCCTTTGGGTGACTTAGTTTCTTTAACTGTCAAACTGAATTCATAGTAAGAACTCATTTCATATTTCATGGCTTTAAGATGATAAGCCACCATCCCAAGTTCCCATAATCTTTCTAAGCAATGTTCTCTACTCTCTATATAAGATTTTCTTTCCGGTGCCCATTAAAAAAAAAAAAAAACAGCAAGCAAAAACTATATTCACGGGTTTAATAGATAATAGTGATTTAGGGTCAGGATGTCCCTCACATAAAGAACAGTTTTTCAGGTTTACTTTATTTCTTACCTCTTCTCCCTCACAGTGCTATCAATCACCCCATCTGCCCCCGACCACATGAAGTTCAAATTCTTCTCTGGTGTGATGCAGACCTATTTCATCAGATATTTAGCCAAATGTCATCCTCACTACATTTCTTTCCCTTGGAGAATTTCAGTGCTAGATGTTAAAATAATAATGCTGTCCCTACCTCATGACTCTAAATTTGAGTCCTAGTTCAGCCACTCTGTGGCTTTGCTCACACACCTTTCCTCTCTAGACATTAGTCTCCTGACTGGAAAGGCTAACATTCTAACACACAAGGTCTGAAATGGGATGAATGCATGCAAAGTGCCCAACAGAATGTCTGGCCATGGAATATTCATAATAAAGTTTTAGTCATCCTATTCCTGAGTTTACTGAGGGAATATAATAATCAAATTAAGTATCTGAAGGAATTTTATCAACTGCAAACCCCTAATTGTTACTAATATTATCTTAACCATAATTGGGACGTACCCCTTTTCCTGCTTTTATCTCTGTGCTTCTGTACACGTCATGCAAGGATTGTTGTGAACTTTTGTCAATTTTCATGCCCCAAAGGGATTTGCCAAAGAGAATCTGAGACGCTTCTGTTTTGCAGCGTCCCAGGTTAGCCTTTGGAAAAGGAGCCTTGACATACCTGAGTTCTCTCGCAGACGTAATCAAGCTCTGCAGAAAGGATCAGTTAGGAAACTCAAACAGACTGGAACCACCTCAGAAAACAAAATGCAAAACACGCCTTCTTCTTTTCTTCATCAGTTAGTTAATAACTCACTAAATGTGACTAACCTAACTTGGACTTCTGGAAGTGCTGGGTTTCTCTCCCTAAACCGGTATCTTTACTAGCTTTGAGATGATTGTAAATTATCAAATAGGAGACAGGGACCAGTGAAGGGGGTTTGTTCTGTCGTGCTACCTGCCAGTATTAAAGATGAAATATTTAGAAGTGAGTTATGTGCACGGGATTTAGAGGTGGATTTTCATGGCGGTACGCTAAGTCTACAAGGCATGTTGCTAACTTCTCTGAGAGAAACAAAGAGGAAGAAAAAGGTCGCTTGATATAAATGCCTTTTAGGTAGGCTTGGTCTGGCTGTGATTGAGAAAATCAAAAAATGTACCAGCAAGTGAAAAATAAACCAAGGAAACTGTATTTTAAAGGAAACTTTCCTCTTGAAAGGCGTGTTTGTACGGTCAGGTTAAAATTAACATTTATTAAGAGCCTATCAGGAGCTAAAAGGTTTTGTTAATGATTTCTGGTGTAAATGTAAAAAGAAACCTGTGAAACCAACATTGTTATTTTCAGGTTATAGATCATCAACTGAAGCCCTGGTAGGGAGACGAATCAAAGAACAAAATCGACAACAAATCCCCTTTTTATGATGGGTGGTCTGGGACTATTTAGCCAATTTCTTGTCAAACTTAGCTCATTGGAATCCAGTCACAACTGTGTTCTTAACTGTGATTTTCAACAGTCTCAAGAAATGTGTGCAAAAATACGACCCAACAATATAGAGCAAACCATTCTACTCTGTACGATTGAGCTCCCTGTAGATACAAGACACTCTTCCTGATTATTTATATGCATCTCATTAAATTGGCTTATTTCCTGGACTGTTTATCAAGTGGTCCAAATTATACAGTAATGTAAAGCAGCATACCACACATTATATTCTATATAGTAGAGTCGGCATTTAAATATTATATAATATGGAAGGTGTAGTAGGTGATTAGCAACTTTTATTGAATCACGATGTACATGCTTTGAAATTTCATCTATCTTCTTTGTAGCTACATTTAAAACTATGAATTATAAATACGCATACAAATTTTGATAAATTAAAATCATCTTACCACGGAAGGACTTCGGCAAACACTACTTTAATTTTCTTGTATACACTTCAACTGTATTTCACATATGTGTGGGTTTTTTCCTAAAGGTTTATTTATTTTGAGAGAGAGAGAGAGAGCAAGCACGGGCAGGGGGAGGCGCACGGGAGAGACTGTTTCAAGCAGACTCAGGGCTGAACGAGAAGCTTGATGCTGGGCTCGATCTCACAACCCATGAGATTGTGACACGAGCCAAAACCAAGAATTGCTGGTACATTTTTTGATTTTTCTCAATCACAGCCAAACCAAGCCTATTTCAAAGGAATTTATACCAAGCAAACTTTTTCTTCCCCTTGTTTCTCTCAAAGAACTTAGCAACATGCCTTGTAGACCTAGCCTACCGCCATTAAAATCCATCTCTGTCTCGTGTGCGTAACTCACTCTCTCCTAAATATTTCAACTTGAATACTGGAAGGTAGCACAAAAGAGCAAACCCCCTTCACTGGTCCCTGTTACCTATCTGATAATTTGGACCTCCTTTATTTTTAGTTTTTTTCTTTTATTTTAGCAGTATCCCATATATAATAGCATAAAATTCAATATTGTTCTTTGACTGGAAATTTAAAGTATTTGTCATTGAATGGTAAAGTTTAAGGCAGTCATATTTGTCAAACTCCATTTGTCCTTATCATAATCTATTACACTTTCCGATCTTGTTTCTTTTCTCTGTACTTTTTTATGTTCCCACTATTAGACGTTCAGGGTTGTGTCCTTTTATTTTTTTTGTGCTGGGTATTATGATTACCCAACATCCGTTTGAATCTATTTTTCCCCAATTATGCATGTCAAGATTGATAGAGTACATATTTAGAAATTTAGCATGCTTTTACAGCTTTTTTCCCATCTCCCTCCCCAATTAGTTGCATAATCCGGAAGGCTATCCAAATTATAATTAATATAAAATCATTACTTTTACATGATTATACTTATGTTTTTATGTTGTCCCACATAGGTGTGTGTTTAGTCCAAACTGTTTAATATCTCAAATATCTCATTGTGTCAGCTTTATCTTGATTCACTTCTGGGTCAGCAGAGCCATGTCTCAAGTCTCCTCCTTCAGGTCTGCTGAACTCATCAGGTCAATACCCTTCTTCCATTTGCATTATCCTTTTATAAATAAAGGGTTGTATTTTTGAGTTGCTCACTGTTTTTCCATTCTCAGCTCTCTGCTTCTCCTTGTCCTCTGCTTCACAAACTGTACTCACCTGAGTCCAGAAATCTTGTTTCCTTGTTTTCCCACAAGGATGCAGCATTTCCTCTGTAAGTATCTTGCTTCCCATGGGAGAGATGGCGAGATTCAACTCTGACTCTCCTACATGCTTCATCCGGGTATTGTGTGCCCTTCACTTGCAGAAATTCTTCCAAAGTCCTGTTATGGACATATCTGATCCCTAACTTGGAGTACCTGCTCTCTGCTTTCTTTATAGTCTGCTGATCATTTCCGTGTAGGGTTGCCAAATAAAATGCAGGACACCCAGATAATTTGCATTTCAGATAAATGCCAAGCAAATTTTTGGAATAAAAATTGTCCCATCCTTTTTTCATTGTCGTTATCGTGGCTGTTGTTTTGCTCAATCTGGCCATCTTACTTCCAACAGAAATCTGAGTGAGAGCTGTGGAATTAGAAACTGGGCCATCCACCCAGAAGTCTCCCATTTTCCTCTCTTTTTTCTCTCTCTTTTATTTCTTCCTTAATTTACTTACTTCACTTCATGTTTAATATTTAGCTCATAAGCAATGACAAGTCATGTGCTTCCACAGGCTGCTTACTAATGAGTCCATTGTCCCATTCTTAAATCAAGGTCAAACTCCACTTCTTCCCAGCTGAGAGAGTAACATGCTAGGTGCTGGTGGAGAACAGAAAACTAGATTTCTTCCTAATGATGCCCAATTGCCCATAGGTCCCAGAGTTCTTTCTTTTTTCTTCCAACAAGCTCTGAAAATGTAACTTTGCAAAGATCTGACATCATTAGAGGGAACGTACCACAATCCAAAGTTGAAACTCTGAGCTACGTCAAGCTAGGAGGGCACACACTGCTCCACAGATTTTGTTGTGGTTTTCTCCAAATTTTTCAATATCCTGGGGAGCAGTTGTGGTTTTTCTGCCGTGCTCTGACAAACCTTGTGTACAACTGGGTAAGCTCACTGCTTAACATGGTCAGACATTAATTTTACCAGACTGGGGGATGTAAGATGGTATAACATTGTTTAATAGTTCTCAAATTATTAAGGAAATTGAACATCTTTTCAAGTGTTTACTGGGCAAACTGTTCATTTTCTTATATATTTTTTGGAAGTTTGCTTTTCTTTTCTTCTTTTTCTTAATAGGAGTTCTTTATATATTCTAAAAACTAGTCCCTGTACATTACATAAGAACAAAATATATTTTCTCAGTCAGTTCTGTGTCTTCACTCAGTTTATTGGATTTTTGTTTACTAACACTATTTGAGTAGAATTCAGCCCAACATCAATTTTAGAACTTGAAAATTCAATGGATTTATCTCCTTTAAACTTCTCATTTCATGAAGGAGAAAACTGAAGGTGATAAAATATCTATCTAAGATTATCCTACTGGTTAGTGGTACAAAGAAAATTAGAAATTGGGTGTCTTGATTTGTGGGCTAATGACTTGCAATTATACCAGCATATTCTCCACTGGGCTCTGGTTAAAGTTTTATTCTTAGAGGGAAGAAGAGGAAAAAAATAAAGTTACACAGAAACACACACACACACACACACACACAATACACTCATACCCACCACTCATTCACTGTGTCTTGAATTATTCATACACTGACTTTTTTTTTCAACAAAGGTTACACTTAGGTGTAAAGTACCTTTAGAGAGTCCTCCTTTTTCCTGTCTTTCATTTCTGTTAGGCTTCATTTGATAGCCACGACCTGTGGATAAAGAATAAATATGGCTTTCCTGTACCCTAGGACTCTCCTCTGCCTTATTTATGTCTGACCTGGTGCAGCACGGCTGACCTTGGGAAGTTTAATTGAGGCTGGAATTATATGGCACAGCTTGAGGCCTCCTGGATTTAGAGGGTGTGACATACACAAAGACACACACATACACACACACATTGACAATGTAATGGCTTGATGAACTGAGCGTGTGTGTGTGTGTGTGTGTGTGTGTGTGTGTGTGTGTGTTTAGCTCTACTGAAATGGCCGCAGTAAGCAGCCTATTGTAGTTTTTAACGAGGCTAAATTTGTATGAAATCAAATATACCTACATTCCTCTATAATTAAAACATAGAGTTTATTCATTAAATAAATGAGGCATTTCTTAAATATGGAAGCTATTAAGATTAAAAAAAGCAATAATCAGTTGTAACTAATTCAAGACACAACTGTTCTGTGAAATATTTCTTAAAGATGTTATGATAGTTCAAGTGTTTGATAAATGCTGACCTTTCCACTGTCATTAAGATAATTTAATAACATAAAAGCAAGCAAAATTTTGCTAATTGATTTGTTTTAGATAACCATTTAAATTTTTAAAGCTATCTTAAATGGTCAATTACAGAAAAATATGGTGTACTATATTTAATAAGATTATAACCAAGACTTTAGATATGATTTGTACATGAAACCAGAGACATTTTATTGAAAATTTTTTAAAAAATAAATTCAATTTTTGTTTATTAATTAACTCGATTTAAAACCAATTGCACTTCTAACTATATATTCCCCAATTATCATTTCATTACATGGTAGATTTTGAACTATTTTAATGAATGCCACTGTAGGTAAACCTGAAAATTAGAAATGTTTATTCATGGTACTTTTATCTAATTAAACAAATAATTATATCATTATTTTCAGAGGTATTACTACATAACTTGGGTAATTAATTAACAGCACGCTAAAGCCCAAATGTATTTGAGAAACTATTTCCATTTTGAAAAAATATAAAACCTATTTTTGTGTTTCATTCAGCACAACTAAAATTAGTCCTGAAAGTTTTCTTTAAGTAACCACAAAATAAGATTAAATGGATCAATACATGGTATTTCCACATATATATATATATATGTATATATATTTCCATATATATATCTGTGTGTGTGCGTGTATGTGTATCATATTGTGTGTGTGTGTGTGTGTGTGTGTGTGTATGTGTGTGTAAAAGGCCTCTGGAAAACACGCGTTTATTTTTTCTTATCTTAAGATTTTATTTTTAAGTAATCTCCATATCCAACATGGGGTTCGAACTTATGACCCTGGGATCAAGAGTCACGTGCTCTACCAACTGAGCCAGCCAGGCACCCTGTGAACATGCCTTTTAATAACTAAAAATCTAAGAAAAAAAATTCTCTTCTATTTATTTTTTTGGCAGAGCGAATCTCAGAGATGTGAGCAGTGCTCAAAATTTGAGAATCACAAAAGAAGAACTCAAGCTTGCCCACAGGGCATTCTAGATTCACACACATAGACGCTGGACAGATAATTACACCCATATGCACCCATATAAACACGCCCACAAATGAGTTTTATAGCTATAAGTGAAACTCAATATGTCACCAAGTCACCGCTTACAGCTTCATTAATCAAAACATTAAATAAAATTATTTTAAAATGAATTCTCTGACACAGAATTTTCTTTGGTTAAAAAATTATCCCTCTTATAAAGTTATAAGTATATAAAACACATCAATAATTGTTAAAATTCAAAATTGTTGATCAAAAACATTAAGTAAGGAAAGAATAAGGTCTATGTCCATATTCTGCCACGAGTCTCAGCTTTTATAGATTTTTGCTAGGAGGCCTAGGCAGATTATATTGCCCTAACAATTATATCCTAATTTAAAAAATCTGCATTGACAAATAAAAATCATAAGTTTGATTATCAGCATTTACATAGCACTGTGTGTCAGACGCTATTCTAAACACCTCACACATAACAATTCATTTAATCGTAGTTACTCATTAATCAAATATTCTTGCATGTGGGAGGAAGGAAATTTATTTGGCTACTCAGAGATAAAGTTGAAGCAAATTTTTCACATAAATAGTAGGAAACATGAAGAACAAGGTGTTCAGCCTTTATCCAACCTCACATTCATTACTTACTCTGGGTCATAGCACAAAAGCCACAAAGATTTATGTGAATTCTATTTTTAAATGAATGGAAATGTTCTGTTGATACCAAATCTTAAAGTGTTTTCAGTAAAAGGACTAGATAGTTTTTAAAGTGGCCAAAAAAAAAAAAAAAAGAAAAAGACAAAGTGGGCAGAGTTAGATTTTCTCACTGTCAGGAATGTCTGAACATCTTAATAATTAATTTTATAGTTCGTCTCCACCCAAGCCTGGGTTCCTCAACACTTTCTGAATACCGAAAGCATCCTAGGCCCAGAAAGTCTATGATCCCATAATAGAAAATGGCAGGAGATTCAGAACTTGAACAATTTTTTTAAATATATATTGGATTATGACATTGTAAGTGTCATAATTGTCCAAACAGAGGATTCCTGTAGGATTCTGGTTTTCCCTGTTGACAGTTATGCTCATTCATGCTTTGACACCCAGGACTATTAGTAAAATGTGACCTATTTATGGCATGAATTTACCATGCCTAGGAAGGATTGTTGCCACATTCAATAGAAATTATTACTGAACGTTGAGAATATTGGTTCCCCTTCCCACTAAGGTGGCAGGGACCTTAGTATAAAGAATTATATATGGCTTGGTCTATTCTTTTTCAACCCATCGAGATGCGTAGATATTCTGCTCTGACATTATCTGTAAATAAATGCTTTAAAACATAAATTCAACTGGATGGAAAGTGTATAAAGGCACGTCACAGAACAAAAGAGCGAATCAAATAAAATGGCTTGAATATCTACCATCCAAATAGAATGATCTTTTCCTTTCATGGACTCTCCCAAGACAGATATAAACAGAGTGTGTGGGACTCGAGGGCTGACAGATGTGCCATATGATTCAGGGAGACGTTTTATGACTTAGAGCTATTGCCCTCAAGAGATGGAGAAGATACCGTAGACCCCTTCACCTGGGACCACAGACCACACTCAAGTTGGAGCCCCCAGAGGCATGTCATCCCAGAGAACCTACTAGAGTCCCTTGTTGTCCAGATCTCAATGTCCTTTCCTGTCCTGAGGTCAACAGGGCCCAAGGCACTGAGATAATCTAGATGGATCTATGCCAACTCACTTAGAGTGGAGGATTCACTGTAGTCAGACCTATCTGCTTCAGGTCAATGTAAATTCCACCACGGAACACGAACTGTCAGTAAATATCTGTTACTCACAGAACTTTGGACCCTTCAAGAATTATATGCACTTAAAGTGATAAGATAAAAACACTGATTTTTCCCTACAGAGCAGCATAAGCGAAGTTCCCACCACTGTTTTGTTTTGTCTTTTAATCTGTGTTTTGATTGCTCGTGATTTCTACTGTGTCATTTCTGCTTTTACCACTAGGCTTCCCTTGCAGGTTTGCGGGGGTGACTTCCTCAAGTGTGTAAATGAAGTCTATTTACTAAAATGACAAACTTTACTGAAAGACCCACGAGGCATCATTCTGAAGCTGTCATATCTTCAACGTGACTCCAGCAAAGTTTATTTTTGCCACTGTGAATAGAATCCCAGCATGGATGAAGACGCCATACATTTATGATGAGTAATATAGGAACAAAAGTACTAGGCCTGGAAAGAAATATTTTTAGATTTCTTATTTATTACATTTTTAATAGAAACTCAGGGAAAGCCTTATCTGCTGTCATTGGGTTTAAATTCCACAGTACTTTTTGTATTTGACCAAATTCCCTTATCTCTTACTGCCTTGTATTCTGCTGTGCCAGCCTTCTAGCAGTTGATATACTTATCTGTGGTTTTATAATAAAGTTTTAGCTTCTACTGAGGGAAAAGAGAAAAAAAAATAGGAAGAAAAGGAAAAGCTGCTCCTTAGATACTAAATATACCAGCTGCCTGCGTCCATTCTATGACTTTGAAATGGTTGCCTGTTCTTGGCGTATTTGGGAAGTTTGGGGTTAGTTCCATGCATTCGATTTAGAGGTAGACGCTGTGCCTACTGTCATAGCCTCTGATTTCTTTATATAGCAGGAGATGGATATAGCGTGCGAGGTATAAAAAAGGGAAGAAAAAAACATGTAGACAGCAAAACACACACACTCATACACACACACACGCACACACACACGCGCACTCATACACACACACACATGCCAAAACAGAAATAAAAAGAGCATAGAAGTCATGTATTCCCAAGGGTACCTCCTTGCTGTTGTTGTTGTTGTTGCTTATTTCAGTCCAAAGCAAGCTGTTATCTGTCTCAAAATTGAAGAAAAACCTGGATTGTGCTGGGCATGCCTTCGTAATTTGAAATTAAGTGTTTTACCTATTTGAATCCCAATTCAAAGTTAAGGAAAATCCAGGGGGTCCTGGGTTCGCTCAGTGGGGTGAGCATCCGACTCTTGGTTTCGGCTCAGGTCATGATCTCAAGGTCATGGGATCGAGTCCCATGTCGGGCTCTGCGCTCAGTGGGGAGTCTGCTTAAGGATTCTCTCTCTCCCCTCCCTCTACGCTTCCCCACCCTCGCCTGTGTGCTCATTCTCTCTCTCTCTCTTTCAAATAAATAAATAAATCTTTTTAAAAAGTTAAGAAAAATCCAAAATCAAATTACATCAAAATGTTAGCTGCAAATCCAAACTATCTGAAGTCATGATGGAGTGTGGATTCTAAAAGTGTCACAGTTCTTAGGCAGGGAGGTGAGATCCAAACTCATAACCAAATAAAAGAATACGCTAGTCAAAGAAATGGCATTCTTGGGGCGCCTGGGTGGCGCAGTCGTTAAGCGTCTGCCTTCGGCTCAGGGCGTGATCCCGGCGTTATGGGATCGAGCCCCACATCAGGCTCCTCCGCTATGAGCCTGCTTCTTCCTCTCCCACTCCCCCTGCTTGTGTTCCCTCTCTCGCTGGCTGTCTCTATCTCTGTCGAATAAATAAATAAAATCTTAAAAAAAAAAAAAAAGAAATGGCATTCTTTTTCAAAGGGTTTGGGAAGGCTAGCGTTTTTGCGCTGGTTATCAGTCTAGTAAGATCCAAATTGACAAGCAGTTACCAAGCACCTGCTATGGGCCAGAGCTGCCTCTGTGTACCGGCTCTCGCAGAGATGAGGAAGCTATCATGCTGATCTATAATTTAGAATCTTGTCTTCACACAGTACATATAAACTCCCCTGACCTTTGAACCCCACTTACCCGACCTGTGAAGTGGAGACCCTATCACTTGTCCTGTTCGAAGGCAGGAAAAAGAACGACATGTTATTTTGGAGTTCTTGCAGATGTATATAACTTTACCCCTTGAATTATTTTGCTGGTTCTATGGACCCAAATAATGTTCTGGAAAAGATGAACTCCAACTGAATCTCCTTGAAGAAACAACTCAGCTTTCCAGGAAGTGAAGCTGGACTTCTATGATTGTACTGAAGTATGGGAATCCAAAATACTGTCGTTTTAGGTCCCTTCTGAATCATCCCTTTGATAACCACTTTGCCAAATTTGACAAAAAGATGCCCTGACACAGTGCAAAAAAAAAAAAAAAAAAAAAAAATGCACACATTGTTTGTTCTTTGTCAGGAATCATTTGGTGTTTCCCCAGAGCTGGGATCTTGGAAGCTGACAAGCTGCCACTTGTCCCTGGCAGTAAATTTACCAGAACTTCTCTGCGAACGTTCATAAGGAAGATGGAGAATCTCCTTCGCCTCCCGTCTTTGCCAACAGATGTTTTGCCTCTGTGACACAGCACAATAAACCCAGTGAAATAATGAAGGAGGAACTCACACTGAAACGCCAGCTACTTCTGAAGGGAACAAATGGATTGGATTATTTCCACGATATTCTGCTGTGACAGCATGTGACAACTCTACCTTTTCATTTCCTACCCAGCCTCCAGGAGATGGAAGATTTAGTATCCTTTTGCACACTTTAAGTCTGAGAAACTTCTCCTTATGGCTTCTTATGAGTCCTGGAGGCTGGAAAAGAAATCAAGTTGCTTTAGATTGAAGGCGAAGATTCATGGTCGCATCAATTTGCAAGGGAGAGGCTGGTGGCACTTTGCAAGTATTGTCACCACTGACCTGCCAAGGTTGTACCTCTCACCTCTGAGCACTGATTTCATGTCAGCAAATGAGCTGTTTTCAGTCCCTGTTGCACATTTTTTTCTTTTTTTGCTGTTTTTCCAGGTTCCAAGCTGAGACTGTCAACCTTACTATAACTTGTGATCCTGTCCAGCCATCAGTTTAAAACAATTTCCATACACATTTATTCAGGCTGAGACACAAGCCGGAGGTCCCAAGGTGGCACGTTCTTGCATTACCCTAATCCAGTTACCACTGAGTTAAAATGCTTTCATTACAGTTTCAAACCCCTGGGAGCAAGTGGGTATGACAAGCTGGGGTCTGCTTAATATGTTTTAAACCAAGACTGACTCCAGGAAATAGTAGCAAGACTGAACAAGTCCATTTTCACCTCCTTCCCTTCTTTCTTGCTGGGTAGATGTTTTTAATTCTTCTTAATTTGAACTCTCTTCAAGGTCTTTTGGCCCACCTTGCAAGAGATTTGCAGAGCAACAATACAAGCCATAATTATAAATAAATTATTTACGCGAAGTCCTTTGGAAACCTATGTGTCTTGAGCACGCTTTAACCTGCCCCTCCCCCCCATACACTCAACTAAGATACTTTGAAACTGTCTAAACCTGTTCACCTCAGCATTAGTAAATTATTAAAAACTACTTCCTTAACTACTTCCTTAATCATTGCAGATGAACACTCTAAATCAAATATTTAAGGTACAATTTGATATAAAGCAACTTATTTATTCAATTAATATTTATGAACTAGCTACTTAAAACAGGTACTGTGCTACGCGTTGTGTCTCAAAGGGGGAAACACGGCCTTCATATCAACCTTGTTCTGAGTTTACAAACTTAGTGGGGAAACTGGACAAAGAAGCACAATATTTTAATAATGTAAGCACTGTGCTGTGAAAGGAGAGGGAAAGAAGCCCGGGAAAGGAAGACTCAGGGTCCCTTGCAGACACGTATCTCCTAGACAAGAGACAAAGAAGGCTGTCGAAAGAAATGATGCCTCGGTTCAAGCCAGAGGGATACAGTGTATCTCAGAGGAAGGACAGATTTGAAAGAAATGTGAGAAAGAAAAACAGGGGAAGGGTTGCTGTATTCTAATGCCTGTGCTGACAGTTTCATTTAGACAGAGCTGCCGAGAATGTCAATTTCTGAATACCTGAAATTTACACTATTTAAGGGCCCAAAGTTTATTTTTGTGTCAGGCATAGAGACATCTGTCTTGAATGCACCACCTCTCTCCATGCCTTCCCAAAGCATGTGCACCCAGTAAACGTATCCAAACTTGATACAGAGTGAAAGAGATGAGAAATAATTATAAAAGTGACTTACACTTCTATCTAGTTTGTAAGATCTTTAGAATTCTGGATCTCATTTCTATGCTTCACATACTCCTAGCTCAGTTTATGTGCTGAGTTTATATTTATGAAATGAATAAGGCTTGAATGAATGCAGAAATGAATGCAGGACTTTAAAAGTAACAAAAAGAAAACAACAGAGAAATATGGATACAAGATTTATATTTTGCTTTCTTTAGTACTTGGCTTAATTATTTTATTAATCATTTTAGTAGATTTTTCTAAGCTAGCTCCCGTTTTATTCTTTTAAAAATGCATACTTTGGAATCTAGTACATAGCTGCATACTGGAAGAATTTTATAGGAAACTCTTAGGAAAGTAATTCAGTCTCTGAATTATTACAATGTAGCCCACCATAAGAATGTAAACTTTTTTTTTAATTTCTTTTCAAAGAAGTTTGTATCCTGCCATTAGTAGAAATTAATGGAACACTTCAGTTGGTTTTCTCCTTATTGTGCATTTTATATTTGCAATAGTAAAACTGTGTTTGCCTAACTCTTTGTGTGAATATCTCTGAGAAAGCCATAATTAGAGTCTAAGTCTAGACTAGAGTTTAATTCAGCTCAAATCTATAGCTTGGAAGGTTGAACATAATTGGTGGAGAGTGTGAAACTTTACAAATCCTTGTAAAATGACTGATGGATTACATGAAAATTTAAGTCACCAACACCAGCAGATGAGAAACCAATCAACCATAGAAAATTGTCCCTGCTATTTTCATTACTTAAAGCTGTAATTCACAATCCCAAAATATTCCAGAATTTCGTCTTCATCCATTTTGTAGGACATAAGTAGAAAACTATTGGATGTAGGGGTATATAAGATCTGCAGATTACACAAATATTTACCAAATGCCTACCATATGTGAAACAGCAAATCATAAAGATTTTGCTGTGAATGAAACATATACTAATCGCAGCCCTCAAGGAGCTCATATTCTACTGGGTAGAAATAGACATCTAACAAATAAATAATTAAAATCTAGAGTACATTCGATGGTGTTATGGAGAAATATCAAAAAGTATATGATAACTTTAAATACCACAATTAGAGAAGACTTTACTGAAGAGAGGAGACTTCATCAAAGACATGAAGGAAGTGAAAAAATAACTGTTCTTGTGGAAGGCGTTCCAGTCAGAAGCAATGACAAGTGCAAAGGCCCTGAGGCAGGACCACATCATGAGTTGGAGGGACAGAAAAGAGATGGCATGACTGAGGCAGTTCATGTAGGGCAGAGTAGTAGGGAATGATATGAGAGAGGTGTAGACAGGTATGTGTGGTAAATTGTATAGAGCCTTTGGAAAGACCTGGTCTTTTACTGTGAGTGAGATGAGAAGTTACTGGAATGGGGGCAGTAAGTGACATGATTGGACTGGCTTTTTTCAAAGAATATTTGGACTGCTCTTTTGAGAATTGTCTGTAGGGGTGCAAGAAGGGTGGTGGGTAGAGGAGGTAAATGGGAGCAGAGAAATCAGTACTACGGCACTCTGGTGAAAGTTGGTGGTGGCTGGGCCCAGGGTAGTGGCAAAGTGATGAGTAGTAGTGAGATTCTGGAAAGACTCTGAAAGCGGAGATGACAGATTTGGGGCTAAAATGGACTAAAATGTGGACATCAACAAAAGAAAAGACACAAAGAAAACATTGGGATTTTTATGTCAGCAGCTAGTCAAAACCTTGACTTTTCTTAGGGAAAATGAGGCATAAGAAACTAAACCAAATCACAAAACAAAACTTCTGTTTTCTCTTCTTGGTGAGTAAGGGGGAAAATAGGTTTCTTCAGAGCAGGACAGTGGAATGGGACTTCCGGGTTGCAGAGTCCAGATCGGGTTTTGAATAGGACACTCCCACCTACTCCTGGGCTGCAGGATTAGGACAGAGTTACTTAAGTGTGTTCAATTTTTTTATCTATTAAAGGTGATAGCAATAGCACTTCATTCATAAAATTTTTGTGAGTACTAATTGAGAAAATCTGTATGAAGTGACCATCATAGAGAGTGACTCAGAATAGTTGCTCGACACACATTGGAAAAACAAATTGATTTTTTTTTTTTGAAAGTAGAGAAAACTAACCCTTTCCATAGTGATGAGACGTCCCATAAATCACAAAGAAATGGTCTTAAAATTAGCATGTAGATAATTTTTGACAAATAGATTATTAGTAACACGAATAACTTAGTAAGATGAGTTGAGCATCTGTGATGCAGAGGTGTTAATAGAATATAAAAATAAATAGCATGGTTCCTGTTTTCAAAAAACTTAGAATGGAAATTGAAGAAAAATAGTGATTTTCTTCCACTGAGGATGGAATTAGTTGGGCTAGAGTTTCTAAATGGGAATAAAACCTCAAGACTATAGTGATATATTTTCTTTTCTTTTTTTTAGGTCCAAATGAATTTTATTTTATTTATTTTTTATAATAATATTTTTTATTATATCATGTTAGTCACCATACAGTATATCCCTAGTTTTTGATGTAAAGTTCCATGATGCATTACTTGAGTATAACACCCAGTGCACCATGCAATACGTGCCCTCCTTACTACCCATTACCAACCTATCCCATTCCCCCACCCTCTCCCCTCTGAAGCCCTCAGTTTGTTTCCCAGAGTCCATAGTCTCTCATGGTTCACTCCCCCTTCTGTAGTGATGGTATTTTCTGAACCCAAATCAATGTGTGTGATCTGAGAAGCATAGTAATGGGTAAAAATAGTGTCAATTATTTGAAATCAGGACTACCCTACAAAGTTTAACATCTATAACCCTTTTAATGTGTGTTGCACCCCAATCTTTATATGAGCTATTGTGACAATGTCTGCCTTCTAACTTTCATGCAGCCCGACACCCCTGTGGGGGCAGGCCTGGTTTTCTCTAAAAGAAACCCAGAAATACATTTACCAAGCCCCGAATTTGGAGTGCTTATCGGCACTAAAATCAAAACCTTCCAGTCTGTCACCTTGCCATTATTAATGGATGGTTAACACCCCGCTAAGCTGGTCCACCACTCAGCTGTTTTCTTAAAGTTGTTTGAATAACTGGTATTCTTCCTGCTCACAAAGTCATTGTTAATGTGCATATTGCAAAATCATCCTGAGTAAACAGTCTGTGTCATCTGTATTGAAGGGAAGTAATGTATGGATTAGTGTATAATAGCCTGGGTTAGGGAGAAAAATGAGTCACCAAAGTAGCTGGTTCAAAGGAATAAATAGCTAAATCATTATCTTGATGCCTGACTTAGAGAGCTTTAGTTCTCAAAGGCATAATGTCTAACATATAAAGACCATTGTGTAAAGCCCCATTAGGAACTGCAGTTTGGTGGTTTACGATGGCAAACTATGGGCTGTGCCCACACTTAACAAAACATGGGATTTAGAAGAAGAAAAAAAATACAGAAAGGGAGCTATAAGAATATTCGGCCAAGTTGCTTGCTCCCTGAAATGGTGAAAATCAGAAGCCATTGCCATGGAAGAGATATGATAGGTAGGGATAGTTTGCTTCGCTTATCCAACAGAGATAAGTCTGGAAGCATCTCCTGAAAAAGTTTGTATGCATTTATTGTATCCATTCTATGTTCCTGGTGCAGGGGAGACATCGACGAATAAGATATGCTTATCATCAAGGACATCAAAGTTAGGAGCAGACATGGCAGAAGGATTTCATGGATGTATCTATTCTAGTTGGTTCCAAGAGCTACCTGTGGCACTGTTTTGAGAGGAACTGTGACTCAGCAGGACAGAGTATTGGGATCAGTTAGTCATGTCTGGCAAGGACACTGTAAATGGAAGTGAAGACTCAAGAATCAAGCGTTGACAACACTGATCCAGAGGCAGGGAGAGACAAGTAAGCAAAGATGTACAATCAAACACTAAGATGGAAATGTTCGGCAAGTCCTGTGGGGGCACAATAAAGGGGAGGTGCATCAGGCATAGGGGAGATTACAATCAGCTTGAGTCTTGATGACTTCGGTTTGAAGGAGGATGCCGTATCACCAGAGTTATGGACTGAATGTTTGTGTGAGCCCAAAATTCTTATTTAGAAGCCTCAAGCCCCAGTGTGATGGTATTAGGAGATGGAGCCTTTGGGAAGTAATTAGGTTTAGATGAAGCTAAGAGGGTAGCCTCCCCATGATGACACTGGGGCCTTAGAAGAGGAGGCCTAGGGGCTAGCTTCCCCTGTCTTTCCCTGACTTGTGAGGAAGCAACAAGAAAGCGTCCATCTATAACTAGGAAGAGGGGCCCCCAACCAATACTAGAAATGCCAACACCTTCCTCTTGGACTTGTCAGCTTCCACAACGGTGAGTAAGTGTTGGTTGCTTAAGTCACGCAGCATAGGGAAATTTCTTATAGCAGCCTGATCTAAAACAATTAGGTAGGATGATGTGAGAGCCACTCCCAAGGAACCCAGTATTAAACACACAAAGAGAAAGGTGAGAAGGGGCATAGATTGTTCTAGCATTTATAAGCAGTTTGGCATTTCTCCAGGAGAGAATATGAGCCAAATTCCTCACGTCCAATGTCTCCCACGTTCTGTTGATTATCGTTCCTAAATATTTCTCAAACCTATTTCACTTTCCACATGGAGGCCACCACCACGGTCTCAATCATGGTGACCTTTTCCCTAGGCTATCCCAGTGACCTCCTAACTGGGTTTTTGCATATCCCAAACTTATTTATCTCCTTTTTCATTCATTCAAGAACTTTATTGAAGGATAATTCACAGATCACAAAACTCCTTTATTTTGAGGGTGCAATATACTGATTTTATAGCAAATTTAAAAGGTTAGGTAACCATCATCACAATCCAGTTTTAGAACATTTCCATTAACCCCCCAAAATCTCCCACATCCATTAGAAATCACTTTCCTTTTCTACCCCTATCCCTTGTCCAACACTAAGCCACTTTCTATCTCCATGAGTTTGTCTTGCTGGACACTTCCTGTAAATAGAACCATCGAGTAAGTGATATTTTGTGTCTAGTTTATCCAAGTTGGGTTATGTATAGGTACTTTCTTCCTTTTTTATTGCAGACTCATATTCCATTGTGAGGAGATATCATATTTTGGGTACCCATACCCAGTTGATGTACATTTGGACTGTTTCTACTTTGGGCTAATTTATGAATAATGCCATTATGAGCATATACGTCCAAGTTTTTGTGTGAACACATGTTTTTATTTCTCTTGCTTAAATAACTAGGAGTGGAATTTCTCCGTCTTACAGTAAATTTAAGAAACTGTCAAACACATCAGGAGAGCCTGCACAATTTTATATTCCCATCAGCCATGTGAACCATATTCCTCTCTCCAGTTTTTACTTCACATTGTTGCCAGGGGGTTCTTTGCAAAGTTCTTACATGCTGAAGTATTTTACAGCTCAAAAATGTTCAGTAGCAGTGTTGTTCTCAGAGTACAGCACCAGATTCTTAACAGGACCCACTTGGTAGGTCAAGGTAGAGGTCTGATCCTTGTTCACTTCTTTATGCCACCTCTTTATGTCTTTACTTCACCCCCTTTTCTCTACTCCAGCCACACCAGCCTCTTTTCAGTTCTTTAAACACAAGGCACTCCCACAAGAGAGATTTAGCAAACGCTACGCCCAAGCCACAACTGCTTATCCTACCTTTTCCATTTCTTTGCCTGTTTTATAATGTTTATCCTTCCTTTGGATATCAGGTCAGTGGCCATTTGCTCTGCGAAACCTTCTCTGACTCCCCAGACCAGGTTGGATTTATGTGTGATGTATTTTTGCATTTTATTTTTCTCGGCTCGTAATTGTGCTTTTACTTATTTACTATTTCTCTCAACCAACAGACTCTAAGCTTCCTAAAGGAGGGATAATGCCAACCTGCTCACAAAGGCACATGGGAAGCCTCAGTAAATTTTTGTTGACCAAATGAAGAAAGCAGAGAATGGAGAGAGATGATTAGAGAGGAAGGGATGGACCACACCGCGGAAAGGCCTTAGACATCTTGTGAAGGAATCCGTCCTTTATCCAGTGGTGATGGAGAGTAAAGTGCTTTGAAATGCATAGACATAGGTTTGTATTTATATTGGCTCATTTTAGTTTCTTTAGAAGAAAATATTTAAAGAAAGAACAGAAACAGAAATCCTACTTAGGAGGTAAATAGGGTTTAGGAAAGAAGGGTTTAGATTCAAGAAATTCTACAATGACTTGGTTTTCTGGCTGGAGTAGGTAAATATATGCTACTCATTAAAACAAGGAAATGATTACTGTACAATTAAATATGTAAGTCTGTGAGTCTGGACTGGGTATCAATAGCTTATAGATGTCATGAACACCATGAGAGAAAGAGACTATAGAGAATACACCAAGGATAATGGAACTGTGGGTAATCCCAACATGTAATGTGTCTCAAGAATGAAAGAAAGAGGAAAGAACGACAGAAAGAAAGAAAGAAAGAAAGAAAGAAAGAAAGAAAGAAAGAAAAGAAAAATTGAAAGAAAGAGGAAAGAAAGAAAGAAAGAAAGAAAAGAAAAATTGAAAGAAAGAGGAAAAGAAAGAAAGAAAGAAAGAAAGAAAGAAAGAAAGAAAGAAAAGAAAAATTGAAAGAAAGAGGAAAGAAAGAAAGAAAGAAAGAAAGAAAGAAAGAAAGAAAGAAAGAACAGAAAGAAAGCCCAGAGGAGTCTGAGAACCAAGGAAGAGTAACATAGGGAAAGAGCTCCTTGACACTGGTCTCAGCAATAATTTTTTGAATGTGATACCCTAAATCACAGACCACAAAATAAAAACTGAACTAAGTTGGACTACATCAAACTAAAAAGCTTCTGCATAACAAAAGACTTAATAAACAAAATGAAAAGCTAATCTACAGAATGGGAGAACATGTTTATAAACCACGGATCTGACATCACAAAATACATAAGGAATTCATTCAACTCAATAGCAAAAACCCAAATAATCCAATTACAAAACAGGCAAAGGACCTGAATAGACATATTTTTCAAACAAGATATTCAAATGGCCGACAGGCACATAAAAAGGTTCTTAAGGTCACTAATCCTTAGGGAAATGCAAATAAAAACTACAGTGAGATGGCATTTCACACCTGTTAGAATGGCCATCATCAAAAAGACAGGAGATAACATGTGTTGGTAAGAATTTGGGGAAAAGGGAACCCTGTGCACTGTTGGTGGGAGTGTAAATTGGTCTGGCTACTATGGAAAATTATATGGCGGCTTCTCTAGAAATTAAAGATAAAACTATCATTGGATCCAGCAATCTCATTTCTCATATTCAAAGAAAATGAGAGTATTAACCCAAAGAGAAATTTGCAACCCTATGTCCATTGCAGCATTATTTACAATAGCCAATAAATGAAATAAGTCAGAGAAAAACAAATACTGTATGATCTCACTTACATGTGAAGTCTAAAAAACAAAACAAAACAACACGTCATAGAAACTGACATCAAATTCCTGGTTGCCAGAGGTATGGTGTTGGAACGCTGGTGAGGAAACTGGGTGAAGGCAATCAAATCTCCAGTTATAAGATAACAATCCTGAGGCTCTAATGTACCTTCTGGTGACGATAGGATAACAATAACTTTTTTGTATATTTGGAAGTTGCTAAGAGAGTAGATCTTAAAAGTTCTCATCACAGGGGGACCTAGGTGGCTCAGTTGGTTGGGCGGCTGATTCTTGATTTTGGCTCAGGTCATGACCTCAGGGTCCTGGGATCAAGACCCACGTTGAGCTCCACACTCATTGAGAAGTCCGCTCAAGGATTCTCTCTCTCCCTCTCCCTCTGCCTTTCCCCTCTGCTTGTGTTCTCCCTCTAAAACAAATAAATCTTTTTTAAAAAGTTCTCAGGGCACCTGGGTGGCTCAGTCCTTAAGCATCTGCCTTCAGCTCAGGTCATGATCCCATGGTCCTGGGATCGAGCCCCGCATCTGGCTCCCTGCTCAGCAGGGGGCCTGCTTCTCCCTCTGCCTGCTGCTCCCCTACTTGTGTTTGCTCTCACTCTGTCAAATAAATAAATAAAGTTTAAAACAAACAAACAAACAAACAAATAAATAAATAAATCAAAATTTGAAAAAGTTCTCATCATAAGAAAAAGAAATTGTGTAATTATTTGAGGTGGTAAATATTCACTGAACTTACTGAGGAATACTTTTGCAATACATGTATCAAATCATTACTTTTTATACCTTAAACTTATACCATGTTATATGTCAGATATATTTCAATAAAACTGGGGGGTAAAAAAAGCAAACAAAGCAGAGAGGAGTGTAAGAAGACCCAGGAAGGAAAAACATGATGACCCTCATTGCAAGAATGCCTCAGGACACACACACACACACACACACACACACACACAGATCACCGATGCCACATACTAACATTCAGCTCTCAAATAGGGATTATGATTCATGGTTTTAACTGGAGATTTAAAATAACAAACAAACCAGGATCAACAGGATTTTTATCTACCTAATTGTTGTGTCTAGGGGGGCAGAATGTTTTCTGATTAATTTTTTGTAGTTTGGCAAATGCTTTATTTTGGGTGCACAGAAGAATGTGTTTAGGAAATAATTTAGAATAAAAAAAGAAACTTGAAATGAAAAAGCAAGACTACTTAACTCTGCCCAAGTTTCTGTCTTTCTTTCTTCCTTCCCAATCTGTTTTGACATCGAGACTACCTTGTTTTGTCAACTGTGCTGGAGACAGATAAGGATGGCAGGTATGCAGCTTAGTAATCATTAAGTCTCAAGTCGTCTTGACATCTGCCAATAGCTAAAACACTTTATTTTAAGTCTCAATTATCTGTTCATTCACTTCTCTTGCTATTCGAGTTTAGTCACACAGCCAAAAACACCATCATCACCAACGAGGAAACCACATTGTGGGAAATGAAAAATTCATTTTTAGAAAGCCCAATTACTTCCTATTTTTTATTCATTTTTATTTTCTGTTTATTTTTAAGTTAGTTTTGGGGAAAAAAAACTTTACTAAGCTAAATCAAAAATAAAAAATTTTGGTTTTTTTTAAAGGTTTATTTATTTCAGAGAGAGAGAGCATGCATTCACTTGCAGGGCAAAGAGGGGCAGAGGGAGGGGGAGAGAGAGAGAGAATCTCAAGCAGACTCTGTGCTAAGTGTGGAGCTCTACACAGAGTTAGATGTCATGGCCCTGAGATGACCTGAGCCAGAATCAAGAGTCAGGACACTGAATCAACTGAGCCACCCAGGTGCCCCCAAAATTAAAAATTTTATACTCAGTAAGAGTGATAATAAATTCAAAATGGGACTCGATGGACTTCCAAGACTCGGTTTGGTTTGGCAATCTTTTACTTTGTAAACCTGGGTACCAATAATGTGCTCATAATTTGAGAAATCTCTTTAAAATTTGAAAAAAAAATTTAATTGAAAAATGCTATTTTAAAGTAATTGCAACAGATAATTGTGTAGTCGTACTATAAAGTTTAATAGATAATATCTACTTATTTTCTAGCTTAATAGAATGTTTAAATACATAATTAAGTACAGAACAAATTAGGTAATGATTTCTAAAAATAAATTAATTTTTCAAATCATTTTCTAATTTGTCTTGCTAATGTTTCTCAGTTTTGGAACTACACTTTTGGAAAGAAATAGTTTTGAAGTGTTCTTTGGGCAAAATTTGGAACTATAGGTAGCACTGAAATATTGAAATAGGTGTGTTTGAATTCAGTTGTCTATGAAATTAAATTTAAATTTTTTTTTTAATTTTTTTAAGATTTATTTAATTTTTTGAGAAAGAGAGAGAGAGCAAGCACAAGAAGGGGGAGGGGCAGAGGTAGAGGGAGGAGAAGGCTTCCTGACGAGCAGGGAGCCCGATGCAGGACTCGATCCCAGGACCCCGGGATCATGACCTGAGCCGAAGGCAGACACTTAACAGACTGAGCCACCCAGGCGCTCCTAAATTTAGATTTTTAAATGAAGCCAATAGAGAAATGGACAAAAAGAATGTCCGTATACCCAGTCGAGGATTTCTTTGATCCAGCGAGGATCAGAGAAGTAACACATCTGTAGGTGAAGAACTTGTGTGCCAAACCCAAACTGCTTGAGTGTGAGGCAGTTCCTCACTTAAAAGGTAAACAATACTGGGAAAGTTACTGTACCTGTCTGGGCTGAATATCCCCCTCTGTAAAATGCATCCAATAAATATCTCACAGTGTTTGAATGAGATATAGTTAAATTAAATGTGTAAAGTCCTTGGAAAAGTTCTGGCACATATTTAATGTCAATAATTATTGCCCATTAATATTATTACCAAACGTAAAACTCAGAATTTTGTCAGAAGTGTCCCATAGCAAGAAATATAACATCAGAGCATTACCTTTCAGAGTCATAATTTAGAAATTTAAAGTAGGGGCTCCTGGGTGTCTCAGTTAAGCATCTGCCTTTGGCTCAGGTCATGATCTCAGGGTCCTGGGATCAAGCCCCGTGTCAGGCTCCCTGCTCTGACCCTCCCCTCTGCTCATGCTCTCACTCTCTCTCTCAAATGAAGAAATTAAAAAATCTTTTTTTTATTATTTTTATTTTTTATAATAATATTTTTTTATTATATTATGTTAGTCACCATACAGTACATCCCTAGTTTTTGATGTGAAGTTCCATGATTCATTCGTTGTATATAACTCCCAGTGCACCATGCAATACGTGCCCTCCTTTCTACCCATCACCATCCTATCCCATTCCCCCACCCCCCTCCCCTCTGAAGCCCTCAGTTTGTTTCTCAGAGTCCATAGTCTCTCATGCTTCATTCCCCCTCTGATTACCCCCCTTTCTTTATCCCTTTCTTCTCCTACCGATCTTCCTACTTCTTATGTTCCATAGATGAGTGAAACCATATGATAATTGTCTTTCTCTGCTTGACTTATTTCACTAAAGTTAAAAATTGAGCTACCCTATGATCCAGCAATTGCACTACTGGGTATTTACCCCAAAGATACAGACGTAGTAAAAAATCTTTTAAAAAAAGAAATTTAAAGTAAAAATCAAGTCTAAATGTTACTGAAGCCAATAAACAATGCACTATAGTGTCTCAGTATTTTACATTATTTATTATATCCCATCGATGCAGAATTCCAGAGATGAAAGGAATTTTTATTTAAAAGAAAAATAGAATTTTATTTTGAAGTTCTGGAAATTTTATTGATGAAAAAAGAAATAATGTTTAAGTGGTGTTGATTAGAAATATCCAGAGTATGCTTCTAGATATAAAGGAATAGTTTGTGGCAGGCTAACTCTCTTGATGTGAAAAACCCAAAATCTGGAAGATATAATATATCTATCTATCTATCTATCTATCTATCTATCTATCATCTATCTATCCATCCATCCATCCATCCATCCATCAATATCAATATTGATGTAAACATATAAGACATATAAATTGATAAAATTATACAAATGGCATCATATATAAATATATATAACATTTATATGTAACGTGGTGTATGTGTTTACCCACACACAGGCATCACACACAATCCAAGCTTCCAGGGGTTACTTAGGCAGCAAAGATGAAAAAGCCAAAATTCCAGAAATAAGGAAAACACAGAGAAATTAACCTCTCATCTACCATCACCTTTCTCCTTGAGGATATTTCTGATTCCCAAGGACAACTGATCAGCAAGAACAGACGTGTCAACTGAGAGGCTGAGAACCTAAGGAACTGAGTAAAGTCTGTAGCAGTCTCTTCTGCTGAGGTCACGATGTTGGAGTTCAGAGCCTATAAAGTGAAGGTCCCTTATAAACAACAAGTTTTTAACTGGGACATTGAAAAATATGAGCCATAGTATTAGAGGTGAGCTGGAAATAAATTAGTTCATACAAAGGCCTAAGCCCAGCTTGGAAGCACTTTAGCTGATGATTGGATTAAATGAAGGTAGTATATACCATTTCCCAGACTGCTTGTGAAAGCAGAAGTAAATTTTCAAAGAAGATAGCATCCTTTCAAAGCTTCACACTGTCTTCATTTTTTTAAATACACAATGTCAAGGACTTAATTTTAAACAATGGATTAGGTGCACAAAGAGAGAAAACCAACTTGCCAAAAGCAAACAAAAAATGTGCAATAGAAAGAGCTCATTGGAGACGCAAATATTGGAGTTATCAGTCGTGAATATTAAAATAACTGTATTTAGGGGTGCCCGAGTAAGTGTCTGCCTGTTAAGTGTCTGCCTTTGGCTCAGGGCGTGATCCCAGAGTCCTGGGATCGAGCCCCACATCAGGCTCCTCCACTGGGAGCCTGCTTCTCCCTCTCCCACTCTCCCTGCCTGTGTTCTCTCTCTCTCTGGCTGTCTATCTCTCTGTTAAATAAATAAATAAAATCTTTAAAATGAAATAAAATAAAATAACTGTATTTAATTAAAAATATGTTCGAGATTAATATTAATATGTTCAAAATTCAGAAATTAAATGAAAATGAGATGAAATAATACATAGAAATTCTGTGACAAAAAAGATAACAGGAATTAAGAACCCAAATGATGGAGGAACCCAGATGGTCCAGTCGGTTGCAGGACTGACTTGTGGTTTCAACTCGGATTGTGATCTCAAGGTCATGGGTTGGAGCCCTATATCAGCCTCCATGTTCAGCACATGTCTGCTTGAGATTCTCTCCCTCTCCTGCTGCCCCTCCCCCTCCTGTCTAAATAAATAAATAAATCTTCGAAGAAAATAATTTGCAGTACCAACATAGAATTTTATACCCAATGAACATGTACTTTAAGATTGGCAGAATAAATAAATAAAATCTCAGATAATCACATTAAAACTTAGTCCCAGCATGTCCACACTAAAGAAGGGAAGTTCTTCAAACAGAAGATAAATGAGTCCAGATGGAAGCACTAAGATACAGAAAGAAAAGAAATGAAAAAGGGTAATATGTGGGTAAATATAAATACTTGTAGACTACATAAACAATTATAGTGATATCTTGTTAGATTTAAAATACAGGTCTAATTAAAATATGTGTCACCTGTAACACAAATTATGTACATTAAATGGAAGAATTCTAAGGTTCTTAGGTAGTCCAAAAATTGTTAAGAGTACTATTTTTAATAAGAATGAATCTTGGTATGTCTAAGGAAGCATTAAAAAAAGTAGAAAATGATATATAAGAAACAAGTTAACAGAAGGAACATGGAGTGATTTATTTAAAAAACCATAAAACTCAAAGAGACTAAAAATAGAGAAAGAGGAGAAAAAAGTTAAAAATAGAAAACAAATGATAAGTGAGAAATCAAAAAGCAAAGCATAATAAGAGTGAAATGATTGTAAGTATTATAAATGTTCTAATTAAAGATAATGGTTGTCAAACCGTATTTAGAAAATTTCTATGTGCTATCTACCAAAAACACATATAACTATAAGAATACAGAGGAAACCAAAAAGACAATTGATGCTAATAATGTTAGAAGAAGTAGATCTTCAGGTGTAGAATACACCTAAAGATAAATAGATATTTTATATATATATATATATATATATATATATATATATATATATTAAAGATTTTATTTATTTATTCGACAGAGATAGAGACAGCCAGCGAGAGAGGGAACACAAGCAGGGGGAGTGGGAGAGGAAGAAGCAGGCTCATAGCGGAAGAGCCTGATGTGGGGCTTGATCCCATAACGCCAGGATCACGCCCTGAGCCGAAGGCAGGCGCTTAACCGCTGTGCCACCCAGGCGCCCCCAGATATTTTATATTTTTAAGAAGGTAATTCTACAAAAAAAAATTAAGATGATTAAAAATGTGTACACACCAAATAGCATGATCTCTAAGTACATCAATCTAAAATTGACGGCACTAAAAAAAGGAATGGATTTTAACACACCTCTCCCGGGATCTAACAGAACAATATGACAAAAATTCAGCTAAGATACAGAAAATTTGCACATGATAAGCCAACTTGACCTAATTGATATAGATATAAAGCATTATATGTAACAATTGTATTCAAGTATCTGCTGAACTATTACCAAGATTGTCTATGGTGGACTTAAAAGCAAATCTCAAAAAAAAAAAGTTTTTGAAATAATTCAGAGCTCATCTCTGACTATGGTGGAATTAAACTAGAAATAGATTTTGTAAAGAGATACTCTAAATGATGCCTGTTTATTTGTAAGCAAAGCAATACATTTTTTATTTTAATTTTGTAATTAAGTTTCTTTTTTTTATAATAATATTTTTTATTATATTATGTTAGTCACCACACAGTACATCCCTAGTTTTTGATGTAAATTTCCATGGTTCATTACTTGTGTATAACACCCAGTGCACCATGCAATACGTGCCTTCCTAAATACCCATCACCAGCCTATCCCATTCCCCCACCCCCTCCCCTCTGTAATTAAGTTTCTAATTTTAAATCCAGTGTAGTTAACATACAGTGTTATATTAGTTTCAGGTGTACCATATAGAGATTCGACAATTCCACACATTACTCAGTGCTCATTATAAGTGTGCTCTTAATCTCCATCACCTATTTCACCCATCCCCCCACCCACCTGCCCTCTGGTAACCATCAGTTTGTTCTCTATAGTTAAGACTCCGTTTTTTGGTTTCTGTCTCTCTTTTTTTTTTCTTTGTTTGTTTTGTTTCTTAAATTCCTCATATGACTGAAATCATGTGATATTTGTCTTTCTCTGACCTATTTTGTTTAGTATAATACTCTCTAGCTCCACCCATATTGTTGCAAATGGCAAGAGTTCATTCCTTTTAATGGCTGAATAATAATCCATTCTGTGTGTATCTATCTATTGATATCTTCTTTATCCATTCATCTACTCATGGACACTTGGGTTGGTTCCATAGTTTGGCTATTGTCAATAACACTGCAGTAAACATAAAGGTGCATATATCTTTTCAAATTAGTGTTTTCTATATTCTTTGGGTAAATACCTGGAGGTGAAATTACTGGATCATAGGGTGGTTTTATTTTTAATTTTTTTTGAGGAAACTCCACACTGTTTTCCACAGAGGCTGCACCAGTTTGCACTCCACCAACAGTGCACATGGGTTCCTTTTTCTCCACATCCTTGCCATCACTTCTTGTTTCTTGTGTTTTTGATTTTAGCCATCCTGACAGGTGTGAGGTGACATCTCATTGTAGTTTCAATTTGCATTTCCCTGAGGATGGGTGATGTTTGGCATCTTTTCATGTGTCTATTG
Source organism: Ursus americanus (assembly GCF_024610735.1). Classification (NCBI taxonomy): domain Eukaryota; kingdom Metazoa; phylum Chordata; class Mammalia; order Carnivora; family Ursidae; genus Ursus; species Ursus americanus. Next base: position 13,679,061 of record NC_142154.1, read on the forward strand.
GCCATCTGGATGTCTTCTTTGGAGAAATGTCTGTTCATTTCTTCTGCACATTTTTAAATTGGATTCCTTGGTTTTTGTTGTTGAGTTGTATAAACTCTTTATATATTTTGGATACTAACCCTTTATTGGACATGTCATTTGCAAATATCTTCTCCCATTCCAAAGGTTGTCTTTCTATTTTAGTTTTGTTGATTATTTCCTTTGCTGTTGAGAAGCTTCTTATTTTGATGTAGTCCCAATAGTTTATTTTTGATTTTATTTCCTTTGCCTCAGGAGACATGTCTATACACTTTTAAATTACACATAGGCTTAAAGAAATTACAAAATAATTTTAAAATATTTTGAACTAAACGGCAATGGATTTATGACATCTCCAAATACGTGGAATGAAGCTAATGTCATGCTAATGGGGAAATTTTTAGCCTTCTAGATGCTAAAGGTTTAAAATTACAAAAAATCTTTATATGCATTGCAAGAAATTAGAATATTAAACCTAAAGACAGTAGAGGACGAGGAATAATAATGATAAGAGCATCGTTTAATGAAATAAAAAATAAGCGTACAATAGAGATAATCAGACCAGCCAATCGTTGCATGTTTGAAGGGTATTTAAAGTGATGAAATGCTGACAAGACTGATCAAGAATTAAAGAGAGAAGACACAATAATCAATATAGGAAGTAAAGTGGAAAATGCGTACATATATGCACCAAAAAGTGTATTTAAGAATGTCATAGAGACATTTGTCATAAAAGTCTCAAACTTTGAAAAGCTCATCAATAGGAAGGGTAAACAAATCATGGACTATTCCTACAATGGAATACTATACAAGAATGAGAATAAAAAACTACTGAACCCTTTTTTTACATGGATAAATTCAACCCTGGCCTTTTTATCTTCATTGCCTAAATAGCCCTTGGATGCTTGGAGTGTGTGTGTGTGTGTGTGTGTGTGTGTGTGTGTGTGTGTGTGTATGTGTGTGTGTGAATATATATTTATAATGTTACATACAAATGTTATATATATTCATATACAATGCTGTGTGCATATTTAAATTTATTTATATATCTTTATACATATGCCTGATGTTTGGATTGCTCTCATCAAAAGAATTATCCCGAACAAATTGTCACCTTATATCCAGAAACATATTCTGGACCTTTTTTACCTTTTTATTTTATTTATTTTTTCAGACTATTTTTAATCAATACCACTTGAACATATATTTTCATTAAGAATTCTAAAATAAAATTCTATTTTTATCTAAAGTAAAAATTCTCCTTATCTCTGGAATTTTCAGTACATGGGTTATGATAAATGATGTAGTCACAACCATAATACTCGAAACAAAACAAAAGGCAGAAGTTGAAAGATACCTACTGTATGACTCTCTCTAGATTTTTTTGCAAAGGGAAAACTAATACGGTTTTAGAAGTTTGATTGCCTCTGGCATAGGGGCAAGAAGAACACTTATTTGATGCTGGAAATGTCTATTTCTTGATCTAGGTGACAGTTACATGAGTGTATTTTGTGAAAATTTATCAGTGTGATCAATTATGATGTGAGGACCTTTGTGAGTCGAAATTATACTTTAAAAACTTTATTTACAAAAGAAAAAAGATCCAGAGTATTATGCCTCTTTTAACCGTGTGAAATGACAACGTCCGTTATAAAAAATAAGAAAAAGTATATGAAATCTATTTGGCAAAATTCTACTTTGATTCGAACCTCAAATCATCACGCCAGTTATTTCTTTTTTTTTTTTTTTTAAAGATTTTATTTATTTATTCGACAGAGATAGAGACAGCCAGCGAGAGAGGGAACACAAGCAGGGGGAGTGGGAGAGGAAGAAGCAGGCTCATAGCGGAGGAGCCTGATGTGGGGCTTGATCCCACAACGCCGGGATCACGCCCTGAGCCGAAGGCAGACGCCTAACCACTGTGCCACCCAGGCGCCCCACGCCAGTTATTTCTAAACAACATTGTAAGTATGATCTTGAAGCCAACTAAAGTATCATTACAACGACTATATAAAAACAATGCTCTCAAAATACACAAAAACTCACATTTGCTATTTTATCATTGTTTTTTAATAAATGTGATATATAATCGTGGCAAGTAATTTATATTTTCCGAAATTTTGCAAATATGTGTGATATGTACAAACGTATATATATGTTATGTGTTTCTGTATGTATTTGTATGTACGTATAGGTATAGGTATGCATATGCTTCATAGACATACATATGTAGAGATATGTTTGTGGGTATATATATATATACACATACAACATTCACAAATGGATATACATATGGAACAGAAACACGACTTATTCTTTTCTGCAACTTGTTATTTTCACTAAACAAACACTTAAAATTCTTTATGTTAACTAAGATCTTCTTCCCTTTCACTTTTACTGATTTACTTGTCTGTGGAAGTGGTACTTTAACATCTTCCCCAGTGCCTAGCAAATTACTATCATTGATCAAATACAATCCGGTAGTGTTGTATGACGATGTACACTTGTATAATAGCATTTATTATACATGCCATTCAGCTGCTTGGTTTTTCATCTCAGGATTTGCCTTACATCTATGTTTCTTCATGTCATCTCTTCTGGTTTTGTCTCCCTGCTACATGGCCCTCCATAATGTTCACCCACCACATTTTAGCTGTTGGCGTTCACAGTAATAGGCATCCAGGTCCTGCCTCCAACTTCTCACACCACAAATTACACTGGGGAAAAAAAAAAAAACAAACACCAAAAAGCAACCAGGTTCATTCATGCCCTTGTGTGGACCTGAATGGGAATTTTCTTTAGTATATATTCCAGAATGCAGAACCACTGGGTCACTTACCACATACACACTTAATTTATCTAAATACCACCAGATTGCTCTCCACATGGCTAATCAGCCTTTATTCCCCCCAACAGAGCATGAGGGTTTCCACATTCCCACATTGTCATTTGTACTCGGTGTCACCCAGCTCTCCAGATTTCTGTGATTTAATAGGTAAAGTGATATCGTTGCTCTAAATTGAATTTCTTTAACTGGTACCTTTTTGGATTTCTGCTTAAGTACATTGTCTATCTACATCTTTGTCTATTTTTCTCTTGGAGTTGAAATATCTTTTCTTGGTGATTTGCAAGCTCCATGTATAGTCAAGATAGTAGGGTTTTTAAATAGTTTTTGATACTGCAAATATCATCTCACATGTTGTTACCTACCCCTTAACCTTATGAACAGTATTATGAATATCAAATCTTCATTTTTGTTGTAAGCAAATCCATTTTTCTTATGAATTTGTCATTTGAATTTTTTTTAGGTTCTCCATAACTTGAAATCATGACGATTAATTCCTATTTGCTTTCATTAACTATAGTTTTACCTTTCATGTATATTTACCTTTTCACACTGCCCTACACGGAATCTATGTGGTATACAACTAGCATGCAATTAATGACTATCCAGATGATTTTTTAGACTCTGTTATTATACTCAATGATACAAAGAATATCTTCATGGAGTTCCTAGATCAATGTACATGTATATTTTTCTTTGTTTGGATTGATATTGTCAAACTGTCCACCAAAGTACTGTTCTATCTGTGATGTCTAATAAAAGTACACTTTATATTTCATACATATAAACTTATAGGGAATCAAAGGTTATCTACGATTTGACATTCTGTTGTGCTATTAAATTTTTTAAATTAAAATATTTCATTCACCGCTCATGCTCAAGGTTGGGTTCTGTTTTTATTTGAAATCCCTACCTTTTTCTTGGCATTCTTTGATGCATCAGTTTATATGTTCTACCACTTTCCATTTACACATGAAAGGGGAAGGTGGTGGTAGAATGGTGGCAGACATGTTAAGAGAAAAAAAAAAAAAACCTCTTGGAAATATAGGAATTCGTTTTTCTATACTTCCTTCTGGGAAGGGACGAACAAAAATGGATACGTGAATGCTACATATTAAAAGCCGAAACATCACTTGCAAAATGCTTATCTAAACCTAACCATAATCACAATTAATTTTTGTACATGTTTCCACCAAAGGGTTCTTGTCTTATCAACTAGAATGATGGTAATTATTACCAAATATTTTGAAGGTACTTGACTGTAATTTTGGCCCAAAACAAAGTATTTGCTAAAACTAGAAAGCATTTAGCAGTTGGTCCCTTTCTGAAAGACAGATTTTAAATTATTTGTGGGGAAAAATACACTTGGCATATAAATATAACACTAGCTCATTTTTAAGCAAAACTAAGCATTATATTTCAGGGCAGGAAAAATCTCCTGCATGAATGAAATATTTAGTGGCCAAGCTAAAATGAGACAATGCGGATATATTTTTTATTTTAATCGTATGTTGGCTAGGGTATGAAGTGATAGGTGGGACTGTAAAATGATGTATGATCTCTAGAATACAACTTGAAAACACATCCAACACTTTAAATGCACAATATTAGTTAAAAATTGCAGGGGTGGTATTATTAAAGAGAAGATTTATACAAAGAAATTATTAAAAATTTATTAACAAAAAAAGTTTTTAAAAAAATGAACACGGGGCGCCTGGGTGGCACAGCAGTTAAGCGTCTGCCTTCGGCTCAGGGCGTGATCCCGGCGTTATGGGATCGAGCCCCACATCAGGCTCCTCCGCTATGAGCCTGCTTCTTCCTCTCCCACTCCCCCTGCTTGTGTTCCCTCTCTCGCTGGCTGTCTCTCTCTCTGTCGAATAAATAAATAAAGTCTTTAAAAAAAAAATGAACGCAATACACATTTTGCTTTTTTACTCACCAGTGATCAGAAAGGTATACATTCTGTACTATTATTCTATTAATATCAATCGTGAAACAATATTTATGCCCCAAAGTTCGCTATTTTCCTCTTTCCTTTGTACTTTCCAATAATTTCAAATTTGAAATTTAGATTTGTATTGATAAATTATATTTACTTTATTAAGCTTCCCTTTCAAGAATAATTTTTAACAAGTTCATTGTATTCCTTAACTCTATTTGGCAATGAATGTTTAAAAAAAAGAAACAAAGGGGCGCCTGGGTGGTGCAGTCGTTAAGCGTCTGCCTTCGGCTCAGGGCGTGATCCTGGCGTTATGGGATCAAGCCCCACATCAGGCTCCTCCGCTATGAGCCTGCTTCTTCCTCTCCCACTCCCCCTGCTTGTGTTCCCTCTCTCGCTGGCTCTCTCTATCTCTGTCGAATAAATAAATAAAATCTTTAAAAAAAAAACAAAAACAAAAACCCTGAGGTTTATGGCTTTCGTTTCTACCACTCTTTCCTTTTATATCACATCTCTCAGTTCCTGTGTCTTCTCTTGATTCCTTTCTCATTCCATTGGAATATGTCCGTAAGTAATTTTTTTCCCCAAAGTCTCAGAGTGGTGTATTTTCTGGGACCCTGTGGGCCTGAGAGCATCTTTTGTATCTCATGTTTGAGTCAGTCATGACTTCTCTTTATTTAAAGTCTTGAATGACAATTTTTCACCCCCAAGACATAGTAGATGTGGTTCCCTTAGAGTGGAGAAGCATTTACGAAGACCACAAATTTATGCCAAATTTACCTCTCCTCCCTTCTATGTACCCTTGTTTTTTCTTGTGCTGAGGTTCACAACATTCTTCTCTTGTTGTTTTTTCTCCGAATGCTGACTTTTCATTAGAATAAGATTGGATGTCATCTCTTTCCTTTGATATCTTCCCCCAGGCACTTGGTGAGTCACTTAATCTGAAGATTCACTTTTTTCTTCACATCAAAGAAATTTTCTTCTATTGTTTCTCATTATTGTTTCTTCATCTGCTCTGTTCTTTTCCTGTCTGTAATTCCTCTCCATTTTCAGCTTGTACCCATCTCCTAAAATGACCTATTTGTAGACCAATTTGAGGCTTTTTTTTTTTTCCTCCTCCTTCATCTGGAAGAAAACACAGTGAGGGTATATGGAGAAAGAAGTGGTGTTTGTAGTCCATGATCTCTTAGTGCTAGCATTAAAGGTAATTTAGAAATTTCAAAACTTAAATTGCGCATGGCCAATTTTTGGAGATGTCCAGAACAAAGAACATATATTACTTTTTTAGTATGAAAAAACAATATTTTCAAAAAAAAAGCACTTGAAGACATAAAAACTACAGGGATAGCCTTTCATTTTGGCAATTAGTGACCAAGCCCAGCCACACTAATATGGGTGCTTGTGTTTCAGTCTGAGAGAGCTAGAAGACCCTTTAAATGATTTAGTGACCCTAATAATCACAGTTATAATATCAGAAAACAAACCTGCGGGTAAAGGTAGAGAAGAGAGATTATATTGCCTGAAGAGGTAACATTAAGGTGAGCTCAAAAAGACTTTCTTCGGTGTAAAGGAAGCTTTCATATTGAGATCATATATTTCCAACCTATAATTTCCACTTCTAACAGAAAGTTTAGGGCTTGATTTCTTTCCCCAACAATGAGGATTAGATTCCAGAAACTTCCCACAGTGAAAAACTTGGCAATTAAAGTGATTTATAATCGGACGTGAAAAATAAAACTGGAATAAGTCCCTGAAAGCCCTCAAAAAATTATTTAAATACAATAAAATAATAAAGACAACACAGTAAATACTGACAGTTGATGATACCTAAAACTTAAATTTACCTGATGGATCTTGTGCCTTTCATTTCCATTTATTCTTCCTGACACTTTCAGAATTTTTCAGAATCTCCCACTGATTATTCAATATATTCACATGATTTTACTTTGCTGCACTAGTAGACATGTTTAGGGTGATAGATCTTTCTGTGGAGGAGCATTCATCCCTATGTCCAGCTCTTCCCCAATGATTGATGCCTTTTGGATTCTAAGATCTGAGATTTGAGGATCCCACCTCCCAGCCCCTACCACACTGGGTCTTGTTTCCATCAGCATTTCTTGGACGAGTTTCACCCTCTTCCTTCTTATAGATGATTCCACTTTATGGTTCTGAGGGTCTCCCTTGGCTTTTCTTTAGTTTGCATATCTGTTTGTCTCTGATCTTGCCATCCTTTTTCTACACCAGCCCCTGAGCATCTGGGTCAGGCTTTTTGGCACTGCCCACAAATCTATACATAGTCTCAGCCCAGACCACTTTTCTCGCCATACCAAGTGCCCAATCAGGTAAACCACTCCAAGCCCTGCCAATGTGAAGAGCTAGCTCTGCCTTTCAAGCCTTGACTATGGCCATAATGCAGCCAAACTAACATTTTTGGCTTGTGTACACATACAGATATGACCTCTCTTATAATAATCTTTGGGGGTTTGTTTCCTCCTTCAGGTTGTCTTATAGGATCCCCCTAGAGCCATCAGTAAGAGTTGAAATAGAGACAGTAGGTTCTCCCGCAGCCATCTTGTACCTTCTGGTTCTTCTTCAGCTCCATCTTAGGTGTCCCATTTCCATGTGATGATAGATTCCTGTGCCACCTGTCTGATGAAGGTATGACTCTGACAGAACCCAGCTCATGATGCAAGTTCTGGAAACCTGGTTCCTTGTTCTCAAATATTCCGTCTTTCTCAGGACACAGTAATAGCTATTGATATATAATTCTTCACTGCAAATGGCATGTCCTCATTGTAGGTCCCCAAAGACCCCTGGCCTGTGATTCTCCCACTGGGATTTGTCATGACTTTTTCTCTGCATGTCTTTTCACTACCGACACCTGACGGCATGGCTCAGGTGGCAAGGATGCTTGCACTGCAACCTGCACCTGGGGCAGCAAATTTTCCTGCTGCAGGAACCGCTCAAAGATGACAGAATATGGGGTGACTCAGTCGGTGAAGCGTCTCCCTTCAGCTCAGGTCATGATCCCAGGGGTCCAGAGATTGAGCCCCTCATCAGGCTCCCTGCTCAGCAGGGAGTCTGCTCCTCCTCTTCCTGTGCCTGCTGCTCCCCCTGCTTGTGTTCTCTCTCTGTGTAAAATAAATAAATGAAATCTTTTAAAAAAAGATGACAGACTATGGGTCAAGGTAATGTTCCCAGCTGTGTGGAATGTGTTATTTTGATGACACATATTAAGCAGTACCCTCCTTGGTTGCCCATTAGTTTTGGCCATAGGAAACTGTCCGTCTTTCATCCAATCAGCAATCTCCACAATTCTGTGTGAGGCAAGCCCCTTGGTTACCACTCTTACCTCAGTCACCGCACAACCATCCCTGCATTCTGGTGGTTATGCACACCTGTGTCTAGTGCTTTGAGACTCCACCATTCCCACCGCTCTCCACAAACAAGCTTCATGTCAGCCCACAAAGGAGTCTCCACTGAAGTTAATAATGCAGGTGCTTTCCTCACTGGCATAAACACAGCAGCCTTGGGAACCCTGAGTCCTCGGGGCCTTGCTGTGGAATATAGTCTTATATCCTCTCCAGCATGGCCACCTGGCTGAGCCTCGAAGTCCCTTTCTCTACCCCCTGCCATAGCCATGCAGCTTTGCCACTTCACCCAGTGTGGGCCATCTCTTCTTCCAGGCTTCTAGAGCCAATCTCCCAACAGTTAGCCTCATCCCCTGGTGTTAAATCCCATATCCCGACCAAGGGACCCTCACCTATTCCTATATCCCAACGCCTTGATCAAGCACCCTGAAGGTGATGTAACTGAAGGCTGTCAGCTAACTGTGTCCTTGCCACTGAATGGCAGGGTCTTGAAGGAAGATCTCAGAGGCAAAATCCATGGCTGCTGGAGCCCGCAGGATCTCACTACTGGAACCTGGTAAGAAAATTAGGATTCATCAAGTGTTTTCTCCAGGGCACATGCTCATCAAGATCACAGTTGAGGGGCGCCTGGGTGGCGCAGTCGTTAAGCGTCTGCCTTCGGCTCAGGGAGTGATCCCGGCATTGCGGGATCGAGTCCCACATCGGGCTCCTCTGCTGGGAGCCTGCTTCTTCCTCTCCCACTCCCCTGCTGTGTTCCCTCTCTCGCTGGCTGTCTCTCTGTCACATAAATAAATAAAATCTTAAAAAAAAAAAAAAAGATACACAGTTGAGCAAAATAGCTCAACAGCACACATTGTCCTCTTTCTCTCCAGGACGACGTTATCTACTTTATTTATTATTCATTTTTTTGATTTTTTGAGAGAGAGAGAGAATCTCAAGCAGGCTCCACGCTCAGCACGGAGCCCTATGCAGTGCTCCGTCTCACGATCCTGAGATCATGACCTGAGCCATTTAACCAACCGAGCCACCCAGGCACCCCAAGGAAGACATTATCAATTGTTCAGAAGTTAAATATGTGCTCACGTGACTCAACTGCAGCATAAACACAAAAACTGAAATTATTTTCTTCAACATTATTCATTCACTACCTAGTGTTCTTTACTACTAGATAATCCAAATCTCCCATCTCAAAATAGAGAAAATTAAGTCCCTTGATGGGACCTTAATGCTTACCGAATCAACCTTCACGTTTTATAAATTAGAGAGATGCAATGTCAACTCAATTAGCTGACGACGAGTGGAAAACACAGTTCCTAGGAGTGAGGGTTGCTGTATTTAGCAAATAAAATGATGCCCAATGAAATTTGCATTCGAGATAAGCAAGAAATAATTTTTCTGGTATAAGTATATCCATGCAGTATTTGGGACAAACTTATACTAAAAAGGTATGCATTCTTTATCAACAATTCAAATTTAACAGGGGCCTTGTCTTGTATATTTTCTTGTACCTACATTTCTTGTCTTGTATGTTATCTGGCAACTCTATCCATGCTCCAAAAATCACTACGTCGCCTCATCACGTCCAGCTTCCACTCCCAAATTCTCCGAGGTTGTTGCAAATTTCTGTGCCGCACTAAAACTAAAAGTTATGCTATGTACTGGGCTACAGAGAAGAGATTACTAAAGAATGTACAGTGGAGAAAGGCGACACATGTGCAGCCTTTGTAAAAAACAAAAATACATTGTAAAAATAGTGTTATTCAAAAACCACACACTGCTCCAATCCTCGGTGCGATGCACCTTGCTGGGTGTTTAGGTCAGTGCTTTTCACCCAGAAGATCATGATTCGCTAGAAGGCTGAGAAATCAGTTTAGAGGGTCATGGCCAGCACTTTTTCTTTCAATGACATGAGATAGCTGGGAACAAAAAAACGCCATCATGTAATTTCGTGTAGTAAGAGTAAATATTTTGTGAAAATTTTGTTTCCATTATGTATCTGTGCGTGTATGTTGGATCACACCATGGCAGGCCCATGAAGAACAACAGTAGATGGAGCTCAACTCAGCTGTAAGAACAGGTTATTGTTCTTTTCCACAATTTCCACCGGGTCTCGAAGCCTATGGTCATACTAATGGATACAGCAACTGACTTCATCACACAGACCATCCCCGCTGGAGAAGAAAAAGGGGTTGACTCCTAAGGCACAAAGGCATTGATGACAAGTAAGTATAAACATGAGCTTTCAAAACATTCTTAAATAGCAAGCAATGCAACTCCAAGCTGAATGGTTAAGATCCAGTGGACTATGAAGGTCAGTGAAAGTCAGGGCAGAGCTTCGTGACTCTTTAATGAAGTCACCTGTGAACCAAACTTCCAGGTTAACCATAAGCACTTCTCATAGCGTGAACGCAGTATCAATTCCTCTGGGCTACAATTCTTAAACATGTAATGTTGGAAGACGTTCTTTTGGAAATCTGTGCTTTTAAATAGAAAACGTTTTAAGTGTCGATCTTAAATTTTATTTTCCTTCCATTAGATAGCAAAACATGGCATCTTGCTAATGACATGTTATAAGAATATGCGGATTATAAATATGGGTTTTGTTGTCCCGACTAGAGTAACATTTTAAAGGGGAACATGGTTATTTCCAAAAAGGAAACAATTCAAAACATGGAAAAAGTTGGTGGTGTGACTCACTCGGGGTTGGCATGACCTTCCTCGGAAGCTCTGCCCAGTACCCTTGACCAACGGGTTAGACTGTTTTCTCCAGCTTGTACAGTTACCTGCCAGGATCAGAAAGGAGTTGATACTCATTTTTCTGTAATTTTTTCCTGTCAAATATGTTGGGGTTTTTAAATTATAAAAAGGCCCAGGTAACACCTGGTATCTTTTCCCTTCAAATCTACCACATCTGATTTAGCGAAACATAACAAAATCATGCCCAGTTGCATCTTTTGTCTGGTGGTGTTATTGTTGACGTTATTTGTTTGTTTTGTTTTGTTTTGTTTTGTTTTGTTTTGTTTTGTTTTGTTTTGTTTTTAATACCAACATCACAGCTACATCAGAGAAAAACCCTTCATTCCATGCAGGTATCCTAACCTATCCCAAAAATAAGTAAATAAATAAATCTCTGAATTATAGAAACTAAACAAAATTGAATCGTGCATACCATTAGAATTGAAAGCACTAACACATTGGAGTAGCATAAAGGAATGAAATTATCTATACATCACAGGAAAGTGAAAAAATTGGACTTGGCTTTTCTATATCTGTAAAGATTACATAAAATAGAATGAAGGGTCCAAAGGGTGGTACATGGGAATAACCTCATGGCCATATTTTTGGGATGTATCTTGCCCTCTTAGATTAGCTCTTGTTTTTAAGGGAACAGAGGGAGGTAGCATGGACAGTGGCAGCAGGAAAAGAAATAGCTCCACTCCACGACACTTCAGGACATCTTTAGAACTGAACGTTTTTGCAGAGGGCAACTTCACATTTGCTGAGGAAATATTCTAGAAAATGAATAAGAAATAAATATCCTCAGATTAATGCTATATAAATACATTTGCTATAGGTTTCATTAAATATTCATGGTACACACATGTACAGGTCAAATTACCTTTAAATATTAAATTTCTTTCCAGTGGTAGGGAATTTCAGATTTATGCAGTGTTTATAAGGAGCATGGATGGGACCCATACATTATTATCTGCCAGCAAATGCAGCTGCTGGTTTAACTAAGGTTAGAAGGGACTTAACTCACAAAAATGTGGAATAACCTCAAGTGTCTTGTCTCCGTCCTAAATATTGCACCAGGAATTTAAAGATGTACTAAAAACATAAGTATTTGACACGGACTTTAAGGAAGAAATGGATCGTTTGGTGCCTCCTATATCATATGCCCGAGGCACGTTTCGCTAATCTCAGTTAATACAACCAGACCGCTGCAGTAGGAATTTTTATCCTTCCATATGAGGCAAGCGATGAAAGACGGGTTCTGAGAAACATCCCAGGGTCCATGTGATCTTAGAAAATGGCAGAGTCTGGATGGGAAAATGATTCCTCAAGGTCCAGCGTTCAAGTGTGTCTCTGGTCACATCAAGTGTCACATGGGGCACTGGAGATCACCGTGTTTTCCAAGCATTAACAACGTGAGCAGGTTAAGCGTTGGGTAACTCTTTCTTTATGCACTGTCCAAACTGGGACATTTTTTGTGTTATTAATAATGATGCTGGGGCAATGGGTGTAAACTAGGACTGCCCCAGACAAGCAAGAGAAATAACCACTCCACATATACCCCCTCCTAAAATCATACTGCTTCGTCTTCCATGCACCAATATATTTTAGGAGCTATATCCTGATTTAAAAAAAAAACAAAAACAGATGCAGTTGGATAGTTCGTGTGTGCTGGAAGTGTTATTTTGATAAATGCAAAAATGTTAAATAAGCCACAAAAATGTCTAAGCTTGTTTTATTTTTTGCATGCCCATTAAAATTGGTTTTTATGACAATTCTGGGAATATTCTAGAATTCTCTGATCCTCGGAGAAGCTCTCTCCACAGCCCTCAACGTGGTCTTGCAGTACAAGATCAATTAGTTCTGTCCGTGCGGCGGAAACTCTCTGGACACTCTCAACCCAGTGTCCCCCCAAATTCAATATAGGTAAAACCAAACTCCCGCTAAGACAAGTTCATCTTCCCTTGACTGGACCAGGGACGTTAGGCGGTTCCACGACCTTTGGGTGCAGCTAACACAACGTGACATTTTGCAGCTCTTGAGCTATGTGGGAAGCAGAGAGAGAAGAGCTGTAAATAAGAATCAGAGCCAGAACCCCTGTTTGGTGGTACTTCCAACAGCCTCTGTAGCCTCTGATTTCTCACACAGCACGGGGCAGGGTGCACAAGCTGCAATGTCAAAGAGAACTCCAGGAATAGGGCAGAGAGCCAGGCACCTGAGCCCGGGCTGGCAGCGTGGAAGTAGCTTCTGGGGAAGGGAAGGTGACAAGGACACATGCTGGCTCCCCATCTGACACGTACCTGCAGTACCATCTGTAACACCTACAATGAGCCGGGAAGTCCCATGGCCTCTTGGGGAAATGAGAGCCCTCTGCTGCAACAGCACAGACCCTGGAAGACTCTGGAAGAGCAGTCCCAGTTCCTGGTTCATCAAACCCTACTGGGCCAAAGACGCTTTGTGAGAATCTTCCAGCCAGCTCTGATCCCCTTGATGTGTAATGAACCTCCCAAATAATTGCTTCTTTTGCCTGGTTGAATGAATCACTTCACACACACACACACACACACACACACACACACACATCAACACTTACACACAGATACATCAACATTCCACGTATAATGTTTCCACACCTTTAAGCCTGCGTTTCACAATATTGTAAGACCCCCTTTGGCATACAGTACACGCCTTCATGGAAGGAAAGTCACTAACAATCATCCAAATTATGACTGGCACTATAAGGAAAATGCAATAAGGTAGCCTGAGATGTGATGTGAGGAGCCCCACAGAGTCCTATGAGGTCATGAGATGTTGCCCAAGGTTGTAGGAGATGATGCCTTTAAGGATCCTTGTGGTGGTGGGGGGGGGGGGGACACACAGAGGTTCCTGGATACCCTGATGCCCTTGACCAGCCCCTCAAATCACTAAGGAGAGTCCCTCATCTGTCTGGTCTACCTGTGCTGCTGAGATCCATGGTGGAAGCGGATCTGTTACAACCCACCATGGAGCTTTGCCGGGCCTTCACACCACTGAGCCGCCATGACCCAGGTGACTACCTGAAGAAGGGAGAAACTTCTGTTCGTCCAAACTACTTCCTTTATGGTCTCTTTGTTACCACAATTTAAACTGCATCTGCTCCACACAGATTTTCATCTTTCTTCTTTAAAATATTATCCCATTTACACATCAGAAAACTGAATTTCAAAAGGCTACATTGCATTCTTAATTCTTAAAACTATTAATGGAATAGTCAATGTTTAAATACTTTTTTTTTTGACAAGCCTACATTTAGAAATTTTGCTTAAACAATTGGATATTTGTTCCTAAAAATAAATAAATGTTTCTAATTATTATTGAAAATCATTTTGGTTTCTCAACAAAGACAGAAAAAAAGTAGACTGATTCAGCTTTCATCATTAAGTTTCTGAACTGCCATGAAATTATAAAGTAAAAATGAATAATTTATTATATGTAGAGGGGCATATCATAAAATAATTTATATTATCTTTAAATGTGAGTTATCGCAAAATCAGGATAAGGACAATAGAGAATCACAATGTTGATGGTCTTGTCTGGAGAATAAATTATCTAAAAAATTCTAAGAAAACTCTATGGCCAAACACGCGTTTTCTCCAAAACTAAAATATTTCCTTCTCATAGACTTTAAACTTCTGAAGTACAGAATCTATGTCAGATTAGCCTTTTTATCCACAGAACTCCTCACACATTTCTGAGCATAGAATGGATGCTTAAAATACACTTAACTTGCTTAACTTATACAATATCCCAGTCCCAGTTATAGCCTCTGAGAATAAAAAATATTTGCATAGTGTTTTACAATTTATAAATCACTTTTATAAATGACATTTTCAGGTACAATTACTATGATTCTCTCTCATATAAACTATAGCCGCTAGAGCTAAAAACCAAAACAACACAAAAAACTGTAAAGTTTCCCAAGTAGACATAGCTTTTAAAAATTGTGTCGGGGGGGGTGGCTGGGTGGCTCTTAAGCGTCTGCCTTTGGCTCAGGGCGTGATCCCAGGGTCCTGGGATCAAGCCCTGCATCAGGCTCCCTGCTCCGCTGGGAGCCTGCTTCTTCCTCTCCCACTCCCCCTGCTTGTGTTCCCTCTCTTGCTGGCTGTCTCTCTCTCTGTCAGATAAATAAATAAAATCTTTTAAAAAAAAAATTGTGTCTTGGGGCACCTGGGTGGCTCAGTTAGCCGGGCATCTGCCTCCTGCCCAGGTCATGATCCCAGGGTTCTGGGATCAAGCCTTGTGTGGGGCTTTCTGATCATCAGAAAGTCTGCTTCTTCCTCTCTCTCTGCCCCTCTCTCTGCTCATGCTCAAATGTGTTCTCTCTCTCTCCCTGTCTCTCTCTGTCTCTTTCTCACATGCTCTCTCTCTGTCTCTCAAATAAATAAATTAAATCTTTAAAAAAGAAGTGTGTCCTGATAAGTCAAGATGCATCATTTGACTCCAGACCCCACCATCTCGCTTGTATGCGATTGCAGACTTTTTTGAATGAATCCATCGATCAATGAAACCATTGGAAAATGAGCAGTAAAATCATGCTGTAAAGCAACCAGTTAAATGATGATCCGTCCCAAGGTTATTATTTATGTGTTCTTAATTATTATTATTATTACTATTCAAACCAGAATGAGGCAGACGAAAAGCAAACACAAAACGAACAAAAAAGAAATTCCACCAAAACAGTAGTCACATCGTCATCAAGGGATACGTGTGTATCTTTGCACTCAGAAGGGTTCAGAAGTGCTTGCTTCATGAAAAAGGCTCACAAGGAGCTACATAGTTTCACATCATAGTCCAAGTGGTTCCTTGCTGGCGATGGCCATTGTCATAAGGCTGAATTTAACTTGAGAAGTATTGCATGCCATCTGGCTCCAAAGAGCAGATCTATTTTTATAATATCAAATTTGCAATAAGGGAAAACAACCCACATGCTCCGAGTTGGAAGTGCTTCCATTTTTAACACGACTGACTTTCATTCATCTTCCTGGGGGCCCCGAACTGGGTGGGCTCCTTTTCTCTGCTCCAGGCCTTATCTCTGTTTAAGTTGTATGATTAGGATCCCCAAGTCACTGAACAAATAAGGTAGGATTCTCCATAACAGACCTTTTGGTCATCTACGTTTCACTGGCTTTCGCTGGAGAAGTCAGAGAGTGGCTACCATCTCCACACTAATAATATCCTTCAGTAAATGATAAAGTCAAGTCCAAAGTAAACCGAGAAGCTTTATCAGCATGTCAGAGCTCTCCCCTTACAGCTCTGTACTTGCCAACTGTGCATCGTCTTCCTAGACACAGACTCAATGCACATTAAAAGGCACTTAGCAGAGTGGGTGTTTGTTTGCCAAAGGAGAGCAGGCTGCCCTCTGATTCCAGCCACCCTGGTTGTCACTCTCATCGGAGGAAGAGAGGTATACTTTACAGCTAGACTCCTTCCTTGATGATCTCTTGACTGGAGTCTGGGGGAAATTCCGAGCTTCCTGCCAAGTTATTCTTTCTCTTTCTCCTTGTTAATATTAACTGATGGACTTCTCAGAGGGAGAGTGTATTTCTTACTGCGAAGTGAGAGAACACTGTGGTTGACCAGTTACTCTTCCATCCTGTTGTCAGAGAAGATGAGTCAAAAGGGATTTACACACCCAGTTAATCCTAACAGATGGCCCTTCCCCTGTATTCTGAGAGAAGGTGAAAATCAATCCACATCGTCTCCAATTCCAAATTAGGTAAATTAGCACACTGGCCTTGATTGTTGGTAAGCAGATTTAGCAAAATGGACACAGTGAAAAACAGGAAAGATGTAAAAAATTTCGAAAGGCCCTAATCACACCTCATTTCAAATTCTACCCCCACACCCCAAGCTCTACAAATGATGTTTATCTGTAAAGGAGTGAAGGCAGTAATATTTTTCCATTCTTTTTCCTTTCCTTCCCGTGTGTGTGTGTGTGTGTGTGTGTGTGTGTGTGTGTGTGACCTATCACTATATATCCAGGAAAAGTTGCTGTATACATGAATATTCTTGTACAATATATGTAAGTGATTATCTAAATATATCAAGTGTATATATTGCAAATACATCATACACCCAAAAAGCATGAGGGTCTGTGCTGTCGATAAAAGGAACAATGGAAGCTGCTTACTTTGAGAAATGGCAATATATTGTAGGTTTTCTTGGCTTTTTTTTTTTTTTCCAATTGTAGACAAATATTCCCCGGGGAGTGGCTGGCTGAGAGAAGGTGTGATGGGATATGAAGGCTTTCGTCATAAAATCCCCATATAAAAATCCTGTCAAGATTGATAGGGACTGAAGTGTCTATAACACTGTTGCTGTGTTGGTTTCATTCCAAACACAGCATGCTTCTGAATGATCTGTCATTATCATCAGACCTGAAGGAAGAAAAGCTGGAGAGAGAAACATCTCATTGCCACCTATAGGCTGCAAGAGGAAGGTCCAGGTAAAACCACAAAGCTCAGGGAAGTAGCAGAAAGGGAAGGGTGTCCCCAAGTCCTCACCTGTGGATTCACAGTTACCCTGCCTTGGTCCTTCTTTCAAACATCTTTCTTGTGCCAACATGTGATGTAGAGTGATGGGGGATACAAAGGTGGAAGGGAGATTTTGCAGCAGCACGGTCAGATCCCCGGCCCAAGTTGGGTCAATGGGCGTCTTTCATACGCGAGCTTCTTCACTGTAGCAGAGAATAACTGGGAGCTGAGTTAGCTAATTCTAGGACTCAAGAGGAATGGTCCCAAAGCAACTGCTGTTGGAGGACCTCAGCACTGATGTGTTTCCATGCGTTCTGAGGCCGCTGGATTCCATCTTTTCATGACTTCCATGTCCTCCCGATGAAGATTTTTTTTTAAACAAGATAGTTCCAGTTATTTTCTGCTGATTACAAACCAAAGAAACCACTCATACAGTTTCATTTTTAATATTTTATTATTCTTAATTAGTATAAACCTTCTTCGTGATTTTTCCCTTAATAGATAATGATCTATTCCCAAAGGGGGAGAAATGCTCCATTTATTTTCAGAGCAATAGCATGAGAGACCAGCAAACATGCAGCTGAAAGTTCCCTGAGGAAAGTGATTGTGTCGTACGTATTTTTGGTATTGTACTCATGCAATTCCCCAGAGTAGTAACTCACTAGTTATTCCCATCACTTAACAACCCACCAAATAAAAGGCTCAATGTTTTCATTAAGATCACATCACTCAGGAACCTACTGGAAGGAAGATCCAAATACCAAAATCCTACTTAAGAATTAGAGAAATGTAGCTGTTTTTATGTTTAATTCTACTTATATGGAGCTGACTGCATCTGTTTCATTGGTGGGAGAATGGTCAGTTGCATTTTGTAATTACTTACCAACTAAAAGGGAATTCTGAGCAGCCATATTTACCATTGCTAAGATCTCCATGAAGGAGCTTTGTCATTAGAAATAGCCTGTGCTCAAGAAAGACATTCAGTAGCTCTCACTGTGACCCAGTATTGCAAATGAAAAGGTTTGCCCGTCAGTTTGGTTCCTTCTGCCCTCCCACCTTCCCTCTTCCTGAGCCACCATCTGGGTTGAGATGCAGGAAGACATTGCCAAAAATAGCTTCATCGAACAATCAGTGTCCCTATATGACAGCACCCCAAGATGAAGCCGTTACCTCAGGGTAGTGACAAGATCAGCATAAAAGGGTCTTCTAGACTTTAGATTTTGTACAGATAGTGATCTGGTGGCTGGGTCGGGGATGGTTTTTATTCCAGCCTAACCGATTCACAGACATCTTAACCTCTACTGTCCAAGGAGCCTCCGTGATTGGGAAGAGTGAGCAGTGAATGACTTGCAGTGTCCAAGAGCCTCAGGGAAAGCACTTGGAAACCCTTTGCCTAATAGGCAACCGTAAAACAGTTCAAGACAAAATGCAAGTTTCCATCCTACGATCTCACCAAGGAGCAAAACATAACTAGCAATCACCCACTAGAACTACTAACTCTATCATCTCGGTTTTGAAAAGGGTTCGGTTCTGAACCTCCTTTCTCCCTATAAATAGAGTAGGAGATATGTGGAGCTGAGATTGCGGAGAGCCCAGACTGCAGAATTCTGTCTGGCCATCTGAGTCACTCAGAAAACCCCGAGCACCCTCCTTTTCACTATATTAAAATAAGACAAATTATTCTGGTGTCACAAACCTTGAATACCTACTAACCTGGATAAGCACTTACATCTAAACAAAAAGAGAATCAATTTGCATTTTCCTTTCTGCTGACTAACATTGTGCTTCATTTTACAGTTGGCCATTAAGGGCTATTGCTATCTTTACATACCACATTAGGCAGTTTGTGTCCGTGGCTCACCATAGTTCCATCAGAATGTTTCAGGTTGAAGGCATTTTCACAATGATGTCGCTTTTGTCCTGCCCAACTCTATTATCTTGAAGGTGTTTATCCCAACAGGTCTCTTCAAGACCTGAAAACTGTCCTCTGTGAGAACATGTCAGTCATCACCTTCTTTCACAATCAGAATTAACAATCCTCAAGGTCTCAGTGAGCACACGTATACACACATACACACACACACACACACACACACACACACAGAAGCTCTCGGGACTTACCTGGGCTAGCAGATAGGTAAAGCCTCAAAACTTCTTGAATTGACCTGAATGAATTGAAACTGGCACAGGTTCAAGAAATCCCTTGGACAAAAATTTTAAGAAGAATTCTAAACCCTTTTACCAGGCTGACAAGAGCTTCAAACCAAACCATGCCTGGCCTTTGAATTAGCATTTTCTCCTCTGATCTATGGCCTCTTAATTTTCTGGGGCAGAGGAAACAAACCACAGGCATTCTTTAAGCAAACATCTGTGTATGGGAAGAAATGAGACGCGAACTCATTCTGGAAACCACAAATACTAGAGTTAGAATAATTGAGAAATGGCCACTGTCAGGTAGGGTAACACAATTATTATAGATGTAACCTTTGGGGAAGTAAAACCCGAAAGTCTTAACCTAGAAAAACAGATGCACTCGGTGAAAAAGAATGATCACCAAAGACCCATTTTACAATGAAAAAGCATATAGGTAGTGGTTGCAGAGCACCATTCCAACAGTGACAAATAGCTTGGTCAGAGATCAAAAATTAAAGCATAAAATATTGATATTTTAAAATTGAGTTTTCATAATAAAAGAAAAAAACACAAAAGCACCATGTTCTCCCGGTATGTTTGGCGACCATATTTTAATGTAGAGTGAGCTATTCTTCATTCGATATTAGTTCTGTAACTCCTTTCATGTCCTGATTCCATTTTAAATCAATAAAGAATAGGTCTGGAATATCCTTACAATTTGTGGACAGTCTGAATCTCGAATGCCAACTACTTAATCTCTTCATTACTGATGGATCCCATTTTGTCATGAAGAAACTAGGTTCTAAGATCCTAATGGACAGGTAAAGTACCTTTAAATTTTGTCCTGGGCCTTGGGTGAAGTCACTAATGATGATGGAAGAGAGGCTGATAAATAAAAATAAGAGAAGCCCTGGCAGAATTATCGATCCTTGGACTACACAGGCATCCTCTGAAGAGTTTAAAATATGATAACACTTCACTCGGAAACGTCTACTTTCGGTGGCATCCAGGGAAAGAGAAGAAAACACAGATTTATAAGACAAGGAGGTATGGACTCTATGCCAATGTCTGGAGTAAGCCCTGGGGAAGAAATGGAGGAAGGTCTTCTACCTACACTGGGGAAGTTTACCATCCAGAGTGGAGTTTGACAAGAAAGCAATCAGAACACCCAGCTTGCAGGAAGAACTAGATCTCCCCCGCGCAGGATGGAGAATCATTTCAATATTACCATCTCCGTAATCCTCGTGATCTTCCTAGGAACCTGGTGTTAATTATCATCAGCCCCCATCAGGACATTCTGGGACACTGGGAGATTACGTGAGAGTCGGGTAGGAAGTCCAGGAGTGGAACCTCATGGAACGCCTGGCATCCAATGTCAGGGAGAGCTGTAATTCTCCACAGCATTTGCCCAGAGTGTGGAGTCTGTGGATATTTCTAAGTCCGTCCCGGAGGAATGCAAAGGTGCTTACTTTAATTTGTGCTGGCCCCACACCTGTCACCCTGACCCCAGCTTGACAATGTTCACCAAAAAGCTGGAAGCATGTTTACGGGATTCCATAAACCCCAATTCCAAAAATCTGAAGACCGAGCTGCTGTCATTCAAATGTTCTCGACATCCACAGCACACCCTCCTACTACAAGGCCAAAAGAAAGTTTACCGAAGAAGGGGGAAAGATTTACTCTAGTAAAATGGGAGTGATTTTTTTTTTCTTTTTTCAGACATAAAAATACTTTTAATGATGACTGGAAGCTCCACCAAAAGAATTTTCAAATAAATGTCAAAACCAATCAACAACTGGGTAGGGGTGAGTATTTGTACTATCCCAAGACTTTTCCTTCTACAAAAGGGCTCCCTGCAGAATAGTTCTAAATGGTGAACTCTCCGGTGCATTTAAACAGTGTTTACAGATCATTAACGACTCACAAAAAGGCTCGCGCAGAAAAACTGCCCAAGTATGAGAATCTCTCATTGATTAACCAAAATTTAAGGGAAGAGATGGAATTCAGTTTGCCAGAAATGAATTTTCATAATGAATTTTGGAACATGCCTGTGTCAGTAAGTCATTCTTCCATAACATTTCTTCCTTGTATGCAAACAGAACCCAACTTTTAAGAACATATTACTTTTTTTAATTAATACAATTTTTTTTAATCGAAGTATGGTTGACACACAATGTTGCACTAGTTTTCAGGTGTACAACATAGTGATTCGACAAGTCTATATGTTATGTCGTATACACAAGTGTAGCTGCCATCTGTCACCGTGCAAAGCTATTACAATACCATTGCCTATATTCTCTATGCTGTATCTTTTATCCTCTTGACTTATTTATTCCATAGCTAGAAACCTGGACCTCCCACTCTTCACCCATTTTGCTCATCCCCCTACCCTCTGGTAATCATCAGTTTGTTTTCTGTTGAACATTATTTTTAATGGTAAAGTATTTGAGCATTATATAAAAATATTAAAATTTGCCAAACTATGACCCAGGTGTTGGTATTTATGTGGTTGTCAAGGGTTTTTTTTTTCATTCAATAAATAATATTATTAATATCCAGGTGTACAGAGTTTTGTCCAGGTTTCTGTGAGATTCTTTCGTACTGACTTGTAAAAGTAGAATTAATGGCAGCAACACACACAATTTTTAATGTTCACAATTTAAATGGTTCAAGTACTTTTCAGAAAGATGGTTCCAACATCTGTTCCCTTTACCACTATGGTTTTATTACTGACTCTTCACCAGGAATGAGTATGAACATTTTAAAATGGCTCCCAATGTTTTAGTTGGAAATACTACTTCTTGTTATTTATTTGAAAATTGTCTGACTATAAATAAAGTTGAATAATTTATTATTTTAATTAGCAATTTGCATTTATTCCTGTAAAGTGCTTCATCCTTGTAGTATTTTCCTGCTGGGAATCTCAGTACTTTCCTTATTGATTTGTATGAGCTCTTCACATATTAAGGATAACACTTTTCCTTTCATGTCAGTTACAATTTTTTTTTCTAGTTAGGTGTTTGCATTTTAATTTTGTTTGCAGGATTTTTAATGTGTGCTTTAATTTTTTTTTTTCAGTTTTGACTTAGAAAATCCTTTCGCAAGAAGCTACATTTAAAAAGTTACATGAAAAACTCATTTTTGTTTTCTTCAATTGTTTTCAATGTTTTTTGAAATATTCCGTTACCAGCTCAGTGAGTAGGATCACTTCCTTCATCTCTCTAAAACTGTTTTCTCTTCTGTAGCATGACAATTATAACTATTTTGCCAAGTTCTAGACATTCTATGAAAAGACATTTGAAAGTTCCCTGTCCTCAGAAGTTGATTAAAATAAAAATTCAATAATATTTATTATTAGCGCTGATGAATCGGACATGCCAGAAAGTTCCAACATATTTTGGCCAAGCCAAGCAACACCAAATGCATCTATAATATAAGCTTTCAACAATGTAGAAGTCAGTATTTGGCTTTGGTCAAATGTAGAATAACTAAATTTTATAGAAGCCTCTTTGAACTGAATTTCATGATGACCTTTACCCTCGTGGGTTTTTTTTTTTTTCCTCTTCAAAACCCTTCTCCACAAAATGTGTAATAAGAGGTTAATGTGTCTCTGAGATGAACAGAATCTTTGAAACTCTTTGCACTATGATCTCGGAAAAAGGTTTTCTCCCTCGGAGCCATGGCCCCCGCCCCCACCTCGCTGCCCCAGTTTAATATGGCTTGGCCGGTCTTCTCATATCCCCAGCTCCTAGATGAATCATTTTCAGCACTGAGTTCTGATCATTATATACAAGGTCACTTTTTAATTAGAACAATATAGTAAAACATATGCTCGGAAGATAAATGAGGTACAAAGCTAGCTGTGCTACCGTGAACCCTTTTATTGGAAAGCCCTTAAAAATAATAAGCGTCATGTATAGTCCAGGGGCCTTCGCAACATATTTCAGGACAGCAAAGTGCCTGCCATAGTGAATGAGTATCCTGTTCGAGTGAACAATCATTTGGCAACATAGGTTATTTTAATGGACACATCACTTTAAACGAAGCTTTCACCATCTGTTCTGCCCTCTAATTACAGATGCAAAAAGAACATAATTCACAATTGCATCATAAAAAAGTAAGATATAAGTGATTTAAATGCATGTGTATCTTCCTTATTCAATGCAGCATGCAGCTGTTATGTTGTTTTCATGTCTCAAACACAAATGAGGCTGGCAATCGCTCTTCTCTGATGGAGTGAATTCCCTGATACAGGCCATTTTGGGGTGTGAATCAAGGCACAAGTGTGTGCCTCCACGCCGGCTTCACATCAAGGGAGGTGAGGCTGTTCTGTCACATATTCCGTGATC
Organism: Ursus americanus; assembly: GCF_024610735.1. Lineage (NCBI taxonomy): Eukaryota > Metazoa > Chordata > Mammalia > Carnivora > Ursidae > Ursus > Ursus americanus. The sequence goes on from NC_142154.1 coordinate 13,702,964, forward strand.
TGGTAACCATGTGTGATGGAGTGCACGTTGGCGGTAAAATCTAGTTTTCAGTTGATTCTGTATTAGGCTTTTCACATCTCAATGGCTACTCCCGTAAGTGTGCTCCCATAATAACCAACCGGGGTAGGCAGATGTGTTATAACAAAGAAACCCTTCTTCACAATCAGGTGAGCACACTGGTTACCCTAATAGCAAAGAAAAGACTCTTGGCATAAGCCCATATATATGGATGTATGCAAGGAATCCTTTCTGATTTCCCAAGACTAACTGGAGTTTTCAGCAGAAAGATGAGCGCCTCCCCTTTCCCCTAATGCCTCAAAAATACTTCAAGACTCCCTGGTGGATTTGCAAGTTAATGATTACTCATTTGGGGAAGGATATCTTAATATGCAAGCTTCAAGGTGAACTGAATCGCTCCTTGAGAATCTGTGAAAAGTCCACTGCTACTTAGTACCAACACAATCGCAATGGAGCCAGAATACAATTATGCTTCTTAAAGAAACTTAGTTAAATTCATTTTAGATATGCTCAATTTGTTTTCAAACAATGAAGTTGGGTAGTCAAATGAAATTTTAATAGAGTAAAATATTTACTTCTGAGGGTTAAATGCTGGGGGATGGTGCTAAAAAAATAAATTAATTGGTGAAAAGAATGAACACAAATAGCTTAAAAAGACATGCATATTATTTAAAATTCCATGCTGTAACCCGGTCAGGGATGGGAAAACATTGCCCCACAAGAGTTCTTCCATCAGCTTCTCTATGGTCTTGCTAAGAATAATTTGCACTTTCCATAGTCATTGTTAATAGACAGGTGTTTCGAAAGTGTCTGTTAAGTAGTTTGAAAATCCATCCTTCCCCGAAAATAAATTTACATTTCTAATATGCCTGGTAACTATTCTATTTTTTTCACAGATTAATCAGACATAAACAATAGTTAGGATAATCTAAACATCAACGTTGCAATTATTATATTCAAACGTATAATTTATAAGATTGTATGTTGTATATGTATACATAACTAATACACAAAGTTATAAGTGTACACATTATGTATAGACATGTATTTGTATACATACAACAGCCATGATATTCTGCGAAACATAATTCACCCAGATTGATTGCTTACATACGGCAATGTTTCCTGTTGGTCAATGTCTCTGCAGAACTAATTGTTATATATTTGCACATCACCTCTACAAGAAATTAAAGTAATGCTAATCAAGGTTGTCCTTGAGTGGTTATATTATAAGAAAGGAATCCTCTTTATACAGTTTTTCCAAATTTTAAAATTCTCTTTTGAGGACTTATAATTCTTTAAGTACTGAGAAAATGTATGTTTTAAAACTCCAAACAGAAACCAATTTGAGTGTTAGAGTACTCTATTCCACTTCAAACTTACTATTGAATTCATGTTATTCTGAGACTCAGTTCTAGTTGGTGTAGACCTTGTTTATGATTTCTCTGTGTGTCACAGAAAACTTGATCACACATTGATTCAGATTAGAAGTAACCACTCAATTCATTATATCAATTAATTCCTAAAATAGCTTGAAAATGATCCTTATTTATAAAAAAGTTCTCACTGTTTTTAAAGAAAATCTAGCACACAATCAGAAATTCCCATCAAAATCACCTCAATATTCATTTGTGTTTCAGTGATACTCTTGTATAAGAAAGGACTAACAGGGACTGCCAGGGGGGCTCAGTCAGTTAAGTGACCAGCTCTGGATTTTGGCTCAAGTCATGATCTCAGGGTCATGAGATCAAGCTCTGCCTTGGGCTGGACGTGGAGTCTGCTTATAATTCTCTCTCTCCCCCATTCCTCTGTCCACCCTTTCCATCTCTAAAAAACAAACAACAAAAAAAAACAAACAAACAAATAAATAAAAGAAAGCAAGCACTAAAGTGATAATCTCCTATTCCAGGGACCCTCAAACTCAGCAGCAATAGGAGAGGAATGAGGACAAAGAATTCAAAATTAAAATGTATTTGATCATCTTAAACTTTGTTTAGAAGTTATGTTTCTTCGGGGCGCCTGGGTGGCACAGCGGTTGGGCGTCTGCCTTCGGCTCAGGGCGTGATCCTGGCGTTGTGGGATCGAGCCCCACATCAGGCTCCTCCGCTATGAGCCTGCTTCTTCCTCTCCCACTCCCCCTGCTTGTGTTCCCTCTCTCGCTGGCTGTCTCTATCTCTGTCAAATAAATAAATAAAATCTTAAAAAAAAAAAAGTTATGTTTCTTCTACCTTTTTCTGACTTTTCAATTAAAAATTTGTAACAAATGATGGGATAAGAAAATTCACATCACCCCTCAGGCTGAATTTTATTTTGGTCTTTTGTAAACTTCAAAGTGTGTTTAGGAATTTTTTAACTGGCGTGAAAGGAGGTGGCCAGGAGGGAGGTAATCTCTAAAAGGTAAAAATAAAGAAAATTTGTTAAACATAATTTTTTTTACCTTTCTTTTAAACTCATTTAATCAATTATATGGACATATCTTTTCAATTCAGATTATATATGGAGTACATCAGTGCTGTAGAACATTAGTGTGGATCAAATATAAACATGAACAAATACAGGGGTACCTGGGTGGCTCAGTCAGTTAAGCTGCCAACTCTTGGCTTCGACTCATGTTGATCTAAGGGTCCTGGGACCAAACCCTGAGTCAGGCTCTGCACTCAGCAGGGAGTCTGCTTGAGATTCTCTCTGTCCCTCTCCCTGTGCCCCCCCTGCCCCCATGCTCGCTCACTCTCTCTCTCTCTCCAATAAATAAATAAATCTTTAAAAAAATAAACAAATACAATGTTAGCAACACATACATTCATATATACATTTTAGGAAAATTCCTTTTATCTTACTAAACATAATTTACTAAAAAGAATGTGAATTTCGGGAAAGTCAAACAAAAAGGAACCGTGTCTTTGATAATAGTGTCTACACACAAAACTCTTTATATTATTTCTACTTCAGAAGAATTCAGAAGAAAAATTCAAGTCAATATTTCTGAACATGCAGCTTTCGGGGCAGAAATGTTTCAATGGTTGTTTTTCAAATGATCAGTGATCTTTATTTAAATATGTAGCATTTGTGTTTTCCAAGAGCCAATGAATCTCCAGCAATATGTTGTACCTTAATTTTGTCAATTGAATCACAAAGGATTTCTTCTTTTTTATGTGGTTTTTAAATGCATTTAATTTTAAAGACAAATGATTTGTGAAAAAAAGTTGTTAGTCAACCATAAATTCAGTTTTAGCTTAGACATTGCAGAACTATTACTTGCTAGTAAACTTTAAAATGAACTTTAAAATAAATGTATTTATGGAAGGGCATGTAAATGGAATCCGCCTTGGCATCAAAAATGTTGAAAAGTGCTGCAGCTGGGTGGTTCAGTCCCTAAGGGTCTGCCTTCATTCAGCTCAGGTCATGATCCCAGGGTCCTGGGATTGAGCCCCGCATGGGGCTCCCTGCTAAGCAGGAAGCCTGCTTCTCCCTCTCCTACTCCCCTGCTTGTGTTACCTCTCTAGCTGTCTCTCTGTGTCAAGTAAATAAATAAAATTAAAAAAAAAAAAAAGAATGTTGAAAAGTTAGAGGCCAAATTGGAGGTGTGGAAAGGTGTGTGCAGTCACAGATACTGTCCCCAAGCAGAGGATACTGCACCCCCCATCCCCCAGAATAATGGCAAACATGATGCATGAGAAGTGATGATTCCCAGTTGTGTATCAATAAAGTACAAAAATGTCTTTGCTCTGGAAAGATTAGTTGAGTCAAGCATTAAAAATCCTCTACTGAGGCCACAAAACCAAGTGTACTATTGATGTTCGTACAGGAACTATGGTCATCATTTTGGTCACTGGTATACAATGACATGTAAGGATATATGGATACGAGTGATGATGGTGGTAACGGTGATGATGAGGAGGGGGGTGATGATGGTGACATTTAACACATATAAAACTGTCATGTGTCAAGTTCTTTCCAATTGTTTCCCTTTTTTTTTTTTAATTCCATTAAATCCTCTCAACAACCCTATGAGGAGCCACTTACCCACTAGAAGGACATAACTACCAAAATAAGAACTCAAGGGAACAGCGCTGGTTCTATGAAAATCTTCAGCAACCTCTATCAACTCAACTAGACCAGCCTTAATCTCTTCCTTCATAAATCCATTCTTGCTTGGCTAGGATAAATGGAGGCATAAGGTCCTGATATATTTTATAATAAAATAAAAAGTATTATTTTAAATATATTGACAAATACACAGTATATGTACTAGATCATTACTTCCCAAGAATCAAAATAGAAGACTAAGTCAACCTATGTTTCTGGCCACAATGAAAACAGAACAAAACTAAAATGCAGCATCTCTGTGCTCAAGGAAACCAAAGGTAGTTCAATCACCATGCACCTGCTATATGAAAAGCACTGAGTCACACGTTGCAGAGATAAAAAGAATTGATATTCCTCTTCAAGGAGCTTACCATCCAGCACGAACTTGAACTCATAGAACTACAACAATACAAGGCTGAAGGATGTAGCATTTCTTTTTTTTCTTTTTTTTTAAAGATTTTATTTATTTATTCGACAGGATAGAGACAGCCAGCGAGAGAGGGAACACAAGCAGGGCGAGTGGGAGAGGAAGAAGCAGGCTCATAGCAGAGGAGCCTGACGTGGGGCTCGATCCCATAACACCAGGATCACGCCCTGAGTCGAAGGCAGATGCTTTTTTTTTTTTTTTTTTTTTTCAATGTTTCAATAAAACTTTATTTACAAAAACAGGAGGTGGGCAGGATTGACCTGGGGCTGTAGTTTGACAACCTCTGCACTAGAACAATATCAGGAATGAATAAAGGAGTATCAGTGGGACTGTGACAGCTGGAGAAGCAACTTGCACAGAATCCCGTTTGGGAGAAGACAGTGGCTTCCACAATATCTCTCGAAGAATCCTGCTATGTGTAGCTCCAGGGAGTATTTAATACAACTACTTCAATCTCAAATGTGGCAGATCTGGAGAGGAGCGGACAAAAAGACATGCAACAATAGAAATTTTTTTCTCATAACTTTTTTCATAAGAAAGACTGATACTTCAATTGAGTTGAAGCTCAATTATTTATAGTAAAAGTTAGCACAGATAATCCAAAGTAGAGACTCCTTAAATTATTTGTTTATCTGCAGAATAGATTTTTCTATCTGTATTAAAGAAGAGACTTATGATCTGGGAATTGACAGAATTTCAAGCACGATAATGAAACCAAACTCTGAAAACATAGTCTTAGACTGTCACTTAACCCCCCTGGCCTCCTTCTCCGTGGGGGCAGAGATGCTTAAACCCCACCTCAGGCAAAATGAGACTTACTAGAGATGAAAGTGCTTCCTCTGTAGCCTAGAAATGCAGCCTGTCCTGGACCACAGGCCCACTCAAGAATACGTGGCCTGTAAACCAAACTGGAAACCACCTTCTTGTTCCTCAACAAGGTTCTCATTCTATTTGACTGATATTTTCCTTTGGGAAAGGATGAAGGAAAAAGGAATAGACTATTTTGCAGAGGCAAACTCTTTCTTCCTCATCACGCCATTCCATGGAATGGCCCTATGGCACTTTGAATGAAGTAGCTGAGAATATTTGGTTTTACCTCTTATAGTCAGTTCTGGTATGTTAATTTCCTAACCACTGGAACCTTCAGTATGGTGGCTAAGTTAGCTGGGTCAGAGAAAAAATATACCTTCAGCCTGTTGTATAATTATCTCAGGAATTATAAAGGCAATAAATGAATGATTGTCTTTTTTATTAATGCTTTAAAGCAGAGATGTGATTTGGCACCTTAATGATCTAGTGGCAGCAAATTAGATAATAATGTGATTGCAAAATGACAATTACTTTTGGCAATTAATTGGGATCACCTTTCTGTAGCTCTTTTCAATATATTGTTGGGGACCTCGAAGGCAGATGCTTAACCGCTGTGCCACCCAGGCGCCCCAGGATGTAGCATTTCTAATCAATGAAATGGAAAATACCAAATTACTTTTCTTCTCCTTTTAAAGCTATTTCACAAAACTTTCCCCAATCAAATGGGAATCGTCTCTCCTGCTGGGCTTTCCTAATTGTTTGGAACTCTTCTAAAACTTGTTCTTCATTGGATGGAGCCTACCTGCAGCTCAACTTTCACATCTGTGAAATGGGATACTGAATAATAATTTCGTGGTGTTATTGTCAGCATCAAGGAGTCAATGACAACAAAATGTTCAGAATACTTCCTGGCATTTAAGAGTGACTCAATTAATAATAACTAGGGTCAAAATGATGATGATTATTAATTATTATTACCATTATTACTGTTACTACCTACCTCTATACCTAACTTCCTGACCAGATTTATAAACTTCCCACAATCTTGTCCATAATCCTAAGAGCTTCTGGAAGGCTGCATTAGGCATTTTATGTGTTTTCTCAAATGCGAATAATGAAGGATATGTTAAATGCTAATTGACATGCAGAAGGAAAGCACGCACTGGGCTCTAGAGAGGTCAAGGCAGGCTTGGTAAAGAATGTGAGTTGAAATGTATGAAAAAAATGAAAGATATCCTGTTCCGGATGGGAAAACAAGGATAAGGCACAGCCATGGGAGCATAAGTAGAAGAGAGGTGACTGGAGCAGAGAATCAAATTGGGTAAGGGATGAAAAAAGAGCTCACTTAGAGGGTTATGGTGGTAATTCAGACAACACTATTTGAGAAGGTAGCACAGAAAGAGAGAGGATAGCATCAGGACATAGAAGCCAGAAAGATCTACTGGGACTGGATCACAGCACATGGGAAGCAAGAGAGAAAAGGAAGACAATATTCAGAGGTGCAACTAAACTTCTGAGTCTGGACAACAAAAACAATGATAATCATACAAATGGGCAAATGAAAGAGGGAGCAGAGCCCATTCTTCTAAAGGGAGACAGGAATGGAGTTTGAGATATGTCAAGTTTCAGGTTCACAGGTCACTGAAGTGAACACGTTTACTAAGTTACTATCATGTGAGGTTGAATCACTGATGAAAACAAAGCTAGAGTACTAGAAACAACAGTTAACTCCTTGATTCAACAGATCCATGTCCTTGACATCAAGGTGCCCAAGTAATCACATGCCCTCAACAGAAGCCTTGGGTGCCAACATCAGTGAGAAGAGGGACAGAACAAATGCAACCATTCTTTTCTGATTATGCCCGTGTGGCCATGGTTCTATAAGGACCCAGGGCATGGGGGCTCCTGTTCTGCTAGGCACAGAGAGAGTTCTTCGATCTTTGGATTGAAAACAACATCTCTTCCTTTCATCCGCAGGGATGGTCTAGCTCTAGGAGACAAAGTGAACGAGGGACAAAGGAAGGCCTTGCTGACTCAGTCTGGTTCCCAATACACACACCAGTTTCACAATTGGTCCACAGGTTTTCTCCGTATCAATACAAATGGGTTGACATACTCATTTTACCTAAAAGAAAGGTTTTAGAGCCTGCTAAGGAAAATAGGGTTTTGTCAGAAAGTAAAACCTTTGATAAGCCAGAACACAAATGTTTATTTAAAAGAATTCTTAAACTCTGATTCAGACTAGAAGAGCCAGGCCAGTTGCTGAGTCCCATGGGGGCATCCACATGCAGAGGTCTCCGCCCGGAAAGTCCTTTTTTAATGGTGTGTTTACAAAACTTTGTGTCCTCAAGTAGAACTAAGAAAACTCCAAAGACATACCAATTCTAATTCTACACCCCAGGCCTAAATATGGAGAAGAAATGTTTGGTCGTGTATATCCATCAAATTCACTGTTGGGTTTTATTTTGTTTTTTTTTTTTTTTATATGTAATACCAACAGCACCTTAAATTGAGATTATCTTCTTCAATGTTCAGTTGTTTTCTTAACCATTGTCTTCCCCTCAGGATTACTTACAATACAGCTCACTGTTAGAACAAAGGGAGCAAGAGAGAAAGGAAAAAAAAAAAGTCATTCAGAGGTGTGTAGTTTGCCCATTCTACAGATCAGAAAACTGAGGGGGGTAAAATGGTTGTCCACACTCAGTTAAGAGAGCACAGACTAGCAAGAAGGTCTTCCCCAGACCCAACCCATGAGTTTTCCCAACTGCCTTGTTGACTTCCCTCAGGGAGAAGGGTGGAAGAAGACATTGGGAGACCTTCTCAACTCTAAGGTTTGCCAGAAACTTCCTGGTGAAAAGTTCTTCCTGTGTTTTGAGTCAGGGGGTAAAAGTGAAATCGAATAAGGAAAGAGGAGAAGCAAGTCCAGTCACTTCCTGTTTGTGAGAAGATGTGCTCTGAATGCTCACTCTCTATTTTAGACATCTCATGGCACTGAACACCTGCAGGACCATGTACCCCCTCGAAGAGAATGGGCTAAGAGAGGCATTCAAGGACATAGAAAAGCAGAGAAAATTTTCCAGGAGTTCATATCTCATCATCACATGAAAGCACCCTAGATAGAGCCTTAACTTTTCTCTTTCTTATAGCTATAAACTGGGTTCTGTTTGCTCATATGCAGCTTTTTTTTTTTTTTCTTGCTACAAAGAAGTCCAACACTTCATATCCAAGAGCTGCCAAATGACTTTTTCTGTTTGAGAGCCCAGGCAATGAAGGGTGAAGAAAACCCAGAGGAATATCCAAGAGTCCGGGGAATGAAGGGCCTAAAGGATCTGGGAAGAGGAAAGGGACAATGGACCAGGCAGGGGACATCATTAGATTCCCATTGCTATTTTACCAGAATCCAGATCTAGGAGGTGACAACAGAATTGGCATTCTGACATAACTTAAGGTTTCTGGAAACAATCAAGTCTCTGCTGAAGTATAATGATCATAAGTATACACTGGAAATAGTGAATCCAGGAACTCCGAAAGTAAAGACAAAAGGAGAAATTCACCTGCTTCAAAACATGATGCCTTTACCAATAAGTCAAAATTATTGCTGCATACCATTGAAAAGCAAACCAGGGTAAGTTCAAAACAGGTGCTGTTAACTTCACAAGGAAATGCCTAAGCTACAGTCCTCACCCAAAGAGAAGGTTAAACCCATGTGAAGGGGAGGCTAGTCAATATGTATTCTATTTTTAAGACATTTGCTTTCCAACTTGCAACCAGTAGTTTTAAAGTAGATTTGTATACCTAAAAGATTCACAGAAAGGATCTGATCTCAAATATTTTCCCATCAATGAAGATGTCTTTAAATCTTGGCCTCAAGCAATGTTCTCTAAAACGCAATGGTAGCAGAGTTGTATAGAATAAAGCTTTTGGAATAACTTGGATGAGTAATTTCCAAAATACATGCTCAAATGATGCAAGGAAATGTCATAAGTAGAAGAAGGCCCTCAACTCAGAAACTTGCTAGAGAACTGGAAGGAAAAGTCATCCAGATGTTAAAACTGAACTAATGTGTGGTTGATCTGAGTTCCACTGTTGGTGCTTAAATAGAACTTTCCTCTGGCATTCATGTCTCTAACTTTTCTTCAGCTTGAACATAAGGGACCAGTAGGTATTTCAACTACCACAAATTTCTTTCTCTGCCATAAAACACTCTTAGAGAGCGATTTAGAACCTGAATACTCAAAGGCTCCTAGCGTCCACTCTGAAGACAAGGAGGTCTAAGAAGAGATAGATGCTTATCACTGGGGGTGACTCAGACACGATCCTCCAATGAGCTGCTTTAGATAGACCAAATGGCACTATGCAGCCAGGAGACACAAGATGATATTCAGGAAAGGTGATCCTCTCGAGCCAACTGAACTTGGTCAGAAGCCATCAAATCCAAATGGGTTCTGGGTTCTATAGTTCGAGTTCTTTCTTCCCTAATGCAAAAAGAAATAAGACAAAAGATTTATCTGTGCTGATGCCCAGTCAAATAAAAATGAATGATAACAACAGCCCAACGCAACAGACCACACAGCTAATAGGTTCCTTCCTTCCGCACATAGAATTCTCGAAGTTTCGCATTCTACTCAAGTGCTTGTTTTCATCTTGTTACAAAATGTTCCCAGGAAAGCATTTTACTCTCTGGCCTTGGGACAATCAGATAGATACCAGAGTGATTTTTAAAAATCTTTTTAAATCATATCATTGTACATGATTCTCAGTCTTGCTTCCCGCGTCCATTTTTTTGTTTTTTCTCCCCGCTCTAGGACCATTTCCAGGATCTCAAGAAAATGAAAGAAACCACTGTGACCAAGCTGGAATGCATGAAAACCATACCACTCCTCACAGAGGACAAGGAACAGATCCCACGACTCTGTCCTTGTGCCTGTCCCCTCCTTTGCCCTCCAGCCACATGGCCACTCTGCACCATCCTCTCTCTCCCAGGTCCGTTCTGCCCTTGCTCCCTGGCCAAAGGGAACACAGCTATATCTCCTGGGGCCATGATGTGAGGCCTGGGAGGAAATGTTGTCTTTGGGGAAATAGCAAAATTGTGTGACTACATTAAAGTCAACACTATTTATCTTCACCCCTTGTCCGAGGGACTGACAAAGGGACACCACTGTTAGGCCCAACCCCCCTGCACAGCTGTAATGGAAAGGAGGCAGGGACTTGTACTTTCAAGTGTCAGACCTTTTGTGCCTGACTACTAGTTTATGAGGCTGATGTCAAGCATTGCAGTCAATGAAGTCTTTGTCCTAGGTGTACAGGGCAGGACAGTGGAAAAACTGCCCCCTCTTATATCCCAGACCCATCCATCTTCCCCTCCCCCTGCTTCTCAACTTTTCCGTCTCTTGAGCCGACAGAGAGAGGATCCCTCCTGGGTTAATGTACTGGAAAATTGTTCTGCATGTTTATGAGGGGGTCCCCTCCAAATGAAAGAGAAAAGGAAAGGGGGTAAGAAAACGGGGAAGAAGAGTCATTTTTCCCACTGAACTCATTGGCCTTATGCTTGTGGGTCTGACCCTTATTAAGAAAATCTCAATGCCTTGCTAGCAGGTTTATTGTCAAGTTTGGCAGAACGTACTTCCGATTGAATTTTTTTTTTATTATTTATAATCACAAAGTGGTTTTGAACAGCTCCTATCAGCCATCCCACCACCAACTACACACACACACACACACACACACACACACACACACACACAACCCCAAGCCCTTACCTTTGAAGACATCCCATCCATGCACACCAGTTTGCTTCAGAACAATCTATTCTACTCGGCAGAGCTGATTTCCCCAAGGCAATCCCCTCTAAATAGCAAACATGTTTTCATGCTGTTACGTGGAAGGTTGGACTGTGGGAACTTTGCTGTGGACTTGGAACCCAAAAGACGCTGCTTTGCATGATATCACACATCTGCTTATTTTAACTTTTTCCCCCTAGTTACGGACATCAATATCCTCGATCTCCAACCAATTCTCCCAACTCCAGAATTTTATTCCATCACGAAAGGCTTTAGGCTACAACAAACTGTCAGGGAAGTGGTTAAGGCATCACAACTCACCCATGATGCCTGTGCCTGGCTGCGGTGGCACCGAGGGATTTTTTCCAAAACCCAACGGAGTCCTTCCAGAAACGTCTGAAGAAAAATCATGGGAAATGCGAACACCAAATTCTGGATAATTGTAACTCCGGCAAAATGTGTACTAGGGAAGCCAACAGACACATGCCAGCGTTCTTTCAGAAGAAAGAAGAAAAAGAATTTTGCACCTTGGCGCATTTTCTTCTTCCTCCAACCTGTTTTCCAGAAACTGCTTTATGCTTCCATTGATTATTTCTTGGGCTAGAGAAATTGAAGGTGGGGAAAGTGACACGGAAGAGCTCCAATTCTTTGGTGTTTGGAGGTGAAAGACTAGGTTTTGTTTTGTTTTTTAAGGGAATTTTGTGGAAAGGACATGAAAGTGACTCACATAAAAAAGGTTACTGAAAGAGTGGAATCAAAGTTCAGTCCTCAACCTCCCCTCATTGTGAGTTCTAGCCTTAGTTTGAATTCCAGACACCAATCTCTGCAACAAATACCAAAAGAAGTTACGATTTCCGAGCAACTTTACTCTGTGATGTCAAAAATGGAAAAGTTTCTGTGCCATGATTCGATTCGGGCATGTAAAGAATTCCCTGGGTGGTGGTGGTTGTGTTTGGTTTTGCTTTGTTTATCTTTCCCATTCCATATTTTCCCCCTAATTGAAATCTTCCTTTTCTGCAGTTTCAAACTATCCCACTGACCATTGTGGGGGGGGGGCTCATTTAAATATTTAACAAGATGGTAAAACAGAATTGGGGTGAAGCTGACAAATCACACCCAGGCGAGGGGGGTCATTAAGTCTCAAACAAATGTTAATAGGGACCCCTAATCTCTTAGTCTGTCCCTTTCTGTAGAAGGAGGTCAGAAGTGGTTGGTCCTCATGCCTATTTCTTAAAGACCCTTAACGAGCAGATGTTACTGTAACATGCTCAGGGACTCGAGCATAAATAGGACCCCTGCCCCCGGCTGTCAGCTGATCCACTGAGTCTCTTAGAAATATACTCTTAACTTTTCTAAATTCCCACTCTTTCCCACCATCCCCCTCCGCCCGGCTGGGCGCCCCAGCCTCGGATTTCTATGCCTGTGGCTCCTGCCTTGTCGCTTACACAGTTGCGCTCAGTGTGACCTTTCTCTTTACAGAGGTCAAAGGCCTGAGACCTCAGGCCAGCCTCTTTTCTTGCTAAAGGCCAGCTGATGAATCATTCCCAACTTGAAGGGAACAGAGGAGAGGGGAGGGCTCTGCAGGCCTTTTGAGAGAAACAACTGTGGCCTATAGATCAGCATTTACACTGTTCTGACACTTTCAAAACTCACGTTCCTCTCTGGGAACCGCAGAAAGAAGGGACCAGAGGAGGGAACGGAGAGGTCTCACTGACCAGGATGGGATAAATAAGAACGAAAGACCGAGAACGTGAGGCCAGGCCTCGGGATTGCATACTGGGAAATGATCCAGGAAAAAAGAGAGGAGAAAAATGAAAGCACTATTACACACACACACACACACACACACACACACACGCACACACACACATTCTCACACACCCAGATCTCGGTGGGATCGGAGTCACTTTGCACAAAATCATAGAAAAAAGAGAACGTGTGTGTGCTTTTTCCGACTGAATTGAGAATTTGGTCAACAGGACTCTGCTGAAAGACTCAGAATTCTCTTATTATTTAGAAAAGTATAAATGGTCTAATGTTTAAAAAAGAAATGCTACATTTCTTCTTTAAGACAACCCCACATGAGGTTGGGAAGGAGGGGTGGGGTTGGAAGCTGGGATAGCTGCCTAAAATACTTAAAAGCTATTTCATTTTTCACTGCCCTGTTCTTGTAATGGTCTTGTTTTCCCTTTGCCTCTGTAATAGTTGTATTTTACCTGAGGTCATTCCGGAAGTCTTTGGTAGCCGTCTAGGAAGGCTAGGGTTTGGTCATACTCCTGAAGACCATGAAATGCTGGAGGTAGGGTTGACCCAGCTGACACTTAGGGCCCCCCCAAATGAAAGGAACCCATAGTATGTTTCTAAAGGGGAGCTCTATGGGAACAGCCCTGCTTGGACTGGGGTCCCCCCAACATACAGGTCTTCGAAGAAGTAACTGGAGTGATTCTCTTAGGCCATGTTAAGAAATTAAAAGAGTATCTCCAGAACAAGCTATGGCACCCAGCATAACGTGTGTTCAGAAAAACATTTTGCTCAATTTGTCTTTATGGAAGCTTTTAGAAAACGGCCTCACATCAGCCTTTGTTAACATCAAATGTTTTCAAATTAATATGTTTTCATTAAAATACAAAATTAAAAAAACAGGAATGGTATCTCCATCTTTGCTTAGAAACATGTTAATGTGCATGAATATTCTCTTGCTCGCTTGTTCACTTTCTCCTTCCTTCCCTTTTTGGTTCTTTTCTTATATCTCTTCTCCTCTTTTTCGACAGGGAAATGTAGGGATTGACAAAAGGCCGAGGATATTGTTTCCCAGTTCGTAACAGATAAAAAATATTAAATGAGAAGGTGAAGGAGCTAGTTCTGTTTGGAGGGTCTATTATTGGACAAGGCAGCCCAAGATGGCGCCTCATCTCTGTTCTTACTGAAACTTCACATGGCCTCCATCTGAGCTCTTAGGAATTCACCTCCAAACATCAGACCGCTAAAGATTATGTTTCTTTGCTTCTCTGATGGTTCTTTACATGGAAATGTTGACTAATTCAGGAGTTCCCAAACTTGGCTGATCACCAGAAACACTTCACCATCTGAAAATATGCAGATTCCTGGGCCAGATTCCATTTTTGTTAAATAAGAACGTCTGTGGATTTTTCTAGAGAATAGGTGTATTTAGTACATGATCCAGGTGATTCTTACCAGTTAGCTAAGTTTGAAATTCCCTTCCCTGAAGAATAGCACACTGCTATTGTACAGCCATGACTGCAGAATGACACGTTCTTTCTCAGGGTAGAATCTGTCATAAGTTATCCCTTCCTTATATTTGGCTGAACTTCCTGGAGCCACAAGATAGGGACTGAATTACCAATTAGGGCTTCCACAGCAACTCAAATCCTCACACAGGATTTATATTCCTTTACTTCCCAGAGGTTTCCTTGATGCAATACAGACAAATAAAGATCCAATCATATCTCCCCTCTTCTTGAGTCCAAAGAGCTGACTGCGGATAAGTTCTTACTTTTCTTCATGGCTCTCCCTTCTGCAGAAGAAGAAAAACTCCAGAAAATAATGTCTCCTCAGACCAATAAGCCAGCTATGGCCAACAAGATGGTCCCACTGACAGGGATGACTAACAGGACCACTGTTTTAGACCAGCCCACCAAAAATCCATTCCCTAAAGACCCATGCCCCTGATTTTCCTAAATCGACTGACTGAACACAAACTTTTTAAAAGCTCTTACCATTAGCCACGGCATTTTGCTGAAAGAACACCAATGTTTCACCTTTCTTTTTCTTAAGCAAATGTGCTCCCATTCAGGTATCCTGACCCAAAGTTCCAGTCTCCACCGACACGTGGCATGGCTCTGCCTCCTTTCTCTGGCTTTTTTTTTTTTTTCTTGTCCCTTCTGCCTCCATAGTTTCTCTAAAATCTCCGACCTTGGACATGACTTTCACCCTGCTATTATTATTGATCCCCCCACCCCGGAAGTTAAAGGACTATCATATCTTAAACTCTATATTTAACTATATCATAGAGTTGATCATTTATGTACTTATTCAACAACAACACACAAAAAATGACACGGTGCCTATTAGTTATTGTAAGGGACACAGAAATAGATATAACATAAGCTTATCAGAAGGGTTCTCATCCTTCTGCAGTAGATCAGGCAGCAAACAGATAAATATAAAACAAGACAATAAATATTAATAAAGTGAGTTCTACCAAATATTTAAAATGACAATGATACCAATTCTCCACAATTCCTTCCAGAAAATTGAAGCAGAGGGAACACTTTCCACCTCATTCGATGGTGTCAAAATTATCCTAATAAGGTAATTACCTTAATACCAAAACCAGATAAAGATACTACAGTGTAGGAAAACTATAGACCAATATCTCTCATGAACATGGGCATAAAAATCTCAGCACCATACTAGCAAATAAAATCCAGTAATGTATTAAAACAATTATACATTACAACTAAGTGTGATTTATTCTAGGTATGCAAGTCTGGTTCAACATTCTAAAATCAATCAATACAATTTATGACATCAATCAGCCAAAAAAGGAAACTCATGATCATATCAACTGATTCAGAAAAATCTTTTTACAAAATCTAGCATGAACACTAGATAAAAACTCTCAGTAAACAAGGATTCGAAGGAAATTTTCTTAATAAAAATAAATCTACAAAAATTTACAATTAACATCATACTTCCTTGTGTGAGACTAAATACTTTCCCCTTAAGATCAGAATAAGAGGAGAATATTCTCTCTCACCACTTCTATTTAACCTCATGCTAGAAGTCCTAGCTAGTGCAATAGGTCAAGGAAAAGAAATAAGCAGTACACAATAGGAAAGGAAGAAATAAAATTGCTTTTACTTTTAGATGACAGTATCATCTGTGTATAAAATGGCAAAGAATTAAAAAAAAACAAACAAACAAATCAAGAAGCTCCAAGTGCTAATAAGTGAGGATAGCAAGATTACAAGGTAATAGGATATCAAGGTCAATATGCAAAAGTCAATTTCTTACCTGTATATTAACAATGAATAATCAAACTTGAAATCATATACATATTACAGGTATATATAATATATGTATATACTATTTACAATAACACCATAACAACAGCAAAGAAAGAAATACTTAAGCTAACGAAATAGTCACAGGATCTATATATGAACGACAAAACATGGTATACAAAATCAAAGAAGGGGCTCCTGGATGGCTCAGTCAGTTAAGTGTCTGCCTTCAACTCAGGTCATGATCCCAGAGTCCCAGGATTGAGCCCCGCATTGGGCTCTCTACTGAAAGGGGAGTCTGCTTCTCCCTCTGCTCCTCTCCCTGCTTGTGCTCTCTCTCTCAAATAAATAAATGAAATCTTAAAAAAAGAAAAGAAAAAGAAATCAAAGAAGATCTAAATAAGTGTAATGATATTACAATGTTCATGAGTGGAAGATTCAATTATGTCAAGGTGTCAGTTCTACCCAATTTGATCTAGAGATTCCCTACATCCCAGGCAACAATCAAAACCCCAGCAAATGATTTTATAAATATTGACTTCTAAAGTTTAGAAAGGCAAAGGACCAACACAATGATAATAACACGATAACCGACACAATTCTGAAGAAGAAAAACAAAGTCAGAAGACTCATACTATCTAATTTCAAAACTTAATGTAATGCTACATATTCGAGAGAGCATGGTATTGGTGAAAGGAATAGATACATAGCTTGATGTAACAATAGAAAGCCCAGAAACAGACCCACACAAATATAGTCAACTGATTTTTTTTGACAAAGTGCAGAGAAAATTCGACGGAGAAAAGATGATATTTTTCCAAAAAATGGCCTGGGAATAATTGGAGGTCTATATTAAAAAAAAAAAAAAAGTAAACAAACACACACACAAACAAACAGGGGAGAATAGACAAATCCCCCATGTGGAAGAATTCGAAAAAATACGTGATTGCTCCACTCCCAATGGGGAGAGTCATACCCCTCCACACGTTAGTGTGTACTGTGCATAGAGATTTCCTTCCTAAGAGTACTGTATGGAAAGAAGGGAAAAACAAGAACTTTACATTAGAGAAACCTAACGAGTCCTGTTCATAGCAGATACCCTTGATAAGATGAGATGAGAATGTCACTTACCCTTCGCTGCCTTCTACCCCAAAACCTATAACACTAGTTTAATCATAAGGGGGGAAAAATCAGACAAATCCCAATTGAGAGGCATTCTGTAAAATATCTTACCAGTACTCCTCAAACTTATGTGATCATGAAATTGAAGAAAATCTGAGAAAATGACCATAGCTTGATACAGAAAGGATATTAGGGAAAATATTCTGAGTATCTAATAAGATGTAATTTTAGCTAATAATAATGTATCAATATTGGTTCATTAAGTGTGACAAATTTACCATAGGAAGGTAACATGTGAGTCATAGGGGAAACTGGGTGCAGGGTACCCGGGAACTCTCTACACTATCTTTTCATTTTTTCCATAAATTTCTATTCTAAATAGTAAAAGAAAATTGACCAGGATGCACTCTCTCCAAGCAAGAGATTAAATTAATGTGTGCTTTTTCCCTTGGCTAATCTTGTGAAACACCCAATTTATTTTTTTCTCTACTGACTTAATAAAAAAATTAATTTCTAAAAAAAAATGTATTAATAGCCTCACCCTTAGCTGTGTTTACCCAATCAAGATATTATTCATGAAAGGGACTTCCTGAACAGTCAGCTGGTTTCCTAAATGATATCTTTCTTATTTTTATTCAGAAAATCCTGCATGAAGTTTTTCCTCTTCAAGAGATTCTATTTTTTTATTGTAACCAAAAGGAGGGAAGTTGGGATTCAAACACACGACGTTTATTAATTAAAAACTCAATCGTCAAGGACGCCTGGCTGGCTCAGTCCGTAGGCCATGTGACTCTTGATCTTGGGGTCATGAGTTCAAGCCCCATTTGGGAGTAGAGTTTACTTTCAAAAAAAGTTAAAAAAATGCCTCAATGACCACATTAAAAAATAAAAAGAGGGGCACCTGGGTGGCGCAGTCGTTAAGCGTCTGCCTTCGGCTCAGGGCGTGATCCCAGTGTTGTGGGATCGAGCCCCACATCAGGCTCCTCTGCTATGAGCCTGCTTCTTCCTCTCCCACTCCCCCTGCTTGTGTTCCCTCTCTTGCTGGCTGTCTCTATCTCTCTCAAATAAATAAATAAATAAATAAATAATCTTTTAAAAAAAAATAAAAATAAAAATAAAAAGAAAGCAAAGAGAAATGCTATAAACAGATAAGAAAGCATGATTGCACTGGATCTAGTCTTTTTTGTGCCCATTACCCATGTTCAGGAATAACAGGGAGTACTACAAGGAGCTGTACTGAAGGTGAGAAATTGTTGTCAAGTCAGTCTGGTCATTGGAAATTTTTCCATTTTCCTGAACACTCATTCTGATCAGAGCACTGAAGTTTGACCTTGCTATTAAAAAAATTGAACCTGACAAATGTCTTGATCTCAAAGAGTTCCTGAGTATCATGCACTCCTATATGCACAAAAGAGGAGACCAAACCCAGGTCCAAAGGAAGTGATGAGCCTGGAGGGTGAGGGAAACTTTGCTCATTGGGGAAGCCACAGAGGGGTGAGGATAGAAGAAGAGGGCTCTCAAATTGTATTATGTCACCCCTACTTCACATGGTGCCCACCTCCTCCTTAGCAGTAACAATATACTTTGTGTTCACAAATCTTCCCAGAAATTTGTCTGGCTTCTTCTCCTGGTTTGGGGTATAAAGATGCCAAGGGTCACCTAAAGGAGTTCTTGGTCCTCAGACAGCAGTGATGATCCAAGACATAGATTTTTTTTCTCAGTTCTGCTTTTTTTCTTTTTCTACAAGTATATCCTTGAATGATAAGTGTAAATACACTCTTTGTTCAAGACACTGATGAGATTCCTTGTATTATTAATTAATTTTGTTTTTATTTTTTAGCAGAGCCGGAGGTAGGGGGCAGTACAGAGGGAGAGGGAGAGAGAGACTCTTAAGCAGGCTCCACGCCTGGCCTGAAGCCCCATACAGGGCTCAGTCTCACAACCCTGAGATCATGACCTGAGCCGAAATCAAGAGTCAGACACTTAATCCACTGAGCCACTCAGGCGCCCCCCTTGTATTATTAATTTATTAAATAAAAGTGTCCTTAGAGGTACATTTTTTTTAAAAGTTTATACCTGTTGACATACGTGAGAGATCTAAAAAAATATTCTCCAGAACAAAGGTAAATACTTAATACAATGAAGAGGCTTGATAATCGTAAAAAATATTTTTAAGGCCTAAATTTTCAATATGAAGAAATTAATTATATTATTGTTATGCTATACCGAGAAACCCATAAAAATCTTGTTTTCTAAGAATATTTAAGAGATGTTATTCGAAGACATGATGTTAAATGGAAACAGGAACCATGTACAATTTAACTTCACACACACACACACACACACACACGCACTATAGCAGAATAAAATGCACCAATAACTAAACAATGGTTCGATGGGTAGTGAGCAAATTTTAGCTCATATCTTCATAAGTAACATATTTTCTAAACCTTTCCTCTTGAACAAGAACAGCCTTGAATTTTCCCCATAATAAAAATTTTACATACTTCTAAAAAACATATTTGTTATGCTTTTAAAAATCACATTTATTCATAAGAAAGTAATTATCCAAATTAGGACCTTCCTATGTAGTTGCTAATACCACAAATCATTTTGTCAATCTACAATGGAGAGACTAATGTTTGGAGAAAATGCCATTTTATGTTTTTAAAACTATGATCCCTTCTCCATTTCATGGGTAGCATTGCTCACGAGGCCTAAACATGGCGAACATGTCAGTTGTTTAGAAAAAGCAAAATACTACATATTATTACTTTTATTGTATACTCACTGTCGGTGGAGACACTAATGTATTTCTGCGTGCATTCTTAACCAATCAGATTTACATATTTATTATACATTCTGATTAAATTACCCACCTCACTGATCAATTTCAATAGATTTTCCTACATTCATGGGAAGCATGAAAATAAAATGTTACCCTGTTTCGATTTTTGATTAGTTTCTTTTCAGGTTGCAGCAGACTTTCATGAATGGAAGGCAAATAAAAAGATGGGCAAATCGCACTGGAAAAAAAGTTCCACTTTGTCATGGCCCTGCCTTCTGTTGCCTCATTCCCTAGCCAAAGTTCACACACTTTCTTTGATCTGCTCTTTTGAGCAAATCTGAAGTGAGACTTTATTTAGAAGAGGAAACTAATGAGAAGATATTTGCCAGTGAAAATCATTTGCGGGGCATGGAAACCCCACCCACAAGCAAGAGTCTTGCTAATCAGGAGCCCTTGGGGAAGAAGGGACAAGGACTTAGAGCCTCTGTGCAGAGGGTCCTTCACAGCTACCAGACCCAGCCCATTGCGTGGGTGGTTCAGTGGTAGAATTCTCGTCTGCCAGACCCAGCCCATTGAATACAGTTGGTTGGACTATCACATCAGAGTCAATAACAGAACTGGGAACCTGTTTTTCAAGCTGATTATTATACACATAATACTCATTAATAAATTCTTCCATTCTTCCAGAATGTACTTTCACATGGACATTTATTTCATCTGTCAGAGGTTGGATTATCTCCATTTTCCAGTTGAAGTATTTGAACTGACACAAGCTGAAAATGACGGAACATAGGATTCATACCCAGGTTTGTTTGACCTCAAAGCCTTTAATCTTTCCTGTATAGTTGAGTTTCCCATTGAAACAGTCTTCGTGGTGGCGGTAGGGGGTGCTGGGTGAGCAGCCGGGAGAGGGACGCAGTATAGTTGAAAGCATGCATACCAGTCGAATTGCATTGAGAGATCAAGAGTGAAGAATCTGGTTTTTAGCATATATGTTGTGGGATCCAAAAGGCTTCTCAAATTGTGCCTGGGAAAATGAGAATTTCCGAGCTGAGTTTTAGGTAGCTGTGTGTTGAATTGCTTAGAGAAGTGAGGGTTTGTGGATTCAATTAAGAGATTAGTCTGAACAGTAGAGCAATCATGTGGATCCAAACCCGAGTCATCTTGATGGGAAGAAAAAGCTCATGACAAATGAAAACAAGTTACCAAGGTGTTACTGATGGGAATCAATGACAAAGTAAATATTGGGGCTAAGAGATATGTAGGGAACAAAGAGGACCTCTGAGACTACATACGCGTGAAATGGAGGTGAAAATATCATGAGAAGAGAAAACCAAGAGGTTTCAGCGGAGAGGTCATACTGCTGTTTGGGACCAAGATTGAACACTTTAAAAACTTACAACTAAGAGCTAATTAGAGATCAATGAGCTCTAGAATCCTTTGATATGATCTTGATCATTTTCTATAAGGATGCTGATTTGGGGGTGGGGGGAATATAACCACAGTCATTAGAAGAAAACCCAACTATGGCTAAGAATAGTTCTAGGCTTATGGTGGGATTAAGCAAGTAAGGGACGCTTCGTACTTAACAGTTGGATATAGTCATGGGAAATGGCCAATACTTGGGAAAGAACATAGAGAAGCAAATCCTTGGGGATGTAAAATAGGATCAATGAAATTCCTTGGTACTACATTTTTAAAACCCCAAGAGGAAAATGAGATAGACAGATGGTTCTTTAAAGCTTAGGATAAACTTTCTTTTTTCATCTAAGAAAGAAAAACTACACTTGCCCTTAATTTACCCTCAATAAATCCATAAATAGAACGATCCATGCCTTTTACTTAAGTAACATGGTAATATTTAAATTTTCATTTGATTTATCATCCTGATACAACAAACACATCAATTCATCTGACATTGTTTCCTAACTGATTAGAACAAAAAGTATAAGAAAATACCTTGGTTAGTAAAGTTTTTTCCCAATAATAATAAACAGTGTTTACTTGGTAACTCTGTGTGCTTATGTATGTATTTCTCTTAAGCAGAAACAAAACCTTTGCAGTCAGTAAATATGATATATGCAGAAGCTTCCTTGTACAGATTGGGGTGACTGACAGCATCAGAATATGGAGCATTTCAAAAGCATTAACTCCTGAAGTTGGTGTGGAGTTAAAATTAATTCTCTCTCTGTTTTATCAAGCCTATGGACTCCAACTCAATAAGAAGCTCCTAAAACAAATGAAAACTGGAAAACAAGGACTATATCTTCCTAGAGTAAGCAAAGCACTGCATGAGTACCACATATACCTCAAAAGTGCTGTAGTTTCTATTTCTGTATATTTGCGTTCATGAATTACTAAATTCACACCGCATTTGTTCAACATATGACCATTTGCCCCACGCTCATGCGTAGATGCTGTTCTTTGAAGAGTATCTGTGTAGCCAGTTGACAATCCATTCACTCCTTCTCCTGGAATTTGTGATATTCAGAGACTTACCAGTTTATTCAAATTCATTTACTCTGTAAAAACACTAACTCAACAAATATTTATTGGGCACATGTTCTGCGAAGCACATCAGACAAATTAATCTCTTAGAAGACTTACCTGGTTGTTTGACCAAACTCACTGGAGGGATTTGTAAAAATGGTTAAACTAATTATGTGTGTAGAAACAGCAACGCAATCAATATCTGAAAAGACCTGGATGTTTAATGTCAGTGGACATAATGATCTGGGAGTTTTATCCAGATGATCAAACAAGTTTCAGATTATTTGTTGTCCTGAAGGCAACTGATGTAATGAATGCGTCAATAAATCAACTATAGAATAGTGACCTAGAAAGATATTTGTTCTTGAATATATGCCATTGGTGACTGGGCGGGCATGCATTGGTTCTCTGTTTTGATGTATTCTAATAAGCATACACTGCCATATGGCAGGTGAAAGCCACCTTCTGAAATAAGTACCCCCTACACAGAAGATTTCTATTATAGAATAAAATATGCACAATCCATAATACATATTCTTTATGTGAGATTATAATCGCTGCCAGATTCATACTGCTTCTATGTTTCCACAGTTCCTTTCTATTATAGTTAATTCCATCACCTATTCAAATATTTATCGGCACATACTACATTGCAGACGTTGTATTAGAGCTGGGGATAGGGAGATGGGAAGAACAGGAGAGAAAATGAAACTTAAACAAATATCTAACCAAAATGGCACCCACCATGCTGGAAGATCACCACAGACATGGTGGAAATCCGCGGGAGAGAATTGACAATGCCAGGGAGGGCCAGGATGCCTTTATGGTCTCAGGGGTCTTTGTAGAACTAATACGTTATGAACCCCGAGTTAATGACTGGAGTGGATGGTGGAAGGGAAGGTAGTGAAGAGACTCATCCAAGATATTTCACAGGACAGTTAGTGACAAAAGTGGAACTAGCACATAGGTCCAAAAACCAGGCATCTAGACATCCAGTGCCGTGTTATTTTGTATCTAAACCACATAGATCCAAAATGACTTGAGCACTTAACGCTGTATCTGTCTGGCTGTGGATTTAACCAAAGTCTACTGTGCCTTAAGCCAAAGTTCTTGCAGATCTGTCTTTCCATCTTTAACCCCAATGCTTTGCATAGAACCAGTTACAAAATACATGCTCAATAAATGTTTGTTGAATGAATAAATAAATGGATGGACTGAGTAATGTAGACATGAAGTAAGGCTATGAGAAGATAGGTAAATAGAAAGAGAAATAAATATAGATACAGATATATAAATACAGATCAGAAATACTTTTTAGTATCTCTCGAATTATTCCAGAAAACCAGTTCTAAAGTTGACGCAAGTAGAGGCGTTGTGATATTTTATTTTATTACCTTCACTTAAGATTACAATCTACTGGTCAATTTTAACCTTGTTGCCAACCCCATTGCCCAACGGAAAAATTAGGCACGCCTCTCCCATTACTTAGAAATGAAACTCCAGATTATCAAGAATAATCCAGATAAGTCTGGCACCAAAACTCCTTGGCAGAAAAAAGGCTAAAGCTAACCCATAAAGCCAAAAATGTGGATGAAAGGGTAATATTCTACATGGTTATAATTATTATAAAGAAAAAAGACACAGAGATAGACTCATGTTTTGCACTTTTTAATCACGATGTTTTGGGGTAACCAACACATACTTTTAATATAATTCAATTAACATATTATTAAATTAAACACATACACAAGTCTCACATACTGTTAATATTATTTCAAAGGACTTCCATTATCAGGACTTCATTTGCTTCTAATTAATACATTTGAAGGAGTACAGACACAAAATCATTAAACAAAGCACGGCAAAGAAAAATAAAGTCTTACAGGTACCTTGTGTCTTCCCCAAATAACTTCGCAGATTGGCAAATGCATTCCTATGAATAAATACATCAAATTTTTCAGATTTTGTGGCATTGCCAAATACAACCAACCTCAATCAAAAGTTTGATCGGACTGCTAAATTTTTCCTTTTGTAATAATCTTAAAAAGAATTAGCTGCTAAAGAGACCATCACTTGTCTTCACTCAAGTACACGCCATCAACAGCATCTTTTCTTTCCCTTACTTCAGGGGAGAAAAAAAAAAAGAACAACCAAACTTTGGTAAGTCCAGAGACTCCCAATATTTTCCTTATCCCTGACTCCAATGAGGAAAAAAAAATGTTTAAATCTTCCAGATAGAATTTCTTCAGCTCATTTCAAGAATTCCACCTTCTCAACACCCTTGCATTTAACTTAATGTTTTTCAGATTTCCAAACTCTATTACCACAATGCTAAACAAATAAGTATAGTTCTGGGGTCAGAGAAAGGGGCGTAGTGGGTGAAAGGTGACTGACTTGAAAGAGCTGGGTGACAGCTTTAAGAAAGAGGTTTAACGGGTTTGAGACCTTTTGCCTGCTGGCAACAGTCCGTTCTTCCTTATTCTGGCTCTACACCACTAAGGTGTTAACTTTTTAGCTGCTGGGGATTTGAGCTTTATTACGTTTTCTCCTTCCATTTACTTATTAAGTTAGAGGAAACATTACTTCATGGGCAAAACAATATTTCAGATTTTATGAATTAGCTTGCCGTAGGGAAAAACCGAGTTAAATTTGTAGCCTAAATTTGTTCTCATATTTATAACCAAATTAATTCTGTAAACACAATTCTTAAGAAACACATTGAACCATTCAGGTTAAACAGATGTTACTCATCCATATAAAAGACTCGAATGTGATTCTTATGTGTCTGTGACTCAGAAAGAGAAGAAAAGGAACCAGACATATACTCGGCAGATCAAGAACATATCCGAAGCATTCTGTCCTCATAGTTAAGTCCTTCTTCTTCTTTTATTTGCCGTGAGATTTTGATGAAGAGGAGAAAGAAAACTTTGCTGAATCTGTTTTCAATGACCAGATGTCCTCCTGCCTATGACTTTGAATGAAAAATACCTCGTTGGATGGATGGCACTGGAAGAGATAATGCTTAGTGAAATAAGTCAAGCAGAGAAAGACAACTATCATATGATTTCTCTCATCTATGGAACATAAGAACTAGAATGATCAGTAGGGGAAGAAAGGGATAAAGAAAGGGGGGGTAATCAGAAGCGGGAATGAAACATGAGAGACTATGGACTCTGAGAAACAAACTGAGGGCTACAGAGGGGAGGGGGTGGGGGAATGGGATAGACCGGTGATGGGTAGAAGGAGGACACGTATTGCATGGTGCACTGGGTGTTATACACAACTAATGAATCATCGAGCCTTACATCGAAAACCGGGGATGTACTGTATGGTGACTAACATAATATAATAAAAAATCATTATTAAAAAAAAAAAGAAAAAAAAGAAAAATACCTCGTTGGTAAATTACAAGAAAGCCACAGTCCACATAGGGAAATGGCGAGCCGACAGGTTCCTGCAGAGACGAGAATACGGGAATTTGGGGGTGATGAATTCAATCACGCATTTATTCACCTCTCCATTCGTTCCACAACTACTAAGTGAGGCCCCCAAATGTGTAAGACACAGTACCAGCTACAAAATGTGGCATCCGACAATGAAAGAGCCCTTGGAGCCTGAGTGAAAATAAGAAGAGGATTTATTTCAGCTGGTTGAGTGGAAATGGACCCTAAAGTTCAAAGAAAGTTTACTCTTTTAAGTTGTGTAAAACTGAGCTGTACAAAGTATTACATGAACACTCTCCAGGTGAAGAAGGATGCAGAAAGGAACTGCCCAGATTCAGCTGTGGCCTAGGTGTGTACGTGTATGGGTTTGGACACCAGATGTTTATTAGCTGTGCTAAATTCTACTTGTGGTTAGACTAAGGGCAGCCAGTGGCCACTCCCCAGCCTAGGATAATTCATCGAGCCATGGCTCAGTTACACAACGAAGTCATTTCCACCCACTGGATACATTTTCATAATCCAGTGTAATAGTGGGAAAAGTTTCTCTCCACCCTTGTGTTCAAATTTTCCTGTGAGTAACCCTAGAGATACAGAATGAGGAGGGTGGGGTCCGTTTGGTCCAACCAGGCATTATCTCTAGTGTATTCAGATTTTTCGAGAATTTTCTGAGTTAGACTTTACATATCCTTTCGTACCCCGTTTTCTCACTTTACACAAATATATTCACATCTGTGTTTTTCTCCTTTAATAAGTCCCATTGACCTTGTGATCCTTGAATCTTAGGCAGTATTAACGAGAAGAGTTCAATATTTTTAACTGAATATGCCCGATGTAGATGAAGACCACACCTTTCTAACTGGTTTCACCACCTATGATAACTTCGGACTAGAGCTGGTGTAAGTGTTCAGCAATGGAGCATGGGCCATGCCTTTCAAATTGAGTCAAGCCAAAAGACAGGTCTGTAGTCACAAAGTTGTTCCAGAACGTATCAGTCCCTAGAAGGTCCATGCTTAGCAAGTGCTCGGCTGACATTTGCAAGCTATTACTAAAGCCAGAACATATGTCAATAATGTTGATGAAGCACCTTTCAGATAGGCCAATTCAGGATCAGGCCACAAATCAGTAGGGCAAGGAAGGGTGCAGGTTTTCCAGTACTATCTCTTCAGACTAGCCTGTGGCTTGCCTGACAGAAGAACTTCCAACAGTAGGCATTGGCAGTTACTCTCCTTTGCTGCTAAAAGGGAAGAAAAAACTCGCTACGTTTACAAGCAGTCCTTGTATTTATTGTGAATAATGTTCCTGGAAAAGGCATTGCAATTCAAAACGATGTAAGGGAATCTGATTTTCCCATTGAGCCAATGTGTCTGTCCAAGGGTCTGTTGCTTGATGACTTACAGAAATGACAGAAAACACCACATTTCATTAAGTGTGTAACATATTTCGGTGCTTTAAGGTATAAAGCTTTCCAAGGTGTGAGCGGGGCCTTTAAACTGGGAGCTTAATGGCAAGTTCTTTGATTTTTATCAAACTGTATTTCTTTAAGAAAGTTCCTGAGGAGGAGAAGGGAAATATATGGAATTTCAACAAAACATTCAAGGGGTGCCTGGGTGGCTCAGTCTGTTAAGCATCTGCCTTCGGTTTCAGGTCATAATCTCAGGGTCCATGTGGGGGGCTCCCTGCTCATCGGGGAGTCCTCTTCTCCCTCTGCTCCTCTCCCTGCTTGTGCTCTGTCTCTCTCTCTCCCTCCATATAAATAAATAAAATCTTTAAAAAAAATAAAGCATTCAAGCTGACATTAGGAGACAACATACAGGACAAGCAGAAACGGAAACAAAGCCCCATGCAGAGCAACCCAACGATACGATGGGTACAATGCCTGCTGAAAATCCACCTGTCTACTGGCATGGTTTGGTTGGACATAGAGTGTTGCCTATGGGAATCACAGTCTTAAACTTAATCACAGTCTTAAACTTAAGTAATCCATAAATGGAAATATAAGCCATGAGCTCATGAGCAAGAAATCTAGCTTCTCAAGATCTTAAGTGAAGAGCAAGTGAGGGAAGAAAGGAAGGGGGGTTGGGAGGGAGGGAGGAAGGAAGGAAGGAAGGAAGGAAGGAAGGAAGGAAGGAAGGGAAAAAAGCAGGCAGGCAGGGAGGGGGGAGGGCAAGAGAAAGAGAAAGAGAGATTGATTAAAATGCCTTCCGGATTAATATACCAGATTTACAGCTTCCTCGCAAAGATCCCTTTGCTGGTATTTCAAAGGGAAGAGGTGAATGAAGTTATGGGCAGAACATAGAGGTGTCAGGTACATTTCTGTCAAGCTGTGTGCATTTTCAGCGTATTAATTTAATGTGGTGAGTACAATGAGACACAAAAGAAATTTAAATTTTATAGCTATTAGTGAACAAAACTTGATGGCAGGTAAAGAAAATTCTTTGCCAATACAGAGACAGCTGAGAGGTAACTTACCTTCTGCTTGGTCCCCAGTGTACTTCTTAAAGAGTGAAAGTTCAGAAGAGAAAGAATCCAATGGACATTTCCCATAAATTTCAACGGGATTAGGATTTAAAAAAAAAAAGAAAAAGCAGTAAAATGGCATTCTTTTTTTCAAGTCTGGTTGCAAAACCAATATTTGTCAAAATTCTTTGAAATAGATTTTTTTTCCATTAAAGGGGTAGAATCACAAAGTCTAAATCACATAAGGAGTGAACACTCAGAAATAGATGCAAATACTATGATTTTAAATTATTTGATTAAAACTCTATTTCCTTTCAAGCTTAAACCACATGTACACATACCTGTGCATGTGCCTTCTCTCCTCTTGTCGCTACTTTTTTATACTCGTTTGGGAAGAAGCAAAGATTCCTATATGAACGCAACTCAGCTTCCAAATCCAGAAGACCCAATCTGGGGATGACATTGGGATGGTCTTCTACTGCATGAAAAGAAGAAATCCAGGTGGTTCTGATCAAAGTATGGAAGAAACTGCTTTCTTCTTCCTCCTGGACCCACAGCTCATCCACATTTGTCTACCTCCCTTGAAGGCATGTGTGGACATCTGACCGTGAGACCAGCAAAGGAGCATCAGCACAGTGGTGTGAACTCTGCCAGGCCTGACCGAGAGAAGGCTCTCAGGGACAATCCTGGTGTTCCTTTCCTATCCTGCGGCAACCACGGTAGCCACATACTGAAGAAGCGAGAGCCGCAAGATGGAAGGAACCTGGGCCTCTGACTTACATCTGGGAGGACACCACCTTG
Source organism: Ursus americanus (assembly GCF_024610735.1). NCBI lineage: Eukaryota > Metazoa > Chordata > Mammalia > Carnivora > Ursidae > Ursus > Ursus americanus. Next base: position 13,732,213 of record NC_142154.1, read on the forward strand.
GAGAAACACCCACGTGGAATATACATACTTGGGAAATACCATCTATTGTATGAAGCCACTGACATGTGGGAGAACTATTTATAGCAGCCATCGTCACCTTAAGAGAGTTATCCCACTATCATCCTTACCTTTTCCCACTTCGATACCATCCAAGGGTTTGAGCCCCAGGGGCATCTGGATCTGAACAACTCTAGACTCCCCAGCCTCACCAGGGTTATAAACATTGCCAGGTACTCACCTTGATGACTGATATCCTTCACAGTGCACACAGGGAAATAACTTTTTCAAGTCCTTGCTCTGTTCCAGCTACTTTCACAGTCCTCCCAGGATCCTCACGATTATCATTTTAAGATCAGCGTAACAAGATGAAGAAAGGTAAAGGGTTGTGAACTGCAAATCTCGAGGAGGCACAATTCACACAGATTGACATATGAATAAACCCTCTCTAAATTTGCTCAGTGTGCAACCTACACAAACCAAATGTAAATTGGTAAGTAGTATCAAGAGAAAATTGATTTCTCCCTCATGATATCTTTTCAATCTTCGGTTCCTGACAGTCTTTCTCTGCTTTTTATTTCCTGAAATCGCTCACTCCTTGGGAAGTTTCAATCCCCTTAATGAGCTTTGAGGCACAATCCTCTTCCCACCTTGGCGACTATTTACCACTGGGCTGCTAGATCAGCTCTTCCAGGCCACTTTAAAAGCCTATAATTCTCTGGGAAATGGGATTTCCCAGTTTTCCAGCCATAAAAATTATTTTCTGTTTCTCTAAAGCAAAGATGTCATTAGGGGGTTTATTAATAACTCTGATATAACCTAATAATGATCTGTTAGAGACAGTAGAGCTTGCAGGAGAAAAGCACAATGAGATTTTTAAAAGCAAACTTGTCTCCATTAAATTATCAAAAAAATGAAAACCACAAACTGAGGCGTGAGTTCTCTGTGTTACATCACCACATGTTCTAAGGCAACCGAATTTCCAAGTATCCTGTGCAGACATGGCCCATCTCTAAATTTCAGGAAAGGCTCCCATTGGTCAGAATTATTGTCAGGGCATGATGGCCATGCCCCATTTGCAATGAAGTGAGAGTTGAGGGGAGGAAAATCTATCCACATAGAAAAAATACATGAACAAAATCTGTCAGGTTAGCCTTTTATTCTAGGCACTGCACAGACAAGCATTTTATAGATTCCAACATAAGTCGAAAGGTTCTATTGATTTTTTTTTTAATTGCGATGATTAGGAAAGTATAGTCAAGCAGAACCCCACTAAGTGGGAGTATGAGCCATACAAGTCTCAAAAAGAGTCGTCAGCCTGGGCCTCCCGCAGCTGGGAGGTATCAGGGAAAAGCAGCTCTCAGCTCTCAGTGAGATGCTCCAGGATCACGCACAGCTGTGGGAGATTGCAAAAGTGACAGGTTTCTCAACAGCAATCTGGAAAATGTATACTCTGTCCTCGGAGATCACTAGAAAGAACTGGATGGATCACCGAGGCTTCCGCTAGGTAAAGAAGTACTCCGTGTTTAATAATAGAAAAAAAAAAAGTGAATGCATGAGAAAGATGAAGTGACCATTTTATTTGAAGACAAACCAGGCTTTCCATCAAATTCTCATTTATGTGTGTTCTAAGCAAGGAAGATACTGAAAGGTTTCCTTTTCCTGTGCTTTGTGAACGACCTGACTACGTTGCGAACGTGTATTGACCACTTACCAAGCAGCAGACACTGCACTGGGCCCTTGATCGTCATTATTTGATAGAATATCAGTCAAACAAGCGATATGTATGGAGAACCTGCTATAGGGAAGGTAGATAAAAGCTCAATGCTAAAAAGGAATACAATAAAGCTACCTTTTCAGCTCCCCTAAAGCTTCTGGGCACAACTGGGTAAATAAGATGTGTGAGCAGACACACAGGAAATAATACAAATTAGTATGTTATGGAGTGATGATGATGGCAAGGACAGAGGATGGGATCTGGAAGGATGGGCCGGCCAGTCGAGAGAACATTCCACATTTGAGAATTCTGGAAGGACCGTAAGTCAGCTGCGGTGAGCATCCAGTTGGGAACCCTGCTACCTCTGCACGGCTGAAGGAGTCTGGAGCATCTGAACAGCGGGCAAAGGCCAGCCCTTACCAGGAGGATGCCCATTTTCACATATATTTATCTATGTAAACAAAACCCAGACCACAGATTTCAACTTTTCATATTTTTCCCATTTTCACACACACATACAATTCACCAGACCAAAGAATATATTTATATTTATAAAATATATTTATAAAATATATATATATTACTTTTCAATGACATGTTGATTAACTTTGATTCCCCCCAAAAGAAAACCAGGATTTTTTTGCTTTGTTTTCTACATCTGACTATGTATAAAGTTATAACTAATATTTTTTTAAGATTGGTTTTATTTATTTATTTATTTATTTATTTATTTATTTATTTGAGACAGAGAGCCTGAGAGAGCACAAGCAGGGGGAGCAGCAGAAGGAGAAGGAGAAGCTGACTCCCCACTGAGCAGGGAGCCGGATGAGGGGCTCGATTCTAGGACCCTGGGATCATGACCTGAGCTGAAGGCAGATGTTTAGTCCACTGAGCCACCCGGGCACCCCAAGATATAACCAATATTATTATCCACTTTCCCCCTTATTTTTAGCTAAATAAACTCAAATGCTTATCTGGAAATTTTGGATTTAAAAAAATATATATCCAGGCTTTTTTTTTGAAATGGCCAGACATCTGAAGCCGTCATTACATTTTTACTGGGTGAGCCAGCTTGGCACGTCACGTTTTTCTGTGGCTTGTTGTTGCTGTTTTGTTCCATTTCTATTTTACTTAGTCGCCTCTGTGAGCTGGCGTGGGATTGGATGGCTGACCTCACTGTCTCTGTAATCGGGGCATAGGTGTGCGCCCCGTCAATGCATTGCCCATACGTGACGGCATTTTTCATTTGTTGAATGGAAGTGAGAACTCTTCCCTTGAAGGATAATTATGACAATTTCCCCGGAAGAATAAAATACCGCCGAGCGGCATACCTCCGGGAATAAATATACATCATACTTTCATGAAATTTGCACACAATACAGGTCAGGTGGTTAATGAAGCCATAAACTATACTATGTCTAAAGTACTAAACCTTCCCTTATTCCGTTGGCCTCGGCAGTGTTAAGAGAGCCGGCGATGTTTATTGCCAGAAGCTACCCTTCTCGCCCGGCAAGGCCGGTTCATAACCAGCTCTTTGTAAATAAACATATAACCTTTGCAAAGGTAATTTAAGGCCGTGTCTTAAAGGAGATGGTAAGTGCACGGGGAGGGAGAGAGAAAATAAAAAATCGCATGAATAAAGCCGAAGGCTGCGGGCTAAGGCGGTTATTAAGTCCCAAGCTGTTTTTCCTTCACTTTTCCTCACCACCGAAATAAAAACAATTATTGCTACGATGCTCTAAAATTAGAATACATTTGTCGTGTTTAAAGGCAGCCAGAACTAAGCTGGAGCTCAGCGATAAAAGCAGGGGCAAACCAAACAGTTGTGGCCTGGGCCTGCTCTCTGCAACGTGCTACCAGCCAGGGACAAGCGCATTGGGCCTGGAGTCGGGGTGGAAGCCCCGGGGGCCCTGGCTGAAAAGACATTGTAAAAGGGATTTAAGAAATCCCATTGGATGCCTTCCCAGGGCCGTGGCGCTACGGATCGCATCACCGTCCCAGGCTGAGCGCTCCTAAACCACCCTGTGTGGGGATTGGTTGCATTCGGCCCCTACCAGAAAGGTAAGCTTTATTATTCCATATGGCGAACCTTCCTGGAATGTGCTGGAATGTTCCAGAAAACGCGGGCGTTGTTAAGTTTACGCCCCGCCCTCGGCTACAGCAGTGCAGAGGGAGAGTTGGCTAAGTGATCAATTATTAATGACGGAGAGCCTCTATATCTCTTTGGCTAAGAGGGAAAAAGTTAAAATTCGTGACTCTGGCTCGATTATCAAAGAGAATTGGCCAAATGAGGCTTTTATTCAGAAAAATGCGAGTGTGTCCGCCCCCCCCCCCCAAGCGCGGATTTTCCTCAACTTATTTGGTCATCTCTGCCAAAAAAGGTTTGGCCGGTCCCCTTAATTACTGAGATAATTGCCTTAATTCTCTCCTCACTTTGCTAATGCAGCTCTGGCTTTGAATCTTATGCTTTATCCATTAGATCATTGTAATTGGAGCAAAAAAAAAACTAGGTTATGACCCAATGAATCCTCCCTAGCCTTTTTTAACAATATTATGAAGAGTGGAATATATATGTATATATATCTATATCTATGTATCTATCTCTCTCTCTATATATATGGTATGAATATGTACAGTTATATAAAATTTATATAAAATATATAATAATATATATTTTACATCTATATTCAATCATATACATGAAGTAAAAACAGCTTTGGGAGAGAGAAATATTCTCACATTTGCTAGCATAAATTTTGAAATTGCTTAAAGAAGGAAATTAGTTTTCTGTTATGTAAATATTTGATTGCACTTACAAATAATCTAGTGTTCCACCATGAATCTGCTTTTTCAAAAAAAAAAAAAAAGCTAAGACTGCGGGATGTGTGGGTATGAGAACGGAGGGCTGAGATTTAGCCTTCGCTGTTCTGCACAGATCCTTGAGGGACTAGCCTTCCACATCAATGAATGCTCCTTCCCTCTCCTGCCTTCGGCCATCACAAGGTGAAGGGCGAGTTCCAGCCTGAGATGCAAGAGACAAGGGTTGTCCTCTATTCTATCAGCCCACCAGCCTCCTCTTGTTTTCGGGATAAAGGCACAAACTGCTGGCTTTTCGTGTGGACCCTGTGGCAATTCTGAGAGAAAGAACTGGCTTTCGTTTTAATGCTATTGTAAAATGTCTAGAGACGCTTAGCTCTAAGGCACTATAAAAGTTTAAGATATTATTGTTAAAGGACAGAGCAAAGCTATTCATGGCAAAGGTTCAGCCAAGTGCAGAGGCACAGGGGCTGAAAAAAAAGAGCGTGAGGAGAATCCAGGAGGGTTTTGTTGTTGCTGTTCACGTTGTTTTGATTTTCATTTTCAAGCCTTTATGTCAACAGTTTTACAGGAGGTAGTTATTTGAGGTGCTACAGATAGGACCTTGCCATCAGCTGGGCTTTGTTCAAGAAAGGTTGTAGTTCGGCTGAACCGAAGAGCATAAAAATATGCATTCGGAACAATCCAAGAAAGCAAGATGAATTTATTAACCTGTAGGGAGAACATCTTGGTCTTAATTCTAGCCCTTAATTCTTTCTAACTTTGCCTTATTCCATGGAAATGCTATTTTGGGGATTACAGATGCTTCTTTTGACCACATTGTTTTTTCCTCCAAATATCCACGTCCATTTTTTTCTGGGTAATGGATTCGAATTTAAAACCCTCTGGTAACTAAAGTTGTGTTTGAATTTCAGTATCATTCTCTCAACACACACTTACTGAACATATTCTGTCTGGAGTCACTGGACTGTCTTCCGAGGATAAAATACTGAGTAAAAGTGAGATCGTGCCTGCCCTCGTGAAGTCCAAATCAAGCCAGCAAAGCACACATTCGTTGCATAAGCACACAGAAAAATATAAAATTCTGACTGATCAGGTGCTGTGAAGAGTACAAGGGGCTATGAGCATCTATAATCTGGTATATGATCCGGCCAAGGAAAGATTTCTCAAGAAATAATAAAAGCAGTACTTCCCGAAAACTCACTATAAACTACTATTCCGAGCAGTTAGATGTCGTCTTCTGCTTCTGCCCTATGAGAGACAGAGATTATCTCTCATTATTCCTGCTCTAGAGATGAGAAAGCTGAGATAGTGGCTGTCAAGTCGAGATCTGAACTTTGAAAGGGCTCAGCCAAGATAGGCAAGGTTATGCTGTGTGACCCAGCAACCCCTAAAGGTAAAAGTGCAACCCTGAAATGGGAACAGTTGGGGGCAGGTCCAGACCATTGCACGAGGGCAGCTGTCCTCCACCTGTCCGTGTGGCATCCCAGGATACTTCCATCGATCTCAAGATCCCCATGTCAACGCAATGCTTCCTGTTTTGCTGCAGGAGGTGGAAATTAATAGAAAAGAGAATGCCGGTTGGTTCTTCAAGTCCTTCCACCGGAAAGTGAAGCCCATCGCGTCCCCCCTCCCCTATATTTCATTGGCCAAAGCCAATCACAGGCCACGGCTAACTTTGAGCGGAATCCTTTTGTGTGGTCAAGGAGCAGAGGAGAAGCAGAAACAGGAGCGAGCTCCAGCAACATCTACCATGTTTGTTTATAACTGTAGGCCAAGCGCAGGAGGGAAGAACGGTCTAGACGTGGGTGTCATCGGATGCAAAGACCTTGCACATGGGTGGAGCATGGAAAGGATTGTAACGCAGGGTGGAAGACTGGTTTAGAGTGGCAGGTAGGAGTTAGGCCGTTCCAAGTTCATTCCACCACGTTTAGCACACTTAGCAAGTATTCAGTAAACATCCCAGTATGTCCAGGCTCATTCTGGTCGCTTCATCCAATACAGCCCTCGATCCTCGCCAAGCCCTCCCTGATCACTTGGGATGTTTATTTGACACTTACTGAGAGGGCATTTTCAGACCTAAGGATACCAGTTTTTACCATCTGTAGTTCTTGTGTGTGTGTGTGCGTGTATATATGCAAAATAAACGAGTCGAGCAATGCCAAGGCTTCTTATATTCGGAGACTGACGACTGAATCCATGTTTAACTCCAAGTCGTTGATGTCATTGTCTGAGTTTTCATTTCCGGCCTTGTCCTCTACGCCATAAAGACAGACGGTGACATCACCTTTTTAAGAAAAGAACTAAAAGCCATTGGTGCCGAACATTTAGGCCAGCTCTGCAATTACGAAGAGTGAGCCTGCTCTTGACTCCCACTTCAGCAATGTTACTAAACTTGCCTCATTTGTCACCTCCCTGAACTCTGTCCCTGTGCCTGTTTGGCTCCTAATGATTAAAAGAGGCTCACTATAGTTTCTGGAACTTTTTTCTGAGTCCTTAACAACCATTATGCTGGTTTTGACGCTGAAGTGTTTGGTGTTTACACACGTGCAGGACTGGTGACTACACCACGCTGTCACGTGGACAACAGCAACAAGAAGGTACCGGCAATTGTAAAACACGGTCCGATTTCAAGAATATAAAAATGTGGGAAAATCTCGGAATTGAATAAATATAGTAGTAATATTTACTGAGTCCTTACTTGGGCTAGATATTGACTCAATCAGTGCATATTAACTCATTTAAACTTTGTAACAAGCCCAGGTAGGTATCCCCAATTCATGGAGGGGAAAAAGGAATTGAACACCGTCTCCAAATCGTAGATCTTGGTGCAGAACTGTGATCCACATCCTGATACTTTCAGCTATCAAGCATTATAACGCATGGTTGAAAGGAGAAATGTTTACAAGCCATGTACTGGTGGCAAAGCAAAACTCCAGGCAACTGAAGGAATTTTGTCTACTCTCATTGAAAAAAAAACCAACTGGGGATTTCGTTCAATGCTTTTTTTCACTTGGTCTCCATAGATGCAGTTCAAATCTGTGTTTATTTATAATTGTCACCTGCATTTCAGGTCTGGATGGGAAACATTCCCCAAAGGGAGACGTTGAGCTGGTCAAATATGGTTGATATTTTTCTCAGTGAGAATTGTTGGAATGATGATATGGAATTCGAGAAGGAGAAACGCCCTTCTCAGTGCTGTCAAGAAGATGACCTTGGTCTAAACGCCAAGAGCACGCTCTTCAATGGTTTATCTTCAGAAAGGAAGGAACACAGTGTGCCCAGGTATGGACCTTCCGTGGATTTCTCCTATTGTTGCATCATGTATATTTGACTCACCTGTGTCCAGCATCCAGCAAGCTGTCCTTTTTCTGAACATCTATCCTTCTGTCTGGGTCAAGTGTAAAGAGAGTGAGGAGGTAAGCAGATCCAGGACACTCAGAAGAGTTTTGGACAGCTTCTGTTATTCCACAATGGTAGCCTACAATTCCCGTTACTATGAAATGAGTACTTACACCCTTCAGTTAATCTGTGTTTCTCTGATTAGATCCTGATGACAAGGTGAGATTACCCAGTAAGAAAAGCCTAGCTAAAGGTGAAAAAACACAGTTTTCCTACTTCGATTTCAGACCCCACATGAACCTGATGAGTTCAATCTCAAACCAAAGTTGAGACTTGTAAGCTCAAATTCCATTTCTTTTCAGCCCAAATCTGACATCCTCCTGCAGATAAAAATAAAGTTTTAAAGATGCTTTTAAAGAACAGTCATTGGGGTTTTTTTGGACACCAAAAATGTTTTATAAAAAAAAAAGTTCAATGAGTTCAGTTTAAATGAATCAGAAACATATGGGTCAAATTTTCCTTAATATACACTTGGGCTTAAAAATTAAGGGAAAAGTACTAGGGGGAAAAAAACCTCTCTCTAGTTGTGCTGAAATAAGAACATTTGAGAAAAAATTGCCAACATTTGACAAGTTTAAAGCATAGCCGATTTCAGCCATCTCTTGGTGACAAAAGCCTGGGGACCCTACTGTCATCGGTAGGGAATGGGTAGAGCATCACGATGGAGGAAGTTGGAGAAATAAATACTTTTTTTCTTTTTCTCCCAGAACTTGAACTCTTGGGTGTACATGCAATTATTTCATTCTGGTGAAAAAGGATAGAGACGTACTCTAAAAACATTCTGACTTGGCTTCTCATGGTATATTAAAAGCATACTATTGAGGCACTGATTCAAAGTTTGGAGGTTTAACCCCAGGGAGAGAAAATTATGGTTCTCTCCATTTATCCATGAACCCTGCAGCTGGTAACAGTGCTCTCTGTTAGTAATTACACTGAACAGATGAGGGACTTTTTAATTTTTTTTTTATTTTGACCTGCAGTTAAACAAAATTTGCTTGTTTTATTTTTGGTTAAAAAATGATGAGGCAGCAGCAACCCCAGTTTCACCCCAGAGCTGTTGATTTTCCCCCCTCCTTCGTAATTTGTTTCAGACTATGAGTGTGGAGTCCCATTTTAGTGGGAAACATTTGCTGCCAAGACCTTCAGGGGTTTTCTCTGCAGTTTATTTTGTTAACTACAAGTTTTAGATTGTTGTGGAGTTTTTTCTTCATTCCTTTCAAACTTTGCAACAGGAACGTTCATCTTCTGCTGTGAGGAAACACACGTAAAGCAAAAGAAAGAGAGGAATGGGTTGAAAGCACGCCAAAAGTGTCACCAACGGACTCAAACCCGTGGTAGTTGTAAAGAGGGATAATAAAATAATACAAATGAATTCACTGTCTTAAGGGTTTCGAGGGCAGTCCACACTCCACTCCCACCCTTCCCCTTGTAATTCAAATTTAACACTAATCAACGAGAGGAACTAAAGATAATTGGCTAGAATCAAGCATTACATATCAGGCATTTCACTAGCTGACCCAGCTAAGCAACTGCAACTCAATGCATTTTAACTTGTGCTTTCAGAACAAAAAACAATGGTTCATGAGGTGGAAAGAATGCTGTACAACACCCCATTGCCCTGGCTGGTATTTATAAAGTTTTGGCAAAATTTCATAACAAATTTTAAAATAATGCGAAAGTGACCTGTTTCCGGTTTCGACCCTGCACCATGCCTGTCTTGAGGATGTTGTGGTCGGGGCGAGAGGCCAAGGATTCTGCCTGGCAACGGCAATGGAACAGACAGGCGCTAATAATCCTCACGTTTGTACAGTGCTCTCTTATTTTATGTTTCAGGGGGACTTTCGTACATATCCTTCCATTCGATCCTCATCACAGGACTGGCAGACCAAGCTGTTTTGATTTTCTTGATGATGAAACCAAATTCAGAGCGGGGACGGACATACTTAATAAGGATGACTGTTGACATTGAACCCCGCTTTTCTGTCCCTTACAACCAAAGAAGTTTTCACTGGGATTCAACTGTGAAGTAACTGCACCCCAACCTCTCTCTGTCTCACCCTCTTCTCTGTAGGGCTTCCGTTGTCCCTCTCCACAATCACATGGGATTCTGTGTGTCAGCCCAAGAGAACCACTAGAATACGGGGGGACCGGACTGATATGCCACAGCAAACAATCTGAAGCTGACCCACCATCCCACAGAAACATAAAGCTCTAAACTCCCTGATCAATATTTTTTAAAAGACAGGAAACAAATTACCTCATTTAAAGGCCAATGTGAAAAATTCAGGCTAATGGCACCTTTTGCTGCTGTCACTAAAATTCGAAGTAAGCTAGCCAACCTATAAAATGTAGCCAAATATATATCTTCCTTCCTGACATATATTTTATCCGTTAAAATGTATGCTTTGCCCACTCGGTGAGTGGCAATGCATCTGAAAGAAGCACAGCTTTACTGGAATAAATAAAGACTTTGAGGCAAGAAGAGCCTGAGTTAGTATCTGTTTCTACCATTACACGGTTTTGTGACTTTGAGCATGTTATTTCACTTCACAGAAACTTAGCGTCCTCTATAAAGTTGTTCATTTAATCTTAGAAGATTCTTATGAGGATTAAATTAGACCACACATACAATACATCCATAAAATGTTAGTTCCTTTGTCAAATGCTGTTCCAAATATTTTCACTCCCTGATGCTTCAGAAGCTCACTCTCCAGCTTTGGTTTTCCAGATGCGGTCCTGGCCCACAGCTATATCTGTGGGACTGTCACATGACCACATTAATTATGGTGTAATTTGCATGGAATAAAATGACACAGCATGGGGTAATGCTGTGATGCAATTCGTTTGTTTGTTTTCCTACAGGAGACCTGCCCACCCACTGGTGGGTCATGGTAAGGATGCAGTGGAGGGGGAAAAAGGTAAATATGTGGAACAAGTGCTACCAAATTCTTTAAATATACTATTTCAGGGGCACCTGGGTAGCTTAGTCGGTTGGGCATGCGATTCTTGATTTCGGCTCAGGTCCTGATCTCAGGGTCCTGGGATCGAGCCATGAATCAGGCTTCACGTTCAGTGGGGAGTCTGCTTAAGATTCTCTCTCTCTCCCTCTCCTCCTGCCCCTCCCCACTAAAATAAATAAATAAGTCATATATATACATATATAATTTAATTCTTTCAACACCCTAGAATGGAGAATTAAGCAATTATATAATTACCCAGCAAATAGATCAAGTATTTATATAGCCAAACTCAGTAATTAGGATTGAAAACATTATTAACTGAGTTTCTAAATGAATCCTTTAGGTATTTACCTTCACTCCTGGCTTCTTTTTCTCCACTGTAAATTATCAGCCTAGGATAATGTATTCTGTTACCTTAATTGGCATGACAGCCCAACCAGATAATTCAGATCTAAATTATTCACATTTATCTTTCAAATTATCCCAGGATTCAAAGGATATTCCCACTTCTCCTTGCCTTTATGCTTGGGGTTTTATCTGCAGCAGGGTAACCTGCCTACCATGAAAGTGGGAGCAGATGCTCTGCCTGGCCTATCCCATCTTGGGGTTGGAAGGAGGTAAAATAAAGTTTTCTGGTTTTAAAAACTAGATCACTGGCCTTGGGGAGTGATATGCAACATCAGATATTTTGGGGCTTTGAACCAAAGGACTTTCTGTAGGTTTAGATGTAGGATTATTTCAGGATCCTAAAAAACTGAAAACTTTGGTGAACTGTGTTTTGTAGTTATACTGAAAAGTGGGGGGAGATGTGTGCACATATAAGGATGAAGGGGTATCCACCTAAAATATAAGCAGAATCTTCTATTTTGGATGACTTTGCAAAAAGTTGAGGTTTCTTTTAAAGCTAAATGTCATAATACAATTATAGAAGAGAAGACACAAAGTAGATCTAAAGCTATGAAAATTTAAGTAATTCCTTATGGACTCATTGTCATTATGTGATATTCCCCCACTAGGTTCTTTAATTATCTGTTTAGATATTTTTTTCATTCTTGATCTATACTGCATGTAATATAAAAGTAATACGTACATGGATATTAATAGTACCTTGAACTGAAAAGCATGTGGCAGAGTATCAAATACATTCATAAATACAATGGGGATTTCATATATATGGTATCCTTCGAGAATTGAGTAGAGCCATCCTCTAAGCTGCGAAGACACAACAACAAACATGTGTCTTCTGCAAAATAAAAGTGTGATTTCCTACGATCAATCTTAGAAAGCACTATTCAATTTTAGAATCACAGCAGTTTGGGACTTTGGACCACCCTTTGCCATTTCACACTTGTGGTTATGAGCATTTCCAGGTCAGACCTACGCTCTAGATTCAAATGAAGGTATCTGTGTACTATTTGGTTTCAGTACTCACTTGACTTGAGATAGAAGGTGATTTATTCTAGAAGCATGTCAACATAGAAGCATGTTTTCCCAAAACAAACCAGGTACATGACACAAAGCGGTAGAAATTGGGCCAAGAATGTAATACAGAATTGCTTACGTTTTCTCCTCTTCCCTAACTGTATTTTTCTTACAACACTAAACCACTGAAGGTTGAGGATAAAGGAATTCCAGACCTACCCATTTTAACTTGTTGTAAATTGGATCAGTTCAGCCAAATTTTCTTACATATGAGAACAGATGGTATGATATTTTATCATAAAATGACTTTTCCTTTGCTTTACGGTAAAAAAAAAAAAAAAAAAAATCCAGCCCCAAATGACAGTATATTTTTCACAGACCTGTGGCCTGTTATAATCTGAGCTTATTTCAGCTCCCTGACCTAATTTGTGGTTGAGTATGGCTTCTCTTGTGTCTGCAGATGTACAAAACGAAAAAGTTCTCTTACAAATGGAAATACCTTTCTCTGCTTACACAATATATGTGTGTTTAAGAAGAGGGAAAAATAGTTTACCCACATTTGTAAGCGAGGTTCCAATTGTTCAGATAATGGACCTGCTACTTTACTTGTCGGCACATTGCTCTTTCATTTCAAAATTAATTATGGAACATACTCAAATGTGTACACTCTGCCTGTGTGTACACAAAATGGACATTTGAAGAAATCACTTGAATATTTCAGGTGGAAAAATACCTTATTTAAAACATATAATTGATTAAGGGAAAGTGGAGAATTTTGTTTGAATTATTAAGAGAAATGTGTGCTGTTAATTTCACTTTTGTGTGGGTAGAGTCATCGTTTAAATAATTCATGTTTCCTTATGACCAAGTTTTCTTCCTTTGCTCATATGTACTATACAGATGATTATAGAACCTGAAACTTGAACACGTTATCATGAAAAATGAAGGCGCATTCAATGAATTTCATAATATCTTGATATTTTTATTCTTCCGTCTACACGGTATGTTCTCTCTCAGGCTTTATCAGATTCTGTGTCACCAAACTGGTGGAATTTAAAGAAATTCAGGATTTGGGGGTTTGCTATGTGTGTGTGTTTCCTGTTTTCCATCAGAGAAATGGAGGATTTAGTGTTTCTTTCTTTTTTTTTACATCTAGTTTCCTTAGAAGGGACTGGAAGCTGTTACTATGTGAAAGTTTGAACTTTGAGCTGGGAAAGTGAAGCCAAATACAACTATTCACCTAGCATGAATCCCTTTTTCAACTCCTGCTAATTGGCAATTTTCAGTGGTCTTGGTAGAGAGACTAATAATTGAATGGGAAAGAAGTCACAATTCCCAAAGTGGACCTTCCAGTCCCCGAGCAGCATCATTGTCACAAGAATGCACTGGGTTGTTCAGCTAATTTCCTCTATCTACCGACTGCTGAGGCCAAGAGGGGATTCGAGCTTTGCTCTTGGGGTGCTGTCACCAGCACCAAATTTAGTCCCAAGAAACAGAAGGAAACTATGTCAGGCCCATCTTGAAGCATCTTTCTGATTCACAGCCGATTCACAATGTTCCATGAAGGGTTTGCAATAAAGAGTAATATGTTGGGGAAATTAAATCATGAATTGGAGCTGTTAATTACACACACATTGGTTTAAAGCTGAAGCAAATGCTTCTATCTGCCCTTTGTTGCACATTTTGCATACCTGCCTGTTCCTGTACTGCTGGTGCTCGGTCTGTTTCTCTCTGATCTACCGCCCCTAACATTTCTACTACCCAATCCCAAGCGCTCACACAAATGCAAAATGTAAATTGCGGCCTAGATTGTTACTACCAGAGGGTGGAGAGAGACTCCAGGTTCTGTAATAGCCTAGATGTACCGGGGATCAACTTCCCTGTCCTTGTATGCAGACAAACTCTTCTCTTAGCCATCACTTTCCTCTTCGGTTTCTTACCCAGTTTTGTTCTTTGGCCAATCGTGTACATTTCCCATGCTAATTTGCATGCGTTTTTCTTGGCATGGTAGACAACGCCTCTATGCGTGAGACCTCCAAGCCAACTTACTTTGCATCGACATTTCCCTCTTCGTTTTCTTCCCATCATACAGCGTGAAGGATAATTTAGCCAACATCCCCCGCCCAGCAATGAACATCCCATCTGACTGTGTCATCCCCAAATTGTTAAGGTACGATTGACTGTAATTCCGTACTACACGCACTTCCGTCCCTGCCTTTGGAGAGCTTTCTATCAAAGAAGTGCTTGAGTTCTTCTGGACTCAAAAAAGAGAGAGGAGCATGTGTCAAGGGTGAGGAGGAGGTCGCTGTGGTGAATGACTATGGAGGATAAGGAGTGGCAGGAGACAGGCTAAAAAGGAAGATTATGTTCCAATTACGATGGCTCTTAGGCACTAAGAATTTGGATTTCATCCAGTAAGCAGCAGGAAGGAATCAATGGACATTTTTGTCAAGAGATATTACCCGCTCATTTTTTTAGAAGGAAAAAAAAAAAAAAAAAAAACAAGTTCTGGGGGAAGAGAGAAAAGCTGTTGCACACACCAGAACAAGAGATGATGTGACCTAGTTTAAGGCAGTGGGAGTGTGAATGGAAAGGAGGGGCCTGATTTTGGTAACATTTCAGAGGCAAAGGGATGGCGGTACTTAGCATTCTATTGATATGATGGACGATAGAGAAGGGTTAAAGGGGATGGGTAATGGCTTCTGTAACCAAAAGAGGACAGGAAGAAGAACAGATGTTGGCAAACAGCATCCAAATTGTATTTTAGTTGCAACGAATCTGAAATACTTCAGGATCCTCCTGGACAAGATGCCTGTAGATAGTTGAAAACACAGCCTGGTTTGACATAGTGGAGTCAGGGCAGAAGAAAGACTTCTGGTGACAATCAAGAGTCATTGGTGGGGGGGTGAGGGGGCCTGGGTGGCTCAGTCGGTTAAGTGTCTGCCTCTCAGGGTCCTGGGATTGATCCTGCATCCAGCTTCCTGCTCAGCAGGGAGTCTGTTTCTCCCTCTCCCTCTGCCTCTCCCCCCAACTCATTCTCTCTAACCCTCAAATAAATAAATAAAATCTTAAAAAAAAAAAAGAGTTATTGGAATCGCCTACAAAGACAGTGAAAGATGAACAGAACTGGGAACAGAACCATCAAAACCAGCAGCATTTAAGGAGCTCGGGTGGGGAGAAGGGGCACCCGTGATTGAATCCGAGAAGAAACTAATTTAAGAGAAAATCGGGGCAAGATGGTTGCTATAACATCCAAAGAGTGAACTTGCCAGCTGAGGGACGGGAGTGCAGGCTGCAAAGGAGTGTGCAGACTCCACAGCTGAACAGCAAGGAGAGCATTACCTCTTCTAGCAGTTTCTTCCTCTCTGAAAGCTACTACAGCCCAAAACAGGCTTTGGGAGTCAGTATTTAAAAGTTCCTATTTTAATTGGGATAGTTGCCACTTTTTAAATAAGCAAAATAAAACGGGGATTTTCCAGCTCATACGTGTTATTCAGTCCTTGAGAATGTGCTCAGCAATGAATTCAAGCAAAAGTGTTTCAGCTTAAATAAGAAATATAATTATATTGGTTTTGTGTTTCATTTAACTAACATCAACCCGATCTACATTGTTGGGATTTTTTTTTCCTTCCTGATGTGTATTTCTTCTTTTATTTATTTGTTCTTAGCTTGGGAATTCTGGTGACTGTTTACTGTGACTGATGAACATGAAATCAGAAAATCATTACTTAGGCCGGTACTGAGGAAGACGATGTTATATCTATGGTAGATACTTCTGTTCTGAAACTAATGCTTTATTTATTTAGCTGTTCATTTTAGGAACATGAAAAGCATGTTTTAAAAACCCCAAAATTAGCCTTGGGAACAGATGAATAAATATGAAAACAATTTATCCCTTTAACAGCCTCATAAAATATGTTTTCATTATGCTAACTGACCCTGATAAATTCAATAGCCATCAGTTAAGTATATCCATCATCCTTGAGAAGTATATCCAAATGTTTGCTCATTTTCTGATCTTCAATGAGCCTTGGTCACAGGATGATTATTAATTGTGACATCTCCCGTGTAATACTTTTTGGCTTTCATTATTCGAAAGAACGGTAAGGTAGACCTTGTCACTTCCAAAAAGGAAAGTTTTTGAAAACTCACTTCAAGCCATTTTCCAAAATTTGACTTAAATTCCTTTGGTTTCTCTTGTTTAGTTTCTTAAGATTCTTTTCACAGCCACTTTAAGTACTTTTTGCTGTTACAGAGTCAATGTATCCATTTGTTTCCTAAGAAGGAAGCTCCGGTCACGGGCTTGCCTCTCAGGTCGTAGGGGCTACAGTTGGGACTTGGGGCTTGTCACACTGTGAGTTCAGGCAACCACCTCTTTCTGAGGACGCCCAGGGGAAAGCATAGGACATGGGATGTCTTTTTTTTTTTTTTTTTTCAATCCTCAAATCTGCATTTCAGGATGACTAATACTTAGGGTAAATGAGGGCAAAGAGGAACCTTTTTAGTTGCTTGAGAACCCTGAGATTGCATCTGAAAGTGAGTGCATCCATCAGGACCCTGAGAAGTGGATAATCTTATGGCCAGAGCCAGGCAGCCCCCCTCAGTCAGTCAAGCTGGCAGACTTGGGGCACATCGTGGACAACATTCCCCAGTTATCAGATATTTACGAACACCTAAACATGCCTGATAGGCAGGCATCCCAAGAGAGCGTTTCCAGCCATTTCTAGTTCTTCATTTGATAGCCTGTCACATGGTTTTCTCTTCCTCCCCTCCCCCACGGGGCACTGCTGCTCCGATCCCTAAAACCAGGAACACGTGCTCTTGTTTGCACATCTGGCCTGGGCAAGCCTGGCTCCAATTTAAAAACCTACATGTTGGTCCAATTCCATTATTGGACAAGGAAATTCTGTTAACTGGCGGGCTCATTTGCATGTCATTACCCAGAATGCCTACCCAGCTCACAGATGTTTCCCAGACATGGGGTGGGAAGAGAGTGGGGGTAAAGGTGATGGTTTGGAAACAAACAGAAAGATTTGTGTATATGTTACTCAAAATTCTTTTCCCTCTGTTTTGTATCAAGAAACACAATGTAATACAAAGTTATGAATTTTTACCTAGCTGAAAGAGAAAGTTTTCACCTTATTTTCAGGAAATTTAAACAATTGGAAACAGAAAAACTAACCACCAGGTAATGGTCTCTTAATTGATACAGATAAAAGAAGAGAGGATAACAGATTTCCATACTGTATTTTCAAATAGTATTTGCCATAGAATTCTCTTTTCCTTGGGGATCGAAACACTACTTTTCTTTTCTTCTTTCCTTTTTTTTTTTTTTTTTTTTTTAGTGATGTTAAAGTGTGGAGAGTCTCAGCGGGACTAAATTTTTATAAAAGCGACAGTCTACTTGGAAGGTTTTTAATTGGATAAGTGGCAGTCACACCATTCTTGTCTTCAAAACTGAGCTCATTTTTAGTCACAATGTAAACTTCTCTGTTGTTTTCTGAAAAATATCTAAAGGAGTCTGGACAACAGCTGCGAAACTGGGCTCTTTGCACACACACACAAAATGACTACTTAGAATGCCCGGAGTTAAAGGTTTCAGGGTTGGTTTTTTTGCTTACATTTCACAAAAGGAAGGAATCCTTCATTCACAACAGAGGGGCCAAAAAAAAAAAAAAAAAGAAAAGAAAAGAAAAAGAAAGAAAAGAAAAACGAGAGAGAGAAATAAAATGAAATAAAATATAAAATAAAGATAAAATAAAATAAAATAAAAACCATAATTGCTTTGGGGACTGAAGTTAAAACGCAGGTGTTTTGAGGGGAACATAAACATTTTTTCCTAAATGAGGCGTTGAGGGCTGGGAGAAGGGCAGTAAAATTAGTGGAATTACTGCCTGATTTTAACCAGATGATTGCTGCAGTTGGACACCAGCGAGTTTTCATTAGGGACTCTAATTTACAAGCCATTCAACACATTCCAGTGGAACACAACTACTCCCCCAGGTCCTAAAGAATGCCAGCTCTCCCACTTTATGGCAGAGATGGCGAACTGCAAGGCTTTTAAAGGCCAACAGGACTACAGAAGGCAGCACAAGCTCTGTGAACTGGGGATGATCACATTGCCTCCCTGAAGGAGATGGTCCCAGAGAACCGACTTCTGACACGCACCCAACTCACCCACCCATCACAAACATATGGTCACGAGGTGTACGCGCAGACTGAATGGAGTTTCAGATGGTCACCTGACCCTCAAATGTTGTATGTGTGCACGTACCAGCATTGATTCTCTTCCGATTTGTGTCTGTAAGGTGATGTCCAGCCTTGTTTCCTTCAACACTCAGGATTTCTGGTCATGCCGTCGCATTTGATAAATAACCTTCTAATGTTCCTCAGTATTTGTATTCTTCTTTGAAATCAGGAGTTCTGTGGTCTACACCTCATGCGTTGCACCTGGAAACCTCTCATGTATTTTTATCGTGATATGTCTGCACACGGTGTTGGAAAGCAATGTGGCGAGGTCAGGAGTTCAAACCCTGCTCAGAGTCCCAAGCCTGCTCTAACCTCATCAAGGTCAGCAAGGTGAGAAATTGTGCAAAATCATCCCAAATCGAACTCATCTCCCAAAGACGAGCCTGCAGTAGGTCTCAGTAGAGCATCAAGGGCATTATTACATAACCCAGAAACAGACCAGGCAGGCCTAGCGCAGTTTAGATCTTGAATACTCTAGAATTGAGATTGGGCATTGTTAAAGCATTAGAAGTGAAATCTGCACCGAGTGAATACAACGTTAACTTGGAAGAGATGGCCGAGGTCAGGCACCTGAATCCTTCTAGAGCCACATCTCTACAATGGTAGGAAGTAGCCTAAATTTTGTGGGTTGTAATCTGTTTGCTGAGTACCCGTTAGACTTGGCCATCACATCCGCAAAAGTTGACACAGTCCGTTTATCAAGTCATATTGTCCAGTTTGTACCTGAAAAACACCAGCCCTTTGTGGTCCTGTGGGCATCCAAATGTTTCGTGATCATCTGGCCTTTGCCATTACCTTTTATCTTTTTGTGCCCGGCTGGTAGAGGGTGAAACAGACGGTGATATACAGAATCTTAGCACTTGTGTTTGCTTATATTTTAGCTGCATGGGGTTCTATACTGTGGTTGAAACTTAATTAAAGGTTATTCTGCACAAGTACTTCTTTGCTAATGGGCCAAAAAACATAATAAACATCCAATTGAGAGCCTCACCTGGGCTGACCAAACCTCAGAGCCTCATTTTTTAAAACCTGTATCTAGAGAGCCACTACTAGAAGAAATAAATATTTAACACATCTGTAGATAGGCCATTGAAGGCACAGGATTACTTTCTGTAATTCGTGACTGAGAATGATTTGTTTCATTTCATTTTAGGTTGTATTGGTGTGAGACAGAAGATTAAAGGTTTTTCTTTTTTTTTGGTTTCTCCAATTCTATACTAAAACCAAATAATTTATCTTCTGATCATCTAAAACTAATGAATCATCACCTTTCATAAATTCATGAAAACCTAATTTCTAACTTATGGTTAAAGAATCAGACTATTATGATTTTTATATTTGCCCATAAAATTGTTTGTGACTTTTAGTGAAAAAAAATCCTAGAAAATGATTTTGGGTGTTAGACTTACCACAGATAACACAAAGAATGCCATTGCCTTGATCAGATATTTATCAGACGTCCATTTTACCTAATACTAATTAAAGGGTCTAGCTACTGGAAGTTCTTTTCAAGGACCAAGAAAAGTCCCAGAATATCCTGTGGAATGTTTTTTGATTATTCATATTTCTGGAAACATTTTTAAAATACTTGCCAAGTCTTCATCTGTGTTGAACTTGGTGCCTCTATGAGATTTCGTTTAGCCGAAATATAAATCCAAGCCGTTCGTTACAAAAATGAAAAGCAAAATCAAGAGCTCTATAATAATTATCATTTTCTTTGTCATTTCAACAACTGTACCGTGAATTAGGTAACCTAGCTGTTAAGAAGTCTGTATTTTTACATTTTAACATAGCTATATCAAGAACTGTCCTACTTAATTTTCTGTGAGTAGGGATGTGTGGGGGAGCAGGAGGTAGGAGTTAGGAAGGTGATTGAACCTTCGAAATTAAAAAAAAATATTTTTTATGTTTCATTTTAAAGGGCCTCTGTGTAGGATTTGTTAACTCTTTTAAAAAGACAAACTATGAAGATAAAGAAACTTGTAACCCCACCACCCAGAGAACTGCCATTTTGGTATATATTTTCTGGATTTTAAAACCATTTCTTTCATGGAGGATATGCTTCTTGGTAACAGTGTTTGCTCTTTTTAATTTAATGGTGTATCAAAAAGGTACTTTACCTTATCGTGAAAGATTCTTCTGAACTAGGATTTCTAATAACCAAAAGCTACTCCCTTTATGCGTGAAATCCATCATACTGTGTTGGACTTCAGTTGGGTGTTTTTTTTTTTTTTTCACTATCATAAATAACACCATGTAATGGGAAAATACATTAGAACACATATTTTACATGTAATCTTTATTTATATTTCTAATTATCTCCTCAGGATAAGGATAAAATTTGCATTTTTAGGGGCGCCTAGGTAACGCAGTTGTTAAGTGTCTGCCTTCGGCTCAGGGCGTGATCCCAGGGTTCTGGGATCGAGCCCCACGTCAGGCTCCTCCGCTGGGAGCCTGCTTCTTCCTCTCCCACTCCCCCTGCTTGTGTTCCCTCTCTCTCTGGCTGTCTCTCTCTCTGTCAAATAAATAAATAAAATCTTTTTTTAAAAATCTGAATTTTTAGGTAAAGTATGTGCACTTGCTTAGGGCCTTCGAATCCCTTTGACAAATTGTCCTTCAGAAACGTGGTCCTCTACCGATTTTCACGCTCATCAGCAATGTCTGGGAGAGCATTTGGGTCCACATAGGGCTTTTTAAAAATCTGTATGTTCAGTCAGAAACCTGCAAAAGCTGTAGAAATGTCTTCCCCACAGAACAGGCTGTCAGTTCTCTTTGAGCAATCGTTACGTATCATGTGTTTCCTCTTCAGTCGAATTGTCCATTTACTTCCCGCACATCACTGAATGTGACGCAGACAAGAACCCCATGTCGTATACCCGGTCCTCATCCCCAGGCTCTACGACGTGAGAGGGTACACCGCCTGCTTCATGTCACACGTATACGACGCATCCAAGCCTGACCTTGAACCCTGATCTGTTTTACGTCAAACTCCAAGCTCTTAACCAGCACTAACCTGCCTGCTTCTGTCTTGTTCTGATAACTACCGATTAACCAAGGACCGAGGATTTTGCCCGACCACACTCTGGCTCTTCCCCACACTGGCTCATAACCAGGGTAAAGACGCTCTTTCTAGAATGAATGTTGAAAGGCTAATCTACTCAATCTGTGGATTCATGTTTTCACACCCTGCACATTTTTGCTTCAGCCAGGGCACGGGCTACGTCTGGGTTCTGTCCGCGCTTACAAGGGCCTGCTGAGCACACAGGACCATGGGAGAAACAAACACACTGAAGAGGCTTCTGCCAACAACACTCTCTGGGCTGCTGGAAGAAAAACATACCACCAAAGGCAAAGAAATGTTTCGCCTGAACTCAAAAATGGAACTTTCCTTTCCTTTCCTGTCTTGAAACTCATTCGCCCTGTGGCACAGGGGGCATTCAAACTTTACCCAAATGTGTGTGCAGCTAGATAGAATATGCGATTATTGGGATTTGATTTTCAGATAAACCACAAACCTGGATGAGCTCATGTTATTCCAGATGCATTATCTCCTAAATCTTCAGGAAGAAGCTCGTTCAGTGGCACGGAGCATGGAAGGACCTTCCTTGAAAGAGCAGTAACAGCCATATCTAATCCCCACTCTGCCTGCAAAGGAGAAAGCTCACCTACCTTCCATGTCAGGGCAAGAATCAGAATTCCTCTCAAATTCTTGAAACGCTGCAAAGTAAAGACAGATAGTAACCCTAAATATGATTCATCCTGGCGTTAGTAAAAATGGAATTTATTGTTCCAGAAGGAACATGATACACAATTTTAAATTCCAAAGGCATGAGAATGTTTTCAGCTTAATAACCCAAAAAGAGTCTGGCTTCTGACAAGAGCTTGGGGAATGTACATATAATCATTAAATCTAATTAATTTAATCATCTGAGTAACCGGGTATTTAAGAAAATAGACTAAGTAATCAATTGCAAAAGCCATTTGCCATTTAGAAGAGGATGTAATATATGGACAGATAGTTTTCAAACAGTAAAGATTCTGTGGTCTACTTTATGAATAATTCTTAGCATTGTTTCGTTTGAGTCTTTGCACCTATAAAGTAAAAAGAGTGTGTTCATTCAACAAGAACTTCATTCAACAAGAACTTATTGAAAGGCAGCCTTTTGTATTCATGGTTCCTGCACTCAAGGTTCCTATAATCATGTGGACTGTAGCATTATTGAAGATGTTTTAGGGAAAATAAGTAACTTGTGATAAATGTCCTAAGTTATTCAAATGTAAGATGTCCAAGTGGATGGATCTTGACGCCCAGGACATCACTGAGTCTCATAGTTCTTTCAGTTTTGGTTCCCTCAGGGTGGGACTAGCTGATCTCCAAGCTCCCTTCAAGTTCTCATCAAATGTGATTTTAAGTATTTACTGAGCAATCACATTGCGGCAAGGTGCTAACCTGGATATAGCTTAGATCTTTCCTGATTTGAAAAGCAAAGCAAGATGGAATCGTGAAGTTCGAATGTTTCATGGAAATGTTTTTAAGACTACCCAAACAGATGGCCCCAGTCATTCTTACAGCAGTAAAGTCTCCCCTAAGACTTCTAGAAGCAACTACCTTCTTCCAAACTTTCCTGATTTTGATGATTTGTATGACCTGATAAAATCTTTCTGCTGTTATTTCTCTCTTCCACTTGCAAACCATTTCTCAGTGGGTGTACTCATTTTATTTTGCTAACTCACTCTTCAAAACTTTGTTTTTAAAGTGTCATATAAACTACCTTTTGGGTGTGTGGGGATGTGTATTCAGCACATTGCTGAGCTCAGCTTGATTGGATTTGATCATGGCCTAAATGGCCCATTCATTTAAATCAACAATGGTTTATTGAACTTTACAATGACATCCCTGCAGTCCACACATCAAACAGCCCATTAGAGTTAGCACCCATCCCAGGGCATAAAACAGATCAGTATTAGTTAAGTTAGTGACTTCCAGTCTATACTAGCTCATTGCAATTCAAGCCTTCCATCTGATTTTTAGAGTCCTCTCCAAGTACTTTTCCTATTCCCACTTTTTATTCAGTTCCCATTGGTCTGTTCCTCTCCATTTCTTTTGCATCCATTCTCTCTTGCTCTTGTTCTCAATTTCTCTTTTAATTTTTTTTAATCAAAGGATTTTAAACAAAGGATTTTTTTTTTTTACTCTGCCATCAAGCATGTGTAATAATACATTGGATTTGTCGTATTATTCTGTTACCTAGAATCTTCAACTTTAAATCAAGATGCAAATACCTGAACCTGGGGTTCAAGGCCCTTTATAATGTAAAATAACTCAAATTTCCAATGGTATTTCAAGATAATTTCTTCCACTTTAGTCATAGAGGCTCCTTGTTTTGTCCTATTTTGGTTGAAGTCCTCTACCTCCATAGCTTCATTCATGGTAGTCCCCTCATCCAATCTGTCATCTCTTCTCTCTGTCATTCCTTTATCCTTGCCAAGCTTCCCAACTCAAATTGCAAAGCTGATCACCTAAGTCCAGGAGGGAATAACCTGTCCTCTGTGTTCTTATGAAATTTTTTGTTTTGCTTATGAGATAGTAAGTCATCCACTTTTTGTATTTTCATCTTGTTTTATGGTTTCTTATTCCAGTCCACAGAGTATATCTTCGCCAAGATCATCCATTGGCAAAGCCCATATTCAAATATTTCATCACGCCTATTGCAATGCCCATGCTCTTTTCAGTTATCATGAAGAGAAAATACGAAAGAGGAATCATGAGAATTTGGAGACTAATTTTAAGGGGGTAGAAAGGGAGAAATGAACATCATTAACAGAAATAAAGGAGACTTTTTTTAGTCTTTGGGTTAAGCTCATCCTTAGGACTGGTGTGTGTAACAGTGGAAGCTTCAAGCAAACAGACCCACTGGGAATTTGGAAATTTGTGATCAGAATTCAATGATAACAGGCCAAGATACATAAATTTGAAGTCATAATAATAAAAATCATGAGATTTTAACTTTTGTAAGTGGTCTTAGAAAGTAACCTTCCAACTCCTGTATTTCCTAGATGACATATCTATATGGAAGCCAAATGGTGAGAGAAAGATATAGTAATTGAGAAAGAAGGAAGAGCAAAAGATTATGCTTCTTAAGAAAATCCATTATTTGGGAGCATACGGAAGACAAAGAATCAGGGGAGGAAAAAAGAAGTAGAAAACCAAGACAGCTTGGGATCATGGCAACTAGAACTTCTGTTGATGTTAATATGGATTCTGTCACCTGACCCTATTTCCAAATCCCAAGGATCTGGTGTCTACAGATCAAGATAATCACCACTAGATGGCACCATAAGTTTCAAAGCCATCATGGAAATGGTATCTTTTGACAATGACTATTGGGGATTCCTCTGCAGATCTTTTAAAAGCCAAGAGTGCTTTTATAAATAAAATTAATCTATTGAACTATTTCCCCAAGTAGTGAAAACCTTTATAGTCTATGAAGCTACCAAGGCTATTTGAGTATTAATTCAACAATAAATAAAATGGAAGCCTCGTCCAAATTTAACCATTTTGTGCTATTTTCAATATTTCACTGCCTTTTCAGGAACATTCTTACATACTTCTAGCCATGAATTCTTTTTGCCTCTTTGCCCTGAATCAAAAGCATCTGGGAATATGAACACTTTTGTCCCACCCCTAATAGCTTTCCCAATAGTTGACCCTAAAGTTTTTTTGCTGTGTGGAAATCTGGAAATACATTTTTGTGATCCTTGACAATCTCTTCTGAACATCACCAGCTCCATTTGCTTCCTCCAGACACTAAATTGTTGATTGGATGCTCATTCGAATACCT
This sequence comes from Ursus americanus, assembly GCF_024610735.1. Lineage (NCBI taxonomy): Eukaryota > Metazoa > Chordata > Mammalia > Carnivora > Ursidae > Ursus > Ursus americanus. The sequence continues at coordinate 13,757,619 of NC_142154.1, forward strand.
TAGTATCTGAGACAGCCTTCTGCAGAACTAGTGGCAAAGAACAGAATGTAACAACAGCTCTAGTTGTCTACTTGGTATCCATTTCCCTCTTTCTTCTTACTAAAAGAACCCTGAATTTGTTTCTGATAGTCAGTTTCCCAGGAAAGAAACTTCATTTATTCGTCTTCCTTACATCTAGAGATAGCCCGGGGACAAAGTTCTTGGCCACAAAATATCAAAATAAATTGTTGAGGAGGGCTTTGTGGTAGGAGCCAACACAACAGACAAGTCCCTGTTTAAGATCTCTTCCTTTCCATTCTTCCTGCCTAAAATGCAGGTATGATGGGTCTAATTGCAATAAGTCATGCAGCCAACCTCGGATAACCCTGTGCTTAAAGATCTAGAGCCAAAAGCCAGAACCAGGACCCTTTCGATTTTAGTGGAAGCACCGTGCTGTGAGGCAAAAAACATCAGATTGTTTCATCTACTAAGTTTTTAAGGCCTCGGTGATTAAAGCCAAGTACAAACCTTAACTGATCTTAACAAATCCTGTTATATGTATATAATTGTGTGTGTGTGACATCACATGTGAATGTCTGTCTTAACATGTACTTATCAATAGATAGATACAGAGAGACAGTCTTAATAGTATTCAGTCTCTTCTATACCTTTAAATGTCTTTTATATTTATATAAAAAAAAAGCAGACACCGTTGTAAAGTGTTCTCCAAAAATCTGTAGAATGCCACTCAGTGTTTATTTATCTAGTTAATTGATCAGTTAATGGAAACACACCAGAATCCAAAAGGACCTCAGCAGTTTGATCTTCTCGATACCTTTAGCCTGCGTTGAACAAAATACAATCCATTGATTATAGATAGTCTTGCTGAATGTTCCCCAAAACTTTTATGGGTGTCCTAGGATTTGAGACTTACAGTATATATTAAAATCTTTGAGGGAATCCACAGTAGAGAAACTTGTTTCACTTTGCCTTGTCCTGACCTATCAAATAAAATCCCTTAGAGCAATTGTCAGCAAACTATTTAGGGGAGGTGCTTAGACTTCTTTGAATGTCTAATGGGAGAGCACAGAGTATGTGGCCACGAAGTCACTGAATTCTGGAAGTTTCCCATACAGAAGCCAAAAGAAGAATAGGACACCCAGGTGGCTCAGTCAGCTAAGCTCCCAACTCTAGATTCTGGCTGAGGGTCTTGATACTGAACCCCGTATCAGACTTCACACTCAGCATGGAGTCTGCTTGAGATTTCTCTCTCTGCCCCTTCCCCCCACCCCTCTCTCTCAAAATAAATAAATAAATTTTAAAAAAGAAGAAGAAGAAGAAGAAGGAGCCCAAGGAGGGGAGACATTCGGGAAGGAAGGGTGTTCAAGGTGATCCCATTGTCAAAATCCACTCAAGGGCTCGAGAACAGAGGCTGAGAAAAGGCCATGTTGGTGCTAATTCTTTCACCTGTAGCTACACGGCCCCGCAGCCAAATCTTAACCTGTTCTGAGCACCTAACATTTGGCCCATCTCTCCAAAAATAAAATCTCCTGTCTCCTTTGGAAGAAGATAAAGAATTTTTACTAATTTGCATTTTGAATAGTATTGTTTGCAAGTTTCCTGTAAATATGTGTGGCTGATAGGGACTGAGGTTTCTCTGTCTTTCAGATGCCCCCCTTTGTACTTGGAGTGCTAGCTAACCTTAGCAAAAAATTATTGTCAGCAATAAATATTTACTTTTCAAAAATATCCTGAGGAGACTTGAAACAATATGGGCAAATCTCTCTGGTACTGTTTTTTCATTTAGAGATGACAAAAAGTCTGGGGAAAAAGTGACAGTTTTAAGGGCTTTAAAAATATCTAATGCTTTAGGTTTGAAATTGGCAGTGAGCCAGGTCCTGTCTTAAAGGGACAGACACTTTATTATACTTTCTAATTCTTCCAAAGTCTGTCTTTAGGATATATGAGCTGCCTCTAATATGACTACTCTATTCTCATCCTCTAGTGGTATACTCCGGTCTCAGCTCATAAATTGAAAATTGAGGATCTGTAAATCAGGGCAGACTATTTCAGAGAGCCATTGTGAATTTCCAGTCAAATCTTCCAGTTTATCTTAAATATTTCATCTTAATGTCACCTTAAGAAAAGTCTTTCATTCAAGTAAGTTACAACATCAAGTTCTAAACTGATTACACTTCTCTACTGACCTTCTGCTAGGAGACTGCTTTTCCGCATTAATGTCACTTCTGCTGACCCATTTTTGAACTAAAGAGGGACTTTAAAAAAAAAAAAAACTCGCATGATTTGACTATAGACAAATGGAGACTAGTACCCGAGCGTTGACATTCTGCCAGCTGCTCTGTAGGAAGAAGCAATCGAAAGGATTCTTTTCTGTTCATTGTTTGCTATTGATCTTTTTTCTTGTCATTTTGTTTGAAATGTCCACGCTGATCCTCAAACCATTCTGGAGTCTGGGGTGATTGACTCGGGTTACACACTAGAGCATCTACCGCTAATTAGTGAGCAAACATCTGTTATAAAAATTAAGTTTATCCTTTTTCACCTCCTCAGTATATTCATAAACATGTGAACTTCTGCCAGCTCTGATTGCCCTTGGCTGCCTTAAAAAAAAAAAAAAATCGCTTCCCTCCTTTTTCCTTCATTAGAACCACTGTTCATCAGCTTAAACGGGGTCGTGGATATTTCCATGTCTGTCTGTTTATACAGGAATCAACCTATCCCACACTTACTCACCCACTAACAAGTTTGATGTTGAACTTTCTTGTCATTTGATCTAGCATTTAATAACCTGTCAGTGGAAAGACCTTTAAATAAACATTTTTGTATAATATTTAATACAATTCAAGGGTACGTGCCCTGAGGCCAAAGACAAGTAGACAAAAGTAACCAACTTTCCTCTTTAGCAATACATAGATATATTTCTACACATCCTAATCCTTTAGTCCTTGAGATTTCGAGCCAACAGCCCTGGATCCACAAGAATCCAAAAATAAATAAGGTAGTAGTACGTGTTATGATTCAACTTCCTGTGCAAAAGTCCGTTAATTGCCTCCCTCCACTCTCTCTAATCAGCTCTCACCCACAGAATCAACAGAGAAACACGGAGCAAGGTTATTCGATTTGTGCCAAAACAACTCAGGATTAACTTGATGTTGAAAGTTGAAAAACTTGTCAGATATCCAGTCTTCCTAGAAGCAAGAATCCCACTTGGGTCAAGGTTGGACTGGTGGATTAAATAGTCCACACCAGACCCAAAGATGGGAGGCTGGCTTGATAGTCCTCACCAAGTCCTAAAATCCCAACTGACTGAGGTTGGGCCCGTAACATCCATTGTGTGGACTGGGCTGGGGATCAGATAATGGGAGAAGGGGAGAGACTGATGGCCAAGTGGAATGCCGATACTCTCACCAGCTAAATGCATTCAGTTTCAGATGATAAAATCATTATAAAAGAATAATTATGAAATAACTGCACCAACCAATCCAAGAGACGAGAAACAGCATTAGGTCTGCCAGTGTGAGACCCTGGTCTTCATGAAGAATGTAAGCTAAACCATGGATCATGAAAGGCAGCCCACCTGGTCCAACAAAACATTAGAAATATTAAAAATGGGGGCGCCTGAGTGGCTCAGTCATTAAGCGTCTGCCTTGGGCTCAGGTCATGATCCCAGGGTCCTGGGATCGAGCCCTGCATCAGGCTCCCTGCCCAGCAGGAAACCTGCTTCTCCCTCTCCCAACTCCCCCTGCTTGTGTTCCCTCTCTTGCTGTCTCGCTCTCTGTCAAATAAATAAATAAAATCTTTAAAAAAAAAGAAAAAGAAAAGAAATATTAAGATTGGGATGGGTCACAATTTCATACAATTGATTCACTATTTTTTCTGTGCTATCAAGGAAACACATAAAATTCAAAAAATGGAGCAGAGATGAGATTTAGGCTTTTGTCTACTTCAAGAGTTGAGCTGGCTAAGAGTTGCTTCTGCATATGCATTTTTATTTTTTTTTAATTTTTTAAACGATTTTATTTAGAGAGAGAGAGAGAGAGAAAGCACACACAAGTGAGCCAGGGGAGGGGCAGGAGAGAGAGAGAAAGAATCTCAAGCAGACTCTTCACTGAATGTGGAGCCCGACATGGGGCTCGATCTCATAACTCTGAGATCATGAACTGAGCGGAAATCAAGAGTCAGACGCTTAACCAACTGAGCCACCCAGGTGCCCCTACATATGCATTTTTAAAAATAAAAGGAAAATATTGAATCAGAAAAGATGGCAGTGGAATATCATTTGTTGTCATCCAGTTGTCTGAAATTCTCCATAGGCTTCATTCCATACTGTTTGCTCATTATTGGTCTTTCAATTTTATAGTGTTACAATGGTTTTCACTCCCCTCAAGTTCCTCTGCCAACCTTCTCGTCTTTAAACTGGGCCAGTTGCAAAAACACCTTTTTTTTCCCCTCTCCTAAAGTTAAAAGAGTGACGGCACCACTTCATTACAACTGAGTTGGCACAGCAGAGAAAGTACTCAATCCATCGATCACCTGAGTTTCCACAATGATCTCTGCAGTCCACTGTGTTTTAGGAAAAATATTTTTCAGAATGTATCACAGATATCAGCTAAGATTTCACTGAGGTAGTCACGGTGTTTCATAAATTTGCATGCAAAAAGGCAAAGAGATTATTACTCCAGTTTAACAAATATAAATTGGATAAAATATATCAAATCTAAGTTGTAAAGATATTCAAACTTGAGAATTTCATCAGCAACCTACAAACCCATTTCCTATTCCATAGGAAATTCTCAAAATTCAAAATTCAAAAATACAACAGGATATTGACACGTAAACTGAATCAACTCTTTTCTTCCTCTAACATGGAGTCAAATGGTTTCCCTGCCAAGAAAGAGTCCAGTGTCATCTGTATATGGTTCCCTGCTGGCAAAGACAAAGTTGACTTCAAAAGAAAATCACTATCACAGGCCATTTCTAATATGGCACCCAACGAATATTTTTCTCTTTCAACAATATTATTCAAAGCGACTGTTGTACATTAACAGGCCCTGATATATCACCAGACATGGTTGTAGGGAGTATATAGTCACACGCTTTGACAAAAAAACTCAAAGAAAATTTAAAAGCCCTGAATCTAACCTCCAACTGATTGAGCTTGCTAGACTGTGTTTGCTTAATTAAATACATTACAGATTAGCTCTGTCAAAACTTGAATTCCTTTAAAAAGATCAGTGGAAGGATCACTTAACATTGGAGCGTAATAATGATCTTGGAAATGCCTATGTTATTCATTAAGCAAAAGTATGTGTTCAACAAAAAAAATGTGTCTCTCTGTCCCACCAGTGATTGTCACATCATTGACACTTTCTGGTGTGAGTTATAGACAATATTCAAGATTTTCTCTTTCCCTCTTCCAGTTCCCCAGGTTCTGAATTCCTTTACTAGCATTCGTAATAGAAAATCGGTAAAGACGTCCTTTTTTAAACACAAAATATAAGCTTTCTTCTTCACAGTTGCTTATTCCCATTCCTATCATGGGTTGAATCAACGCTCATCCCACTCTCCCGTGGTATGGGAGTGACTACAGAGCTCACTTCTTTCTGGAGAATGTCCCACACTCCATCATTTTGAAATGATTTTAAAATCTCCCAACGCCATGTCAATCCCACCCAAGACCATCCATTCCTTCATAAAAGCATGCTACATTATTAGTCCAATGTACCATACCAACAACCCATGAGCTGTAACATGGAACTGCTGGCAGAGAACACAGCAGAATCAATTTTATTAGGTTTTACCTCAGCAGGAAGGAGCAAAGTGACCCCCAGATGCAAAACTAATGGGCAGGGAACAAAGAGGGTAAGACCGGGTTTTCCTTACAAATCAACAGTCTCTTGTTCCTGGGAATTGGTATCTGCCTCCCATCCCACTGGCCAAAGTGTTATACCTGGCTGGGTTTAATTTGTTATTTATGTCAGCTTTGCATATTTGTAAGGTTCAAGGGTTTATTGCCCTGGCCTGACCTTGCCAAGTCAGAGTTAACATGTGGTTCTCTAGTAGCTGTTTCTTTCTAATAAACTTTACTTGAAAGAACATGTGTGATAGATTTTGCTCATGATTAAAAAGAACAGTTCTATGTTCATTGTTCTCCGATTTGGTTTTGAAGTTCTGTTGAAAGTCACCTCTGAACTTAAAAAAAGAAAAAAATCCAAAATATTGGATATTGAAAAGTCTCTTTTAAATTTCATTGCAGACCTGTGTTGTACCTTATGTTTTAGAATGCTGCCTTATTTGTGACTGTTCTAAAAGGTGAATGCCGTCTGAAAAGCCAAGGTTTGCAAATGGTTCATAACATGTGATAAATAGTTTCATTTGCATTGTGAGTATGATTAAAGTTTATTGAGCAATCTCTGGTTTTAAAAAATAAATAAAATAGTTCAATCAATACGCAAGCAATTTCTTTCTTCTTTCTTTCTTTCTTTCTTTCTTTCTTTCTTTCTTTCTTTCTTTCTTTCTTTCTTTTTTCTGGACCAACAATAGGAAAAAGCAGAGCAAGTGAAAGTTATCTCTTTAATTTGCCTGATTCCATATCATCATTAATATTTGGAAACTACTTTGAAGGTAGACTGTATCTAACCTATGAGAAACACTTCAGGTCTTTCAGGGTAAGAACCCAACCCATAGCACTGGACATTGGTACCTGGAGAGGCACTCCACTGTATATGTCTAGGGTCACCTGATTTGATCTGGTTTGTCTAGGACTTGCCCAGTTTTAAAACAGTGATTTCCATATTCCAGAAACCCCCTCAGGCCCACGCAAATTGAGATGACGAGTTACAGTATACAGCTCCCATATCGCTTGGATCCTTTTTCTTTAGGTTGATCCGGGGATACCCGTTAAATATAAATCTTGTCTTGAGGATTAAGGGATGGAGAAACTAACCCTAATCTGAATAAATCCATTGGCCTGTTCATTGGAGAGAGCATGAACGGACTTCAGCTCGCCCCCGTTGAAGCAGACATCTGCATTAAGTTGTTCTCTCGAGCTCCTTTGACAAAACAAAATCAGTTAACCTGGCTAAAAAAGCATTTTAAATATTGGATGCTCATTAGTTCTCTTTCTTCCTTAGTATTTTTTCTGTTCCACTTTTGATTTTCCGCTGTGAAACCCGGATCCTTCATGAGGACCTCAAACCCAGGACGAAAGCATCATTACATGAAAATCTAGTCAGTTGGGAGCAAGGACAGGTCTGGTCTAGGAAGACAGGGGATGTGAGTAGAAAGACGTAACGCCTGAAGGCTGTGCTTGTGGGGGAACATTTATCTTCTCCAGAAAACCGGAATGAAAATCGGCACAGAGTTGTAGAGACAATTGTTCTTACAGAGTCCTTTCCTTAGGTAACACTGATCATGTGTGGATAAACAAGTTCGTGCCATGTCTTATTACTTAAAATTAGCATATGATTAAGATGATACTAGCTTCAGGGGCGCCTGGGTGGCTTAGTCATTAAGCGTCTGCCTTCAGCTCAGGGCATGATCCCGGCGTTCTGGGATCGAGCCCCACATCAGGCTCTCCCGCTGGGAGCCTGCTTCTTCCTCTCCCACTCTCCGTGCTTGTGTTCCCTCTCTCGCTGGCTGTCTCTCTGTCAAATAAATAAATAAATAAATAGAATCTAAAATAAAATAAAATAATACTAGCTTCAAAAAATAAATAAACGATTACAGCTTCTACAGTACAATAAAAGTCACATTAGTTCAAAGTCATGTGATCTGGGACTCAAGAAGAAAACCATTTGGAGATTTCAAAACATTTAGGAGCTATATATATATTTACATATTTATAATATATACATTTAGGATATTTAGGAGCTACATTTACACCTACATGTATCTATACCTACATATATATCAAATTTGAAGATAGTTGGAGATATATATCACAGAACACCTGTGATAAATATTTCCAAATCTATGTGCAATAACACAAAGAAGAAAGTGAGAGATTGAAGCAAAAGAAGATAATTTAAATAAATTTTGTTTCAAAGCCCCTAAGAAAATACTAGATGTATCCAAGGAATATTCCTGAAATCTCTACATGATATGGGGACAGCTCTGTGTAGCAGTAGAACTGGGTGAGATATCCTCTATGTCCCACCAACCCTACAACCCTTGCTCCTATGGTTTCTTCCCTCTGTCCCTGTGCTGTTGTCTATTTCCCTAGCTGGAATGCAAGTACACACCCACACTTCCTCACTAGAACCCCGTCCTCGGAATGGTGCATATGTGCCTGTGTCAAGGAGGTGGGGCAACCCAGGGAAGAGATGAAGAGCTAGCTGTGAATCGGACCATACGTGCGTTATTGGGGGTTTACATCTTCCTTTGAAGTATACAGCATTAGGCACTGTCAGGGAGAAGGTACCAAGCCAGACAGTAATTGCAATAATGGAACAGACAAATGGTCTATGTTCCCATTAAAGTCATCAACACCTCTAATTTTTGAAAGGGGCTTGTTTGAAATACAGTAATTGTGATTATGTTGTCCATAAAGACTACGGGTGATCAGCAATTGTCAGCATTCCCAGGGCCTTTCCAATATCCTTCTGAACACAGCTAACTCAATCTGAACACTAAAGCACAATTTATTTCTGAATAACCTTACAGAAAGGGTGTTTTATAATGTTCAAAAGTTTAATACGGTATCTAAGTAATACCTTCCATTTGTAATAATTTCTCTTTTTTTCTGATTTTTTTTTTAAATCTCTGCTTTTAAGTCCCTTAATATACAGCAATTGCTCCAAAAACAAACAGCCTGGTCCTCCTTCTCCATCCTAATGCTGTGCCCAACCCTTTTAGTAATTATGCTTCCCGCATTGTCTTGATAATTTCCTCCTGGGCACCCCTGCTTTCCCTGTAAAGGTCTCCTCTTTCTCCTTGGCCCGCTTTTTTTCCCCTCTGAGCCTAATAATTGTGTTTCCACAAGGTCACAGTTGGAAAACAATTGACAACATAACATCCATAGCATTTTGTAGAGGAAAATCTTAGAAGTTTAATGCCAAGGAGAGGAAAGAAGAGTTCTCACCTTTAGAACAAATCCTTAGCATCTTTCTCAAAATCCTGAGGACCTGATTCTGCTGGTAACTATGCTTACTTTTGAGGAGTCAAAAATGCCAGGGGGGAAAAAATGAGTCTCATTTCAGAGGTCATGGGCCGTTTTGAACTGATCCTTTGGAGTTGAACATGAGCCATGAAGTTCTCAGGTCACATCAAAGAATGTAATCATTCCAATTAGAAGGAGCTGCATCACCTCAATGATGTAGACAAATGGTATAAAATTAATTTGATGGGCGGTATCACCAGCTTATTCTCCGTTACTTGTCTTCCAAGTGTCCAGCATTTAATCTGAGAACGACTATCTCAACTCCACATCGTCTAGAAAATCTCATGACTCACACGATTCCTTCGGTCTCTTCTCTTGACCTATCAGAAGCTGAAACGCAATGCTTTGCCATTTTTAACCTTTAACAAGGACCTAGGCCGTTGGAACTGGCACGAAGTAAAATTTATGGGTTAACATTTAGCTGTTAAATTATTCTCCCAATCATCCCAGGTTACTCTCCACTCTGGCGAGCCATCTTTTATTAGCAAGAGTAAATATATAAAAGCCTACTGTTAAAACACTTAGCAGCTTTTCTCTGTCAGGGCCTTGAACTGCGGTGTCCACTCCATTTGGGAGCCTCTGCTTCTCTTTTTCTCCCTTTGTTTAAAATATGCTGACCACACAGTGACCCCTCCTAACCCATCGGTCGAAAATTACAACCAGCCACACAAACAAGCAGCTCGAGGTCAGAAGGAGCAGGGTCTGCTAAAAGTTAGTAATCATACATTAATTCCCTGACATAATTAATCAAAATGAACCCCCGTTATCTAGCAAGAAACCTTTAACCTATTACAAAGGGGTCAATTTGCGAACCACTTGAGGCTGGGAGTTTGGTACAAATAGCATACGCCCTTCATCCGGGATGCCCTAAGTAGGGAAAAATGCCTTTGAAGTCCCAAATCTACTAGATTTAGATATAATTTCATCAATCAAGTTAAAAGCCTGCCTCCCTCCAGAAGGATTTCGTGGAGCTCTGTCAACCAGCTTCGTTGAGCGGTGACTGAAAATCCATTTGTAAGGCTTTTTTAGTCACAAGTCGGCTAGAGTTGGTCTGACCTGACAAAAGAGCCAAGCGTTTATCAAATTGAAGAGGAAGGAGAAAGGCTTGTGGAGGAACTGGTTTCCCCCTTATAAGAAGAGTAGTGAATTCAGTGTTGCTTATGCACACGGACTGCTGTATGCCCCCATTCACCTTTCTTCTAAATACCTAGTACTTAGAAGATGAAGCCCGCGAGGTGTTTGGGATCCATACTTAAATGTGCAGTCAGAGAGTAGGAAAGCAATAGGAGAGCTCCCACTGCATAGCTGTCACTCAGAGAATTTCGGGTAGTTTTACATGTGTTCTAAAGGGAGAGTTTGCCCTCTGCCATAAGGCAAGCGTCCTCGTGAGATACGCATAAGTGTCCGTTTGCAGAAAACATGGTCCATAAGCATGGACCACAGTCCTTCTGATTTTATTTCTCTTTCCAATTACTTCTTCCATCTCCTGAGACTGATGGTGCTTCCAAGGGCTCAGAATACCTTCAGTTGAAACCGTGGCATCATTACAAACATATTTCTGTCACACCCTTATTTCAGCTTGAAGACATTAACACTCAAGAGAAGACATGTTGGAGCGTTAGCTGTGTTTGGAAACAAGCAATTGGGTCAGTGTCCATGGTCACATATTTCAAAGGAAATTTCTGGTAATCCATTTTGCAATGAATGTCTGTCAAAGAATGGGCATGACTCTTAACCATGGTCACCTGAGAAACTGCTCATGGAAGTAAAGCCATATCCTTTGTAATCGTTTACCTCCATCCTGGGCAGGAGGCTCCCTTCATTCCAAATGGTTTTTCAGTCAGTGGCTCTGTTTTCTTTTACTTATCCTCTTCTTTGAACAAGTGTTTTCCTCACAATCCCATTAGATACATATTTTATGGAATATGGTCATTCCAGGGGGCCCTAGACATTTGCTGGGAGGGTCTTCAATATGGCGGTATTGTCACATAGACCTGTGACGAGGGCAACTTGAACGATGTGCTTAATTCTTCCAAACCAGTCGAAGGCACTAAATAAAATATTTGCCTTAGCAGTTAAGTCTTGAATCTATTTCCGAGAAGAAGAAATGGAGGCCCAGAGAGATTAAATAAATACCTTAACTAAGAACACACGTCTCATGAGTGGCTCAGTAGGTGTTCAGATCCGGGTCAGTTTGTCTTCCAACGAACCCATTCTCACCAATTCAAACTCCTTTTATAATACGCAGCATCTGTGGTGACTCTCCTTGTCTCAAATTCATTTTTAAAAATTGTAAAAAATGGCAACCTTCAAAAAAAAAAGTTTGTGTGGAGATGAAACATAAACGAAGGGGCCAGAACATGCCCTTATTTTCCTAAGTATAACTCACCACCCAGAACAAGGAAGGGGAAATACATGCTTTATCTCGTTTATTTGCTCAGCTGGAAAGCAGCAACGTGCAAAACCCACTCTGCTCTCCATTCAAGCCCTACTGGTCCTCTTTCTGCTCCTAAGAAGTATCTAGCTTGTCTCCTCTTCTAGGCCTATACTTGTGCTGCCCCCCCCCCAATCTGGAATGTTCTTTCCCCTTACGGAGATCTGCTGGAACCTTTGCATCCTCCAGGCGGCAACGTCAATGTCCTTTCCTCACATATACCTAACTTGGCCTCCTCGTCTGAAGTCAAGTCGTCCTCCTTCATACAGTCACTGCATGGTTTTGTTTGCAGCTGCCAACAGAATCTGAGTACATTGTTTATTTGATTTGTTTTACATCCCATTCCTTCCCATCTCTCCCCCCGAGTGCAGGCATCCTGTCTGTCTCGCTGGCCGTCACATTCCCACGGTCCACTCTGTGCCTGAATGAATGAGTGAATGAAGGAATGGCTTCTGGCAAATTCATGTCTCAAAGTGGAGTCTTGGGAGGCTAATTCTTTATCCAGTTGTTTATGGGAGTGTTGCGGGAGGAACCACAGCTTTAGAAAATTCTAGGACTTGTAATAGGCAGCAAGGAGGCCAGATCCCCTCCTTTGACAAAATCCTAAGGACAAATTCATGGACATTCTGTTCAGCACAAATGTTAAGGACCTGTATCCTCTCTTCTCGAAAGGGATCACTAAGGATACGCATGTCCATTTTTATACTTTCACTTTAGCCTCTGCTAGGTGCTTTCTGTGCACAATCGTCCTTCAAAAACAGGCCCGACAAAAAATACAGAAACTCACTCTTGCAGGAGGGCCCCGATGTGCCAGGATGGTGACAGACACTTCTCAGGTTTCCTAAAAACCCTCAAGAAGATGCTTGTCCCTGTTCTGCTGACAAGGAAATAGAAGCCCACTGAGGACTGGCAAAACTCGGGGAGAAATCCAACCTCGAACTCCGTGCCTTGCCCCGCTCTGCACCACAGTCGTCATTCAGAACAGAAGGCAACAGCTCTCATACGTGTGAGTGTTAGACACACACAGCAGACTTCGTGGAGAGCGCTCGTGAGTCTCATCATTTAAACATAATGAAGTAAAAATCACTAATGCATCATTTGAGATAATGTCCTACTCCCATTCACCCAACTACTGAACACTAGAATCAATTTTGCCTTCCAAAAAGGCTGGCTAGTAGCCCAAAGTCGCGTCATGGCAGCCCCTTGGACTGAGAACGCTGGTGGATCAGGAGGCAGAGTGCTCCTACGTCTCCATCCCATGGGCCCCTTCACCTTGTCTTTGTGAATGTCCCCAACAGCAGAGTGGGGAGAGTGCCTCGTAGTCACCCACCGGGGTGCAGAGCATGAACGCGTGACAACCTCGACCCACAGAGGCCTCTGGAAGCTCTTCCTCTAAAATTTCCCTGAATTCCAAGATGATAGCACCCCATCGCTCTGCTCCCTCCCGAGAGTGGAAGATCACACGTGTTCCAGCTGCTCCCATCCCTGCCAGCCCTCACTTTTGATCATCTCCCTTTGGCCCCAGGTTGAAGCCAGCACGGGGGTTCCGTCCTTACCAGACAACGGTGATGGCCTCCAAACCCCACCCTCGCTGGGCCTGTGCAGCTCCAAGCGAGCTGCTGACCTCACACATTTCCAAACCCATAGCTCCTGGGAGAGCTGGAGACCTGCTGGGGAATTGTGAGATCTGGGCCACCCTGCTTGCCTTTCAAACAGCAAAGTGACGTGGCTGAGAAAGTGTGTGGATGAAACACAAGATCAACAACCAACACTTCCACAGGGCTGTCCAAACAACGGAGCAACGCCAAAATGGCCCGAGCTTACACAGCTGAGTGACAAGGGAGGCAACTGTAATCTCGCAAGCTGTCTGTGTATCCGGTCTTGTTCATGTCAGGTATGTTACAGGGATTTGAGGCAGACGGCATGATTTTACAACTTTGCCAGGGCTTCACACCTTGAGACAAGATCCCAATTGTACGGTGGATATGCAAAGAAGAAAAAAGTCTGGAAAGAATCGCTAAAATTACTACTATTCTCAAGAAAGATATAAATCTAGGCCAAAAAGGCTACTCATTAGAACCAGCTCATCGGAGCCCTTCTAAAAATTTCTCATCACATGTGCACCCTTAACAATGAGTGAGGGAATCATATGCAGTTAAATTTATATCTTCCATATTCTCCCACTGAAACAATATATATTATTTTTTTTAGGAACAATCTTAGGTATTTATTTTACAAAGTCATTAAAACCAAATGAAGGAGCCTCACTGCTAAATCGTGAGAACCTTTACGTGCAGCCTGTACGAAGTCTTAGCCGGAAGAAGAAATGTTTAGCAGCTCACGATAGGTCATGGTTTTAAACATTACTAACAAAAATCTGCCGATACAGTATGTCCTCCAAGAATAGTAGCTTTCTGGGGACAGAATCCAGGGCCTTGGGAGGGCCTCCAGCATTCATCCCCAGAGAGAAGAGAAGATATTGGTAAGAGCTTTTGTAGAATCAGAAGAATTTGGGTTCAAATCCCATCTCTCCTTTGACCTTGAGATGATTAGTTACATGGCTCTCTGAGCCTTAGTTTTGCCATCTGTACAATGGGGACATTAACCTCGACTTTATGTTGTGATTACAAAGATGAGAGGGTGTGTGTTGCACCTAAAAAATGGAGACTCTTGTTTCCTTCCTTGAAGATTTACCCAGTACAAACATGGGATAGTTTCCATTACTCTAAACTGTACATTTCTCTGAAACGAATTCAAGTTCTAACTCTCCTGGGCTACATCATATTGTTCTAACTATTCACAGATGAGGAATTTGCATTGGAAGCTAAACTGCAGAACCCAAAGGGAATTCTTCCTAGGAGGAATTGGCTCCAGTTATTAAAAATCCTTTTTTTTTTCTAGGACAGCTGTACCCAGGCGACATTGCACGACACCCCAGAGTGTCTCAAATGATCTCTAGAGATACTGAGAAATCCTCAAGTTATTCTCAAATAATTAAAAAAAAAAAAACTCACTTGGGTTTTAGAATTAGCATGTACCCTCTATGGATGTGACTATTTGGTTGGGTGACAAGGGTAGTGAATGTAGAAAAAATGGGGTGTCAAAGTCCCAAAGATTGGGAATCCTTTTAGCATATGGCTTTTAATAGCTTTCCTGATTTGTCATTGTAAGGATTCCCCCATTCTTCAACCTGGCAAGTCAACGGTAGGGTGTATTACGGGGTAAAAAAAAAAAAAAAAAAAAATCAGAAAAAGCCGAGAACTTGTGCAGGGGTCTGTGTGTATATTTATAAAGCAGGAAATATTCATTTTTTGGTCACTGAAGTAGTGGATGATTGTCAGGGTAATTCCTACATTGGTCTTTCACCAAACCTGTGTGCGGTCGTAGAAGCAAGAAGATAGAGTGCACAGATCATTCTCTTTTCCTTCTTCCTGCCCCTTTGCTCAAATCTGTCCTTGGGAATCCACCCACACGTACAAGCCTCATCCTGCTTACCACTGCTGCTTAATGTCTAAGAGCATGTCCGCTGAGGCAGCAGCTTCCAAGCTTCTTTTAAGTAATGCTCCCTTTTCATCCCCTGACTCTCGCTGCCCCCCAATACGAGAGACACTGATTTCCCTAATTGAATCCAGGACAATTTAAAAAATCATGCAAATGCCTCTCAGAAAACAAGAATGGGTTTTCCCCATCTACTCCAAAGATGTTACTCTAAAGAAATACTAATCTACCTAAAATTAAAATCAATGTACAACACAGGTTGATGGCCAGTTTTTCAGAACTTACAGTTGTGGGAAGGAAGGAGGGAGGAAGGAGGGAAGGAAAGAAGGAAGGAAGGAAGAGAGAAAAGAAAAAGAAAAGAAATAGCAACCCCCTTGCTCCAAAGGTCTCCTTTAATGGAGTAAGCAAAACGACTTGCCATCATTCTAAATAATTCCAAAATGAAAACATCACTCAAGTAGTTAGGTTGAAAAATCTGCCGATGGGGCACCTGGGTGGCTCAGTCCTTAAGCGTCTGCCTTCGGCTCAGGGCGTGATCCCGGAGTCCTGGGATGGAGCCCCGCATCAGGCTCCTCCCCTGGGAGCCTGCTTCTTCCTCTCCCACTCCCCCTGCTTGTGCTCCCTCTCTCACTGGCTGTCTCTATCACTGTCAAATAAATAAATAAAATCTTTTAAAAAAAAGAAAAAGAAAAATCTGCCGAAGATTGTCCTTTATCTGACTTTATCAGATTTCTTTATCAGATTTCCCATTTGAAACTGTGGTGAGAACATTTCTTTGTCAGGGATCAAACACTCCTTTTTGATACACTCAGACCCTCCGGTTCTAACAACGATGGGCCATGAACGGATTTTAGAATTACGATTGTCCCAATGAAAGGCAAGACCGGATGGTACAATGGAGAGTGCTGGATTTGGGAACAATTGCTTGTGGAATTTTGTGGGAAAACCCATTTCTGAGAGAGGACGGAAGAGCGTGGATGGTGAGATGTAATAAAGATCATTTTTATGTTTATGAAGAACACTTTAGATAAAAAGAGTTTCCTACCGAGGACTGGTGAGGCTCCATCAATGCAGGTTGCTGTTAATCTTCTAAAAGTTCTCCTCAGTTTATCCCTCAAACAACCCTAGCGTTTTTCCAGCACCATCCAGTCTCCCGGCTCTTCCTGGTTTGTGTCACAAGTTCAATTAGGTTATTTAGACACTTCGGACATTTAAATTCTTTGTTTGTGTATGTTTAAAATCAAGGGAAAATGTCATGGAAGGTTACCAAATCCACGTAATTTACCCAAGAAATGAGTCTACTGGGTAAATACATATTGAGGCAATTTTTAAAGTCATATTTATTTACTCTACACACCTCGGTCTGTGGAATAAATAAATATTTGAGCTGTGCATTCTCTGCGTGAAAGCGCCTCATGAAAATGTATGCTGACACTAGATGTGCAAGAAGGATCTCTTCGAAGTTTTATGTCTAAGCCGTTTGACTTTTGGGGGTAGAAAAAGGAGCAAATGGAACCATTTTTATGGCTGTAATTATCCGCCCACATTCTTCACACCCCCCTCCACCTCCCAACAACCCCCATCAAAACGTATCCAGGATCGGCGTCTGAAACTTTCCACAATTTTTCCCTTTTCTTTTCAAAGCACTTTGCACCAAAAAGTATGCTTTATAATTCATTCCTTTCAATCCCCGCCCCCCCCACCTCTTCTTCCAGGAGGCATCAGATCATTGCGGGAGGGTCCAGTCTTAAGAGTTAGATCCGTTTAAATGGACGCAACCTTAAAATCTGTGGTTTTCTTTCTTTGTTCTCTTCTGCAGACCTGGGAGCAGTACCCTTCAGACATTTTATTGATCTTTCGCCCCCTTTCTCTCATACATGCTAATTGTACCTCTTTGGCAAAACAATCTTATTATCATGTTAATTAGTGGGAGGGCTGTTGAGGTTTTCCACTTCATTACCTACTAATTTCAAGATAAATGAATCCACAGGTTACTAAGTAAATAAGGTCACCTATCAAGCACTTGTAAACGTGTTTGTAAACAGGGAGGGGGGAGGCCGAGGGAAACATGT
Organism: Ursus americanus; assembly: GCF_024610735.1. Classification (NCBI taxonomy): domain Eukaryota; kingdom Metazoa; phylum Chordata; class Mammalia; order Carnivora; family Ursidae; genus Ursus; species Ursus americanus. The sequence continues at coordinate 13,774,783 of NC_142154.1, forward strand.
TTGGTTTTCAAATGAGTGGGCTGGTTGGGTTTGGCTTTTGGGAGAGCTGGGAGTCCCACCGGGGGTGGCCCTGTCCCTGAACTCATTTGTAATGGAAAGGGAACGTTTGCTGTCCACCTGGCTTCCCAGTGGGGCATTTCCTTTTGCCCTCTCAAAGGGCTCTTTGTGGCCTAATTCATTCTGTGCGTTGGGCGCTCTTCGTGGTGGCTTTTGTAGAGAAAGCCAGAAGTGAGGTTTATACCGGGCACGAGAACTTTGAAAGGGCCAGGCCAGTGGGTGGTGGCATTGCCTGGCTTCCCACCCTGCCTCCCGTTTGGGGCCCAGCCGCCCCCCCACAGCCCCCCCCACCCCGGTTTCTGCAGCTAATTCTGAAGTGCAAGAATTCATTGCGAGGGGAATTAGACAAGGAGGCCCGCCAAAAGCAGAGCTGGAACAGGTTTCATTAAGGAAGAAAGGAGAAAAAAAAAAGAAGTCAGGAGACTTTCACCTTAAATACCAAAGGCTTTTCACAAAAAAGATGGCCCAGGAATGCCTTTCTTACGCCTTTTTACCCATTTGTCTTTAAGAAAGGTCAATATGAACGAGTTACTGTTTTTGCCTTTTAATCTGTTATTGATGCTAGAAGTTAAAAAATATAAAGTAAAGAAAAAGAAAAACTTTTTATCCCTCCTCCCCCTTAATTTGTATCCACCAAGAAGATTTGGGTCTGGACTCTTGTAAGGGTTCGATTTTGTACGTGGCACCTCCGGGGGCGTCCTCGTCCAACAATCTGACTGGCATCTGAAACATTGAATTCTCCCTTCTTCTTTTTTTTTTTTTAATTAAGATAATAAATTGGTCTTAAATTATCCCTGAAATCAGACCAGTGTTGATTACAATGGGGCTCATGCTGTGACAGCTCAAGATGATGTTATTTTTATTCCTTTTCAACGAGATCTTAATCTCTCCCTGCGTGTAAACAAATTGTCACTGTAACCTTGTTCTAATCTCCCAGTCGAAGACCTTTAAAGCATTGAGAGATAACAGATCAGCTGAGATTTCCTCAGCTCTTCAGTGCGCGCTGAGAGGCCACGTTTCACTCCCACTGGCTGGGTCTTTAAACATCGAAGGAGAGTTAATAACTACATCTTACATGAAAAGCTCCACAGAAACCTTTGGAAGCTGTATGCATTGTGTAGTTACAGTTCTGGAACTGCAAGCCACTGGTCTGGATGAGAAATGCCACTGCTTCCACGAGAAGGACGCGAGCCAGCCCTCCTCAGCCTCAGCGCCAGGTCACCCACAACACAGGGTGGGGGACCTCAGCACAGAGACGTTCAGAGACATAGACACGCAGAGAGAGACAAAGAAAGACATAAAAGGGGCAAGAAGGACGAGAGGAGGGTAGACAGAGACAGAGTGGGAGTCAAAAAGAGTGAGATTGCTGGAGAAAATGTTTGACCCAGCAACTGGTAAACACAACGTGACAAGCCACCTTGCTCTCCTTTCCACTACGCTCAAGCTCGAAAACATTCCAGAAAGAGTGGATCAGATGACCTTCCCAGCCATTGCAATACGTGTGACTTTCCATCTGAGAATGTTCTTGCATGCCCTCAAAGGGAAGTTCTGGAAACGTCACCAAACACTGATGAGCAAGAAGCAATTAAAATGAGACAACTTGGGAACCTCGGGTCAGAACCCCCAGGGGAACCATTCAACTTGCTGATTTTGAAATCAGTTAACAGCCATGCCCAGGATGTCGGAGACCCTCAGGAGCGATTCTAAGAGAACGGGCAACTAGAGTCACGCTTGTGGGGAAGAGGATGAGAATTCTCTTCCACAGCCTGGTCCCAGACTCCAGCAGAACCCACCATGACATTTTCAGACACACACTTCCCTTCTTTAGGTTATCCCAATCTGACTTCCCGTGTCCTGTGACTCCCAACCCCTCCTGGCTAACTTGGTTAAAAAATAGAACAATGAGGGTTAATGGATGTTTTTCTCTTCACCTAGTAGGACCCCTTGATCACCCAAAAGGGGGAAGCTCTGAGTTTGCCTGGCCTCTAATTCTTTTCTTTGGAAATGACATGGATTTCTTTGTGCCAGTGTTCTTCAAATAGAAGAGTCACGGGCTCTGGTTCAGCTGTATATCCTCCGCTGATCTGTAAAACGGGAGAAACAGTAATATCTTCCCTCTGGGTGATTGCAAGACTTGGATGAGTTGATATAGATAAAATATGAATGACAGTGTCTTTACACGTTAAAAAAAAATAAAGTTTTTCAATGAATGTTAATTCTCACTGCCCTACAGGACATACCAGACCCTGAATTTAAACACCATTAGTCATTGGACAAAAGCATTTGCTTTGAGGTCTGAGTAAAGCTTTGCCCTCACAGACAAATGAGTAGTTTATAGGAGGAACTGCTTGGTAATTTTCGGGCATGCTGTGAAAAAAGTCCCACACATAGGAAATTTCTTCCTGGGTCAGGGGCTTCTTCTTTCTCCAGTTTCTCCAGGGACGTTTTTCCTCTTTAAGAAACACTGGCTTTTATAATATTAGGTGATGTTTAAGTACCTGCTGGGTATTAGTCGCTTAATTTTATTTTTCATTAAGTCAAAGGATTTGCACATAATTGGTTTCCCTCCGGGCTTCCATACCCACCTGTGGTTAGCAGCCACAATTGGCATACAGCATCCAGACAAAGGTGGCTTTGCTTCTTTTTCTTTCTTTCTTTCTTTTTTTTTTTTAACAACTTTTGGAGGCTTACATCAGGTCATTGGTTTACTTCATTTTTGACAATAATATTTATTGCACTTTTTCTGAGTATAAGGGTAATACGTTCATTAAAGAAAGTTTGGCAAAAAAACATACACATCTATTTCCTACCATTTATTGAGCACTTATTATTTGCAAGAGCCTTGTAAAGCTTTGTCCCTTGCAGGCATATGCTGCTTAATCTCCATAACGATTTTGTGAAATAAGGAACTTACCCAAGACCACAGAATTACAAAGTGAAGAAGTCAACCCTTCAAGGTCGATCTGTCTTTCTCTAAAGGCAATGATTTTTTTATCCTTCCCTGTGATAGGGATCAGACAGGCAAGAGGCATGCGGTTACTGTGTAAAGAGGAAAATGAAAACCAACACATCCACTGTTATCAACTGGGTTGAGGGCATCCTTCCCTCTAAAGCGCAGTTGATGGGAGCACGTATTGAAGCCGTGCCCATTACTAACACAAGTTTTAAGTCAAACGTGTACATGGAATCCTGGTCGCCCCATTCACTAAGAGAGGACTTTGAGTACCTTCACCATTCACCCATCCGTACCACAGAATGGGTGGCTTGTAAATAGGAGCTACTTACTGCTCCCCGTTCTGGGAACTGGAAGTTCAAGGTGCCAACAGGGGCAAGTGAGGGGCTTCTTCCGGAGAGCTGACTTCTCTTTATATCCTCCTACGCTGGAAGGGGTCGGGTAGCTCGGTGGGATCCCTTTTATAAGAGAACACATCCCATTCGTGAGGGCTCCAAACTCAGGACCTAATTACCTCCCACAGTCCCCACCTCCTAACACCATCACCTTTGGGGGTTAGGATTTCGACGTATGAATTTTGGGGAGAAGCAGACATTCAGACCATAGCATTGTGTAAGTTACTTACCTCCTGTTTTCCTTCTTCATCAATTCCCAGTTGATGTGAGGATTCAATGAAAAAAAAATAGAAACCATTGAGCACAACAACAGAACTAAAACATGTGAGGACTCGTTACCCATCTAGTATGTGGACACATACTAGCTACACACATGTGTTAGAAAATTAGAATGCCACGCTGCGTAGCATTTGTTTTCTAGCATACCTTTTAAAATTGAACATTACATCCTGAATATTTCCCATTTCAGCTAATATTCTTTCAATGGCCATGTATTTTTCTTTCTTGCAGTTTCGCTATAATTAATTTCATTCAATGAATCTCTTATTCTTGCATATTTAATTCATTGCAAATTTTTATCGTTTTGAATAATGCTTCAATGTAACCCTCCTACATGAATCATTGCACAGCTTTTGTATTTTGATTTTCAGAATTACCCTAAAAATCATTGAGTAAAAACATATACACCTTTTCAGGGCTTTCTGTCAATACAACCAAATGCTTTTCTGAAAGAAAGGCAAATTTACACTCTTGCAAGAATATGACGAAAAATTTTTTTTGCCTTGGCCAATAAAAAATTACCAATTTAATATGTCAAGAGAGTCTCTGTGAAACTTTAATTTTCTTTTCCAAATAAAAATAATTTTTATTTCTTTGTCAGTGTCAGTGAAAATTTTTCATATTTCCATTGACTACCTGCAATAATTTTCAGAGGTATCAATATTTATCTTTTTTCAATGTTCTATTGGTTCATCTACTTGGTTTTTAAGAACTCATTATAGATTATGATTTTTTTTCAATTTAATTTCTTTTATCATGCAGGGGTACCTGGGTGGCTCAGTCAGTTAAGTGTCTGCCTTCAGCTCAGGTCATGATCCCGGAGTCCTGGGATGGAGCCCCGTGTCAGGCTCCCTTTCCTCCCGCCCCCACCACCCATGCTCTCTCTCATGAACACTCGCTCTTTCTTTCTCAAATAAGTAAATAAAATCTTTTAAAAAAATAAAATAAAATAAAAAGTAGAAAAATAATTTCCTTTATCGTGCAGAAATTTTCATGTTAATATAGTTAAATGTTTGCTTTTAATACTTTCTCACTGCATTTATACTTAGAAAGGGATAGAATACATTCTTTTATATATTCTCCTAATTATTTATGATTTGAATTCAACAGTTACTGGTACTAGAGTTTAGTTTTCCTTTTAAGGAAAATATTGACCTAAGACCTAATACTATATTCTTGGGGATATATATGTATTATCTCATTTCTCTCAATATCTCAATATCTCATTATCTCTTCCCCTCTCCAAAAAAAAAAAAAAAAAGGCAGGCAGCTTTTAGCATATCTTTTTCACAGATGAAGATCTGGACTTGCTCAAGTCTAAGAAACATTAAGTGGCTGGCTTGTGAGTCAAATTCAGATGTACTTATTTAAATCAAAATAGGAAGAGGGTGGGGCTTAGAATCAAAATTGTCTAGTGTCTTTATCATGAAGAAGGGGGAGGTAAAAATAAGAGGAAGCATATGACTCAAGAAAAGTTGGAAGAGTGGATGAATGGATTGATGGATGAATGGAGACATGAATTAATGGTCTAAAACAGTAATTCATCAGCCTGACAAAATGCTTCTCTGTTTGGTAGACCCTAGGTCTGGATCAGCCTATAGCCATTTTACAATCCTCTAGCCTCTGGATAAAGCTGTATCAATATGGTGAGACTTGGGAGATTCACAGCGTCGGAGTCACTGATGTGGGTGAGAGATTCTCTACTTCCTGAAAGCTACAGTTCATCCTTTGGTGCCAAAGTCAGTCCTCAAGTGAGCACTTTAATTGGATGTTTTGTAGAGGAGAAGAGCAAGAGCCTATGGACCTGATTGTTCGGGTCTGAATCTCAGCTTCCCAGCTCTTTGAAACCAGGCAAGTAAGTTACGTCACTTCTCTGTGTCTCATTTGATCATTTGTAAAATGGAGATGGTAACACTTACTGTCCCAGAGGACTTTGTTTGTTGCAGATCAATGAATAAATAAGTTGAACACCTCTAAATGGTACCTGGCACACAATAAGTGCTCCATAGGTGTTATTCATTATTACTGTTGTTATTTTCTTCCTTTATAAAGTTATATGTGTATATGTGTATCGTTTCATAAACAATAAAAAAAATTCCATAGGGCTTTTCCTAGTTGAGTAACGTGGTCCTACATACTCCCAAGAAAGATGTAAGAACATAGAAATACCCAAATGGACTCTGATTAACCTTAAAAATTCAAATTTTGGGGACGCACATGATTATTCTGAGGTTGTGTAAGTTACACCTAAATTTCCTAAAATGGCTAGCTGCAGTGTAGTTCACATGCAAAAATCATGATCTGTACTTGTCGAAATGATGACATAAGGATTATCGCATTTTGAATCTGAAACAATTTTATAATGACTACATCGAATAGGCTTTGGCAGTGTTTCCATCTCGTTGGAAAGTGAAACTTAGGAAACCATTTACTCAATATCATTATGAGCCTCTAAACCTGAGTGTCCAACAGGGATCCGTGTGTGTGCATGTGTGTGACTGTGTGTGTGTGTGTGTGTGTGTGTGTGTGTGTGTGTGCAGGGTAGACCATCTTAAATCGCCTAATGTTGGAAAAGCAGCCAGTGACAGCCACGTGTATAAGCCCCGGGAGACTTTGTGAAGAGCAATCCTTAGGCTCATACATCCAGAAATGCTCTCCTCTATCTTATCCAGAGAACCTGGGTTGCCCACCATGCATAGAGTGCAGCCCGCACAGTCAGAGGGCAAAAGAGCCACCCACACAAACAAAAATGGCCCCAGATAACCACAGTTTGAAGTTTACAATAGAGAAGCATCCTATCTCTGGATAAGTGGCACTCCTACTTTTCTTCTCGGATCTCTGAAATTTCTCCCCCTCAAGCATAATCTACACTTTGCTCCTTCCGCCCACCACCATCACCCCTGTTCCAAACAAACACCCAGAAACTTTGATAGGAGGAGAATGTGTGCATTGGCGAGTGTCTGGATGATAAGTCACTTTACGCTGAGCTGAATAAGACCAAGAAAGTTACAATGCACCTTGTTAGTGATTAAATTTATATAAGCGGCGGGGGGGGGGGGCAACCTTAATCATTTAACAGCTTCATTGAAACAACATCACAAGATGTTATAAACACAATCGTCCATGTCTTATAAGGAATTGATTCTTTCTGGTACTTCATACACGCCAAATTGGAACTTTGTACTAAAAAACCTTTACAACTGCTCAGATGGCAGCCAAAGGGGAAAGTGGTGACAATGAGTAGTTGTATCTGTGTGTTAGCTGCAAATACACCTATGTTTATTGGGACATGAAAAAGCTATCAAAGCAAAAGACAATTCTAACAAAAGTATATGCCCTTTCGAAGAAAAGTATAATACCATGAAAATCAAACAAGAAATGTTATAACTGTCTCATTCAAACACACACAGATGTTTGGGACATGATGTGATGTCTATGAGTAGGGTAAGAAATAAAAACATTCTAAACTCGCGCACACCATTGTGCAGTAAGAGGGCACTTCATTTTTGAGGCAAAACCTCAAAGACTGGATATACCCAGTTGCTTTGGGATAATGGAAAATATGATCTCATTAGCACCAGGTTTGTTATTTGTTCTGTAACAAAAAAGTAAATTACAATGTATTAATGCAGTTAGTGTTGTTTTTAATGTGCGTGGGGATACAATAAAACTTTTATTAGGGAAGTGTGATGGCATGTTGGTGTGGCAATATCAGCATCGGGCTCTGTTTCTACAGCCAATCATGTGGCCCCATGGAACATTCTCATAATGATGTAATAAAATTTGACTCTGATATTGTAAAATATGTTTATGGTAAGGCTGTTGGGATATTTTTATGCAATCTTATTAGAGCAGGTGCCTAAGCCTATTATATTTTGTAGTCCAATTTCGGTGGAATTTTTAAAATGTCAAATTCCTAATCTGGAGTTTGAATGCTGAAATGATCACATTATAATACATAATATAATACGCAGCACCCCCCCACCCCAAGCCTCAGTCATACGAGTTAGCACGCAATCGCCGTCTGAAAGCAGAGAGCTAAACAGGCATTTTGTCAGTTAATACAAATAGATTGGCCATATCAGGGAATTGTTCTCATGGGCCATTGGGCATTTTCTAAAATAAAAACTGTAAGTGTATGTAACTCCATAATGTTTTTCTGAGTCCTTTCTATTGAATACAGTGTATTCGTAGTTATTTTGCTTCTCCTATTGTTGGCCATCCCCCCTTCCCCTTCGTTGGCCAACCAACGGGCTTCCCAACAGGGCTCATCATCATTTTGAGATCCCAGGAGCAGCTTTTGGGGAAAAAAAAAATGCACGCTTACCAGAGGGTGGAGAACCAGGAAATCTAATGGTAATTCTTGGAAAGGAAAGATATCACACCTCCTTAAAGTTTAGACTCGGAGCTGGGTTTGCAAAACATATTCAGGGTGGCATGAGTTGCTCCAAGGTAGGTATCATTAATTCATGTGTTGCGGGGAAGAGGGCCTTTTGTGCAAATAATTGTTTAATACATATTAATTAGTAGGTACAAGGCACAAGAGACCAGCCTTGAGAGATGGGCGTTAAATATATATATATACCTGTGAGAGTCAAATAAATTTAGAAAACTTTGTATATTGTACTAATTATCGCAAATTTCCTGTGCACGTTCACAGCCCAAACTGGTTGCATTAATGGAGTTTATTTCAAAATTATTTGATCATGCAATGTACTTTGTGGTTGTTTTGTTTTTGCATAACAGACTAGAAAATGCTGCAACAGGAAAAAAGGGTAGTCTACATAAATGAGACTAACTGTCCAGGAAAAAATACTTAAAAATCATTTGTTTGATTACTTAATTAATTGGTTAATTAGCATTATAAACTTTTAAAGCTGGGGAAGACTTACTTCCTTTACTTCTGTGTCACTTCAGGGCAAGCATTTTATTTTTTAAATAATATTTTATAACTTCTCCTTTCATTGACTAATTTGCACTAAGCAAAATGTTGTCTCCAAAAGGTAAAATCCTTGAAAAATATCCACAAACTTAAATGAATTTCTATCCTCAGGGATTGAAATTCTGGTTAATTTAATTTTTTAATTAAATGGAAAAGTCTTTTCGTCTCAGCTCATTATTGGAAACTCGTCAATGTATGGGCATGTTTTTGTATTTTACTTTGGATTCCTCTTGATCATAATTGAGTTTTCTTCTATCATTTAAACTTTTCCGTGATGCGTCTGAATTATTCTAAAGATCGTCGTTGTAAAGATTTAAAAGACCATAGTCAGAGATATCCAGCATGTAGGAGATTGAATTGAACTGAATTGGTGGGGACCTTGGCTCTCGGTGGCTTGACTTGGGTCATAAGTCCATATTTATAGTGTATGCATATTGAATGAGGTGGGAGAGGGGCTGTCCTACCATAACCACATAGCATGGGGGTGGAGAAATGTTGATTTCCTAAAGTAAAATCAAGGGCTCTCCAAAGAAGACAAAATAGATACTATGTGCTTATGCGCGCCACCTCCCACATGCAGCTGGATAATACAATAACTCATACTGAACTTAATTTGTTTATATATATAAAGTGCAGAGCCCTCGGTGGGACTCAATCTCACAACCCTGAGATCATGACCTGAGCCGAAACCAGGATTCAGACACTTACCCGACGGAGCCACCCAGGTGCCCCTTAATTTGTTTATATTTTTTAATAAAATTTAGATACGGAACTTCTTGATATACCAGGTCACAAATTATATTAATTTTTAAAAGAGAGGAGTCGAATTTTGTCCATAAATTGGTCTCACATATTTCAAAATAGTGGAATTTCAATATTCTTCCAACCTAATCTCTCTGTATAGCATGTCACTTCATTGTATTTGTTCTTGGGCCCCTAGACATGGGTGAAGACAAGTGCAAGACGTTCCAATCTCCATTACAACTACGAAACAGGTCACTTCCAAAGGCATGGGCAGAGCGTGCCAAGATAGATGAATTGGAACAAAAGGATTCTCCTTTCATGGACACACAAACACACCCTGTGGTCCCCTCAGAGCAGCCGTATCAGTAGCTTGTTCTGCATAGAATGAACGTGGTTAGCTGCTTCAGCATCGATGCAGGGGAATGCTCTCTGACTGCGGAACAGAAGGTATGCGTTCTAGAACTTTTCCTCTGCATTCCCTCTTCAGCTCCCTGTTTTCTCATCTGCAAAATGAGGGCTTTAACAACTAGCAGAACCCTGAGTTCCTTTAAATGTACAATTCTCTACAATGACACATACCTCCCATCACATTCCCCCTCATGCATCAGCTTCTGGGAAAACCCAAACTGAATTTAATATCGATTCAGCAAATAACAATTGCGTATGAGCACATACTGATGTCTAGACGCTTAACTCCACACTGGGGGTTGGCAGTGACCAAAGTCCCTGCTCTTGCGGAGCTTATGTTCTGGATGATTTATAGAACTGGATCTATCTACATTTTAGAAATAATGTTAGTATCCATCTCTCACATGGCTTTGAGTCTCTCTTTCTCTGTAATTTCATCTAATTCATCATTTAATTGTCTTTGGTGTAAACCTCCTCAAAGTCTCTTTAGGAAGAATTTGAAATAAAAATAAACAATGATTTTGGGTACTATGGAGAACACACATCTAAAATCTCAAAGCCATGGGGCGCCTGGGTGGCCCAGTTGGTTGAGTGATAGACTCTTGGTTTCAGCTCAGGTCACGAGCTCGGGGTCCTGGGACAGCGCTGTGTTGGGCTCTGCGCTGAGCATGGAGTCTGCTTAAGATTCTCTCTCTCCCCCCTCCCTCTGCCCACCCTCCCACTCACACACTGTCTCTCTCTCTCAAATAAACAAAATAAAATTAATAAAATAAAATAAGATAAAATAAAATAAAACAAAACAAAATCTCCAAACCTAAGTATGAATTTCAAGGAGAATCCTGAAAAAGAACTGTGTTATTGGCAATGGCATCTCAAAAAAGAAAAGAAAAGAAACATTTCTTTAATTGATTAAAGTCTTTAATGGAAGAGAACAGGAAAGTCAGGGTGGAATAGTTATTGCGACTCATTACCACTGAGGAAGGTCATTTAGGAAGAGGTATCAATAAGGTTTTTTTCAATCCTTCCTACTTGGAATGCACAGAGCAAAGCTTACAGGAAAACCAGCGCTACAAACATTACAAATGGTAATGCTATTATTTGGCACATAGTTGCCAAAGGCATTCAATATAAAGATCTTACAGAGGTGTCAACTGATATATAGCAAACACACAAACAGTCTCAAACACTGTAAAATATGCAAGGAGAACTGGGGCAAAATATTAGGCGTATGAATTATATTTTTTGCAATGTAGGCTGAGAAAGTGCTTGCTAGGCACTGTAGTTAAAACGAGCAATAAATACCAGGGTTAATGCTGCCCAAGTGTCGTTGAGCAAGGAGGTTGTTTCCATCCACCATGATTTTGGTTTCCCAATCCATGTTTCCAAACCATATTTTGGATTACAAAGTGATTTGACTATTTGAAACAGGTTTCAGGTTTCTCTCTCTCTCTCTGTCTCTCCATGTCTCTCTGTCTCTGTCTCTCCTCTGTTCCCTGTGCCATGACAGGCTGTCCCAGTGCCCAGTGCCAAATACACAGTGCTTATCTCTTGGCCCACTGTGAAGAATCAATACAGGAAAAGGGAAAATGTTGTGTAACAAGACATATACTTTGGAATTGTTTCTTTATATACATGGAACCAAATGGATCAACTATGAAACAAAGGTGATGGCTCAGACACACTCTTGTCTATGACTATTTTGGTCAAAAAAATAACAGTCACAACACACCACTCCACTACACGGAGGTATAGTCATGGGACTGGCATTGAACTCTTTCAATGAGTTAACCAATAAATAGGTTGTTCTGTTTGTGGTTTTGTTCTTTACTCAATAGAACTACCCCTTTGTTTCTTTTTAGTTGCACTGACTAGAGAAAGTCAAGGTTGCTCTAGTTTGGTTTGTTCCGATTGTGTAAAGAACACATAACTTGAGATCCGCCCTCTTAATACATTTTTAAGTGCATGGTACAGTATCATTCATTATGGGCATCATGCTGTCTGGTACATCTCTAGAAAGAGACAGACTGATTTCAAGTTCTCTTTTATTATGATTAGTCTATTTAATAAAGGACATCTCTTTCTATATGCCAGCTCCCCTCTTTCTATGGCCTCCAACTAGTAGGTGAGCCCTTCGGAATCCACCTTCCACTCGTTCCTACTCTGGGCAAATTTGAAGCGCAGAAAGGACAGCTCCCTTCCCATCACACCTGTGTCATTTGTACAGGAGAGCTGCTCTGTCTCAAAGCCCAGGGGGGAATGAGTCGGCCGGGGGTGGGGGGAGCAGAGACCCTCTTAGGTAAGAATGACAAACATTAAGTTTTGAGTTGTTTGCTTTGCTGTGAAGTAATCCTTTTCTTCCACCTTATTGAAGTTTGCTGTGCACACAGATGCTTATCACAAATGGGTTTTTTGGAAAACTGGTGCTGAGATGGTTCATGCTTGTGTCACCGGGGAGCCGAGAGAGGAGCTACAGGAGGCAAGAGGCTAGTGAGTGGGAACTCAAGAAAAGTCAAACCAGGGCAAAAGCAACAATAAAAAATAGACTCAGAGGAGGGGTGCCTGGGTGGCTCAGTCAGGTAAGAGTCTGCCTTTGGCTCAGGTCATGATCCTAGAGTCCTGGGATTGAGCCCCACAGCGGGTTCCCTGCTCATCGAGGAGTCTGCTTCTCCCCCTCCCTCTGCCTGCTGCTCCCTCTGCTTGTGCTCTCTCTCCCTCTCTGTCAGATAAATAACTAAATAAAATCTTAAAAAAAAAAAATATATATATATATATATATACACACACACACACACACTCAGAGGAGTCTTTGAGGTTTTAGGGGGACACCAGGTTTTCCACCATAAGTAAAATGGAGGTTTCGGTCCCATGTAGTTTAATTTTTTTTTAAGAATATGACTTTAAATTAACACAGAAATTGAAATATGTAATATATGCAAAGCAATTAATATCGTTCCTGGCCCATGGTGATCCCTTAATAAATGGTTAATATTATTATTATTGTTATCTATTATGATGATGCTTTTACATTCAAAGTGACACAAGGTTTTCTGTTTTTGGTCTTCATCAGGAGGAAGTTCTAGCAATTACATACAATTACCATGGAAAAATAGTCTTGTTGGATGTCGATTACATTTTCCCATCGCTGTAAGCCTGTCATAAACTCCCAGAGCTTTTCCCAGTGGGCTTAACTCTTATCACTTCTGAGCAGTCAGGAGGAACTTGTTCTCAAACTCCAAAGAAGAGCAGTTGGGAAAATGGGTGGGAGCCATTGATGAAGCCCAAGCGAGGGCTCTTGGTGAGGAAGAGTTGGCTTCTCACACTTCACAGTGAGTGGAAGTGCCACCTTGGCTCAGGGCCTTCCTTGTATACGTGTCTCTGTTACAGCTGAGTGCCCCGCATACCTGTCCCCATCCCAGAGAGAAGACAAGATCAAGAGAAACTGGAGTTCATTCCAAACAGAATGACCTCTATCCCGGGTCTTACCACAAATTCGAAAGTATCCTATGAGCAAACTTTTTCTTCCTCTGAATTTGAAAGTCTCCTTCACTGAAGATCTCTATCCAGGGAAAAAGCAAAGTGGTAACAGATCTCTTACCCAAAAGCCCTCCCCAGTATATCCAAGTCAGGTAATAGAAATAACTACCCAGATTTCTAACGGAGGAGTTGCTATTAATTTCCCAGACACTAGGTACATATTTTTGATGATCCCATTATATCACAGGGAAGACATCATTATTAATGATCCCACATTCTTTTGGCAACTTAGTGTTAGCATCCTACAATCTCTATGCCCAGGCCAAGCATTTTCTCTCTAACAAGTTCAACATTCATGCATCCAAAATATCATGATGGATTATTGAAAAGCCCAGGAAAGACTTGGGGCATGTGTGTTGGGGGCTGGGGGACAGGGAAGATGACTGGAGACTCTGGACTTGAAGCCACAACTTCAAATCACCTTTAATACATGGCACCCTATCGGCACCATAAAAAGTCAAGGACTGTAAATAAATGGTAAGATTCAAAACTAGGTGGGAATATAAGAATTTGTAACAAACATTTGGACCCCATATTTCTAAATCTATAGACCCCTAAAAATAAGCAGCCCAAGATGATAGAGGAAAACTTTTAAAATAGAATGGTGGGAGATTATTGAACCATATTTAAGTTCCCTAAAAATGTAAACGTTAAGATTTAGAGGGCTGCGATTTATTGCTCCAGCCAAAAATCCAGTAATACATCGCTGCAGACGTGAACATGGTCACCAACTCTTGAAGGGTAAAAACTGGATGTATGTCCAGGATGTCTAGCGTTTCCCTCCCTGAGCTCTCCCGCTTGTAGTGGAATAGAAATTTCCTCAGCATTCTTTTTCTTCTGGGAGTGGCAAAGAAGTTCTCACTATAGAGCACCCATCATGGACTCAGAACCACCCCCGGTATTTTAAGTATGTCTGCTTTAGCCCTCATACAGCCCAGTGAGGTAAGCATGAGTGGCCCCATCTGACAGGAAAGGAACCCAAATCAGAGAAGTTAAGCAACGTGTCTAAAGTCACACAGCCAGGGGAGGAAAGCTGGAACTCAGAGTCATCGCCTCCCAATTTCTGCTGTTTTCATCACGCCAATCCCTTCCCACACAGGTAGGACTCAACACCAGGTTGATTATATCCTAGTCTAAGCCCTGGTCACATTTTAACCAGGCAGAATTATGTATGATTGTTTTACCTTCCCAAAGAGCCTGTTGAATTCTTTACATTAAAAAGAAAAGATCGAGGGGCACTTGGGTAGCTCAGTGGGTTAAACTTCTGCCTTCAGCTCAGGTCATGATCCCAGGATCCTGGGATCGAGCCCCACATCAGGCTCCCTGCTCAGCGGGGAGTCTGCTTCTCCTTCTCCCTCTGCTCCTTCTCCTGGTGGTGTTCTTGCTCTCTGTCAAATAAACAAAATCTTAAAAAAAGAAAAGAAAAGAAAAGAAAAGAAAAGAAAAGAAAAGAAAAGAAAAAAAAGAAAAGATCAAGAGCTCAAAATGTGTCCGTATTCCCCAAACCACCTCAACTCTCAGGGTCACAGAAATCTGCTAACTTAAGTAAGACTCTCAGTTCGGATGGAGGGCCCGCCTGTTTCAAATGTTTTGTTCAAACCTTCCTGTTCTGATCTCACGGGAACAAACGCCACATGATTTTCAAGTACCTTCAGAATAAGCCAGCCGTGGGGCTCTAAAGAGAGAGCCCGGTTTAACGCTCAAGCTTGCGGAGGGGAACGGACCGTGTTCTGCACAACTGTGTGCCATTCTTATCAGGCGAAGGCCAGCTGCTCTTGGCTAACTAGCTTGCCCAAGTGACTCCCCCGGGCCCCAGCTAGGAGCAACTAAAATAAAATGCGAAAGGCACAACCCCTTCCCCCTCACAGATAAAAGGCTGTGGAATATATAGGCCTCATTTTAATAGGGCCTCGGCTAGGTCTCTGTTTTTTGCACCCACAGCTAATTGAAGGGGCAACTAGAGCAGACACAATTGAACACACAGTAAAGGAGCCACCTCCCCACCTGGCTTGCACGCACAATTAAATATTTGCACCTGCAGTGGTAGTATGTGTGAAAGTTATCCCTGTAATTAGTTGTCGGGGCAGAAATAGATGTAATTTTAAAAACCCTCTCTAATTCCAATAGTTATTTTTAAATAGATATTTCTGTGGAAATAAAAGAACTCCTAACGAGTTAGCGCTTTTAAAAGACACTATTTCATATTGAGTTCTTTTCAGGTAATCTACTAAAAATATAGCTTTGTACTATTTCTTTTCTTTTCTTTAAATAAAGATCTCCTTCTTTTTAAGATTTATTTATTTATTTGAGAAAGAGAGAGAGCGCACACACGCAAGCAAGCCTGGGAGATGGGTAGAGCAAGAGGAATAAGGAGGATCCTTGAGCACACTCCATGCTGAGCGGGGAGTCCTATGCGGGGCTCCATCCCAGGACCCTGAGATCCTGATCTGAGCTGAAATCAGGAGTCAGCTGCTTAACGGACTGAGCCACCCAGGTGCCCCAGCTTTGTATTATTTCTTTGTGCATCCCCTTGTCTGTATTTTCAATGGGTTTTGCATGCAATTTTCCTCGTTCATTCTTCCCTTCATTTTTCATTTCATTTATTTGTTCAATAAACACACAGGGCACATCCTATGGCCTGGTACTGGGCCACCTAGTGTGTCTAAGCCAGCACACCCGTCTAGAGGCTCACAGGCGTGGACTGGAGGTAGGGCTGATATTTTTATTAAATCATTAGAATTCACTACGGCAAGTTCATATATATCACTTATCAGAGGTGATGGTCCATGCAAAATGCCAGGCAGGGCTTAGTTCTCCCAAGAAGGTCTTGCAAGGGAACATCTTGAATTTCTTTTTTAAAACGTAAACATTGGAGTTTTTCGGGGCCCCTGAGTGGCTCAGTTGGTTAAGCGTCTGCCTTCGGCTCAGGTCATGATCTCAGGGTCCTGATCAGCGAGGAGTCTGCTTCTCCCTCTCCCTCTGTCCCTAACCCCACTCGTGCATGCACACGTGCTCTCTCTCAAATAAATAAATAAAATCTTTTTTAAAAATTGAGTTTTTCTTCATCAGTGGAAGAACGGTAGGTATAACAATCTTGGCAATCACACAGGTTCCTTATCTGAGAAGATTCTACTTTTTAATTCATTTCAGATGTTGTTTAGCAACATGAAAGAATTGTCTATTTTTTTCTACATGCTGTGTAAAGTAGAACAATAAAGGGTTTTAGCAAGTAAGCGTACTGCTATACCATGCGACAGGAAATGCCTCTTAGCAATGATGAGAAATGAACCCCCCACCTTCCCCGGGGAACCCCCGCCCCGCCAGAGCAACAGGCCAATGTTTTAGTGACTTCAGTCCACTTGCATGTTATCTGTTTATCCACAACGGGCCTTTGTACTCCAATTGTTACTCCCACATTCCTTGTACCGTCCAAACAATGAAAGAGAACGTCCACAGCTTTAAGAGTAAGTCTGCAACATGTAGATTCCACAAGGATTGTTCCTCTTTTCTTCGCTTTGTATTTGAACCGGTGATTTCTTACCTCAAAGAACGTACAGCTTGGGCCAGAATGTATCTTGTCTCCTGATCAGCTGGCCTGTTTAGGGGTGACCTGTGGAGATTTTTCAGTCCCAAATCCCACGATTATCACCCACTATGGAATTCTGACCCAAACATTCTGAGCGTTCGGAAAATTGAAAAAGCACCGAGAAGACCCTCTTTCCAGGGAGGTGATGCGCAGGGGGGCCGGACAGGAAAGCCAGGCGCTGGGCTCGGAGAATAAGCAGGGGGTATGGGGGAGGCTGGGAGTGGGGGGCAGCCTCTGGACCTTGAAGTGCAGCAGCTGTGCCCTGTCTTTGAGGCTGAGGATCAAGCAGAGAATATGAGATAGGCAAACGTTGGCTTAAACTTTCTTCTCTCTTTGATTGTCCTTGGACATCTGCCTCATCTCCCGTTAAGAATGTTTGGCAGCTGTTAGCCCAGAATAACACGGTTCTGCCGCGCCAGCCGCGACGCTGGGCTCCTAATACTTTAAGCCAACTAGTCTCCGTTATATGCCGGGCCCGATACACAGCTATGCTAATACCTTGAGCTAACTAGCCTTCTATCAGCCCTGGAAAACACAAGCGGAGAGTCTTTGGTTTATTTTCCTCACGTGCTAATTGGCTTTAATTGTTGGCCAATTGGATTTCAAGTTCAGAAAAGAGTGGGTTGCACAAAGCCAAGTGTTAACTTCAGACCGTGGGAGAGCCTGGCTAGTCCTTTTGGTCTCTCACGTGGTAGATTTTATGCAGATGAACCTGTCTCCTGAACATAGGGGTCCAAAGGAGGACTCCCTGGGCCATCGTGATGGTTTCTTAAAATTCGTACTTGTCCGCATAGGCCAGAAACCAAGCCCTGAAACAACTTGCCATGAGCTGGGAGGATGTTCCTCTCTATTTGTCTGTCTTCGTAGAAAATGTACACTACAGGACGGACTTAAATGTATTTACTTGCCTTGACGTGCCAGGTTTTTATTCTCAGAGCCTTCCACCTGTCATTAAGAAATGACCACTGTGAGAAAAACCGCTGAGTTAAAAATATTAAAAATGCGCATTTTTCTACTTGATCCATGAGACTGATGGGCCATGATGACAAAAATGCAGATTTACTCCACTCATACCCTTCCATAGCACCCTCCTGAGAATTCATTCATAGTAAAATAGAAGCGCGGAAACCTGGGCTTTCAAAGGAAAGCACAAACGAAATCATAGCAGTCAAGTGTGCAAGACCATCAGGACAGGCACCGTCAATAGCACTGATTTATTTTCAGGATGGCGAGGGACCATTCTTCAGGTAGGGCGGTAAGCTCAATTCACCACTGATACGGAGTGATTGTGCAAAATGCTGACTTATTACCGATTCTCTGAGTCAAAATGGCCCTCAAGGAGATTACTCACTAATTCCCCAAATTCTCTTTTTCTATATTGGGTCTGAAATGTATCTACAAGCACAAATGCTTCCTCTGCTTTGATGGAATTGACCAGTCGGTCAGCCTAACACCTGTCAATTCAGTCACAGAATTTTTGACATTTTTGACTGAATCGAACAGGTGTTAGACTAAACCCACTGGTCGATTTCAGAAAAATGGTCAAACCGGCTTTCGTGACTGGACAAAGTCAGAATCCATTCCCTCATTATTATTTCCCTATGTACCTTGTTAACACTCTCAGCTTCTCATTTTTCTGAATCTAGAGGCAGAAGCACCATGATTATACATATATTCATACGTGCATATATATGTGAGGACCTCTGCCAATTAATGGTTCTTGCATTTGTCATGCACAAATGGTATGGCATTAGCATCCGTCCATACAGCCCTAACTTCAAATAAGACACTTTAATCACCTAACAATTTATTCCACAGATACTTTTCATTTCTAGTCCTCATCTAGCAAAGAGTATGGCAAGGGCAGGGTAATTATTGCTTGGTAAGCTGGGCAAAGGATTCCAGGCCAGGTGGAGTCACTTCTGCTTTCCTTTTTTTTCTCCCCATAGGACTTAGCAAGTCTGGAAATAATTTATTATTGTGTTGATCATTGCCTATCCCCACTTCCCACCTTCCACAGGAATTGAAGCACCATGAGAGCAGAAAATCTTTGTTTTATTTCCCTATGGTCTCCAAATGCTTAGGGCTGTGCCTGGTGCATCACATCTAGACCTCCAGCTGTGGTTCTTGAGGATTTGGGGACCAGTAATGTTCGCTGTAATGGGTTAGGTCAGGGAGGCCCGTTCTGGCACTTTTTTTTTTTTCTCTCTCAACTCTTTCTTTCCTTCATCACGTTCCACTTACTTACCTTGAATTCTTTGGCCTGCTCTGCATTGTATTTATGATATTATTTTATCCGTTTTTCCCTAGACTGTGAATTCTCAGACTCTGGACAGCGCCCTTAGTATAGTCCATTATGTGCCAACCACAGGACCCTACAAATAGTAGGCAAAGAGACATGTACGGAATAAGAACATAGTCACTTAGGAATGAAATGGCAGTATTTACTACTAATGATCAATGCTCATTAGAAAAAACATTTTTTTTAAAGATTTTACTTATTTATTTGACAGAGATAGAGACAGTCAGCGAGAGAGGAAACACAAGCAAGGGGAGTGGGAGAGGAAGAAGCAGGCTCCCAGCGGAGGAGCCTGATGTGGGGCTCGATCCCATAACGCCGGGATCACGCCCTGAGCAGAAGGCAGACGCTTAACCGCTGTGCCACCCAGGCGCCCCTAGAAAAAACTTCTTGAACTTGACTATCTCACACATACCACTCTTAGGCAGTTGAGTTTGGATAGGTGTGAGGGAGTGAAGGTTACCACCCAAGTAATTAGAAATGAAGTCTATTGTAATTAATTGATGGTCTTGATCGTTAACTCAGAGTTAGTAACCTTCACTGACATTAAAGAAAATCTTCTTAAAAACATGTATCCGTGTCACCACATGCTCCCCATAGTAAAGCCAGGTTGTCCTAGAACGTATAGTGCCTTTCATACAGACGTAGTGAAAAGAAGGAGCACGTGCACCCCAATGTTCATAGCAGCATTGTCCACAATAGCTAAATTGTGGAAGGAGCCGAGATGCCCTTCAACAGACGAATGGATAAAGAAGATGTGGTCCATATATACAATGGAATATTACTCAGCCATCAGAAAGGATGAATACCTGCCATTTGCATCAACATGGACGGAACTGGAGGAGATTATGCTGAGTGAAGTAAGTCAAGCAGAGAAAGACAATTATCATATGGTTTCACTCATATGTGGAACATAAGGACTAGCACGGAGGACCATAGGGGAAGGGAGGGAGAACTGATGGGGGGGGGATCAGAGAGGGAGACAAACCATGAGAGACTATGGACTCCAGGAAACAAACTGAGGGTTTCAGAGGAGAGTGGGGTGAGGGATGGGGTAACGGGTGATGGGCATGAAGGAGGGCACGTGTTGTGATGAGCACTGGGTGTTATATGCAAACAATGAATCATTGGACACTACATCAAAACTAATGATGTACTATATGCTGGCTAACTGAACATAATAAAAAAATAGAATGTATAGTGCCTTTAACAAAGGACGCTGCTGAGGAACTGTGCAAAGCCAGCTAGTTCTCACAAAAAGCATTTGTTTGAACAAGATGCCTCCATTTCTTTTAGAAGATGACTGGTTTTTTGTTGTTGTTGTTGTTGTTGTTTTCCTTTTGCTGTCTCTGTAACCCATCTGGTGGCATCATTCCATAAGTCACCTGGCCAGGGGACAGAGAGCCAGACACATTATGTTGTCATTTTGACCCTTTGTGTGAACTGGAGACCCATGATTTCTAGACTCTTCACAAGACCATCTACGTCTGCTTGTCACCCTCATTTTCCTTGAAGAGTAAAATCCCCCTGAAGAGCTAAATGATATGATGAGTGACTCTTGGACTGGACGTCAATTTACAGCCTGAGAAACCATCCTTCTCAGGTGAAATATGATTCTTATCGCAAGCCCTGAGAAGGTCTCCAGCTGCTAATATTTTCTCTTGCCCAATGGCTGCCCTAAAAACCAGCTTCATTCCCTTTCACAGGTTGCTCTGAGAAACCTTCTTTCCCCAAGTCACTTAAAATAATTATACACAGAAGAACGCTTTGATTAAAAAAATCTTGATTCGTAAATATCTAGAGCTCTTGACCTGTGCTAATAAATAATAATAGATACTGATTGTGGAATATACTACCTGCCAGACACTGTGCTAAGCGTGTCACTTCAATTCAACCCCACCAATAATCCTACTGAATGTATTTTTTAGCTTATTTCCCATGTTCTCCGGGGTGCCGACATCACCAGCACCAACATGGCCATCCATCAGCACAACCAGGTCACATAGGGGTAAAAGTTGCAGGAGAGAAGGTCAGGTCAGCATTCAGAGCCAGCAGCCAAGAAAAACTCTTGGAGGGCTGTTTCCTCCAAGACAGAGCTGCGTTTTCAAAACAGAGTCAGGGCAAGATTGGCATTGAGTTCAAGAATTGTGCAAATGGCACACGAAACTGAACTTGGAATTAGGAATCTGAATCTTCTCTCTGCCCCAGAACAGGACTTTTAGCCAGTTGCTGACCCGCTCTCCTCTGGGTTTGTTTGTTTGTTTTTTTTAAATGAAGGGTTTTTAGGGTGCCTGGGTGGCTCAGTCTGTGAAGCGTCTGCCTTTGGCTCAGGTCATGTTCCCAGCGTCCTGGGATCGAGCCTAGTATGGGGCTTCTCCTTCTCCTTCTGCTCCACCCCCCACCCCTCTGCCCCGACTTATATGCTTTCTCTCTCAAATAAATAAATAAAATCTTTTTAAAAACTAAATGAATGGATTTTTATACTGACTTATATATTGGGAATATCGATAAATGAGAACAAAAGTTATTAGAGAATCCTCCTCTATCGTCAATGCAATCGTTTCCCTCTTCTCCTCTCCCCACGTGTCTTCACATGAGAAGCTGTGAAAGCAGTTGTGAAAGTCTGGTCCATGGTAGTTACCAGCCACCTGTCATGGTGTCGGACATCATCAGTGCTCCGTGATTGATGGATGATGATTTAAATAAAAGCATGGTCTGGGTCCGTCACCCCACACTGGCGCTAAGACATTTTGCTCTTTCCATATTACTGATCCTGAATCCTCGAAAAAGGCTGTGAAAGCTTTATATTTTAGAAGTGAATATAGAAATTCATCGAAGTAGAGAGACTGGCAGATAATTTGATTCAGTACAAAGATGATCACGATTGTTTTAGCATGGGCGGTTTGCGCTTCCGCATGTGAAATGCCCAAAGAGAATCTGAAACCTTTTTCAGGATCAAACAGCACACAAAGTTAGCATCTCTCATCTGATACCAAGCCACCAATGCTTTTGAAAATAAAAATAATTTTTCAAAGCTAACCATCCTACATGATTCAGGGCTCCCAAACTGCACAAGACTTGTGTTTTCGACACAGTGATTTTTTTTTTCTCTTGTTCCATGGATATAGTGCATGTGAAAGAAATGCAAAGGAATTAACACCAAAAAAAGTATCTTTCCAGCCAAAAGTGGAAGGCGCTGAGCAGCACAGCTGCTATGGGGCAAGGCCTCCATTCTGGGCTCGCCTGACCTCAGGCTTCTGCCTCCCCTTAGTCTCTTGGAAATACTTTGTTCTCTCAGGTGGGTCATTCTCCTTTGAAGACTGATGCTTGGAAGAGGAATCTGGAAAGCCTCCTGCTATCTGCTTTTCTCTCTGCTCAAGACAAGACCACCCAGAGGTTTGCCTGGAGAAATATTATACCAGCTTTTGGGCGTGCAGCTCAGACACTAGTCCGGATTGTGCAGTGAAGCTGATGGCTGGCCAGCTGAAGATAGGGAAGAGGGTTTGTTTGGACAGAGTCACCAGAATAAGATAGAATATCACATCCCTGAAGACCTATCTCTCTGTCCCCTTCCCCAAAATTTAGCTCCATGAATAGGTGGATTTTCATCAATTTATGCCAATAAATCATTTCTCTTGTAAATGCTCCCCATTATTCTAATTCATATTATAAAACTCTTAATGCCACCTATGGCATAAGCGTCTGCCAGCCTTTCATTATACAATGAACGCGCATTGTCTCCATGACCCCAAAAGAGAATCCTTTAAGACAGATGATGTTTACCTCTCTGTACAGAAACTTCCCTGGGGTGGAAACTGCTCATCGTGAGATTTTCTCGTCTCTCTACCCCTCTTCTGTTACCCTGCCTCTGACCTCCCTTGAGATTTCCTCTTTTCTTTTCCATCACTTAACTCTTTACCTGATCAAGCAAGAGAATTCCAAAGTAACTGATAATCCAGATGCTTCTTTGGTAAGTAGGATTGTGTCTTTCTGTAGTTGGCTTGTTGATGACTGTTCCCCCACAAACACCACCTGGAGTCCACGTTTCATTGGAAGGAAAGACTCCCTCAATTTTGTCTTGGGGCTGTTTCAGTGAATTTCCAAAGTTATGGGAGCACAAAGCCACTGTCTTTGCAAGCCTGTATCCAACAAGACTGCCATAACCTAGCTGGCAGAGAGCTCACTCCATCTGAGACCCCTCTGTCCAGATCCCTGTGTCCGGCATGCTCTGAAGGTTCCCCAGTGACTTTCAGGGTCCTTTCTTGACCCCTTCAGTTACTGGATTACCAAGTCTCATTGCACTATTCTTTAGTCAAACAAAGTTTCGTAGAGAATCTGATAGAGTCCACCAGAGATGTGCGTCTTATCCAAGACCACACAAGACATGTTATCATTAGTGTGAGTGAGAAGAGGGTTTTCCACCCTCAGAGGTCACGCCTGAGATGGAAGCAATTGCTCTCTCTCTCCTGGTCTGTAAGCACTCAGTATATGTTGCATTCAAGTTCTCAGGAACAGTTCTCTGAACTGAGGACTCAAAGGGATGGACCCTGGTCTTCTATTTAACAATTCTACAGGCAGGATAGAACAAAGAGGTGTAGACTGAATTAAGAGCATGAAGTCCTAGCAATCAGGCAGGTTGCCTTGACCTTGACACTAGGGTGATATTCTGGACTGGACCATTCTGGGGGGTGGTGACTATCCTGTGCATCACGTGACGTTTAGCAGCGTCTCTGGGCTCTAGCCACTGGATGCCAGTATACCCGCCTAGTTACAACAACCAAAAATGTCTCCTGGCATTACTAAACGTCCCACTGCAGATCAACAGAGCTGAGGGTGAATTTTAAAGTGAAGGAAGGCTAAATCTGTGGCAGAGAGAAAAAAAAGCATATATCAGGCAAGATCATCAGCAGGAACAAAAGTCCCAAGCTTCCCAGTGCCTACCACACAATGCACACCTCCGTAGTCCAGCTTTCAAGGTATTTGATGATGGGCCCCAATCTAGCTGTTCAAACTCGCACTTCTGCCCCTTGTCCCAGCTTGCACTCCAGCCACACCTGACAAATCATCACTGCAATGTTACAT
Organism: Ursus americanus; assembly: GCF_024610735.1. NCBI lineage: Eukaryota > Metazoa > Chordata > Mammalia > Carnivora > Ursidae > Ursus > Ursus americanus. The sequence goes on from NC_142154.1 coordinate 13,799,062, forward strand.
CTTCCCCCCTGTCATGCAGCTGTGTGATTGCTCACTCGTAGGCTTTCCTTCGTTCAAACAGTTCTTCCCTTTCCCTTAGCTCCTATGAAGGACTCTACCAACCTTTAAGACCAAGTTAACAAGGCATAACTCAGAGGGTGATTCCTACATGAAGCTTCACACAGTCCCCAAGCCCGTGTTTCCTTGAACACTTGCTCTGTTGGTCCTTACCACCTGTCTGTCTTCTTCCCAAGTGAGCTCCAGAGCTGGGAGTATGTCTCCTGTTCACGGCTGAAACCCAGGTAAATGACATCCTACTCTGCAAATCATACGCCCAATGTGAGTGTACTTAGAAAGAAAGCGTGGCAGAGGTAAATATGGTTCAAAAGAACTCAATTGTCTGTGTACGTAAAAAGCCATTCACTCATTCCACAAATATTTGTTGAGCGATTAGTGCATGTTGGCATTGTGCCAGCTGCCGTGGCTCGGACGGTGTTCAAGAAACTGATTCTTGCCATTCTAGTGCTTACAGTCTAAGTGGGAGAAGGAGCAGATAATAATCATTTTTCATATGATGTTTACATCAGGAAGAGTACAATAATGACACGATAGTCACCGTGATTGATAAAGAGTAACAGGCTGGAGCTAGGTTACACTTGATGGTCCAGAGAAGTCTCTTTGAGAAGGTGACTTTTGAGTCCTAACAGATAAAGAGGTTTCGGCTGTGTTAAGTTCTGGGCTAAGAACACTGCAGAGAGAGGAAAAGTAAGTGAAAAGTCCGTAGAGTGGTAAATGGTTCACTTTAATTAAAAAAGAGAAAAGAGGCCAATGTGTTAGACTATGTGAATGATGGGAATTAAGGTAGGAAATGAAATGGGGTATAAATAATTTTAAATAGCAGCAAAAGATTAAAGAACTAGGAGCCCAAGCTACATACACACACACACACACACACACACAGAGATATATATATAACTGATATATATATAAATGATGTAAGATACATATGTATCAGATATATAATTATAACAATATATTATTAGACATATCAGATATATATCTTTAAATATATATTGTATTTTATATTATATTTTCATATATTTTATGTATTATATTTTCATATATTTTATATACTATATTTTCACATATTATTTTATGTAAACATATATTTTATAGTATTTTATATATTTTATGCATAAAAATATTATATAAATATTATATATTTATGTATTTATATATAACATACAATATAGATGGAAATATATAAAATATAATTTAAATATATTTTTATAATATATAACATAATATAATAAAAATAAAATATATATTATGAATAAAATATATAATAATATAATTATATATATGATATATAGTTACATGTATCATAATCTTTAGACATCTGAAAGTAATAATATTATAAGCTGTAGCGTTCAGGCTTGCAACTTACCTTATCGAATTTCAAGTTACCCCTAAAGTATGGGGATTATTATTTCCTTTTTCTTTCAATTAGGAGACCGTGAAAGTTAAGTAATTTCCCCAAGATCATATAATTAATGAGTGACAGAGCCAAGTGTCAGATCCACATCTGCTCCCACCCCATATGTTTCTAAAAGTTATTAGAAAAAAATAAATGGGTTATTTCCCTCCAGAACATAACACTTTCCTTGTTGTCTTAGTAGAGCTAAGGGTTACATTAAAAATAAATAAATAAATAAAGTAGCATAACTGACTATGAACTGCCGAGTAGAGTCATAGGTGAATTAAGGATTCATACATTTGCAATGACTTCCCTTATGCTTTTGATCACAAACATCATCATACGGAAGAGTGTTATTACCTGCACTATCAATTTTCTTTTCCATGATTGTGGAAGACAGGCTCCTTGGCTCAAATGGTTTGGAACGTGGGAAAATTCATAGGGACTCACTAACACTTTCAGTGGTGACCCTGTGGAGGTCTAGAACAGTGACGGGACCAATGACAAAAAGGAAAATCCCACCCCTATAACGGTAGCAGGAAATGAAGAGAGACCGGTCGTATGGGATGCCCTGTAAATGCTTAAAATAAGTCCTGTTACATTGCTAAGACGTGACTGCTAAAGAGATTCTTTTCACCAGGTTTGATTAAAGATTGGAACTTGAGTTTCCGTAAATGAGAGATGGCCAGGTTTGGGTTGAGATACTTTTGTATTCCAGAAGTCATCTCAAAATATATTCTGCTTTGTGCCAGCAGCCGTAAGTCCTGGCTAGAAACAAACACCAAGGGTTGGGATCCTATTTACGCTTGCTGGGATGCCCTCCCCAAATCTTCCTTTCAGAACAAATTCAGAGACAGCCCCAAATATCCGCTGTGTCCTAACGCACTGTATGACTGCGTCGGAGCGAGCTGATGGGGGGCCGCTAGCATTCCTCTATGTGGTGGTCCCTTCAGGAAGACATTGGATTACATCGCCCAGCGGCCACCAGCTCTTCCTTTGGCCTCAGCAAACGTGGTGGGGGTGCCATTTTTTTCCTACACAGCAGGCCCCACTAGCGCCTCTGTGGCTGCTGGGGCGGAATCCCAGGAGTCAGGGGGGTGTGGGGCCCAAATTGATAACTGTGTCCATTGACTTTCCGTTCCCAATTCCACCTCTTTCATTATGTTGGGGAGCTTTGTCCTGGAGAAGGAGATTATGCAGTGGGCGGCAGAAGAGATGGAACTTCAGAAAGATAGAGCGCACAAAAAAGTGTGACAAATTGCCATGACAGGACTGGGATGGTCGCTTGTGATGGAGTGAAATTAAATCCCCCACCAAACAATACTGCTTTATTCTGTGTCTATGGGGACCCTTGTTGAGCCTAGATTGAGAGAGAAAGTCAGAAGAAGAGGGTAAGAAAGATGCACTCACACAGTCAAAAAGGGTATTTTTTCCACAGTCATCCGACATACTTTCTTGCACAAACTGGCAATATAACCCACATCTGGATACGCGGTAAGTGTATGAACATCCCGCAGCCCTTCTGTAAGAGCGTGGGACCCTCTTGGTCTCTCACTCATACACGAATAACCCTAAGGTTACGATGCAAAGCCAAATCCTTTCTCACATTTACGGTCTTGATTCACGCTGTTTCTGAGGATCCGTTTTAGAATCCTTGTTCCAAACAAAAATCTGCCTCGGTGCTTTAGGCCTTTGTTTTTCTAGGCGTGTCTTGGGCCCTGTTCACCCAGCACCCGCTTTCCGCTTCAGGGTTTATTCCAGGACCCTAAGGAGAATTGCTAATTTGTGCTTTTACCGACCATAAATGCCTGGTCATGTGGATTCAGAATTGCAGGCCTTACTGAATTCAGAACAAAGAGAAATTCCTGGGTACGTGGTCTTGCATCCCACCCTTTAAAAGTCCCCAGGACACCTGCCCTAACTCACTTCACGATGTTATATAGAAAGAATCATCCAATATATTTCCCTTTGTGTCTGGCTTCTTTCATCTAGAATAATGTTTCCAAGGTTCATCACAGTGTGGCGTGTAACAGTATCACATTCCTTTTTACGGCTGACTAATAGTCCATCGTATGTGTGTACCACATCTTGTTTATCTGTCCATCAGCTCATGGACATGTGGTTGTTTCCATTTTTTGGCTATTGCAAATAATCTGCTTGAACATTTGTGTACTAGCCTTTTTTTTTTTTTAACATATGTTTTCACTTTAGGATGTACAAACCAAGGAGTGGAGTGGCTGGGTCACGCGGTAATTCTATGTTGAACATTTTGAGAAGGTGGCCAACTGTTTTCCACAGTGGCTGTACCATTTTACATTTCTACCAGCAAAGTAATGAGCGTTCCAATTTCTCCACACTCACCAACTCTTGTTATTTTCCTGCTTGTTTTTTTTTCTTTTAATTGCCATCCTAGTGGGTACGAAGTGGTATCTTCTTGCCTTTACGATTTGTATTTCCCTGATGGCCGATAACATCGAGCGTCTTCTCACGAGCTTATTGGGCATTTGTATACCTTTTTGGAGAAATGTCTTTTCAAGTCGTTTGCTCATTTTAAAGATTGAATTGTCTTTTTATTGTTGAGTTGATGCATTTTGACAGGACAGTGATAAACACTCCAGAAGACCAACAGTGTAGGACAGAAGTAGCCAGGAGCAGAAATGAGACTATATTCATTGTGAGCCACGGCACACAAACCTTGTTTGAGTCCTTGCTCTGTCATTCAGAGGCTAGATGAGCTTAGTTAAGTTCTTAGCATCACTAAGTCTTATAATACGACAAATATGAGCCTGATGTGGAATAATGCACATACATACAGGGAATGGTATAGGGCAGTCAGTTTCAAGTTGACATATGGCTTGCATATTCAACCATTATGGCTGGTGCCAATCAAAGAAAGGGACCTGGAGAACTCTGGGCTAAGTATACAGCAACCCCAAGACCAAGACCAAACATGTTTTGGGTTTTTTTTTGGTGTTTTTTTTTTTTTAAGAATTTATTTATTTATTTGTCAGAGAGAGAGAGAGCACAAGCAAGGGGAGTGGCAGGCAGAGGGAGAAGCAGACTCCCAGCGGAGCAAGGAGCCTGATGCAGGACTCGATCCCAGGACCCTGAGATCATGACCTGAGCCAAAGGCAGATGCTTAACCAACTGAGCCACCCAGGCCTACCGACCAAACACATTCTTGATAGAATGGTTGTTCCCACTCAGTGGAAAAAAACTGTCGAATTAATCCCACTGCCCTATGTCTTCAGGGAGCAGCAGTAAGCAAGAACTCACTCAAAAACCAAACAAACACACACTAAACTTGGAGTGGGAATTTGTGGGAGTGTTTTAACCAAACATCGTTGGCTTTAGTATTCCATAATTCAAGCAGTCACGTGGTAAGTACGTACTCAGCATCCACCGGATGCTAGCAGCATGGAGGTAAAGGAAACATGGTGTCTGCCCTCTAGGAGAAATGGAGATGAGATGAGAAATGCAAAGATGAGCGCTCATATCATTGCCCTAGAGGCGCAGGTCCACTGGCAGGCTCAGCTGAAGTGGTCAGTAATGGGGCATCTGAGTGGCTCTGACGGTTAAGCATCTGCCTTCGGCTAAGGTCGTGATCCCAGGCTACTGGGATCGAGCCCCGCATTGTGCTCCTTGCTCAGTGGGGATCCTGCTCCTCCTTCTCCCTCTGCTGCTCCCCCTACTTGTGCTCTCTCTCTCTCTATGCCTATCAAATAAATAGATAAATAAATATCCTTTCTAAAAAAAAAGAAATGGTCATTAATAAAGAACTCTTCAGGTAAAGAAACGCTAGACTGTTGGTATCAACCGGTTTAACTAAATATGTTAAACAAACAGTTGCGGGAAACAATCTTTTGATCATTTCTTCATGAACAATTGCCAGTTTTGCTTTGGCTCTGTGGCTTAGAAAGCATATGGCAGTTTAACTCCACTCATATACCATACGAGAAGTGTCAAAGACACTATAGACTATAATTGCTCTCTTTTGTTTGGATTTGAGCTCTTTTCTTTAGTTAAGGAATATAAAGTAAATGATAGAGAAAAATCGTAACCTCCCAATGTTGAAACAACATCAACCACCACTTAATTTATTTCAAGGGATCAATTGTTCCAAGGAGAATAAGAGAATACCAAGGTAGAAAGAGTTGATCTACTAGTGGGTGAGTTGTGTTCAATAAAAGTTTCAAGTATCTCTTGTTCGGTTTTAGTCTGTTCGTTTAGATCTATAAGTGAAGTCTGGGAAACTAGGACATGGAAATTGTCAACAACGATTGTTCCAGAGGCTTAAATGCTGAACCAAAGAGGTGTTTTTAGTTTTTCAGGGCACTCAGCATCTGTCATTAGAGTATCTGGACCTAGTGATACTTCGCTCTCCCTCCCCCACCCCTTCCCAACACACACCCATAGAGAAAGTTGAAAGTGAGTTCAAGTTGTTGGGATAAACAGCCAACCCTCCAGGCACAGGACCATGTCAGTGCATCATAAGATAGATAATTTCCATCTCCTGAGAGTCACCTCCCAGTTGGGACAGCTGTGGTCACTACGATCATAACGTTTTTGGCTTATTTGAATGCACCCGTAGTTCAAGCTGAGAACATTTCTAGATACCCATTCCCCGACTGGTTTCCCCGCCTCGGTTTCGCCCTCCCTCCCTGAGCACACCCCAGCTTCAGTTGCTATGGCCAGACTTTAAAAACATTTCAGACTTAAAAGGTTAAGATCTAAGGGCTGCTGATTTTATCTGGGCTTTTAACTAACACAGGCAGGTGGATTAGAGATATGTGTACAATCCCTACTCTAGACACTTGGGTAAATATGCACAAGAGCTGGGGCAGCCGAAGAAGCAATCCGATGTTATTGTCTATTAATTCCAAAGTGGAGATTAAAGAAATCAGTAGTGTAAATATCAAAAAGGATTTCCACTTACATATAAGAACATTACTCCAGCAGACTGGTGGTTCCAAATTATATGAAGGCTTTTTGCTTTAAGAAAAGTGTGAATTTGTTTGGCTTGAAATTTGCATTTTTTTTTTTTGGTCTCTCTTTGTCTGCAAAAAAGGGTACTAACCCAACCAAGAATTCCGTTCACATGGTAGTAATTTGTGCTGCTTATGGTTTCCATGTAGTCTCACCACAATAACAGATATATTTGCCAGAGTTGTAATGTAGAATCAAAAAACTTTTGGTCTCCCTTTATGTAACATTTCCTAGAAATGCCAAAATACGGGGTGAGGGAAGCTGTGTATCAAGTTCAGAGCATTTCTAACTTTAGACCGTATAAAATCCCCACCTAGTTTGGCAGACGTTCCATCTAAACTTCAGAATCCAAGCTGAAGGGAAGCCATCGTCGTGCCCCCACAAATGAACACTATCTGACGGCTGGAGACGATAAATACGAATCCAGAGATTTTCCAGCCCGCGCGAGTGAGCCGGGATGGGCATTCCAAAGCCGTGCTTTCAGGGAGGGAAATGCCAATTCAATCACAGGTGCCCCAATTTCTACAAAGGTCATCAAGAATTGCCACCAGTTTTTATTATACGATAGGTGCATTTAAAAAAGTTGCACAGGCTCACACGGCTTTCTAATCTGCCCAGCTGCCCAGCCAACGACGTAGGAAAAGAGCTTCAGAATTGTCAGGAATAAGAGGTGACTTTTCCACCCTGTTTTTTGAGACCCTTATCACAGATCTCAGGCCATCTTTTTTTTTTTTTTAAGATTTTATTTATTTATTTGACAGAGAAAGAGGCAGCAAGAGAGGGAACACAAGCAGGGGGAGTGGGAGAGGGAGAAGCAGGCTTTCCGCTGAGCAGGGAGCCCTATGCGGGGCTTGATCCCAGGACCCTGGGATCATGACCTGAGCCAAAGGCAGACGCTTCACAGACTGAGCCACCCAGGAGCCCCCAGATCTCAGGCCATCTTGAGATGAAGCACCCTGCACTCCAAGTTGTCTAATGGAACCCCCAACTACTCCCTAACTCTCTTCTGAGTGATTATGCCAAACAGAAGACAAAGAAAAGCAATGCATTATCAAAAACGCCCAGCACGATGGTATAGAACATCACTATAAAATACCCAAGCAGCCAGTTCTAACAAGATACCTGGTCAACCCAGTGAAAAAATATGCATTAAACCTCTTTTGGCCTGAGTCAGAGCGGAGATCAGAGACCATTCACAAAAGGAATGCCAAGTGTCTGACCCATATTCATCTAAAGCACGGGAACTGGGAGGAAGGAAAAGAGGGAGCATCTGCCCTTTAGAAGAGGCTTTTAGAAATCTTCCCCTGACAAAAATATTATTTCTAGTTAGAGTCCAGTGTGGATAAACATGGTCACTGGTTCTCATTTTAATTCAAAAGGCTTCCGTTTCTGCTCTAAGACTAGTTGATCACTTCTTCACATTTCGGCATAAGCAACTCTCGCACGATTAGCACGCACGTTTCTGCAGAACAGCCAGTTGGGATTAACAGCACTGGAGAAAGGGAAGTTTAGATTAGGAGTTAGAGGTTGGGGGGATGTTCATTTGAGGCAAGAGTGCTTCAGGAAACAGGAGGCTTGGGTGGGTGTAACAATAGGGGATTTGCCAGCCTCAAATACCTGAAGGGCAAGAAAAGGACGACAGTGGGCAGAAGGGGAACCAGAAGAATACCCAGGACTACTTCAATCTACACTGACATTTTGCCCCAGATTTGGTTCCATCAAAAATCATCTAGCGGGCGCCTGGGTGGCTCAGCTGGTTAAGCGTCTGCCTTCCGCTCAGGTCATGATCTTGGGGTCCTGGGATTGAGTCCCGCATCGGGCTCCCTGCTCAGCATGGAGTCAGCTTCTCCCTCTGCCTCTGTCCCTTCCCCTGTTCTTGCTCGTTCTCTCTCTCTTTCTCTCTCTCTCTCTCTCAAATAAATAAGGCCTTTTTAAAAAATCATCTAGCATTCTGCCGATTAAGCTCATCTGCTCTTCTAGTCACTGATTTTGAAACAAGTATTAAAAACCTGACCAACAAATTAATGTTTGAATTTTTAACTGTTCGCATAGAATTTAGCACAGTCGTTATTTCAACCCAGCTCAGGACCACTAACTTGTCAAGAAGCTTGACAAATTCCCAACCCTGGCATATGAAGATGCTTACCTCAGATTCTTTTAGCATCGGGGAAGGGGTAGGCTGCATATAACTCGGCTGAGAGCTGATTCCAAAAAGGGGGAACAGTAGGCATGCCTCAAAAAGATTCCCCTGAAAATCAAGCCATGAGCCATCTTTGAATGTGACAAGCCACTGTTGAATCCTGGGGAATCTCTAAGGAAGTCAAGTGCCCAACTCTTAGCATCTCTATGTGGAAAGATGAGTCCTATTCTCACCTTTACGAGATTAACAGAAAAAAAAATCTCAGTGAAAAAATATAGCTAAAAATGTTCTTGGTTTACTATCATACCCTAAAGAGTACAATATTATTTGTATTTTATTCAAATGCGTATTTTCTCTTTAAAAATTTTAAATAGGCATGTTTTAAAGCAGAAAATACATTCATTATGTGTCTTTTGCATCAAAAAACTAAAAAATTATTTTAGAAAACAAAACTTATTAAACGACTCCTTTATTTTTCTGCAGGTATTCGAATCTTTTTATGGAAAGTTGTGTTTGGAGTCCCATTTGAAATCTACTCATTAACACTCATTCACAAATCTGAGATTAAAAGAAATAATGTGATTTCAATAGTTGTGACTTTTCTTTGGTACTTTCCCTGATTTTCAAATATGGGAAGAAAAAGCAAATAATGAAAATACCACTGTAGAACTCTTGGGGTGTTTCGGGGGGAGTGTCTGGGGTGGGGAGGGGCAGGCGAAGAATGGTAAAATCAGTCTTTGTGACAAATGATTAATAGTTCAAAGTCCTGATGGCTTTTCTATGAAGAACAGACCCAAGAGGAACAGTATGAAACAAAACAGATATCCTCAATTAGCTTGTCCACACTCTCTTTGGGGTTCTGAAGGAGTCTGCTCTCAAGGTCAAAGGGTGTTTCAAGCCCCACACTCTTGGTGCACCCCCACACATTTGGGTGTCTCTGGTTTCCAGAATCCGAGCACCTGGATTGTGTTTGGTAATTGTACCTCTGTTAGCAGTAAGCAGAGGCTTTGTTATAAAAAGAGGGACGTGTGTGGGCAATGCCACGTAGCTGAGAGACTGCTCCTTTCTAGCCATGTAACCCTTGGACACATCTTTTAACCTTTCTCAGCCTCAGTTTTGACATCTGTAAAATGGAAACAATATCTTGTTCTAGGATGAGTTTGCATATGAAACATATTGAAGCCCTAGAGGCTCTGCCTGCATAGACCAAACTGTTCCTGTTACAGTTTTTTTTTCCCCTCGGTTCCTCTGTTTAGTCCTCATGTGTCCAAGCCTAAACGGAAAACCCAGGACATAGGTTTTGTCTTTCACGGAGACTCGCCTGTGGATTCAATTCTACAGTCTTCCATGTTCAATTCTTTCCCTGGTCTGCCTTTCAGCTGTACCAGGAGCTCCCACAAACAAGCCAGCTTCAAAGAATTCCATGAGCTGTGAGAAGACAACTTTAAAAAAATGAAAGAAGTACCCAGGTGGGCACGAATCTCAAAACCAAACCATCACCTCACCAAGGTCTCTGAAATCCAACTCACACTCCATGAAAAGACAGAGCGTTCCTGGAAAACAGGGGTCGACCCCAAAGGTGCCTGAGCTTTATGCAAAAACCAAATCAAGTTCAGTATCCAAGTTAGCTGGAAATCCAATTCAATGGGCAGATAAAGAAGCTATTCCAAAAATCAGGGGCCGCAGAAAAACAAACAAAAACTTCCCGGTGCACCTGCTGGAGACGCTGTATCGCAGGCTCCCCGTTTCAACCCTAACCTATATTTGATACGGTGCTGTTGCAGCTGTGGGACCAGGGTGGCTTATTTAAGTGGCTCCAAATGCCTGTCAGTGTGGCAACCAGCTGAATACATAAAGCAGGCTCTCCAAACCCTTTGTGGCCCAGGGTCAGAGTAAATGGAATAATAAAATCCAAATGCTTTTGTCTCATTTTCCATCACCCAACCCTTCTGCATAAATCTGCAGCTTCGCGGTGACCTCCGTGTTCCGTGCGGGATGAGGCCGCGGGTTGGAGATACATTTGGTCTGCATCTTGGGTCTTTAAAAGCTTTTTCCAATTAATTTTAACTGGCTTCCATAAGGATCAAGTACAGCTTCCTCCCTCCTGCCACCCTTCTCTCCCACCTTTTTAACCAGCCAAGTGACAGAATGCTCTAGAGTAATATAACAGGTATCAACCCTATTATGCTTTGAATCACCAGAGACAACACATGATTCCAAGCCCCAGAAAGTCTGAAAGAAGCAAACGACCCTTGTTTCCAAACCACGGAGATAGACTCACACGTTATTTGGCCGCCGCGCCACCAGCTGCTGAGCCTTTATACCAAGCGGGAAAAATATTGTGAAATCCTGAGACCACCCTAATTTGAATTCTGGACCTCAGAGCATTTGTCCTTGGAGTCAACCAAAGAAGTCTCCTGTCTGATTATTTGTGTGGTGCGGGCATCGGGAAGCCCGGCAATAAAAAAGCCACTCTGCCTGATAGGCTTGTCGCCTTGGAGCTCCAGAAGACACGGAGGAGAAGGAATGAGGAGCAGGTGACCTGGGACAAGCAGGGAGCGATGGAAGAAGAAACTCCGACCCCGAACCTCTTCCTGCCACCGCCCTCAGCAGCCCCGGAGGTGGAGGAAGAAGCAAGTTGCATCAGAATAAAATACCAGGAGGCTCGTTTATTTTCATTCACCAGAGAAGCTCAGTATCATGCTGCCCTTTTATTTATTTATTGTGTGACTTCCTTGTGCTACTAGGATAAAGGATAAAAGACCTAAGTGATTCCAGTTTTCCAAGTGTTCACAAACTTTCTGGGGGAAGGTGACTGCACACAAACACGATCCAGCTTGAAAAGTATTACAGGATCAGGGAAGGGGAGAATTGAAACAAGAACTTTGAATCCTCCGAGGCCTGGGTGCCTCAGTCGGTTAAGCATCTGCTTTCAGCTCAGGTTATGATGCGGGTGTGTGGGGGGGTGTTCAGGGATCAGTGCAGCCCGGGCTCCCTGATCAGCGGAGAGCCTGCTTCTCCCTCTCCCTCTGCTCCTCGGCCTGCTCCTGCTCCCCCTCTCACTCACTTTTCCAATCAAATAAATAAATAAAATCTTTAAAAAACAAAAAACAAAAAAAACCCAACTTTGAATCCTTTGCTCTGGTCAGCAATTTAGGTTCCCTAATGGCTTCCCTGGACTCTGGCCCCACCCCCACCCCTCCACGCCCACCGCGGGGGTGGGGGGGAGGGTCCACCCCCCCTCCCCTCCCCCCTCCCATCAGGCCGAACATTTTCCACTCCCATGCTGCCTCTATTCCTCCCCTTTTCTTCCTTCCTTTCAAATTTTCATTCCCCTCTTATAGTTGTCCCTGCCTTTTCATCATTCTTTGTCTCTGGAAAATACGAGGAATTTATGCGGTTTTTTTTAAAGACTTTATTTATTTATTTATTTATTTATTTATTTATTAGAGAGAAAGAGAGAGAGAGTGCAAGTGGGGGGAGGGAGAGGGACAAGCAGACTCCCTGCTGAGCGCAGAACCCCCCCCCCCCCCCACCTCTCCACAGGGCTCAACTCCATGTTCCTCAGATCAGGACCTGAACCAAAATCAAGAGTTGGTCACTTCACCGACTGAGCCACCCAGGTGCCTCAGAAAATACGCGAGATTTATAAAGAAACGAAACCTCCATACTAAATCTGAAAATATATTTATCTAAAAATTCAAGTGTGTTTCATAATCCTATAGAATGTTCTAGCAGGAAGCAGACCTGATGTTCTTTGGTTTTGACCTCCTTCATTTTGCAAGAATAAAGGAAAACTGTGGAAGCTGGGCCTAAGTAAGGGACACAGTGTCCAAAGCCATAAACCAGTTAGTGGAAGGGCTTAGTGACCATAGGTCCAAATTTACTCTGAACTGCCACTCTGTTAAGTACTTTTAAATGGAGCTCTGTTAACTGCCAACCTTTCTGTTCAAGAATTTTTCTGCCAGTGAGCAAAGCCTGGGTCATCACATTTTATCACTTCCCATTCCACACTTAACTAACCTGGAATCAGTTAAACTTCAGGCAAAAAGAATGTATTAGAAAGTGATATTTCCATTGTTACAATGATTGACTAAATAAAAAGGAATTTGACTCAAGCCTAGGAAAATGGGTCCCCTGAATTAAGATTATAAAAACCTAGGCCAATGGGATTAAAGGTTTATAAATCATGAATGTCAGAAAAGAAAAAAGATTTCAACATAATTTTTTAATTGATTAAATGTCTTAGCCTTATGTAAATCCACCTGAAATTACTTAATAAGGACGTCTTTCTTTTAAGATTTCCTTTTATTTATTTATTTGTCAGAGAGAGGAGAGAGAAAGAGAGCACAAGCAGGGGGAGTGGCAGGCAGAGAGAGAAGCAGGCTCCCCACTGAGCAGGGAGCCCTATGTGGGGCTCCATCCCAGGGCCCTGGGTTCATGACCTGAGCCGAAGGCAGACCCTTAACCAACTGAGCCACCCAGGCATCCCAATTAAGGATGTTTTTCAAAAGAATACAGTGGTCTTACTGAAATTAAAGGACCAGGCATGACAAGGAAAGTCATGGATCAAAAAGTGTATCCTGTGTGTTTTGCTGCTTTCCAGGGAGTTCACCCACAAAAGAATGAAACAATGGAATCCTGTGGCTCTTGAACATCACCCATATCTACCCACTGAATCTTCTTCATTCAGGCTTATCATGGACAAATTCACTGGAAAGGGACCTAAGTGTATTTTTGTTTTGTTTTGTTTTGTTTCTTGGCAGCCACTAAATTTTGTTCACCATTTTTGTTACTGTTTAAAAAATATTACTTCCTTTTTTTTTAGTTTTAATAACTCATTTTTTTTAAAAAAATCTTTATTATATTGGCCAAACATATTGTTGTAGGACTTTAAGCTGGTATTGTAGAAAGAGCATGGTGTTTCAATGAATTACTTCTAGGTTCAAAATTTACCTGAGCAAGATTGGACACACTGATTTAGACTCTCTGGTCATCAGTTTCTTCATCTATAAAGTGTGGATGATAAAACATATCGTGTGAGGTTGTCAATAAGGATTGAGTGGGATAACATAACTTACAGATGGGTGGCTTACATAATGGGCATAGAATAGCAAATATCCCCCAATCTCTCTCTTTCACACACACACACACACACACACACACTCACACACTACATTACACTACATTACACTAACATGTGATTCTACACCTATTCTCTTTTTTTCACTTGACACCTAACTCAGTATTGGCAGGCATTGGTTCTTTAACCAAGTTAAACACCCCAGTTGCTTTGACTCTATCTAATAGTCCCTCAAAACTCCAGTTCTCCTCTGGGCATTTCTTCCAGTTTTCTAACATCCTTCTCAAGGGCATGGACATCATTTCTATGGGTTCACTAACACAGAGAAGAGGGATATTTAGTAGGATTTTTCCATTAATGTAGCCTAAAATACACCAAGGTCTGGTAGTTTATTCTATCCAGGAAGAGCATGGCCAATCTGCAACTTAAGGCAGTCAAAAGGGTAGTCAATATAAAACTTTCCCTGGGTCATTACTTGGCTTGGCCAGAGCTGACTGGCCACTGTCCACATTGCACAGTTATAAGCCCAAGTCCTTATCATTTCTGAATTTGAACCAACCATACACTTGTGGTCCTTATTTACATACTCTGGCACATAACTCTGTTGGTTTAAAAAGACGGTCTAGCCTCCAAAATTTTTTTTGGTACATAAAATAATATTTTTTAGATAAGCTTTTTAAAAAGTGAGAAGAATCCATAACAAATGACCTGAGTTTCTCCAAAGTCAAACACAGATTTTTGAAATGGGAACCAAAAGTTTTGCCTAAAACTTGTCCAAAAGTTTGAATGGTTTTTAGCCTGGAAATGATGACTTCTTCATGCATAGAGATAACTGTTCATCATGTTGATCGATCCAGGCAGAGCCTGTAAAAGCATAAATCCCTTTTGGGCCATAACTCGGCACTTCTTCATTGACGGCTTCTATTCCGATTCATTGGCGTGAACATTCACAAGGATGAAGCTATTTAAAGAAGGAGTTCACTTCCTTTGAGAGACTGGAGGATCCAACATGAAGTCAAAATAGTAACACAATCTAAATCAAGCCAAAAACGAATCAAAGCAGCCATGTCAATCCTCCTATGGCTTCAGATGTGGGGCTACCATAGATAATGCAAAGAGCTTGAGAATACTCATCAGAGCTCTTGTGGCAACTGCAGATCAGAACAGTAATACAAGCTTTCCAGTGGGAAGAACTCTCTGGATCGGAGCTCATGCATGAGTCTCACTGCTACCTCTGGCGGCCATGAGTTAACCATCATCTTCTCTGGTCTTTCCTCTACGATTTCCCAATCTGGTCAACATGCTTCTACTCTGAGCCACCTGTGCACCTTCCACTACAATCACACAGGAAATCTCATTGCCCGTCCACCTCTCTTCTGCACCGGACTCTGAGCTCTGGAAGAACTGAGGCCACCGCTGATTTGTTGCTGCTCCCACAGGGTCTAAAACATAGCAGGTATCCAGTAAATGTCGAATATATTTTTTTAAGTGAATGAATGTTCCTGAGAACTCAGAGGTAAGAAGAAAAACAGAGAGCCTACCCAATTCCCATCCTTGAGCTGTAAGTTTCGAAAGTTGAATGCTTTGGCCATGCACCTAGCACAGGGCAGATCACAGCACAGGGGCTCAATAAATACTCACTTAAGGCTGCTGGGATGCAAAAAAGGGCTAGCAGAATGAAATGCACAGAGGCAGGGTTAGTGGAGTGCTGTATAACACCTTTTTTTAAAGATTTTATTTCTTTATTTGAGAGAGAGAGAGTACGAGTGGGGAGATGGACAAAGGAAGAGGGAGAAGCAGACTCTCCAGTGAGTGTGGAGCCCAATGTGGGCCTTGATCCCAGGACTGCAAGATCAAGTCAGAAACTTAACTGACTGAGCCACCCAGGTAACCCTGTGTAACACCTTTTGAGGAATAGTTGACAGCTGGGGTATATGGCAGGGCTGGGGTATATGGCAGGGAGATCAATGCAATAAACTGGCTACCCCACCATCAGTGGCTCAGTATGATTGAAGGCATTTGCATCCAGAGCCTAAGGATGCAGGCTTCAAAATTAAAGCTGGGGAAAAAAACATAGACCAGTGAAGCAAAGCAAATAAGAGTTTTGGAGGCAGACAGACATGACTCCAACCCAACTCCATTAATCCAACACATTAGCTGCGACTGTGTGTTTAACAGCCCTCATCCTTGAGGGCTGGGGAGTAACTATAAAGTGGGAATAGTAAGATGTACTTTGCAAGGCTGCCAAAGGAAAGAATGAGATAAGACAGGTAATGAGCTTGACAGGAAGAAGGGTTTTCATATTATTACCGTTTTTAAGGGAAGCCTGGGTAATTTATGCACACAGGTAGGACACAGGCGATAGAAACTCGCATAACAGAGCCAGACAAAATGCATCTGCGGGCATGAAGGACAACTGAATATGTGCTCGTGAGACCAAAGTCTTTCATAAATCTCCTGTATGAAGTCATAAAGATTCTTCATCTTGTGAAATCGTAATGTTTTCTAAAGAAACCAACTACAGTGTTCAACACTGAAGTCCTTGGTCCCATGCTGAGAAATTGGATCTTGAGAAACTTGAAGAAAAACCCAAATGGAATCATTTTCACTAATATCTGAACCATTGATAGCTGAAAAATAAAAATAACTGATTTGCTTTATTTGTTAAATCTAAGATAATTTCGATATTAGAACACACTATTATTTTATGGGCTAAAAATGCTATTATTTAAAATGCTAAAAAATGCTACCAACTAAATTTTGACATGCTATCGATACGGTGTACCTTTTTCAGAGATCCTAAAATGTGAAAAATTGAATCGAAAAACAGAATTGAAGAATGAGGAGCAAAGAAAGAAAATGTGAAACATTTCATGACTAGAATTGTTGGAAACCAACTCGGACAAGTGTGTGTGTGTGTGCGTGTGTGTGTGCGTGTGTACATATGCGTGTGTTTGAGGGGAGGTTCAGACATAGTTAGCAACTCTTCAGCGATCGCAGACCTGTTTGATAATCCTCACTTTTCTTTACAGTGAATGTACAAGCATGGAGCTCTTTTCAAGCTTCCTGCCCTGCCTTCTGAAAGCAAGATTTCTTTTGAGGCCCAGAGAGCGAGAGCCTCAGTAGCCTTCCAGAGTAGCAGCTGGAATGCAATCTTGACACTAATTCTGAGGCTACATTCAGAGTTGCGACATTTATGTTAATGCTAACAGATTTAGAGAGAGAAGACATAAAACCGCTTCTACGTGGGTTACTCCGGGATTGGGTGATGGTGTGGGACAATGACATCATACGGAGCATTTGTGCTAAAGCTAAAATATTGTAGTTCCAATGCTTAACTTTATGTGTAGCACAAAACATTTTAGGTAATGTAAATCTCAAAGCAGCCATTCGCTCTCAGGCCTGGGTGTGTGTGTGTGTGTGTGTGTGTGTGTGTGTGTGTGTGCTTGCATTTACTCATTTATTTAAGTTCATGTGTTTCAAATCAGCATGATACAGATCCAGTAATTCCTTTAGATTGTAAAATTTTTACCTCCTTTTGCCTCTCCTTTTATTTTACACATTTAGGATACAGAAAAAAAGTCTGTCGGCAAATGTTTGGTTATGGATAGCAACTCCGTTTTGCTGACCATGTATTATTTATATTTAATTTAGAAAAAGTTAGGATAAAAATGGAATGCTTAAACCCAGAAATGAAAGGACAATCTAAAGTCAAATCCTAGAATATGCCGTTAAATTGTCCGCTTTATCTTAGAATGACCTGTTTGAGTCACAAAGGTCTCGATGAATTCCAATGCCGCATCCAAGTTAACTAACGCTGAACACTTATTATGTGTCAAGAATTCTACATTAATGACCTCCGATAAATTGTCCCAATAAACCCGTAGAGTAGCTTTATTAAACCCATTTGCTGAAGGGAAAACTTAAACACTAAGAATTTATGAAACTCAAAGAAATAATTTTTCTGAGGTTTCATAATTAGGCTGTAGCAAAGCCGAAATTCAAACAAACTCTGTGTCTTATTGGTTTTAAGACTTGTGATTTTTCCATCACTAAACCCCACTGCTCCCAACACTCTACTGAACAATGAGGGTGGATATGCACCTGTCTCGCCATCCTTGTCCCTTTTGAGGAAGAAAGCTAGAAAACTTCCACCCTATCAATACCTTATCCCCAAGAGAAAGTGTTGGTTTGCTGCAGTGTCCATTCCAGCAATAGAAACACTTTAGAAATGATGCATCAATATGTTGTGTAGGTGATGGGCTCACTTGCCCACCACTTCGTGATATGAGTGAGGCCTTCAATGACACTATTCCTGACTCAGCCAAGACCAGCATGTACCATACAAAAGGCCTATCGAGGATCATATATCACATCCACTTCACAAGAATGCTAAAAAGAGTTTATTCGAATTAAAATATTTTCAATGGCCTCATTTTTCTCATTTTGTGTAGCTATCACTTAAGAAAATAATAAAAGAGTGCCATATTTTTTTTTGCTGGAAAGAGGTAGCTTCTAATTTAGACATGTTTCATTGATATGGCCCAACAATACTGTGAAAAATCAGCCAGACTATAAGAGCATGAAATAAACAGACAACAGGATGCTTGAGGAAGCCAGAGCTGTTGTATACTTTTACCATATGAACCAGCAATAGCGATCTTTGCTATTTGTTAAATGAGTTGAAAATGTCTGTCTACACAAAAACCTGCAAACAATATTTATAGCAACTGAATTCATAATGGCCCAAATTTGGAAACAACCAAGATATCCTTCAGTAGGCAAATAGATAAAAAAAAAAAACAAAAAGACAAAAAACCAAAACAAACAAACAAACAAAAACTCTGTTCTACATACAAACAATGGAATATTATTCAGCACTGCAAAGACATGAGCTACTGAGCCATAAGAAGACTTGGAGAAAACTGAAATGCATATTACTAAGTGAAAGAAGCCAGTCTTTAAAGGTTATGTCCTATATGTGATTCCAGCTATATGACATTCCGGAAAAGGGGAAACTATGGAGACTCTGTGATTGCCAAGGGTTGAGGAAGGGAAGGATGAACAGGCAGAGCACAGAAGATTTTTAAGGCAGTGAAACGATTCTGTACGATATGATAACGATGGAATCGTGTCATTAGACATTTGTTCAAATTCAGAGAAACTACACTAAGAGCAAGCCATAATGTAAACTTTGAACATAGCAATAATGATGCGTCAAGGTAAGTTCATCAGTTTAAAAGAATGCACCACTCTGGGGTGGGGGCGGGGAGAGGGATGTTGATAATGGAGAAGGTAATACCTGTGGGAGCACAAGGGGTACATGGGAAATCTCTTTCCTCTCAATTTTGCTGTGAACCTAAAACTACTTGAAAAATGAAGTTTCTTAATTAAACAGATTCAAGTTTTCTTTTCCTGATGTCAATGATGGGTCAATGGTTTTAAACATAAAAGTGAAGAAACTTTTCTTTAGAGCAAAGAGACGGTTTTGGCAATGGGGAAAATCTCCTGTTGTCTAAAGCCCACTCTTCTTCACAGTCTTGCTCCTGGAGAGTAAATGTGAGCCCCTAAATGCAGTCCCTGAGGTCGATATACATGCTTCCAATCCATCAGGCAGGCCAGCTGTCATGCTTTCTGGCACTGCCATGCCTCTTCAGCTGGTCTATGTCGAAAGTGTAGTGATAGGGAGGCTCTCTAGAAGGTACCCCGGGAGCACCTGGCTGCCCAGATCAAGAGTGTTACCTATTTACCATCACACCAAGGGCCCAAACATCTGGGCAGAGCCCAATAGAGGATGGGAAGTGTAAGGTAAGGGAGATGAAGGGGGATTGGGGAAGGCTCCAAGAGGACAGGAAACGATGGGAAAGATGAACGTTTTGCTAAGATTTGGAGTTTCATTTACTACCAGTAGTCAAAAGAACTGTGTCCCAAACTTGAGGGCTCAGGAATGAGATATTCCCACCACCCTCATCAAATGGACAGAGCTTTGGGACAAAGGCAAACAACAAGGAGCAGCTCTTATGGCCTATGTAAGCAGGCTTGATTGAGAGTCTTTTTCCTCCATCAAATTGAAGTTTTATTAGCCAGCCTCCAGATGCTTCTCCTTAAGACAGATTAATATCAAGGTCGTTGTTCCACTTGAGATTAAGGAATGGGAATGGCGGTGTTAGAGCCAAACACATGTGAAGTGTTCAAGAGCCCCAGTAGGAAATCTCCTTTGCAAATAATTTATGAGTGAGCTCTGCTGTACTTTGCGTCAATTACCTTCAACGTGCCAGATCAGACAGGAGGGGCTGGGAAACTCTGCTTCCCCAAGGTAGTAAACATGTGTTTATTGTCTAGAGACAACTTTGTATTGACTACAAAAGGTGGCCCCATTCTACTTGGGCCGCGCTGTTCTTGAGAAGATTCTCGTTCTCTGAGGACATCAGGGGGCCAGGCTAAAGCAAAGAAACAGAAAAAGAGGAGAGATTTCGATGAGAGAAATCTTAGTTGAGAGTTAACGGCTTCCAAAGGACATGGGCCAGCAGATGAGTGGGAAATGGATGCTGGCCTCCTTTGAGAAGAGATGGTCGGTATGGAGGGAAATCCCAAGAGGCCACTCTTTTTCTCAATTCCTAGGAGAAGGGGATTCTGGGACTTTTTTCATCGGGGTAAATGAAATGGCTACAAATGGCCACCATTTCTGCTTCAGTTGTCTCTCAAAGTGACAGAATCTATGAAACTATGCCAAATTCTAAGAAGTGTAGGCACATTCCTGACCCAAGCTCTCTAGGGACAGGTTCACACTTCTGTTTAAGGGCATCAGAATGATGGACTCGCCCTAAGTTTTTCCTCAGCGACAGCACACAGGGCTCAGAGCCTCTCTTGGTGTCATATGGTTTATGTAGAATGAATCACCATGGCAAAAGTCCTTAGAAACTAGAATTGGAGTCCAAACACCAAGATAGAAATGAGAGGCGTTAATGTGACAATGAGTACAGTGTGTATCTGACTTTGCAGGGCTCCCAGATCTCTGTTCTGCACAGAACTTGGAGCCTTCCCAGGAACTGTTGGTGATGGAGTGGGGCATTTTCCATTTGGAGAGGTGATTTTTATTATTATTACAGGCTTTTGTCAGTATTACAGAAATTGGGGGGAGAAAAAGAAAAGGAACTAATCACAAATGCTATTTACCAAACCACATTAGTCAAAATACTGCATTTTAAAACCCCTTAAGTTGTTATACATCATCATATAAGTCATCGCCAAGTAGTAATACAAATTCTTGAGAGTTATGTTGACATGGAATTTGTCAGCCGAAGTGCTGGAAAATTTACCTCTGCTCATATATCTGTAGTCATATCCTCCAAAGAAATTAACATATCATAACGCTAATATTTCAAGGTAATGTTTTCTCATGAGGATGCCATATTTTATCAGTTAATATCATCTGTGTAAAAACTATTCAATTACAGTATCAAGCCGTATATGATGATTAATATTGATTTCAGCACGGTACCGGTGACTTTGTAAGGCTTTAAAGTCTTACATTCAACTCCACGGTGAACCTGAGGAAAGAAATGAATTCATTTCTGCTAAGTAACTAAAAGGGGAGTGAACTGGGAACTCATGGGGAAAAGAAGAGAAATCAATGGAACCACTGAGAGCCAGCCACCTTTCCTAACAGTTGCAAAGCTCTGGAATTTTCCTGAATGTTAAAGGAGGATTAGGGGAGGAGGGTCTGTAGAAGGGGTACAGAAGAGAGTGGCTGCTAAGGGGAAGGAGACCCTATCCAAGCGCGTGGAGATGAGTAGGCTGCAAACACTCATCACCAGAAAGAATTTAGGAAAATGTTTAAAAACTAGCATTTCTTTTCCTTGATGTTCATTTCATTCATTTTTGCTTTGACTATGTTCTCAGTAGCTTTTTGATTCTCTCACTTATTTACCACTGTTTTGTCTTCTTTTGAATTCTACCATTTGTCTTTCGCCCTCTACCAAGGTTTCCCCCCAACTCTAAAAATTATTTGTGAAATCTCATCTCTTCAGAAGGGCTTCCTGACTACTGAGACACTCGCTTCTTACATACACTGCTAGCTCCTTCTCCAACTGATTGCATTCATTTACAAGTTTGCTTGATTGCAACTTAAATTCACCCAAGTATACCTACATATCCATGTCAGAGCCCAAAGCTTACAAAAAAAAAAAAAAAATTAGGGGGTCTATCACTGTGAAAGCCAGAAGGCTCTACCTTTCTTTACTGAGAATACCATTAATAGTGACCAGCCATCTTGCACACTCAAACCATTGATTTTCATGAAAATCAAGCTTGAGAATGTGGCCACTTTGGTTCTGATCTTGAACAAGAAGCTAGAAGCTAGTATCCTGCCACAGGTGAGCCTGAGGCCTGATCAGAGATAGCAGAATATGAGGAAATAAGTTTCATTAATCTGAATATTTTCATTGGGTGATGATGCTATAAATTCAAATGACTTGTGGGTCCAGATAATTCACAAATTAAGTGTGCTTAGTCCATGAGGAACTGTATGGTTTTAAATGTTTCTTAGTAACTTATTTTTGCTATGTAGGAATGGCATAGTACCATGAGATTTTCTGAAGAGAAAAATCTGAATCTGGATTTCTAGGTGTCGTCTCCTAACTCCTAACAGCTTAAACAACCCATATTTGCAGATTGGCTCTGGGCCACAGTTTGCCATCCGATTTAGAGCACTTAAATCCCTGTTCCTACCCATCCCTCGAAGTGTTGGCAAGTATGGATTGAGGTATGATTGGTAGACTCTGTGTAAAGCAATTTAGACTGAAATCATCTCTGCCCATTTCATCCATGCCAGTGTTTCCCAAAGTGTCTGCAAGAAGTCCTACATTCACCAACTGCTACCAGGTGTTGCTTAAAAGAAGAGTATTACTGTCAAGTGAGTCTTGGAAATGTTGATTAAAATAGCAAGAAAGAGATGAGCATTCAGAATGATAGAATGAGGAGTCCAGCAAGCCCTCCTCTTAAAATTGTAAAACTGGACAAAATTGTGCAAAACAATCATATTTTGGAAATCAACCAAAGGCATCTAGCAAACTGAGAAGGATTTATTAAAGAAAAACTACTAGAACTCAGGTAAGAGCTGTTTTCACCTGAGGCTGCTTGGATCCCTTGCACATCAAGTCTGTGGTCTCCATAATTCCATCAGTGTGGAGTAGGCCATGCAAACCATCAGCTTCACTGACAAAGAGGACTGACTCAGGATGAAATATGGAAAAGCCCCACATGTAGACATTTCAGCAGAAAATAAAGGGAGGTGACCAGTGATGCATGTAGATTGAGGTGACGTTCAGGTTGGGGAAATCTAAAAGCTGTGGACAAGAAATTTACCAGTTAGACCTGGAAAATAAGACAGGTATAGTGAGTCTTGAGAAGAACTCACATAACCCTGTCAGTCTGGAAGGCTATCCATCTGCCCAAGACTACATACACTCTCAAGAAAAACCAGAGAGGGCCCCAACTACCACTACATCTTTAGCTGAATGTCAAGTCTTGTGCATGCATAGCAAAGACATGGAAAATAAAAGCCAAAGAAGACTTCTTAATTAATTTATTTTTTAAGAGTTATTTATTCATTTCAGAGAGAGAGAAAGAGAGAGAATGCAGTGGAGAGGGGCAGAGGGAGAAGGAGACAGAAATTTCAGCAGACTCGGAGCCCAATGCAGGGCTTGATCCCACCACCATGAGATTAGGACCTGAGAGGAAACCAAGAGTCAGACGTCCAACCTACTGTGTCATCAAAGCGCCCCCAAAGAAGACTTTTAAATTAACTTAACTTTGAGTGAAATTTCTAACTCCAAATTCAGGTCCATTGGCAAAGGGTAGAAGACTTATTGGCTTGAAGTGTTTGAGAGCAACCTATGACCAATCACTGGCTGAGCTGATCATCAAAATCAAGACAGATTTATGAATTCAGGACAACCTCTGTAAATCCGAGATTAAAAATAAAAGCAAGGTTAAAAAAAGAAAGAAAGAAATTTACAACTATCAGCAGTCACACACTGTTTGGAAAATGGAATCCACAGAATTCTTCCTGGCAAATCACGAAACAAACAAATAGCAACAACAAGAGTGGGTGGGGGGAAGTTTCAGAATCCAGAGTTGCTAAAATACATTATTCAACAAGTCCAGTTTTCTGGACTTATAAGACAAAACTTATAAGACACGCAAGAAAACTTATAAGACACACAAGAAAACATTAATTGTGACCCATTTGTGGGGAAAGCAGTCAATAAAGACTCTCTGAGGAGACCCAGATGTTAATCTTAGCACACAAAGGCTTCAAAGTAATTATTTAAAATATACTTAAGTAATTAAAGAAAATCATGCTTAAAGAATTAAAGGAAAGTATGAGAACAAGGACTTATCAAAGAGACAGTGTCAATAAAAGGAAAAAAGTATCTCTGAAAGATATATATATGTGTGTGTGCATATATATATTTATATATGCACATTATACATATTAAAGACAAACATTGATACATGTATAATATATATTTTGAGGCATATGAGTATATGGAGAGTGAGTAGGGAGAACACAAATGCAAACTCAGTAGTTGAAAAGTTGCAATAAAATGAAAAACTTAGCAGATTTATCTGAAAAATAAAAGAATCGGTGAAATAAAAGATAGATCAATAGAAATTATTTAATCCAAAGAACAAAGAATGAAGAAAAATTAACAAAGCCTCAGAGACCTAGGGGACACCATAAAGCATATCAACATATATTAAATGGAAATTTCAGAATGAGAAATTAGTAAGAAACAGCAGGAAAAAAATTAAAGAAATTATGGTTAAAAACTTCCCAAATTTGATGAATAGGCAGAGCATAGAGGATTTTTTAGGCAGTGAAATTCTCTATATGATACTATAGTAAATACATGTCATTATATACTTGTCAAAAGCCTTAAAATGTGGGGCACCTGGGTGGCACAATCGATTAAGTGTCTGACTCTTGGTGTCAGCTGAGCTCAGGTCAACATCTCAGGATTGTGAAATCGAGCGCTGTGTTGAGCTCCACACTTAGTGCAGAGTCTGCTTGAGATTCTCTCTCCTTCTCCTTCTGCCCCTCTCCCTCATGCTCTCTCTCTCTAAAATAAATGGATAAGTGTTTAAGGCTTAAAATGTGTAACACCACAAGTAATCTCTCATGTGAACTATAGAATTTGGGTGTAATGACATGACATTTAGGTGCATCAGTTGCAGCAAATGTACCGCTGTGGGGTGGGATACTGACAGTGTATAAGGGGAAAGGATATATGGGAACTCTGTACTTTCTATTCAATTTTTCTGTGAACTAAAACTGCCCTAAAAATAAAGTCTATTAAAAAAAATCCTCAATTTGATGAATAACATTAATGTACGCATCCAAGAAGCTCAACAAACCACAAACATAGGATATGTATGCTCCATACATAGACGTATCATAGTAAGTTTGAAGACAAAGAGAATCTCAAAAGTAGCAAGAGAAAAAATGACTTGCCACATTTAAGAACACTTACAAAAAACAAATAGCAAATGTCAGAAGTAAATTCAACCGTATCAATAATTATATTAAATGTAAATGGGTTAAACAGTCCAACAAAAAGTCAGACATTGTCACACTGGATTAACCTCAGGATCAAACTATACGTCTTAAAGACACACATTTGAAGTTCAAAGACACAAACAGATTGAAAATAAGAGGTTGGAAAATGTATATTATGCACATTGTAATCATAAGAGTGTCAGAACGGCAATTCCAGACAAAATACAGTATCAGAGAAAATACACTTTAAGATTAAAAAAATTACTTATGAAAAAGAAGAGCATTTCCTAATAATCAGCATGGTCAACTCATCAAGAAGATGTAAAAATTATAAACATTTATGCACCTAACTAAAGAATCCCAAAATAGATGAAGCAAAACCGAACATAACTGAAAGGAGATAGACAATTTCAATAGTAACAGTAGGAGATTTCATTACTATACTCTCAGTTACAGTATACTCAGAGTTGGTCTAGAACAACTAGACCTCAAATCATTAAAGATACACAAGAATTGAACAATACTATCAGCTAACTTGACTTAATTGATATCTATTGAACACCACACCCACTTATAGTAGAATATGCATTGTATTTAAGTTCCACCTTGGAACATTCACCAAAGTAGACTATATGTTGAGCATAAAACAAGTCTCAATAATTTAAATGAATTGAAATCACACAAAACATATTTTCTGACCACAATGGAATTCAAATAAAAGTTAACAACAGAAAGACATTTGAGGAACCCCCAAATATTTGGAAATTAAACACACAGTTTTTCAAAAATTATGGCTCAAAGAATAAATCACAAAGAAAATTATAAAATATTTCAAATGCATTAAAATGAAAACATAATATATCCAAATGTGCCTATATTAGAAATGAAGAAAGATTACAAATCAATACCTAAGCTTACATTATAAAAAACTAGAAAAAGACTATCATCCTAAAGTTAAAATCAATAGAGGGAAGGAAATAATAGAGCTTAAATTAAGAATCAATTAGGTAGAAAACAAAAAAATAGGAAAAAGAAAGTTGTTATCTGAAAAGATCAATAAAATTGACAAATTTTTATTAGACTAAAAAAGGAAAACAAGAAAAACATAAATCTTCAAATATCAGGAATAATAGCAAAGACATCACTACCAACCCTATGAAAGTTAAAAAGATTAAAGGGAATGCTATTAAAACTTATACTAAAAAATTAGACAACTCCAATGAAATGGACAAGAAATAAATTCCTAGATGGACACAAATTCCAAACATTATTTTTATCTGAAACAGAAAAATGAAATAGACCTATAAGGAAATTAAATTAGTATTTAAAATTTTTTTACACAAAGAGATTTTAGGTACAGAAAGCTTTGCTGGCAAATTCTATTAAATATTTAAAGAAATAATGCCAATCCTTATAAACAGACATTTCACTAAAGAAATATATGAATCACTAACAGGCATATGAAAAGTTGATCAACACCATTAGTTGTCTGGAAAAAGCAAATTGAAATCACAATGAGATACTACTACCTCTCACCCATCAGGATGATAATAATTAAAAGACAGACGATGTCAATTTTTGGTGAGGATGTGGAGAAAGCAGAAACTTCATTAGTTGATGAACGCATAAAGAAAACACTCGTACAGTTGAATACTATCCAAAAATAAAAAGAAGGTACTACTGATAAATGAAGCAATGTTTATGAATCTCGTTATGCTAAATGAAATAAACCAAACACACAAAAAAAGACTACATACTGTATAATTTATAGTAAATGTCCAGAAGAGGCAAATTTATGGGGACAGAAAGCAGATTATTGGTTGACTGCCTCTCTGGGTGGGAGCAGGGATTGACTAATTGTAAACAAGCATAAGGGACATTTTGGGGTGACAGAAATGTTCTACAAGTTGGTCGTGATGGGCACTGCACAACTTTGTAAATCTACTAAAAACACTGAATTATTTATTTCAAGTTAGTGAATGTTATATTACATAAATTATACCTTAATAAAGCTGCCTAAAAAACTGGCATTAAAGAGGTTAAATTTGCTTGCTGCCTTACTTTTCAGAGTAAAAAAGCAATGGGTGCTGTAAATCTTTGAGTGATAGATTACAGATCATTTCCCAAACTTATTGACTCATGGAACAGTATAAATAAAAATATATTCGATTTAACATATATATATGTATATATGATGTATACAAACATGCTTATAAATTTTTACATATGTATATGTGTATATATAATTTTGAAGAGCTTTCGCTTTGCTTCTTATTTTCTCTTCCATCCATGATACGTAGGGCACTTAGTGTTATTGAGATCTACAATATTGGAAAAAATCTCTAATAGAGATCTACTAGATTGAGATCTACTATAGTAGAAAGTACTAAAGCTCACCAAAGTTTCTGGCTCTCCTCTTTTTCTAGATGTCACATGTACCATGTGATTGCTTTGGCCAACAAAAGAGTCAAAGTGGGTCACTTCTGAGGGGAAGCCTTTAAAAAGCAGTGTGTGATTCTCCAAATGTTTTCCCCTGCCACCATGAACCCTGAAACATGGTATGAAGATGATATTGTCATCAGATGGAGGTACAGGGCCCCTCAGGTATGATAAGAAAAAAGCACCTCCCCTCCCTACCAATGTTCCTTGGGCATAAAGCACGAGACAGAAATAAATCCTCTTTGTTTTTAAGTCACCTAGATTGTTGATTCTTTGTTACCATAGCATGCCTTACTCAACCTGTCCTTATCAGTACAATCTCCAAGTTCACCTAAAGTGAGAAAGATACTACAATGAAGGATTAAGAAATATGGGGAGCTATTTTTTTCATCCAAGTGCCTTCAACTGTGTATCCCTTGTGAATAACACATACCCCTTACTTGTGAGCTTACTATTGTTCAATGATCACCACTCTCCCCACCCAGGGACTTCTGAAGAATTTACTTAATTCCAGGTGTCTGGTTATTTATCAAAGAAAGGGTCCAATTTGACATTTGAAGAAAATTAAAAAATAAAGAATCTACATGGATTACCCAAGCTCATTGGCAGCTTTTGGCCCAGATTATAACTTTGACTCTAAAATTGCCCCTAATTCCCAGAGCCTGGTTATTCCAAGACAATGTGGGTCAGAAATTCCCTCAGGGTCTGGGTGATAGGCAAGAATCCTATGTTTCTAAGTCTTACTTGTGGAAAATAGAGCAGAGTGGATGTGGCTAATGATAGCAGCTATGCCACACTTGAGTCAACAAACTATAAGCCCAGGGACTATTGAGTTAAGTTGGAATCCCCTGGGGAGCACAGACAGCTCACCCCGGGAGTAAAGCAAAAATAGATGCAAATGTTTGGGGATGTAACGAGTGACCCCCAGGCCTGCACATCCCTTGTAAGTGAAAATACCTATGAATTCAGCAGAGTTTTGACATAGTCTCATCACTTACACTCCTGTCCAATTCAATCAAAATGGTTCAATTAGTGATGCTTGCACTGAGTCAAATGTACCTTTCAACGAAGTCGAAGAAGGATGGGATGTTTGTCGAAATGAGCATCAGGAGATTCTGTTCTGACGGAAGATGCCATACTCGTGGTATGGTCAATAAAGTGCTACACAAATGGTAGCTTTTGTGGCAGTTATAAGCTATCAGCTGCTCCTCGCTGAGAAGAGCTCGCCCTGGTGCAAGGTGTCAGCGACTCGTTAGCAAGGAGCAGGGAAGAAGATGCTGGGACAATAAATCTGACCTCTTTGTCCTATTACGGCACAACTATTACATACCCCTCTCATCCAAAGCAGAATACTAAGCTCTTCACACACTTTATTTTGCGTGATTCTCAAAATAATCCTATGAAAATAATCCTATTTCCATTTTACTGGAAACTGAGGCTGAGGGATAGGCTACATTGAGAAAGCACACAGATAAGCAGTGACCTCGGGCCTTAACGGA
The DNA here is from genome assembly GCF_024610735.1 of Ursus americanus. Lineage (NCBI taxonomy): Eukaryota > Metazoa > Chordata > Mammalia > Carnivora > Ursidae > Ursus > Ursus americanus. The sequence continues at coordinate 13,828,228 of NC_142154.1, forward strand.
GCTTAACCTCAACCTTAACCTTAACCTTACACCATGCCCTGGCAGTAATATTGCCCCCACCATCCTCACAAACATAATGGCTCTCTGGATTTGTTTTTTGAAAATTCATATTAGGAACCTATACTTCAAAACCCAAATGTTTGCGTTCTAAGGAAAAAGTCTGATGACCAGCGAAATTGGTCTCTGCTTTCATATGGCAAACCCCCACGTGAGCTGACCAGTAGCTGTTTCTTTTGGACAAGGCATGTGCTCCCTGGTTCTCTACAATCTACTCTGGTCTGCTGTACTCTTCTCGGCCATTCCCAGGCTGCCCTATAGATCTTTGAGTTTGAATTCTCTGTTTTTAATTATGCTGAGAAGAGGCACCTGGATGGCTCAATTGTTAAGCATCTGCCTTCGGCTCAGGACATGATCTCTGGGTTCCTGGGACTGAGCCCCGCATGGGGCTCCTTCCTCAGGGGGGAGTCTCCTCTCCCTCTCCCACTGCCCACCCCCAGTCTCAAATAAATAAATAAATAAATAAATAAATAAATAAATAAATAAATAAATAAATAAATAAAATCTTTTTAAAAATTAATAAATTATGCTGAGAAGATAAAGTGAGAAGCATTTGCTATGAGAGCTGTATTCCTCTAAAGTAGGGTTTCCCAATGTGGCACTATTGACATTTGGGACCAGATCTTTGTTTTGGGGGCTGTCCTATGTACGATAGGAAGTTTAGAAGCATACTTAGCCTCTATTCAGTAGATGCCAGCACCACCACTTCTTTCCCCAGTTGTAACTACCAAAAACGTCTCTGGACGTTGCCAGGTGTCCCCTGATGACAAAATCACCCCCAGTTGAGAAGCTCGTCCTTGAAACACACTTTTTTGAGGCTCAAAACACTTATGCAAATAGAGTCTGTATAATAAATAGTTATTGTACCCATGTCAATTTCCTGGCTTGGGGAACCTGTTACAACTATGTATGATGTTTTACTGGGGGAAGCTGGTACATGGGAACTCTCTGTGTTATTTTTTCAAGTTCTTACGTGCCTTTAACTATTTTTAAATGTTATTAAAAATTAAAGAAATAGTTGAGCAAGTATTGAATGAATGAATCCATACCAAAATGGGCACCTTTTTAAATTTTTCACATCGTATATTTTATTTCCTTGTGAGTAGTAACCTTCATGGTTTATATTTCTCTATGCCAGGTGCTTAGGAAGGTGACTGTTATAGAAAATCTTCAGGAAATAGTTCCAGGCTACATAATTTAAGGTGAAGTCCTTAAAACTTTAACTCCGGTATGTCAACCTCTTGGAAAACTCTTGAAGAAAAAGAAGTTACTTTTCTCGATAAAAGGATGGGCAAAGTAAAGAGATTGAGGAGATGATACAATGAACAGGGAAGAAACGTGGGTTGTTCAACTCAGTTGACATATTTAACAGAGGGAAGCACATTTCAAAGTAGGGACAGAGGAAAAGAAGGAGTGGGGGAAAAAGGCAAGCTGAAGAGGAAAAGAAATTATTCCTATAATGATTCTCTGTCGTAAACACATTTTGAGCAGATTGTAAAAAGTAATTCAACTGAAATTAGATTACAAAGAGCACACAGTACACTTAGTACAACTGTATTATGAAAACGGGAAATTCGTTAGTCTGGGATATGGTTCTTTCCACTGGTTTGTAAGAGTCTGAGTCTAGATGTTGACAATTGGGGGTTGTTTCTGGTCAAGTCCTGTGAGTCACAGTAGCATGACATGTCTAGGCTTTGACTGGCCCACCAGTACCCACTGCAATTAGTCACTTGATCTTTAATTTCAGTCTGGGTAGTGACACCTGGACTCATGGGGGAATTGCTACGTTCTTAGAAGGAAGCTGGTTCTTTCCAGCTCAGCATTCACGTAAGCAGCTAACACAGGCAGCGGCATTCCAGTGATGTCAGTGCGAAATGGTAATGAAACACCTCCTTGCAGGTTTGGGAAAATTCTCCCTCCAAAATGAGGAACATGGTTTTGAATTATACACCAATGTGCACGAAGAATTCTGATGGTCAACAACTAATAGATCCATCCCATCATTCTAATTGCTTCTTGGGTCTCGCTACAGGCTTGCGATTTTATTTCAGTATGGTGGCATGGGGTCTGATTTCCTTGGGCTGATATGAAAAGGCTTGAGAGGATTTTTGTGGTTGTGAATCACAGGCATGTGGCAGCAGTTTTGTAAATGTGTCCACATTTCAGATAAAAAAAAAAAAGAAAGAAAGAAAAAGGTTTAGATTCACAACGAACAAACTTGACCCGAGCTGGGTGCATTCACAGTATATATTTTTCATCTTCTCAGGATCCTAAGAGTTCAGTATGATTTTTCTCCCATGCTTAACATATTAAGTCATGAAGGTTCCAAGGAGTCAAGTAATGTCCTTACTGTGGCACATAAGAGACAGCACTGGATTTAAACTTGGGCTTGAACTCAAACTTGAAGTCCTTGCTCTTGCTGCCTTCCCCTGCTCCTGTATCATGAATGATACCACCTGTAATCATGACTAATACTGACATCCGTGAATAGAGAGCATAAAAGGTAGTGAAGTGCACAGGCAAGGAGGTGCTCATCCCCCACAGCCAACCCCCTGGCTCAGAGCTCCCCCCAGATCCATCACCAGGAGTGAGGGAGGTACTTGGCATTAGGACTCTGATAGCAATCTGAGTTCATCACAAGTACCAACAGGGAAATGCCAGCGCCAGCCTTGCAAGGCCCTCAAAGCTCACGCCGGATTTCCTGCTACGAATCACCCCCACGCCTGCCTGCCACTCTTTTACCAAAGACAGCTTTGCCACTCCCCAGTCGTCTTATTTTAATTTCTGCTTTGCAGCACGCTCTATCACCAGGGAGGCACGGGCTCGGCCATTCTCCCAGCATCTCTCCATTATCAAATACACTCCTTGTTCCCACTACTGGCTGCTTAGGGAGATGTTAACTGATTCCCTGTTTTCAATCTGCAGCACTTCAAAAGGCTGTTCTGTCTTCACTAGCGCCAAGACCTGGCACCCGGCCACGGCCGGGGAGCTGAGGTTTGCTCCTGAGTCCCAATGCAATCACGCACTGTCTGCTTCTCGCTGCTCCCAAGTTCTGAAAGTGTTTCCAAAAATTCTCCAGTGTTACCAGAACGACAATTGACTCACGATAGCCAGAGCCATTCAGGTGCTGAGAAGCGCCTGTCTGAGGTGGAGGGACTGGGGGAACATTTCCCTGCAAGTGGAGCCCTTTTGCAAAGGAGGCTGGGGAGGCTGGGGAGGCTGGGGAGGCCGGGAGGCCGGGGCAATTTCTCCCCTCTCAAGCGTTTCTCAAGAAGCACTCACTGTGCGTGATGCCAGGCTCTGGCAGAAACTCACACGCTCCCCAACATCCGGGAGTTTACAAACCAACTGTACAACAAAAATAACCCTGGTCAAGGGGCTGGAGACACTTGAGAGAAAGACATAATGCCTGTCCTCAAGGAGCTTGCTTTCTCAAAGAAAGAGGAGAGAACAGAAGAATAAAGTATAATCGTGAAAGATGAATGAGAAGATAGAGGAACACTCAAGGAAGCCCAGAGAAGCACCCTTGGGGTATCCCGTGTGTGTGTGTGTGTGTGTGTGTGTGTGTGTGTGTGTGTGTGTGTGTCTGGTGAGGGAGAGCAGGGCAGGACTATCTTCCAGAGCCATCAGCCAGACAGAAAATACCACAGAGGGTAGGAGCGTCACCTCCGGCCACTTGTGCTCCTGTTAGATGCCGAGGCAGGTGGGCTGAAAGCAGAGTCTGAAGGGAAAAAGTGAGCTTGAGGTGGGACAGGCCTCTAACGCTGTATGCCTGGGCTCAGACGTGTTCTCCACAGCGCTCCTTCATAGGCTATGGTGCAGTCAGTTCACCATCTTAGGTCCTTCTGATCCCCACATGGAGGCAGATGTGGAACCTGCGAGACCCACGCCAGAGAGGTCAGTGAAAGAGGCTAAAACATTTGTCCCAACAAGCGGCAGCGGAATTTGAACCCAGGGGACACGGATGCCTACCTTTGCCCCCAACAGTCTTACGAGACACACTGATGGATTGGGGGTGAGACTTTTGGGGAGTGGTGAGCTGAGGGGGCTCCTGGTTTCTGTCTTGGCTGCTCGAGAAAAGAACTGGTCAGTGGGGGCAGAGAGCACATTAACCTTTCCACAGGTAAGCAGATGGTGAATTTACAAGTCACTGGAGAGTTCAGTCATGAGAGTAGGAGAGACTTGGGGGTTGGAGGTCTAGCTTCAGAAGCCATAGGAGTGGAAAAGTTTGCCCAAAACTATGTAAAGGATAGAAATTTCAGGAAGCATATGTTCCAATGTAGTGGGAAGTGCAAAACAAAACCAAACCAAACCCAAATCTAATGTTTCAATGGGGTGGATATGCTGGAAGATATGAAGGGAGCAGAGGAGTGGGGTTCCTCAAGGCTGACCTTTGTCAGCCGAGTCTCTTACATATAATATACATAATATACATCAGCATAAATATATATATATTTTTAAAAATATATGGATACATTCAAAATATATTTTTTTCATTTTTATACTGATATATAACATTTTTATGCTGATATGAAAGTGAATTCTTACCTAGGAATGTCAAAGGGGAAACGGGGATCATTCAGGTGTTACCCAGAAATCTTTAAAATTCAGCTGTTTCAGGCACTGTGTCTCTCAAACCAGCACTGCTGCTCAGAGCATCCTTGTAAGAGCTAACAGCAATGGCATTAAGTAAGAAGTACAAAAGAACAACCCATAAGAGGAAGTAGCCATACAAAAGAATTTTCACAAACACTTCCAGAAAAAAAATTACCTTCTTTGCTTGATGAGGCTGATCGAGATAAAAGATCCCCTAAATTAGTACAGTTCCTGGAAAATGCCATAAGAGAGACAATAGACAAGGAAAAAAAGAAATTTAAATCAGGCCTGGGTTATGCCAAATAGAGATTGTCTAATTAAACAAAGAAATAAGACAAAATTAACGTACAGGAACTTTTTCCTCATACAGAAAGAAAATAAAGCTTGACAGTTTAAGTAGGAAAGTTTATGGTAATTTTTAAAAGGAAAAAGAGAAAAAGCAAAGACAGAAGATTGGTTGGTATCAGGCAGTTGACACATTTGCAGGTAGACTGATATTTCTCAACACACAACATGAAGTCTGGAGGCCATGATGCCTGACGGGATCTGGTGAAGGAGGGCAGTGATATGGCTCTGAAGAAAGCTAGAGAGTCAACTGGGTGGAGATTGCTAACTGCCTCCCAAAAACTGTCCTCCTCTATCTCCTGGACATATGAATAAATGGTACTTCCTCACCTTCTCTGCATTGAGATGGGGTCATATGACTGACTCAGGGCAGAAGGAATTTGAGAAGTGATGTGTGCCATTTTCTTGCCAGGGCCTTGAGTCATTGTTTCCCTCATGCTTCCATTCCCTTCCTGCCAGCTGGACTGCAGCAAGGTTGTGACCCAAGTTTCAACCTGACAACGCCCCATGGGTGGAGCCTGAGTCCCCCAATGACTTCATAAAGGAGAGATCTTCCGCCAGCCTGGACCACTTGTCTTGGCGCTGAATGACTTCTATAGACTTTACGCCAGCGTCTTTTTGTTTCTGTACCTTTGCCTTTCCCTGAACTTGTACCAATAAACAAAAGACTCATTCAAAACTATTTATTAAGAAGTTACTAGGCCTTTAGTCTGGCAGTAGGCCCTGGACGCTCAATGCTAAATCAGACCCACGCATAAATGACTCACTCCAGGGGAACCGGCACCTTACTCTGGAGGCATGCGCGCAGGGAAATGGGGAAAACCCAGACAGGGAGCATCTCATTCTGCATGGAAGAGGAGAAGGAAGAATCCGTGTGGCAGTGGCATTTGGAATGAGCCCGTAAGCAGCTTCTGCTGGGCAGGAGAGCGGGGAAGGAAATGGGAGAGGACATTCCATGATGTGCTCAGAAAGGCAAGCCTGGCCAGTGGTCAGGCTGAATGGCTGGGAGCCCTGAAAGTAGAGCCAGAAAGATGTCTGAGGACCAGAATGTCAAGAGGCTTGTTTGGATTTCACCCTTCATGACAATAGAATCTGCTAAGTTTTAAAGAGGTTTAAAGTCAGCACTCCAGGGGCGCCTGGGTAGCTCAGTCATTGGTCTGCCTTGAGCTCAGGTCATGATCTCGGGGTCCTGGGATCGAGTCCCGTGTCGGGCTCCCTGCTCAGCGGGGAGTCTGCTTCTCCCTCTGACTCTCACCTCGCTTGTGCACGTGCTCTCTCTCTCTCTTTCGTTGTCTCAAATAAATAAATAAAATCTTTAAAAAAAAATAGAGTAAAAGAAAGTAAGCGCTCCATACGGCCAGATCTGTGCCATAGGAAAGCCTTGATGGAGAGGGTTTGCAGAGTGGACCCCACTGAGAGGCCAAGATGGAAAACCCGGTGTGGAAATGTCACAATAGCCTAGGACAGTGACAGTGGGGGCCTGAATGGGAATGTCACAGGGAGACGGGAGAGGAAGGGGCCGCTTTGAGAGAGCTTTCAGAGTGGAAGTAGACAGAACATGGCAACAACAGAAAGAATGGGTCACCTGCTTACCTGTGGCTCTCCCTCTGCCTTCTAGACTGCTGCTCTTAGGTCATTTCTGAAGGAATCAATTCACTTTCTCTATCCCGCTCTCCAGAACGCAGAGCAGTCCCTCTTTACAGGTCCTCATGTCCCTTCCTGTCCCCTCCCACCCACCTCCACCATTCACCTACCCAAGAACCCTCAGGAGCTGGCCCCAAATCCAAATCAACACCTTCTGGAACCCACTCCTTCCTCCTATAGCTGATGACCACCCATGTCTTACAGCTGAGGACTAACCATATTCAGTCTGAAGGATGAAGGCTGAAGATAATGAATGAGGTTTGAGAAAGCAGAGCAGCATTCTTAACTGAAGGGAAGATAGAAGAACATTAAAAGACACAAGACAGATATCAGTTGGGCTGGGTTATGAGCCTGGACTGGTCACCAAACCTCCCCAGGCCTCGTATTTGTAAAGTGAAAGCATCATGCAAGGTATTTGCTAAGAATCCTGATAATCCTCACAAAAGTAACAAACAAATGATTCTAGAACAATGAAAAAAATAATTGTTGTTCATGAATTGTATATTACAGAGCAAATAACAACAATGTCTAGATTTCAGATATGACCAAATTAACTTTGTAAAACTACCTAACTAAATCACAAATTAAATGAGCTAAGAAATGGAAAAGTTATATGAGTGCATGTTTTTAGGGCCTAAACAAACACAACAGTTTTAGAATTCAGAATCATTTACCAGGAGTCAATGTAGAATATGGAATTAAATTAACAATAATTGCCACTCTTACAGAAGGAATAATAATTCTGGTAACCAGAAAGGATATATAAAATTAATACTAATAATTACAGAGGAATTACTTAATTATCTGACTTATCGAGAGAATACAATCAGATGCTATTAAATAGAAATGAACCTTATATTACTTTACTCTTATGTGTCAGTCAAACTGGATTTTTTTTGGAACAAAGAAGCAGGGTTGAATTGATGCATTATGCAAGATGATGGTTAGCTAGAATAATTATCTGCTCTAATTAATTTAATTTATTTTATTGTGCCCTAGGTTCACAGAGGTATCAAAATTGCAAAATATTTGGGGACATCATACAATCAGGCAAATGTTAAGGAAATTGAAACCTTTCCATGAACTTGAAAGCAAACATGCCAATAAGATGATATATAATATAGATATTGTACAAAATTCCATGTGATGGAATTTCAGCAGTGAACATTTCTCAAGTCTTTTGGAAACAGTTTTACCTAAAGACTGAGAGTCTTCTCAAGAGAATTACGAAAAATAAGCAAGTGTGTAGTAAAATATCTTCGAATTATTGAGCCCTAGGGGATCGGGACTATAATTATCCCCATTTTGCAGGTGAGGAAATTAAGGCACAGAGAGGCTCAGGACAATAGAGACAATGGATTTCTGAGCCAGGATTTGAAACCCCGCGCAGAGTAACCATTGCCCTTGGCATCAATGTCCATAATTCCTAACTCACTGGATAAGAGAAATTTATAACCGAGTCTCCTAATGGCTGCTGAAAGATCAGGGAGGAAGAACTTCTTCCCAGTGTAACCCCTTCACCTAAAATACTGGGGTGCCTCTGTGAAGACTTAAGTCACCTCGTGGCATCAACAATTCCAAGACTCTGGGTTAGACATTTCAGACCTGCAGAGATCAGGCCTCCAGCACTTCCTCGAGGCCCAGAGACTTGACTTGAAGATAAATCAGGTATTTAAATTTGCCTTGCTGAAACCGTCTCTGTAATTCCTGCCAAAACTTCCATAGATGTCATGAGCAGGAATAGTATCCACAACAGGCCAGGAAAGACAGCCTGATGTTCTCAAGCTCCACTCCAGGGACTTGTTGGGTACCCAGAACATGTCCAGCTTGTCCTTAGGAAAGAAAGGTAACTTATTCCTTATGTTGTCAATGACAAGATAATTTATTGTCCAAATCAGGCACTTTTGAGAAGACAAAGAGACACTATTAATAATGACTCCAGGAAAAAAAAATGACAAAAACAATGCTCGTCCCACGCAAACTGGGACATGTCATCGTCACACTCTTCGTGGTTTATTATTTTTTTTCATCTGGATTATGATACGGTATGTCTTTTTCCAGTTTTGCATTCCTTAAATTCGGTTTTAAGCTTTTCCAAGGAGACAGAAACATGGTTGTATCCACAAGTCAACAAAATCATTTCTCAGCGGCAGAGAACGATAGAACCACCAGGCAAAGAGGGCAGGTCCTCACGTGCCACACTAAACCTCCATGTGGATCCAGTATCACGTGGCCTCGGGGTCAACCCTTCAGGAGAATTTGCATTTATTAAGAAGCTACTTGGATAAAGCCTGAAAATGTGTCTGCTTACCAAATCTATAAGTGATTAGAGAGTCTGATCTAGACAATGGCAAATAACTAGTTTTCTTTTTTCCTCATAGGATTCCTTAGATTTATTAATGTGGAGAGTTTTTTAGAAATTTTTAATTATAGCTATGCAGAACCAGGAGACACATTTATTCATTCATGCATGCATTCTCACATTGATATATATTTTTTATTTTCTTAAAGATTTTTAAATTTATTTTAGAGAGAGAGAATGTGTGTGCACACTCGCGGAGGTCAGGGAGGGGCAGGGGAAGAGGGAGAGGGAGAGAGAAATTCAAGCAGACTCCACGCTGAACACGGAGCCCGACATGGCGCTCAATCTCATGACTCCGAGGTCACGACCTGAGCCAAAAACAAGAGTGGGACATTTAACCAACTGAGCCACCCAGGCACCACGATCTATTTTTTGAAACATTTATCAAAATCGGTGGTCAGTACTTCCTTTACCCATGGAAATAATCTACATTTATTCATCTATTTATTCATCCTACTTACTGGGATGTTTATGTGCCAAGCACTATGCTAGGTACTGAGGGGTGTATCAATTAATTAAATAAGATGGACATAGTTTCCATGCTCATGGAACTTGCAAAAAACAGGTAAATTGAGCAATCAAAAATTGAAATCAGGGCTGTGAAGGAAGTATAAATATGTAAGATGCAGCGTTGAGATATAACAAAAGAAACATACTTCATTGTTTGTTTGTTGACAAATATGGATTTAGAATCTACTGTACCCAGCAAGCCTCCTAGGCACTGAGAGCATCGTGATAGACCAAAGGGACATGGTTCCTTCCTTATCCAATGTACAGTCCGCTGGGAAGGACAAACAACAAACCAGTTAATGAGCGCAGGATTATTTTTAAATTGCAATAAATGCCACCAAGGCATCTAAAAGGGTTAAGCAATAGCACAGGGGGCAGCAAACTCTGGCCCTCGGGGCCAAATCCAGCCCACCCACTGGCTGTTTTTGTAAATAAAGTTTTATCGGAACACAACGACTCCCAATCATTTATGCTTTGTCTATGGCTGCTGTAGCCATAGAACTTCAGAGTTAAATACTTGCCGCAGATACCTTATGGCCCACAGAACTTGCGATGTTCACTATCTGCTTTACTGTTTCTTAGTGAAAATTTTACTGACCCCCCGCCATAGAGAGTAAGTGACGGCAGGTGGGAAGAGGACAAAATCCTCAGTAATAGTCAGGGAATATTTCCTTGCAGACATGACATTTAACCAGAGGCCGGATGGAGAAGGAACTAGTCTCAGGACTCAGTGGCGGAAGAGCCCCCCTGTCGAGGAAATTACAGGAGCAAAGGACCTGAGGCAGCAAAGAGGTCCAGGAGCTGGACGGAGATTTGAGGGTCTTGAGTGTGGTGTGGGAGGGCAGGGAGAGCAGAAGAAGGAGGCAGGGGCCAGATTCCAAGGGCACTGGCATTTGTGAGAAGAATTTTGGATTGCATTCTGAAAAATGGAGAACTGGAAGGATATTATATCAGGGAGTAACGTGATTTGTTTGGAATTTTAAAAGACTGCTTTATTTGCTGATTGGCAGTTATAGTTGGAAAGGTGGGAGCTAAATGCAAGGAACAGGTTAGGAAACTATGACTGTTGTCCAGGTGAGGGTGGACGGACCATTGCTACTATATTGGCCAAGCCAATGGAGAAATCGGTTATATGGAAGCATATCGGAGCTAAGGGCTTCTGCATCATGGCTTCTCAATCCCGGGAGTGTGACCCTGACACTGGTAAGAATATCCAGCTTGTATTTTCCTTGCTGCCTGAGAGAAACACCTGGAACTCCCGAGCTCCTGAGCCGGATTCTGAATCTCACTTGAACTTGATTGGCCACAGATGAGCTACATAGTTTCATGATTATTCTTGATCTGGATAAAATCACTGTGATCATCTCGGAGCCTCAAATATAGAAGGCTGGAGAGGCGTGGCTGCACACCGTGGTACAGTCCTACCTGACCTTGGGGTCCCCCAGGGAGCAGAGGCTGAGGCAGGGCTTCCCGACCCTGAAAACAGCAGCTGGTGGAGCAGAACCCACCAGGGGACATGTCGAGTCAGTCACTGCTGTGGGCACCGGGCTCCATCTGTCTAGGGCCCTCCAAGGAGTCCAAGGAGAACGAGTCTCAGAATTTTTCATCGGAGTGTAGCATAAAGTATCATTTTCTTCTGCCTCTTGTACCCAATTGCTCAACAGTTTCTTCATGGGTGGTTTGAGGAAATCATGCGTGGCCCTAACACAGCATCAGAGAAGCTCTGGCCCAGAAAGCTAGAGAGACAGAGACCCGGAGAAGAAGCTAAGGGGAGGGCTGGTGAGCTACGACCAACACCTTGTCAAGCTCTCAAGCTGCTTCTTCCAGCAACAACTCAAGGAAAAAGCAGGTCTAAATCATGCAATGAGGGGTACAAAAGCACCCCTATAAATCCCCCTTACAAACTATGAAGCACTTGTATATTATACCTTCTCCCATTTGACCTTCACAAAAGACCTTTTTTCAGTAAGACCTAGCATTCCCATTTTGGAGATGAGCAAACTGAGCCTTGGAGATACAGTGGAAACAATGGCAGAGCCAGGATCCTCTTATCCCTCACTCATGCTCTTTGCCCCACACCTGCTACTTCTCCTAAACGACTGAATAAAAGACCAATGCAACAGTGAAACAAATTCTTATGAGCGTGAATGCAAAGCAAGACGAAGGAAAGCTGATTTTGCCTGGAAGCGAGCAATGTAGGAAAGTCTCTCGTTGAAGCCATCTTGTTCGAATGATCCAGTGTTTGGTAAACAAGTCCTTAATCACAGCCTTCAGTACTTTATACACTTATAATAATGCCATCTCTCAACTTCCCCCTTTCAATCCCAGGCTCTTTGGTCTCTCTACACATGGTAACATCACTCGCCCGCTGCCTGTCAATTCCCCAGTTCTGTTATAGCCTTCATGAGGGAGAACGCAGGCATTCCACAATGTGCTGGAAAATGCTAATTACTATTTATTACTTAAGAAAAACAGAATCAGTCCAAGTGTGTAACTGAGCTCCCTAAGGTAAGAGGTTGCCACTGATTCTGGTGCCCGTCCCTTATTGGGTGGGTGACTTGTCTTGTGTACTTAAAGCTACAAGCAGAGTGAAAGTCAAAACCACAAGGGACTGCAGAATTGTCACTTAGGTTCCCACACATTATGAGAAATTTCCTTTGGATTTTCTTACCCTCTTTGCCTGTGACTCACCTGGCAAGGTGGCCACGTGGGGGCGGGGGGGTCACACCTTGAAGGCTGCAATGATGTGGCCACCCGGTCCTCCTGGGGAGGAAAACAAACTTTGCCCCAAGAAGTGAAAAACAGCTTTATGATAAAGGACGGTCTAGATCCCATACTAGTTTACAGAAAATAAAATAAATCCCTAGCAAACTTCGTCCCTTGAACTATGATTAATAATTAGTCATGAGAGACCTCACTCTGGATGCCAGCCCTTGTCTGGAAAGCCAGCTGGTTTTATAGTTATTGCAAATTTAAACTAGACATTAATGCATAGGATCCTCCCTGAAAACACTCTGATTGGTGATACCAGCCCTGCTGCACAGGAAGACGGCCCAATATGGCGTGGAGAACATGGTTTCTCCATGATCACGAACTCTACGCCTTGCTCGTGTCTGACACTGAAGAAAGCTCTACCTTTCGGAGCCTTGATTTCCTTCTCTATAGAATGGGGATACAGAAGAACTCAGTAAGCAGGGCCACACATGTAGTAGGTGTTCAATAATATTGTTATTATTTTTTAAGATGTATTTATTTTTTTGAGAGCATGCATGAGCGGGGCGAGGGGCAGAGAGAGATGGAGACAAGCAGACTCTCTGCAGAGTGTGGAGCCCGCCTCGGGGCTCGATCCCAGGACCCTGAGATCATGACCGAAATCAAGAGTGGGACGCTTAACCAACTGAGCCATCCAAGCGCCCCAATAATACTATTATTAACTTAATATTTGTGGTAGTAGCCATAGCATTAGAATCACAAAAGAAAACCAGTCTGTCCAGTGACCCACGGAAATTCCCCCAATAAACCTTCTGGGACCCAGACGACACTGTGTCACCCACCCAGTTTCCTAACAAACCTTTTCCCCTGCGACCGAATATAAACCAGCTTCACAATCCTCCCCGCAGACCTTCTAATTATCTCCACTGTTTACAGCATCCAGCCCCTCCGCTACCCAATTCTCCATTATTCTGACAGCCAACAAACTAGGCCTATTAGAACCAGCACAACTTCTGCCTAAGGCAGGAACTTTGTGAGACCACAAATCGTCTTGGTATTAAAAGTCGGTGCATAAGAACTGCCCTCAGCTTTTGCGCTAAATTGCTAGTTTGAAGACATTCATTGCAGTACATTGTATTTCCACTATATTTTGCTTTAATAGACTTCGCGGTGAAGTGTATAAGAAGAGTTTTAAAGCCCGAGGTAGCACACAGCCAACTTTTTTTTCCCCCTTTTATATATTTCTCCATCTTTTGTTTGTCACCTTATATTGTTTTGTTGCTTCACATACATAAAACAACCTGGCAATCACAGAACAATCCCCCAGCAGTTAGTTGGAGGCACATATTGACTTTACTATTAAAAGTTGAAACAATCAAGCTAAAGAATCTGTGGTGTATTTTTCTGCTGCTTGCATGAGACTTTAATTTTAAAACGAATGGAAAATATCCCCTCTGAATGTAATAGCGTTTTCATCGACCTTGGTTTATTTCTCTCCTTTTGCATTGCCTGCCTAGGACAACTCTGCAGTTAGAGAGAGAAGTGGAGTTTTCATCTGAAAGTGCCCAAGTGCTTGATGGCCATGATTCTTTGATTCCAAGTTGATTGGCAGGCTGAGAGATGCCCACTCGCCTTGCCTTGCCTTGGTGTAAGCAGCATTGCTCATTCCTGTGGTCCCTTTCATGATGCCTTGGCAGCCGTCTTGGTATCCTATGTTAACGCCCTACGTCACTGGATATTGAGGGGGGGAGTGAAAACTGCATGCTCCATGTCTTCACGGAGCGTACAGTCTCATGGGAGAGAGGAGGCAAATACATCCATGACTACAGATGCCTGGAGTCTCTTTACTATCAGAGTTAGAAACAACATATATTATCAGGCGATCGACTTCAGATGTCGGGGGTCAGAGAAGGTCTTGCTGAAAATGACTGAGATGAGTAGGTAAGGGGGTTGAAAGAGAGTCATCTGAAAGAAAAGCACTAAAAGAGGAAATCATGCATGAAAAGGCCTCAGGGCACGATGGATCTTTGGAGAAACCAAGACAAGGATGGCACTGGGGGGCAGAGATCATGGTGAAGAGAAGTGGGAGGTGAAGCTGGAATGGCGGACGGGCCTAGAGCAGGGGGACCCTAGTGGGGATGACAGAGTTGAGATTTTACTCCAAGGTCAGTAGGAGACCATGGTCAAGAGAAGTGGGAGGTAGAGCTGGAATGGCGGACGGGCCTAGAGCAGTGGGACCCTGGAGGGAATGACAGAGTTGAGTTTTTACTCCAAGGTCATTAGGAGACCATGGAAAGGATTTCAGCAGAGGGGTTGCATGATGCAGTTTATATGATCTACTTTTGGAAGAATCCCCCTCCCTCTGGCTTTGTTTGGAAAAGGAACTGAAGGAAGGCTGGAGTAGAAATGGAGAAAACCATCTTGAAAGAGATGAATCTAGGTGACAGATGGTCACTGAAATGAAGGGTTTGGAGAAAAAGATATTTGGGAAAAAATGATGTCAAAGTGGTTTCAGGACAGACTAGATATGATGCTGAAGGAGGAGACAGTTGTTAGGAAGAGGTGAAGAGGTCCAGCTGAGCAATTAATAGACAGAGGTGCAACTTTTGCGACAGGAAACTCTAGAAGAAGCAGATTTGAAAGAACCCCAAGTGTTCAATAGTAGACACTTTTAAGTTTGTTTTGTTTGTTTGGTTGGTTTTTTTGGATGTGAGTAATCAGAATCCAACTCCGAGTAAGGATGAGATCTATTGGAAGAACGATGGGATATCTCATGAAATTCAAGGAAGAAATGATATCCTGGAAGAGAAGAATCAGGGAGCCCAGAGATCCAGACACAGGAATCCATTGAGCTTCCAGGTTGAACTGCTCTAAGTCAGTTCAGCAGCTCCCAGTTTCTGAGTCTCTCAACAGCAGGTGCCAAATATGGGAAGAGACAATCTGATAGGTCTGGTTTAGGACAACGGTCCACTTCTCCAGTCCACAGCGGGTGGGGAGACAGGACCTTATACCACAATACAGCCACTCCAGGCTCATCCACGTTGTTTGGTGGTACTTCTCAAAGAAGGTTGTGAGTTGAGAAATGGGAAGGCACCCCAAATGTCTCCAAATCTATATATGCAATCCCATTTAGCCTTCACATCAACCCTCTGAGATTGATCCTGCTATAACCACGCTATGGAGAAGGACATTAAACCCAGAGAAGTGAATCAGCCTCCAAGGCCACACCGTTAGTAAGTGGCAGAGCTGCGAGTTAAACCCATGCTGGTCTACAGTGCCTTCCAAGTCCAGTGGATTCAGTCTACACTCACAGCCACTCAAAATGCACTCTCCCAGCCATGGCCTTATTATGCAGGATGCTGAGCACTCCAGAGGAAAGAAGAGATTTGGTTAAGTTTAATTATGTTCTAGTTGATTCACCAGACTTCTGGAATCTGAAATTTATGCCTTTCCACAGATGGTTAACATGATGATTAGAAGGATAAAAGTGCATTCACCCAGAGATAAACGTAAGGTTGGTTAAAGCAGCATAATTGCTTCTATTTCCAAGCTTGGCCCAACGTTGTGACTTTCAGAGACCAAAAACAAGAGTGAGTATCTCCTTGTGAAGCAAATCGTTCACGGGTCTTTCTGTGAATCCGGTGACAGGTGAGATTCATCTTGACTGAAGTGGAAGGAATGGAAATCCCTCCATCAACATCAGAGGGAAAAGACTGATTACACATAATAAAATACCCTCCAGAGCACATCATATCCCCCTTTGTGTTAAATGGATTTGTGAATGGCAGCAGGAAATATATTAGCTATATTACAGAGAACTCCCAAACATGTGTACTGGGTTGACCGAAGTCTCTTCTATAAGAATATAAACTCTCTAAGCACAGGTGTTGTCCTGTTCATTGCAATATCCAGGGTCAAAACCAGTGTCCGGCATGTGATATCCAAGTGCCTAGAACATGCCTGAGGAAAGAAAGAATGACTACAATTGCCCAACTGTCGATTTCTAGGTGTCATTTTGTGAAATTCTTTTTTCAAAATTTTCTGTTTATGACACCACAGTGAAGACAAGCTTCACCCATATAGAAAACAGTAGAAAGTCAGTAAGGTTGAACACAGAAATAGGCGAATCATCCAAAGAGCATATGATAGGTGTTTGCTTCCACAATTCTCTTCGTTTACCCTTACCAACTTTTATCCTTCCCATCTACTCTCCTTAATAGCACTTACATATGGATGGGAGTGGGAAAAAGGTAGATGAAAGCAAGCTGACAAAAATAAACAAAGTCTAGAGGAACCCATCAGCACTTAAAGCATCAATATTTAAATGGTAATGGTCTCCTATCTACCAATTTCCTGAGGCGCTAACCCATGTTTTCAATGGGCCTGGATATTCCATAGTATTCCAATTGAAAACAAAATTCATAGTCTTAGCCACACAATCTGCACTTTAGCTTTTAATTAACTACACACCCTCCTCTCCCCAAGGGATATGAACTAGAAGCTCAAGCTGCCATTAACTGCCCCTCTCACCCCCACCTCTGATTAGAGGCTGAGTCTTGCCCTGTCTCCTTTGGCCATCTTCCTCAGCCCTCTGTGTTGTCATGAAGAAGCCCTCTTTCTGGTCTAGATCATCTCTTTACAAGGTCCATTGTATTGGCTTCCTCTGGGTTTGACCTCTACACTCTCCTCCACCCACCTGCCGTGTCTTCATCCAAGTGGACTTTCACAACACCAATCGGGTTACAGAGTTCCCTCCATTCAACTAAATTATTAAGCATCACAACACCTTTTAGGCACACACTGTTTATCGTGGCATTTAAGGTCTTCTATAATCTTCTATAATCGGGCGCCAAACTAAATCCTTCCTGCCTGTCCTCTTACCCCCTTGCCCAGTGCATATTCACTCATGGACCTGGAAGAGAGAGCACCTATATATTGAGGTGGGGGGCTAAGGCTCAGTCCCCGCCCTTGAAAAGAAGTTCAAACCCTTGTGGGGAAACTGTGAAGCAAACAGTCGTGATGCCATATAGTGTGGAAGGAGCTAGAACTTCTAGAGGTTTTCAAACCAATTCCTGGTTTTCAAGCAGCAGCTGGGGGCTGGTTTATCTGCCTCTCTTCTCTGACTGCCTGTCCTCCTTATCCACCTTCCACACCCAAAAAATTGCTCCCTGTCCTTCGACTATCCAATAGCCAAAAGGATTCAGGCAACTTTTCTTTCTTTTTTGGCCTTAAAACAGAGATTTAGATATATGGAGAAGAGCAACCAATGGTTACCTAACTCAGCAAGCAACTTGCAAAGACGCATTAAATTGATACTACTGACAAAGTAAATGCCATAGAAAAGAAGTTTCACTGGGAGCACTCATTTAAAACAATGTTTTTTAATGAAATAAGAATACTGATTCCCAGGGCTTTATCCTTTTTATCATTCTCAGGTTTTACTCCAGTTTTCTGAATTAAAATTCAGAGGAAAGCCCTGGAAACTGGTCTATGTAACAAGTGCACTGGGGAAAGTTCTAGAAATGTTTCTCTGAGTCGGCGGTGCTCCAAGTGAGTCTCCCTGCCCGGCTGATGATGCCAGGTCAAGCTGAGGCTGCTCGAGCAGGGACCACGTTCGGTGAAACCACTCGGTGAGGCCAAGATTCTCTTTCCCTGGAAGCCTCCTGTGATGTCCCAACAACCTCGTGGAAAAGGCAGTGCAGGGAATATAGTTTCAGATGATGACACCACAGCCGAGCAAGGCTACTTGATTCACAAACGTGGACACAACTGCATCATCGTTGGTGAGACAGACACACAGACATCCACCTGCTACTCTTCCGGCACAGCCATGAGGAGGGAGCGTGATGTCCCCCTCGAGGTGCCGCAAACAGGCAAGACTGAACAAAGCGACCAGAGGACAGATGGAGGAGACTGCTGTGTGTCTGCAAACCAGGAAGAGCGCTCTCAGCGGAAACCTACCAACGGCACCCGATCTTGCGTTTCTAAACACCAGAACTGCAGCGGACACGATTTCTGTCTCCATCACCCAGAAGCCACCTGACGGTGACCAACCCCCCCCCCCTTCCTTCGGGAGTCACAGCACATCACCTCTGGGGAGCGATACGGGGGACGTGGCAACACCGACGCTGAGCTAAAGGAGCTCTGCACACGCTTCATCAGGAAGTCCTGGGAGTGAGGGGGCTGAGAGGCCCAGCAAAGCCATGTTCATTAGCCCTCCAGGGGTTACTGCTACATAGACTTGAATATGAAATCCACTGCTCTGAGCCCATCCGTGGGAATGGAAAATGACATTGTGGCCTGAAAACATAAATACATCCCCATAAGGACCTTCCTTTTTGCCGCAGTGGGAGCGAATGGGACACTGAACAGCAGAAGCCGAACTTTCAGAGAGTCCATATGGTCATTTGGGCCCCAACTCAGAATTTTCTCTTCCAGTACATGTGGAAGCATTGAAGCTATAAAGACATTTTCATCTTGTACTGAAATGCATATAGTGAGCTGAAAAAGGCAGCAGGATCAAGAAACCGAGGGGGGGGGAGGGGAAGCAAAAGGAACAAGAACAATTAAAAAAAAATACCCTTCAATTATCTGGATATTTCAGGGCATTGCAGTCAGGATATCCTCTATCAATCATTTTCAAAATTTGTTTTTCGCCAGAGCCCTTTCTTCAAACATACAATAAGTTTAACCCCAATTTATGTAACAGAAAAGAGACACTGCTGGAGTCCGGCCCCAGGGCCTTCTTCGGTGACCCCGAGGCCCCTGCGGCATCGCTAGGAAACCCCACAAATATGGCAAAGGGCAGCGTGAGCAACTCTGCTTCTAGAGAGGCTTTCCTTCTTCGTGCTCATCGTCACAGACAACAGCAGAGAGAACCCAGCAACGGAAGCATTCTAGGGCAGCAAAACAGGCGATTGGTTTAGTTTTGAGTCCGTTGGGGTCCCTAGACTATGTTTGGAAAGATCAGCATATTTAATTCTTAATATTTAAGAGCTAACATGTAGATAGATTCATAATGATTGGGAATTTAACCCCCCTCCCCTCCCAAAAAAAGAAAAGAGAAAAAGGAAAAGAAAAGAAAGGAGGGGGAGAAAGAGAGTCTGAAAGCAAAGAAGAAGAAGAAAGCAAGCAGCTCTGAACTACTCAACAGTCTCAATGGTTTTACTTTTCGTCTTGAGATGCCTGGAAGCCCTGACTTTTGTTGTCACTCTGGGCCCAGGGCGCCCCTTCTTTTCCCACGCTGACCTCTGCCTTTTTTGTAGGTGGCTTACATAGCAGAGCACAGGGTTACAGCTCTTCGGCAAACTTCTTCACAGCAGAAAGGGCAAACAAGGTTTCACATAACTTCCTGTTTCTCAACAGAGTGATGGGTCTTCCCCCTCCCCCATGTTTTTGTTTTTCTGCTCATTCTCATGGAAAAAAAAAAAAAACCTGGAGATTGTTAGAAAAGGAAAATTACTTAATTAAAAGCAGGGGAAGCATCAGAAACTTACATGGGGCTAAATGTGCATTTGGTCTTTTTATTTTTTTTCCCTCTACCACCTGAGAAGTTTGTATATATTCTGTCCGTTTTGTAAGTCGCGAGTGAAAAATGTAACATATGTAGAGTTTTTTCTTCCTGTGTTTTATGGGGTTTTTTTGTTTTTTGGTTTTTGGGTTTTTTTAGAAGTCAGATGCCCTGGAGAGGTTTAACTCTAGGGTTATTGTGTGAAGAAGAGTATTTGGGTTTAAGATTTTCAGATGAGGTTAAGGCTTTTTGGTTGACCCTTGACATGACCTCTAGCTGGAAGCACCTCCAGAGAAGGAACTTGGGCTTATTCATCTTTATGACCCTGGCACCCCTCATCACAGCGCTGGGTACAAAGTAGACACTCAGAGAGTTTACTGAGTCCATGTGGGTTGAATGTCGTAACCCCAAACTTTCATTTACCATCTGTAAAGATAGTAACTGTAATACAGAGCCAAGGAATTGTGTCATTTGTAACTTCTGAAAGCACTTCAAAATTAGTTCCAGAAAGATACTCAATGACTTCTTGAAAGAGTAAGATGCAGTGTGGACAGTTTTAAACTCTGACCTGTTTGATAACAAACTTTCTCCTTCCCAATGTATGAATATATTTCCAACAAATGTAAAATGTTATGTTTCAGATGAGGTGGTTTGCCAAAAGGACCGGCAACTACAGAAAACGAAAACAGTCTCCTGGAAACGACCAGGTGGTTGACTATGTTATTTTCATCTGCCAAGCAGTGATGGGAAAATTCTTTATAAGTCTGAAAGATACCCTTGCCTTCAGACAATAACCTAGAAATCAAAATGTATCCTGACACAGTCTCTGTAACCTTTAATATGGACACGGATGCATGCTTCAGTATGGAACTATTCAGATCCCCCAAGCTGGGAAAATTTTACAGGAGGAACTCTGCTCCTAAGAAGCAACATGTAGATAGAATTCTCTACTATCCCTGTCTTAAGGAGCCTGGATATTCAAGGCTCCTTTCCGTATCCCAACACCACATTTGTTGAACATTTCTTTCATTCCAGGCCAGACCAGTGTGTTCAAAATTCCACCCAGATTGTTAGCCAATATACACACTTGGTGAAGCAGTTTGCAAATAATGCAAATCACTCCATGTGTAATTAACGAGAGTGCAGTTGTTTCTGTCCGCAAACCAGACGGGGAGAAAGACCCCTGAGCAATGCCACTTACAAAACATGACCTTCACTTCCTTATCCATTTAAGTATTGTTGGAAGAAATGATGGGCTCCCAGCAGATCTTGGCTCACACTTACCTGGATACTCACTGGAAATCCATCCAAACTTCTTTAGAAAATGAAATTGGACTAGAATTGTATTGAGATGAGAGTTCTCAGACCAATTCCCTGTATTTTGCTCTTATCAACCAAGGAATATAAAAAGAGATTTTCTTGCATGATTCGAACTGCAAGTAGAAGCTGGAAGGGAAGGAGGGGGAGGAAATATTGAGGGGAGATGAGATTCAAATGCGGGTGTCGAAGAACGTGAATTAAAAACTCCTATTTTATTTTTGTGAATCTGGGATTTATGCAGAGCAGATCGGACATCCTATTATTGGCTGTGTTAAACAGGATGCAGGATACCGGAGCCGAAGTGAAACCTGAGGCAAAGCCTCCGATGGGACACGCAAGAGTTAGAGTCAGAGAAAAAGGGAAGGCAAGAAGGAGAGGGTCAGAGAGACAGAAAGGAGGGCAGCACTGGGAGAAGACATGAAAAATTAGAACAGGAGCTCAGAGCACTCGGGAGAGCGGGGGAAATGACAGTTGAAATTAGAACAGGAGCTAAGAGGAGCAAGCAGAAGGGGACGGCAGGAACCAAGAAATTTAAGGAGGGGAGAACCAACTCAGAGAAGTGGCCAGAAAAAAGAGAGCTGAGCTTCACTAAGAGGGCCGGGGACTCATGTGTGTCCGGTAGACAGACGTGCCCCGTACGGATCAAAACGAATTATTTGTCATTCTGAAATGACTCTGAAAGGGGGAATGGAATGTGCCCCAACAATCAATATTAAATTTTATGCCTGCTGCACCTTTCAAAAGCCTCAAGAAGACATTGATTCAAGTAAGTGTCACCTTTTTTTCAATGACCTTTGATTATTCACTTTTAACAGTTTTAGAGCCGAAGTCGGCACCCCGGCTTGGGGACCAGGCAAGACGGAGGGGGTGGTTTCCAGTTGTGGCTGCCGGGATGCGAGGATGCGCTGTCAGGGCGGTGGGGTGGGGGTGGGGGGAGGATGCTGGGCGGGAGGAAGTGCTCGTTCCCGTCCAACTGCAGCGCGCATGCGTGTGGAAGCTGGGGTTTATGTTTTTCATTGTATAGCAGGCATTCTTAGAAAGCTGAGAGGAGTTGTGCTTTCTGGCTGGTCTGGCGGAGCGGTTTGGGGCACTTTATAAGTTGTATTTTGTGGCCAGTTTTACAAGAGGAAAGTCCCTGATTCCAGTGGAACGGCTTGGGAAACGGAACGATGGGTTTCCCAGATGAGGCCTTTGCAGAACTGGCCAATTGGGACTCTAGCTCTGCAGTTTTTACTGACGGCCTTATCTCTTGCAGTCAGACACCCATCCTGGGTCGAAATTGGTTATATCGGGTAAAGGTTTGTGTTTGGGACTGAATAAATAGGATTTCAAGCTGGGACACATGATATAGTCATGCTCTGTGTTTCTCTGTACCTTTAATGCCAGACTGGAGCCTGGGTTTTAGGCCTAGAATACCATCTCCACTGTATCAAAAATCTCCATGTATTGCTGATTTGTTTCTTTGAAGGTAATCCACCATCGTGTCTCTTCCATGCTTGATTCAAATGCCACCTTCCCAAGAATCTGATACCGGCCATGGTTCCTCCTTCAACTTAGTCTGAATCTTTGGTTATGGTGAACCATTCTATCTTCTAAATTTGATTGATTTCGTGGATTCGGCTTCTTGATAATCCCTGATGTGGGAATCCCTCTCATCAGCTGGTGCTGAGAAGCCCAGTCCCACCCTGAGAAGGTCACCCGGTCAACAACCCATCGTGTTGACCACCAGATGGTGTGAAATTGCCTGTTGTGCCTAGTTCCAGGGCTTACCTGGTGATAATATATTTTCATGTTATCCAAGTAACTACTTCATAATATCTGTCTTTCCCCAACTGGCTCTTGCCTTCTGCCTGTGAGTGAGTCCATGCCTCCCCAGTCCTGGAAACTGATTCATGCATTCTTTTCATAGATGTTTATTAAACCAATATGATGGTCTAAGTAGTGTGTTAGGCACCATTGACCTTGTATTCAGTTGAATTTTACTCATTCAAATATTTATTACATATGAAGCCTGTGCTGGGTGCTTTTCTAAGTGATGGCAATGGAAGACAGTGATGAAGCTGATGATGAAGACAGAGCTCCAGTTTTCATAGTTCTTACATGCGATTGAGTGGAAGCAATAAATATACAAACAAATAAATATAGCAGGTCAGAGGATGATATGGAAGGAAATGAAGCAGGGTAAGGGCTAGGGAGTGCTGAAGGTGAGCACGAGTATGTTGTATAGGAAAAGCCTCACAATAAGGTGACATTTGAACAGAGACTTAATGAAGTAAGGAGAACCTTATATAGATTTGGGGGAAGAATGTACCAATAAGGGGAAATAGAACACGCAATGGTCTTGAGATATTTTCTTTGTTAAAGGAACAGGCAAGAGGCTTGCGTAGCTGGTGTAGAGTGACCTGAAGGTAGCAAAGGAGAAGAAGACGGCAAAGAATGACCAGGCCCAGATTCGGTAGGGTCTTGAAGTCATGCAAAGGACTTTGACTTCTACTTTTGGTGAGGTCTGGAAAACCACTAGAGGCCTCTGAGCGGAAGGATGGCATAAACAATATTTTCAGAAAATCACTCTGGCTGTTTCATTGAGAAGAGACTTGGATAGTCAGGAATGGAAGTAGAGAGTCTAGGCGAGAAAAGATAATGACTTGGACCAAGATGGTAGCAATGATGTGGCAAGAAGTGATGAGATGCTAGATATATTTCAGAGTTGCTGATGGATAGCGTTGGAGATGTGAGGACAAGAAAGGAGATGAATATCTGCATTGCTTTCAGCTGGGAAACTGGAAGGATGAAGTTGTTATTTGCTAAGAAAAGACTGGAGAAGAAGCAGGCTTGGGAGATTGGTTGTTAGCGGGGAGTTGTGAATTTGGTTCTAGGAATGTTGAGTTTGAAACACCATTTGAATGTTCAAGTGAATAAGGCAAGTGGATACATAGTACCTGGGGTTGAGGGCAGATGTCCAGGCTGGAGATAGGATTTTGGAGTCGCCAGCATTTAGGTGATACTTAAAGCCAAAGGCAGGATGGGAACACGTAGGAAGTCAGTGTAGAGATGGAAAAGAATTGGAAAGAACAGTCCCTGGGGTGTTCTCATGTTCCCAAGTCAGGAGGGTGAGGAGGTACCAGCAAGAAAGTGGAAGCAGTGTCCAGTGATGTGGGAAGAGAATCAAAAGAAAGTGGTGTTCTGGAAGCCAAAAGAAGCACAAATCATGAAAGGAAGGAGTAGTTCGAATGAGAACTACACATTCACCCATGAATTTAGCCACGTGAGCATCACCGTTGCCCTTGGTAAGAGCTGTCTCAGTGAAGAGGTGAGGTGTGACATGCCTCTCAAGAGAGAGGAGGAAGAGACATATTACAGACGGTGAGTAGAGACAGAGAAATGGAGTAGGAATTGGAGAAAGATGTAGAATCATGGGAGGGTGTTTTTTAGGTGTGAGAAATTCGAGCATTCCGTACAAACAAGGCAAAATGGGTGATGAAGGAGAGGAGGAAATCGCTGGAGGAATGTTCTAGAGTAGAAAGGAAGGGATGGGATATAGCACACAAGAGGTTGGCTTGACCGAAGGGTTGAGACCATTATTCGTAGTACCAGGAGGAGAAGGCGAGTGACACTCCGTGGATATAGACACAGGATAAAATATGTGGAAATTGTCCTCTGATTGCTTCTATTTTTTTCCCATTAATGTGGTGGGCAACTTCGTAAGCAGAGAGTGGGGATGGGGGAGGTTTAGGTGAGATGACCTGAACCAAAATTATGAAGAGGGAGAGAATGAGCAAATTGAAGAAATGTTCCTGGCTTGCTACGCAGCGTCCCTCCTTTTCTGCGGCTAAACTTCTCCAGTTGGGGGGAGGGGGGAGGGGAGGAGGCTCCTGGTATTCACAAGGACTTCATGGACACCCTTCATCCTAGCTCCCAGCATTTTCAGTGTATCTTCTGTCTCTTCTCCATCCCCGATTAGGTATGCTTTTCTCATTGTCAGCAGCATTTCTGCCACAGGCCATTCCACACCTCAGACTTCTTGAAATGCTCCCCTCATTTCCATGACCCATGTTACAACTGCATCCTCTTTCCATCATTTTTTAAGGTTTTCATTAAGTTTCTATCTTCCTACTGGTAGCAGAAAGTACCCTCCCCCCAAAAGTCTGCCCTCTCCTTCCCCCAGAGTCAGACACACCCCATGGCCAATGTCCCCTGGCCAGTGTCTCCAGCCAGACCTTTCCTGCTTTTTCACTCTCCATTCCAAACTACTTGCTAAACATTTCTGATACACTCTTCTGCCAAATATGCGGTTGCTGGGTCAGACCAGGTTATTTTGAGCCACGTTTATCATCTTTCTCCCCAGATCAGTTCCTCATCCTGACTTGTCCACTGTTAGTAACAGCGCCATGAGTCTGTTAGAGCTTTAGGTTTGTTAGTGAGATGTTGATTTGATCTTTCCTCTTCCTCTTGTTCTCACATCCCATCAGAGCCTCCATGGGCAGAGGCACTGTCTTTACAGCCTGTACCCCTCAAGGAGTCTCATACAGGATCTTAAATATATCAGTAATTCGGCTAATATGCTAAGTGATACTCATGTGATATTTATAAAACCTGACTATTGCCCAGATCATGCTGTCATACTGTCTCTTCGTTCACTGCTACCAGAGTCTTACCCCCAGCCCTGTTTGTTTTGGACCTACCACTGTTAGCACAGCACACTGGCTAACCCATAAAAGAGGCCATCCCATCTGCAATAGATCAGAAGAGGTGTAGGAAATAGAATGACTAAATGTTATAGAACTTACTGTCTATTCAGAAAACATCCTTCATGGCTTTGCAAATAGGCAAAAATGTCAAGTCAGCTCTACTCTGAAGCCATTTGGAGACATTTGCAACAATGAATGCATGATTAAGTTTATTGTTTAGTAAACAGTTTGCAGACATTAGCCAAGGAAGAGTTATGGCGGCAGTTTACAAATAATTGCAATTGAATTAGTCAGACTGCAATGCAAAAGCAGTGCAAATAACTTGCCAATTCCATAAAATGTTTTGCAAACAGATTCTGGGAGAAAATAGAATGAGAAAAGCAGAAAATCCAGAAAGGGATGTTTTCAGAGTCTGCTCTGCAGAGTCTGAGAGAGGATGCCCTCATATTTTACCATAAGAGTGAAGTACTAGTGAAAGGTGTTTATTTCTGCTTTGCCTCAGAAACAGAACTTGGCACAGACTTCAGAGGAGTACGAAGGGGGCATGACTCAGTGATTTGGCAGTTCACAAACTCCATCTAACAAAAGTGGCAGAATAATTTTAAAATAGAGTATATGTGTTTGGACTGAGGGGCATTGGTGGGGGGGTCGGGATCTTGGCTTATGGAAATGGACCTCTCAAAGCACTGAGCAGTCCATCGCCAAAATAAACCTTTACCCAATGTCAGACAGCCATTGTGTATCTGGAGTATGCTTAAATAAAGATACTTTTTTGATTAAATCTAGATTATGTAACATGTATATTTATATTTTATTAAACATATTAAATTATATTAAACATATACTGTTAACCTATGGTTTTAGAAAGTGACATATAGCTTATAAAATGAACATATATAGTTATATGTTCATGCTATATACATATAGCATATGTATATGGTATAGTACATGCATCTAGTACAGTGCATGATATTGCATATTGCATGTATATTGCATAGTGCATGTGTATAGTATAGTACATGTATATTGTATAGATATGTACATAGTATAGTATATGTATATAGTATAGTATATGCAAATACATAGTATATGCATACAAAATATGTACATCATATTTAGCAATACATGATAATAAACATAATACTTAATATATACCATGTCAATATCAAGGTTACTCTCCTATGCCAATGGGGCAAAAACATTACATTCCTTAGCTATGTTGTGTTTGCTTCCACTGAGATGTTTTATTCATTTCTTACCACTGATTCTATGGATTAAAGATAGAAATGCAAGTATAAACACATAGGAATGACTGTTGAAACAAATGCATAAACCCTGTATGGTGTTTAAATTGTACAGTTAATCCCTGGAACTGCTTAGAGAAGTGTTCTTCACCCACTTGAACTTAGCTTTTATGTTAAAAAAAAAAAAAAAAGCACAGAGCATTCATAAAAGGTGCAAGCATGATTTAGTGAGTGATCTTCTGGGTTAGAAGTACTCACAGGGCTTTGCTGTTAAAGGTTGGCCTTTAGTCTCAAAATGCATCCTGGACATGTGATTTCCTCTTCTAACCATCCCCTTTGTCATATGCTATTGATTTTGTAACTATCCAACAAGATTCTGAGATTCAAAACTGCATTTTGGATAGATGATCTGAAAGAAACTCGTGAATTTGTTCCCACATACCAAGGGATGGGACAATTGGTTTATGTAAAAAACCGACTCCTGTCTCCTCTGAAAGAATCCAGGATTGATCACAATCAGTAACAATGAGAAGCAGTCAGAAGTATGGATTAAGAACTTGCATTTTCATCCCTTCTCCAAAACATTTGGAAATCTACCACAGATACATCAGTTGGGGATTTACCAGGAACTTGTTTTGAGTCACGGATCTGCTTAGTGGCTGAGGCTAGGATGATGGGTCAAGTATATCATAATTGGGTGCTTCTTTGCACTGAAACTAGATGCAGAAGTCTACCCATCATTTCCAAAGGCAAATTATGTTTCTGCAGTGCCTAGCTTCATTTTGCACGTTCAAAAGCTTCACTGTCTACCATAGCGATTTGGAAGGGGATAGATCATGGCCACAAATGGAGCCTTTGGAATTGGGTCACTGACAGCATTTTTAGTTGCAAAGCAATCCTGCATCTTATAAGTTGGCATAATGGGAAGCTTCTGCATTGGGAAATAAATAAGAGAGAACATTAGATGACAAGGAGTCCAGGAGCTAGCTTTCCCTTTTACTCTTTGCTCTTGTGTCCCTAAAAAGAACCAGCATTTTCTCTTTTCAATATACAGAAGAGAAAGATGTCTGGTTTCAGCCCTTGTTGATCCCATTAACAGGGAAGATTGACAAGAAGTAGACAATTGTATCTGACATGAATATGGGTATGGTGGGGATTGTTGAAATGGAGACCCTTGCTAATGGAAGAAAGATGACCCCAGCCTTTTGACAGATGTCAAGTAGATTGGAGTCCAGCGAAGTTATAACCATTTAATCTGCATTGCAAGAGAAGACAAATTGTGTGACTGATAACCTCTTTATTTTTATTCTATAATTTTGTACTCTACAGTGTAGAATGAGATAGGGCTCTCAACTTGCTAATGTGGGTCAGTATTATTCGTCCAGAGTTTCAATGGCATTGGGGCTTTTGTTAGTTGGTGGCCTCTTCTCTGGGTCAAGGAAGAAAAGAAATAAATGAAGAAGAAGTGAATAAAGAAATGATATAAATCAATCCAAAAATCACAACTCTTCAATGAGATTTTGACCTCAGTTACAGGAATGCAATTGCTGACTCTGTCTGAGAGGCATTAAGCGACTTATTTAATGCATTATATAAAAGTAAGGTAAGTGTGAAAAACGTACTTGAACTTTATTTGGTTCTAAAATATAATGGAGACAGCATTTTTTTAAATTCCAAAATAATCTTTTATCTTTTGAGACGTGTGTGTGTGTGTGTATTTCTGAATGAAAATTGTTTTTAAAAATAGTCGTTTTGTTTCTTTATTATCTAACATCGTCAAAGAGGCAGGGAGAAGAAGTGTTCACATGTGGCCCTCGCACCCTCATTGCATCATGACTTTTATTGTTTTCCTTGCCTGGAGAAGAAGGTTCCTAGAAACCTGCCTTCTGCCCCCATGTTTAGAGCTCTTGAGTCCTATTTAAGGTCAATCGAATTTGGTAAAATTTGGAATGTTCTTCCAATAGGAGGAGTTTCCTGACACTAAAATTTGAGGCCATCTCCAGGTGAAAAATGCTAAGAAATCCCATCAACTGATGGTGAGGGGTTTTCTCTTGAAGTTTCAAAGGAGTTCACAGTGTGATTCAGAGATCCATTCTCGCTCCAAAGTGAATGAGGTTGGCCCGGTGAAGCACGGAACTATATTAGCAATCTCACACAGTAAACCAGGTTATACGGCCTTGCTTTGCACCATTTCCTTAGGAGACCCAGATTACTTGTGATGCTCTTTAGATCACTGTGCATTTTTCGAGTGTCTGTGTGGGGTCAGCCAGTGTAGTAGGTGCTAGATCTGCAAAGACAAGGGACTTGACCTCAAGTACAGAATTTCATAGGCATTTTCTTTCAGTGCAACATAATAACATAAGGAGGAGCAAGGAGCATGTAATCCCTCTCTACAGCATCTGATGTTTTTCTGCTCAGCAAAGGCATCCCTAGAAAGCTCAGCCTGAGTCAGATGAAGGACTACCATGGGAAGTAGCCTGAGGACAGTCACATGGAAGTGAGCTGGCACAATGGGAAGAGTACTCCTCAGGAAATTGTACTGGTCCAGTCCAGACCTTGCATACCTTCACCTATCAGTCATATTCCAATTGATCCCTCCAGCCACAGCTCCAAGACCACGTCGGCCATGTGATTCCTATAAGCACCCGCCTGTAGAAAGGGTTCCTCCCCTCTTTGAGAGTTGAAAAGTCTCAACTCCTTCTTTTCCTTCCTTCTTTTTTTTTCCTTCTTTCTTTTGATTTGTTTCGATTTTCTTGAATTCTACTTACTCCCCTAACCACTCAATTTAACACATTTCGAGTGCTTTTGCTGAACCAGGATGCCACAAGACTTTACAAGTCCTGCCTCATGTAATCCTTACGATAATCCCTTAACATGAGCAATATCATTCAGCCAACTTTACTGATGTGGAAACTGGGGCACAGCTGGGTTAAGTAACTGGCCCAGAAACTCAGCTAATGAATTGTGGAGGCTGGATTCTACCTGAGGCAACCTGATTCCAGGACCCAGGCTATCTGATTCCACACTAAAGTTGTTTTCATGTGTCTTATCTCCTGAACTAGATTTCCAACTTCATGAGGGCAGAAGTCATAAACTTGTTATTTGCAGTTTATATAGCGCCTACTCTCTTGACATCGTAGTTGGTAATCACAGACTATTTATTGAAAGTGTGGGTAAATGAGCAAATAAATGGATGCATGAATTCTACGTAAAAGGTTGGTGAAAAAAAGTGGCCTACAGAAGTTTGAGCAGGAGAGTTACTGACCAAAAGAATATACTGGTATTTAAGGATCATAGGAAAAGCAGTAGAATGCAGATTTTTCACTCAACTTCTGCAGTAGTCAAAATATTGGCATAAAGATCTGGGCCAGCGTAGATGCTTGGGAATGAAACATGAGGGCTGGATACTTGAGTCATTTTTTTTTTTTTTAAGATTTTATTTATTTATTTGACAGAGATAGAGACAGCCAGCGAGAGAGGGAACACAAGCAGGGGGAGTGGGAGAGGAAGAAGCAGGCTCATAGCACAGGAGCCTGATGTGGGGCTCGATCCCATAACGCCAGGATCACGCCCTGAGCCGAAGGCAGACGCTTAACCGCTGCGCCACCCAGGCGCCCCTCTTGAGTCATTTTAAAGGCAAAACTTGGTGACTGTATGTGGAGACAAGTAGAAAGATATTATTGCAGTAGAAGAAAATTTAATTATCTTAGAGGAAAATATGTAAGTACTTAAAAAATAAAAGCAAAATCACTCATGATCTTACCATCTAATGGTAAACAGAATGAACATTTTTTATATCATCAACATGGGTCATTGCATGAAAATCAATTGAAAATATTAGACATAGCAAGAAATAAAGTCATGTCAATTTCTCCTCAAAATTCCAGCCCTCAAATATTACACTGTGTTAATATCCACTTTTTGTTGCCAAATGACTGGTCCGTGCGATTTTGTGGAAACTCAGCACTGATGTAACTAACCCAGTAACTCACTGAACTGACTCAGTTGGAGTCCAATTTCATCATCATCGACATCATTGCACACTGCATTTCAAGAATGGGAACATTGGGCACACCCAAGCCTGATCTTCTCAACAGTGAAACATTCCAGTGAAAGATCTTCTGGTTTGACTACCTATTGATCAACAGCTCTGACCCAGCTCATTCATTCTACTCAGATAGATAATGCTTACGGGGCTCTTTATATGTCCCTTCTGCCTAGTTTCTTTAAAAAACATTCGCAGATTCATTAACGTTGTAAATATCACCTATATTGTGTAAATGCTGCCTTTGTCTGTGTAAAAAAATATAAATTAATTGAAAAGTTGTATTGCAGATGCCAATTAAGTAGAGCATTTGTTTCTCAGCATAGTAATTTCAGATGCAGTTCAATATAAATGCATATGTAAGCATCGGGAATTACGAAACAAATATGTTGAGAAGAGAGCAGAGTTATTGTTTTCTAGCACATTTCCTCTGGTATTCCTTCAAGAGGTAAGCCTCCCCAGTTCCCATAAAGTGAAATGTTTTGGTGTTGGTTAATAAATTTAATATCATGACTGTCCTCTGTGCCAGGAACGGTGCTAGCGGATGACTTACACATGATCACACTTTTTTTTTTTTCAGAAATGCATCTGGCCATACATATGACCAATGCACATACGTGCAGCTCTTTATATTAGGATAATTTATGAAGCAATTACTATTGTCTGAGTCAATCAGCTTGACAAAGACTTGTTGTCAGAGTAGTATTTATTCAGTTGATATTTGCCCCAGCTTTGGCATGTTTTCCCACCTGTCTTCACCAGCAGATTTCATCTGTAGGACTTCGAGAAACATTTCTAGGACTTCAATTAGACTGTTACTATAGCAGAAAAAGAGACAATGTGGTTCGTATTTTAGGTGTCAACTTATTCCCAAGATTTATTAAGTACCTATCATGGGCTCAGAAGAACTATTAGATATTAAGGGATCTTCAGTTGGAAAAAATTTTCCTGCAAACCTAGACATTGAATTTGAAATATATTTATTGGTTGTTCTGGTGCCTATAAATGGAAGACAAAGTTTATCAAAAGTACTTTGCTAATATTTTGATTATTTATTAGAGTTTTTGATGATTCGGTGCATCAAAAGGGAATTGCAAAAATCTGTAAGTTGCATGTGTTACTGGTTGACTCAGAACATTCATCTTCGAACCTTGGTCTTTGAAGGTATATGACCATGCTGATCATATAACCTCTCTAAACGTCTGATTCCTCCACTGTAAAATGAGATTTTTATCATGACAAAGATGCTACTCCAATATTGAGATAATGGATATAACGTGCTTTGTAAATTCTATAAGTGGAAAAATAATGTTATTAAGAATATACTATCTTAATAATATTCCACTATAAAGTTTCTCATCTTCAATTGCCATCTTTTTTCCAAAATTCATGGTCCACACATTTACGCATCATAAGAACAATTGCAAAAATTCTTATAAGTGGTCTTCTCTTGGAGGCTACTATATTGAAAGTAGAATTGTATATTCCTAATATGCCAGCACGTGGCTGATTGATTGCTAGGGAAAGGTGAATACGTGCTGCTGACAACCAGACAGGATCTGGCTTTGCCTTCTTATTCAAGGTCTAGGGTCAAGAGAGTAGCTGATGACGAAGGGACAGAGTAAAACTTCCTGGCCCACCAGACGCTAACCCATGTCTTCTTTTCCAACACGGTGCTTTCCACCGAAACTTCCAGAAACTTCCAGTTTGCAGCAACATGAAGGAACTTCCAAAAGTTCACCACCTGTGGTGCTTACCTGCAGGCAGGCAGACGCAGCTCCAAGGGCCCTGGGATTAGCTGCTCCAGATAGCCCAGAAATTTCTGTATTGTTGATGCAGCAGACACTTTCCTGGGAAAGCAAAACTCACCCCGGAGCCCCCCACGTACAAATTATAGTCACCATTTAAACCATCATCACAGTATTTGAGGTTAGTAAAACATATTGCTTGGGCTATAAAACATTCTAAACTAGCATTCCAAATGTCTAGCCTCAAGCAAGCACTTAAATTAAAGTTTCAGACAGCTGGCACTAGAATCATAATAACAGTTTTACACAAAGGGATTGGCTAAACATGATTATTGATTTGATAATTTATTGTCAACAGGCATTATTGTGCCCTGATCCTGACGCTTGGCTTTCTTTCTTCTCTATTGTCAACAGGTGATGACGAGGTCTGGATTGGGTTATAGGGAAGGTACATTCAATGCCCTGATCCTAGATTGATTTCTCTCTTTCCCTCCCTCTCCCTCTCTCTCTCTCTGTCTCTCTCTCTCTCTCACACACACACACATGCACATACACACACATACACAGAAAGCACATTAATTTCCATAATCCCATCATTTTTACTGTCTCCTTCCTATAAATTACTTTGTTTATAAAGGGGAAGAATCTGTAAGTACTATTCTTAGCACCTTCATTACAAAAGAAAAAATAAAGGGTGACTTGCTAAATACAATCTATACCCCCTCGGAATATCTATCGAATATCTCATTTCTCATACCTCCCTTTGTGAAACAGATAAAAGCAGAAAATGCCACGGTATTTCTCTTGTACTTGGAAACACGTCGCACCCAACACTAGTAGCCTTGTGTCTCTCTTTAGGCAGTTGGGTACTTCTTCACCCAAGAGACAGATGATGCTGACGATAGCTATTTGCCCTTTAGCCAGTTGTAAAACACAATATTTTTAAGCCTTATTAACATATTTCCAAGTAGAACAGATTCTCTGTTCACTCCAACTTGGAACACTTTGAAAGATTTTATTTCCACCACAGGGAAATACACATGATTGACACTGTTGTTCTATTTTACTCAGACTGGACCCATTCACAGATTTTTCTAACAGAATTAGAAACCTAGAATTATATTTTCGTTATTAAAATTGAGTCCAACAAATCGTACTGGCAAATTTTGCTCTCAGTCTTCATGAACTGTTGGAAACAGTGTCAGAACATCTTTTACTATTTTAATGAGAACGTAGACACTGCTTGTCTTTGGGGGGTGAGATGACTGTATACACGCAACAGGTTTTTCTGGTTTGTGTCTCTCTGTGGACAAAACACACTAAAAAAATTGGAAGAGTCAGAATCAGTATTCTTGAATCAGTCAACAGGGAAATAAAAGGACACATTTGAGTACCTTTACTTTTTTTTTTTTTTCCTGAACATGACTTTTCCATTGGCTTTAATTAAGGTTTCATTAAACCCTCAGTTTAGAAAGCTTTTAATTGAGAGAGAATTTGCTTACTGGGCATATTTTTTTCAGAGAATAGCTATAATAAATGGGTCTTCCAACTTTACAGTAAAATTCAACTTTGTTCTACCTTTGCAGAAATCTCTTATAGATCTACTCTTAAGAAATGAGCCATGCCACAATAATGATTTTTATCTCATAATCAAGTGGCACGAAGTTGGCTCCACTACATTTTATAAGTATATTGCCTACTGACAAATTAATCCAATTAGCAAAGGTGAAGGTTTATAATTGGGGTTAACTAGAATTTAACTGGTCACTGATAATCAAACCCTCCCTCGCCTCCTCTAGAGCATGGTTCGCTAAGTTATTTGAGTTTCTGTATCTCATCCCCTCACCAAACCAAAAGTCTGACTTCAAAAATCCCTTTGCAGGAAAATCCGATAGAGCCATTTTTCCAAAGCCATGACAACAATGGAACTTCATGGCATGGTATTTTCCTGCTGTTTGGGGGAGTGAATCTCCGCCCCACCCCCTTCCCACTCCTCTACTACTGAGAGTATTTTTATATAGTTCAAGTCCCTATTGGTCTGCAGTTTGCAGTGCGGTTTAAAAAGTAATACATCTTTTCTTAGATGTACCCCAGTTTCTGCTTTTTAATAGACATGATAATGAGCTTCTGGGTCTTCATTTCCCAGTGTGCAGAGAGCTCGAATAAATCTTCGATTGTTCACAACCCAGGAGAAGGTTCCGGAGCACTGGGATCCATTGAGGTATCTCTAAACAACTATTGTTTAAAGCATTTTTTTTTTAATGTTGGACTTTCCTGGTGCCACTGATTTTTTTTCCCAATATATTCAGTAGCATCTGCTTATAATGAGCTGAGACAGGGTGAAATTCCTTTTGCAGTGAATCAGAATGAATGAAAGTTCCCAACTGTTTTTGGAGTGGCATAATACGCGAGCTATAATATTGGCTGTACAAAAGGTTTCCTGGTAGGTAAAAAGAAAGCTTTATTTTAGATTTTCACAAAAACACGTCTGCTTGGGCAGTCTGGGTTTTGCTTCTTAGATTTCAAAATTTTGGAAGATGTCTCACTTTCGTGCAGACAAAAGCCAAAGTGAAAATATATTTGGCCAACTTGGGGATTATTTATTGTTTTTGAACACTGACTTATTTACAGCTATCTAGCATAATATAATTCCTTATGAACAAAATGCTTTCACCTTCCAAAAAAAAAAGCAAATTCAAAGGCCTAAGAAACTTAGAAATATATAAATATATGGTTATATATTTCTCTCAATTTTTTTAAGAAATCAAAATATCCTTTGAGCAATTTCTGTTTTCAGTGTTATTGACAACTTTGAAAATAGAAATCCTGATACTGCAAAAGCTTAGTGTTGCCAGGTTTTTCATACATTTAAAGGAAAAAATACACTTCCTCTCATCCTTTTTTTTATTTGCAGGGGGAGACAACGACATCAGGTATATATTTTGATATGACCTCAGGTTATGCTTAAAAGAACTTATATTACATTGACTAGAATTTTTGTTTATTATAGCTGAGGTGATGGGTGATGCCTCCGCTAATTCTAAAATAATCCATTGGAAATTATCTTCATATTACTACCGATATAACTCCATCTATTTCCCTAGCCAGCTGGATCTGCTGGGAGGCTGAGATATATTTTAGTTGAGTTTATTTTTTTTTTTATTCGTGTCCTTATGAAAAAAGAAGATGGTGGCTCGAGCCCTTCCCCAAAGCTTTAACCAATTGACTATGATTGAATACTTTTTCTTATTACTGCTCGCTGGGATCTTCTTATGAAATGCACATTTCATTTTTATCCAGGACCTGGGGATATGGGGCGACAGAGGAATATTACTTGAAATTCGGCACACCACAGTCCATAGAAAGCTGCACACCCAGAATGTGGAAGAGTTATAATTTTAATTCTTTTTACAACGACAAGATTATTTCCAAGTTAAATTATCATTATCTGTTAAACCAAACAGCACTGTGGCAGTGTTAGTTGGACAAGGTGGCTTATTCTAATTGGTAGGATCTGTAGATTCCTATGCTGAATTTTAGATCGAAGCATTTCCAAATTAATAGGGTGATTGAAGAGGAGAGATGGACTTGCAGTCTGTTTGGGCCGAAATGGGTACTTGGTGCCACATATCTTAATACAGCAAGCCGTCGTTATGATTATTGCTGCCTCCGTGAGAGCCAGGTAGGAGCACGTGCTCTCTCTCTCTGTCGTCTTCAGTTAAGCAATAACAATCCATTAATTCCTGCAAAACAGTAAGGACCGGAAAAGATGTGAGCTTTCATAGTATCAAAGGAGGGTGGGTTTGACATTGGTCAGTGCAAAGGCTGCACTTGC
Organism: Ursus americanus; assembly: GCF_024610735.1. NCBI lineage: Eukaryota > Metazoa > Chordata > Mammalia > Carnivora > Ursidae > Ursus > Ursus americanus. Next base: position 13,864,844 of record NC_142154.1, read on the forward strand.
GGAGTCCCCAAGGTGTCAGAACATGGACGCTTAGCTGAAATAAAGCCGAATTTCGGTTCTGTAATGTCCCGTTACTCAACAGAATCAGCTGCGCCTCTCTTTTTTTGGTATGAGCTTCAACTGTGATGTTCTCTGTTTATAGAATGTGTGTCAACAGTGGGGTTTGATTATATGACTCATATGAAGATTCTGGGCTTGTTATTTTGTTAGCAATATTCTTCTGGTTTTGCGTAACAGGGAAAAATAAAACAGAGGAATGTGTTTTACCATAGATGATATAATAGGGATGAATATATATACATATATTGACTAGCATTTGTATCATAGGATATATATAGATATATATTGCATTGAACATACATATATTCAAGATTGAAAAAAAAAACACAAAAATTCAGAACCATGGCAGAATCAAAACTACAAATTTATTTTGTCTACACTCTTTAGCAGTTTATATTTCTAATGTGTAATATGTCCTCCTCCTAAAGGTAATTAGGGATGAAATAGACCAAATACCTTGGACATTTTTCAAAGTAGAAAAATAAGAATTTTGTTCATGTTCCCCACAATAGCAACAAGGATTACTCACAATCATTTTATATTGCCAGATCAAAAAAGAAATACATTTCGATAAAACCAAATTAAATTAGAGCCCTCTAATGTCACCAAGGAGGACTGGGATAGACTCTTCTCTTCTTCTTTTCTTTAATGCATCTGTAGGGAGGGATCCGGAATTTGAATTAGTGGCTGATATTTAAAAATTGAGAGTCCAAGTAAAGGTAGCAGTTTTTAAGTTTTCCTTGAAAGTTCAGATATGGCACCACTGGACCTTCATTTCCACCTGTAAATAAAGGGCTTGGTTTGAGCGACTGCCCAAGTAGACCCACCATGAGCTCTCCCATTTTCCTCAATCCCCACCTAGCCCAGAGACATGAGTCCCCACGGTGATCATCATGACCTTCTGGTTGGCCGCCAACCTGCGGCTTGAAGTAGGAACAGCCACACCCTCCAACTTCTCACACCTCTCTATCCTTTGTCCGGAACTGTCTTTGTTGGCCATGACAACCAGTCAGCCATCTTGCCTCCTTCATTTGCTGGTGTCTATACCCATAGCTTTCCCCTACTCAGGAAAACTCACCTTGCTCCAATCCATGCTTCTCCTTTGCCTGAGACAAAACCTCCCTTTCATAAAATACTTTCAGTCACTCTCAGCCGTGCCCTGATCCTGATTCTACTCCGTATTCCTTTCGCACTTTGGTACATGATCCACTCGACAAACGTCGGTGGAATCAAAGAAAACTTAATATTGCCTGAAATAAATACATCTTCAATGACATGATTCTCCACATCAATTTCTTACAATGACAGAACAGAAGACATGCTACAGGTACTCATAACCTCCCTGTGAACTAGACTTCAGTCCCTGCCATCAGATATCAATAATAATTTGGTTTATGTTCCCCTACAAATATTTCTGCATTTCAATCTTACCTCTATATTCAGTCTCCTCAAATAAGAGAAAATTCTTGAAGTCAAGGACCAAATCTTCCTGTTCTTGGTACCCTTTAAGGACAAGGGATATGATCCTATGACACAAATGCATCAGAATTCACATCACATTTTGTATTCCTTGCAATGTACTTATCACATTTTATTTCATATTCAATAGTATTAGACTACACTCTCTTTAAGGGCAGAGAGTATACCTTATTCAACTTTGTGTTCTCCTTAAAGATGATCGCCCTTCTATGTGTTTCATTTAAGGAAAGGTAAGCAATCATCAAAGAATATTGACTGAATCAATGGACATGAGAACATCAATTCCCAGTGCCTGAGATGAACATTTAAAGTCACCAAAAATTCATCTAAGATTCACACTCACAGCTTGAAATGTCTGCAGGTTCTCCAGGACAGGGAATCACAGAAAGGAGGAGACCTCAGGCAGTGGGCAAATGTACTTTCAGCTTACTCACAGGACAACACTTCTATTTCCTTCAAGATCATACTTACCTCCGCATCCCTTCATTGCTGGAGATATTGAATTGTCATTTGAGGGAAACTAAATATAGATTAGGTACTTTCCACTAATAGTTCTTCCTTTGATTTAAGACTTTCAATAATTTTCCTGATCAAATAGACACACATGCAAAAGGGTTATTTTTTGATAGCACTAGAGTGGGAATCAGTTTATCACTGTCTCTAGCCTAGAATAGTACCTTCAAAGGAAGGGGACACAAGATGGATAAGTTTCTATCTATGAGTTGGGAGTGAAAATAACAAGGAAAATTCTGGAATGAAGAATCTGTGTTGAGGACCTTTATGTTAGGGCAGGTACGGAGAGGTAATGTCTATTTTTGTAAAGGGCTGTCATATGATCTTGAAAATAAGCTCATATGATGGCTTTCAAAAACTGCTCTAAAGGTAATTGATTCAGGGTATATTGGGGCAACTCAGAGGCTTCCCGTATTTTTTTGTATTTTTCCCAACATAAAAAGAACATGATTATAACATCATGTGTCATTTTTTTTCCAGTTGTATGTTTCATGTATGACTTCAAAATAGGAATTAAATTAATAGAACCTCGCAACTCATGTGTGCAAAATTCTTGGGGGAAATGGCAAGTCTTCAAAGATGAGTAAATTATTCCTCCATAAGGGAAATGAGAGAAACAGAGGAAGAGCAATTGGGAAGGGGAAGGGAAGACAGAGGAAGACAAGTTTAAAATATTGCATTTAGCCTTCCTTGTTTCTAATTGTTATGCCAAATTCCACCCATTCCAAAATATACCTTTTTCTCTCAGTGTCCAGTTCTGTTTCTTGGTCCCTTGATACCAATAAATGTGTACACACACACACACACACACACACACACACACACAGAGTTTAGTTCCTTATTCTGTTTATTTCCAACAGTAGAAACATGAGGCAGTGACGAGAGGACCAGAGCTTCCTACCAGACTGCAAACTCTTACATGATGTAGCTTCAAAATCACATGGACCCAGTGGTTTACTGGAAGATACTGGTGTCTCTGTCTGTGTCCTTAGGATCTGTATTTAAGAATTTCACATTTTCTATTTCTAAAAATGCTCCATTAAAAATTTTGAAGGAAATTAAAAAAAAAAAAATCCCTCCCAAACCCTATCACTTATCATTTTGGGGACCTCAAACAAGTTTTTTTTTTACATTATTTTTCCCCCATATTATTAAAAATGAGACTGTCTCGTGAGATTATTACAAAGGTTGATAAACGTGAATCACCAAATGAGGTGGCAGGCACATAGTGGAGATGCAATGTACAGCTGTTTCCTACCCCTTTCCAGCATTCCTTTACTTGGCTATAAATGAATTCAATGAGTCATTTGCGGAAATGTTGATAAAATTTGTATCTTTAACCAAGTCAATGGTAGTTTTCACTTTTGTTATCACCGGACTATGAAAGACTTGTAAAAACCGAAGCACCATGAGGAGAATGTGTGGATTGCCATAAGCTACCTTCTTGGGGAGGATGTCTGGGCAACAGAAGGAGCAGGTTCCGTGATTGGGCAACTATGTCGTTTGGAAGAAAAAGGACCAAAGAGGGCTCCAGAATTCTCTCCTGGGCAGCTTTTCCTCACAGTATTGATATTTCATGGATTCTTCCACCTAGATTATTAAAAGATCATCGAAGAAATGAAAAGCCACATAAGTATTCTTTTCCAAATATATTTCAATGTCCCTGTCAATATTCACTTGGGATACACCACTGATTCTGAGATCGTCAAAGGACATTTGGTCTAGATTAATAGCCTAAATTAATTAATTAGCTTCCTTGTCTCATTGCCTTCCCTTCTCTACCTCTGTCTTTCGTTCCCCCCTCCCAATTGCTTTCCCTCTGTGTCTTTTCTTTCCCTTCTGGAGGAATAATTTACTCATCCTTGAAGATTTACCATTCCCTCAAGAATTTTGCATATATGAGCTGTGAGGTTCTACTAATTTACATTCCTATTTTGAAGTCATATATGACATATACAGCTAGAAAAAAAATTGATATGGGATTTTACAATTATGTTCCTTTTATTCTGGGGAAAATGCAAAAAAAAATTATGGGGAGCATTTGAGATAACCATGAGAAATCCCAATGCACTCTGAATCAATTAGCCTTGGTGCAATTTTTTGCGAGTGATCACATGAGGTAGGTCAAGGAATTTACTGTTAAAGGTTGAGAAAAGAACCCCCCCACATTGAGATGGGAGGCAAATAGAGTCAGTGAGTCAACATTTATAATTTCTTCAAGATCACCATTTTAAATTTTACCCAAAGTCAGTCCTACTGCAGTAAGATCCAGACAGGACAAAACTTACCAGCTATATCCACCAATTAGTTACAGAAACAAGGGGTCCTCTGAAATTCCAGAGAGGCATTAGCTTTGTTTACGTTTCAAGTAAGTCCTCCTATATAGGTAAAGATCTTCCTTGTCAGGCTTTAAGTTTTAATAAGAAATAATTCTATCAGTTATGTAGTATTAAAGTGAAGGATAAAAGAATAAGGATAGAGAGGCGATTTAATACATGAAAATTGAAAAATATGGGTTAGAAACATTTCTTTCCTCCTTTTTGCCTGCAACCCTTCTCTGTCAACATGTCTCCTCCTACTCTTGGTGGGAAGTCCACTGAGCAGAAGACAGTCACCATGAAAGCAGCTAAACATGGGGGTTTTGCCAGTTAATCAGTATCTCTGTGGCTGACCATTGTTTACAGAGGGAAGGGGCTCCAAGATTCTTCAGCTACCATACTGGAGGGCTGCAAGGCAGGGCCCTCACTCTCCAGCAAGCCGCCAAGCCTCAATTTAATTAACTGCCTATCCCTGCCCTGGTGTGACTTGCATGGCCGGGAAGGTGTTTCCCAAGGAAATCAGAATGGGGGGCAGAGCGGGAAAGAAGGAAAAAAAAAAGGTGAGTTCAGGAGGGCAATGAGGCGGGGGTTAACAACGCTGCTTAAGATCAAGGGCTGGAGTGCTGAGATGCTGCCAGACTTGAAAACTTTAATTTACTGTCACTGTTAGCCCCCTTTGAGGTTTATAGTGGTATTTATACACACAGCATCAATCACATGAAACAAGGAGGGGATTTATAGTTTGTTTTAAAGACTGCAAATGCAATGTAATGCAAATAGCTTGCCTCATGGGCATTTACGTTTAATGGGAAAATTACAGATGCAAAAGATTGGTAGAACAAATTTTAAATTGACTTTATTACATCTAGTGCTTTTCAGAGAATACTATTAAAAAAAAAAAGAAAGATATGGTAATGGAGTTCTACACTGTAGCCTGACAACTTAAATTCCACTTAACTGACGTCCTTTCTTTTTTTTTTTTCTCTTTTCTTTCTTCTGTTTTTCGTTATTGTTGTTTTTTGCATCTTCCTGCTTACATTACCCTTACAATAAGTTTGGCTGAAAATTCCCCATATTCATAAACTGATTAGAAATTTGATTTTTTCTTTATTTTGCTTTATATGGCTTTTTTCTAGGCCCAGCCAAATAACATCCATATGAAATGTATTCATAAAATGGTATCACGGTTGCACATGCACTCCTCAGAGTCTGCTGTAAAATGACTACTTGGTATATTATCATGTGAATGCATCTAATCAAAGATGGAAAGTTTCAGAATAAATCAGTTCTCTTGTCCTCATTTCTTTAAAACATACATGTGCGTGTTTGTGTGTGGGCATGCACGTGTGCACGTGTACGTACGTGCACATCCCAAGGCCTCAAAGGTTCTCTGACTTGGAACATTTTTTGGAGAAGATGTTTTCCTGAGCTGTGAACACCAAAGGTTATCGTGTGTTAGCTATTGAATTGTTTGCATGGGATGAACTGGTGGTCTCAGCTTGTCCTCTGGCCAATGCCTGGTGCCCCCTGCACAGAGCTGACATTTAAATTGGTACCACCTGATCAAAGGAAAGACCAGAGCTAAACAGGCAGAAGGGGGTAGTTTTGCTCATACTAGGGACTGCAGAAGCTCCATCCGCATGTGGACAAAAAAAGCACAGCCTTCATATCAGTGAAGAGCATTTCCAGGGATAATCTGGCTAGCACCAATTAGAATTTGCATCCATACTATTGTCTCAAAGGGTTTTTGTTATGTTGATTTGTTCTTTACTCCCTACCTCTTCCACAAAGGACTTCCAGGTGGCTTACAAAGATACCTATGATTGTAAATGCAAGAATTCAGGATTATATTCTCTTACTATTAACTTTATGATTTTATCTCATAAACCCTTAATTTTATATGTATCTATTGCTCATATATATTCTAGTATTCATAGAAATTTCCTTCAATAAGAATTAAAGTACATATGATGTAGAATTGTCCTGTCTTTGTAACTGTTTGTCTTCTAAACAAGGAGCAACTAAAGTTGGAAAGAAATACACCATTTCAAGAAATTCATAGTGACAAGGAAGTCCCTGTAATGCCATGTCTTTATTTGACCTCCGAACACTTCTGCAGTAAGACTAATATGTTAAGGTTGGGTTTCATTGTACGTAACAGAAAATTCCAAATAACAGGGGTGAAAATAGGAAATTAATATCTCCTGTCTTAGGCAAATCAAAGCAGTTGTGGTGGCCCTCTTCCACACAGTTCAGAGGAACTCCCGTTGCTCTCATTTTCCTTTTGCATATACATGACTTCTATTCTAGAATTCACCCAGTATCCAAGATGGTAGCTCCATTTTTTTCCATGTCTTCATTTTATTTTATTTTAATTTTTATAACACTTTTATTGAGATACAGGTCATATACCATACAATCATACTCATTTACATTTTTTTAATGTTTGCTAATTGTCTTTATTTTTTTTATTTCTCAGCAAGTTTAATTTTTTTATAATAATTTTTTATTATATTATGTTAGTCACCATACAGTACATTTTAACCAGAAAGGTGGAGAAAGGGACAGGAAGGGCTCAATGCCCCCAGTCCCTGCTTTAAATACAAGCCTCGGGACTTGCATGTATCACTTCTACTTTCATCTCATTGGACAGAAGCTTGTCACACAGCTACACTTTGCTTCACAGGAGGCGGGAAATGTAATCTTATCTTTCGTGACAGTTGTAAGTCCAGTTAAAATCTCGGGGTTCTGTACTAAAGTATAAAGTGGAGAATAAATACCAAGGAAAATAGTAATATAAAACAGCAATATATACCAGAGTCAACAAGATTATTTTTACCCGTAGTTTGATTGATACTAATCCTTACACTCAAAAGAGTCAGATAATAATCTATGCCTATTGATAAGACAACCAAAAGAACAAATTAACTATGTGATTATCAGATCATCAACTACATAGACTTGCCTCCATTCATGAGACCATTATTTTCGTTTTTGTCATTAGTGGTATGCTATGGTTTGATTTTTTTTTTTTTTAATTTGACAGGCATAGGCATGACTTCAAGATTTGCATTATGAGCTGCTCGGTAGTTTACATCTGGGTGCACTTGTTTGGGTATTTAAAGCAAAACAACATGCATGCATTTTTCTTGATTCAGCAAATAATGGAAGACAATGTATTTGGCCTGATATTTCAAAATCAAAGTTGTCTGAATAGCTTCTGGTCCTCTATTCCTTTATGCATAGTCAACTAGTATTCATCGAAGATCCCAGCATTTGCCAGACATTGGGTTTAATGTACTTGTTTCATTTAGTCCCAGATTGGGAGTAAGTAGTGGGAGGAAGGTGCAATTCTCTGCCTCTCTATCCGCAGACGAGACTCTGAGGTTTAGAGCAGTTAACAATATGCTAATTACTATCAGGACCAATGTCATTGGATCGGAAGACCAGGCAGACTGAGAGCAAATGGAGGATACCTGGAAAATGCATTTGAACAGAAATCAAAGGAAAAAAGCCATGAAATTTATATTAACAACAGTAATGTAACTACCTTTTTTTTTTTTTTTTAAAGATTTTATTTATTTATTTGACAGAGAGAGAGACAGCCAGCTAGAGAGGGAACACAAGCAGGGGAGTGGGAGAGGAAGAAGCAGGCTCATAGCGGAGGAGCCTGATGTGGGGCTCGATCCCATAACGCCGGGATCACGCCCTGAGCCGAAGGCAGACGCTTAACCGCTGTGCCACCCAGGCGCCCCATAATGTAACTACCTTTAAATGATTAAGCAGCCTTTCAAATGCAAAGGCAAGTGACCAATTAAGGCTTAAACCTTTGATCTGTGAATTTGCTAGTAGCCTTGAATTATTAAATTAAAAGCTAAGAGACACAAATAACTTCATTAAGTTGATCTCTCAATAGATACCAATAGATCTATTAAGGATAGATTATGAGAGAGTAAAATGTCTTCCCACAAAAGTGCTTCCTGTTTTTGTTTCATTCTGTTTTCCTCGATAAAATCAAAGGAGCTTTTTCCAAAAAAAGAGTATACAATTTATGGGGAAAGATGTCGTGGTTTTTACCCTTCAAATGTATTTTATCTATAAATAGATAGGCCAGAATTCTATCTAGATGGGACCTGAAATGTCTTCAATTTAGGTTAAGAAGGAGGGGACTTGGGAAAAAAATACGAAAATGTATTACAGTTTTGCCAATTTTACAAAAGCTTAGGACCATATGAACATTTTTCGAGCCTCTCCCCAGTCCTGGAAGGTGCCATGAAGAGGAGGGCGGTGGATCATTCATTTGTTCGTGAATGTGCCCATCATCGGTCTCAGATAACGAGGCCATGGCCACTAGAGCGTCATGACAGCATCCTTACCCTTGCCCCCACCAGTACCTAGTTCTGTAATGAAAACCAACTGATTCACTAGAGGCAGATTTCGTTTTCTATATTTTGGGAGATACCCCTAAATGTTAAGACCTTTAAAGAGAAACAAGAGCAGAGTAGTATGGAGGGATGATCAAATGAGCGGCGGGGTGAGAAATTCACTCTATTATTCTATTTTTTTCTAACTTTTTTTCTAATTCTTTCAATAAGCCTGTATTATTTGTTCTAATTTTAAAATAGTTATAGGGGAAGTAGTCATCATAAGAGAACTGAATTAAGATACATTTTTGTTGTTGTTGACTAAATATCTGTCTAGTTGCACACTTTCTCCCCAATGTGAGGAGCTGCGGGAATAGTGTGGATTAATAGGACTTCTTTCTAGAAGGTAGGCACTCTGAAAATATTGGCAAGGTAAAGAGTGAGGTACAGTGTAATTGCTGTTTACCCTCAACCCTCATCTTCCTGCACACTATCAGAATCACCTTGGCCTTCGGAAAATTTACTGATAAAAGTCAACAGCCACCGCTCCGAGGCCATCCTGATCTCTTAGGGATTGGTTCTTAAAATAGGGTCCCCAGACAGTTAGTAGCATCTCCCGGGAAATCGTTAGGAGTACAAGTTCTCAGGCCTATCCCTTTACCTACTAAATCAGAAATACTGATGGTGAACACCAGATCTGCATGAACTTAGGAAGTTTGAGAACCACTTCCTAAGAGAAAATCTCCAAGGGTGAAAGCAGGCATTTAAAATGTCTAGTTTGCCCCTCTTATCTGGCAAGGTCTCTAATTCCTGTATTTTTTTCAATGATTAAGTTCTCCATAAAAGTAGTAGAGGGGCTGTCTTTCCATTCTGGAACCTTTATGGAAAATCTGGGAGAACTACAGTTTTACAAAAGGCAAGTGAGTGTGTTTTGTTTCCTTTGCTTTTTTAATTTTTTTTTTATTTTAAGTGTGAAAAGGGAAATGAAATTAATTCCCACGTGCCAAAACTCATTACAAGAGAAGCCTGGGAAGGATAGACAGTCATTTAACCGATGACAGAAAGTAGGCCCATGGTATCCAGATGTTGGGGTTTCGGGAGAAACAACATTTTAAAAGAAATGTCAAGGCATTTCTTTTGCTTTTCTTTTAAAAACATTCTTAAAAGTCCATCCAACAGTACCATCATTTTCTTTCTAAAATCATTGAATACTTAAAAAAAAAAAAAGATATACTTCGGGTAAAATATTTTTGGCAAGCTTTCACAAACATTTTGACCACAGATTGTAAAGCTTTACTTAGGGATGGTGCAGGTTTCTGGCTTTAAAAGAGGCCTTTGACAATTAAGAGGAATATGTCCCAAGACTTCAGCCCATACCTATGTTTGCCAACATTCTGTGTTTGAGCACCTGAAGCCATTCATTCAACAAATACTTGAGTGCCCACTGTGGGCCAGGCAATGGTCTCCATGCTGAAATGCTAGCATGGCCCTGGGAGCCAAGGATCCCAGACCTTCTAAGGCTCAGGGGCCTTATAGTCCAATGGAAAAAACAGACAATTAAGCCAATGCAGATGTACTTTCAGATGGCAGTAAATATGTGAGGAAGAATAAAGCAGAGATGGGGAGAGAGTGTTACAGATTGAATTGTGTTCCTCCCAATCTCATATGTTGAAGTCCTAACCCCTGGTAGCTCAGAACGTGGCTATATTTGTAGATAAGGTCACTGAGGTTAAAATGATTCGTTAGGGCAGACCCTAATCCACTATGACCTGTGTCTTTAGAAGAAGAGGAAATCAGGACACAGACACAAGGGGAAAGACAAAGTGAAACCCAAGACGACCACTTACAAGCCAAAGGGAGAGAACTCAGGACAAAAAAAAAAAAAATCTTGAAGCATTCTTGCTCTTGGACTTCTAAGCTTTCAGAACCATGAGAACATAAATTTCTCTAAGTCACCCCAATGTGGGGTACAATGTGATAGCGGCCCTAGCAAACTAGTACAGAAAGCTTTAAAGATGGTGAGAGATGGTCTCTCACAGGAGCATTTGCATAGACCCTTAAGTTTGTTGTGGGAGGGAAGCGTGCATAAATTTGGTTGTTGTACTGCAGGCCGAAGGACTCACACATGCTTTCTAGATATAGAGCCATAAACCACAGTTGGGCTGCTTCTCTGTTATGCCTACAATTTCTTTATCCCTTGATGGTCATTTTTTACAAAGAGGTAGGTTCGAGAGGTAGATGCTAGTCCATCCACTAGACAACTCAGCTGCATAAATGACTTGATCCTACGCAGATTCTTAGTAGTACTGGATTGAAATTTGTGCCTCTGAAAAAAATCCAAATTTCTGCACGCAACCGTCCTTCTGATTTGCTCAGAAAGAATCATAATCTTAAAAGTTACAGCCAACTACGCCAAGATCTACTTTTATACACGTAGCAGAGTATGTACATTTTCAGCAATCTATTTTATTTGATTGCAAACATACTATATTTATTTTAAATTTTGTATAGGAAAGCCATATGTCATTGTAAGTGATAAAGCAACTATTTATTTTTTTTATTATTTTTAATTTCATAGATACTTGATAAAAAAAAAATCCCGATGTCTCACGGTTAGGCTAGTCATCTGATGCCAGTTTATTCTGGTTTCTTTTTTTAGTTCATAATTTATATTAAGAACTATATCCTTTAGTGGTACTATGGGTTCTTTAACAGACTGCTATTATGTGTACTTCTTGCCATTTGGCATCAGAAGTTGTCAGTCTGCATTGCAGCACTATTTTGAAACTAATTCAAAGAGGCATTATTCCGCACTTCTTCGGTGCAGGCTGAAGGCCTGCTCTCATCTGGGAATGACCCAGCGAGAGCTGCAGGCCAAATCTGGCTTGAATTTATCCAAAGAGTGGCCTTAGTGTTCACATTTCAGCACTGAATGAGCTATTGAATTTCACTACACTCCCACCCGCCCCCCCAAGCCTCTTTCCCTCTTGAAAGTTGACTGTCTCTCATAAAGGAATGTGTAGATTTTTCACTAACTTGTTAAAATCTTTGTCATGGATTACAATTAGGTGTCTTCTCTTCTGCATTGAGTGATAGAGCATTGAGTAGGGATGAAAATACAAGAGACTGGTATCTACCAAAAGCAAGAATAAAAGAAACAAGTTTCTGTGTGATTTTTGGGTGGCTAGTCTAACTTTGACACATTCATGAGTTGACCCAATTTTAAGTCCAATTTGGGGTAGACCAGAATGCTTTTGATATTGTTCAAATGTGTACCGGGACCAGATTCTTCTGCAAAATTTCCTTGAGACATTTCAGTCCACATGGGCTCCTCCTGGTCAATATGGCCATTGAAATCACAGTTGTCATTGAGGATTTAGTATTGAAATGTACTCTGATTGCCTCCGGAACATGCATTCGGCCTTCCCTGGTTGGCAGAGAGATGTTTGAAGTCAGGGAAATATGTGTTAGGAGTCTTCTGGACCATCCTGACTTCTAGGCGGTTGCCGGTCAGTAGTAAAAGCAGCTAGAAACTCTTGGTTGGTAAATAAATGAATCATTGTCTTCCCCGAGAGCCTTAGCAAACATTCATCATAGTTGTTTTTCTGCCTTGATTTCAGGTTCCACCACTCTCATGTCCCATGGAGATTGGAATATACACTTTTTTAAAAAAAAATAACTTATAAAAACTCTAAGGAAAGATTCTCATGATGACTTTAGAAAAATGAGGTGGGAAGAGCAGATGAGCTCCATAAGGGCAGGAGTGCACTCACTTTCTCTTAAAACTTTTCTTTGCCAAGAAAACAAGCTCAAGGCTTGTTATGATATAGAGGAGATGCCAATTGTCCTAAACAAAGCCATTCTAAATCAGCCTGCAGCTCGTCAGTTCACACACATGTGAGAGAGCCTGGCCAAAATCAGCAGGGCCACACCCCCCAATCTACAACTGCCTAGATGAGTAATCCCAGGCTTGGCCAGAAGAATCACCTAGCTGGCCTTCAGACTCATAAGAAATCCTAAAGAAATGCTTATTATTTCAAGCCAATACATCTTGGAAGAATTTTGTTATACAGCAATAACTAACTGATACATCTTATTTTGGAGAGAACAAAGCACGTTTATTAAGATTAAATTACTTGGTCAAGTCACATACCACATAAAAACAGGTCTAGAACTTCAATCCATGTCTTCTGTGTCCCAACACAGCAAGTGATTTTTTTCTCTTGATCTTTATCTTTCTGAAAACAGTTTTCATATATTCCCGTTTTCTTAAACTTAGATACTGTATCTATTTAAATCTTCCTCTATATTTATTCTGATAGCTTCAGGATGGGAGATGATTTTTCCTATATATTAAATGTATAAACTGTTTCTCTCTCCAACTTTTATAGTCCCTTAGATATGGATGTTCTCTGAAGAGTTCCATGTTAACTTGAACTCAAAATGTATAAAATAATGTTTATTACCTGCTTTTACGTATATTCCTTTACACACACACACACACACACACACACACACACACATCACTGGTTCTTGACTTCTCTTTTTTTTTTTAAAGATTTTGTTTATTTATTTATTTGACAGAGAGAGAGACAGCCAGCAAGAGAGCAGGGGGAGTGAGAGAGGAAGAAGCAGGCTCCCAGCAGAGGAGCCTGATGTGGGGCTTGATCCCAGGACCCCAGGATCACGCCCTGAGCCGAAGGCAGACGCTTAACAACTGAGCCACCCAGGCACCCCTGCTCCTTGACTTCTGTGTCTCGTTCAGTGGCCACCCCAATCTAGTGGTCTTGCATGGCAAAAATCTTGAGGCCATCTTTAATTTACCCTCTCCATCATAAACCATATACACCATATACCATAGCATGGATTTCTCCTTCTAGATGTCTTTCTTTCTACTTCAGGGCCACTGCTACACCCTTAAAACATATTGTTTATACCTGTACATTGCTGCTTTCGAATTCTACCCCACTGTGCTTCTAGTGGGAGAGACTAGAGAGCTAAAAGCTATCACCCTCAGGCTCCTTTTCAGTTCTAGACGTGGATTAGTCCTGTTGCTTAGATGCACTCATCATACAGGATTTGGAAGGCAGAAGGAAGATGTTACATTTGTCAGATCTCTGACTCCTTTTTGGCTGTTTCTATCTGTAAACTAGACCACAGAAGCTGAGGTGTGATGGTAGCAGTGTCCTAGTTTCCATTGTCTCCAGCTTCCTGAGCATCAAGAGGCAGTGACAACAGAAGCAGTGGACTCAGAAATAGTAGCTTCCCTGCTGGGTCCATTCTTTGGTATTCTGGGAGCTTCTCTGAAAGGTGCCACCTGTGTCCCATCCCTTGAGCACTTTCAGTGATCTTGTAAACACTTAACTTCTGTATTAAATCTCATTTTCCTTATAATGTCTAAAGTCATTTCTAAGAATTTGAAAAATACAATTAAAACCCATTATGGAATATGGAACTTTGTCCCCCCCCCACCACCAAATGGACAATATGGGTTTTATTCAGGTGTCACTCCATCATTTATAGTTGCATTTCTCTGAATATAGCTATTCCAGGATCAACTGACTATTTATGAAAAATGAAAATCGTCAGCTCTAATGAATCCTAATCTCCAGGGAGGACCTAGATACATGCATGTCAATAAACACCTCAGGGATTCTTATGTACCCTAAAATATGGGGATCACCGATTTACAATAATTGTGCAAGTGGGGCGCCTGGGTGGCTCAGTCAGTTGGACATCCAACCTTTGATTTCAGCTCAGGATCTCTCACGGTGGTGAGATCGAGCACTGCGTCCTGCTCTGCACTCAGAGGGGAGTCTGCCTGGGATTCTCTCTCTCCCTCCCCCTCTGCCCCTCCACCCTTTCTCTCTCTCTCTCTCTCTCTTAAATAAATAAATCCTTAAAAAAATAGTAATTGTGCAAGTGTTAGACTTCAAAGAAAAACTCAGTAAATAGAAACTGTTTCATTTTCTGACCCACACAATTAAGCTAGATATTAATAACAAAGTATTGCATCCTAACAACCAAAATAATTGAAAAGCATATGCATCCTACCCACTAGAGAATCTCAAATAGGTAAGGAAAATAAAATTACAAGCCCATTAGACAAAATATATATATGACTATTAAATAACATCAGGTTATAAATGTAGTCTAAGATATATTTAGAAGCAAATTTGTAGATGCAAACACTTACTAAACAGGAAAAAATACGAAGTCAAATCAAAAAGTTAGAAAGAGAACAACACAATGAAAACCAAAGAAAGTAGGAGAAAAAGACTAATAAAACTAAGGTAATATGTCAATAAATTAGAATAATGAAACTTAGTGGAACTGAAAAATAAATACTAAGAATTGATATTTGAGGGGAATATACCAATAATTGTCAAGTCTAGTTACAATAAGAAAAAAATAAGTACAAAAATTTGAATATGAAAGTTTTTTAATGAAAACATTAAATAATACAGAAAAATTTTGATACTTTGAAAATATAAAAAGAAACTTTACTGATGTATAAATCATCAAAATCAATATAAGAAGTTTTGAATATGTGTGCACATGAACAGACAAAAGATAAAAGAAGAAATCACAAAATTCCCAGTGATTAACTTCCAAGGAAGATATCTATCTAATTTGATAGATGCATTTCTTTTTCTTTTTCCCATACTATATAAGCTTTTTAGAGCATGTAAAAAGATAAAATGTTTTTCAATTCATTTTTAAAGGCAATAATTCCTGATACCTTGAAGAGTAACAAAGATAACACTAAAAGAAAGCTCCAAGTGAATCTTAATTATTAATGTTAAGAAAAAATATTATTGTATAAAATCCCATTAAATCAAATATATCATCACAGCAAAAGACAAAATCAGGAATGATTTCGTCTGTAAGGATGGTTTTAACATAGAACAACATATTGATATTCATAAGACCAAGTGATCAAGGAAGGGAAAGTATGTAATTACTGGAATAGGCTTTGAAAAATCACGTGGAGAATCAACATACTTTTTTTTTTAATACAAGTTATTTTTATTATGTTTTGAAGTTTCTTTCCATCTCCAGTTTTCTATGCCAAGTGACAGCAAAGCTCACACTTACTGGTACAACATTTGAGGTATGCCCTTTAGCTTCAAGTGAAAGATTAAAATGTCCTCATACCACTACTGTTAATTTTAATCATTTTGAAAGTTTTCACCAATTCCACATTCTTTTAGAAGGAGGCAACAAAATTATTTAAAGTTAATGAAAACAACCACTGGGAACCTGCCAAAAGTTCAAGAAAATAATCTTACACCTAATAAAAGAATTGTCAACAAAATAAATATGGAGGACATACCATTGTTTACAAATATCCCATTCTCCTCTACTTCTTTTTTTTAAAGATTTTATTTGTTTATTAGACAGAGAGAGAGAGAGAGAGAGCACAAGCAGGGGGGAGTGGCAGAGCAAGAGGGAGAAGCAGGCTCTCTGCTGAGGAGGAAGCCAAAGGTGGGGCTGAATCCCAGGACCCCGGGATCATGACCTGAGCCAAAGGCACATGCTTAACGGACTGAGCCACCCAGGCGCCCCTATTCTCCTCTACTTCTGAGTGTCTGGCTTCCTAATTACATTATAGATGGTCACGGCCATATGACTAGTGCTAGCCAGTGAAATGTGAGAAGTAACCCATGTCCATTTTAGGCCAAAGCATTTTCTTGCCAATACTCAATTCTGCAATGTCCCTTTCCCTGGCTAAGTCAATTTTGAAAACATCTATTTTCTATAGCAGTGTCCCAAGGTAAATTCAATCTGGGTCATTCAGTCAGCACGTGCAGGTAACTCCCCTGATGAACCGTCCAGCCCTGTTAAGGGACTTTGCCTGATGAAGAAATAAATGTTATTGTGTCGAACTAAGATTTGGGGGTGGTTACTGAAAGATGATCTGTCCCAGATAATGCAATAAATATTCAAAGATGAGCAACTTTCTTGCAAAATAGTTGAGCTAGAAATACAGTTATGCAATGCAGTAGGAAAATCTCTGTTACATTATAATAAATATTAAAATATTTAAGCATTAACAAAAATATTATAGGACTATATTAAGAACCTAAAACTTCATTTAAAATATGAGTTTAATAAATGGGAAGTCATACTGGACCTCTAGTCATAGGACTGGAAGGGAAGACAACATTATAAATTTGCTTAGCTTCCCTGAAGTTCACTGAATCATTTCAATGACATTTAATAATTTCTAATTTAATTTTAAAGTAAATTGTTTCTAAACATAACAAAATCTTTACAGAATACATCTGAAGGAATAGACAATTGAAAATAACTGAGAGATTTTTGAAAATAATGATGAGGATTTATGCTATTAGATACTTGGAAGAGATATTCACTATGTATCCAACATTCATTTAAAAAAAATACCTCTTATGACTTAATAATGAAAAAAAAAAACCCAACTTGAAAATGGACAATACTTTGAACAAATACCTCACAAAGGCACATGAGTAATAATGAAAATGAAAAGATGTTCAAGAGCAGTCGTCATCCAGTAAATGCAAATTAAGACCACAATGGGATACCACTACTCACATACTAGAATAGTTAAAATTTTAAAAGACTGAAAATAGCAGGTGTTTGCAAATATATGAAACAATTGGATCGGGTGTGTAAGAGAGTAAAAGCACTTTGGAGAAGAAATGGCAGCTGCTTATGAAATTAAACGTATTCTTACTAACATAGGACCCTGTGATCCCAATGCGAGGTATTGACCCAAGAAAAATACAAACATATCGCACACAAAGACTTGAACAGGAATGTCCATGGCAGCTCTGTTTATGATAGCTCCAGACAACACAGATGTCCATCAGCAGGTGAATGCACAGACGGATCAGACTCTAGCCATACAATGAAATACTGCTCAGCAATAAGAAAGAACTACTGACAATTGTCACAGCATGGATGAATCTGAAAACGTGGATTCAGAGATGCCAGACACGAAAGAACACATATTCTATAATACCACTTACAGAAAATTCTAGAAAGGTACTGAGAGAAATGGGGCGGGGGGGACGTTTGAAATGTTACATACCTTGATTGTTCATGTTAGTCACAGTGCATCGAACTGAACACTTAATACATTTGTAAATTAGACCTATGTAAAGTTGATTTTTTACAAAATGAAAGAGTGTACCAAGATCATGTCAGCTTCCTTGACCCTAACATTCTATGGTGTATGTTCAATAATTTATGATAAAGGAAGTTTTAAAAACATTACCTCTCCCAGAGGAATTGTAATGCCTCCAGTTTTAGAAGACACGAAGTTTTACGCACAGATCTCCAGGGGTGGAACTTTGGAAAATAGAAGAATGGAAATGCTGTCTTTCCTGTGTGTTTCATTTACTTCAGATTTCTATTTAGAATGGACTTGCTACTGATGAATTGAAGGGATAAGAGAATCAGTCCTGGGGCGCCTGGGTGGCACAGAGGTTAAGCGTCTGCCTTCAGCTCAGGGCGTGATCCCGACGTTATGGGATCGAGCCCCACATCAGGCTCCTCCACTATGAGCCTGCTTCTTCCTCTCCCACTCCCCCTGCTTGTGTTCCCTCTCTCGCTGGCTGTCTCTGTCTCTGTCGAATAAATAATAAAAAAAAAATCTTAAAAAAAAAAAAAGAGAATCAGTCCTATTTTGTAGTATTAGCAGAGAAATACCTCCTGCTTTTGGATTTCAGTTGATACTTAAGAACTTCTGATTGAAACAAAAGTCAGTGCATATGACAAAGAAAGAGTGATCAGAATCAGATACCAAAAAAAAAAAAAAGAAAGAAAGAAAAGAAGAAGAAGAAGAAAAGAAAAGAGAGAGGAGGGGAGGGTGGAAAGGAAAAGGAGGGGAGGGAGGGAAGAAAGGGATGAAGGGAGGAGGGACAGGAGGGGGAAGGAGGAGGGAGAGGAGAGAAGGAAACGAAGGAGGGAGAAAGGGAGAAAGGAAGGACTAGGGCAGCATATGGTAAGTCAGAAAAAGATAAGGCAGATAACACAGGACGGCCTTTGTCCGGAACATTTCTGTTTGACTAGCTTAAGGCTACACTTTGCTATCATTGTTTATCTGGGAACTTTTATGATGACATCAGTCAGAGGCCAACCGAGAGGAACCAATTCTTTACTGAAGACGCAAAATTGCCAACTATTTTCTTTAAAGTTTAATATTAAAAATAACAGCATTAGGAAGCAGGAAGCCCAGAATCTAAAGCCAGATTATTCTGAAGTTTTCTTAACCCTTTCTGACTTAACAGAATGTTAGGATGTTCTATCTTCACAAAATTTGATAGGGCACCATTAATAGGAAAGTCTCTTTTAATTAAAAAAGATCAAATGTTTTACATATTATTTATTAGCTACAGTCAAGGCCAGAGGACGTACAAGTCGTGCAAAGGTCACTCTGTACTTGTCCTTTGTGCAAACTAGAAACTAATGGGAACTGTTCTCCCAGATTTGGGCAATCTGTCTCCTAACGCCACTAGAACGTCCACAGAGACCATAAGGAACAAGTTAAGCGTGGATGCAGTTGGGGTGAATGCACTTGATGGACAGGTCAGAATTAAGTTTCTTGTAACAGCGAAGTACGATTTCTAAGGGCAAAGCTGGATTCCTGTGTCCGTTACACCTCGGCTCGGGCTGAGGCCTGCAGCATCATAAAGCAAACCTGTGGATATGTCTTGAGCCAATTAGGAGATCAAACACACGTGGGAGAAGCGAGGGGCTCTGGCTGGTCTGCAATGGAAACATAGGCCATAAAGCTCTGGAAATGAGGATTTTTTTTTGACTATCAAGCCAATGATTGCCACATGCCAAAACATAAACCAGATTGCATAATGAGTAGGTTTTTCATAATTTCCTCAAATTAGGTTTTTATTAATGCCTGTCAACAGCAAATGACCGGCGTGTACCGCATTAGCAGCTGCTATGGACCATACCAGCTCTGATATCACAGCTCATCGAAAGCTTACAGTAAGCCAAGGACCCATGCGCTGGCTTTGAAGGAGACCTCGAATTGTTCCCCATAAAGAAAAAAAAATAGTTGAGTCAGCAGTTCACCATGAATGGTGAATAATTGATGTTGAATGCGGTTTTCAATAAATTAAGTTGATTTTCATCCCCAAAGTGAATGTCCTCACTTTTCTGCATTGTGTGCAGACAACTTGATTTAGTGCAGGGCCTCTGGCATCTTTCTGGAATATTTCAAGGGTTCTGGTCTATTTAAATTCCACCCTCCTTTAGCTTCTCACACGTAATCATGGAAGACTTGTTGCCTCCGAAGGGGGATACTGATGATGTGGTTGATTCCAGAGGCAACCTCACGCTGGGCTTCTAGAGAGGGGAGTTAGAATGCAACCATTTTAAAGCAAGGTATTGGACAGTAAGTGAACTTAGCTGATTACTTTCATTTTAATGGAAAACACAGTAAAATAGAGACAAAGATGCTATTTTTACTAAAAGCTAAAGCACTGTTTTAATACCATAAACGTAAAGCCCGTAATGATGGGAAACATTTTCATTAGGGGAAATGGTTCCATACAAGGGATTCAACTGAGCAAAACCTAGCCACCCGTGGGGACATGAGGGCTGGGAGGAGGCCAAGCCTCTAAGTGAAGAAATTCTTCTTATAGGGGTGAAGTCAGAAGACCAGATAATGGAAGAACAGGCTTGGATCTCAGAGTAAACAAGGTAAATTTAAAGCAATGGACCATAAAAGTAAATCCCCAGATATCCCCTATCATGGTGGTAATGGAATTTTTAGCTGGTTATTTGAAAGAATAATGTCTTCTTTAGCATGGGTTATTATAACAAAAGATGGCAGACTGGGGGTAGGGGGCAGGGCACTTATATAGCAGACATTTATTTCTGACGGTTCTGAAGGCTGTGAAGTCCAAGGTCAGGGTGCCAATCATTGGGCTTATGGGGACAGAGCTCCATTCTTGGCTTGCAGATGGCCGCTTTCTCATGGCAGAGAGAGAGAGCAAGCTCTGGTGTCTCTTCCTCTTCTTATAAGGGCGCTAATCCCATCATGAGGGCTCCACCCTCATGGCCTCATTGAAACCTAGTCACTTTCCAAATGTCTCACCTCCTAAAACCACCACATTAGGGATTAGGGCTCTAACATATGAATTTCCGAGGCACACAAACATTCCATCCCTGACGAATGACTTAAATGGAAGAGAAAATCGTAAAAGGAAAAGGTAGCTGGGCAATACACGTGATCATGCAGAGAAGAAGTGAAAACAACCTGAATTCGAGTAGTGATGGAAATGGGGGTGGGGGGGAAATGGATCTATGTGGCATTTTACAACAATTATGTGGTGTAGTGGCTAGGTGACAACAAGGAATTATGAACTAAGACAGGTTACAAATAACTGAGATGTTGAACCTGAGAACAGAAGCAGTGATATAATGTTTGTGTTGGGTTTGTTTTTCTTTTGGTAGGAATGGAAAAGGTAGAGAGATTTGCCCGGTTGAAGGTACACGGATGGTCAGTCCCACTCTGGGAATACGTTAAAGCTGAGAACATAGGCGAGAGAGCCAACTTTGTAACATACACGTTAGGATGAATGTTTGTATGTCCAGGGATCCCTGCCACTACAGGGAACGGTCCCCCTGCATATGTATCTGTGATAGACATTTCAGCAGCCACAGTTAATGGAGTCACCTAAGGGTTCATGTTTGAGATCACAATTCAAGTTCGTCTTTGTGGGTAGCTTGAACTGGGGGTGGATAAACTCCAAAGTCTTCAAAGACACAAGGAAACACAGGAAGCTTGTCATGAGAAAGAAGGATACACAGATATGAATGAAGTACATCCTCAGAGGCAGTCCTCAGTGGTGAGCAGTGACTAGAGCCAGTGAGAGAGAGAAACCGAGAGAGAGAGGGCATCTTGGGTCTTCTCCTCTTTCCCAGCCGCTGGGTTAGTCCCTCTTCCCATGATCTACCATCTTTCTTCACTTTTCTCCCCTTCTCTTCTTTTCTGTGTGTGTGTGTGTGTGTGTGTGTGTGTGTGTGTGTGTGTGAAGGTAGCTTCAGCTTATTTCTCTCTCTAGAAATAAGAGAACTTGACCAAAGCAAGTCTGTAGATTGGCCATGGTTTGAGATGTCACCAGCTGATAGGTTGTAGGTAAGGAAGTGAGTAATTCAAGAAAGATAACAGAAGGGCACTCGTGAGAACAAAGAAATATTCGAGGTGAGCAAAGTCTATAGAAAAAAATGGGGTAAACGCAAGAGACCCAGCAGCGGTTGTGTTTTAGGAAGCCAAGAAAGTGGCAGTTGGAGCAAAAAGGCTGGGGTAAATTCCAGTGGGAAAAGTTTGTAACTATAGTGAACGTGAGTGTTATCAAATCTTTCTTTCTTTTCTTGTTGGTGCTGATAGAACACATATATAGCACTGGGAAGGGTAGATTAATTCCCCAAGTAGTGCAGAATTCCAAATGTTGACATAAGTCCTCACTTCTCCATCAAAACAGAATCCTCAAAAGGCTTTGTTGGCTCAACAGCCAGATTCCATTTCTTTCTCAGCCAATGTTTATATGTCCCATTATTATTCAGGGAATAATTCCCAGTGGGTCCTTATTTCCCTCGGTCCCCCTCTGCCTTCCCCACTGCTGATCCTGGTCACCGTTCTACTAGCAGCTCTTCAGGCAGGTAAAGGTAGAAATCAGAGATCAGTTGGAATCTTCCAAACTTCCAGCAGGAAAGTCTGTTGAAATGATTGGCCAGCAAAGTCACTTATTCACTCTCTCCCTGTGTTCCAGTAATACAGAAAATCATGCGTTGGCTGTAATAGGCATGACAACATCATTAAAAAATAAAGAAAACCATATTTGTATGCATTAAATAACTTCAATTCAATATCAAATTTAATTTTTCCACATGAATGAAGCTGGCATATTTTCAACTGCCAATTATTCACGTAAGCACATTCTTACCTCACTGGAAAGCAGGGGGGGGGGAATGCAAAACTCTCTGAAGGCAGGATTGGGTCATTTTAATAGATCCAGAAGCTATTGATCATTTGCATGGTCGATAAGCACTTGCTAAATTGAAAGGAAAATGCATTCCTTGCTTCACAAAACGGCCAGCATTCTCTATCTTCCCCCCAAATTTCAAATATTTTAACTGGCTCACCTATCCGTAGGTGGGGGACCCAAGGTGAGGTTTCAAGCCCTGTGAGCAGGAGTTAACATGGATAGCCCAGATTAATTCCTCTCGATTTTTAAAATCCTTTGCAGCAAACCTTGGAAGTTTTGCAGTGTTAAGCAAGTATCTGTAACAATCGTTAGCTTTGTGCCCATGACCACAGCTCTTTTAATTGATGAAACTAATCCAATTTGCTAACAAGTAAGTAAACTTGGGGAGAAGAAGAGGGAGAGATAGCTAATAAGTTTTTAAGTGCCTGGAAGAAAATAGAGTTTCTTTTTTTAAATAGGGTTTCTTTTTAAATGAACGAAGCACGTGTGGCATTTGGATATAATAACAAATTGGAACTGAAATGTAGGCAATTCGGAATGTTTGGGGGAATAAGGGAGTTTACAGAGGGCAGAGCCTTCTTACTCTTCTATATTAGAAAGTAAAAAGTCAAAAAGCTTTTCAAAGTGCTGAAATAATCAGCCCAGCTTTGTGTAGCGGTAGGGAAATGAGTTTCCAGGAATCCTCAAACCTCTCAAAATTCCCTTGCATTTTTTTTTTCAAAGGGAAGTTTAAAAGTGAAGTCTTGATCTTGGCTTCGTGGTGTGGTGGGTCACCTCTCAGCCTCCAGGCCAGGACAGACGTGGCCACAAGAAATTTAATGAGGTGACTAAAACAGTGGCAGTGAAGGGGACTCTGGGCGATGTTTAAGTAATAATAAAGGTGCCCAGATTTTGAGTGTTCACACGGACACGTCTACTATACACACAAGGACGGAAGCGAGTTTCTTCCCAGAGCACTTGCATTCTGTCGCTTTGGCTCGGGGACATGTGTTCCTACGTAGAGGGGGGACATGTGTGGCACCCCAGCCAGCGGCCAGAAAGTACCTTTCCTAAGAACCCATGGGAAAACATATCTTGCTTATGTGTTACTGCCAAAATTCAACCCAAGAATTTTCTCTGGGGAAACTTACGTGTAACTTGACTCCATTGAGCACCATACGTGGCGCAGAATAGCCCGAGATCAAGGGCACCTGGGCCTTAAACAATAGTTCTTGTTACCTACAAGTAATCTTTTATCAAGTGGATTTCATATACAGGGCCTTTAGTCTGGAATAATATGTGGGGTTTTTTTGACACAGGACAATATGGATGAATCCCTCATCACAGCAAACTTTGGAGTGGTTTTTTAAAAAAAGTCTAGCTCTTCTTTGTGTCTGGTACCAAGCTAGAAATGGTGCCAACTGTGTCTCTAATGCTCATTTCACCCTTGAAAGGGATGGCAGGGCCCTAATTGATACCAGGAAACTGAAGTTGAGGTACATGACTGTTACTCAGCCAACCAACTGCTACTTGAGGTTGGGGCCCCATCTGTGAGAAAAGCTGATGGCATTTCCACGGCCTCGTGCCCCCTTCCAAATGAGATCTGGGACGCACTCCTCTGTGAACAAATCCATCTCAGAACATCATAGAATTCAACAGGTGACAGAGATTTTAGGGCTCATCTCATTATCCTCTTTGACGGATCAAATTCCCCCTCCAACTCTTGTGTCTTGAACCAAATTCATGATCATTTCCTGCAGATCTGGTCCCCTTGCAGTGTTCCCAGTCTACCGAGGATCTCGCCAACCAATGGATCGTTCCATCTGAAGGCCCATTCTGGAGGACGTGTTCTCATTAAATTTTAAGCCTAACTCATCACCAAGTGCTTCCAGTGGTGTCTCTTCAATATCTCTTCATTCTGTCCGCTGAGTGTGGGCAACCGTCAAGTCTTGACGGGTCAACTGTAAGAACTACCTACCTGCTTGACCTGTTTCCTCTCTCCGTCTTCTCCTCCAAGTTCCCACACATTTTTTTTTTCCTACTCAGATCTGACCATAACGTACCCTCTTGCCATATACTTACTTCTGCAACCTTATCCCCCTGCCCTTGCTGCCTTGCTGTGTATCTTCCAATCCTGGGCACCCGCCTCACTTCTCCCCTGCACATTCTGTTTGTTCTACCTGGACAATAAATCATCACACCTCAGCTCAAGCCTTACTTCCTCCCTGAAGGGTTAGATCCCCCCCCCCCGCCCCGCCCATGCTCTCAGATTGCCATCTAGTTCTGGCTGTTGGAACTTCACTGCATTAATGTAGACATCTGATTAATGTTTTCTCTCCCAATGGACTCAAAGCCCTGTGAAGGGCACGTGCCACCTCTCTGGGCTCACTTTTGAATCCTCAGAATCTACCAGAGTTCATGCTAGACGGTAGATGTTCAATAAATATTAATTGAATAAATCCTCCCTCTCCATTTTATAGATCATAAAATCGGGTCCCTTTGAGGGGAAAGTAAATCTCTCAAGGTGCACAGCTGGTTAGTGGCTGGATTGGCACTTAAACCCACACGTCCTCACTGCGGGTTCACTGTCCCTTCCCCTGTGGCCCCATTTCCTTACACACACACACACACACATGCACGCACGCACATCTGCTCTACCCCATTCTTCCTGTCCCTTGTCCCCCACTGACACACACACACACACTAGCTATGTTTAGAAGACACAGTGTAGCCAGTTCTTCAAAGAGTGAAGATGCAAAGACTGAAGGACTCCATCCTCAAAGTCACAAGCACTGTAAACAACTCCAGCTTCAAAAACGAATCCTCGGTGACGTCCTGGATCCAGGCCTTCCTTCATCTTGGCAGGAGGAGGATTTTATCAACCTGTCACTATCCAATCAATTATTGGCTTCAGTAGGGAGGGAGATGATAAGTGTGTCCTTCTAACACACAATGGAAATTGTAATTAATCTAATTAGTTTGAAGGAGCCCTTCCATGCCATCGTGGTAGGCCCTACATGCAGAGATGAAAGACGGAACTATAGATGAAAATTGATGGTTATTCAGTCTACTTGGAGGTTAGAGGTAATTTCCAGAGATATGTTTTACCAGTAAAATTCCATACACCAGACCCACACCCACACACAACTTCAGAACAGGTAGATAAAAAGTTATAAAGGTTACAGACAAATCAGTTCCAGCTTCTGTATTTCTTCTTTGGCTTTGGTGACAGTGCAAGATGTCTTCTTTTTTTTGTTTTTTTTTCCTCCAGCATAAGACATGTAACCAGGATGGCCAAGTTCAATTTGTGTGGTGGCTTGTGACAAATGCTTGAGTTTACACCAAGACTATTTCTCTCCAAAGTCTCACCTTCTCAATGAATTATCCAATGCTCCAACACCTCGCTCTGCTTTATGCATCTCCTCTCAATGTATTAAAAAAAATCATAAGCATTTGGACTCTGTGTCTAATTAATATGGCACGTTCCAATATTTCAGAGGGAAGCTGATGGGGCATTATTAAGAAATAGTGAATGCCTTCTAAACAACTGAAGTGGAACTCAAGAGAGAATATGTCAGCAGCTGCTTAATAATAGTTTGTATAATAAAATATTCATACCATCATATATTTCCCATCATAGAGGATGGATCGTAATGTCATTTTAATATTTTTCCGACTAAAATAAAATTTTAATTAAGGCTAAAGATATATTGCCTAAGGAAAGCTAAACTGTTTAAAATTATTAACTGCTCGAATACTTGTTGCTATACCACAAGCTGCCATAAAAGAAAAGAAATTAAGCACTCGAGAGATTAACGCAATTCTGAAAGCTGTCCCCCCTCCTCCCTTCTCCTTTTTAGATACGCCTAGCTGAGCCATAACTATTTTCCTCCACTCAGCCAGACTCCAGCTTTGTGGCTTTTTTAATAACCTGGCTTTTCAAGGCCCTGCTCCTGAGAGCCTTTTCATTTCTGCCGCACTACCTACAAGCAAATTTCTTCCAGTTGCCCTACAGTCCAATGGCCTCCCTTTCTTCGGCGCTGAAGCATTTCATTGCAGTTTCATTGTCGGGGTGGTGTTCTGTTACAGTGCAATCAATAGCTCGTTGCTTCCCAGCACACCGATTAGCTTGTCAGTCAGGACCTGGGGGGAGGTGGTGTAAATCCCAGAATACCAGGGGCCCGGAGTTTGCAAACGGAGGAATGCAGGCAGCCCCCGTGGTTGTCTACCACCTGTTGCTTCGCAACATGTGCAAAGTGAATTAACTTTTTTGCTGCAACATGCCTTAAAGGTCAACGGCAATGGGAGCCTTAAGCTTTTGGAATATTTTACCTCATTACAAAAAATCCACCTCTCCTGATTCGTTACCGGGTCTGTGACAAAAAGAGAATTTATTCTCTGATAAGCCAAGTTTGACAAACAGGTTGGCGAGGGGGGGTGGCAGGGTGGGGGGTGCGGGGATGGGAAGTCATCATCAGAAAGAGCATATAGGGAGAGAGACGGGTTTCTTCTTCTAGTTTTCAAGGTAAATGGGCGGCCTGCTTCTTGATTACACATTAATGGAAACCAGTTCCCACAGTTAATGTGAGCATGCTGCGGGTTTCCGTGGGGGGGAGGGTGCGTGCGTGCGTACGTGTGTGTGTGTGTGTGTGTGTGTGTGTGTTTCTTTCTCAAACTCCTAATGGGACTCTGATAACTGAGGAGCCACGAGGTTGTATTTTCCTGGTCTAAAAGTTGGAGACACAAGATAATGAAAGGATAAAGAAAGAAATACAAAACAATGATGCATGATTTCTTGGCCCACAAACCAAAAAGCAGTGTGGAGTATTAGAACTAATAGGGGATCAGATGATTATTATCTGTTAGGACATGATTACAAAGTGATGTTACTTTAATACGCACACACACACACACACACACACACACACATATACATATATATATATATATATATATATATATATATATATATATGTTTAAAAGGCTTCAAATTCCATTGTGGAAAGCCGTGCAATCAACTACTTAAAGTGTCAATGATGTCTTGCAGTCGACCTCAGGAAATCTTTTTACAGATATTTATTATCCAAAGCCACGTCACCTCAGACCACAAAAGGAAATTCTGTGCTTAGTACAGAAAGGCACTATGGTCTGAGAGAGGTTTGCTTTCAGCACTTGGAGTTTTCTCGCAAAACCTCCATAAACTCACCACAAACCACAACGTAAACCAGCGCACTTCAGACAGGACTTGTTAACCTAATTCTTCCAAATTAATTCACCCATTTTAAAAGGGATTTCTGACTAATGATGCAAACAGAAACTCCAAAGCCATGAGAACCCCCGTTTGAATTCGAAGGTTGGCAGGGAAAAAATAGTAATCTTTGGGGGAAAGGAAAAAAAAAAAACACGTAAGGAAAACACTGACTCCTACAGTGCCAAATGTAATATTTTTAAAAGTTTAACTTAATTCGATCTGAGAAATAAATATCTCCATTTCAGAACAGAGAACGTATGTGGCATCCCCAGCCCATTTCCCTAAAGGAAGAAAAGGATGTGGACTCTGTTTTCAATAGCTTGGTCCTGCTATTCTACACGTAAGGTTGCTAGACGAATATTACCAAGAGGGTTAAGTCTTACTGATTTTTTTTAAATGTGAGTACTTTATTTTGCTCCCTCCCTCCTTCGTTTTGTCCGTATATTTCATTCCCTGGGCATTTCGTGCACACACACCTCGGTGGCTGGTAATGTGGCATGTAGGGATACAGATAGGACCCGAAGAAATCAAGGACCTCTTCTCTGGCCTCCAATCTTCTCAATTCAGCAACACACCAAGTCATGGAGAGTTCAGAAACAGAAACTCATTCCCAGTAGGTAGTAAACACCGCGATTCTCCCCGACGTGACCTGGTGTTGCATTTTTTCAAAACTGTGTTACCTTCCCCCTTCTCTAGAAGCAATACGTTCTAACTTCCTTCTCGGAAAAAGGCTTGGTAACGTAAAATCAAACACAGCTTCACATTTTGACAAAATGACAACCCCACTGGGGTCCAGGGCATTGTTTCTCCTGCAAGTGTTCAATTGCTGCTAATAGCTGCTTTTTCTGGAATCCTGCAGCAACCTTTAGCAGATGAATTCAGGAGCTGCTACCAGGAACAACTTAAAACTTGTGTCATTAAAAAAAAAAAAAAAGGCAAAAGACACAAAGAAGAGTGATTTGCTGCTGCATTGCGATTTCCTCTCGGGGAATTTTCCCTAGAAGTTGCCAGATCCACCCACATCCCTCTGGGCCCAAAGTGGCTAAGTGATGTACGTTGTGTAGACAGATACATGCGTAGACTTTACAGCTTAAAACTAAGTTTAGAAGGAATGGGGAACAATATGTGAAATTTCTTTATCAACATTCTGTTGGAATTTCCGTTTTCAATCAAAACGATCTAGCTGTGTAAATTGCAGTCTGCTTGGTCCTTTATAATCGCTACCCCTCTGTGTGAGTATAAATCGGTTTTATTTCACAAGTATGTGCGAGTAGCTGTTTTTGACATCTTTTAACAGGGCCCTATAGTCAACTCTTACGGAGTAAGAATCCTCTGAGGTCACAGTATAAATGATCATACTTCATCGCAACATTTCAAGCCAGTTTGACCCGCTCTCTGCTGCCCTTGTCTATTTATTGTGCACTCCAGCCAAAGGTTGACCCAGTTATGGCCCATGCTCCTGGTGGCTCTTCCTCTCGCAGCTGTGCCCAGAAGTATGCTCATTTGCAGATAAGCAAAGTCCTTTTGAACGTCCAGATGGGCCCAAGATCAAGTAAACTTACAAAAAGCTCTGAAAGAAAAGTTCTCATGAGGCTACTGTCAACTACACTTCTGACATCGTTTGGACAAAGCAAGGCGAGAATGCACGTGATGGCTGCACAGGACACTTTCCTGCCCAAACCCTGACATCGTTAATTTCTTATTGAATTTAAAAATTTTTAATATTAAAGATATAAATACGAATTTTAATCTTCAATTTAATTTATTGAAGTTCTAAAGTACTTTGTTTAGTTCAAAGACTATTAAATTTGAACCTTGTATTTTTATTACATATCTTTCAGAGTGTATTAACATTGCATAAATTTTGGAGTCACCTCAGTTGTTTCTCCAAACTTGGGCCCCATTGGCCATTTTAAATAGGAGTCGTTACCAATAGATGCATCTGGAAAATACAGAATTCTCCAATATTTGCTCATTTCCATGAGTATACCATGGCCTGAGGAATTTAAGAAATGAGGTCATTCAACTCAATTATTCTTTCTGGATAGGGTTAAAATCCAGCTTTTTAACTACCATGGGAAACCTGACACGCTGGAGACATCCAGAGCTCAAGTATCCTGTCCAGAACTTATCAAAGTGTGTATTACACTATATATTTTTTATTTTACTCTATTAAAGGCACAAAAAAAGTCAACAGGAATTATAGTTACAATACACCCAGATAACATGAGAATTGTAGTAAACAGGTAAACAGAACAAAGGAAGAAGTCAAAAGGAAAGATAGTAAGACAAATGCATTCCGGTGCCAAGTGGGGGAGGGTTCAGCTTGGAGCTCAGGCCCAGGTGAGTGCCAGAGTTGTCTCAGTTGCCACCCACAACGGTCCTAGGATGACATTGTTTGTACTGTCAAACAAGAAATATAGAAATCATTATTTGGGAAGTCGTAGCAGATGAATTGTACCCAAGATTAAATTTTATTTTACCACCTCAGACCCATATGGAAAGAAAGTGGATAGTAAATTTCTTTATTTTTTTAGAATTTATGATACAGAAATATGCTAATTAGACCTTATTAAATATAAATTCTGTTTATCTAATTATCTGAATGACTTAAGGCTGAATTTATCTTAATTTCATATTATAATTGGCTTTACATTAAACATTGCAAATGTGAATTCCTCATCCCAGGCAACATCCTTCTTTTCATTAACAAACTTGCAGGCCCTTTGCTTTATATTGTAGCTTTTCAGGAACCAGGTACACATGTACACAAAATCCTAATTCTACAAGTTCTTTTTGATTCAGGTAAACGCTCTTAATTCTTGGAGGATCGTTTCCCAATCCTTCCAACAGATGACACACACCCAATTTCTACCTCCATATGTAAAGCAGAACTTTCTTCTCTTTTTTATTATTGCATGTCATCATCATCTGGTAGAAAGAAGAAGCAAGAATGACTGGAGAGGAGAATGGGAAGGATGCAAAGAGGAGCTAAGTTGGTCAAGACTTACCGTTGGGACGTCATATTGTCAGTATTCATGGGTGCCGGCACCTTCAGAGTTTTCCGCTTAAATATCAGACATTCCAGGCAGCACCTAAATTAGCAATTCACTCTACTCTCAGGAGTGGTGACAAGGAAGGAGCAGAAAAAGTTGGGGTCAGGTGGACCTGGTGTTAAATTCTATCCTTGCTATTTATGAACCTATCTTGAGACCTCGGGTCAGTTACTTAACCTCTCTGAACCTCCATTTAGGCTCAGTTGTAAAAAAGAGGTGATACAGTAGTCCTCCCTTATCGTGGGTCTCACTTAGCCGCAGTCAACAACAATCCAGAAGCAGATGATCCTCCTTGTGACGTATGGTCAGAAGGTCAGTAGTAGCCTAACGCTGTGTCACAATGCCTCTGTCAGTCACCTCACTTCATCTCATCGTGAAGGAATTTTATCATTTCACATCATCACGGGAGGAAGGGTGAGTAGAGTCCAGTAAGATATTTTAAGAGAGAGAGACCACATTCACAGAACTCTTGTTACAATATTGTTCTAATTGATCACTTTTATTATGAGTTAATGTTGTTAATTTCTTACTGTGCCTAGTTTAGAAATTAAACTTTATCATGTGTGTGTCTGTATATATAGGAAGAATATAATATATATAGGGTTCGGTACAATTCACCATTTCGGGCATCCCCTGGGATCTTGGAATGTGTCCCCCGTGGATAAGGCAGGACTATTGTAACATCAGTTTTCTGGATCGTTACTAGGATTAGCAATATACACGAGCACCTAATGGCACACAGTCTGGCACACGTTTGGCACTCAGTAAAACATAGATGATGTCATTAAGCATCCTGCTCAGAAATAAACATATTATACCACCAGAAATGAACTGCAGCATAACAGATTCTAAATCAAGGGGCTAATTCACATGATTTTCAGTATCATGCATTGAGTCCCAATGCTTTTAAAGATGGTCCTAACCTAGAGTATCTTAAAGACACTAGAAAGTCATATTATCCAGCCTCCATCAGGAGACCTAGGAGGGATTGTGAGATTGTCGGTCCAAGGAAGCTAAAATGCAGAGAGAGAGAGAGGTGTGATGTTTTTAAAGTACTTCTTATTGAATGTTTAAGCTCTAGGCAAAGTAATTTATAGACATTACCTTCTTTAATACAACAAATCTATAAGGCAGGTACTACGTACATATGCTCTAAAGTAGAGAAAACTGAGACCCAGGGAATAAATTCCCTCCAGGTCCCATAGCTTGGAAGTGGAGTTGATGAGATTTTAACTCTCACAGTTGGACTCTGGATCACGTGCTGTTAACATCCATGTCCAGATAAATATAAGGAGCAAAGCTACAGATCAAGCTGGTGATGGAAGAGGTACTAAAGGATTGGACAGAAGGAAGAGGAGAGAACACAAATCTTAGCTACAAAAGTCAAGAGACATGACAAGGAACCAGCAGGTAGAACTCTCTGTTTCAAGGCCAATGGCGGTCTCTCCAAGGGACCAGGCTGAGCTAGAAAAATCAGCTCATGGCCGTGTAATTTACCACTTTTTTTCTGAAAATACAAAGCGCTTTCTCCAAAAGAAAGCGTTTCTACAGATATACGAATGGCCAAGAAGCATATGGAAAGACACTCAACATCATTAACCATGAGAGACCTGTAATTCACAACCATCGTGAGATACTATTTCTCACCTACGAGGATGGCTATCAAAAAGAGAGACAATAACAAGTGTTGGCAGGACGTGAAGAAATCGGAACCTTCATACATGGCAGGCAAGAGTGTAAAATGGTACAGCCACCGTGAAAGCAGTTTGGGGGTTCCTCAATACATTAAACAGAGAATTACCATAGGACCCAGCAACTCCATCCCTAGATATATCTGAAGGAGTTGAAAACAGATGTTCAACCAAAAACATGTACACAAATGTTCATAGCAGCCTGGTTCATAATAGCCAGAAGATGGAAACATCCCAAATGCCCATCGACTGAAGAGTGGATAAAAAACACGAGGCAGAGCCATACAATGGAATGTTATTCGTCCACGAAAAAAGAATGACTGATGTTCTAATGCATACTACAACAT
The DNA here is from genome assembly GCF_024610735.1 of Ursus americanus. Lineage (NCBI taxonomy): Eukaryota > Metazoa > Chordata > Mammalia > Carnivora > Ursidae > Ursus > Ursus americanus. Next base: position 13,897,902 of record NC_142154.1, read on the forward strand.
GAATGAGCTTAAAAACATCATGCTGCGTGAAAAAAAAGCCAGACACAAAAGGCTACATGCTGTATAATTCCATTTATATGAAATATAAAAACAAGTCCCAAAATCCCTGGAGACAAAAAACAGATGAGTGGTTCTTGCCAGGGCTTGGGGGCTGAAGGGAGACGGGAAATCACTGTTTAATGGGAATGGGGTTTCCTTTGGGGGTGATTAAAATGTCCCCCTAGTGATGATGACCCAACACCGTCACTAATGGTCAAGTCGGTGTTATATGTCTGTTACCATAATTTGAAGGAAAAAGAGAACCTTTATGGAAACCCAGTATGTAAAATTGATCAAAAACCCTGATGGAATCTGGCCTAGGTGGGGAACCTGGAGCCACTGACCCCCAGGCTCACTAGAAACACTGTCATTAAAACAGAGAAGGCCAAGTCTACTCCTCCAACCCATACCCTGACGCTCTGAGGAAAAGCAGAACCGAAGTTTCTCTGTTGCCCACATGGAAATGCCAACAAAACTCTGAGCCCAAAGCTAAGGAAGAGTTTTTACTAGAACGTAGAGAATCCACACTGAGAACTTGAGTTTGCATGGACAAATAAAAGCGAGCTCTTCCTCAAACAAACAAACTGTGGGGATTTTTAGACTGATTTTTAGGTTTTTACAGATAGAAAACAGAACTTTTCTCTGTTGACTGTCCTGGAAGAAGAAAATGTAAGAAATGGTCTTTCTTTACAGCACACATTGCCATTCCGCAATTATTCTTGCAAAACCAGGCTCTACTTTTTCATTTAAGTGTGGGAACACGTCTCCCAAGGTGAACCCAGCATTTTAAGGTCATTCCATTCCTTGCTTTAAAAGTTCATTCAACAGGTGGTGAAATCTCTGTCCACTTGTTCCCGGAGAAGCATTCCAGTTGGTGTCCTAAGGTCGGACTCAGGATTCAGCCGTTCTCCCGGTGCTCAAATGAATTATGGGTGACATTACTGCCCACTCTAGAACCACCCTTGAACTTGCCAGGCTCCTTGAGCTCTAATCTCTTCTGTCCTTTCTCCCTCTGAACAGTTTCCTACAAACTGATTATGAGATTCCCTGTGTTCACATCTCCATCTGGCGAGGGGGTCCTGGGTAAGATCCTTTCTTCACTGAAAGCAGGAGAGTTTCTCAAGAGCGACACCGGCAAGTGCGAAAGTTAATGGTGAAACTGGGCTTTCTGGCCACTGTTCGTGTGTGGCCCAGGAAACGGGCTCTCGACACGTTGGTAAGAAGCCTTAAACCCAGATTACGGCACCCCTCTCTCCAGAGTGCTCTTTTTTGGGTAGGAGGTGAAAGGTCATCCTCTCAGACTGGATAGTTGTACTCAAGCAATTACAGGACCCCAGTGTTTCTACAAAAGAGATCTTTGAAATTCCATCAAGAGATTTTTTTCTTGCAACTGATTTACCAAAAGCACAATTAAGCAAATGGTGGCATCATTCAAGACCATTTGGTGGAAGATGCCTCGGATTTTAAGTTCCAATATAATTATTAACAGCAAAAAATACAGATTTTAAAAATTGTGAATAATAAACCGTGAGCTATCTATCCTATTTTAATAGACTACACAGTATCTCCATTTGTGTCGTCAAGGTCCAAATATAAAAAGAGGTGAACATTGAACAATGGAAATGCTAGAACACAAGAAATCGGAGCAGATGCTGGGGTAAAACTCAGTAGAAAACCGAGGGTGGCCTTGGACTCCCAATCGCACATCTTTATTTTCTCTGCTTAACTTGAGGAATTAAAACTGCTTAAATGGAAAGGAGATTCAATTTTTTTTTCTTTTCTCTGGGCATCATTCAACCAAGGACAGTGACTTGCTAGGATTTTCTCCGTTCTTGAAAGGCAATTGTCGAACGTTGAATCTCTAACCTAAGAAGGTGTTGAGTCAGTGTGTTTCTGTGTCAGACTGCAGAACTTACTGCAGGTCTAAAATGCCCTCCTTTGGCCTTAATATAATCAGAGGGAATTTAGGTCAATACCTGGGGCACGGTGAGTCAGCGTATCCATAGCTAATACTCACTTTCCCTATGTTTCTTGAGGGTGCTGTGCACATTTTTTTTCTTTTTTCTTTTTCTTTTCTTTTTTTTTTTTTTTTTTTTTTGGGCGAGATCCCTGCTCTTTTTTTCCTACACAGAAAGCTGTAACTTGCTGAGAAGGAAACCATTTTGACAAAGAGAATTTCAAAATCGAAACTCGATGGTTCATTTTAGGAAATATATTCACCCTATTATCTTTGTTATTTCGTCCCACACAAAAGCAATCACACTCTTCGAACACATATCCTAGCAACTTGTAAGAAATCCTGAAAGGTAACAAAGCAGGGTGTTGCCATCTCGAGATGGAAGGCTGGAAGTTAGCAACCTCACCCTACTGTGCTGTAAGATGGAGGCCCCAGGGATAAGTCACTGGGTTTGCAAATATTGACAGGGATCTTACGTTGAGGGTTCGGTGTCTTCACGGCTAAGCAAAGCAACGAGGAATCAGACTGGAAGCAACCTCAGAGTGCAATCATGAAGTACAAAGTCCAGAAGATTCTTACGGAGGGTGACCAATAAAAGAAAGCTGAAAAAAAAAAAAAGGAAAGGCATTTAAGTTTGTCACGTATTTAAAATGAAATTTCAGGAAAAGATCAGATTATATTTACAGGGTAAAAAAAATAGCACTTGAATGACTTTGAAATTTCCAGGGTAGAGGTCATACATCTGATGCCATGCTGGGCCCAGAAGGGCAGATGGATGGAGTTGGGGCAGGGACAGAAATGTTCTCAGGCTTCCTCGGAAGCTCAGCTCTTGAAAAAAAGGACATTAAAGCATCACTTCAGATGATAGGGATGTAGTGTCTCTATTACTCAGTTTTTGGGAGATATAATTGACATATAACATTATATTAGTTTCAGGTGTACGACCTAATGATTTGTATTTCAAAATGATCACCACAATAAGTCGAATTAATATCCGTCACTACACATAATTACAATTTCTTTTCTTGTGCTGAGAACTTGTAAAAGATCTGCTTTCTTAACAACTTTCAAATATGCAATACATAGTATTAACTATAGTCACTAGGCTGTGCATTAGACCCCCAGGATTGTTATTCATTTTTTTTTTTTTAAATGAGGTGGTTACACTTTCCAAAGACGCAGCAAAAGGGCAAAGTCCTTAATTGCCTCCTGACCATTGAATGTTTGCTCTGAACACCTTAGGAAATAGCTCACTCCATTTCTCACCTAATTCTTTTTTTCTTTTTAAGATTTTGTTATTTATTTATTAGAGAGAAAGAGAGCACAAGCAGGGGGAGGGGCAGAGGAAGAGAGAGAAGCAGAGTCCCTGCTGAGCAAGGAGCCACATGCGGGGCTCCATCCCATGACCTGAGCTGAATGAAGGCAGACCCTTAACTGACTGAGCCACCCAGGTGCCCCTATTTCTCCCCTAATTCTTCAGGAAGAGAGCCATTGTGAGTGGAAGAGGACAGGAGTCCCACTGATGTCCCTGGAGGATGAGCAAATCTTTCATAAACTGCATGAAAACATAAGCATAACAACAATATTGCTAATAAAGGGCCCGACTTGTGTGAGGTAGGGTTCTAGGCCATGGATACGCAGCAAGAAACAAAACAGCCTCCAGCCTTGCCCACACAGGATTTAGACTCTAGTAGGGAAGGACGGGCAGGATCAATTAAGCAAATCATTATTTGCTCCGTCAGGAGGTGATAGGAAATGGGGAGCAGGAGAGAAGTAAATCAGGAAGTGGTGGAGGGTGCTGATATTTCACCCAGCACGGAAATGGAAGGTTTTTCCAAAAAGGGAACCCTTGGTGGTGATGGGTAGTGGGGAGGGCATGTATTGCATGGTGCACTGGGTGTTATACTCAACTAATGAATCATCGAACTTTACATCGGAAACCAAGGATGTACTGTGTATGGTGACTAACATGATATAATAAAAAAACATTAAAAAAAAAAAGGGGGGGGGAACCCTTGGCAGAGACCTGAATGAAATGTGTCAGGGCCATGGGGACATCCGGGGAAGAACATTTTGGACAAAGGGCACATCAGAGGCAAACCCTCCCCCCCCATCCACCCGCTCTTGCGGGCAGGAGTGTGCAAAGATTATCTGAGTAACAGAACAGTCTGGCTGGGACAAAGTGAACAGGCAGGAGGGCAGGGGGGCAGGAAGATGAAATACAACTGAATCCCAGATTCAAAAGCTACCGAAAAGATTTGCTTGGTAAAGATTTGTTGTTCTAGAGAGCTGAGAATTGGCAGGTTTCTAGTACAGGAGCGCCATGATTCCAGAGCAAGTCTTTGGAGAGATTGCAGGAGAACCAGCGTGGATTTGTGCTGGTGACCTGGCCTGACGTTGCCTCCTTGTCTACGAAATGACCTTTCGAAGAACAGAAGGAGTTGCCTAGGGCAAACCCAACTGTGGTAGATATTTTGGAAGCTTCTTCATGCCATCCCAGCCCCATGGGTTCCCCCACCGTGCCACCCCAGTGAAATGACCCCACACAGGACTGGGAAAGTGGGCAAGCAGCTCGACTCCAAATTCCGGGTGTAGGAAGATTAATATTACATGAGCCAATGAATCTTCACCTCTCGAATTTCCCACAAATGAAAGAACTTCCTCTGCCCCCTCAAAACATCTGGATGCTGCCTGCCGGGGCCCCCAATGCAAGTGGAAACATCTGGGTATCGGCAAAGAGGGGGAACGGGATGGCATCGAAATAGGACTTCGAACAGTTGCATGGAAGCATTAAAAAAAGTTTTGCCTTTTATTATGTAAATTTGCAGTAGACTTAGCTATTGCTTGCTTATTTTTCCTTCTGCCTGCCGCCCACACCACGGGAAAGAGACACGGCTTGATGAGCAAGAAATGTAACGCTGTGGCCAAGCAGGCCTTTCCCAGTCGATCTGACCCATAACTACTGAACATACAGTCTTTTTTGTTCTTTCTCCTTTGGCTAGCGAAGGTCCCCTCTGCGACTCTGGAAATCTGGAATTCCTGGGTAATGTTGGCCCTGGTGGATCTCAACTCCCACTCGGCATGCTTTTTGTATGACTGGCGTTCACTCGGGAGGTTCGAGGGGAAAATAGAAGCAGTGTGTATGAGAGGGAGAGACGTGTCCATTCATCATTTGATTTGGGGGTACTACGTTGTCATTGCTGTCAAACTCAATAAACGTGCTGCTAAAACACTTAGGCCCGTATCGATCCGCTCCCACATCTCCTGCAGAGAATGAAGAGTAACAGAGCCTCCTCCGTCTCCCCCCCTCCCTCAAGCTCTCATGTAGAGGGGAGTGAGCTTCCTGTAACTGTTTATTTTGGAAACAGTTGAGGAAGCATCTCGACTCACATTTTCCCATTGTTCAGCTATGGCCATATCATTCCTTGTATGAATATCTTGTAAGATACGTTAAGATGAACTTGGGTGGCTTGGGTAGAGGCTGATTTGTTACTGGTGGGATTATTGTTATCATCATCATTATTATTAACAGATGATTTTTGGTAACAAGGGTTTTTCCCCCTTTCAAACCATATATCTGCAGCCTCCTTACTAGTAATTGGAACGACAACCACCAGATTTTGAAAATTCAGTGCATTGTAAAAAACTACACTAACGGTTTTACATGGATGTTCATTGAAATTCTTGTCACATACCTCTAAGGTATGTGGTAGTCAGTGTATTTTGCAGATAAGGAAGTTGAGGCACGGAGGAGAAAGAAAGACAGGGGAAGTGACATCTTACACTCACTCAGAAAGCAACAGGCAGGGCCGGGATTGGAACCCATGTCTGACTGATTCTGAGGCCCAGGTAGTCAACCACTTTGCTAGGCTGCAAGCTCACGTCTAGAAGTGGGAGGACATCTTCCTGCTGAATAAACGTGTATGCTGGAGGGCAAAACCCGAGAATCTCTACTGCGATGCCCCACACCCCAATGGCGAAATCAGCACTCGAATTCCCAGCGTCCCTTGCATCTCCCATGGCGCTGCCTGCATGAGACGCACGGCTAGGAGCATTCTGTTCAAACTCCTGGTGGAGCTTCCATTTTCTGGGTGCGTGTGGCAACAGAAGCCTCCAGCCTTGGGTTGCAACACTGAGTTCCCAGAGTAGGTTTGGCCTCCATCATTGGAGGGCACAGCAGGGTTGCAAACGTTCTGAGAGTCTTCTGCTCATGAAGGAGCCATGACGATTGTCTGCTCATGCTGTGGTTTTGCGGCCTGATGAGGGATATGTTTCTGGAAACTTAGCCTCAATTCTGTTTCTGCAGCAATCTCCCCCCCAACAGTGATTCTATGAGCTACCAATTTTCATTATTACATCCCTTTTCTGTGTAAACTTACTTGAGTGGATTCTATTGTTTGCAACAATACACACAGAGGAAAGACAGATGGACGGGATGCAGATACTTCCCCTTTCCTTGGGGTTGTTTCTCTGGTGAACTGTCATTTTATGCCACCACCACCAGCAGCCCCCATAGAAACTGTCTGACTTCCCACAGAAAGCCCTGAGGTTATCCTATGGGAAATACATCTAACATCGCCCATTATGGTGTGGGAGTCAGAAAACAGAAGCTCGAAACTGTGAAGAGCTTCTCTAGTTGGCAAAAAAGGAACGAGAGCTTCAACTCTCCCAATGGAAGCCTCATCCACAATGAATAAAGAGCTGTTCTGTTATTGGCAGGTTTGAAAACACGGTTCTTTACAATAATGCCCGAATACCCGCGGGGAGTGAAAAACACGAAATCGTACACAATGGTTTTCCACTTCCCTAGACTTGTGTTTACTACTCTCTGCTGATTCCACACATTTCCAGATAAATTCAGGCTCCACTTCATTTCATTAAAGTGAAATCTGTTCAACGATGTCCGTAGTTGAGTAGAAAAGCTTCCCACTCCAATGTTATTTGTATTCAGGAGCAAGGCATCCGGGCCAGAACTGAAGAGGTGGAGTGTATGGTGGCTTTGACCAAGGCCAAGCGGAAAGCTGAGAGCACCCAACCACAGCGGATACGAAGGGATGCAGACAGGTCCTTTGGGATACCAGGCTCCCTGGGAGCATCCAGCATACTGTGGGCCAGGCAGAGTGGTGGCATAACAGGTGGCCATGCCACAGGAAGAGCTGGAGTCCGCGATAGATAAGCAAGGGGTAGGGGTGATCCAGGAGCTCTGACAATAAACACCGTCAAACATAACTTCCACTTAAAGTAACAAAGCAGGGACGTCTGGGTGGCTCCATTGGTTAAGCATCTGCCTTCTGTTCAGGTCATGATCCCAGGGTTCTGGGATCGAGTCTCGCATCAGACTCCTTGCTCAGCGAGGAGCCTGCTTTTTCCTCTGCCTGCCACTCCCCCGGCTTGTGGTCTGATTCTTTCTCTCTCTCTCTCTCTCTGACAAGTAAATAAATAAAATTTAAAAAATAAAGTGGCCATGCAAATTCATTTAGCCATGAAGCAAGACAAAGTCAGATGCCTTAGAAATTCATATTGTCTCTTTGGGGCCATAATGGTACCACTTAATAGCTTATTACTCCAGAGTTTATAAATTCTGGTAAAAGTGTTTTTTTTTTTTTAATAGCAATCTTCTGCTGTTCCTAGCCTGCCTTCTTGAAAAATACAAAAGAGACTAGATACTTGACAAACCAGAATTTCTAAATTACCTTAGAGAAATTCCAAACCGTGGTGGGTTATGTTCAGCTCTAACATCTCCAATATGTTTTTTTCCCCCTGTTAACATCCAAAAGGCAGAAATCCAACCTTAAAGGAAGCAACATATGATACAAAGGAAGTCTCAGAGAGGAATATAGAAGACAATCTAGCGTAATTTTCAGTTTTAGGAAAAAATGTGCATATATATATATTTTTTTTTTTACAAAAGTTACCAAATATAGCTTCAAAATTTGCGTGTACTTCAACTTTCGAATCTTATCCTATCCCCGCCAAACTCATTCATGTGTTAGGCATGTTCATATTCCAGATGAGACAGCAAAAGTGCACGATTTTTGATCTAATAGCTTCACTTGTAAGCAATCCATGTGGGCAAGGGCGAATCACATAGGCAGCCAAGATTATTTCTAACAGCAACAATTAGAAATAACCTACGTATCCAGGAATAGGGGAATTATTAATCTGTATTATGTAAAACTATAATAAATCCTAATAATGACTATTATATAATCATTGAAAATACAAATTTTCAAGAATACGTGATAGTGAAATATGTTTATGAAGTATAAAAGTAGCATTCAAAACCTCATGACCGTGATCCTAATTTTTCTTCCCAAAATTCACATGAAAAAAGACTGGAAGAGAAAAATGCCAACGTATTTTCAGCTGTGGTATTTTCAATGAGTGTCTCTTTTCTTCTCTATAGTTTTCCCAATTTTCTTTATTATTATATAGTATTATTTTTTCATAATTGGAAAGATCAGTAGATCTGACTTATAAGCACTGAAACAAAACCAAACACTAACCAGGTAACACTTCTTCATTTCCTAACCTGGTTTGAGGTTCAGAGAAGTGGTCTGCTCTTCTGACCTAAGGTAGATTTACTAGGGGTTAGGGGCAGGGAGAGTAAGCGGGCCATGTTTGCCTCAGTAGGAAAAGTGGAGGATGGAGGTCACAGTGGTGAGTAATCCAAGAAAAGAACTAGTTTATTGTGAAGTAATATGCTTTATATTCCGATAACAGCTTCCACAAAGTAACAGAAATCTCTTTGCCCTAAAGAAGGGTCACTTTAGGATTAGCTAGAAATGACCTCTTATATTCCTGACAACTCCAGTTCTCAACTGTCTTTCCCTCATGCAATTTTTGCTCTAATATCTCCACAAAGCCCCCTTCTACTGTAAAGATGTCCATGTCTTCATGGGCCTATCTTGTTTCCTGGGTTGTTTACCATGACAGTCTCCGTGCCTTATATTTCTAAGTGAAAAGTCTGGGAATTTGGTCTTCCAGTGGAGAAGAATATTCGAAGTGTCTCCTGTCCCAGAAGATCTGATACTTCTGAATTACTCTTTGGATTTAGTTGCAATAAGTTTATTTCATGTGATGACGAGGACATTGATGATGATGCAGACCATCATGGTGACGAATGGCCCAGTTTCCTTAACTGTGAGATGAAGAAATCTCTATTTTACAGGGTTTTGGGAGGAGAAGATAATGAGAGGATTGTATAAAAAGCCCACAGTAGTGTCTGGCAATGAGTAATTTTTAAGTATGTGTCCCATTATGATAACTAGTTCCTAGAAAATAGATTGTTTGAAAGGAAGAAAGTAATATATGGCTATGTCCATACAATGCCCACGGAATCATCCAGAGGCAGCATAATAATGTGGGCTCAAACCAGACTGCTTGGGTTTGAATTTCTCCGTTATGAAACATTGGCCAAATGTCTGAATTTCTCCACACCTCACTTTCCCCACATGAAAGTGGAGTTGATAACAGTTCCTGCTTCGTGGGGCTGTTATGAGGATTAGGCCAAGTATCGAGGAGAATGCCTGGCAAACAGTAATCACCACAGGTAATCACTAAGGTAAATATCTTCCTTCTGACTTGTTTCACAGTAACACACATGAAATAGTCCAGGGTGAAGCACTTCTGCTCTGTGAAATTTGCTTGGACGCCCAGAGTTATGAGCCCTCAGCTCTGCCCCCACCCCCAACTACAGAGGTTTCTTATATATACATTGAGTCTCTCCATCTTTCCTTAACTAAGCAAGCTCCTGATTGTGCCTTGTTCGTTTCTGTGCCCCCGAAAACCCAGCACCCTGTATGTCCACACTAAATGTTTAATGCCATTAGAAATAGACCACAGCCCCTACTGAGTACAGATGATGGATTTCATCAATATTGGGTTGCTTTACACCCCCCCCCCACCCCCACCACACACACATATAAATTACTCATCAGGGAAATTTTGGAAGAGGGGACATATTTTACCTCACCCATTGAAAGGTATTCCTAAATCTGTATTCAGACTTCTTTTTAATAAAATTTATATAAAATTGTTAGAATTCTAGCAATGAAAATTATATCACTGGAGTGACTTTACTCTGCCTAATTAGAGAGACATTTCCATTATTCCAATCTGAACTGCTAAGAAAACCTTGGGGAGAGGCTGTTTAACCAGTGACTTCTATGCTGCTAAGATCAAAAATGAATTTCCACTGTCTCTGGCTCACAGTACACATTCTGGGTAGACAGAGCAGGGACTCCGTGGGAACACAGCAAAAACTGCCTTGGACTTCCAGGCCTGGGGACTTGGGTTCTGGATCAGGTGACCCTGGGGAAGTCACCGCACCTCTCCGGATCTGATTTCTTTCTTTGCATAGCAATAGGGCTGCCAAACAGGTCTAGAATTCAGGTTAAGGTGGACTGCAAGCACTCCTGAATAATTCCTCCCTCTTTGGGGGTGTGTGGGGGGGTGGCAAGTGGTAAGGAGGGAGTGAGAAGGTGCCTTTCATTCAATGAATAACTAAAGTGTCTTTTGCTTGAAATTTCTGGACGAAGTTTCTAGATGCATCCAAAGCAGTGCCGCTCTGTGTCTGAATTTTCCTACACGACTCCGAGCCATCCTTCAGCATTGCAGGGGACGTTCCCAGGCAAAGTCTTTCAAGCCGTTCAGCTCGGCACCACCGCCTTCCCATATCAAAGGAGGCTTCCTGCTGACTTTGTTTATACCATTAAATTTCCTCACATGTAAAGCCGGGAGAATTTTTCCAGGTGTTCAAATTCCTGGAGGGTGGGGAGAGTGCCGAGGCCTATATTAGAGCAATACCACGCGAGAGTGAAACACAAAGAACCCTTTTCACGGTGTTGCCCCCTCTGGAGATCCCTATTTTGGAGGCAGCCTTGGCAGGGCCCACAGGGCCGTCTGTCACTCTCCTGTGACACCGACTGCCCGATCAGGGCGGTCCCGGAGCTCCAGGGCCGGCGGCCGCCGCGCACACTCCGGACACCGCCTGGAGCCGACCTGCGCACTGTGCGAGGGGGTCGGACAGGGCTCACCTGCCGGGCGCACCTGCGCCTCCGGGGGTGCCGGTCGCCCGAGGCCGGGTCAGAGCGCGAGGGAGCGGACAAAGCCGCCTCTTCAAATAAGAAGGGAAGGCGATCGCATCCCGAGCTACAGGTAGAAATCAGAACGAGATCCTGGGCTTCTCCGAGCCAGGTGAAGAGAGCTGGCAAGGTCACCCATTCAGTCACCAGGTGGTGCATTTAATTTAAAAGGACTGTTAACCTTGTTTATACAAAATAACACCAATATGCAGAGAAGCAGTAAATCCATTGTCGTTAAACAGCGGGGAGCTGCTGGCGCTGGCAGCCTGCCCACCGGCGACGTGAACTCGGCTGGCACCGAGCGGGGAGCCGGGAGCGGCGCGGGCCAGGCCTGCGAGCCCCGCCGGCCGTGCAAACGAAGGCCCGAGCGGTGCCCTCTGTGCCCTCCAGATGACTCTTTGCATTCTTGTCAAATATATTTAGAACAAGAGGTGTCCACTTAAAGAGAAACATTTGTTAATGACTTAAATGCAGGCGCTTGGCAGCCCTCCAGTTTCACCTTTATAAATATGTAGGATCGGTTTCCAGCTAAGCAGGGAACTCCGGAACAACATCTCTTTCTCTCCGTGTCCCCTCGAATTGACCTAAGGTGAATGTCCCTAGCACCTTATTAATTTTCTATCCCAGCGGGTTTTCCTGAGTCAATGCCAGCCTTCTCTCGGAACGTTGACGGAGATAAATTAATGATGCGCGGTACCGAGAGAAAGAGAGTGGTGTTTCTTTAAGCAAAGGGACAGATTAAAGTTAAATTCCTGTTGACTGAGGCGCTGGTGTCAACATCCTCCTTGTTTACCAGCAGCTGTCCCTGTTAATGACACTCTGATAACTTGCGGAGGCTGCCCTGCGGTAGGGGTGAAGCAGATAAAGGGGCCTCTGTTTAAATAGCTCAGTCCTCGACCCCGCTCCTTTTAACTTCCCTGCACTGAACAATCGCTGAAACTGTTCGGAAAAGGCAAACCCCGGGTGCGGAGGTTTTCGCTCTCCGACTTGCAGAGTTCACAGCGTCAACCCCGGAGCCGCTGCGGCCAGCCCTCCGCGGGGCTGATGAGTATCCCAGGAGTGGGGGCCCGGGGAGGGGCGAGGGAAGGGGAGGGACGGCTGGTGGGCAAGGTGAGGAGGTCAGCGCTAGGGTGTCTTGGAGAATTCTTCATTTTGTTTGAGAAACACTGACGCATCCCCACCCCCAACAAGGTTTCATAAGCCAAGGGGCCGGGACGAGGTTACCGAATTACTGCTCTTTGAGGGTCCATGCAACAGGAGGGTTCACCACGGGAGAACTGCTTTTAATACTTGGAACAATCTCCCTCCCTGTTCAGATTGTGATGTAGGGGACCTTGCCGGCACCCAAGCTGATATTCTGATCTTACAGCTGAGAAAACAGGTGCCCAGGAAGCTAAGGGGCCTGCCTAAAGTCCACTAGCAAACTGAGTGGTAGGATGGGGTGGGGAGCCAGTTCCCTGTCCACCATTCTTGTCAGACAGAGGGAAATATTATACATGTTTTATACTCTAACTACACAATATATTCCTATTACATGTCATGTGTATCTACATCAGGCTAGGAAGAGGAAACCTAAATATTATGTATCTTTAATGCATATATGCATTACATGTAATATACATAAATTTATATAAAGATAGCCATGTATCTTTGAATTTCCTCTTCCTAGCCTGATGTAACGGGCAGACGGCGGCTCTCTGTACTCCGAGAAAGCCACAGCCCTTAACCTGGCGCAGATCCCATCCTAGTAGATCCCTGGACTGCCCTGGAGACCCGCCCCCACCCTGATTATTTCATGAATACAATCCATTTAAAGATCAACAGTCCTGGAATCCCATAATCTTTGGCATGCTCTAACTCGTCAAGCAGACATACCTCCAATAAAGCAAATGCAGAGAACAAATTTATTTCTGCTTTTAGAAAGGGAAGATGGTGTGAAACCAATGATCTCATTTCCTTTCACCTCGGTTTTGTCACCTATGGGATGTCCCATATCCAACCCAAGAGATTTTGAGAGGGGGGGGGATTAAAAGCAGGCGAAGTATTTTGAGCTGCTCGGAAGAAAGATGTTCATATTTTTATCTATGTGACTTCTTCAGGAAATTTCTTTTCCATATCTTTAAGGATAAACCTAATGTATTATCCAGTAGCCCAAAATATGAAGTTAATCACTCATATTTCCAAACTGTAGTGACCCCCCAATTTTCTCTTTATAGTAAGGTACTATAAAATCATTCTTTGTATAAAATTTAAATGTAGCTCATAATCTCTTTATGGCATTTCTTTCATTATCAGCTGTGATGGGTAGAAGCGGACCCCCCTAAATGTTGAAGTCCTAATGCCCAGTACCTCTGAAAAAAGGACCTTATTTGGGGACAGGGTCTTTACAGAGGTAATCAAGCTAAAAAGACTTCTTCAGGATGGGCCCTAATTTAATATGACTGGTGTCCTTATACAAAAGGGAAGTTCAGACACAGATATACATGTAGAGGGAAGAAGATGTCTCCAAATGGCCAAGGAGAGGGGCCTGACTAAGGATATACTTTATGGTGACTAACATAACATAATAAAAAATTATTATTAAAAAAAAAAAAAGGAGAGGGGCCTGGGACAGATCCTTCCTCATGGCCCTCACAAGGAACCAAAGCTGCTAACACCTTGATTTTGGATTTCCAGCCTCCAGAGCTGTGAGACTATCACTTTCTGTCATTTAAGCCACCCAGTCTGTGGTGTTTTGTTACCCAGCCCTGCAAAACTAATATACCAACCAATATTTTTAAGATTTTATTTATTTTTTTTTTTTTTTGAGAGAAAGAGAGAGCGCATGTGCACAGGCAGGGGTGGGTGGGGGGAGAGCAGAGGGAGAGGGACAAGCAGCTGGGCAGGGACCCCAACGCAGGGGCTCAATCCCAGGACCCCAGGATCACGACCTGAGCTGAAGGCAGATGCTTAAACGACTGAGCCACCCAGGCGCCCCTATACCAACCAATTGTAACCATCTTAGTAACTTTAAAAATCCCCTAGAATCAATACTTTAAAAACTTACAAAGCAACTTAAATGGCTTTAAATTATTGTTGAAGCGTTATCTGTAATGGAAGGCAAACCGAACTAATAGTGATTATATATCTACTCGATCCTGAGCAAGATTTGGGGAACTTTATATATCTTTGTTCGTTTTAATTGTTTAACCATGCTTTCAATAATAAAATTTTATCTAATTCAATAGAAGTACATTTTTTGCAGTAAAAACATTTACAGTAAACATGAGTAATTTAAATGAGTACCAATTATAGGGATTGTACCTTGCTTAGCATATTTCATCAAATTACATATCATAGAAGGTAGAATCTTCTCTACATTATGAGCAACGCTATTTGTTGAATTCTTCTCCATCATTTCACCCACGTTTTTGATGTATAATATAATTGATGGTTGAGAAGTTTATAGTAGGTTTTGTCAAGGACCCAATTGTGAGCAGAGATTACAAATAAGCACAGTCAGTCAAGAAGGTTTATCAAGTAGGGATTCTGTATAAAGCCTTAGAAGGAGAAGGGAAAGATGCAGAGGCCACACCTCTTGTCTTTGGGGAGCTCAGAGTCTAACTGGTGAAAAAGGCTTAACAGCAAGTCAAGAAAGCAAATTAAAATGATACTTACAAACAGTACCTGATCGATCCCAAAGAAAACAAACTCAAGATAGGGGACCACAGATCCCATATACCTGCAATACCAAGTCCCAGGTTACACCTGTTATCTAAGCTTCATGGTGAAGAGCACCCAGAATGTCCAACTTTGATTGAAAAAGCCTGTAGTCACCCTACCTTTGAGTTTCTCAAAATCAGGGCTTTTAACATTTTAAGCTGGCTAAGTCTTTGTTAGCAGGGGCAGTCCTGTGCTTTGCAGTAAGTTCCCTGGCCTCTTCATTAGCACTGCTCTCACCCAGCTGTGACAGCCAGAACTGTCCTCAGATATTGCCAAATGTCCCCTGGGTGGGGAGCAAAATAACCCCCAGCTAGAGAATCACTGTTCTAGCCCAAGATTATATAAAGGTTAGAAGAGGGTATGCGCAGGAGTGATGACGGAACCATGCAGAACTGTCTTGGGGTGCCTGGGTGGCTCAGTCGTTAGTGTCTGCCTTCGGCTTGGGGCGTGATCCCGGTGTTCTGGGATCGAGCCCCACATCAGGCTCCTCCGCTGGGAGGCTGCTTCTTCTTCTCTCACTCCCCTTGCTTGTGTTCCCTCTCTCGCTGGCAGTCTCTCTCTGTCAAATGAATAAATAAAATCTTAAAAAAAAAAAAATAAAAGACCTGTCTTGAGGAGGTTCAATTTCAATATCTGCAGATAATGAACCTGAATTGGCTGAAGACCGAGGAGGACATTCTGTGTATATAAGGATGACAGTGGAGTGGAGCAAGTTGAAAGTCAGGAGTACACGAGAAGGCAGTAACCAGGAGTCTAGATTGGAGCATTAAACAAGTGAACCAACCTGTTTACCAAGCTGCAGCTATGTCCAAGTACCCGTCAAGAATGTTTTAAAAAACAGTATGTTGCGGGCGCCTGGGTGGCTCAGCCGGTTAAGCATCTGCCTTCCGCTCAGGTCATGATCCCAGGTTTCTGGGATCGAGTCCCACATCGGGCTCCCTGCTCCATGGGGCATCTCCTTCTCCCTCTCCCTTTGCCCCTCCCCCCGTTCATGTTTGCTCTCTCTCTCTCTCAAATAAAGAAATAAATAAAATCATAAAAAAAAAAAAACAATATGCGGCTAAAACCTCTAAATCTGCGAGCGTTCGCAGTTCTTGACATCGGGTACCAGAATCAGGCTGGCTGCCTTCCTTAGCCTGTTGAGCACAAATAGAGAGGTAGAGGGTGACAGGTCGCCCCAAGCTTTTCCTGAGAGAAGAGCAGAGACGAGCATGATTAACAGTAACCAGAGCAAATCTTATTTATTTAGCACCTGCTGTATCCCAGATGTTTTTCAGAAATTATCTGGTTTAATCCTTCGAGACCCTGACAAGGACAGCCATAACTTCCCCGGGGCTCAGTTTCCTAAACACTGGAAGGTAGCTGGTGTCATACATCTACGAAGTGTCAGAGCCATGACTTGAATCCGGGTCCCACTACACCTAACCCCACAACACTGTAAGACAGCAAGCAGAGGGACTTCCAGGTGCAAAGAGAACCCAGCCAGTCGAAAAATACAGGGGAAAAGAATGACCATTCTTTATACGGAGGCTCTGAAACATGGGGAAGGGGGTTAAAACTCATTCCTCTTTACTTCAAATTAATCTTTAAGTAGTGTGGGTTTCTTCATCAAAATGAAGTGATCATCTGGGTTCTTTCATTTAGTTGTTAGATGATCATGTTGGATGAGGGGTTTCTAGACGGGTTGATGTGTAATGGAGCTCTATCAGTATGATTCTGAATACCGGCTATAGAGAAATCCCTCAAAATGAAGACTTACGTTTTTAATTTTTGTTTAAGTTTCTCCCGGGCAAGGATATTCCATATCCAGAGGCAGCCTTTCTTCCCATGTCATTTCGTTCTTACTTCTTCGCTGACTAGGTAGATTTAGCTCACACATGCAGCAAGAAGAAAGTTATCTGGTTACAAGATCGCCGTGAAGACGTGAGCGGTATAGGTTATTAACATCACTTGCTTTTCTTTGTCCTCTACCTCACTCAGCCAACTGGGGAAAAACAAAATCCTCCCAGCTCTGGGCTTGTGGAAGAGAACGTTCATTTCAATGTAATCGCCTGTGATTTGTACGATGGAGAATTAATACGTCCACAGAGAGAGGTAGGATGGGAACTATGCCAGAAAGTACGCTTTTTGCCTATCCAGACTGGACCGGGGTGGTGCCTTTCATGTACTATTTCTATGTATCAACCCCCTAAACCCAGAGGTAGGAGACTTTTTATAATTCCATCACTTAGCTGAAGAAAGGGAAAGAAGATCAAGAGAAATGAAACAACTTGCCCAAGGTCACATGGCTAGGAAGTACTATGGCTACAACACATACCCGGGTCTACCTTATCCCGGAGCCTGTATTCTTTCCATTAACACAAGTAATTCAAAGAAAATTTAGCTATGTAACTTAAGAAACTCAGGAGATGGCATTCTCAGGCTACTCCAGGGAAGACAAGGTGAACCCTAGGTTAAAGAAGAGGTACCAAGCCTTCCACGTTCCCAGGATACAAGCTCGCATCAGCACCCTGCCGTGTGCTAAATGACACCCTCTCCTAGAAGAGCAGTAGTTGAACATTACCTTGTTGTTTGAAAGACTTAATGACTCCAATTCCAACCCTCGGGATGTAAACATTATGCTAGACTGTGGCTTTAAATGATCATTTCCAGCATAGATGATATTGCAAAAAGTTCAAGGAGAAGCAGACGAGTTCACTGGGATCTGAGCACAGGCTCTTTTTCTCTTGCTCATGCTTCCATAGTGCTCTCAGAGGGCACGGCCAGCTCTCTCTCTCTCTTATTCCTGGATGAGTCCCTGGTCCTCATGCACAACCCCTCGTGGAAGGTCCCAGGAAAGCAACCTGCAAGGGAGCAAGGAGGCTGGAGGGTTTCTCATGCTGTCCTCTTGCCCCTCATGCTTCTGCTCATCCAGGGCTTTGGGAGAGGGTCTGGAGTAGGAAGGAAGATCTTCCCAGTCTGTTTCCACAGGGAAACATGAATGTGAGGGGGCACTTAAATTGCGTGAAGGAGCCCAGAAACATCTAAGTTGGTATCTATGTATTGCTTCAAAGAATACTAACCCACTGTCCCCTGAGTGACAGATGCCCTCCCAGAAGCAGAATCTATTTTTGTAGGGCAAAGAGAAGCCCCCGTGCAACTATAGGAGGTCAAAGGTTGATCCAGGTCAGGGAGGTGCGATGTTGTATAGTGTGTTCACACAAGGTCTTCCAAGGAGGTAACATGAGAGCAGAAAACCAGGTAAAGCACAGGAATGACGCATAAAGGTATCTGGGAGAAAGAATGTTCCAAAGAGAGGGAACCACAAATAAAGAGAATCCCCACAGAAGGAGGCCAGGGGTGCAAGAATGGAGGATATAGTCAATGAATGAACTACTGGGACAACTACTTCATAATGTAACTGCTATATAGCATTCCTTGTGGGAATAAACTGTGTTCATGAATTCCTCTGTTGACATATCTTCAGGTAGTTTCCAGTTATTCAATGTCATAAGCTATGATGTACAGGGTGCTGCTTTCTCTAACGTAATACCTCAGGAAATGGAATTGCTGGTCAGAGTGAATGAGATTCTTCTGCTTTGATATATATTATAAAATTATTCTCCACAGTGATTGTTCTAATTTACAGCCCCTACGACAGTATATGAAAACTCCCTTTTCAGCACCTGGGTGGCTCAGTCGGTTAAGCATCTGCCTTCGGAGAGGGAGTTAAGATGGCGGAGGAGTAGGGGACCCCTTTTTCAGCCGGTCCCCTGAGTC
Source organism: Ursus americanus (assembly GCF_024610735.1). Taxonomy (NCBI): domain Eukaryota; kingdom Metazoa; phylum Chordata; class Mammalia; order Carnivora; family Ursidae; genus Ursus; species Ursus americanus. The sequence goes on from NC_142154.1 coordinate 13,916,445, forward strand.
GAGCTGGATGGATACCAGATCAGCCTGAACACCCACGGAATCAGCCTGAGACGCAGGAAGATACATCTGGATCTCTACAAATGAACATCTCCAGTGCTGAGTATTGAGGTACGAAGCGGGGAGCCGTGAAACCGCGCACAGATATTGGAAGATAAACAGAAGGGGGAGGGAGCCGCCGCATTTGGACGCCGGAAAGCGGTAGCCACCTGCACGGGGGAGCAGGTGGACTCATGGACCGGCATCCGCGGGAGAACAGACTGAGACCGTGAGCCGGGTGCACGCGCCACCAGACTGAAACGGAGCTCAGGTGCGGTCACTGGAACCAGACTGAGACCGGGAGCTCCGGGAGCCCGTGCGGGGGCGGCTGGCGGTGTTAGAAACACTAAGGACAGAGACGTGCTGGCCCTAGAAGTGAGGGCTGGGACGCCGGGTGTGGGGTGCACATCCCGGGATGCTGCAGGGTTGAGCAGCACCAACAGAAACGGAGTTAAAGTGGCCAGAGGGGCCCAGTGGAGAATGGTCCGCGATCCCTCTGTTCTGAGACAGAGGCTGAGATTCTGCCACTGCTGCTCTGACTCTCAGAAGAGGCACAGCAAACCGCCAGGGAAAGCCGCCAGAGAACAAAAGCCTGGAAATACCGGCTCACAGTGTGCCCATCCCCATCCCCCCTCGCAGGGGACACAGAGACTCTACCCAAACAGGGTTGCCTGAGTATCGGCGCGGCAGGACCCTCTCCCAGAAGGTAGGCTGAAAAATCAAGAAGCCCACATCCCTAAGATCCCTATAAAACAAGGGCGCACGGCCTGGGTCCCAGTCATTAATTTGGGCTCTGGACAACCCCACAACCTCTCCTCATCGGAATGATGAGAAGGAGAAATCCCCCCCAGCAAAGAAAAGACAATGAGTCTGTGGCCTCTGCTACAGAACTAATGGATATGGATATAACCAAATTATCAGAAATGGAATTCAGAGTAACGATGGTCAAGATGATGTGCAGACTTGAAAAAAATATTAATGAAAATGTTAATGAGAATATAGTATCTCTAAGGGCAGAAATGAGAGCGAATCTGGCAGAAATTAAAAATTCTATGAGCCAAATGCAGTCAAAACTAGAGGCTCTGATGGCCAGGGTGAATGAGGCAGAAGAACATATCAGCGAATTGGAGGATGGGTTAGTAGAAGAGAAAGATAAAATGGAATCTGGACTTAAAAAAATCCATGTGCAAGAATGTAGGTTACGGGAGATTACTGACTCAATGAAACGTTCTAATGTCAGAATCATCGGCATCTCCGAGGGGGTGGAGAAAAACAGAGGTCTAGAAGAGATATTTGAACAAATTGTAGCTGAAAACTTCCCTAATCTAGTGAGGGAAACAAACATTCATGTCCAAGAAGCAGAGAGGACCCCTCCCAAGCTCAACCACGACAAACCTACGCCACATCACGTCATAGTGCAATTCACAAATATTAGATCCAAGGATACAGTATTGAAAGCGGCCAGGACAAAGAAATTTCTCACGTACCAAGGCAAAGGTATCAGAATTACATCAGACCTGTCTACACAGACCTGGAATGAGTGAAAGGGTTGGGGGGGGGCATTTTTAAAGCTCTTTCAGAGAAAAACATGCAGCCAAGGATCCTTTATCTAGCAAGGCTGTCATTCAGAATTGATGGAGAAATAAAGACCTTCCAGAATCGCCAGTCATTGACCAATTTTGTAACCACGAAACCAGCCCTACAGGAGATATTAAGGGGGGGTTCTATAAAGGTAAAAAGGCCCAAGAGTGATACAGAACAGAAAGTCACAATCGATAGAAACAAAGACTTTACTGGCAACATGGCATCATTAAAATCATATCTCTCAATATTCAGTCTCAATGTAAATGGCCTAAATGCTCCCATAAAGTGCCACAAGGTTGCAGATTGGATAAAAAGACATGACCCATCCATTTGCTGTCTACAAGAGACTCATTTTGAACCTAAAGATACATTCAGACAGAAAGTAAAGGGATGGAATACCATCTTTCATGTCAATGGACCTCAAAAGAAAGCTGGGGTAGCAATTCTCATATCAGACAGATTGGATTTTAAACTAAAGACTATAGTTAGAGACACAGAGGGCACTATATTATTCTTAAAGGATGTATCCAACAAGTGGATATGACAATTATAAATATATATGCCCCCAACAGGGGAGCAGCAAGATACACAAGCCAATGCTTAACCAGACAAAGAGACATATAGATAAAAATACATTAATAGTAGGGGACCTCAACACTCCACTATCAGAAATAGACAGAACACCCATGCAAAAAATCGACAAAGAAACAAGGGCTTTGAATGCCATATTCGATGAGTTGGACCTCATAGATATATATAGAACACTACACCCCAGAACCAAAGAATACTCATTCTATTCTAATGCCCATGGAACATTCTCAAGAATAGACCATGTTCTGGGACACAAAACAGGTCTCAACTGATACCAAAAGACTGAAATTATTCCCTGCGTATTCTCAGACCACAACGCTTTGAAATTGGAACTCAACCACAAGGAAAAATTTGGAAGAAACTCAAACACTTGGAGACTAAGAACCATCCTGCTCAGGAATGATTCGATAAACCAGGAAATCAAAAATCAATTTAAACAATTTATGGAGACCAATGAGAATGAAAACACAATGGTCCAAAACCTATGGGATACTGCAAAGGCAGTCCTAAGGGGGAAATACATAGCCATCCAAGCCCCACTCAAAAGAATAGAAAAGTGTAAAATGCAATTTTTATATTCTCACCTCAAGAAGCTGAAACAGCAACAGAGGGACAGGCCTAATCCACGCACGAGGAAGCAGTTGACCAAGATTAGAGCAGAAATCAATGAATTAGAAACCAGGAGTACAGTAGAGCAGATCAACAGAACTAGAAGCTGGTTCTTTGAGAGAATCAATAAAATTGACAGACCACTGGCAAGACTTATCCAAAAGAATAGAGAAAGGACCAAAATTAATAAAATCATGAATGAAAAAGGAAAGGTCACAACCAACACCAATGAAATTGGAAGGATTATTAGAAACTTTTATCAACAGCTTTATGCCAATAAATTAAGCAATCTGGAAGAGATAGAGGCCTTCTCTACCAAGAGAAACAGGAATAAACTATAAACTACCAAGTTTATAAACTTGGTATATAAACTACCGAGGCTGAAACAGGAAGAAATTGATTTTTTAAACAAGCCAATTAATTATGACGAGATTGAAACAGTGATAAACAACCTTCCAAAAAACAAAACTCCAGGACCGGATGGTTTTCCTGGTGAATTCTACCAAACATTCAATGAAGAAATAATACCTATTCTCCTAAAGCTATTTCAAAAAATAGAAACAGAAGGAAAGCTGCCAAACTCATTCTATGAGGCCAATATTACCTTGATCCCCAAACCAGGCAAAGACCCCCTCAAAAAGGAGAATTACAGACCGATTTCCCTAATGAATATGGACACCAAAATCCTCAACAGGATCCTGGCTAATAGAATCCAACTGTACATTAAAAGGAGTATCCATCATGACCAAGTGGGATTCATCCCTGGGATGCAAGGGTGGTTCAACGTTCACAAATCTATCAGTGTCTTAGATTTTATCCGGAAAGAAAAATTCAAAAATCATATGATTCTCTGAATAGATGCAGAAAAAGCATTTGACAAAATACAGCATCCTTTCCTGATTAAAACCCTTCAGAGTGTAGGGATAGAGGGTACATTCTTCAATCTCATAAAAACCATCTATGAAAAGCCTACAGCAAATATCATTCTCAATGGGGAAAAGCTGGAAGCCTTTCCCTTAAGATCAGGAACACGACAAGGATGCCCACTCTCGCCACTATTATTCAACATAGTACTAGAAGTCCTTGCAACAGCAATCAGAAAACAAAAAGGGATAAAAGGTTTCCAAATCGGCAAAGAAGAAGTCAAAATGTCTCTCTTCACAGCTGACATGATACTGTCTATGGAAAACCCAAAAGAATCCATTCCCAAAGTATTAGAAGTTATAGAGCAATTCAGTAATGTGGCGGGATACAAAATCAATGCTCAGAAATCAGTTGCATTTCTATACACGAATAATGAGACTGAAGAAAGAGAAATTAGGGAATCCATCCCATTTACAATAGCACCAAAACCATACGTTTCCTTGGAATTAACTTAACTAGAGACATAAAGGATCCATATTCTAGAAACTATAAATCACTCTTGAAAGACATTGAGGAAGACACAAAAAGATGGAAAAATATCCCATGCTCATGGGTCGGAAGAATTAACATAGTTAAAATGTCCATGCTACCCAGAGTAATCTACACTTTCAATGCTATCCCGATCAAAATACCGATGACATTTTTCAAAGAACTGGAACAAATAGTCCTTAAATTTGTATGGAACCAGAAAAGGCCCCGAATCACCAAGGAACTGTTGAAAAGGAAAAACAAAGCTGGGGGCATCACAATGCCGGATTTCGAGCTGTACTACAAAGCTGTGATCACAAAGACAGCATGGTACTGGCACAAAATCAGACACATAGACCAATGGAACAGAATAGAGAACCCAGAAATGAACCCTGGGCTCTTTGGGCAACTAATCTTTGATAAAGCAGGAAAAAACATCCAGTGGAAAAAAGACAGTCTCTTCAATAAATGGTGCTGGGAAAATTGGACAGCTGAATGCAAAAGAATGAAACTTGACCACTCTCTCACACCATACACAAAGATAAACTCCAAATGGATGAAAGACCTCGATCTGATACAGGAATCCATCAAAATCCTAGAGGAAAACATAGGCAGCAACCTCTACGACATCGGCCAAAGCAACCTTTTTCATGACACATCTCCAAAGGCCAGAGAAACAAAAGATAAAATGAACTTGTGGGACTTCATCAAGATCAAAAGCTTCTGCACAGCCAAGGGAACAGTCAAAAAAACTAAGAGGCAGCCCACGGAATGGGAGAATATATTTGCAAATGATGCTACAGATAAAAGACTGGTATCCAAGATCTATAAAGAACTTCTCAAACTCAATACACGAGAAACAAATAAACAAATCATAAAATGGGCAGAAGATAACAGACACTTTTCCAATGAAGACATACAAATGGCTACCAGACACATGAAAAAATGTTCAAAATCATTAGCCATCAGGGAAATTCAAATCAAAACCACACTAAGATACCACCTTACGCCAGTTAGAAGGGCAAAAATTGACAAGGCAAGAAACAACAATTGCTGGAGAGGATGTGGAGAAGGGGGATCCCTCCTACATTGTTGGTGGGAATGCAAATTGGTACAGCCACTCTGGAAAACAGTGTGGAGGTCCCTTAAAAAGTTAAAAATTGAGCTACCCTATGACCCAGCCATTGCACTACTGGGTATTTACCCCAGTGATACAAATGTAGTGAAGAGAAGGGCCATATGCACCCCAATGTTCATAGCAGCATTGTCCACAATAGCTAAATCGTGGAAGGAAGCAAGATGCCCTTCAACAGGTGACTGGATTAAGAAGTTGTGGTCCATATATACAATGGAATATTACTCAGCTATCAGAAAGAACGAGTTCTCAACATTTACTGCAACATGGACGGCACTGGAGGAGATAATGCTAAGTGAAATAAGTCAAGGAGAGAAAGACAATTATCATATGATTTCTCTCATCTATGGAACATAAGAACTAGGAAGATAGGGGAAGAAAGGGATAAAGAAAGGGGGGGTAATCAGAAGGGGGAATGAAGCATGAGAGACTATGGACTCTGAGAAACAAACTGAGGACTTCAGAGGGGAGGGGGGTGGGGGAATGGGATAGACTGGTGATGGGTAGTAAGGAGGGCACGTATTGCATGGTGCACTGGGTGTTATACGCAACTAATGAATCATCGAACTTTTCATCAGAAACCAGGGATGTACTGTATGGTGACTAACATAATATAATAAAAAAACATTAAAAAAAAAAAAAGCATCTGCCTTCGGCTCAGGTCATGATCCCAGGGTCCTGGGATCGAGTCCCGCCTCCAGCTCCCTGCTCAACGGGGAGTCTCCTTCTCCCTTACCCTTTGTGATCTCTCTTGCTTTCCCTGTCTCTCAAATAAATAAATAAAATCTAAAAAGAAAAAAAGACAAAGAAAGAAAAAAACCTCCCTTTTCCTCACATTTTCTCCAATATTTGGTGTTTTCAGGTTCCTTTTTTTTTTCTTTTTTGCCAATCTGCTGAGTTTGAAACAATCTGTCTTTGTCATTTTAATCTGTATTCCCCTCATCACAGAGCAAGGGGAAGGGATGCATTTCTTCCAAATGTTTCTTATTGAGTCAGGCACCCTATTTCATGACTGACGTTCATATCCTTTGCTCAGGTTTCTAGGGACTACTTATCTTTGATTAATTTGGAAGACTTTTTAATATGCCCTTAATAGGAATTATAAGTATTAAAATCTATAATCTTAGAATGTAGGGTTTTAAAAATATTATGGGGTGTCCGTAAACAAAGAGAAGAGTTTTCATAGAAGAATTTTAATTTAATCTAATCTAATTCGTTAATCTTCTTCAGATTTGCACTTTTCATGTTTAAAACATTTCCTCTCATGGCATCATAAATATATCCTCTTTCATTTTTGTCTAAGAATTTCGGGGTGCCTGGGTGGTTCTGTCTGCGTTGGGCTCAGGTCATGATCCCAGGGTCCTGGGATCAAGCCCGCCTTGGGGCTCCCTGCTCAGCGGGGAGTCTGCTTCTCCCTCTCCCTCTGCCTGCTGCTCTCCCTGCTTGTGCTCTCTCTCTCTCACTGTCAAATAAATAAATAAAATCTTTAAATAAAAGAATCTTAAAGCTTTGCTTCCTGATTTGAACAGCTGAAGTTTATTTTTGTCTATGTACATCTTTATCTGTTTCCTTTCACAGGCAAGCCTGTCCTCTTCCCTTTGGTGTGCAAGACCACCTCTTATCCACTCCCCATGTCTATGTGGGTCTGTTTCAGAGACCTTCAGCTTACCACCAGAACACTACTTTGAGTATGATCGCTTTAAAATAAGTGCATCCCTAACTAGGTGTGTGTTGCTTATTATTCTTTCTCTTAATCACCTGGGCTGTTTTGGGCCCTGACTCTTTAAGATGCAAGAACTAGTACCATATGAACTGACTAGCTCTGTGTGTGGGGGGGGGTTGAGATTTTAATGAAAATTTTAGATTAGTTTTGGTATAATTGATCTCTTTAGGAAAATAAATCTTCTCATCTATGTAATATATCTCCACCTATGTAAGTCCTTTTCTGTGTCCTTTCAATACTATTGTACAATAATCTCCACTCAGATCATCCATTTCTTAGATTTATTCTTCGATACCTGGTGGGTATTGGGCATGGAATCCTTGAACGATTGTATTTTCTGATGGGTCATGCTGGTATTTAACCACACAATTAAATACATGTATTGATATTTGAATTTTGACCTTGTGCCGGTCAAGTTTCCAAAATTTTTTACACTCTCAAAAAACTGAAATTGCCTGTAATCATGGTAATTTTTCATTGCAGTAATATGGTTCATATTTCTTTTACTTGTATAATGTGCTGTCTAGGATCTAGAGACAGTAATAAGGAACCTCATTGTCTTATTCTGCACTTTGAAAGGAATATTCCTGATACTTTCTCATCAAACATTATTTTTCTTTGAAGTGTTTGTAGATAAGTTTATCAAATTAAGAAAGTTCCTTTTGTTTCCATAAAGCTCAAGGAATGCTGATAATACTTGCGGAAATTCAATTATCGTTCCTGGCCTGGTATCAGGCACAAAATGAATGTGGTCCATTGTCCATCAATGGAATGATAAATAGTAACAATATAAATGTCTAAATGTTCATACTTTTTATAGATGACATATTTGCTAATTGCTCTTCTGTGGGCTAATATTTGGGATTTAGTTGTGGAAGAATGTAACATTTTCTATAAAAACAGTCTCTTTGGGTTTAGAATAGTCTCTTTTGAGCATCATCACTGATGTCTAGCTTAAGATCCCTAGATAAATGAAACTCTATCTCTTATTTCATAAAAGCAATGCTGAGAGCTCAAAATGCGGAAAATTATCTATTAGAAAATTCTCACAAAAAGTATGAAACTAGCATACTATATACTAAGTTCTGTTTTCAAATCTCTTATTCTAACAGCATCTCAGAAATAACTTGAGGGTTCAAGAGGCCTATCAAAGTAATGTACACATTTCTAGATTAATTTGCTCGAAATGAGTATATTTTTCAATAACTTTGTTGACAGGTCCAAAAATATTTACAAGGCTTTATTTTGTTTGGACTTTACTACTAATCACACTCACTTCTCTAAGGATGGAAAATGACATAGTTTTAGCTAAATATAACTGAAACTGGAAAATGATAGAGTAATTTAAAAACTTTCAAGAATGCAGTATAAACTCTTTGAAGGAAAATGAGAAAAAGAGAGAGAGACTGGATTCCTGGAAATATACTGGGGTATTCCACAGATTCAAAGAAATAACTAAATGATTAAGGCACCTTGAAGTGTCTCAAGAATTAGAACCAGACACACATTACTATTTTCTCTCATTCTCGTCTCTTCCATTCATCTATCATCTGTCTCATCTCTGCTTCTCTCTCTGAGCCTTTCACCGGGATAGTGGAGAACTTTCTCCAGTGATGGAGAACACAGATGTCCCATATAATGTCAGAGAGGTTCCCCAAGACCACCCTCAGTTTCAATAATTCACTAGTAGAGGGCTCACAGGACTGAGGAAAGTCATTATACTCGTGGTTATAGTTTATCACAGAGAAAGGATATAGATTAAGAGGCGCATAGGGTGAGAACCAACACATACTAGGCACGGAGTTTCCAGTTCTGTCCCCGCGGAATGGCGTGATTGGAGAGCACAGATTACTCTTAGTGACAATATGTAGCAACATGTACATAATACTGCTCACCCAAGCTTCGTTATCCAGAGTTTTTATTAGGAGTTGGCTATGTAGACAGGCTGATCACTCACGTCAATCATCTTAGTCTCTAACCCCTCTAGAGCTTGGCCCACATGGCCCAAGGCCTTCCACCAAAAATTACATTGTTAGCATAGAATATCTGTCCTGGCTCAAGACCTTTAGGTAAACAAAGACACTCTTATCAATCAGGACACTCCAAGGGTTTCGAGATTGCCTCCTTGGAGCTGGGGGCAAATGGGCTAACCTTTCTGTAGGCAAGGTTAGCCCTTTACTGCACATCCTGAGTCATGGCGTCATATCTTTATCAACCCAGGAAGAAAGACCTGTATGCTCTGCTAGTTGCAGCAAAACAAACCCCAGGAAAGAATTCTGATCGGTCCAGCGTGGGCCACATGCCGCACTCTGTGCCAGCCACTCTGGTTTCAGGGAATGGGGAATATGATCCTCCCAGTTTGTGCCACGTGTTTCACTCTGAAGTCAGGAGCTGGACCAGTTACCAGAACAATCTCAAGTTTGTCAATGAAAATAACTACAACAACTATTACCACAACATTCTTGAATATTAAAAAGGGAAAAAGGCATAAAGTATAATCTGGTTCTTCTTTTTGTTTTTTTTTTTAAGATTTTATTTATTTATCTGAGAGAGAGAGAGAGAGATAGTGAGAGAGGGCACGAGCGGGAGGTGGGAAGAGGGAAAGGGAGAAGAGGGTTCCTTGTTGAGAAGAGAGCCTGAGAGGACCCTGGGATCATGACCTGAACTGAAGGCAGATGCTCAACTGACTGAGCCACCCAGGAGCCCCTGGTTCTTCTTATTTTAGATTAAGTTTTGTTTGCTCAATCCAGGGGTCCATAGATGTAAGGCAAGTAGCTGTTCTGTTAAGTTAGTTAATTGTCTGTGTGAGATCAGACATATCCAGTCAATTCTTTCATATTTGTGTTATCAGCAGGAGAAAATATGTCAAAACAGCCAAGTGATGGAGATTTTTATTTTTTCACAGTTTTTGCCACTCTGACAATAATTCAGACTCTTTTCAAAATTTTTGTTTTGTGTTCTCTAATTTCTGCTTGAGATATCGTTACTTGTGGTTAGAACTAAAATTCCAGTTTGATTATTATAACTCAAAAAGTATTACGAGTTTTAAAACAACAGGAAATTATTAGAAATTTGGATTTTAAAAAATGTCACATTTTTCATCGCAATCATTTAAGTTATTACCCGATGGTTTAATTCTGTACTTACTAATGCTTTTAGAGAGAATAAATCTTAATATGGAAAACTCTGGGTACTGAGTACCAAAAAGTTATAACAAACTGAAAAGAAATATGTCCTTAAAAGCATTCTCTTAAACCCATTTCCTGTAAACAAAATGACCCCAGATATTCCTTGAAGTGATTATCCAACTAAACACTGGTAACAGAGGTTCCTGAGATTTTTTAAAAAATTTATTTCTGACTCCAAAAGAAGTGTCCTAGATTTAATAGGGTATCCTAGGACATAGGTCTGTGGCACCTGTGATTTTAGCTGAGTTCATTAAGAAACTAGACTCAAAGTAAATATTAGTATATAAATAAAACTACCTATCAGGGTAATGTACTTGGCTGACTGCAGACTAAAAAATAATAACAATAATTATTATAATAATAAATCACCTAGCCTCACAATAATCCAACTTTCACATACTTATTTTACAAATGCGAAAGACGTCGGTCAAAGACCAGCATGCATGCGGCCCCAGGGCCATAGGTAACAACTGGCAATGGAGAGATTCAAATTCAAGGCTCACTCCAGAGCTCTGCCCTTCATCAGGTAACCTGAGGAAGACAAGGTCACCTCAGGAAATCATCATCAGTCTCAGGCTCCCCCTCAATACTGGTTTTTACTACCCTCAAGTCAGGGCTTTCAGGGGTCAAGCTGATTTTTCCTATGATCACCCATCTGCCATGATTGTCCGTGGGTTCCAACCCTCACGCCTCTAAGCAAGTGGGTCTGTGGAGAAGGTGGAGAGGAGGAAGGAAAGAACATTGTTATCTCTGGAGGGGGACAGTATAATCTTGTCCTACCATTCTTTAAGACTCAGTTCCAATCTTACCTTCTCCCCAAGCCTTCCCGATATCTCAGAGTAGGACTTGTCGACCACCTTGCCAAAGATCTGCCAGGTTCTTGTTGGCAGACAGCTGGAGTCTCTCCATCCTGGCTCCCAAGGCCTGTGAATGCTGAGCTTCATCTATCCCCCGACTAGGCAGCCCCCTGTCAGGACAGTCACGACGCAAGAGACAAACATTATCTATGGCCACGGCTTCATTTAGACCTTGTTAGCGGTAAAGACAGTCCTGATAACATTTTTTAAACCATCTAGTTATTTGTACATTTTCAAGAAGTTGTATGTTTATTTTTCTTGGTGGCTTAAGTTCAATTGTTGCTATTTATCTTGAAGTAAGACTAAATATTTTTAAATTTGGAATGACAAGCTGATACGGCCCAAATTCTTTCGCCTCGCCAAATTCCAATTTTTTTTTATAAGGATGCAGTTCGCAAATTTATTTTGGAAAGGCCAGTTGCCCCAGAAAGTCATTCTCAAGCTAAGTGGATTTATAAAGCCTATATTTTTTTAGGCTGTTAATCATTTTTCCAATTCTGTAATGCTCATAACATATTAAAAAAAAAAAAAAAACAGAAAAAGTAAGCAGGCCCAAGACATGCCGAAAATAAAAACTTAAGGTTTCAAGTCTTTATAGATAATCTCTCCTCTCATTGGTGTTTTGAAAAGTTTTAATTTGAGAAGGAAAAATAATTCTATCACCAGTGATAGCTTGAGTTCATGCAGGGACTTTTTCGTAAAGTGCTCAAATTAACTTTTCATTTAGTTTCAAGGTAAGTAAGTAAAATAAATAGATGACAATAATAACATTAGCGTGTTTCTCCGACACTCCCTGTGTGTCAGACACTTGACACCTATCATCTCATTTAATCCCCACAGAAAAGCAATTTTAATTACCTACTTACAAAGAAAGAAACTGAAATTTGGAGAAAGGGAGTAACTGGTGAAAAGGACACAGAGATGATTAAGATTGAAAGACAGGTTGTGTATCTCTAAGCTTAAGTACTGTGCTGTGGCCATTCTACCGACAGGGGTTATGTGGTCAGGGCTGCCATGGGGAGTGCAGCCTGGAGCAAATCCTCCCCACCTCCCCACCTGACCTCACACCATCGAAGGCTAAGGGTCACCAGCCTGTTACCCATCTGTTTCATGTCCATCCAGGAGAGAAGTAGAGATGTGTTGCTTTTCATGTAAACGTTTCTTCGGATCCTAGATTCACCTATGATAGCAATAAAACTACACTCATTATTTTAGTTTAAGTAATTAGAATTAGAACTTCTTTTCCAGGACATGACTGGAGCATGAAACCGTTGTATCTTAAGGCCAAAACTGACTCACTCGTAGCAAGGATTATGCACTGCTCCATACCCCATTTAACATTTTCTTAATTTGGTCTACATAGAATCGTGGAATTTAGAGTTTTTTAAAAAAGACCTGTGAGATTCATTCTGTTGATTCCAGTAGAAGTGGTCCAACGGGTTAAGAATTTACTATAACTTTTAGAAGATGTTTTCCCACTAGATTTCAATTGGGTTACTTTATCGTGATCTCTACCACCAATGTCATTCTTGACATATACACACACTTCCCATCGGCAATCAGATTTTCGCCACATGCACATCCACTCAATAATTGTTTATTTCTACCCCAGACAAAAATCACCCCATACATTAAGTTCATGGCACACACGTCCCAGGTTTTCCCAAGTTTGTGCATTTCTCTGGCTTCTGGCATGAGATGCGCTCAGGTGAAATCTTTCCCCCAAGTGTAATCTTGTAAATGAGTGGGAGAATTATCAGCTTCATCTCTAAACACCAGTTTTATGGTTCAGGCTTGCAGACACCAGCTGCTCCCTAAATACAAGTTTGTTGAAATGTTGGAAGCCACCAGTAAATATCCAAATCTATTGTTTCCAAAATATCTTTGGAATGTAACATGTTTTTAGTTTAATAATAATTAAGTAGACTCTTGGACTCAATACCATGTTTGAAGAAAGACTTAAGTAGTGATAACAGGTATCATACACCCACAACACAGCCCCACACCCTGAGTTGTCTTTGATGTCGTCAGGTTCAGAGGCATTTAATCGCGGAGAGCTCTTCGAGGCAGAAAGGTGCATTGCTGGTCATTCACGCTTCCCAAGCAGAAGATCTCATTTCTGGCCTTCGGTTCCTTCCTGCACACCTCTGGGATCTCCTTCAGGATTCCCAGGGTTCTTCTGCTGCTCTACGCATGTGGAATGGGGAAAGGGCTACACGCTTCCCATCAGAAGCAGCTCTGGCTGGAGAGGGAGCTAGAAATGGCCCCGAGATAGGTAGATATCTGCCCACCTCTCGCCCAGGGCACAGATCCAGGAGAAGCAAAACCACGGGTCCAGAAGGGGCCTTACCTAAAACTGCATCTGTACTTCACTTTACGAGGGAAAAAGGAAAGATTCTAGGCCAGGTCCTCAGCTGCAGATCCAGCGAAGTCCAAATCTCTGGGTTTCCGGTCCAGGATGCCATCACTTAAAACAGTGGCCCCCAAATTGGGGTCCTCATAGCTCTTAAGAACTCCCAGAGGGAGCAGTGGAACCCCTACAGTCTTTTCCTATAGTTGGAAACGCCTATGAAACCCCACATTGATCAAGGAAGCCACATAGTGTACTTAATAAATGCAGTGGGGGTATTTTTCAATTAATGATATTCACGGGGAGTCAGAAGCAGATAATTAAAGTGGCCTTTGAACTAGAGCATATAACACGGCTGAAGAGCCCGTGGACAACGTGAGCTTGCACGCACATAGTTCACATGGCCACGCGGGGGGGATACGCCTGTGTATGGCCCAGCTTCACGGAGTATCAGTAACCATTCACCCTGCAGGTCTCCCCCACCCCCTTTGGGAAAAATGCCTGCGTTGGACTGAGGTCATGGGCCCTCTGATTTCCAGAAAATGAACTCAGCAGAAGTCAACAGAAAGGGAGGGGAGGCAAAAGAAGAGACAAAGAGAGAACACACAAAGGAAGGTCTAAGAATTAGTCAAGCACCTACTTGTTTCTCTTTAGCCCTATGACCCCCGACCTCACCTGATCATACACCAAGATTCAATTGCAAAGTGAAGAGATTTGCTCTGGGGACTGGCTGCAATGGTTTCCCTACGGGCAAATAAGGGAAGAAAAAAGACACCAGTTGTTCTTTTTCAAAAGGGATAAATGCAAACAGGGAAGTCTCCAGTAACCCCCAGATAGCCAGGTCTATGTGGGGTTCAGCTTTGCGGATTGCCAGAAGAGAGGTGAACGGGGAAATGGGGCACAGGATCGGGATGTTTGCTGCTAGGTCTTTCTCTACGGTATCCACAAATGTGATCTCTTGTGCTCAGCCTGCGCTCTGACTCAGGGACTGCTGCACGAGCGGGGTCCTCGCGCTGACTCGGGCCTCACTCCCAGCGCCACTGGCTCTCCTGCGTGGCCCCATCCGGTTGGCATGGCGCTCCGGAGCAGATGGCACGATAGCATCCTGCCAGGAAAATAGTATGTGTCTCGTGTTAGCAGTTTAGAGGGAGACTCACCATCCCCGAATTCCAGCTGAGAAGTTTGGATCCTATCGTTCTATGCCTGGGGGGGAGAAATGTGGCTACTCTCTGTGCATCTTTTTATTTTTCGAGGATTTATTCATGAGCAGGAAAAAAACCCACGACTTTCACAGGAAGTGAAGATTAAAAATAATTGATGCTTAAAACTTCAGCGTTAGAATTTAATTTTCCAGATAACTTTTCTCACTGCCAAAGAACCCCCCTTTTCAAAGGAAATATTATTCAGAGCCTCAGTTAGATAGCAAAAATAAACAGCCAGGGCGGTTTGTGGAGGGGTGCTGGGCGGAAGGAGAAGGATGTTTCCTCATCCTCCCTCTTTCAGCCTTCTGGGGCTTGGAAAAACACCTTTTTTTTTTTTTAAGATTTTATTTATTTATTTGAGAGAGAGTTAAAGAGAGAGCACAAGCAGGGGCAGAGGGAGAGGGAGAAGCAGGCTCCCTGCTGAGCAGGGACCCGGATGTGGGGCTTGATCCCAGGACCCTGAGATCAGGACCTGAGCTGAAGGCAGACACTTCACCGGCTGAGCCACCCAGGAGCCCCAAAGAACACCTTTTAAAAGCCACTAAAAGGCACCGATCCCTGTCCTGAAATGTCCCCTTTAAGGGGACAACCTGAAAATGTCCCGTTTAAGGCTACCCATTTGTATTCTTATCAAGCATTTATACCTAGTGTGAAAAATGCATAGATTGGCTTGTAGATATTACATAAATAATTAGTTCTTGAGCTGGGTCAGGTGCTCCCATGGAGGTCGGAAGTAGGGAAGAGCATTGTGTGGTGCCCATTCCCTGTGAGCAGGTGCAGCCCGAAGTTCAGTTCTTACAGCATTAACTGAGCCCCTAATATTGCAATAAACCTGAGACATACACAGCCGAAGCCCAGCAGAGCATTATTTAGCTGACAGCGTAGCCCTAGCTTCTAGGTCAGTCCAGGGCCTCACAGAACAATGAAATGAAGAGCCAGATGCCCTGTCATATGACGGTTTCCCCCAACTCCAAGGCTCTTCTTACCAACCCTGAACTGAGTGTACACCTTATGCCCCAGAGGTTACCCACTGAGTTCAGAAGCAGCCCACAAACGCACCTGGTTTGGCTCTCACAGAGTATGATACGACATGATACGTAAAATGAAGTATGCATATAAACTAAAATGTACATACAAACGAAAGCATACATATGAAATATGTATATATAAAATAACATGCATATATAAAATAATATGCATATCTAATATATGTATAATACGTATATGGATAATGTGTGTATATATACATATATATCCAATATTTTTTCAATCTAGAGATTCTGTCTTTAAAATTATAGATAATGTACCATCAGGACCCCCTTTCTCACGTGCAAATGGTAGATGGAGGCGTGGCTTCTCCTCCAGTCTCGGGTTTGACTCCCCAAGGCTGTTTCACTCCCTGCTTTTGGAAAGACTAGATGAAATAATATGTGTAAATAACATCAAAATGTTCCCAGCACACAGTAGGTGTGCAATAAATGGTAGCTATGATCATTTATTTACTTGCCTGGTCAGATGAGGCGTTTTGAGTTTTCACCCCTGTTTTACATACAGAGTCTTGTTAAAAACTACTGGAGAATCTACGTTACCTGCGTAATAAACACAATATATGGTTGGGGTATGTTTAGTTCAATTAACATTCCATAGAGGAAAGCAGAACATAAGGGGACACAACGGCAAGGAGGTAGGGAGGGGGTATAAACTCTTAGAAACTGGGAAGAAAACTCACTTTGGGCTCAACTTGGACCCCTCTTCCCAGGGTCCCTTCCCCTCCCACTATGGCCTTACCACCACCCAGCCGATCTGTTGCAGCTTCCTTCCTCCTCCCCCTAAGAGCATTAAGTGTCTTCATGGCGTCTCAAAACGGTCAATCAGCTCACCCCACACGTCTTTAGGTGTCTGCATTCTCATCGTGGTAAAGTCTGGGAAAGAGGACAGAAGACCGATGCCCCCACTGGAGTTGTCTTTGCTAAGATATCAGGTGTCATGTTGCAGTGTTAAGGTCTAAAGAGGACAAGGAAAGAAAGCAAGCTACTGAACAGTACTGCAAACGTTTATGTTTCCATCTTTCTTTCCCAATAGGTGGTTGAGTCTGAATTATTTTTATAGCCCCAAATCTACTTTAGTGCTATCCCAGGGCATACACTCACGTAGATGTTGGTGTGATTGAGCAAATACAATTTGGGGGCCACTGGGCGCCTTTTTTTTTTTAAAGCACAGAGGTATACCATACTGGCCACTCTGTGTCAGCTCCCTCCTCTAGACCCCCTTCCCCTGTTTCATCTGTAATGGCTGGAATAACCCTGACTCTCATCCCTTCTCTGTCTGTGTATTTTCACTCATGTTTGATGGTCTCATTCCATTCGTCCCTCTCTCTCTTAAGATTTTATTTATTTATTTGACAGAAAGAGAGAGAGCACAAGCAGGGGGAGGGGCACAAGGAGAAGGAGAAGCAGGCTCTCCGCTGAGCAGGGAGCCCAATGCGGGGCTTGACCTCAGGACCCTGGGATCATGACCTGAGCCAAAAGTAGATGCTTAACTGACTGAACCACCCAGGGGCCCCTCTCATTCCATTTCTTGGTTTTAAACACCATCTATCGGTTCTTGACTCGCAAAGTTCTCTCTAGACCTTGCCTCTCCACTGAGCTCCAGACTCGAATCCAACAGCCTACTGGTCACTTTTACTTAGATCTTAAATATGTATCTTAAATTTTCTGTGGCCAAATC
The DNA here is from genome assembly GCF_024610735.1 of Ursus americanus. Lineage (NCBI taxonomy): Eukaryota > Metazoa > Chordata > Mammalia > Carnivora > Ursidae > Ursus > Ursus americanus. The sequence continues at coordinate 13,933,839 of NC_142154.1, forward strand.
AGATCTCATGGTTTCCCCACCCCTCAAACTTCCATTCTCACTCTTCTTAGTCTGTGACAGCGTACTCGGTATACTTAGTGTGACTAAGTGTGACTCTAGCCCCAGACTAGTATTCCTGACTGTTTTCTTTCCCCAACCAAAGAATCCTTCTGTTTCCATCACCACTTCTTCTGACTCTCTTGCTATAACCCTGGTCCATCACGCTCCCTTTGTTTGCCTCCTACCTGGTCTCCCTGCCGCTACTTCCTTAATTCTAGAATCCATTCTCCACATGGCAGAGTGATCTTTAAGCAATGTAAGTAAGACCATGTCACTCCCCATTTTAAAAATCTCCCTCAACTTTTTACTGCATTTACTATGAAATCCAAACTTCATCCTGGTTTTTCTGGTCCTACACAGTGCCTACCTCATCTCATGCTATTCTCCTCCTTTTTCGCTAGGATCCAGCCACCATAATTGTTTCTGTGTTCTTTAGACACAACAAGTTTACTTCTACCTGAAAGTCCTACAACCTGCTTGGAATGTCCCCATGCTTTCACACCAGCTCTTTTATATAATCCAGGTTTCAGCTGAAATACCACACCCTCAGAGACAATTTCCCGGTCACGTAAATAATACACCCCACCTCCCAGCAAATATCTATCTTAGCACTCAAGGTTTTTTCTTTTGAATTACCGAACTCTTACTGCTGTCTGAGATTTCCTTGTTCTTTTTTTGCATGCTTATTTATTTCACATCCTTCCCTTTTAGAATATGAGTTTCCTATTCTATAGGCTCCTAGCCCATCTTATTAACCAGTGTGTCCTCACAGCCCAGTACAATGCCGGTCCCAGAACAGGTGGCCTGTTGAATGAATACTCTGCATATCATCATCACATTGATTCTAAGCGAAAGACAATACCAATGGTAGAGGCAACACAAGCTCTTACCCTGCTTTTCACAGTCTGCTTGAGCTTGGGCAAGGTACTTGATTTTTTCAGACCATAAAGTGGGATATTAGGAAAGAGGCTGAATCTAGCACCTTTGATGAGTTTAGAAAGGAAAGAGCAGAAATTGAAGACAAGGGACTGGAATGTTGGGAAGGAGAAAGGTGGGAGAAGTAAGGTCTGATACCTTAGGAAGGAACTGTTTGGTGTATAGGTGATGGAAATGTCCTGTGAAAATGAAAGTCATTATAGCGTAAGGAATGGTAGAACCTGCAGTTATGGTAGGAGATAGAATATACCCCTGATAATTTGGAAATGCTTTTTGTGACCCTCTGTCTTCCATCAGGATGGACTACCCTTACCTACCACACCAGTGAAGTGGAACGTAATGACCTAACCCACAACAAGCATCAAAAAATCATGTATTGTCTGTATCAGTTGTCTTGAGAGTTGGGAAATGGCCCCACGGGGTGAATAGCAACAGAGTATTAGAACTCTTATGAATATTGATTTTTGTCTCATTATTTTTTATTACAATTTTTGTCTATGTTTAATGCGCACATTAGAGTAACGGATGTAAAACACATATAAGAACATATACCCAAAGCAAGACTACATACAATTGCAGCTCTTTCTTTTGCCTTCCTGATAAAGTTTTTGGTCAAAGTTGTAGTTATGACTAGTTTTGATGATGCATATATAACTTAATAGTCCACCTTACATTTAAATCATATTTTTAAATGTATGGATAATGTTTCTACAACCAGATGATGCGTTCATTAAGAAGAGAGCTCATGTCAGGGCTCCTGGGTGGCTCAATTGGTTAAGCGTCTGACTCTTGGTTTCAGCTCAGGTCTTGATCTCAGGATCGTGAGATCGAGCCCCGCATTGGGCTCTGCACTGGGCATGGAGTCTGCTTAAGATTCTCTCTCTCCCTCTGCCCCTTCTGCCCTGCTTTCACTCTCTCTCTCAATGTATATATAAAAAGAGAGAGCTCATGTGTCACACATCCACCATCAGTCTCTGTTTTCCACAGAGACCAGCAGAGTGTCTTCCAGAGAGACCTCCGGCATTCCAGAAGTTCTGGTTGACTGATGGATGGAGAATAAACAAATCCCTCTGAGATCACACTGTGAGAGGGAGAAATAGAGCAAGAGAGTTTGTTCTCTACCATCTTCCTTCAAGAAAAGTGGAGGAGTGCCCTTTCTTATGTTGGAGTTTGGATATGCTTCACTCTTTCCAAAATCTCATTAGGAAATTATGTAATTTTGGTCTTTTAAACTGAAGAAAAACAAGAATGAGTCCCGGAGGAACTAAAATGTTTGCCAGCTATAAAATCATCATCATCATTATCATCACCACCATATGCATATGTGTGCATGTATATATGTTTGTTTTATACAATACGTATATCCTTTCTTCTGTATACATCTTATATGTCTCATATATGTACATATATGCACATTCATATATGTGTATATAATATACCATCTCTCCCGCATCTAAGACATACACATATATTACACACACACACACACATACACACAACACACGACTGTCTGTTCAAATACCTTTCAGAGTAACAATGATGCATAATTTTCCAAGTCAACATAAAAGGCATATGTGATGTCACTATAGCTTTGATATTAGAAAAGATTCTATTAAAGCTTTTCACCCACATTCATCTGTGCTTCAGGTATTGCTAATTTAATTGCTAAAAATGTAAATATAAATTAATGAATACTTTTTCTGATCATCGTTTTATGGATTGGAAAAAATGGTAAGCATTTCTTTCGCACATCTATAATTATTTAATGATATCTACATAAAGGCTTTTAATTATATGGGAATAGTAATAATAATTATAAAGGCCCGCACTCAGCCGATAAAAATATATATTGCTCAAGAAAAATTATGATGTCCATTAAAAATGAATTATTTCTGCCAGTGGATGGCTCACATGACATTTTTCAACAATTAAAACATATGCAGTGTTCCATTTTTATACTTATCGAAGAAAAAATTGCTGGTTTGTGAAATCCAAAATTTTTTGTTGTTTTTCATTCCTTTAACCCCTCTTAAGACTCCTATTTTCTTATTCTGTTGGTGCCAAGGATGTGCCTTGGCACTCTAAAGAGACTCGTACAAAGAAATATTGGAGTTGATTTTGCGTGTTGAAATTTAGTTTCAAGTTGATCTCATGGAATAGTGGAATCGAGTGTTCCTACCTTCGTGTGTATGTCAGTGTGTGCTTACAAGCAGCCAAACTATAGCTACCTGTGGAAGAAGTCTTGTCACATCCTTTTTCTCTTAACCAAAATCGTGACATCCTAGATTCCTATAATGTTCATATATATTCACCAATATTTGTAAAATCAAGATGAGACAAAAATCTAATATTTGCGCATGTGATAACTTCTAAAATAGTGGTTTTTTCCTGATATATAACTTGAGCTAAAATTACACTAAATAATTCAACAGAGGAAACCATTATCTTTTAAAAAGGACTCAAAATTGAGAATTTAGTGTCCTGAGGTGAAGCTGGCAGCTAACCGAACGACATTAAAGACATCATTGCGATGCCAATAGCAGAGTCTTCCTACCATTTCTTTTTTTGTGAAAACTTAAAAAGGAACCATTTATTTATTTATTTATTTTTACAAAAGCATTCACCTTTTTTGGCTTAATACAAAGAAATAATACTGAAATAACCTCCTGAAATGAGAATATTTCTATACTGCATTTCAAAATTTGGGTTCGAAGAGTGGGGGGATGAAGAAATTAGGCTGGTCAATGCGATTAGTGTTTCAAAAATAAAAAGAGAGAGAGAGAGAGAGTCCAATTAGAAGTATCCTGGGGTTATTAGCGATAACAGTGCTCATATCCAATTAAGATGAAACCCATTTTACCAGCTTAATGTGCCACCGCTGGCAGTGTGGGTTTATTACTTTTATCAGACTTGAGAACTGAAACTTGAAATGATACGTATGCTGGGTACCAAAGAGACACTGTTAAGACTGCGAGAGATAACTGGAATAAAATGAGATGCCTCAAAAGTTGTTGATTAACAAGTATTGTGGATTTGGGGCAGGGGAAGCAATGGGTCACTTGGTGCTTGCAAGGACAAGGCTCCCTGGGCTGTGCCCTGGGATTCTGAAGGCGAGAGGGTACTTGGATGTCCAAAAATGCAGTAAGAGGGCCTATTCATATAAGACAAGACAGCCTTCGAAATCCATGATGTCCCTTTTCCATAAAAATTCGAGAGAACAAAAGCAACTGTTCAGGATGAATGTCAGGTTTCTTGTTTTCCTTTCCAGATTAAAGGATATAATAACTAATGATTGGTATTAATAATTAATAAGAAAATCTCTTCTATTATCCTCAAGCTTTCCAAGACAGGCTACACAACAGTAGAACTTATTTTTTGTTAATTAAGTTTTATTCCTTTATGTTTTTAAACAACAGCATGAACCTTTCAAAAACATTATCTTTACATTTCTATACCACCCATCTGAGTACCACGGAATGATTAAAAGCAAACACATACATACACAATAAAGCTTCCCACTTAGCGGCAATAAAATCACTGTTGCATTGCTTCAATAGACATCTCCTTGACTAATGAAATTCTTGTCACTCATTTCTGAAGCTGGGGGGGGAGGCTTTATTGTGCAGGCATCGTGTTCTGGTTGCTTGTCTTTGGTAAAATATTCTGTGCACGGCCAGGAATGTGTCATGAAATTGTTGGTGAGATGGCCCTGTGGCAAGGCTGCCCTGGTGACCAAGGGTCTCATGCAAGTTGTTCTTTTGGGAAACACAACAGTATTCCTCTGCTGGAGTGTCTGAGCCCACTTAGGAAAGACCCCTGCCATGACACTAAGGAATAAATAAGAGAGGCTGGAGGCAAGTGTGCCCAAGAGAGGGAAGGTGGCGTGATCAAGTTAAGAAACACAGGCCATTTCAGCGAGATCGTGAGATACATGGATTATGAATAAAGTGAACTATATTTTCATAGTTACTTTATGATGCAATTTCCAATCATGTCCGAGTCCTGTGAGCCTTTCAACTTCATAAAAAAGTAAATGTACTATGGTGTTGGCAGTGTGTATGTTTGTTTCTGCCAACTAGAAAGCCAAGGGCTCTGAATATGCCTTATGTCGGCACAGGTCACATGGAACTCTTCTAGAAAACAAAGTAAAAATGAAGATTAAAGGAAAAGTCATGAAGTTTTTTCATGTGTACGGACACATTTCCCAGACTTTTTAAATCAATGTGCCTTAGCGCCAAAAGCAATGATTACCAGTTGGTACTTTCCGAAGAGCGACATTTATGTGGCTTGTTGAATGCACATATTTTCACTGTTTCTAAAGCTATATGTATCCCCGGTACAGTAGCCAACTTGCTCAACTACTGTTGGTCACCTTCTGGATGATCACTGTGATTAAGATGGCACGAACTTTGCTGAGAATAAGTCTTAATGAATCCAGGGAGTAACCACATTGTACATAGTTCGATTTATAGAAAAGGATCATACATATTTGGGCTTTCCATTATTTAACAGTTAAAAATTTACTTCCAGAAAAATACTAGGAGTTAGACATGTGTTTTAGATAATAGAAGAATTGAAATAGCTATATGATAAAGGAGGAATAGCATTGGAGAGAATGCTCATTAGCTCTCAAAAGCATTTGATGTCATCAGTAAATTTAAACTTTATTAAAGTTTAAGTGGATCCCTAAGAGCCAGTAAGAGAGTATGGTTTGATATTCCTGTCTTTTCCTCTTCTCGAATGAAATGAAGAGCGGTGGGGAAAAAATGGAACTGAATTTATTCATTATAAAAAAATAAAAGACACCACAGTGAGAAGTGTTTCACACAACCATACTTGAGACAATGAGGATAGGCCTGGAAATTGGATTGGAATATATTTTAAGTCCTATAGGTAACAGTCTCAATTCACCTCAAGCTATGAACCTAATACAAGCCTTGAAACATTCATTTCGGGACATATCCCTTGCAGAAAATAAAGAAAACCCAGATAGTTTAATATTGTCTGTCTGATTTTACTCCATCCAAAGAAAAAAATAGTATTATCATAAACATTCTTCCAGAAATTTTTCTGCTGAAAAAAGAAAAACCGGGGTGTCTGGGTGGTGCTGTCGGTCAAGCGGCTGACTCTGGGTTTTGACTCTGGTCATGAACTCAGGGTGGTGAGATCAAGGCCTAAGTCAGACTCCGTGCTCACCGGGGAGTCTCCTTGAGATTCTCTCTCTCTCTCCCTCTGCTCCTCCCCTTATGTGCTGTCTCTCTAAAATAAATAAAAATCTTTAAAAAAAAAAAAAAAAAAGGAAGAAAGACCTGACCCAGAAAGCAAAGACCATAAAAGCAAAAATAAACTGGTGAGACTACATCAAATTAAAAAAGTTCTGCATATTAAAGGAAACCATCAATACAATGAAAAGATAGCCTGTGGAATAGGAGAAGACATTTGCAAACATATATCTGATTACAGGTTAATATTCAAAAGGTGTATATCAATAACTCATATAACTCAATGACAACAAAAAAACCAATCTGATTTAAGAATGCACAGAGGAACTAGATAGACATTTTTTTTTTTCCAAAGAAGGCATCTAGATGCTAACAGGTACATGACAAGGTGCTTGACATCACTAATCATCAGGAAAATGCAAACCAAAACCACAATGAGATACCACCTGACATCTATCACAATGGCCATCATTAAAAAGACAAGAGATCACAAGTGCTGGAGTGGATCTGTAGAAAAGGGAACCCTTGTGCACTGTTGGTGAGAATGTAATTCGGTACAGCCACTATGGAAAGTAGTATGGAGTTTCTTCCAAAAATTAAAAATAGAACCACTGTATGATCCAACAATCCCACTTTTGGGTATATATTCAAAGTAGATGAGCACAGGACCTTGAAGAGATGTACTCCCATGTTCATTGCAACATTATTCAAAATAGCCAAGACATGGAAACAACCTAAGCGTCCATCAATGGATGAATGGATAAAAAAGATGATATATACATACAATTAAATAATGTTTAGCCATGAGACAAGAAAGAAATCCTGCTGTTTGCAACAACATGAATGATTCTTGTGGGGATTATGCTAAGTGAAATAAGTCAGACAGAGAAAGACAAATACCGTATGTTTCGCTTATATGTGGAATCTAAAAAAAAAGCCAAATGCATAGAATCATACTAGAATGATTGCCAAAGGCTTGCAGATGAAGGAAAATGGGGATGTTGGCCAAAGAGTACAAACTTCCAGCTATAAGACAAGTAAGTTCTGGGGATCTACAGTACAGTATAGTGATTATAGTTAAGAATCCTGTCTTATATAGTTGAAAGTTGCTAAGATGGTAGATCTTAAATGTTCTCACCACAAAAAAGAAATATTAATTATGTGATGTGGCACAGGTGTTAGCTAATACTATGGTGGTAATCATTTTTGCAATATATATCAAATTAATACACTGCACACTTGAAACTTACACAATTATTTCAAAAACCAAATAGTGTCCATTCATGTGTATGTATCTGCCTGCATTAGTCCCCTCTTGTTGCATAACCCACGACCACAAATTTAGCAGTTTCAACAATACACATTTACTATCTCTTTTCTGTGGCTTAGGAATCTGGACACAGCTAAGTTCTCTCTTTCAGGATGTTGGCATCTTGATCTCATAGTACCTGATATTTCACCGGAGCTGAAGGTTCGGTTGGGAAGATCACTTATGTGGTCGTCAGTTAGCATCGTTCAATTTCTTTTGGGTTGTTGGGATGAAAGATTTAGTTCCTACCTGGCTGTTGGCCAAAGGCTGTTCTCAGCTTTTTGCCACAAAGATCTATCCAACATGGCACTTCGCTTCATCAAAGCCAGCAAGGAAGAGAGTTGGCTTGGAAGACAGAAGTTCTCATCTTACATAATATAATCAGAGAAATGATATTCCTTCACCTTTGCTCTATCCTTATCGGTTAGAAGTAAGACGCAGACCCACACTCAAGGGGGTGGGGGGTGGATTATGCAAGAGCATGAATACCAGCAGGCAAGGATTACTGGGGACCGTTTTATACTCTGCCTCTCACTGTGGGTCTAAGATTGAAGATGTTAAAATAATCTGAGAAATGTTGGTAAGGTGTATTTACATAGAAAAGCTCTCTCTGGCTATGATAGGAGATATTTAATTCAGCTCTGCGAAGTGACAGGGGAAAAAAGTTCATCTTTAATAACTCTCAGTTTTTAATTATTTATTTTTTTAGTTTTAAAAAGTGATTGATTTGGATATTTCTGTAATTTTCAAAAAACATTTAAATTTCTTAGATGTTAAAAAGAATCCTTGCGCTGCCCCTCGTGGCTTTCATAATTTAAAATTTAATTGAATTTAAAACATCTTAATTGGTAGGCAGCCAGTGTGTACATACTTAAACTAAGCACCTTATTTATTGTTTTTGGAAAATAAAAAAAATCTATTAAAATATGGCTTTTACTGCATGTCAACTTGATGTTTGCCTCAAAATACAGATGTGAGCAAGAGTACTTGTGGGATATAAATGTTCTATTATTGGTAATAAATAGTACTTATTTGAAAACTATCTCTATTAATCTCTTTCAAGAATGCATTTAAAACGAGCATTGCTTGTCCACAATAGCTAAATTGTGGAAGGAGCCGAGATGCCCTTCAACAGATGACTGGATTAAGAAGTTGTGGTCCATATATACAATGGAATATTACTCAGCTATCAGAAAGAACGAGTTCTCAACATTTGCTACAACATGGACGGCACTGGAGGAGATAATGCTAAGTGAAATAAGTCAAGCAGAGAAAGACAACTATCATATGATTTCTCTCATCTATGGAACATAAGAACTAGGATGATCGGTAGGGGAAGAAAGGGATAAAGAAAGGGGGGGTAATCAGAAGGGGGAATGAAACATGAGAGACTATGGACTATGAGAAAGAAACTGAGGACTTCAGAGGGGAGGGGGGTGGGGGAATGGGATAGACCGGTGATGGGTAGTAAGGAGGGCACGTATTGCATGGTGCACTGGGTGTTATACACAACTAATGAATCATCGAGCCTTACATCGGAAACCAGGGATGTACTGTATGGTGACTAACATAATATAATAAAAAATCATTTAAAAAAAAAAAAAACGAGCATTGCTCAACGTATAGAACTATCAAATTGCTACGTCATACACCTGAAACTAATATAATATTATATATCAACTATACTTCAATGATCAAAAAAAATTTTTTTAATAAAATAATTAAAGTCAAATGCACGTACAGAAACATGCAGTCACAAGGAAGAGGGGCTGATGACAAAAGACATTAGGTGATCAATTTTCTGATGGCTGTCAATGTCCCAGTTTACTTACATCTGCACAATATTTTCCCCATTTCACCAAAGATTTTGGGTTCCCACTGCTGAAAATCCATCCCTGTGTAGCCCAGGGCTGTCCACCTTTCTCCAGATTGGCCCTTAATTGCCATAATCAGCAGCTTGAATTATTGGCTCGACTGATGGAAATGTGTTCTGTCTTCTCACCAATAAGAGCTTCTTTCCTTTATACTCCCCCCTTTTTTTAAGACGATAAGAAAAAAGGCAATAAATTAATGACTTTTTAAAAGTCTAAACTAAAACATTTGTGAGTAAAATGGAATTTCATGATAAGGCGCAGACTGCCCAGCTTCATTCTCATTAAAGAGGAAAGTATTTATGTATCTAGTAAAGGTTTAAAAATAACTAAGCAGACAGCAGCACCCACTTAAAGTTGGGAAATAATGAATCTGCAAATCATTATTGATTAAGCTGTGAATTCAAGATCGCTTCTTAACCTAAGAACATTTCTTGACCCATACTTTTTTTTCTTTTATTTTGTCAAATGAATTCAATTCAATTAGTAGTATTGAACACTTATCTGATGCATGGTACTCTAGGAAGGTGAAAAATACTCAGATTCAGTCTTCGGCCTGCTTGCCAGGAACATAGTTTGCCTAAGTAATGTCAGGGCTTTCTTCCAATCCAACCCCACTTGCTTCTCAAGGCAAAAGTCTAGGTCATTCACTTATAGAACATTCTGTCTTAGGGCCTGTGCACATACAGTATGTTTAGATCCTTAGCAGAATCCCTCGGTTCCATCAGGAGAGTAGCCTTCCTCTAGACAGTGGTAGTAGGTGTAGTTTCCGTGTGGACAGTACGGGTAGGATTAGTCATAGAACAATGGTGGAACCCAGGAGGCTCCATTCACAAAGCAGCTAATGAAAGCAGAGGGTCCAAGCCCACCAGCATCTCCTAGAACCTCCTGGATGTCGGGCTTTGGGAGAACCAAGTGGAAGAAGACTGCAATGCTGTCTCCATGTTCCATGGAGAAGATATCCAAACTAGGAGCCTTGAGGTTTCAATTCTGGCTTTGCGACTTACTCATCAGCTCGGTGCTCTTGGGTGCATTTTAATCTGTTTCTTCATCTATTAAAATAAAAACTGAGACTAATATTCTACATAAACGTCAGGAAGATTAAATGAGGTAACAACAGGTAAAAGGTAAACTATATAAATCCTGCTTCATTTTCATAATGAATGGCGGCTCAATCAATGTATGATGAAGGGAAGAGTTCACATTAATTAATTTACTTTTTACATCTTTTTAATAAAATTCAGCTGCAGGGATATGGGCTAAAGAAAATACTTTGGCTATAAGAGCAAAATCTTAGTAACACTTGCACTCCTTGAATTGACCCTCTGCATATGACTTGAAAATATGGAAGCCTATATTTACAAAGGAAGACAGAATCTAAGTTTTCAAATGCATTTTCTCTATGTTTGACATTCTGCAATATATGTGCTTGCTGCTTTGACTGAACTTAATTAAGAGCTTATTATAAGCCAGGCACTGAGTCCCTTATGGACCATATTATTGTATCTTCCTAGCGACGCTTTGAGTTAGTACCATTCTCACTTCACAGATGAACAAACTGTGGCTTAGGAAGAGCAGGGGCCCTGCCCAAGTCACATAGTGAACACCTACAGAGTCTGCCCAACTCCAGGTTTCTGGTTTTGGTTTTGGTTTTGTTTTTAGCACCTGTGTATCATGATTAAAGTAGGTTTTGATGGTCCGTCTCTGAGAATCTTCATGCTAGCCTATAGTGCAGGCATAAGTATTCTCATTGAATATAAATAAGAGTAGAGAAGCAAGTCCTACGGTTGATAAGTGCCACAATTCTGACCTCGAAAGTCCTTCCTTTTTCATGGTGCTTCTCATGGAAATAAAATATTAATCAAATCCTGTTTGAAATACTAGCTCCTGATATTTCTCTATATAATAGCAGGTCTTCGACCACATTTCAAGGGCTTCTATTTATTTAGCATTCCTACTTTCTCCCTTTCAAATTCTTTGTCTTCCCAGTGTTTCCAGATGGCTCTTTGAACTCATCCAAGTCCAAATCCCATCAACCCTTCTCTCTTTTTCTTCTAGCTCTGATGATTACTACCACTCCAGCGCATGCTCAGTCACACCCCCCCAGAGCTGTGCTTGTCCACCTTTGGCCCCTTGAGGGCTGCAACCAGAGCTCAGGGTCTTCAGAGCCCAGATGCCTGGAACACCATAGGAACACAAAAGAGATCATGGAAGGCGAAGCACACGAACACACATTCATGAGTTGCGGGTTGATTCCACTTCAAACACACTTTAAAAAAAAAAAAAAAACTTTCCCTGTCTTTTTTCAATTTTGGTAAGGATGAATTCCTTAAAACAAATATGCTTTACAAAATAATGTATTTACACTTTACAAAAGGGGGAGAAAAAAAAAAAAAGAAAACATTTCCCATAGCCTGGGATAGCCAACTTTTGCCGTCCTGAGTTACCTAAGATATGGGCTTATATTGAAGATTTTTATAGGAATCCTTTTTAGTTTTAAAACTACCTTCTTACACAATATTTTGAGAGCAAGAACAAACAGTAAATTGTATTATCAACACGATGAAACGTACTAAAATATAGTGAAAACAAGATTTTTAAACCGGGTTTTTAAGATTCATTTGCTTACAAACACTAAATACTTTGTCTTCTCACTTATGGAAAATGATTAAGACTCTGAGAAATCAAATCTGGCCGTAAGTTGGAAACGTCACGCGTCACAGGATCAAATTTTGACCAAATAACTTCAGCTTGCATCTTTGGTAAAAAGTTTAGAGTGAGTTTTGTGTTCATTGAACATATCAAGGTGGGGGGCTGTAGTGAGCGGAGAGGGGGCATGTAATTGAGTATGATTTCATCAAAAATGCACTTCTGCAGGAACTCAAAGTGCTCCCAAACTGTGGAGTTAAAAACTTGTTTTCCTCTCATGAGAGTACAATTTTTAAAATAATCTGAAATATTAATTCTCCAAGAAAAACTATCCAATGAGGAATTTAGTTCATGTGGTACGTTCCCCCCCCCACCCCTCCCCTTCCTTCCATCTGAATATTTAACATAAGAGAAAAGTCCTGCTCTATTTTTCTGCTGCAATCACAGCAGTTTCTGTTTCTAACCTAGGAAGAATGTGGTTGGGACTGAAAAGCCCCCTGTCCTATTGTTAGACTCCCCAGCACTGATCCTTGCTTTTAACATCATAATGAAGGATGCTCTTTAGTGGATTATCTTGAGAAGGGATTAACTCCTTCAAGTCTTCTAGGGGGCAAGGTGTTTTGAGCCCTAAATACACACCAATTGCCTGCTTAACTTTTCATCTTATTTTGAAAACTGCCCAGCTGGAATTCAAATTCTTTTCCATAGAGCTGAATTTTATTAGTAGCAAAGTTGGAGTTGGAGGGGGGGAGCAGATGCTAAATATAAGCTCTGTTCTTTTAATCTCATGGGGCCAAATGTTTCAGACATTTCACTGAGACAGGCACGTCAGGATAAGACTCAATCTAAACTTTGCTGTAAACTCTGCAAGGGCTTAAATCCTCACCCCATCTCCCAGGCTCATGACTGAAGCTTTTAAGAAGACCATACTTTTACTAGACCTCTACCTTCAAACGCCGTTTGTCCAAAGGGTCCCCGTTTCATGGCTTTTAACATTATCATCTGCGTTTTTTTTTTAAGTCACACCAAAACTAGAATTCAAATGCCTAATACACACGCACACACACACGCACACACACACACACACACACACGCATACACACTCACTTGAAAAGGGGACTAATTGCTCTATAATTTATAATCAAGTGGTTTCTCTAGCCTCTGCTTCTTATCTTAATAACCATTTATTTCTGTCTGCCTATTACATTAATACCAAAATCTTGCATTTGTTTCGTATTCAACTTACCCCTTCCCCCATTTCTGTTATTAACAACCCCATTGTGTTATCGGATGATTTGCCAGGAAACCAGATAGTCCTAAATCTGTTCTTTCTCTTACTTTTCTCTTAATTCCAACTTTTTTCTTAGTGGCTTACGACTTTTCCTTTGTTCAACTGAAGACGATTTTGCCACCGAAAGCGCTCATTTTCAAAGTGTGAAAATGTGGATAATTCCTTGTAAACACATCCACAACAAAACTTTTTCTTGGAACTTTGTCTCTCGACCTGTTTGGGTTTTTTTTTTTTTTTTTAATCAAATAGCAGTAGGTATCACCTGCCGCTTTTAAAAGGAATGTATAAATAAATGAGAAACGCTCTGTCCGTCACGTAAGAAGTTTTACACGTGCGTACAACAAAAATAAGAGAACTTGAGAAAGTGAAGTTTTGTGATTTTTTTTTCAAACTCCGAGTAGTCAGGTGCACTTTCCTGTGAACAAAATGAAATGAACTCTTATTCTTTGTTTTATATCTATAATAACTGTATTCCAGAGGCTATGCTTTAATTGTAAATAATCCCCCACATTCTTTCAGTGTAAACTCTTTAAAGAGTCATGAATTTTATTTATACTCTCTCTCTCTTTGAGAGTCTTTTGTTTATTTGCTGTTTCGTTCTTTGTGAAATAACACTCCCAGAGGAAAATCCCCCTCTCTGCTTAAGGAATTAGGCCAGAGACAAAAGCAGGGCATTCTTTAAGCCTTGTTTTGTGCTAAGAGAAATGTTTGACATTTCTGTGGAGAGGTGTTTAGTTTGGATTCATTAGGTCTGAGGGACTCTTTTCTCTTTTCTGGCCTTTTAGATTCTGTCACTGTTTTTTTTCTGTGTTTGGTAGACTGAAGAGAATTTACCAGGGTGTAATTAGGTTTCCTACATTCGAAGAGCGAAAAATCCAGTTGCTTTAAATGAGGAGACCGAGTATTCCCCTGGCTCAGCAGGGCCCGAACCTGAATCCCACTTTCTGATACCCATCTGGGTAGAAGCACTTGTGGCAGCGGAAGCAGGGAAGGAAAGAAAGGGGCTTTCATAGAAGTTTAGGTCCTGATTGAAATAAATACCTCTTGTAAGCATCTTTAAACAGTTACTTGACAATCACGCCCACAGTTCTACTCAGGAAGGCCAAGACATTCGGTTATCCCGGGTTTTGTCTGGAAACACGAAAGAAATTCAGTTTTAACATAATTTTTAATACAGAAGGAAATTTAAAACACACACACATTAAATATATATACATATATATGTGTGTATATATACATATATATATTATTTTTTTTAATTTTACAACACCTTGACTGGGCTCCCTTCCTTCCCAAGTTGATTTAAAGGATATTAATTGCCTGGCCTGGAAATGGTACATTTTTGCTAGATCATTCGCCTCCTGCTTAACAACAGAAATCTTTTTGCTGCATCTCCTGAATTACTAGAAGCTCAACTATTTGGTAATTCCCCAAATCCTCAAGCCAGAAATACCGCTTGGTCACCTTTTTTTCCCCCTTTTCTCCTTGGATGTGACATTATAAACTACATCGCAGTGATGTCTCTCTACTTTTCACTATTGCTGGTATCGAAGCAGGGAGGGAGCGAAGCCATGAAACCTTGAACACTCCTCACAAGAACAATCCAGAGATGAGCGAGCACGAACCATACGGACGGTACAGGCTCCTTTCCAACCAAATCCCAACTGATGTTACAAAGAGCTCTGACTTTCAGTTGAAGAAACCTGCCCTCCAGCGACTGTTGGATCATATGTTCTCCATCCACACCTCACCTCAGAGAGTGATGACGTTAGCAGGGCGGCCGAAAAGCCCCGTGGCCAAGCCCTCACCGGTGACATCCTTATTGGGACACAGGCTTTCTCTGGCTGGCTGACAATGCCCCTTTGGCAGATCTGTCTGGGAAAGTGTTAACCAAAAATCAAAGACAGGAATACTATAGAAAGGTCTAGTGGCTGTGACTAGATGGGGAAAGACCAGATAACAGCATTTTAACTAGTGGATTGCACCCTTGTCAAGGGTGCCTCTCAACCCTCCCACACTCCCCCCCCCAAAAAAAATGTACTGATTTGTCCTTACGGAAATTGTGGAGACCCTGTCGGCCATGTCAGTCTAGCCCCATAAAGAAAGATGTGCATAAAGCGCTAGCCGTCTTCAGCCCACTCTCTTCAGAGACACTGTCACATTGTGTCCCAATGGATCCTCTTCCACTGGACGTTGAAAGCTACCATGTTTGTTAAAATTAATTCTAATCTTAATATTATTTAAGAGAACAACTCAAGACTGTTATTTCCCCCTTCTTTTTGAAACCCCGAATTGTACATTTCAGTTCAGTTCTATGGGATCCTAGCGGTGTATATCAAATATCATTTCTCAGTTCCACATGATTTAGAAGCCCCTGGAACAAAATATAAAGTTAAGAAAAAGAAATGGCTGAAATCACTGATTCTTTGAGAATAGTAAAAGATACATCGCTCAGACTTTGTTCGCTGAAGGGACAGCAAGTGAAGCATCTGTGTGAAGATGGGAATATCAATAAATCAAAGAAATTATTTAGGACATGAGGAGCAAGATCCAATAATCAAAGGATGACCGTAGGTTGAAATTTAAAAGTTTCCTTTCCAAAAATGAAGAACATAATGGTCCCTGGGTAGGAAAGGGGATCGGAAGGAAAAGGAGAAATGCCAAAAAAAAAAAAAAAAAAAAAAAAAGAGCAAATTCAAGCATGTACACTACAGTCACCCAAATGCCTTTCTTAGAATCAAGTACTGAAAACTTGTCAGGGAGGTGTTTTGCAATAATGGAGAATGTCCCCAGTCCCTGAGATAAGGGTGGCGTATTACTGATCAGTCCACTTGGGTAAAACCTATCAATCTCAACAATGAGCCCACGTATTAGAGAAGCATTTCCATCTCCATCCCCTGCAATAACCTTAAAGTAACAGGAGAGGAAGGAATGGGAGCCCATGAAGGAGTCTCAACTTCTATTTGAGAGAGCAGGGAGAATGTCCTAGTCCTTAAAGTAAGGCTCCTTTGGGTAACAACACAGGTGAATAAACTTGTGAGGGGAAACTCAATTTCTTTCGTTCTTTCTTTCTTTCTTTCTTTCTTTTTTTTTTTTTAAGATTTTACTTGTTTATTTGTCAGAGAGAGAGAGAGCACAAGCAGGGAGAGCAGCAGATAGAGGGAGAAGCAGGCCCCCCACTGAGCAGGGAGCCCGAGGAGGGACTCGATCCTAGGACTGCAGGATCATGACCTGTGCCAAAGGCAGATGCCCAACCGATTGAGCCACCTGGGCATCCCCAATTTCTTGTTTCATTATATAAAATCAATTTGAGTTGACCAGATATATGTACATAATTGGATCTCTCATTTTTCTCCCTCCTGTTAAAAAACTCAAAGGCAAGGGTGAGAAGCTAAGCTCTTCTTGGGTCCCAAAAGAAACAAAGGTTGCTTAAAATATGCCTTGGCATATTAACTATTCAGTGGCAAGTAGGTCAGGCTGTTTACCACTGGAATGCCATTAAGCAACGACCAATGATTAGGATATAACAGTGATGGAATTTGCTCTATTCCCTCTATCCCTACCATATAAAATCAATTACTATAATTCCCACAGGACGTTTTGCCCTTAAATCTACCAAATATAATGTGTTCTAATATGCAAAGAAAGATATAGAAGACACTCTCTATCTTAACCCTGAAGCCCTTGACCCTCAGCACTTCAACGTGAAGATTCAAGGTCTTCACTAATTGTAATTAATTAGACGCAACTGTGTTTCTGTATTTTGAATCTTCGTGTAAATATACTCCTTATATTCCAAACAAAAACAGCTACTTTCCCTGCATAGCATTCCTGCTACTTGTTCATTACTGTGCAGATAGTAACTTAAAATAAACATGATCCTTACACTTCTTAATAAAGACAAATTGCCTTCTTTAGCCATTTTAAAAAGTGGTATATTTTGTGATTGGATATGGGTTTGCGGTGTTGTAAACAAATTAGCATTTCTTTCCAGTGGGAGCTTTTACTTTTCTTATAGGGACCAAATCACATTTCATCCTCCCTTGCTTACTTGCAGATAAGGCAGAATACTTGAGGCATTAGAGACGTGATTATGTGCAATATATCCAGTTGATTACCAACCCTTCTCCCTGTGTGCAGTCTGAGATGTTCAGGTCTCTATTATATATATATATATGTGTGTGTGTGTATTTATATACATATATATATGACTGATTTCCAAAAGGCATGGTTGAAGCAAAAAGAGATACATTTTTGGAGAAGGTATTTTGTTGAATCGGTTCTAGAATTAAGCAAACAGCCTCAGAGAACTGATAGAAGTATATATTGGTTCTTTACACAATGGATTTCACTTGGCTCTTTCAGTATTTTATGTTGTACCATTTAACAAAATAACATGAAAGCTCATGGTACCTTTCTAACAATTGCCAACATTGCTTCTGTTTCTCACAATACCAGCCCATTAGTCCTCAAAATGTGAAGCGATTTCTAAAGACATTTTTTTCTCCTACATTTGGATTAAATATAAAAATCAACTGTTTTGCTTATGGGCGCTAATGGAAGTTTCGGTACAGCATTAACCGAACAAATCCCCAGTAGAACAAGACGATTTTCTATAGGTGATGTGGATTGTAAGGGTTCCTTTGCAGATATTGTTTTAAATGTGATTATCTTGCTTCCTTCTTTTATTGTTACAAAATAAAATCTTCTTCCCTTAGGTTGCCTGTCACTTTTGAAATGGGAAACATGATGAATTATGGCACATTTGCCTTGCTATGCTTTATCAAGCTCATTAGAGATGATGCATGATCTGAACTTTACAGAAGGGGAAAAAAATGCGTGGACACCCTCTTTCTTATCTTCTCTGTTTACCTCTGAAATTGTGCTGCTTTACTTGTTGCACAAACTGACCACCTAGCAAGAAAAAAAAAAAAGTCTTGTCTGTGAAACTCATGGCTTCCTTCTAGAATCACCTTAAATTGGAGCTGTGAAGTCACTAAAACGGATTTGGAACTTCCAGGTCAGAATGCTTTGTTTTCTTTTTCCCATTGTCATGTTAGGCAAACAAACAACTTTATATGCATGTATAGATTTGATAGAAATGGTTATTTTTAACTCAGCTTTCCAATGAGGTAGCCTTAAGAGAAAAAAAACCCTCGGTGAGAAAACGTCAGTTTAATAAAATCAACTTTCACCCATACATTTAAACAAATCTTATTCTGCCTTAAAATCTTAGGGTTTACTGAATATTCATTTTTAAAGAAAAAAACTGAAGACTGAGTTTTAAACTGATTTATGCCAAGGAAGTTTTAAATAAGTCCTGATAATCCAAAAAATTATTACAGAGCTGAAAAGCTGTATCTTCTTACCTCTCTCTGCAGTATTTGAAAATTTGATTTGCACTAAAACCTAGGCAGATTCACCATGATGAAGGTCATCAGATTAAAAAAAAAAGTTTCTCCAAGTTTAATTCAATGCTTATCAGCTAAAACAATTCCTCTTTAATCCTTCAGATGTTAACTACTATTGAGATGTAAAAAGCAAATATTATTTTTAAATGTTAAATACAGAGTTGGAAAAAAAACCATTTGGTTTCAAAATAAGAAAGGTGACTGCTTGGATAGCAAGTATACCTATTATCTGAATTTCATTTCCATTAAAATATCTTGAATTCCAACACTTGTGATTGTTGAGTTTCCTTGGTAATGGAAAGAACACTCAGGCACTTACATTAAAAATTCCAAAATTGTGGAGAACTGAGCCATAATTTCTTAACATATTGCCTGGGAGGGGGGCGGTGTTCTAGGTGGCCCACAGGCCCACAGGCCCACAGGTCCATCTTTACTTGTAAGGATGTTTTCAAAAAGAGTATCTACACTTTTGCTTCTGTAATTAATCAGTTCACACACATGAAGTTTCAAATTGGTTATTACCAGCATCATTCACTCAAAAACTGTGCTTATTGGTCCAGTACTCTGCTGGGCTCTGGAATACTGACCCTGCCCTGATGGAGATGACAGTCTGGGGGAAAGATCGATCTTAATCTCATGTAATTTAATTTAGATAAAGAATCGAGGTACTTGGGACTATCAGGTGAGTCCTTGAAGGAGAGGACGCAGAGGGTTCTAGGAGCACATGGCAGGGGTCCCTGACCTAGCACAGGATGTCAGGGGGTCTTTACCTAGCTCAGGATATTGGGGAGAAGGGGGAAGACCTAGCACCTGAGGTCAGAGGGACTAGACTTAGCATGGGATGTGGGGAGGGCACGGGGATCTAGCTGGGGATGTCAGGGGTCCTTCCTTCGCGAGGAACGTTAGGGTGAATTCAAGGTTCTAAAAGAAAGCCAGTAGGGCAGAAAGGAAGTTATAATCAAGGGGAATTGTCAGAGAGGAGCCTGGCAAGGGAAACAGCGCCAGGTCATGCAAAGCCTTGAAGCCATGGTAAGAATATGCAGTTTGTTCAAAGACTTGTGGGAAACCATAAAGAGATTCAGAGAAAGCTTCAGTGCAAGGAGAATGACACTACCTGGCTTATAGTTTTTATAGATGATCAACCCAGACTCTCTATGAGGTAGACCAAGTAAGTGCAATGCACCTCATTGGACAAATGTAGAAACTATGACCCTAAGTTTGAGTTCCTTGCCAAAGGAGGGATGGGCAGCCAGAGGTGGGTGTGTGCACTTGCCCATCCTCATGGTGCGTGTTTTGCTGTGTAGATTTCTGTTATTTCTATATCCATCAGAGGTCTCTGTCCACTACTGCATGCACTCAAAATCAAGGCCACGCTTCTCATTATTTTTCGGTGATATTTCATTTTAATGCCAAGTGGGAAGATACAAGTGAGGTAGTTTGTAAACCAGAAAAATCTAAGAGAAAATTTATTTTTAATACTGGATTTCTCTTTGATGTGTGTCTATTGGGTGTCTAAGGAATTTACCAGATACATTATTTTTTTGCATAATTTGGGAAACATTTCAGTTCAAGGCCCAGAATGACATTTAACTAGTAGCAAAACTACCTATTCTAAAAAGCAGCTTAAATAGAAGATTCCAACCACATCATAAGCTCCACATAGAATAACTCCTTTATTAGACACTAAATAATAATTAGAAGTAGGTTTTCTAGCACTGAAGTAGTATAAACATAAGATCTAAGAAAAATATGGTTTATGATATTCTACTAAGTTCTGACAAGTGGGCAAACACCACTTGAAGGAAGAAAGCCTGTCATGGTTTATACGAAGGTACAAGAATGCCTCTCTCTGCTGCTTTTTCTTTGGCTCTCTCTGTCCTCTGGCTCTACGCCACACAAGAGACTAGCTCTGGGCATTCTTTCCCGAGGACTTCATATATAAAGTGTTTGTCCATTGCTAGGAACCAGAGGGAAACATTTGCGCTTGGTACTTCTCCCCCCAAGGAAAGAAGAAGGATAAGGCACAGCAGGAATATTTCAGTTTTGCACGGTGGGTTTACTGAGAGGAGCATTCGAGTCTCATAAGCTCTGTTACGGCTGCAGAACACTCAGAAATTTCTACTTTGGCGTATGAACGTAACCAAAAGCCTTCAAATTAATTGGCTAGGCAGACAGGAGCTGTTAACACTTACAGCCACATCTGCACACGGACTGTGACTTAGTTTGGGTTGCTCTAACTAGATACTACAGACTCAGGAGCTAAAACAATGAACGTTTACTTCTCATGATTCTAGAGGCTTGGAGGTCCACGATGGGGTGCCAGTATGGTCGGCTGCCATGGAGGACCTTCTTCCTGGCTTGCAGAGGACTGGCTTCTGGTGGTTTCCTCACATGGTAGAGACAGAAAGAGAAATTCTGTCTTTCTTTTTTTATAAATGCATTAATCCCACCATGGGGACAGCACTCTCATGACCTAACCTAACCCTGAGTACCTTCTAAAGTCCCCACTTCCAAGTACTATCACAGAGGGGGTGAGAGTTTTAAGATATGAATTTGAGGGAGACACATTCAGTCCCCAACAGACTGGTTTGCTTATACAAGGTCAAATTATCCTCCCAAGGAGTGTGCTGAGCCCCATCTCACAAGACAGAGTAAAAAAGAAAGGCCTACCATTGACTTCCGGCCCTCTCATCATCTTGGGTTTTCAGGTGGCAATGTTTAGTAGGCAGTCAGATGAAACAACGTAGAGGTTAAGGGAAGGGACTCTAGACAAAAACACAAATCTGGAAGCCAGCAAAGAACCAGAAGCAAGGCCCTGAGGAACATTAACTCACTGCTTGAGCCCTTCTCTGTTTTGCATAATTTAGCATCAAACTATAAATCTCATATGATTCTTTTTTTTTTAAGATTGGTTATTTTAGAGAGAAAGCAAGCAGGGGAAGGGACAGAGAGAGAGAGGGACACAAGCAGACTTCCCAATGAGTGAGGAGCTCAATGTGGGGTTCAATCCCAGGACCCTGAGATCATGACCTGAGCAGAAATCAAGAGTCGGATGCTTAACTGACGGAGCCACCCAGATGGTCCTACCTCTTATATGATTCTAATTCCTCTTAAAGACAACTTTTACCTTGCCAGTTAAACTGTCAGATCCTTAAGGTCAAGAGAGTATAACAAAATGCTCTATATCCAATCATTTACTCAAAATAGAAGCCAGGAATTTCAGAAACTATCTATATTCTATACCTATATTCTATATCTATATTCCACCACCAAAACCCAACCACTGGATTAAATATTCCATTCTATTACCTGATTACTCTTCTTTATTGTCTAAGCTGCCTGAATCATTACCTACTTCTTAAAGTAGGTGAGGTCAGTGATCCTTCATGGGGTGTGGGTGAGGCAAAAAGGGAGGCGGCAGCTGACAAAAGAATTTCTCTTGGATGTTCTGGAACTCAGGTTTCCAAATACAATGAGCTAAGTGGGTGAAAAGTGTGCTCTTCAAGACATAAGGAGACATTGCATGTTTGAAAAACCTTTTGGAGGCATGAACCCCCAGAAGAGTAGAGCATCTTCCCTCCATCACCTCAGAGAGTGATGTGGCCTCGTGTGACTGGTGCTGAAATGTACTTTCGGTTGTGCTTATGGATATGAAAAATTGTATTTACAAGGCCAATGTCAAGTTCTGGTTATGTTTGTTCTTTTGATCTTTTTTTTTCTTTCTGTTTGAAACTAAAGAATTGTCTGAATATGTACTATAGGTTGAGTATGTTCCCTCTTCCCCCACAATTCATATTAAGTCCCCGTATTTGGAGATGGGATCTTTGGGAGTTCATTTGGTTTAGCTGAGGTCATGAGGGTGAAGCCCCCATGATGGGATAAGAAGTCACACCAAAGAGGGGCACCTGCGTGGCTCAGTCAGTTAAAGCCGGCTGCCTTTGGCTCATGTCATGATCCCAGGGTCCTGGGATCGAGTCCTGCATCGGGCTCCTTGCTCTGCAGGGAGCCTGCTTCTCCCTCTGCCTGCAGCTCCCCCCTGCTTGTGTTCTCCCTCTCTCTCTCTGACAAATAAATAAAAATCAATAAAAATTTTTTCAAAAAGTGACACCAAAGAGAGCTTGCTCTCTCTCTCTCCTCCACGTGAAGACACAATGAGAGTGTGTGTCCAAGCCAGGAAAAGAGTCTTCACTGGGGAATCAAATCATCTGGTGTCTTGATCTTGGACTTGCCAGCCCCCAGAACTGTGAGAAATGAATTTCTGTCATTCAAGCCACCCGGTCTATGGCAGCCCAAGCAGATAAATATAATGCATATGACCAAGAGGAGATCAAAAACTTCGCAAAACAAGTTTCCTGTAAATGATAATGAGAGAAGTTAATGAGAATGTTTAGCAGGGGACTTTTAAAATATTTGATCATTTGGAGTGATTTGGAGGGCTTGACGGTGATAGGATTAAAGAATACCTTCCATTTAACCATAGTCGGTGCCATTTCATAGGCGTTTTGGGTTGCGCAACCCAATTTTTAAGATATTATTTTATAACTTATTTGAAAAACTTGCATCTGATATAAATATAGAGATTTCTCTAATTAAACCAAGTACGTCTAGAGAGTTAAATTTTGTGCCAAGAATATCATATGGTATTATACCTTCTTTATTAAAAAAAATAATACATGTTTCCAATTTGGAAGAAGAGCTTTTAGTAAATTCTTGAAATTTGAAAGTTGATTTCTTGTCCGATTCTCAGTGGGGCACCTGGTAGGCTTCCCTGAAGCCTATGTAGGTTGGTGTACTGGTACAACCATTTCTTTAATAAGACTGCTTTGAAACACAGAAGAAGCATGCTGTTTAAAAGCTGGCGAAAGATGATTGCTAGCCTTGAAATAAAAAAAGCCGAGTTTCATTTTGAAAAACAAGACCCTTCTCAGTTTGACTGAAATGTATTAAGCAGGATCGAGAGACTATCTCTTGTCATTGTCAGCAGATTGGCAATCTGACATATAATTCTGGCAAACCTGTACTTAATTGCTAAAATATGACTTCCTAGCAACTACAAGTATGTTCTCTGGCAATGTCAAGTTATCCCAAACCACATGACTTGACTTCTGCTTTAGAATTAAAATTGAAGATTTATCCCAGGTTGAAGCTGTGCCTCATGCATTCTGCAAGAATTCTATACACTGCAGACAGGAAAACGGGATATCGTTAAAGCATTGCAGTGCCCCAGGGGTCAATGTCAGATACAATCTAATTTAACATCTTTATTAAGGATCTCGAAGAGGGAGTAAGCCACATATTAATGAAATGTGCAAATGATATTAAACTGGGAGCTGGTGCGACCACCAGTAAGGACAAAGAAATAATAGAAATGCACCAAAAGAGGTTAAAACTATGAGCAGAAAATTATTACATGAAAATCACCTTCTTGGGATTGATAGTCTTGGAGATGAGCACTGGGAGTCAGAAATCTCAAAGTTTGGGGGTTGCATCCAATTGGGAATTAAGAGGAAGAAAAAGTGGGCAACCTTTAGCCGGTATCTAATTTAGACAGCAATGTAAACACTCTACATTACATTATGTAAATTTATACGGTCTTTAAAATCAGAAAGATCACCAAGTCTAAAATTTAGATGCAAGCCAACTCAAATGTAGTAGCTTGACTAAATACGGCACAGATAACTATTAAAAATGACTACGGCAAGAGTAATATCGATGTGCAGAATATATGAAATAGTGTGGATTGAAAAAAGGGCCGAACAATAATATATGTGCCTGATGACAGAATATAACGTAACACAACATGAAATAGATGTATGCTCATTAAATTACCCCCAGAGGTCTTCACCCAGAAACTACTTTTCCAATACACACTAATTTGGAAAAACAAGTAAATGTGTCTTTTTTTTTTAAATCACAAAACAGCTTAGGAGCCCTGCCCTTTTAGCCTCTGTATCTCCATGCTTTCTCATTTCCCACCCAAACAACAGTTGAGACAACTTTAAAAGTGACATTGCCAAAGCTGTTGCTAAAACAGGACGCCCTTGGGGCAGCATCTGACAACCTTTCAGTCTTCAGGTAGGAATCCCTTGACTGCCTGTAATTTCCTGAATTCACTCTCTCTGCCTCTTCCACCTCTGTGTCTACTCCCATGCCAACGACCTCCGTCACTCTGAGTTACCCAGTCTTTTCGACAGGAACTTTTAAGCAAGCAAACACCCGGAAGCAATGGTTTGCATTTTATGTCTTCTGCCCTTCTCCCTCCCTTAGAAGTCCTCATGCAACTTCTTTTAGTTGAACTAAGAGAATATGGCATCCGTAATGGCAGACACACAGCTTGGAGCTAGAAAGGGAGTCCTTGCATAATCGTGTTGTCCCTAGAATTTTCGACTTCACCACTCAATCTTTGGTGCCCACTCAAAAAAAGGTAGCTTCCATTTGTCTTTCAAATACTCCCATCATCACTTATCCGCTTTCAGGGAAAATAAAGAAGGAAAATTCCCTGGGGCCCCGGATATACCTGAAGGGAACCCATTGACCTAGCACGGAATCCCTAAGAACAGCTCCTTCTAAACAGCAGAACAGCACGTAGCAAACCATCTAATGCAGATGGGGGCACCTGGGCGGCTCAGTCCGTTGGACGTGGGACTCTAGATTTCAGCTCAGGTCACGATCTCAGGGCTGTGAGATGGAGCCCCAAGTTGGGCTCCACACTGGATGTGAAGCTTGCTTAAGATTCTCTCCCTCTTGGCACCTGGGTAGCGCAATCGTTAAGCGTCTGCCTTCGGCTCAGGGTGTGATCCCGGAGTTCCGGGATCAAGTCCCACATCGGGCTCCTCCGCTGGGAGCCTGCTTCTTCCTCTCCCACTCCCCTGCTGTGTTCCCTCTCTCGCTGGCTGTCTCTCTGTCACATAAATAAATAAAATCTTAAAAAAAAAAAAAAAAGATTCTCTCCCTCTCCTTCTGTCCCCACCGCCCAGCTCATGTGCATTCTCTCTCAATAATAAATAAATAATAAAATAAAATGCAGATGTAGATGAATCCAAAGAATTGAAGATGCTGAGGTCCTAAAGCAGCAGGGGAAAAAATCCAACTCAGCTAGTTGTGTTTCACACGGAGAATCTAGCCCACATCATGTAACTGTGGGGTTTACTGCCTCAGATACATCAGTGGGTGACCAGATGCTCATGGGAATGGGGCAATGGATGCATGAGGAAAGATTACAAATACCAAATGAAGATCGTAGCTAATAGGGGTGGAGATGCTGAAAACCTTCGAAGGATATCCTTGCCAATGAGGAACAGGAATTATTTTAAATATACTGGAAGGAATTACTAGACATATGGGAATAAAATTCAAGGAGAAAACACGTCAGCTAAATCTTAAGAATTTTATTATAGTTTAGCCTTTTCATGGATTTAAGACACCTAAAGGTAAATTTAACAAACATGAGAAGCACATACTGACAGTTTTATTAATGATTCTGAATTGTAATGAATTAGAATAAGCTTCTCTACCTGAACTATAAGGTTTCCTTGAGGTCATTACCTGAGTTCATTTACAAAGTAGAATTTCCTGGTAACCTCCTCACAATATCCAGCACAAGCTCCACTCCACCCCATCCAGAGTTGAAAAATGTTTTCAAGAAATCATTTAGTTTTCTTAGATACCCCTTCATTTCTCCCTTCCTTCTCCTAACAATCTCCCTGCTATTCCTTATGTTCCACAAATAAGTGAAACCGTATGATAATTGTGTTTCTCTGCTTGACTTTCACTTACTGTAATCTCCTCCAGTTCCATCCACATTGATGCAAATGTTGGGTGATCATTCTATCTGATGGCTGAGTAATATTCCATTGTATATATGGACCGCATCTTCTTTATCCAGTCATCTGTTGAAGGGCATCTCGGCTCCTTTCACAGTTTAGCTATTGTGGACAACACTGCTATGAACATTGGGGTGCATATGGCCTTTCTTTTCACGAAGTCTGTATCTTTGGGGTAAATACCCAGTAGTGCAATGGCTGGGTCATAGGGTAGCTCTCTTAACTTTTGGAGGAACCTCCACACTGTTTTCCAAAGTGGCTGTCCCAATTTGCATTCCCACCAACAGTGTAAGAGGTTCCCCTTTCTCCACATCCTCTCCAACATTTGTTATTTCTTGCCTCGTCAATTTTTGCCATTCTAACTGGTGAAAGGTGGTATCTCAATCTGGTTTTGATTTGAATTTCCCTGATGACTAATGACGTTGAACATTTTTTCATGTATCTGTTAGCCATTCATATGTCTTCACTGGAAAAGTGTTTGGATCTTCTGCCCATTATCTTATTTGATTATTTGTTTTTTGGGTGTTGAGTTTGAGAGTTCTTTATAGATCTTGGATACCAGCCCTTTATCTGTAGTGTCATTTGCAAATATCTTCTCCCATTCCGTGGGCTGCCTCTTTGCTTTGTTGACTATTAAAGAAACATATTAATTCTAAATGAGCTCATTGCCAGCTAGTCAATGCATTTATTGCACATCCACAAGGCTCAGAATAGTTTAACTGGCCGTGTGTCAGGATTTTAATTTTGAAGAATATTTTGAGTGTATGACTTTTCCCAGCTCACTGCTCTTCATGAAGATTGGCAATAAAGGGACCGGACGCAAAGTAGCTGAGCATCAAGTGGCTCTTCCTCTGCCATCGCACAGGTGGCTTGTGGGTCTGAATCCATCCATACCTGAAAAGACCACTTGAAGAGCCTCTAACGAAGGCAGGATGGTTTTACCATTTTCCATTGACAGACACTTCAAAGACGTTTAACGAGGAAAAAAAAAATACAAGTGATCAAGAAACTGTTCTTAAAATTGACTATATGGTTATAATGATGGGCGAAAATACAAATAAATATGTCTAATCACAGAATGCTTTATCATGTGAAATCAAATGAACACTCTTTTGCATTGAAGATCATTCTCTTGTATCTAATTTGGAGAGATACTTAACAAATAGCATAACAAAGGCTCTCTTTCTATTATAATAAGTAATTGATGTAGACTTAACCACTTTGCCTGATGGATTTCAGAGCCGAAGAATGACAGTTGCTCACTGTACCATCATTGAAAAGCTGTATTCTAGATGGTTTGCTTTTTTTAAAGACATTTGGGTGCTTCTTGACATGAGAAAACATCCTGGCCATGAAAGAATGCTGTTATGGCTGTTTTCTTGAAGTACCATGTGCAGAATTTCAAAACAACATTGAAGCGCTAGCTTATAATGCCATTGAGAATGACCTAGTAACTGGTCTGGACTCTGAGTCAGAGAGCTGTTTTCCTGGTCTCTGGACTCAGGTCTCTTTTGCATCCAAATCTCTTAATACTCAGCCACCAGAGCTAATTTTCTAAATATAAAGCTGACCTCGTTCCTTCTACTTGAATAACCTCCAAGGCTTCTCAATTGCCTTGTGCATAAAGTTCAAATTTCTTCGCCCACTCCTCTATCCCAATTTCCCTGTGCTCTCGTCATGCCAAGGGGGGTCTCTCTCCCCAGACTCATCATGCTCTTTCCTTCTCTTATCTGGGATATGTTTCTCCAACTTCCTTTTCTCTACTGGTAGACTCCATCATAGGACATGCTTGCTATATTTTTTAAATAATTATTTAGTTGTCTAAGTGGACTAACCCAATCTCTTCAATGGCAAAGAATGTATATTTACTTAACTTTGTATGACATACCCCCCTTTCAAATAGTTCAAGTGTCTGGCATATAATTGTGGGTGAGTATTTGGTGAATGAGTAAATGAATGGACAAACGTGTGAATGAATGAATCAGACCTGAATTTAGCCAATGACTTTACCAATAACCTGCTGGGTGACCTTGGCCAAGTCTATTTATTCCTTTGTGCCCCAGATTCCTGAGATGAGAAAGGGGGATCCTAATTGCTACCTGCCATAGAGGGATGCTGCGAGGATTAATGAAATAATTTTGGTAAAGCAGTTTGAGCTCCCTGGAAGAAAAGCACTATGTAAGAACAAAGTGTTATAATAATTATTATGTAGCACCTTTCATCTGAGAATCTCAAAGCACTTCACAAAACATTAACTCATTAATCTTTCCAATGCTCCTGCACGAGAATTCCATTATCTCCATTTTAGAAAAGGGCACCACACAGGCAGCCAAAGGTTAAATACCTGGTCCATGATGCTATTCCTGTTGAATGCCAAATCCAAGAGCAGATTTCAGGACTCCCAGCTCAGAGACAGCCCTTTGAACCTCTACACGTGACACCTTCCCCCTTTCCCCTGTACGGAGAAACCATTGAGCAGCCTGGTCTGGATGGCAAAGATCCAGTTGGAATGGGAGCCCGGGTTAATACCTTTCATAGAAGAAGGGGTGGGATGGGGCAGCAAGGTGATGACCACAATCCCTCCCTCGACTGTAACAGTAAGAAGCAAGTGTAAGCAACCCCTACGATCGATCGCTTACCCCCCTCCAAGGGCTCTGGCTCAAATCTTTTCATCAGCCCTCTTTTAACTTGACACCTTTCTGAGATGTCTGTCTCCCAGCCAGAAAATGTCTCATCACCTTTGAAAACAAAGGTAGCAGTTTAGCAACCAAAGAAATAATCCTAAAATACTGCATTCAAAGGAGCTTTCCTCCCCTAATACTGTTTTTCCTGCTGAATCCCATGAATGTTAGCTGAGACAGGTGGTACTAATCCGCCTTCTAAAAGGAAAAGGAAGAATGTTAGCTATTCTGCATATACTTAAGGCAGGAAAAAAGCCATAGTTTGGATAAAGATGCGTTACATCAGGAACCTCTAGCAAAGTGGAGCCGTTTCTATTCATAGCGATCCAGAGACGCAACATTTGTGCTTTTCTCACAAATGTTGAGTTCGTACTTCCCGGAGGTGGTGGTCAAGACCCCTGGCCCACTAATGTGGGCAGATTTGCTACAAACGTACACAGCATGTGTGTCTCAACCTCCCAGAAATAACAGGATCGTGTCTAGAGGTCAGGTGAATCCGGCAACCGTCACTCCAATTACGATTCTTTCCTAGCACCCTTTTCTAGGAGACAGGGTGCATTTCGTCTTGATTTTAAGTCCTGATGAGCATAATTTGGTCCTTGTGATAAGTGTTATGCTGACACCTCCTCTGAAACCTGGCATGGAATCTCCCTCCACTTCTTCACACTTAGGACCTTCCTCTCCACTCCAGTCATTAGCAAGCCCATTCCTTTGAGGGTACCATAAAGATCTGAGACTCGTGGCCTGCTCTTCCTGGACACTGTCTTATTCACCTTTCTAACTTCCCCACACTCCCTGGGAAGCCACCTGTAGGTGTGGAAAGAGAATGAGCTTTGGAACCAAACCAATCTGACAGTTAATCCTAGGGCTGGCTACTTCCTAGTTATGTGACCTTGGGCAAGCTTCTGAATTCCTGTGAGCCTCCTTTTGTGTCCTGCAAAATAAGAATTATGAGTCTACACTGAAGGCTGTTTGAAAGATAATAGGCATGGGGCACCTGGGTAGCACAGTCGTTAAGCGTCTGCCTTCGGCTCAGGGCATGATCCCAGAGTTCTGGGTTCGAGCCCCACATCAGTCTCCTCCACCGGGAGCCTGCTTCTTCCTCTCCCACTCCCCCTGCTTGTGTTCCCTCTCTCACTGCCTCTCCCTCTGTCAAATAAATAAAATCTTAAAAAAAAAAAAGAAAAAAAGAAAGATAAGAGGCACACATCATTCTTGCAAAGATTGGTGTCCTGGACTGATCGGAACTCCAGGCGCTGAGCAGAAGATCAAGTCTAAACTCACATAACAAGCGCCGGAAGACCAGAGAGACCCACAGTGCTAGGAAAGCCATTCCAACGGAAGTCCCAGAAACAGAGATTAGACCTAGACAAGGCACTGGCAATGGGAATCCAACAAGTGGAACCAAGCCACTGTTAGTGGGGGTGGAGGTTGGCAGGGAGAACAGACCAAGTTCAAGGCCTAAGCTGGCAGGTAGCAATTGCCAGGAAAATCCAAAAATTAAGGTTCAGAAAATCACCACAAGGACCAAAGTTTTGTGATCTTAGCCCCCTCCCCCCCATAGGAAACTCAGACAGGAAGGAGTTCAAGGAATTAGGGAATAGGATTTGGAATTAGTCCAGGATTTAAGCAAGAACCTCTGAGTCAGATGCCCCTGGGCGATGAGCTCTGGAAAACCTATGAAGGAGCACCACCCCAGAGCTCACTTTACAACCCCTCCTTCTCACCTCTCCGTTGCACATCAGCTTCCATGGCTCTGAACTTTCTCGAATTTACATTTTTGTTTGCCCTCTACCATCTTGTCTTAGATGGGCTTGGATATTGGGCTTGAACGGTTTCATCTGTGATGGACTCAGAAGCCTCATTAGATACTAGAATGGTATTTGTTCCCAGGTACCATAGACACCATGTGCTCAGTCACCAGGGTCACTTAGGTGCCCTGCGCACTGCTGAGCAGTTTCCCAGCCACTGTCCCCTCCCCATGAAAAAGAACATCAGGTGAGAATGGGAATGGATTACAGGAACCCCAGTAGAGAACAGTATACCATCCCAGCAAGAACAGGGGTACGCAAAATACACTGGCAGGGGAAATCACTTCCGTTCCTCCTGATGAGATAGAATCCGGAGTCTGTGGAGGCTGAATCCACAGGTGGGAGGTAGTCCCTCTCCTGTGGAAATTGGCGCATCCTCGTCCCAACCATCTAACTGCTGACATTCCATTGTGACCTCTCCTGACCTCGTGGCTTCAGGTCCCGACACGGAACAGATTACTTCCCCAATGTTAATCTCCCATCTCTAGTTTTTCTCCAGAGTTTCAGGCCCACCTTTCACCTAAGCATCTAATGGACATCTCAAATCCATTAGTGTCCCTCTCCACTTCTATTAGTGGGATCAACTATCTCCTGCATACCAGACTGAAAATGATACCTTGACCTTCCAAGATGGGGATTGAAGAGGCTCACACCCTCAGAGCCAGCGGGAATACGGCCTCGCTGTGCATGAGCAGTGCTGGAAGAGACTTCTTTACCTTGACCAGAGACACTTCTGTAACATGTCCCATAAGGGCGGAGGCCTTCCCTCAAAGGTCAGGTAGAGCAAAGGTCAGGGGTGTCTTCAAGATCTACAGTCCCGTCCATAAACGTAGACAGTGTGTCCCCAGGGCACCCCTGCGCGCAGACTGAGTGAATTAGAAGTGACGAAATAAAGGAGAAGTGACTAAGCTAGCTTTAGGACATGAAAGGGTTCTAAAGTTTAACCGTCACACGCACCTTCTAGCTACTGAGATGAAATCTCGGCTCCTAAGTTGAGTGAGTTCAATTATACAGAAAGAAAAAAAATATTACTAAGGGTGACTGTAACTTTTAAATCCACTGACTGTATATCCCCCCCCAGGGTCCAGCACGTGTTAAGCAATTAAATATTTACTGAACAAAAGAATGCATCTTTGATTTTTAGATCTAGACTTTCCTTCCTTGAAGTATTTTGTTACCTGTGTGCTCTTGCTTTCTAAGTCGTTATTTTTCCCCTCCACTGTTGAGAATTCTGAGCAGCCCTTGACTTTCCAAGGGGAAAGTACATTCTACCCAGTGACCCAGTACTATGAACCAGTCAGCATTGTGCAAGCATTTACTTAAAGGATGGATCTGTGTGGGGCACCCCATTTCTCAACAGAAAAATTAGAATAACCCCAGGTGAATCGGGTCGAATGCATCCTAGACGAGTTTGCCAACAGAGAGTGGTAATGACAATCGCTTCCATTTATCCATCTTTTACGATGGGCCAAGCACTGTGCTAAGCCTTTCACAGACTCTAATCTTCACACAGCAAGAAAGAGGATGATATAATCCCCTCTTTTCAGTAGAGAAGTTAATCACACAATGAAAAAGTGGCAGAGCTGGGATCTAAACGAGGTCAGTCTGCTCCCCAAGTGGGGTTCTTTCCACCATGTAACTCAGCCCTCAAGGGGAATATTTTGTCATTCTATCAGCCCTCTTTGGTATACACCTTGGTGGGATCCTTGCCAATGTTCCCAAAGTTCTCAAAAATGTCATTTCCAACTTTGGCTCAGCAGAAGCCACGTTTTCCGTGGTAGTTGACAAATACTAAAAATAGAAATTGAAAGTCTATATATAGAAAGGGTAATGAAAGAAGGAGCCCTCCATGCTCAGAGAGGGGAATCCAATGGGGTGGGGGGTGGAACACATAGGTTTTAGCTTTCAAATTGGTTTCATCAACATTAAATTTACTAAACCAGAATGAACATGTCAAAATAAAGAAGTCTCCATAGCACAGATTTGGAGATTCAAGATGTCATTGAAAATTAAGATGTTTTTGAATGAAATAACTCTTCTGGTAAGTTATGTCTGAACATGACCACTGGAATTTCAGAATTGACTATAGGGAGATAAAAAATGTAAATGAGCTCTGGCTGGAGGATCCCAGGCTGCAGGGTTTTCTGGAAAGAGTGATAGGAAGTTGAATAGCTATGGTTTCATCCCGAGTAAATTAACCTTACATTAAGGGCCAAACTTCTTATTCATGCCAAAAAGTGCCCCCAGATGTTTCTATAACTCAGCCATTTCCAAAGAGTGGGATTTTACTTAGGAGGAAAAAAAATGCTTTACGACATTTCGCCTTTGCCACACTTGGCTAGATTAATTACCATGTTCTTCAACACTGCTTTTTTTAGATTGACAACTTTCTTTCCAAAACTGAGAAAAAGAACTATTACTTGAACATCCAGACCCTGCAGTGTTTCTGCACTCCACAACATTTATTGGCCTTTGAAATTCTCACCTCCATTTAGGGACAATTTTAATTGGACCCTCGATCACTCAGTCTCTCTCACACCTTCTATTCCAGAGGATTGAAGGGAGGCTGCAAATCCAGATTTCTTCAGCAGGATGACTGGGAGGTGTTTGAAAGGGAAGGCCTGCTGTGCCTCCTTGGTTTCCCAAGTTCAGAGTCATAGCTTTAATTTACAGACAGGTCTACGCAGCTGCTATTGCTACTCACTGATGCTGATGTCATTACATAGGATCGAAATTATGCCAGGAGCCTGGGAAGCCCTACACCCAGGGCCAAATAAGGTCAGGAAGAGAGCAAGGCTGAGCAAAAGACAGGGAGAGGCTGTGAGTTCTTAGCTAACACGGAGCCTCGAAGAGAAATCTCCAGATTGCAATATCAGCTCGATATGAGGGCTCTGGGATATCCTATGATTCTGTTGAAGACAGAGCCTAGAGGCTGTAAGAGCTTTTCATCTGCCAGATCTCATACCATCAAATGCATAGCCATCCCTTGTTTAATTGTGTGTACTCCCTACTAGAATCTTTTAAGGGCAGGGGATGGCTCCGTTTCCTTCACTAACACACCCCCAGTCCATAGCAGAGTATCCACCAAAGGAGGCATGATTTTTTGACTATCAGATGTCAATCAGTGACCTGCTTCTGTCTTCTGGACAATATTCATTCCTTCTACAAATATGTATTGGGTTGCCTTCTGTGTCAGTTAGATGAGGTTAAGGATACTTGAGTTACGATGAGTCAGGCTAGACCGTTGCCAAGCTCCCATTGTGGAGCAAGTGGTCCAGGTTTGGAGTTCGTAACCTCAGCTTTAAGATGCAGTGAGGCACAGGAAGAAACCATTAGATCCTGGGCAAGAAGGGTAGTAACACAAGGAAGAAGGAGAAAACAAGGGACAGACACCCAGGTGGTCCTAGGACTACCTCTACCTGGACTCTGCTCTGATTTCCTACCTGGACCCGAGTGTGGAAAGACAGTGGCCAACAGGTGCACTGGCTCCTTGGGTGAGGGGACACTCCACAGGTGTTCAAAGTTCTTGATTGCAGGGCCAACGGAGAGCTGGTGCTTGAGGTGTTCTCGCGGCCCAACAGCGGATTCTTTCTCATTACCCAACATGTCAGCGTTGAGCAGACAGCCGCTCCTTGCATGTAACCCTTTGTTTGCCTTCGCACGGAGGGTGAAGGCCCCTTTCAGTGAAGACCACCCCAATCCTGGGACTGCAAAGCCTTGGTACCACCATCTTATACCATCATTTATGAGCTCGGTGACTTTAGGAAAAGCCCTCCTGAGCCTCTCATCTTCATCTGTACAATGGAGAGAGCGACTTCTGTTCTTCCTTGCCTCCTAGGCTTCTTGAGGATAAAAAGACCCAACAAGATCTTAGAGAAAAGTTAAATGTAACATGGTGGCTAAAGGAGAGGAGAATACAAAGAAAGTGGTTTCCCTCCTAATGTTCTCGGATTGCAATCTGCGGTGAGAATAACAGAAAAAGTGATATATAGCTGAATATACTCTTTCAAAAGGACCTAACCGATTTATTTCTGTTTTGATTCCGCAAATTTTTTTTTAAGATTTATTTATTTGAGAGAGAGAGAGAGCATGAGTGGGAGGGGTGGAGAGAGAGGGAGAGAGAATATCAAGCAGACTCCACACTGAGCGTGGGACTCGATCTCACGACCCTGAGATCGTGACCTGAACTGAAATCAGGAGTTGGACTCCTAACCGACTGAGCCACCCAGGCACCCCACATTCAGCAAATTATTAATTACATTCCTGCACCATATATCTTAAACAGAGCCTCCCTAGCTGCTTGATGATGCTTTATCATTATATAACATTTCCCAAGTGAGGAATTCGAGGGAATGGCTGGATATCAATAAAATCACTTAGAGTGATATAGATGAGGATTGTGTAACTTCCTAAGACAATGGGTTCCTCAGTGGGCAGCAGGCACTTCTCTCTGTACTGTCGGATTAATCTTAAAACTATAAGGTTGTTTGTTGCACATGTACTTGAAAAATACAGCATAGAAGAGGAAATACGGACCTGAATCTTTTCAAAGCAATGGTGCTCAAAGCGTGGTCCCAGGACCGGCGCCTTCAGCATCATCAGAGATCTGATCAGAAATGCAGATCCGGGGGCGCCTGGGTAGCGCAGTCGTTAAGCGCCTGCCTTCGGCTCAGGGCATGATCCCGGCGTTCTGGGATCAAGCCCCACATCAGGCTCCTCCGCTGGTAGCCTGCTTCTTCCTCTCCCACTCCCCCTGCTTGTGTTCCCTCTCCCGCTGGCTGTCTCTCTGTCAAATAAATAAATAAAATCTTAAAAAAAAAAAAAAAAAGAAAAGAAAAGAAATGCAGATCCTCAGTCCAGCCCAAAGCTGCTGAATCAGAAACTCTGGGCGTGGGTCCAGCAACCTGTGCATTAACGAGCTCTCCCTGTGGTTCTGATGCATCACGCGGGAGAGCTTTCTGGATGCCGCTAAGATGCTTTACTCAAGGAAGCCGAAACTTTGAAAACTCAAATGTAACGTGAAGCCGAATACCCAAAGGTGGATGCAAACCAGATTTAATTTCTCATCCTGTAACAAGGAAAGTCTTTATAATTAATTATTTGGAAGCATTTTACACACAACCTCAAAAAAAATATCTTTTTGAGTATCAAAAGACTGTTGTGGCTTTTATATTTAATGTGTCTTTAAAGTTAATGTAGTATCAAAATCTCTGAATGGGAGCAGAGAAAGTATCCATCTGAAAAGGAAGTGTCTTTTTTTGCATCTCACCTTAATACCTAATTTAGAGATGGCCAAAGCCTTTTGATTTAAAGTATCGTATCAACATTATTAATGAGGAAGCCAAAATTGAGGGAAGTGATTTAGGAAAGATAAGAACTTTATTGTTTCCATATTCTTTGTTCAATAGTTACGTAGGTCTGATGGTATTCTAATTTTTATTAAGATTTTAAAATTTTACTTGAAAGAGAGAGAGTGAGCAGAGGGAGGGGCAAAGGGAGAGGGAGAGAAAGAAACTCAAGCTGACTCCCTGCTGAGCTTGGGGCTGATCTCACAACCCTGAGATCATGACCTGAGCTGAAGTCAAGAGTCAGATGCTTAACTCACAGAGCCACTCAGGCACCTCTGTTTGTTTGTGGTTTTTTAAACATTGTAAATAATCACTTCAAATCATAAACTTATTGGCAATGGAAACACAAGTGAATTGCAGAACTTCTCCTCAAGTCTTAAATACAAATTTCAATAACTAACAACACCCCCGCACGGAAACGCCAATTAAAGCAAAAAAAAAAAAAAAAAAGGAAAAAGCATGCTAAGTTCTCTGTATTTTTTTGCACTTTAAATAAAGAGCAGGATAAAGACCCTTTAAAACGAAATGCCTTCTCTTTATGTTAGTCTGTGGCCACGAAGTCACACCCAGCACGAATTCTTAAGGTCAGCTGCCCTGGTTACCGAAGTCAGAATGTGGTAAGAAAATGCTGCTTGTTTGCACTAGAACTTTCGGAAGCATTCATCCTGAAGTGGTTCTGAAATGCTTTTAGGCACCCACCAGGCTGTTTCATTTATTTATTAGAAACTTTTAGTGAGGACAACTTTCTGTGATTTCTTTATTTATCACAGTCCGTTAATATGGCTCTTTACCCGACCGTGTTCACATTTAAGAACGCTTCACTAAATAGATGCACAGGCAAAATCAACCGGTGTTAATACCTCTAATTCAACAGGTGGTAATATGAAAATAATGACAGTCACGAAGTAAACAGCTGGTGCTGCGTCTGCTTTCCACCCCACCCCCCACCCCTTAACGTGAATACGAACAGATCTGTGCTGTGTATAGATTCATATCTAATCAGATGGGGTCTCTATAAAACTGTCCGTTTGAGCATCTACAAGCATTCACTCACAGTCTTGGATTACACATTCTGCCTCTTCGCGTTTCCTAATTTCCATTCGCCCTTTTCTAATCATATCAATCTGTCTGGAAAATGATGGCATAGATGGCTAGGGAGTGAAGAGTGAAGAATCCAGCTCGTTTGGATGTTAATTTAACTGAATAGTGACCAGTTCTGATGCAGAGCCCCATGAGTTTGCTCTGGCTGAGGACTGATCCCATAAAGACCCTGAAATACAATTGTGTCTTCCCTTCCATCCACCAAATCTTTATTGCTCATCTATGATAAGCAACATTATATTGCTTTCTGTCTTTACTAACATTGCATATAAACAAGTCGTCGTCAGGGATATGAAAACGGTAGGGTAGCCCCTAACTGGACTTACCTGAGAAATTAACAGAGAACTACAGATTCAACTAAGAAAATTGATACAAGAATTCTTTCTCGTTTGGTATCTGAGAAATGAAAGCCTGTTGCTGACCTGTGTCTTCTGTCAGCTAGCACTTTCTGTCTCGCATAAGGCAGGATGAGATTGTAAGCTATCCTAAGAATTTGATATGCCTTCCCATTTAAGGGGGGGAGATAACATCATGCACTGAATTGACCAGTTGTTTCTTCCAATTGATGGAAATAATCAGGTGTTCAGTATCTTATTATCTGAATTGTCCAGGCAACATGGTCAAACCGGTAGACTTAGAAAACCAAACTCACTTGCTCAAAACAGTTTTTTTTCCTGTTAATACATGTGGGTTTTTTTTAATTGAAATATATTTGACATATAACATTGTGTAATTTTAAGGTGTACACCATGTTAATTTGATACATTTACATGTTTTAATATGATTTCCATTGCAGCCATAAATAGCACCTCTATCACATTACATAGTTTCTTTTTGGTGGTTGGAATAATTAAGTTCTAGTCTCTTAGCAAGTTTGATGATTGTAATACAATACTGTCTATTCGCTATACTCCGCATTCGATCTCTAGGACGTTTTTGCTACTTATTCCAAGTTTGCTCTCTTGAAGATCATCTGTCCTATCCCTCTACTGCGCAGCCCCTGGTAACTATCATTTTACTCTGTTTTTATGGTTTGGCTTTTTTAGATTCCACATCTAAGTGATACGATACAGAATTTGTCTTTTTCTGTCTGCTTTACCTCACTTGGCACAATGTCCCCAAGGTCCAATGATGTAGTTGCAAATGGCAGGATCTCCTTCTTTCTCATAGCTGAATAATGTTCCATTGTGTATATATACCACATTTTTTAATAAGATTTTATTTATTTATTTGACAGAGAGAGACAGCGAGAGGGAGAGAGGGAACACAAGCAGGGGGAGTGTGAGAGGGAGAAGCAGGCTTCCCCGATGAACAAGGAGCCCGATGCGGGGCTCGATCCCAGGACCCTGGGATCATGACCTGAGCCAAAGGCAGATGCTTAACAGCTGAGCCACCCAGGCGCCCCAGTATACCACATCTTCTTTATCCATTCATCCATTCATGGGCACTAAGGCTGTTCCCATATGTTGGCTATTGTGAATAATACTGCACTAGACACGGGAGTACGTATATCTCTTCTATTAATATCCTATTCAAAATAATTTAAATATCTGATCAATTTCTTATCTAAAATAGATAAATATGCCTTCATACAACAATAAAGTCTTGAAAATATAGCAATAACCTAAACGTCAAGGTGGAGGAGTAGTTAAATAAAATAGTAACTATATTCACTTTAATTATTACAACATAGATGACATGGAAAGCTATGTGGGTTATATTCTTTAAAAAAGCAGATTACATACTTCAATACAAATACAATATTTTAAAAAAATACATGAGTAGTATATTTACACATGTTCTCTAAAATATTAGAAGAGATCATCCGTGGCTCTTAGAATTATATTTCTTTAGTTCATCTTTTTCTTTTTATTCACTTTATTTTTGTAATAATTCTTCACCAATTATGTATGGTTATATAATAAGAATAAAGCAGTACATATTAATTTTGTATTTTTAATGAGGTGCATTTCTCAGCACATGATTGCAGAAAAGTCTAAATCTTTTGGCTAAACCAAAGAAAATGTCACCACGAGTGGTCATTGCATGGGTGTTTTATTTCTCAAGAAGCAAGTTCCATGAGTGAGAAATTCCCCATACATATCACAGATTTCATTTTTTGTTGTCCTTCCGCTGTTTGTAGCTTCTCTTTCTAGTCACTAAAAAGATACTGTAATTCCCAGAGTGTTTTCCTCATTGCTTTTGGAGTTCTTTTAATGGGATATCAGAATTTCTGCCTGTGGAATTATACTACCACACAGGGGAAAGGTTATTCTCAATTTGTGAGTAGGGTTAAGTCCTAAATGTATGTTACTAAGTTGATGGCTTTGATCTCAGAATGCATTTTCCCAAAAAGACCATAACCCATACAACCTTGGAGATTATCATTGTTCCAGTGGGGAATGATCGATCAAAGCTTTGCCAGCATGTGTAATGGGTGTTCAGAGAATTGTCTTGGGCAGCCGGAAATGAGGGACTTCTCTCCTACCTTTTTCTCCTCTGTTTCTAATAAGCATTTGGGAAAGTGGCCTCCTGGTTCCTGGTAGGAACATCTCCAAACAGCAGAGCAGTGGCTGGAGAGGGAACAGTGAGAAGAAAAGGGATTCATAGGAGGGAGTGGTCAGAGATGAGCCCTTTAGACCAAGGACAGGGCTCTGAGGGTCAGAGTGAAGCTCTCAGAGCTGGGCCTCAAGGACACACCTTGATCTGGGATCAAAAGCTAGGAAGGGGGGCGCCTGGGTGGCACAGCGGTTAAGCGTCTGCCTTCGGCTCAGGGCGTGATCCCGGCATTATGGGATCGAGCCCCACATCAGGCTCTTCCGCTATGAGCCTGCTTCTTCCTCTCCCACTCCCCCTGCTTGTGTTCCCCCTCTCGCTGGCTGTCTCTATCTCTGTCAAATAAATAAATAAAATCTTAAAAAAAAAAAAAAAAGCTAAGAAGGATTCTGATTCCTAACTCAGCCCCTCC
This sequence comes from Ursus americanus, assembly GCF_024610735.1. Taxonomy (NCBI): domain Eukaryota; kingdom Metazoa; phylum Chordata; class Mammalia; order Carnivora; family Ursidae; genus Ursus; species Ursus americanus. Next base: position 13,974,299 of record NC_142154.1, read on the forward strand.
ACAGCTGGGGAACACGAAGCTCTAGCTTCCCGAGGCCCACCATGAACTGAACTGCAGCCATCTGGGTACTTTTCTCTTACTCTCCCAACCTGAACCTAGCACGCAGCCCTCCTCTGATTTTCTTAGAATTATCACTGCTCACCAAGCAGGAATAATGGTGACAACCACAACGATAATAATGATGTCCAATTGTGCTTACTTACTTACAGTTTTATGGATTACAAAACATTTTGTAGAAATAAACTCATTTGCTGTGGAAACGCACAGGAATTATGTAAGCTCCCTGGTTTTCCTTATTAGTTTTAGGAAAGACAAAGTTAGAGATATATGAAATGTAAATCTTGTTTCAACCCTCTGTGTCTTTTTTTTTCACGTGCGTGAGTTGGGGGGGGCAGCGGGAGGCAGAAGAAAATGGAGAGAGAGAATCTTAAGCAGGCTCCACGCTGAGTGCAGAGCCCAACACAGGGCTCAATCTCACGACCCTGAGATCATGACTTGAGCCAAAATCAAGAGTCGGACACTTTAAAAACTGAGCCACCTAGTTGCCCTAATCCCCTGTATTTTAATGGTCCATTTCCACGGCAAATCATCTTCAGGCTTGACTTGGCATTTTATCCAAAGACACGGAGCTCTGTAGAGCATTCAGGAACAAGGAAGAGAAAAGACACCAAGGATGTTTCTATGATGCATCTTGAGCTGGGGTGAGAAGGGAGATGGACAGGGAGGAAAAGAATTGTCTGAGAGGTCAGCTTCTACCTTCCCCTGGAAGAGACTTTCCTGAATTACAGACCTAATGGAAGGACCAGAGGAAGAAGGAAAGTAGAAGTGAAGGTCATTTGACCATCTGGCTGATAGACCTCTGTCCAGGTAGCCTTTCAGTCTATAAAGGAGTATGGAAATTTTGTATAGAATGGAGTGTGTTTGCAGTGCTAAGTCGCTATGGGATGGCTTGTGTTGCATTTTGCAGTTATCTTCTCGGAGTTAGCCAGAAGTAATTCCTCACGGTATAGAGTCCTGCCAGTGCTTAATGATTGACTTCAGATTCTGTTGTATATCTAGGGTGCTGTCCCTTTTTAATTACATAAAATGTATGTTATTTGAGATCACAAATTTCTCTTATCATTTATAGATACTCTACATTATGATAGTACTCCTAGCACTTAAAGAATCAAGGTAGATATATACATGCTTTAAGAAATGGAACTCCAGGAATTCCTTGGTGGCTCAGTTGGTTAAGGATCTTCTTTGGGCTCAGGTCATGATCCCAGGGTCCTGGGATCAAGTCCTGCATCAGGCTCCCTGCTCAGCAGGAAACCTGCTTCTCCCTCTCCCTCTGCCTACTGCTCCCCCTGCTTCTGCTCTCTCTCTGTCCCTGATAAATAAATAAAATCTTTGGGGAAAAAAAAGAAAGAAAGAAGAAGAAATGGAACGCCAAACCTTTCTTGTGTGCATACAGGTATGCACTCATGGCACATGTGGAATTCAGAGGTGCTTCAGAAAGCTCAGGAAAGACAACTGGGGTATTTGTGGAAGGTGTACAGCAAAGATGGGAAACTAAGTCAAAAACTAGATTGGAATATTTCAAATTTCTACTTCTTTGTGTTTATTCAAGTAAATATTAAATGTTAAAAGATGTGTAGCACTTTGTTGATATCTAGAATATTAGAAAACAAATATATGTATGTATATAATTCATTTGAACTATTCTAGACCAGCTTCTCAAGGTGCAGTCAGAAGAACTGCCCACAGAGCTCATGAACAATATCTGGGCTCCACTTCAAACCTGAGTTTGGTGGTTTCCAAAATCCATATTATTTACCTATATCCTGAGTAAACTCAGTGTGCACCAACATTGGAGAAGTACCGATTCTGACTATCCTTATCAAGAATTTATAGCAGAGACAACCAACCCTCTACTATCAATTGTATAGATATTTTTTTGTTTATATTGTGAAATTTTAGCCAACTATTCCAGGCATTCTAATTGACACTTCTTTGCTTTTCTTATCTTTTATTTTTTTGAAATTGTATGTGTGAAAAAGATACGTTCTTTGGAAACAAATGATGTCAATTCCTTATTCTTTGCTTTTTAAATTATGAATCATTTCAAATATGCAGAATTTCTATATATGAAGTTGTATTTTGTCACTAAGTTAAAATAAAATGGTAAAATCCTTAAGCGCATTGACACCCTCAATAATATGCCATGGTACTTAAAATTTGACAGGTGTCAAGGTAATGCACATATGTATACGTATATATACAATACATATACACATGTTATACAATATATAATATGAATACAGACCCATCTTTTTTTAAAGATTTATTTTTTTAGAGAGAGAGAGTAGGGGGAGGGGCAGCGGGAGAGAGAGAATATCTCAAACAGACTCCCTGCTCAGCGTGGAGCTCAATGTGGGGCTTGATCCTACAACCCTGAGATCATGACCTGAGCTGAAATCAAGAGTCGGACCCTTAACCAACTGAGCCACCCAGATGTCCCTACAGAGCTATCTTATTAAGAATTCTTCAATGACAATCCTGAATCCTTTAATTTTCATTTCATTCATTTCATTCATCCTTTAAATTTCATAATGAAATTTCATTTCATTAAGACACCACCCAGTTAGACACACATATGAAAATACAGCTGAGTACGTATACTTATTTACAGTTGCTGATGTTACACATTTTCCAATTGTATTAATATATGAAAGTACATAACTTGCAAGGAAGGGAAGGAGAGGACAACGAAATCAAGCTTAAGTGGGAGGTGTCCAGTGTGGAGACTTTCATGACCAAGCACTAATCAAGGCACCAAAAGCACTAACCTTCCAGAATTTTCTTTCCCTGAGTTTCCCACTGAGCCCATACAACCAGGCATGGGTCACTTCCATGCATTTTTTTTTAAGATTTTATTTATTTATCTGAGAATGAGAGATCATGAGCAGGGAGGAAGGATAGAGGGAGAAGCAGACTCCCCACTGAGCCAGGAGCCAATGCAGGACTCGATCCCAGGACTTTGGGATCACTATCTGAGCCAAAGGCAGGCACTTAACCGACTGAACCATTCAGGTGCTCTCCATGCACTTCTGAACATGGCACTTCATGCAGTGTGAATCATTTCTTCTGGTTTTCCTGAACACATGGCCCCCAAAACATGTGTTTTAAAAGTAATATTAATGATAACTTAGGGTTTTATGCTGACCTGGAGTTGAACAGCTTCCTGTCATAGCCAGCACAACCCAGGGCAGTGTCTTTATGGTTTTCTTTATCTATTCTTTATTTATTTGAGACAAAGAGAAAGCATGAGCCGGAGGGGCAGAGGGAGAGGGAGAGTTAGTAACCCACCCCATTGAATGGCAGCAATGTGCTCAATCAGAGACAGAAAAATGAGAGACCTCCTCTCTGCTCTCAAGAGAATCCCAAGCAGACTCCCCACTGAGCACGGAGCCTGATGAGGGGCTCCATCTCATGTCCTGAGATCATGACCTGAGCCAAAATCAAGAGTCAGACACTTAACCTACTGAGCCACCCAGGCACGTCTGTGCCATGTCTTTAATCACCATTTCCACTGGGGTCTCTTGGTTTCTCACCACTTACAAAGGTGGACTCATCTTGATTATCTGCTAGTTAACAATTTGGACAGACAAGGTATGGCAGGGCCTGATGGAACATTTGGAAGGACAGATCCGTTAGCATGATAGAACGCTAAAGCCAGATGTTGAGCAAAAGCAAATGCTGCTTGTAAACTTACCCAACATCTGATACACAAAAGAATATTATGATTTATTTATAGAGCACTTACTACATAGTAGGCGCCATAACATTCATTATATGCACAATTAGAAATTCTCATCATAACCTGGGTAATCAGATAGCTTCACCCCAACATTAACAACCAGAACACTAGGGTCCAGATGAGTGGGAGAAGGTGCCCACATTTACAGTTTGGAGGATCTGGGATTCAAATCGAGATCCACTTGTCACAAAAGGTTTTGAACTTTCCTCAATGTCTCACTCTTTTTTATAGAAAATATTTAGCACTTATAGGCCATTTTCCTTAGCAATCAGCCTAAAATCTGTGTCCAACTTCGGCTACTCCTCCTCTCATTGTTCTGCAAGTCTGCTAGGGGCATCGGCAATACCTCTTCTTTTCTACTATGCTCTATAAATTATTTTATCGAATTTTTATTGAGCCTCTAGCATATGCCACAGAGTGTGTCCTTAGCCCAGTCTGTGGTCCACCCAGCTTACGAATCCAAATTTCTTGGAGAATTTCATACTCTATCTGCTCCATGCATCAAAAATGTAGATGGACTGTCATTACTGAATGACTCTCTTGCAAACTGTGGGTCACAGCCTTCTGTTGAAGATATCATTTCTGTGGTTTGCAAGTAGCATTTGTTTTTAAAGGAAATAGAATACAATAGGAACTATCTGTGTGCACTAAGGGAAACATGACATTGACCATTTTTGTTTGTTACATACGTGCCTTCATGCATCCTCAAGTGTGTGTTGCAATATAAAATGTATTTCTCAATGTGGGTCTCCGCCAAAATACTTGGAAAAACATTTCTCTACACTACCGGCTTTTGAGAGCAGAGAGGAGGTCTCTCATTTTTCTGTCTCTAATTGAGCACATTGCTGCCATTCAATTGGGTGGGTTACTAACTCTAATTTTGGGAGAAAGTTCATAGCTTGTTGATTCTGAACACCGACGTTGAGAATTGCAAAAGATGTTCTGACGTTCTTAATGTGATTGTCTACCCCTTCATTTATCAATGCATTATCAGACAGTGGGCTGTCTGGATAGCATAATTCAGTGACTTTTTGTAAAGGAAAAAAATCTTTCATTAGTAATGCACTCATTTATTCTTTTCCAAAACACTTTTCATCATGTGGACATGGTCTTAGCACCTTGAATGTTAATTATCCACTTAGATGATACTAGATATTCCTGTGGGGAAAATATAGTTGATGCATCAATCTGGGAAGAAAAAAAGTTCAGAAGCCTATCTTTTCAGTATGATCTCTGCAAGGCCAGTTTTGGGAGGTCACATGGGATAGGAAACTCCAGGTCGAACCCCAGATTTGTTGCCCCATCTCACAATTATATCCAATTTCCATGAGTGCACTACACCTTTAGTTGGTTAAATTATTTGTGGACATGAAATCTCTGTTGAATGGTGTTTTCCAGGACCTGGGGGTTGAGGATATGGGGAGATGTTAGTCAAAAGGTATAAACCACCAGCTATAAAATGGATAAGTTCTGGGGTGGTGACTGTAATTAAAAATACTGTATTATATACTTGAAAGTTGTTAAGAGAATATATCTTATATGTTATCACCACACACACACACACACACACAGATCATAATTATGTGAGAAGATGAGGGTGTTTACTAACCTTATAGTGGGATCATTTTGCAATATATATGTATCAAATCACCACATTACATACTTGAAATTTACAAATGTTATACATCAATTATATCTCAATGAAGGTGGAAAAATTTAATGACATAAACTCCTAAAGGATAGTTAAAAAAATGAACCTATGAATTATGTCAAATCATAATTTGGTGACACAGACTCAAGAATAGGATGGAAAATAGGAAAACTACACCCATCTTCCACCATGTATATCTGAGGGATTTTACTGTCAGACTCACACAGATGTTGAGTGGAGACTGGCTCTGAAGTCCAAAAAAATGGATTGTTTGGAGTTGGGAATAGGAGGGAAGCTTTTGGAAGTGAGAAAGAAAACCAAAGTTTCAAGAGGAAATTGGTGCTAGAAATTGGGCCATCACTACTCCCCAGTGTTAAAGGCAGAATGGTAAAGATTAGATAAGGGATAAAAAAATCACATCTCCTCTGGGTGATGAGACATCCCCTCAGTGCTGGAAAAATTAAAAATCAACTTTGTTATTGCCTGCTACAAAATGTTTTTGCCCAGAACGGAATCAAACAGTGTGGATGGAAAAAAAGGGGAGAGGGGCAAAAATTCGATTCATTTGGAACCACTTGCCTCCTTCCTATGGAGAGAGCCTGAGCTCGCTTGGGTTGGTCAACACTCAACATCTTCTTTTGACTTTCCACTTTTTTTTTTTTTGAGATATCTCTTTAAGTCTCAACTTAGAAGTATCCACGGATTACAAATTGTTGGATTGGAATCTGTGATCAGAAAGGAAAACCTGGCTTTTGAGTTGCATGAACTGAGTCCTTCCCAACATTGTGATTACCTGCAGTACTAAATTTGAAATTAGAAGTGCGATGAGACTGATGAAATACCAGGAAAAGTACACCGATTTGCTCTGAAATCTTACAGGATTATGTACGTGAAGTGGCCTCTGTAAGTGCAGAATTTTCAGGTTGTAAATAGCTACTCCCAAAAGCCCTAAAAATGCCCCAGCTGATTCTTCCCCATCCACTCCTGAGTGATCACTGAAACACAAGGAGAAATCCAAGGAGGTGAGCTAAGGAAAAACCCCTACATCCAAGAGGCACCCCCTTCCCTTTATTTACCCATAGGGTTTCATCCCCATGTTCAAATGGATGCCATCCACCATCCCATCCTCAGTGACATTAAAAAGACCAGGAAGAGTTTAAAGATTTATCAGTATCAATTCCCAAGACATTTCTGTTCATGAGTTTATGACTCATGGAATGAATTATTTTCCACATGGTGACTATGGAGGAACCCTTGTTATCATTTATCTTTTTGCCTAGCCACCTGGTTTCACATTCACCGAATCCCAAATAGTGGCACAAAGAAAATCTGGTCACCTCCATCTCCAAGACATTATAAAACAGACATGATATATACACGAGAGGATGACCTGAAATACTAATTCTAACACTAAAATTCATTTTGCGGTCAGAAAAAATGTTCTTCTGTAATCAAAGTCTTGCTGATAACTTTTTCCCCTGGATTGCAGACATTGTCAACATTGGAAAGGCATCAACCATTCACTTAAAATTGTGCTCTGTGAGTCCTTGCTAAGATCCCACTATCACCAAGCAATGGCAGCTCTCCAAAATCGATCTCGGATACCTGGATGATTCTCACCGAAATTTGGTCTCAAGGTTATAACATACCAGGTGCACAGCCCCTGACCTCTCTGGGGGCCCTCCCTGGTTCACTTTGGCCTCTGATGAGTTAATATGTGCAAAAGACTGTGCATGTTTGGGTAATTTACTTATTAAAAACATTAAAAGCTTTTGGCTCTTTGACATCCAAAGAAAAAGCAAAGCAATCGAGTGACTCCTGACCCTCGCTTATCAGATGACGGGCGTCATGCTGTCAAGGCCTCATCACTGACCATGCCAGGAAGGCCACATTTTATAGGTGTTTACAACAGTTTAAGGTTCACGCTGCCAATCTGTGTCAACACCAGGCCACGCAGGGCCACCAGCCCCATGAGTGAGGCCAAGCATAAAAAGAAAAGCAATGGACAGAAATCCTTATCTAATGAAAGATCACATCTCCCCCACCCCCCCCCACAATTTTTTAAAATCAAAGAGAACCAAACAGAAGAAAGCAACCTTCTCTTGTAACTTTCCCTTCATGGTCATCGGTCATTCAATGTTCCGCGATTCAAGTACTGAAATACTACAGAAGGTGTCAGCGAGCCAGCCAGAACTCCATGAGTACCTGGAGAATGTGGTCCCAACTTTGTGCTAAAACAACAAGCCACTTTTTAGCCATAGTGTTCTAAGAGCGAAAACCATCAAGCTTAAGCAGGTTGTTGGACTAGTCTTGGAGGGGCACGCATGCGCGAATATACTTCATGGTGTTAGCACTTCATAGGTTCTGTGGGTGTTTGCGGGTGTGTGTTTGTATGTGTGAGCACATGTTCGTGTGCCTGCACGCCATATGCGCCCGGTTTTATCTAAATTGTGGGCAATATTGATACAATACCCCCCCATATAATCACTCTCTGTCTGGAGTCAATAAGTCTGAGCTTAACATTGGAAACGAATAAACAAAAAAATGTATTTGGTATTTTGGAAATCACCGTATCTGAAGTGAGTCGGAACAATCTGGTTGATGAAGAGGGATTTTTGTGTAACTGAAATGCCTCATGTCCCGTGCCTGCATTTGTATTTGGTACTTCGTAAGGGGCTCTGAGAGCAGCTGCGGGAATGCCATGTGCCCAAAAAGCTGGGAAGCACCTGATTTGTGGGAGGTCTATTCTTTTGATCATTTGACTTTATCTTTCTTAGTTCTCATTTTAAGAGAGTTATCACTTGCTCACAAGATCTTTTGTATATATGGTATATCTCTAAGGTCCAGTCTTCGGGCTGATAGCCAGCTAAATTCCACATTGATACACTCATCTCAAATCTCAAATAATTTGAACTTCAATTATCATTCATTTTGCACTCTTATGAGAGATAACTCAAAAGGAAACGACTTGGTATTACAACTTTGGTTTTATGTACACACACAGGATAGCAAATTCACTCACACTGTACTTGACACGTGGTGAAAAGAAAAATTGGCTTCCTTATTTGCCATAATTCATCTTAAACCTTCTTCAAGAACCTGGGACGCCTGGGTGTCTCAGTCAGTTAAGCCTCTGTCTTCGGCTCAGGTCATGATCCCAGGGTCCCAGGATTGAGCCCCGTGTTGGGCTCCCTGCTCACTGGGGAGTCTGCTTATCCCTCTTCTACTGCCCCTCCCCTCTGCTTGTGCTCTCTTGCTCTCAAATAAATAAAATCTTTAAAAAAAGAAAAAAATTCTACATTCCTTTAAATTCTTGTTAACTTATTTGGAGTCAAGCTTGGAAGATAAGATCATCTAATTCTTCCAGAGAAAGGGCCCCACTTCCATCAAAAAGGTTGAGTCATGGCGCTTTGCTTTCTCGAAGGAGGGATGCCTTTGCCAGTCAGAAAGAGGAAGAGGAAATTTATTCTTTAACTCAGGTAGAGGATGGGAGGCAGATGAGAGACAGAGAAGATGTATCAGAATTAGGTTTGATTCTGAGTGGTAGGAAATTTGAATAGTGGTTGAAACAAGATAGAAATGTATTTCTCTCTGGTGCCGTTGTCTGGAAAAGGGCAGTTCAAGGATGGGATGACATTCCTCGGTATAAGAGACTCAGGTTCCACCTCTCATTTGACTCTACCATACCCTCCTTTCCAAGGCTGCCTCATGGTCCAAGATCTAGCTTTAGCCATCTCATCTACATCCCAGCCGGCAAAGACAAAAGAGGATAAAGAAGACTGCACTTGCTAACTTTAAGGACACTTCTCCAAGTTTGACCATTTCACTAATATCCCATTAGCCAGAACTTGGTCATTTGCCCACCTAGATGTATGGAAAGGTGGAAAATGAGAGTCTTATTCAGGGAAGTCACGTGTAAAGCTAAATTCTGGTGAATCAATACTGGATGAAAGGAATAGGGTGAACAGATCTGGATGTGTGTTAGAAATGACCAGATATTTTTAGGGTGGTTAAGGGAAGAGGGCCTTGCCTACTTCCTTGGCATAATCTGGGAAATCTCATTCTGCTTAGAAGGACCTTGTTGGGTGCTGGAGCCACGTGATGGTATCTGGGTTTGACAGATGTCCTTGAGCCTTCACTACTTCCATGCTCAGCCTGTGGCCTGTCCGGTCTCAGAAGCTCCCACAGTCCTCCATGAGGAGATTTACTGGGTTGCACTGTGAGCTAACAGAGATCTAGAGTCAGAATGAAGACACAACGGTGCACGGATCCTGTGAGATGAGGGGACTGACACATGAAAAGATGTGTGGGCGTGAGCCATACCTGCCAGTCTTCATCATACTCCAGGTGTGCCCAGAGTCCCTCTGTGAATCTGGTCCACCATCTTCCCACTGTCTCGAAGACAGGGAGCCTCCTCGTACACAGACGCCATCTTCAGAAGGAGTAGCGAGAAGGTGAGGAAAGCCAAAAGATTGAGCATTTATCTGAGAGAAGCTTAGTTACCAGAAAGCAACGACTTTCAAGCAGAGATGGGCTCTCACCATGAAACTTGGCAAGGTCACCTTCTTTCTCTTCGCATATGATCCGGTGTGTTGGTTGTGTGGGGGAGGAGAGTGCGGGAGAGGCGGGGGAAGAAAGTTTGTTTTGTTTTGTTTTGTTTCAAGATTTCTTATTTATTCATTTGTGAAGAGAGAGAAAGAGATAACGAGCAGGGGGGGAGGCTCAGAGAGAGAGGGAGAGGCAGGAGGCTCCCCAAGTTCTCCCAGGCTTTAGCCTGGCCTTCCATCATCAGCTTAAATGCACCACGTTCCCTCCAACTATGGGGCTTCAGCATGAGCTGTCCCCTATGCCCAAAACCTGACACCCCACCTCACACTGAAATCTTTGAGTGCCTGGGCCCTGGTCCTCCTTCAGATCTCAGTGCAAATATCACTTGCTCAGGGCAGCCTTCCCTGTCCATGGCACCCTTCCCTCTGCCCCTGTCAGAACTATGCACTATACATTCAGTTGCCCTAATTTCTTTTTATTTTTTTTAAGATTTATTTATTTATTAGAGAGAGAGAGCATGCACGGGGGTGGGGAGGGGCAGAGGGAGGAAGAGAACCCCAAAGCAGATGCCCCACTGGGCAGGAAGCTGGACTTAGGACTCAATCCCAGGACCCTGCGGTCATGACCTGAGATGAAATCAAGAGCCAGCTGCTTAACTGACTGAGCCACCCAAGCGCCCCTAATTTCCCTTTTTAATGCATCACACGTACAATGCTTTCATATTCCTGCATGCTAGACTGTGTACACACAGACTCTGAGAGCGGCCCGATGACCTTGTGTTCTGGACTTCACTTCGTCCCTTGGAGACAGGCCCCAGCTAACCTCATCCTCACACCACAGTTGGGATGATATGACATCAGGGAAGATAAATGTGCAATGAATTCCTCCAAAGCATAAGAAACTGAAGAATTTGGACTCATCGGCTAAATCTTCCAATACAAGTTTACATCGAGTGACATACCTTAACAGTTTAAAGAAAGAGGAAAGAATACACCTTAGAAAATCACAGTTTGGGAAGGTTTCCTTTAACATATCCAGATTGACACCTAGAGGAATGTCTAAACACTTGCCTAATTCGTTTCTCTAAACTAGTGTAACAGTGAGCATTGGCTGGATTATCCAATGCTAGACAGATGCCCACGTTGTTCCAACTAGCCGGTTCGAATGCCGCCCCTCACCTTGGCCGAAGCAAGCCATAGATCTTGCTCTGAATGCCGGTTCTCGGGACTTTGGTTGGCCTCTTCCTAATCTTTTCTGGGATATAAGCAGACATGTGCAAAAGCTGGCCTGAACAGCCTCCGAGAACCCATGTGCGCCTCTCTTCCCAAGTCTGCTTTTGGGGGGCATCATAAGGTAGCTCAGCATTGGCTATGGTGGGAGTATTATGGAAATCAGCCAACACCACAAAAGAGCTTTCGTTCCAAAGAGCTGGTTGTTAAACACTTACCAGCACACCATTGGAGGAAAGAAAAACCATAACCCAAGGAAGAATCATGTTTTTAAATGAGTTAATTTAGGGCCACTTGGCCCTGATCGTATCTCCTCTGTGTCATGGAAAAGATCCTGTATTGCTATTTTATTATTTATTTAGCATGTTATTTTTAAACCTTGCATGTGTTTCTTGGGTGAAACTCTGAAGCCACAGTAAGATGAAATAGCAAAGTAAGAGTAAACAGAGCCTCCAATGTAGAAATTTCTCACTAAACGCAGAGTTGTTCATCCACTCTGGCCCCACTGATACCCACTATGGGACTTGTCGGCATCTTTCTCTCATTTGGTTAAAAAGGAAAAGTGAATGGTTGCTCCGTTTGAAGATGATGGTCAGAAACAAGACAGGAGGGGCTCCTGGGGGGCTCAGTCAGTTAAGGGTCCAACTTTTGATTTCGGTTCAGGTTGTGATCTCAGGGTCATGAGATCGAGCCCCGCATCGGGTTCCATGATGAGCGTGGATCCTGCTTAAGATTCTCTCTCCTTCTGCCCCTCCCCTCCTTTCTCTCTCTCTCTGAAAGAAAGAAAGAAAGAAAGAAAGAAAGAAAGAAAGAAAGAAAGAAAGAAAGACAGGAAGGCAGAAAGAAAAGGAAGGGAGGGAGGGAGGGAGGAAGGAAGGAAGGAAGGAAAGATGGGAGGGAGGGAAGGAGGAAGGAAGAGGAAAGAGTATAGGAAAAGGGAGGCAGAGGGGTTATTACTGAGACACCCAGGACACTTGTCACCTATAGCCTGGACCTTCAAACCTGTTCTCTTAGCCCAGGCTTGTTTCCACGACAGTTCTGATCTCTGCCCACTCTGACTCTTTTTTTCATCCTATTAAGAACCAGAGTTGTTTCATAATAAAGACTTTTAAAACTAAACATTAAAAGTTAAGGAGAGAAGTCAGAAAGCTCGTTGAAATAAAGGACAGATTCTCTGAATAATCTAATAGTTTTGGAAATAAAGAAGATTCCTTACATTCATTTAACTAGCCAAGGCCCACATTTTCCTTCCTCTTCTCTCCAGCTTTGGAATAAAACAACTCTAAATTTAAACTTACACCAAATCATATAAATTCTCCATCTGGAGCCCAATTTTGATAATATGTCCTTTGGGATCGATCTCCCACTCCGTCTTTACTTAAGTGAATTTATAAATTCATAATGCGGTCTTCTGGTTCTTTTAATGGAGAGGATTAACACAAGAGAGCAAAAGTCCTCAGTGTCTTTAACTATACCCTCACTCCTAAGCATTTAGGAGCATTTTGGTTCTATAAGAAACAGACAAAATATAGTGTGACCTCAGGACAGAGGGAAGGGAGGCTAATTTTGAAGATGTGGAACCAACGGAGTCAGAGCTAACAGTTACATAATATTTATGGTGTGTCAGACAGAGTTCCAAGCACTTTACATGTATTAACACATTTAATCCCACCAAGATTCTGAGAGGTAATAATTGTTATTATCCCTACTTAAGAGTTGAAAAAACCAGGGCAAAAAGAGGTGAGGTAACTTTCTGGCGAGCACATACAGGTGAGTAATCGAGCTGGGATTTGAACCCAGCATTCTGCCTTAGCCCTGCTCTATCTCACCAAACATATGTGTAAGGCAGAATCACCCAACTGCATCACAGCCAAATAGTTGTGCTTCATTTGCTTAATTACCTCTTGGAACTACCTCAGCCTACATTTATGTGGAGTCTGGGGACCACTCACATCAGCAGCGCCTTGGCACTGGTTAAGAATGCAGATTGCCAGGACCCTGCACAGATCTAACGTGCTCCCTGGGTCACACACACCGCTCCTTGAGAACCAGAGCCCACCGTACATCGAGCCCAATCTGGGACTTCTGGGAAGAAATGGTTGCTTTGAGTCACTTTCTTGTTTTGTGCCATATATCCACGTCTAAATTAACAAGGAATTTTGCCGGGGATGCTGTCAAAAGAGAACAGAATAGATGGGATGGCTGGTCCTGGGGTCAGCCTCTACCATGATGATGATGCCGAGGAACAGGGAAAGAGTCAAAAAGTCAGCAGCAGGGGAGAGTCAAGGTCTTTGGTCTAGCAACTGACATACTGGAAAATGACTTCTCTCGGTTGAAGAGCTGTGTGAGGTTCGTTTGTTTCTTATGGGAAACACTAGAACTTGAATTTCCTACTGGTTTTCAATGTAATTTCAGCCAAATGGGAAGGATCAAAACATTAATGTTGCCAATCTGTTGCATCTTGGGTGTGGAAATACAGATGCGATTGCAAACACACCTTTGAGAGGGCTTCCTTATAATCAAGAAAATCTCCCTATTGATGCCCCTTTTAATGAGTTGATAGAGTACAGATATTCTAGTAGTGTTGTGTGGTGACTGATGGTAGCTGCATCGGTGGGGAGCATAGCATACCATGTAGAGTTGTTGAATCAGTATGTTGTACACCTGGAACTAATGTGACATTGTGAGTTGACTATAGTCAAATAAAAAAAAAAATTACTAGAAAAGAATCCAGACTATTTTGTTGCAGAGTAAGCCTGAACTGTGTTCAAAATCCTTGGCAACGTCCAGATAGTATGATAATAAAAACCATTAACATTTATAATTTCATTTATTTATTTAGCAAATATTCATTATATCTGTATTTTGAGTGCAAAACTTTATACAGTAGGTTAGGAAGATGCCAAAGATAAATGGGTTTTGCTACCAACAAGCTCAGAGAAAAGAAGGGAAGATGTCACACTATTTTAATTATGTAAGGGGTGGGAATGCCCTTCTAAAATGTACTTTAAATTATCCCTAAACTATAATAAACATGTTTTATCATGCAGTTTTTTTTATTTTTGGTAGTTATATTTTACTCATGTTAGAGAACCAAAGAATGAACCAAACAGAAAATCTATTAAGTTACCTAGACCTTTCAACCTCCCGCCTTTAACATAACTACCCAATCTCCAATGAATACAAGATGGTAGAACTTTTTAAAATATCACCACTGAACTATAAAGATCTTTCAGTTTTTGCAAAAATTCAACCTCTAAAATGTTCATAACCTCCATATACCTATATAATACTTAACAGATTTGTTATTTTGAGATAGTATGACTGAAAACACCCACGAGATGCTCAACGCACAGCTTGAACCTAAATCTGTCTTGATCAGACTTATTTATACAATGTCTTTAAAATGTTGCCGAAAAGAACTACCTCTTCATATGCATCCATTTCCTGTTGAAGGCCCCCTAACCGGTATCTCTCTGTGTCTTTAGGTCCAATCAGTGAGGCCCCATCTCGTGTGGGGATTAGAGTTTATATTAAATGTGCATGTGATGGACAGGTCCAAATTCTGAACTACAAACACAACGACAGTCTTACAAAGTATAACCGCAGGCTGTCTGGAGCAGGGGGCGGGGGAAAGATGAGTTCCAGAAAGTCTTCACTGGGAAGAGAGTCTTTGCATCTTAAGGAATAAATAGGATCCTGTTGAGCAGAATAGCTGGAAAACTATAATCTGAATTGTAGCATCAGAATGCTCTAATATCTGATCATCGAGCCTTACATCGAAAACCGGGGATGTACTGTATGGTGACTAACATAATATAATAAAAAATCATTATTAAAAAAAAAAAAAAAGAATGCTCCAATATCTGGAAGCAGGAAAGAATATGGGGTATTTGGGGAACCACAAACAGCACCCCAAGCCTGGAGTCTACAGTGAGTGTAACCTTGGAAGTACTTTCAAATTCTACTGAATTGGTAACTTTTGAAGCTATAATAGAAGATAGAAACAAAGTTTCAGAGTTCTTGGGCATCCAACCAAAGATCATGGACTTGATTTTGTAAGTTACAGAGAGTCAGTGAAGGTCCAAGCAAAGGAAGAATATCATATTTGTGTTTCAGAAAGCTGTCTTCTGAACAACATGATGGGTGGATTGCCATTAGGAAGCTACTGGAATTGTCCAGGTAGGAGAAGATCTGAATGTGAGCCAAGGAAGTGGGGGTAATAAAAGTAGAAGGAGCAAATACTACTTGTATCAGGTAGAATTTTACGTTTGTTTCCTTTATGAAACATCACCAAATATATTGAAGGTGAATCTGTCATTAACAGAGTACTTCCTGATTTGAGTTAGATCTCAAATTACTCTTTGGACTGCTAATTGCAGTTCACAATTTTTGGAAGTTTCGAGAAAAGTTAATAAAATTTCAAAATGAGTTTATTCACTTACTAGATGGGGACAAATGGATACTTCGTATGTGAACTTGTAGATTTCAAAACCAAACAAACTAATAAGAACAGACCAAATGAATGGAGCCATGCTGTGGATTAAACCAGGCCAAATAAAAAAATCCTATACCAGACACTAAGGCTGAATCAAATGCAATTATTTAAAACCCAGGAGGCTAAGGAGATTTGAAGAGGGATTTCACTATTTAGAATTTCTCTTTCCTCCTTGTTAAAATCTCGGAACTTTATCTGATATCTTTGATATAACATAGATGAAGGAAAACACAAGTCTAAGGAAGGCCACTTTTTTAGCTTCTTAAATTAGGACAACTACACATCCCATTGTGTTGGAATATTCTACAATTGTTCTGACGCTATCTTGCTACTGTCACAGGTTACCTATTGTTTTCTCCCTATAAGCATCCTCCCCCTATTCTTCGTCTGTAAAACCCCAGTAGTCTTCAGATATTGGGTACTCGTATCCTTCAGGGAAGTCTAAGTCCCACACTTGTTGGGGTGAATCCATCATAGAAATAGTTCTCCCTTAGCCGGGCTTGAATTTGAAATGGGCAGTGAATGAAATTCCTACCAGTTACATGAAAGCAAGAAAAGTCAAGGCCTTCTGGGAAAGGTTTTCACTCTCTCTGCCCTTGCCCTGTCCATGTTGCTAAATGAAGTGCTAAGTCATACACATGCTGATAATAGCAGAGCTGAAAAATGCAGAATCTTCGGTTATTGGTAGTGCCATTGAACTGCTGAATAAGCCAAACCCAGAGTTAGTACCCTATCTCTAGACTTTTTATTGTACGACATAATAAATATCCTCATCAGGGTGCCTGGGTGGCTGAGTTGGTTAAGCATCCGACTCTTGATATCAGCTCAGGTCATGATCTCAGGGTTATGAGATCAAGCCCCACATCGGGCTCTACCTAGGTGTGGAGCCTGCTTGGAATTCTCTTTCTCTCCATCTCCCTCTGCCTCCCTCCCCTGCACCCTGACTTGTGTGTGTTCTCTCTCTCTAAAAACAAACAAACAAGCAAATAAACAAATAAAAATATCCTGATCATTTAAGCCAGTTGAATTAATGTTTCTGTTGGCGGGCAAGCACATCCCAATCAACATCTATATAGTTAGACACGTTCCTGTCAAAGGTGCTTTTACTTCTACCTGGTTCATCTTCCTGATTTGATTACCTCTTCCTATGGAAGCCTCACTTCCCAGCATTACTGGTCCCGCTAGATAAATGCCGCAGAGACGTTCTTCTCAGTACATTTCATGATACATTTCTAAGAAATGATATTTTAAGTTATATATTAGATTGTTTAATAGGGGGCAGAAGAACAGGAAAATATATCAAGTGCAACTATGCCTCTATGATGGGAAAGCAAAAGATAAATCGTTCTAATTCCTCTGTTGGATTAGTCTGGAAGCAAGAGGGGTGAAGTGGGTAGATAGCATATCCTCACCTTTTTCTGCAACATGCCATTTATAGGTCCACATCCTACCTCCTAGGTTTCATAGAGGAAATTATGACTTAAATTCTGCAAATCCTCCAATTGAGATCCAGAAGGGTGGAATGAAGACATCATAAAGTTAAAGAATAGTATCCTTTAGATCCCAAACTTCTCCCACTGGACCATATTGTCCGAAAGAAAGAAAGAAAAGTCTGAGTGGTTTTATGGGCTGGTATAGACATCATTACTGTGAGCACAGTGCTTTCTTAAAATAACACCACCGTTAATGCTCCAAGCTTGATTTGGCTCTTCTGATTCTTTTCTGCCACCCCCCATGTGTTCTCTGTGAGCAAAATTCCTGATGAAAGGTGGGTTGTGTTGCAGGTTCTTTGGTTGCAAACACATTTCAATCTTCTGTCAGGTTCAAGTTGTTCCTGCCACATAAGTAGAGCCCATATAAATGTAAGCATGAAGACACAGACCACTCACTTCTTACACACTACCGGTGGGGACACCTTCTGTCTGCAGGTCACTGAGACAGCAAGATTGTAACACCTCAGAAAATAAAGTCATTTCAGGAAAAAGATTATGGGCGGCATGGTGAAGGATTATTCTCTCAAAATAAGAAGAGCCTTCCCTGGAACTGAATTGACAAAACAGAAGTAAATGGGAAAAAATTTCTCTTCATTCCTGTAATAGTTAGGACTTTTTGATAATAAATAATAGAATCCACCTAGAGAAAGCCATTGGGCCTCAGAGATCAATGGATCCAGGAATGTTACAAGACCTTCTTTCTAGTCCTCACTTTTGCAAGCATGTTCATGTCCACCTCTTTCTTTATATTCTCTCTTGAAACCAGTTTTCTCTTCTTTCCTAAGGCCAAATAGTGGGAAATACTGCCATTAACAATCGAGTAGCTCAGTTATCC
Source organism: Ursus americanus (assembly GCF_024610735.1). NCBI lineage: Eukaryota > Metazoa > Chordata > Mammalia > Carnivora > Ursidae > Ursus > Ursus americanus. Next base: position 13,992,355 of record NC_142154.1, read on the forward strand.
AGTCCAATTTTCAAAGTTCCTACAAGTTGGTTCAGCTTGGTTCAAGTGTCCATCTTTGGACCAATCAATTTTGCCATGAGAAGGGGCTCTGATTGACCCATCCAAAGTCAGGTGTCCTCTTCTGAACCAATCGAGCACAGCCAAGGTGTACAGTCACCCTGAGCAAGATGGCGGCCTATGGTATCCCTGTAGCAGGAATGAAGGGGGGCAGTTTTCAGAAAAGAGAGTCAAAAAGGATATAAAATAATGTTTGTCTTCAGGGTTGGTTACATAATATTCAGGACCCAGTACAAAATGAAAATGTGGGCCCCCCGTGTTCAAAAATTAAGAATCCTAAAATGAAAGCAGCAGAATATTAAACCAAGTGTGAGGCCCTTGTGAGTGTGGGGCCCCATGTGACTTCACAAGTCTTACACCCATGAAACTGGTCTCACTCATCTTCTACTCTTCCCATTAAAAGGTCAAAAAAGAAAAAATCTTGAGCAATATGATCAAGTTAGCTTGCATGTTAATAAACCATATACATTTAACGAGAGCCCACACGGTGGATTTTCTGTTGGTATAAATCCTGACATTCACCATTGTGCCAACAGCCCCTTCCGCCGTCTCAACTGAACTATTCCTCAAAAAGAAGAAGTGTCCACAGATAGCTTGGGTTTTAAATAAAGATTTTATCTTAACACATTACACTGGGAACAAGTAAAATAAGCTCCTTTATCTGTTTCACAAAACTTCATTCCATTTTAGCTTATTTTAATCTCAATTTTCTTTTGTTTCTATAGAAACAAAGAAATCAAATCCTAGCATTTTAGTGTTCACACAAAGTGAATTTTCAATTTATAAAAATGGTCTTTCTCTATTGTTTTAATGTCTAACAAATTCAAAAGTGCTATTGAAATCAAGTTATTTATCATAAAATCTATTATAAAATATACCTCCAGTCTCCCCAAGAAAAACTATATTTTATAATGTTCCTGAAACTAATAATGCCACAAAGTAACAAAGAACTGTAAAATGGCACTTTGCTTACTCAGCTTGGTTTTAATTTAATAATGTGAGTTTCTTCTTTAAAGGATCTTTTAAAAAGATTTATTTATTTATTTGAGTGGGCCAGGGGGTGGGGCAGCAGAAGGAGATGGAGGGAAAGAATCTCAGGCAGACTCCATGCTGAACACGGAGCCCAACGCGGGGTTCGATCTCACGACCCTGAGATCATGACCTGAGCCAAAACCAAGAGTTGAACGCTTAACCTACTGAGCCACCCAGGCGCCCTGTAGGTTTATTCTTTAATAATTACTTTTACTTACTGGATTTGTTATTTTCTCATAGCCTCTTAAGATGAGATGGAAATTGCACTTGTACCCATAACAATGGAAACAGTCTTACACTGAAAGTCCAGGAAAACATTTTGAGATGTGGTATTGCCAGTGGAGGATTTTACACAAATAAATATGGAAATCCAACTTTAGGAACTCTCTCATGGAACTCTTATCGTGCATTATGCATGATATGCCATATTAGGGTAGAGTAGAAAGTATCAAAATGACTTAAATTAGAATCCCAGTCTCACCGTTTATAAGGTAGAAAACTTCAGGTAAGTTATTGATCTTCTCCATGCTTCCACCTCTTAATCTGCAAAAGGGTGGCCAAGTCCATTTTATAAAGTTATTGCACAGATTACATGGGTTAATAATAATAATAGCCACCATTTCCTAGGCACTCTACAAACATGATCTCTCGCAATTCTCAGAACAGCCTGTAGATCAAATAATAATATCCCCATTTGTCTGACAAGAAAACGAAGATCCAGAGGGGTTAAGATTTGTTCAGGCAAGAAGTAGTCAAATTGGAATTCAACCCCAAGTCTCTGATTCTAATTCTTGCACTCTTATCTTCTGCATCCATCTGCTACAGCAAGGTTGACATTAGTCCATTTTCTCCCAATATTGAAAAGCACTGGTTCTCAAAGTGTGGTCCGCATACCAGCAGCAACAGCAATAGCACCTGGGGACTTGTTAGAAATGGGAATTCTCAGGCCCCGCCCTTGATATACTAAATCAGAGACCTAGGGATGAGACCCAGCACTCTGTGTCCCCAAACCGTCAGATGATGGTGATATATACTATGTGGAAGAGCCATTCCATAAAGATTACAAAAGAAGACATCATTGGGGGAGGGGAGGTAAAAATCAAGAGCTCAATATAAAAACAAAGACACACACAAAAAATACAAGTACTCATAGAACGAGTAAAATGTCAATATATGTAATAAAAGAGATCAACAAAGTGCAAGGAGGAACTAATGGGGAAAGAGATGAATTTTGAATGAACTCCCTGGGAATTTGAGCAGGACTCTGAAGGACGGGTAGGACTTCAACGAGCCAAACTGCAGATAAAGTTGGGGGAGGGGGAGCAAAGGGAAGTGTGCCAGCAAGATATTTGATGGTGTCTTTTGCTGGGGTGCAAGAAGATGGAGAGACAGGAAGGATATCAAGCCCAAGAGTAAGGTTGGTGCCAAGCAGAGGCGTTGGGGTCTCTTCTGTGGGCAATCAGCAAGGTTTTCACCATGTTTTAAGACAGGAAGTAACATGGCGATAGCTGTACTTAGAAAGAGACATCTCAGGGTGGTCTGGAGGTTGGGGGAGATGAGGGCAGAGCATGGGAACAGGGAGCCTTGCTCAGAGCCTGGAGCACCTGTCCTGGCCAGAGCCTGAATTGAGACTTCACACTGTGTGCAGGTCTGAGAACGATCAGCACAGACAGCATAGGTATGAAAAGGGCCAATAAGCAATCCCTGCTTCCTCTCTGACATGATCCTTGTTAGGATTTTCTTTTGAGTGATTTGTTTCTGATTATGAAACTCATACTCTCAACATAGAAATCTCTAAAATCTAGAGAAATTTAAAGATGATAACAGAAATCACTTAAACTTAGAGGGTTGTTGGTATTTTGAGAAATGTCTCTTGAAAGATGTGTGTGTCTGTGTGCATGTAAGATGGATGGATAGATGATAGATAGATAGATAGATAGATAGATAGATAGATAGATAGATAATAGATAGATAGATAGATAGATAGATAGATAGATAATAGATAGATGATAGATAGATAGATAGATAGATAGATAGATAGATAGATAGATAGATAAAACCTTAATACAACTGTCTTCTTTTTCTTATCACTGAATGTAATGGGCACTTTCCTACGCAAACAAAATTACTTGAAAATACAAATCTTGATGACAACATAATGTTCCATCTCATGCATGGTCTGCCATTCACTTAACGCTCTGATAGCCATCCTTCTACACCAAGCCCTGCCCACGATTCTACATTTCTAATCATCTCCATAAGTAGATTCTTGCAAGTGCAATCAAGGGTCAGGGATATAAATATTTTAGGGATCATGTTACACATCATGAGATTGGCCTCCAGGAATGTGGCACTATTTTATTCCTCAATGAGTTTAGGAATGTATCAATGTTACAATAACTTCACCAGCACAAGGTATTATCATTTACTTTAGCTCAATTCATTCTTTTGATAGCAATGTAATACCATTAGAACTGATATAACACAATGCTTGCATTGCTTTTTTAACATAGTCTGATAGCGACTACCTGACATTTTCAGAGGATAAGTGATCCCCTAAAAAGTCCACTTTTCGGCTAGAGCCATTGTCCATCTCTGCATACCAACACATGCTGTCAGTAGCTATCAATAAATATCCCAAACCATGAGAAACTGCAGAGTGAAATGTCACAGAGACCAAAAGAAAATCCCATGAGAACCAGAAGACAACAAATAAGTCTGGCTTCTGGACCCACAGCAGATTCATTTATTAATCCATTCATTTTAGTAATATGCAAGGTGATAAATTTGAAATAACATACATAAAGGGCTCCATTGATTATGAACAGAACATTGGGTGCAGACAAGATTTTCTTAATGCATGAGAGGTTAAGAATGATCGTTTTTGATGTTAATTGGAAGAATTCTCTGTAGGGTAGGTGCAGCCTTGACAAATGAGTTCTCAGTTAATTTCAGGACATGGTAAGTGAGTGGTACACTCTTTAAGAACGAGTTTTCCTCTCATTTATCAATACTGTGCCCTATAATGCTATATTTAAAATTGCTTTCGCTTATGATTACTTTCTTTAAAAATTAAATTCAGAGTGAGGTCAAGTATACAACCACTTTGTTTTTCCCTGGTAATTAGTTTACAAAAATAGAAAATTTATTTTTATGTCTCTCTGGGTTGTCCTGAGAAACTCCTAATAATACGTAGCTCAACTCACATCACCTCCTTGGTCTTCTCAGCCACTCCCAGAGTGAATTAGTCCCATTTTTCTCTCTGCTTCTGTAATTCCTTGTGCCTATCTCTATTATGTCTATCATTGTGCTGCACTGAAATCAACTGGTGAGACAGTAGGACCCTGAAACTGAGTCCCTGAAACCAATGGTTATGGTTTTGTTCATCCCTAGCACCCAGCACAGTGCTTGTTGTCAATTTCTTGTTAAATAAAGGAATCGGTGAACAGGTGCAATAATAGCCACAAAGCACAGACACAGTGTGTCCATTTTGCCTGGCAACCATCCAAGCAAAATGATGATGAGGACGTGAGCTAAAGTAATGGTGGTGGTCAATAAGGAGTATTAGGCTCTTTCATCTTACCAGTGGAAGTTTATTTGAAGAAAACATAGGGAAGTCAGAAGAATAGGTTTGTCGAGTCCACCCAATACCCTTTTGACAATAGCCTACCCGATATCATTTTGCACTTCCTTACAAATAGAACTCTAATGTATTGGAGCAGCAGTGTGTCCAGATTCTTTAAAACACATTTCTCTGCCTCTACAAGATCAGGTGATCATGCAACACTGTTCCGGTCAACAGACGTAAGCAAAGATTGTTGGGTGTTGCTTTCAGGAAAACTGTCGTAAATTGGCAGACGCCCTTTGCTTCTGTGATCTTCCCCGTTCTTCCTGTTGGAATGCAGGAGTTATGGCGGAAGGTCTAGCGCCTATCTTGCAAACATACGAACAAGCATCACAAAGAGTGTCACACAGATCGTTGCATCAGCGTAGCTGTCTTATAAGTGTGACAGACATTGTGAGATAAAATTGACAGAGCTTACAAATAAATGTGGGAACTTCTAGAATCTGGAGGTCAAACAAGTGGAGAGACAAAGATAATACTGAGGTTTGGGGGGTTTTAACACCAGGAGAAGACAATTTCCATGTACAAACAAAATTACTGAATCCAGAAGGAAGGGATAGGAGAGCTAGTTCGAAGAGCAAATTGATGATTCTTGATTTTATAGACTGAGTTTGAGGAAACCCAGGTGGAGATAACAAACATAGAGGGAACAAATATGGTGGCCCAGCCTCAGGATGGAGGGACTAACCAGAGTAGCAAGAATGGATGGGTTTACCTGAAGATAAAGTCTCTGGCAAAAAAGAAGGTGATGGAGGACAGAATCCTGAGCAAGCCCTTTAAGGCCGGAGAAAAGGAGTCATCGGAATTGAAAAGGAAACAAGAATAGTGCAGCAGAGTGCAAATGGTGGCTGGGCGGGGTGGGGTCCAAGAAGGAAATCAATGACACAAAGTTGCAAAGGAGAAAGAACATTCACAAAATGTTATTGGATATGGTGCTTGGAAGGGCAGAGTTGTCTATGAAGAATGCCCCTTCAGTACTAGGGGGTGGAGACAGCCAGGGATTCAAAATCCATAAAGAAGTGTGATCAATGACAAGGATTTTCTCAAGTGTTTTGACTATGAAGGGAGGAAGAGTAAATATCACGTGACTGATACCTTAAAGATGGCAGGCTACTCATTTCCGTAGAGTAGATTAAAAACACACGGTTTTCATTGGATAAAGAATATGACATTGTAATATTTAATCATGTCTAATGTTTACTAAATCCCTACATTTAATATGTATTAGGGGATATCAAGTAAAGAAGATACAAGTCATATTTTGGGCTGGCAAGGCTTCTGGCAGTGAGTATGGGTTTGGAAGACAACAGTCTTCCTATGGAATGCCTAGTATAAAAAGAACTTTTAGAAACAAAATACTGCTATGTTGGAATGAAGAGATTGTGGGTTTCATGTTTTAATTCCACGACAATTTTATTATGACTTTTACGTATGTTTGTACTTTTTCACCTCCCTCTCCTGACTGGCGAAAATGAGATGCTAAAAATGCCAAGATCACCATTGCCTCATACCTGGCATCAACCTAGCAAGTGTTTTCCATTTCCCCCACCAGATCCTCCACATGTGGCCCAACCCATATTTTGGGTCTGCCCAAATAAGCTCTGTAAACCTCACAGTGTGTCCATTCACCCAGCAAAATTCTACAGAGTGCGTAACTTTATGGGAGAAGGATCCAGAGAGTTCTCAAGGATCGATTCAGCTTATGTTTGTATTTAGACTGGCTCCCAGAATTATGAGCATATAAAATCACCACCATCATCATCACTTAATACATTTCTTAACAGCCACCGATTTTTTCCTAGCAGTAACTATGTGCCGGATTTCTTATATACCTTATTTCACTAACTTTAACAACACTATCCCCATTGCACAGATGATAAAGTTCACGGTTAAAGATGGTGAGTGACTTACACAGACCAAGAAGCAGAAAGCAGAGGAATGGGGATTAGAATCCAGATGTTTGTTTGACCATGAAGTTCAAACTTCTAGTAATTGGGATGCACTCACTTTCATAATATCATTGTAATAGTCACACTACTGTTTTTTAAATATTTTTAAAATGCTTCGCACCTCATAACGCCCCGGTTAAAATCACTGTAGTTATTTTCCATTATTCTTATTAATTTGACCCAAAGGAACTGAGCCTCTGAAAGGTGCCTCAGACACTCCGCTAGTAATTAATCAAGTCAACATCCAAGGCCAAATATCATACTCCAGACTCCAATCCCCTTGTCATTTACACTAATTTATCCTGGCCCACAAAGCATGTTCATAAAACGTAGCCTCTGCTCTAGAGACCTGATACCTGTATTACAATCATTTTGGTCATGTGGGTGTTTTTGTTTTGTCTTTTGTTTGTGTTTCCTTGTTTGTTTTTAGTTATCAATTAAAAAAAAACCCACAAACTTGTTGTCCAATGGTTTCTAAAACCCAGTAATCCACGTTAGAGATGGATCAACCCGATTGTTTGGAACAAGGCTCCGGGGTCAATCATTTTTAGAACCAAAAGCAGAGCACACCATTTTTAGTTTACTATTTTGAGGTTCTGAAATGTTCAGTTGTGTTTGTTCCCTTTGGTCTGCAGCCAGGAACAGAGGCATAAGGGCTCAAATACCAAATGAAAGGGTGTTCTCACAGTGTTTCTGGCCAGGACCGGAGTAGAAATATCGGAAAGCTCACAAGCAAAGCTGTTCTTCCGAGATTTTCATACCAAACCTGCAAAAGCAGGATGCTTGAAAAGAAAAATTAAGTAATTACCGGATGCAAATTCTTCTTGCAAACTCTCTCCAACCTGACCATGAACATGAACTTTACACCCTATGTATCTCAAGACCACATATCGGTGTGGATGCTACTCCTTGTGCTTCAAGGAGTAGGTGATTCTTCTACAAAAATACCTCAACCAGAGATACACTTTGTCACTTTGTCTTTTCGTTTCCAGAAGGACATATTTAAAGCCAGATATTCCACTTAAGCTAAAAGTGCAGACCAGGCAAATGATGTTGCCAAAAAACTTATGTCATTATATTCAGTTTCCCAAAAGCTCTTAAGTTCTTGGCTTTCCCCAAAGTAGATTAAAAACACAATTTTTTCATTAGATGAAGAATATGACATTTTCCTATTTAATTAAGTCTAGTATTTACTCTATTCCCATATATAATATGTATATTTTTTATTTATTTTTTTGGTGCACCTATGCAAAATGTCTACCAAAGTCTTTTGACCCTTGGATTAATTTAGCTGTAACCATAACTTGCATTTCTAATTTTATCCCATTCCTCTGGTTTCAAGGGTAAGGTATGATCTCACATAACATAACTGTCTTTCCTTTATTGGGAAACTTGTGGGCTTGTGACTTCCTACTGTTTAGTTATTAATTTTACTTCTCAATTGATGGTTCATTTTTTTTTCTAGATCATTTATGTTCTGCCTTCATAAACTCGGGCACTTTGAGTAAAAACTACAATAGTTAAACAGAATCATTTCTGATATGAGTGTCCGTTTAAACTAATAGCTCAGAAAAGGAGCAGATATTCTTCAGGATGATGAGAAAGGCTGGGTCTTAATCAGATCACCACATGCAGCAAATTCGCTGAGCGAGGTTCCAAAACGTTAGAACGTTAGTTTGAGATCATAAAGAGGAATGATCCCCAGAGCGTGTCATGTGAAACGCCAATTAATAATTGCCAGTTGAAAAGGAATCTGGTGGTGAAATACCTTGGAGAAACCCTGTGTCCAATGGTTCATTGACTTCAGTGCTTTCAGAACTTCCAATGTGCCAAGCGTCCCGGTAACAGTCTGGAAGGGAGCAAAATGTGCACCTGCCAAATGTGACTGACAGGTGCAGTCTTTCCATAGAGCATCCCATGGGGCTCCTGTTCCTCGGAACCCCCTTTGGGGAGCCCTGACCTAGAACAACCAAGGCCCCTTGGAAGAAAAAGAAACGAAGCCCTTTTGAGCATGCTGCAGGTGCCTTAAACATATCATTGTATTTGATCCTTACAACCACCCTCCACGATGGATAGGAAATGGGATTCCTAGTTTACAAATGAGGATACTGTACCAGTAGTTACTGACCCCAGCTGTTTTTGAACAATACAGGGACCCAGCTGTGACCCACTGAACCAGAATCTTGGCAGTGTGGCCCAGGTGTATAGGTGTGTATATAAAGCTCGACAGGTGGTTTCGTTGTACAGCTGTGGTCAAGAACCCCTGGAAGAAACTATCTTCCCCAGGGCCACATATTTTTAAGTGAAAGGGCTGAGATTTTGAATTCTATCTCCTGATTCCCAAATCAGAGCTGTTGCTACTGTAACATCCTTTTCCATGAATGATTCTCTGCTTCTGGGTGTCTCCAGGTAAAACTCTGGAAATCGTCGGCAGGTACACACTGGCTGATTTGTGTCTTTCACCAACACGGTTCAAGGTGGACCAGTAACCCCTAAGATAACCAGGTAAACAACATGATTCTTTAGAAATAGAAGTCAATACATTAAATTACACATTGACTTCTTGCAGAACCACCATGAGATATGTCTTATAAACACTGTATTGTCAAATATGAATGCCTTGCTTTCCATTATCAAATGGAGGTATTGTTCCGTTTCTCTCAACCATTCTATATGGATTTTGAATGTGGGGTGACTTGTCCTTAAAAATCTAAATTAAACTATGTTCTCAAATATAAAATAAGCCCTTTCCTTTGGCCTCTCTAAAATCCATAAGAACTTTCCCTTTTCACATACAATGGTGAGTTTTCCAGATCTGCTCGCCTGCCCTTTCATTCTGATTGCTAATGTTCCAGGTCAGTTTCCATTTCTATGACAAAACTGCTTGTTAAATAAAAAGTTGTCAGTGATTATTAACCCCTTGGCCGCTGCTTTCTCTGGTGCCAGATAGCAGTGGGACAGATTCCTAATTTACATATAAAGTTTGTCAAATTAAAGTGCTTCAAACTCTAATTGATGGGAAAGGAACGGGTGTTTTTGTATATTTTTTTTCCCCGCTAATGCTGTTGTTCTATCCCGTAGACATTTTCCACTTTTCATTTATCTTCTTAGGTTCCTCATGCTTAGCTGGTTCCTCTGTTAAGAAGGAAAGTCTACCAGGTCTTGAGCAGTAGAATGTCCCTCACTAAGACCACTCAAGAAATTAATGCACTACGTGGTTCTTTCTTGAGATTTGGAACAAAGCAAGCAAACACGAAAACCTTTGGGAAAATGTACCCTTTTGCTCTAAAATGTCGCAATTTTCTTAGGGGAAAAAAAAGTGAAGGAGAATTCAAAAAGATAATGGCTTTCCTATTGTACGTCCAGGTCAGACGTCTATTTTAGGATATGTTGTGCATGCTTTGGTAATATATAATTTTCACTCAGTTGAGCCTAATGGCTCTTTGAAAGCCATTAAGCAGGACTAAGTAAATATATTTTTTGGTATATGTGCTGATTTGAAAAACATGTTGCTTTATTTCTAATGCACTCCTTCATGGGAGAACCTACCACTGCGGGAGTGGCTCACTGTTTGGATCGGGCAGTTTGCTGAGGGAGGGGAGTGGAAGCTTTGTGGGTAAGGCTTTATGCTTCGTCTAGGCAAGTTCTGGCTGGGAACATTTGAAAATTGGGAAAATACACACTTTGGGGGCTAGTCACACCATTGAAGAGTTGCAAGCATTTCCTGACGAGAAGGAGCTAAGAATATCTGTAAGAGTCTAGGAGAGCTAAGATGTCTTTCTGGCATCAAATGTTAAGTGCCTTATAAATTTAGGGGGACCTTTTGCACAAGTGGGGAATGCCAAAAATGGAGGTACCACATTAGGCGGTTTCTAATTAGTCAAATAACTTTTTTTTTTAATTAGAAATTCTTTGTCCAATCTACTCATTCTATCAAAGAGGAACAGGAAGTCCAGACAGCTAAAATGACTTGTCCGCAATCCCAGGGCTACAAAGAAACAGAGCTCATGCTAATACAGGTTTCACCACTTTTCATCTCTCCGGGCAGGCCTTCACCATACAACAGAAGTCATAAATGCAGCTCAGGTCAATAAAATATCCCTGGAGGTATTGAAAAAAACCAAAGTCATGGCCCAATGTTTAAGGAACCTATAATGTGATGGTGCACATCTTTTATATGTCAGGTCGTGGAATGCCTAAGGTTGAGCCCTAAACTCATTGGTATCTATGTATTTCCCACCTCTGATAACAGCAACACCTCAGGGACCAAAGCTTCAGAGCTGGGAGTCACCCTGGACCCTCCCCTCTTCTTCATGCCCCTACGCTCATCCCTACATGTTACTAATCCCCAACACCTTCCACCACTCTATGTCCCACCAAAATGACCTGGCTCAAACCCTCACAGCCTATCCCATAGGCAGAACTAAAATATTTCTGCCTTCTCACGTTCTACTGAGCAAAGCTTAAGCAACTTGGCCAGGAAAATGCAACTTCCACTATCTCTGCTTGCCTCTCCAAGGGTACTATTCTCTTGGCTTCCAGCTTCTAGCCTTGGGTACCATAGCACTGTCTACTGGGACATCCTCCCACTCCCTCCCCTACTCATGTGAGTTTATTGCTCTATGCCTTTGATTTTTCTGGTTCACCCACTCCAGTTTCCCCCACCTAGACCACCTAGATAATCCCAACTCATGCACAAAGTCTTCATGTCCCTACTACCACCATGAGAAACCTCGCCTCTTACCATCTACCCACTCCACCAATTAGGTTCCCCCCTCAGTGCTCCTATTCAGCACTTCTCCGCTATGTTTACTATATATAATTCTCTCTGTGTGACCTTTGCCCTGGACTCCAGCTCTTTGAAGTTGAGAGTTCTGTCTTACTTATCCTTGTATTATAAATGCCTAGCATGGAACCAAATATCTACTAGGTGCTCGGGGTTTATTGGAGAAATGGAGAAATAAAGAATTCATATCCCAGATGATTCCCTTCCCAAAAATTGGACTTTAGGGTGGATTCTCATTCTAATGTAAGCGAAAGGAAGCAAACTTTCAATTTTGTTGTTTGGTTTCTTTTTTTAGAAATTGCAAGCATTAGAAAAAAGAAATTGCAAGCATGTAAATTTTTACTTAACACATAATATCAAAGGATGCTAGACATTTTAAGCGCAACTCTTTTAATAATAGTGTTATGGTCCCTAGTTGTAAGTAAGTCATGTTCTCCTAATTGGAAAGAGTAACAAAATCAAGGGTGGAGGTGGAGAAAGAGAACTGTCCTATCCCAAGTATGTACTACTAGGAATTGTAACCTTGGCTTTGCAGGTGAAGAAATCTAGTCATGTGTAGGTCAAATACCTTGCCTACGGTCACACTGCTACAGGCGTGAAGCACAATCAGAATTAGAACTCTGGGGGCGCCTGGGTGGCACAGCAGTTAAGCATCTGCCTTCGGCTCAGGGCGTGATCCTGGCGTTATGGGATCGAGCCCCACATCAGGCTCCTCCACTATGAGCCTGCTTCTTCCTCTCCCACTCCCCCTGCTTGTGTTCCCTCTCTCTCTGGCTGTCTCTATCTCTGTTGAATAAATAAATAAAATCTTTAAAAAAAAAAAAAAAGAATTAGAACTCTGATCTCTCCCACATCCTTCCCACTGTCTCAAGCACAAACATCATTGTCTGGATTTAGAGATTATCCAACCATCCAAGAATCCATGGTGAATTTTTTAAATGTTTAGTATGTGGGAGGTTCACAACTCAGCTTATCCTGTATCATATTGAAGTGAGTTCCATTAGTTCAAATAGCTTGTGCTTGATTTCTTTAGAGAAAGGAAGCAAATAGTCAAAGATATAAAAACCCTGCCTCTGAGCATTGCTCACCCCTTTAAAGCCTATGGACCATGGCCTCTGGCTCAGAGAAAGCCCCAGATGAATTCTATTTTCCCTTCTCCCTCACCCAGCAGAGCACAGCTTTGTAATCCTCCTTCCATTAACTACCTGTTGTTTCTCTTGCCAACCTCATCTCATTTTAAAATATCATTTTTATGAAGGGTAATGTTACATGGTAGAAAACTGTAAAAAATTAATGGATAGAGTTGGTATAAAGAAAATACATTATTTTGATAGTTTTATTATTTTTTGTCCATTACACATTTACAGACTTTGTTGTTTATATGGATACATCTCATAGATGGCTCTATTCAAAACCAATTACCTTAACACTTTGATCATTGAGAAATTTAAATCAACACTCTATTTGCTTTTCTGCAGGACCAACTCTTTTCTAAAACGTATACCTGGACTGCTGTTAATATGCTTATTCTTTTTATTTAACAACTCTACCAGAAGTTTTCACAAAGGATGGTGTATAAAATCATCTTCAAGGTTGAATGAATGTCATTAACCCATTAATGTAGGTTCTGAAAATCCAGCAACCAACATCTGTTAGAGCATCTATTCTTCCCAATACTTTCTTATGTTTGTCACTGAATCTAATGCCTAGAACAGTGCCTGGCACTTAGTATGTACTTCAAAAATCTGGTTCAGTGAGGGTCATCTGGGTGGCGCAGTCAGTTAAGCATTTGACTCTTGGTATCGGTTCAGGTCGTGATATCAGCGTCGTGAGATGGAGCCCCGTGTCAGGCTCCATGCTCAGTGGGGAGTCTGCTTAAGCCTCTCTCTCTCTCTCTCTCTGTCTCTCTTTCTCCCTTTCTGCACCCCTGCTCAAATAAATAAATAAATCCTTTAAAAAAAATCTGGTTCAATGAGAAAATGGTCTCTAGGAATCTGAGCTCAGGCATCTATGACTATTTCCCCCGTATTTGCATAATTCTTCATAGACTCTCACTCAGTTGATCAGTCAAACTCTAACTAAATTAAGCAAAAGAAAAGAGGAAAATTATTGGGATAAGACAGAGAGCTCATAGAAAGCCAAAGCTGGGCACTCAGGACATAGAAGGACAAAAGATAGGAACTAGATTGCTACAGGGTGCTGGGTCATAGGAAGTCATAAACACCCTCTTCAAGGTGCTGTTCCAAGAAAGAGTTTGTTCCAAGCCTATTTGCATTTTTCGTCTTTCCACTCAAAGGTCAGTTTTCCGGCAGAGATAGACCAAGTGGCTGAGATGGGCTGTTTCCCATGCCTGCGATTGGAAGGAGGACAGGAAATGGACTTAGCCAGACCCCACTTGAACATGGACTGAGACTGAGCAAGGGTGGCTCCCCAGAGGAGAGCTCAGGTGTCCTTCCTTGAATGAAGACAGCAATGACAGACAAAATCAACAGATAGCCACCAAGTCTCTGACGACACAGCGGTGGCTCCCTGATCTTCTCTTCTAACAGGATGGTTGAATTTTCACATGTTCTTCTTTGGATGCTGAGGTCTCGAATTTCATTTTTCATATAAAGTAGCAAGAAGTTCTAGATCATATTTTTCTTTGTTTTTAATTTATTATGATATGTTAGTGGCCATACAGTACATCATTAGTTTTTGATGCAGTGTTCCATGATTCATTGTTTGCGTATAATACCCAGTGCTCCATGTGATACGTGCCCTCCTTACTACCCATCACCAGGCTAGCCCGTCCCCCCACCCCCCTCCCTCTAAAACCCTCAGATTGTTTCCCAGAGATCATATTTTTCTAATTGTATGCTCTCTCTCCCATTCTTCTGCCTGATTCCCGTGCCCTGTCGAAAGTAATAGGGAACTGAATAATAAATTAAATATGAGGGATGAGTCAATTACAAGTAAGGCTGAAGATGATTTTGGATGAGCAAAACTTTAAAATCATTACATCCAAGGCATAAGTGATAAAGTATTCCACCATACTAATACTAACTGATGAATAATAGCATTTATTAGAACCTTTTTGTTGATGTGTGGCTTTCCATAATTAGAATCCAAATGACAGATCTTATGCTCAGGTAAACATAAAAAATAGGCAAATATTTCCAAGAATCCATAAAACAAGACTTTGGGCAAACTGAGAAAAACACTGCAGTGTGTGGGATACGGAAAAAAAAAAAGCAGCTGCTTCTCTTTCGTGGTCCAAAACTTTGTTCACGCTATTTCCCTTCAGAAGTTCTTGCTTTCTCTTTCAACAGCCAGCTTAAATACCATCTACTTTTAAAATACTCCCCTTAAGATATTCTTTAATTCCATCTAGCCAAGCCTCCTGCCCTGCTGCTATTGTATCTTGTACATGCAAATATCATGGCTTTATTTCATTAACTCTTTATCTCAATCTCTAGTAGTAACTGCTTTTTTTAAAATTTATTGAGTGCTTACCATGGGCCATATACCTATGCATTTGATAGTACTTAGAAGTATTGTTATAGGAAGTATAAATACTGGGGCGCCTGGGTGGCTCAGTCAGTTAAGCGTCTGCCTTCGGCTCAGGTCATGATCCCAGGGTCCTGGGATTGAGTCCCTCATCGGGCTCCCAGCTCAGCAAGGAGTCTGCTTCTCCCTCTGCCTGCCGTCCCCCTGCTTGTGCTCTCTCTTTCTCTATCTCTCTCTGACTAATAAATAAATAAAAATCTTTATTTAAAAAAAGAATGATAAATACTCTATTTTTATACATATTTGTAAGTGACCCCCCAAATCCTTTAAGGTAAGTCTTCTGATTGTCTCCATGGTATAGATTAGAGAGGGAGCCTCAGTGTTCAAATAAATGCCGTCCTAACTATAGCTTTAGGGAGTCAACAGAGACTCCAAGGGTGTGCGTGAAGAAAAAAGTCGACTTTGCCAAGGAGGGTAGGTAGCCATCATGAAATTAAATTAATAATTTTTTTTGTTGTTTATTTGTCAAGGAGGGTCTTCAACCTCGATTGTTCACAACCTACAGAGGTGTTCGACTCAATCAGCGTCCTGCTTACCCACAAATGGCTCACATAGTGCGAGCACCATCAGATGCCCACACATTAATAGAGACACATGCCTTGGGAAAGCATTTCCCCAGTATCTACTCTAATTTCCATAACTTTCAAATTTGTAGCCAGCCTTCCTCAGCTCCTTGGATGTCTGGAAATCCCAATGTTGCTCTTCCCTCCGACTGGAAGATCTGGTCAAATACGCGTTGATTTGATTTTGAATCTACAGTGTCTTAACCAGGTTTTCATCAAAAATATTATTTTAGCATAAGTGGCAAAATATCCAGCACAATGTCTAGCAGTCATTAGCCATTTTCTCTGTTGACATTCTAAAACCATAAGTAGACTATAAGTGTGTTGGAGGCAGGAGCCAATATTAGTGTCATCTTTGCTTTCCATCTGAGCCCAGTACAGAACCAGGTGACGTTTTGAGGAGCCAATCTGATAAGGTGATTGATTGAGTGATAACATTTGAATGCAACTTAATTATAAAACAATTATTATTATTATTATTATTATTTTGCTTTCTCGTGACCTTACGAAGTCAGTTTGAACCAGTCAAGTTCAAATCCATCAGGATGCCTTTCCCTGGCAAATAATATAACCAATAATCACAGGTTTACACTTAAGTCTCCTTAGAAAGGGCCACACATCAGTTGAAGAAGTGTATTTGTTTATTCTGATACTTCCCTAATATCTTGAAAGGCATGCCTCTCAGATTCCTTATTTCACCATTAAAGTTAAAATGGCCCCATTGCTTGTTTCCAATGAATTAATAGAGTGACTGCTTTATCACGAAACATTCCATTTCCCATTTGAAATCCACACTTCTGATTCCCGGGGCATGACCAGTGACTGGGGAAGGATGAAGAGCAGGTCATATAACAAGTTCCAAGGAGAAAGGAGGATCCATTTTGACAAGCATATGTAGTATATGTCATCATTACAGATTTTGAAAAGAAAATAGAAAGCATTTTTCCTAATACAAACTACAAAAGTGAGGCTTGATTGTATCTCTTTGGTTACAGCGGATGACAGTACAAGCCTTCCTGGTAGGGGAGAGAGTGTGAGATATTTACGTTCCTCAACAGAAGGTTGGTTTCAAAACTAGCTGACAAATCTGGACATGTAAGATGGGCATCTTGACTTTCTGTAGACTTCAGGATGGTGTAGCCTTCCGTACTTTGGTTTGTAATCCAGTAACATACCCCCTTAGAGGTTAGATTCAAAGGTAAAACTGAGGGGCGCCTGGGTGGCTCAGTCGGTTAATTGTCTGACTCGGTTTTGGCTCGGGTCGTGCACTCAGGGTTAGGAGATCAAGCCCCGCATTGGGCTCCTTGCTGCCTTAGACTCTCTCTCCCTCTCCCTCTGCCCCCCCACCCCCGCTCTTTCTTTTTCTCTAAAATAAATTAGTAAATCTTGAAAGAAAATAAAGATAACACTGAATTTACCCTTGAAAATCCCTTAAACCACCAGCAGCATCAAAGATGCATGCCTGAAAGATCATGGTAAACAGTGTCGTGTTGTATGTGTCCCAGAATCACAACACATACACAGCGAGATGCTCACACTATGAGCAGAGCATGGGTGGGGGGTTTGCTGAGAGAAACTGAGGGGTTTTCAGATGCAAACCCTCTCATCCAACACTTGTCACTCCCAAGAAAACATGAAATTCATGCAATGAAAGGCAAAATTGGTTCCCCCAGGTTATGTGATTTTATTTCATTATTTTATATTTTTGCCGAGGGCTAACAGGTGACTTTGCTCAAGTTAATGGACATGGATGCAATTCTACTGCATACACAGGAGGGAAGGGGGCAGAAAGACTACTCGGCCCAAGTATGATCATTTATTTCACACTTTCCAAAGACACTGAAATTCCCAATCAACTTTCTGAATCCTCTTTTGGTTGTATGACTATGGTACCCCCTTGTAATGAAGGTGGTGAAGGAAATAACTAATTAGTCTAAGAGATATTGTCCTTCTTAATAAACTTTATTAAATCATTGTATTTTCCAATGCAAACTCATTTTCCAATCCATACACATGAGACCTGATCAATATGGAAAATAGTAAGAAACTCAAAGTTGTCCAAAATCAAGATAAGTGTTAAGGACAGACCGATGGTCAGGAATTCAGTAAAGGTCAGGGATAGTCACTGTATATATTATTTGGTGATTTTTTTTTTTTAAGTAGGGATTTTGACTGGGCCAGCCCTATTTCAGTATCACATAGCAAGTGCTCAATAAATGCTTGTCAGATGAAGATCTGATAGAAGGCTTGTTCAAGAAGGTTTTAGACTTGGCTGCAAATTTAATGCAGTATTGCCTTCACAACCTAGATGTGATTGTCGCCAAGGATTTCCATGGCATTTTGGTTTCCAAACTTACCAGTATTGAAAGCTCAGTATCTCAAATAAGATTTTTTTCTTTTAATGTTATGCAAATTGAACAAGAAATACCATTACCCGTTGCACTACAGTCCATCAAAAAATAGAAGTATTTGATATGACCCGTCCCTCTTCATCATGAAGACCTCCCATCTTTACTGTGGTCCTGTCATTCCTAGGTGACACCTGCTTAGCTTACAGCCAACCGCCCCAGTGTGCAGGGGCAGTTGGCTTGAGGCGTGACGTGTTAATGGCAGTGATTAGTTTATGAATAGTGACAGCTGATCAGGGACATAATAAAACAATGGCGGCTGCCATCCTGGAAAAGGTGCTAAATAGGAGTGACATGCTTAGTGAGGGCTATCCCACTCTCTTGAACCTCATTATCAACTCCAAAGGGACGCGCAGGCCAACCAGGCAGGTTCAGACACAGAGGAAAGAACGGAACCAGCACAAAGATTGCCCTCCACTTTAATTGGAGGGGGGAGGGTATACAGCTTCTAAAGTGCAAGCCATTTGGGTACCCGTTAATGTGTCTGCCCAGATTTACTCCTCGTTTGCCATACTCTGAGCTTGCGGTCTGATACTCATCACTTTCGAGAGATCTGGTTCCTACCACTTTTCTTTCATGAATGATCGCCTTGAGCTAGGGTAGAAATCCCCATGAGGGAGTATGAGGAAGTCAACTGTCGTGTATAGTGAAATTATATTTATAAGAACCAACACTGTTCTGATCAAATTTCTATTTTTGAGTCACACCTTGAGGAAAAGATTATGTGAAGGGAATCACGGATAGGTTTCTGTGAAGCGTTGTTCATTTAATCCACAATCTGGACACTAGGGAACAGGCAAATAAGGTGAGAGTCCTTCCTTATTTTCAAGGAGTATGAGAAAGACATATACATAAACAGGCGATTATAATCCAGAGCGATGATTGTCTGTGTTGAGTATAAGATTAGTACGGGGTTTGGCCAAACGATGTCACCAATTTAAACATGCGTGCGTGTGTGTGTAAATAAATGTATATATTTATACAGCATATGTGTAGTATACACAAATACAAATTTATATAAAATTACCTAATAAAATAAACATTCAATATTCCCATGAGTTTATCCTAGTGATTTACCTTGAATTATCAGTTTGCCATCCTAAGGTATAGAACTTTTCACTAATTCAAAAGCACATGAGGTCTTTCATTTTGTATCTGTTCTTTTGAGGCTTCTGGTAGGTTTTGTTATTGTTTTAATTGTTACCCATGCACAGAAACATAAAGGCAGGTAATAACCTAAAATAAAAAAGCACTGTATACAAGAAACTTTCTACTTCCTTGGACAAGGAAGTGAAAGGACACACTGAAATAGATTCCAGGTAAATATCCTTCAGCACCTAAGCAGAAGAAATGGCTGTATCGTCTTCATTTAAGTTCCACTGAGCTCATGACCCACTGATCTCAAAAGGCCATCTCGCATCATGCTACATTAACAGGCATCTCTCCTGTGCATGTGATCTGCCACCAATAGTCTCTTTATAAGTCTCAGGACCAAAACTAAGTGAGACTATTACACTGATTTCATCCTGCCTATTACAGTATCTTCCCAGAGTGACTTTTCAAGAATTACTGTATTATGTCTGCCCTGGAGACATCGGAAGGTCCTGATATATTCCAGTGATTTTACTTAACCTAGTAATTAGTTTACACAGTTTTATGGAGATTTTACTGCTTTGGAGATGACAGTTTTTCTTCTCAAGATGAGTTTGAATAGTCAGTCATTTCATTTCATGGTTTACGAAGGATCTGTATATTGGTTAAAGATCTTCATTTAAGAATAGAGAAAAAATCCTCTTTCATTAAATGAATGCACTTTGGTGTATATTCTTACTTTTTTTGTTATATTTTGAACACATATCCTCTGTGGGATTGTTTATGAGGAAAAAGAAAAGGCTGTTTAGATGTATGGCTGACTCTTCTTAAGAATGGCAGGAGTTGTAAATATAAAATGCAGAGAAATGATTTAATAATTTCAAAGGCTTTGAAAATGTTACACGTGGATGTATAACAAGTTAACAAAAACCCCACCGTGGCCCTGTTAATTCAGTGAACAAATATTTAGTGAGATGTTCATTCTGTGTTCCGGATGCTGTCCCAGGCACTGAGGCATGGCGGTGAAAAATAAAGTCCCTTCTGTCTCACAACGTACATTCTAGAGGAGGAGAGAGAAAACAAGTAAATACACAGAGAGAAGTAAATGGTTACAAAGACAGGAGGAAGAATGATGGAGAGACCAAAGAAAGCTCTGGGATGGAGAAAAATAGAAGTAACCTGAATGAGGTGGGGACAGAGGCCATGCAAAAACTGGAGGAGGAAGGTTCCAGAAGGAGGAACTAGAGTGTGTAAAGGTGCCAATCAGAGAGAGAGCTGAATAGTTTTGGGTACGGGTTCACAGCATACTGAATGAATACCTCAAGATGGCCTTAGAACCAGGATTTCACTGATTCATTGGCATTAAAAAGTGAGAGATGTTTCCAACCCAGGGGCAGGAACCATGCAGCTCCTGTGTTATTTCATCTATGTAAATGAGTGTGTGCGAAATTTCCCAGGTCCAGCAATGAAAAGGCCACCTATAGAAACTCTTCTTCTTCTTCTTTTAAAGATTTCTAAGACCCAGATGGAATCATCTATGTACCAATTACCTTCAAAGTACAACAGAGGTTCTATATCCTGCTTGCAATGTCAGATTCAAGTGTAGATAAAATGTTTTGATATTGAATTTTAGGTAACGGTTTCATAATCATTCGCTTTTTTCCCTTTTTCAATTAATTTTTAACTTCAGGAATAGAACATGAATATTTTCTTCTTAAAAAAATCTACTATTAAAGAGAAAAGATTCTCACGGACCCTATTAGCAATCGTGGTTCCTTCCCTAGCTCCTCTGAGATAGAACTACTTTGGATACATATCCTTCCAGAATTGATGGGATAGTCTTACAGTTTCTATGAGCCCATGGCAAATATATACCATTGTTTTATTGTGGTTTTTTCATGCAAATGCCGTCATGATACATTGAGTATTCTGAAACATGATTATTTTCCCCGAAAATGTTGTTGAGAGCTGGCTTCATTGTTTCAGATAGTCTTAACTCATTCCTTTTAACTGTTCTAGAGTATTCCATTCCTGAGTATATTTATCCATTCCCTTGTGATGGACACTTAGATTTTTGCCAAGTTTCTGCTTGCTTTTAATGAACATTGCAATGGTTTTAATGAACATTCCATGGTTCCTTGTGTAGACAAGAAAATGTCTCCCTAACGTAGCTACCTTACCTCATCACCTTTTTTTGCTACACTTTCCATCTTCTCCCTTTCCCTCCTCCTCCACGAAGACAAGTGTTAACATCACTGGAAGGCTACTTGCTCTGGGTCCTTGACACCCAGTTCCGACTCTGGGGTCAAACTGACTTCACTGATTAAGGACTCCTCATTACCACCAAGCAAAGCAGTTCCAAGAACAGAGGTCACCACACTTCATTCCTTGACTTCTACCCTGGGATGAAGATGACCCTTCAGGAAAACATGTGGCGAAAAGTGGTTTTGCCCCAGGAGCCAAAAGAAAATTGGCCCTTGAGGTGACTTGTAAAGGGATTTTGTGAGCCATGATCAGAACAGCATGGGTTCTGACTAGGAATGGGATTCGGAGTTGTAATAGAAAACATTTATTTGGCTACAACTAAACATCCTAACACATGTTAGCATTTGCTGCCAATATGCTTCCTAATTAAGAACAACATAAAATCATAGGAAATCCTGTATCTTGTCTTCACGCGCTTTTCATGTATCTCTAGCTCCCTGGCCTTATTTCTCAAGTATAGCTACCACAAAAAAACAGGTTGATTCAAAAGTCCTGTTTTGCCAACCATGAACTGTGGTGTCATTAACAAGATTAATGTACATTCCAGAACTCAACACCAAGCATTTTCTCCTCCTTAAACAAATGCCACTATTAAAAACTAATTTAAAAAGAAAAAAAAAAACCTAATAAGCATGCCCCAAATAAAAGACCAGCACCATTTCATTGGTAAGGTGCTGTCTATAACTGATGGAAAACTTTAAATAGTTAAAAAACAAAAAAAAAAGTCTTCTCTCTAGGCTTGCCTGAACTGTCGGCCATGTTTGCATATTTTACCATGTTGAAGAGATTTCAAGATGGACAGAGGAGGATCTGGTTTTCCTCTTAGGTCCTCCTTAAATTCATGCTAATTTCATCTGAAAATATTTAGAGATTTACCCGTGAGTATAAGCCATCGCTCCCTCATTATATACAAATAGGCATTAGGTGATTACCACCCAGGTAAAGATATACATGGTATTTCTATTTAAGGCTAGAATGGGTATAAGTTACTCTAGAAAAGCCCCTGATACACCAGCTTGGGTATAGTCTTCGATCTTACGTAGCCAAACTAACTGCTTCCTTTCCCTACCATCAGGCAGAAATTAAAAATTAAAAAAAAACGGGGAGCCTGGGTGGCACAGCGGTTAAGCGTCTGCCTTTGGCTCAGGGCGTGATCCCGGTGTTATGGGATCGAGCCCCACATCGGGCTCTTCCGCTATGAGCCTGCTTCTTCCTCTCCCACTCCCCCTGCTTGTGTTCCCTCTCTCGATGGCTGTCTCTATCTCTGTCGAATAAATAAAAAAAATTTAAAAAAAAAATTAAAAAAACCAACAATCACTCTGGCACCACTGAACGTGAACTTCCTCCTTCCCGTTCTGCTTTTCCCCACGCTCCGAAGTACACTCTGACGTGACATCAACCGAAAGAGAACCTGGGTCGGCAAAGTTCCCCTCACACATTTTCCATAGGACTTTTTAATGATTTTCAGAATGATGACTTTCTTTTTTCAAATGAAACGCACACGCTCTCGCTGCCCCTCTCCTAAGCATGGCCGTGCATTCCTCTTCGACTTCTCCCCCTCTTTCCAAATCTATTTATTGCTTGTTGTTCTTGGCCCTTTGTCACTTTCCATTTTTCATGATTAGTTCTTTATGATCGTGTGTTTCCTTTTCTTCTCCCCGCCATGGCTGCCGGCCCAGTTGTTCTCCTCGGGCCCTCAGACTTCCCTTCGCTAATGAAACAAGAGCTGCCTCCCACCCTGGATTTTGCCATCCAGCTGTTTCCTTTTTAAAATATAAACTCATCTTTATTCAGTGAAGTTCCTGGGCCAACCTGACTTCTTTCACAGAAGAGTCGATAATCACATGAGGGATTAAAAAGGTTTTAAGAGAAAGGCCTATCTGAGAAACTTGGGAGTAGGCACCAGGAAGGTAAACAGAAACTCAGTTCATTTTTTGAAACACTCTGGGGGGGGCGGGGGGGAAGAAACAGAACAAAAAAGGTTTTCCTTAATGTTTTAATCCTTGGGCGGCCCTTGATGGCAAGGTGGTCTTGAGTAGGGTCTCCTAGAAATCTACGCATCACAGCTTCATGGCGCTTTAAACCTCCCGCCACGTC
The DNA here is from genome assembly GCF_024610735.1 of Ursus americanus. Lineage (NCBI taxonomy): Eukaryota > Metazoa > Chordata > Mammalia > Carnivora > Ursidae > Ursus > Ursus americanus. The sequence goes on from NC_142154.1 coordinate 14,015,778, forward strand.
TGCCTCACGTCTTCTGGCCTCTGAGAAAGTAGCCCAGTGAACACCACAAAACCGGATTGTCGGTGATTAGGTGGTGAAAGGTGCCAACCTGAGGGGTAGCCTGCCAAGTCAGTTTACTGTAATGCTTTGACCGTGCGAGTCAGCTTAACCCTTCTTCAGTCTCCAGCGTGCCCTTGACATCATGGAAATTACCAGTTAATGTCATCAGATGAACCCTGCTAACTATTTCAGAGAAGGCTCCTTGAACAAAACAAGCTGTTTACTTCATAAGCTTTTTCAGATTCTCCTCAAATATTTCAAGAAAAAAATGAATGAGCCCACGGGTATCCTCTTTCAGTAGAAGAGTGGCTAATTCTTTTTCTGTATTATAACTGATAAGACCTCATGTGACTGGAAATACATATTCTACCCAAGCATTAGTTGAGTGTATTGTATGAAAGGCCTAACTGATTAGATAAAGAGGTTGATTTACTAGCTCAAACAGCTCTGAGTTTTTAAAAAAAGAAAAATTCTCTTTTAAATCTGAGAAACCCTCCCTTCTCTAAAAATATTTTTTTTCTGATATAAAATTTCCAATGGAATCATTTTTCACCAGAAATAGAAAAGAAACAAAAACATTAAAAAAAAAAAAGGAAACAGAAAAAGGATTTGTCATCACAAGAAAAAAAATATTTTGGTACTGTGTGCTCATGGATCTTAATTGGACTTATCCTGGTGATCTTTGGTAATATATGCAAACATCAAGTTGTTACATTGTACACCTGAAACTGATATATGTTACAGGTCAATTATATCTCAAGTTTTTAAGTATATATCAGGTGATGTAATCTCACCTGAAACCAATTTTCAGGTGAGATTAAAAACCAACAGATCTATTGGAAAGAAATGAGACTGCAATAAGCTTGTAGAGAGTGATACGTTTTACAAATCACACTTGAACTTCACAGTAACCCCATAAGGGAGGGAGATAGAAAGTTAGGGTGTCTGATGACAAGCCTCACAATATTCCAAGACAAACATTTGCTTGGAACCAAGCTCACATCAGAATATGTATTATAGATCTCAGCACCATGGGGATGTCTCAGAAGATTCTCCTGACTTAGAAGGAAGAGAGCCTGCGGGAGGGAAGGAAGATATTGGCTATCATTTTATTCTCCAGTCAGCTCTAGTAAAAATAATTCCAGAATCTCCCCAGTAAGAAAGATCCATAGCCATGTCCTGTCCCCAACTGTGGTTTCACACCCAGGGTTTAGGAGCACAACCTATAGATATGATTCGTACCGGGGAAAAAAGGCAGGGAGACCAAGACCAACCACTGTCCCAGCTCTAAGTTCTTCCTGACCCTGGTTTCCGTTGCCTGTCTGGCCCTTCCATACCCCCTTCGCTGGCCGTTTGCAGGCACCTCAAGTTCAGACTTACAACACACTTGATCACAATCATTGGACTCTGAGACACTGCCCCTGAGACAGATCCTGATGTCTGGATTCTGTTTGTCCCTCTGGCCCCTGGAGAAATACTAGCCTGAGGTTCACTTTGGCCCTCCCTGCCCACAAGTCCTCCCAACCTCGCCGTGAGCCCAGGAGCCAGGCAAGATATGGAGCCCAAGGGTTGTAAAGTCACGGGGGCTGCGCCCAAAGTTCAAGCTCTGAGAAATCAGGCGGGTTAAGAAAAGCTGTCCCAGGGAGGTGCTAACCTAACCTCTCGATTTCCACCCCACATCTTGACTTACTGACAATCCAATAGCAAAGTGTAGCAAGAATCTAAAACTTTGTCCGGTATCCCTCCTCCAAGGAATTTATCAGGGGAAAGAATTTAATAGCTATTTCTCAGCCATCTCTGTGTTTATCAATGAAAAATGCTTAATGCTCTGTTCATATTTGAACATAATCTTAAAAGTACGAATGTGCCATTTAAAGTTATCTTAAAATTAAAAAAATTTTTCTTTTAAATTTTTTAAGATCTTATTTTTATTTATTTGACAGAGAGACAGAGCACTAGCTGGGAGAGCAGCAGGCAGAAGGAGAGGGAGAAGCAGACGACTCCCTCTGAGCAAGGAGCCTGATGCGGGACTCGATCTCAGGACCCTGGGATCATGACCTGGGCCAAAGGCAGTTGCTTAACCAATGACCTGGGCCAAAGGCAGTTGCTTAACCAATCAATTTTTTAAAAAAATTTAATGCCGCTTCTAACTGTTGCCAGATCTTGCTGCTTTACTGGCAACAACAGAGAAGGATTTGATACCAGAACACAAATGGATTTAGCATGAAGATAATGAACCTTGAGCTTCAGGATTCCTTGTGCACATAGTTTCCTTTCAAGGCTCTGGGAAAGGCGCTGGCAATTTTGTTTCCACTACATTTTTATTAAAGAAAGTTCTCAAAACCGTATACTATTCAGGCCCACAAAACCCAGTAAGCAAATTATGTATTTATGTCAAGTGAAGTTCAAGGGATATTGCAGTAGGCTGTGTGCACCAAAGCTCTGCAGTCGTTTAATTAGAGAAAAGGGCTAGATAATAGTCTCGTACACAAATATAGGCAGATTAAAATCAAAACTTCTTCTGCATGCCCATCAGTACAATATTAATGCCATGAGTGGAGATTTAATGTCAGCAAACCGTCATCCATCCCATTAAATCCATGTTGTTAATTTGAATGTGGTGTTCGTCATTTTGCTCGAATGCAGTCTGTAAATTTGTTACAGATTTAGTTGTGTCGGAGTCAGAGACTTAAGGAGTGTGCCTGCTTTCAAGCTCGACACACCTAAGTAATATTAGAATATGAAATCATTTAAATTTAAGAGAAACAAAGGAAAGGAGGCAGGAGCACAGTCCAGGGCCCCTCTGACAACAACTCTGTGGGTGAAGGGTCTAGAATCCCCAAGCCACCCGTACCTTTCACGTTTCAATCTTGTTTAATCTGTTGCTTCAGTGCTACAGAATGAGACCCTTCCTAAGCTGAAGCACATGCTTACTCAACAAACATTTTGGATCATCTTATGTTCAGGACACTGCGCTTGAGTCTCAGATGTGGTTATTGGCTATGGCTTTCAAGAAGGATAGGGGTGAGGACGTGACATTCTCAAGGTAAAAATGCACCTAAGTAAACATAATCTCATTTCTGTAATTGTTCTAAATGTTTATAGCATTCCAGGCAATACATAAAGCTGGGAAGGTGCTGGAAATTATGCTTCTCTTTAAGATTAAAATAACTTTGGGATTTTTTTTTTTTTTTTGCTATATAAGTGCAAGAAAATATTTCATATTCCCTATTCCAGTGGGCATGCTCTTCAACCAACTCCCTCTGCAGTTTAACCTCAGAGATACCCTGGGGAAACCAACTAATTTTTAATATTGGGCTAAGCATCACATAATTAGGAAGGCAAATTTCTGGGGGGAGAATCATACAGAATATCCCCAAGGCGATTTTACCACATCTACTGTTGGAGTTTTCCACTCTATTTCTCTCGTTCACAGGTAATCATGAATTGCTTGTAATTAAATAATCCCAGGTAACTAGCAGCAAGACCGTCCTCCGGAGAGTTGCTTCTCAGGTCTCTGTAATAAGCCTAGATTCTTATATACACCACTATTTTTGATCCTCGGTATTCTTTCTCTTCTTCATCTGCTTCAAACTGGAGCAGATCTAAGAGCTCTTTCTCTTTGATCTGCGGGGAGGAAGGATTCTGTTTTCTATCTATAACTACATCTGGGCTCAACAGCCGATTTCTGGTTGCTCGACCACTTCAGCCCATCCCTCAAAGAATGAGCCCAGAAATGAAAGGTAATTTGGCTAGTATAGATCCATGGAATATTACAGCTCAGCAGAGCCTGGGAGGTGAGCTTGTCCAAGTGGGCTCAAAGAGGTTGCAAAAGATTGAATACATCCGTTTGTCTGCTTGGGCAGAAAACTTAACAGGTCCTCCATAGCCAAATGTTTCTTTCCGCATTTGATTTGCCAAATAATTATCGAATCCCTTCTTCATATAAGACATTAAACTAACAACTATGCCATCCAAGGAAATTTACTTCTTATTCATAATCTGTTTGTTTATGAAAGAATATTAGCCTTCCAAAAGATACCATCCTTGATTCTCACCTGTTCAGGAAGAGGATAGCTATAAAAAAGGGAAAATCGCCTTGCACTAAAATGCCCTTAGAAGAGGAATCCGCTGTCTGGATTAAGTCAAATCCTTTACCCTCCTATAAATCAAGTTTCTCCCTGCAATTATTCACCGTCATCTACCTGACTCACCCGGGGTTAAAATTCAAAGATGCCAAACTGAACAGACCGTAAGGTTGCTATGCAAAATGGAAGAAGTAGCCCCTGAGAGCTGGTTCTGTCCCCCTTGGTTCTACCCTTTCATTTCCTTTTCTGGTGTGTTTCTATCTTGCTCATCACTGTCCCACCGCTGTGGTCCCATATCTAGGAACATGAGCATAGCAGAATCTCCAGGGATCACCGTAAATAAAAGAAGGGAAAGGGATTTTTTTTAAAAAAACAGAAGAGTACAAGTTACAGTTCCAGGATATCTGAATGTAAATTAAAATGTAAATGAAAGTCCCTCATTATTCCTTTCCTAAGGATACCAGTCCACTTAAAATGCAGATTTAGGTATAGATGGTGTGTGTGTGTGTGTGTGTGTGTGTGTGTGTGTGTTGTGCCTTCCTCTGAGGTCAAAGTGCTTTTCTATATGAATTTAAAACCATGCAATGCCAGGGCAGCAGAGAACAGAATAGGAGGTGGGACATAGAAACACCGAAAAGCAGAGTCAGAAAGAGAACTAGATTCAGATCTGTCTCAATCACTTAGCAGCTACCTGATCTGGGGCAACCCCCCCCCCCTTATCTGCTTCTCAGAGCACAGTTATCAGAACCAAATGACATGATACAACTAGAGCGTTGTGTTTGGTCTAGAATAGGGACTCAATACATGGCTGATGGTTTATTAATATTATTGCTGCCCAGAGGGAGGGGATGTGGCGTGTAAGAGATTAGCTGGGCTGCATCCATCCAGGCCCTATCTGCACTGTATCACAATAATTGTTCGCCATGTGCTACAGGTGGTCCAGAGATAGGCTCCTTGCTCTGCATACCGTGTAACTACTCTATTTTTTTCTCCTGACCAGATTCTTTTTAAGAATTATTATCATCTTCCTAAACCTGCCTTCCTCCTGCGCACACTCCTACACACACACACACACACACACACACACACACACGATTTACCATTTCATTGCCCGATGGCTTTAGCTTCCTGGAGAGACCACCACAGAGCCAAATAGAGCTCTACCCTTCCCAGCTAGCGAGCCTTTCAAGGAGTGAAATTGCCTTGCTTTTTACTCCCTACCCAAACTTGATCCCAAGCTTTATAAAAAAGAAAGACGGAGGGCCTCGTCCGATACAATGTTGAGCAATTGACACTTTGTCCACTGCTCGAGAGGTTTTGTGTACTGGTACTTAAGCCTTGTTTCAGTTACAACCCCTGTAGGGAAATTTGAGTCCTGTACACGAGTTCTTCATTTATTTCTGAGCCAAGATAATTCTAGGATTACCACTTAGAAAATTGGGAGAACAGACTTCTGCATAGTTACCAGGCAGACGGTATTGAAAAAAGGAGCATTAGACTACTTTTTGGTGACAAGGTTAGGGAGAGGTATTGTGGTTAAATCCCATTAGCAACAATCTTACACTCGTTATGTGAACCCTGGATGCGAATGGAGAACTCTCCCCCCCCATGCCTCCCCCTTTCCTCTTCTTGTCCTAAAGGCAGGTCCCTTCTTTTTCCCCACAGGGGATTCCTTGCCCAAGAAATGCCTCTCTGGAGTAGATCACAGAATGCTCCCATGCCAAGTAGTTCCTTTCCTCTTCTTGTCCTAAAGGCAGGTCCCTTCCTTTTCCCCACAGGGGATTCCTTGCCCAAGAAATGCCTCTCTGGAGTAGATCACAGAATGCTCCCATGCCAAGTAGTTCCAAAGCCAGAACGCACTGCGAAGGACACATGCCATTCTCCAAAAATCTACCAGCAAACCCAATTCATAAGCTGTCTCTCTCTTATTTCTTGGGTGACCTTTATGGCTTGGAAAGTATTCTTTTGTGTTAAGGCAAACACAAAGGATTCTGCAAGCATCGTTGAAGAATTTAAAGATTCTATTAATCTGATGTCTTAATTGTTATTGAGAAGAGGAAACAGGAGTGCCTTTGTTCCCCCAAATGACCACAGGCTTCTAAAAAGTAGCCCACGATGTTGGAGTTTGCATCTCAAATTGCAGGCAGCTCCTCGCGCAGTAGAACTTTAGTGTAACTAATTCCCAGACATTAAAAGGGGCAGAGAAAGAGCATAAAGTTGGGTAAACTCCAAGCACGCTGCACGGATCCACAGAGAAGAAGCTTTTCCGCCATACCTCCGTTCATCCTGAAGACGGTTTTAAAATATTGGTGAACAAATGTGTATTTCAAGACCGGAGGAGCCAATTGGGTGAACGAATGGGGGAACCACACACATATGCACACCAGGCTGAACAACGTGCAATCAAAAGAGGAAGAGAAAATCCCACAACAACGAGAAAGAAATAACAATCATTGTAATTCAAAGACAGTACTCTGTGCCCACTTACTATGTAGGAGGGGTCGAGGATCCAGACACAGGAAAAGAAGGAAGGTTTAGCTGCTGTCCACTAAGTGGGTTCCGTTCTACTAGGAGAGAATAAATCAGGTATGGAAATATCTATGACACAGGCTGAGAGCTCATCCAGCGTGGCTGAGAGAGAGGCATACGGAAATTAAAAATAGCTGCATGGAGAAGGTGGCATTTGGGTTGGACCTTAAGAACCCGGCGACACTTGAACTTGAAAAGAGGGTTGAACATTCTGGCTGAAGAAAATCAAGGTGAGCTACAACATGCAGATAGCGAGATATGAAGACTTTAGGGGAAACAGTAATATTTTGGATTGAGCATAGGATGTGTTGAAGCTTGGTGGAAAAAGAAATCCGGGGGGGGGGGGGCAGGGGGCATAGATTGTGGGTGTCTTGAACAAAAGAGCTTACACTTAATTCGGGAGATAAGTAGTTTCTGATAGTTTCTGAGTCCTGAAATAATATGATCAGAGATGATTATCACAGGGAAAAAAATACAGTAGCAGGCAAAGCTACGCACTCATTCACTCCTCCATTCAACAGACATGAATTGACTACCCCCCACATGCCAATCCCTGGATTAATTTATTCCAGTCCGGAGGGTTAAACTGGATAAGTTCATAGTACATAATACACATGTATGTATTCAGTATGTATGTATGTATGTATGTATGTAAGTATGTATTAAGTACATAGTACATAAATTTTAGAAAGCAGACTTGCTTTCTCAAGTCTAGAAGACTTGAGAACTTACTAGATGGGACAGGTACAGGAAATGGAAAAATAAGGTGGACTGCAAGTTTTAGGACCAAAGATAAGGGAAGCTAGGGCGAGGGGTTATGTACAGAAAGAGAGAAGCCAGGAAGAAAGATGCTTGACGGGGCAGCTGGGGCAGGCTCATAGGTGGAGATGGAAAATGAGCTCTCGCAGGAAGTGATGCTATTTGACTCATGCTCTGGACTCCTCTGCAGAGAGCACAGCCAGTAGCTGGGGGAACTAGGAGATCTGGCAGAGGACAGAGAAAGGGGAAAGTCCGGGCATGAAGGAATGCCCATATTAAAAAAAAAAAAATGCCTTAAGAGGACAGAAGGAAAGCCATCGTGAAAGGAGAAGCTGGTGTTTCTGAAAAGTTCCAGAAGATAGAAAGGAATGAGCCATGAGAATTTTTAATTTTTAAACCACATCTGATGGAAGTTTAAAATCCCCAAAAGAGGGGGTGCCTGGCCAGGTCAGTCAGAAGAGCACACGACTCTTGATCTCAGGGTAGTGAGTTCGAGCCCCACGTGGGATGTAGAGATGACTAAAGTAAATAAAACTTCGAAAAAATACAAAATAAATCAAAGTCCCCTAGAGAATCCATATAAACAAGTTTAAAATGTTACCTATCCACCCGGAGATGCTACTTCGGTTGGTACGATACTGGGAATTGCCCCGAATTTATACAGCATATGTCGGGGGTGTGTTTTTTCCTGTCTTTTCTCCCAGGAAGGGGCCACCAAGTTAGAGCAGGCTTTCCAGGGAAGGGCTGCAGAATGAGGGTCAACAGCAAACGCCGTGTTTTCCCCAGCGTTCAACTACTCACTGCTCAGAGGTTACACGTGTCACACCCGCTGTACCTGCATCTTCCAAATGTTTCTAGATTTGAAACTAAGTTGAGTCGGTGCATTTTTCTCTTTCTCTCTCTTTCTTTAACATCTAGTGTTACTAGCTTTTGAATCTTCCTGAAGCAAACGTTGACAGCAACACAAGATTTTTGCATCTTCCCCTCAGGAGGGGGATGGAGACTGAATTCTGGGCAGAATTAACTCTGCTAACCTGTGTTTGAGGTTGGCAGCGGGAGTGGTATTTGGAATTTACCAAGACAGGCTGGGAGTTGAAAAAAATTGCAACCCAGGTGCTCACCTTTCCCCCTCCACCAGCTACTTTCCCCCATTCCCTGCGGCCTAGGAGTTTATTTACCGAGTCAATTAACGAAAGATAACCTCCCATTGTGCAACCATCAATAAATCAATCGTGTTCATACTATCTTGGAATGTCCCCCACTATTGACTTTCATATTGTTTACATTAGACACTTGAGAAAGCCAGAGCCCTTGAGTTGGCTTGTTTCGGCGGTAATGGATTCTGGAGGGGCCATTAATGCATAAAACTCTCTCGACAAAATATTTCAGTTTCTCTGAGGTTCACCTGCTCTCCGCACATCGGCAGGGCCCTCTCCTTTCTCCCGGCGGCATGATCGTACAGCACGGGAGTCTGAATTGAATACTGAGGAAGGCAAACACTTCTGAGCAGTAATGGAACAGTCACTTAGGGCACACCTACTTCTTTGTGATTTGAATAATCTATTTCCACCCACCCCAGCCCCCCACTGTCAACAACCCTCAACAATCTAGGGAATCAAATTAATCTTCAATTATGTGAAAGAATTTCAGGAACGAACACAGCTCAAGTTACCAAGTAACTTGCCGTTGTGAAAAGATTCATACTGCAAACAGCCTGAATTCAGTGGCTTTTCAAGATCTTTCCCCTTAGTCATAGAAGGGAAATCTTTCCAACCGGTGATAATCTCGCCACCGGGAATCTTAAAAATTTTGAAAGCTACTTGCAAACTAAAGGCAAAAAAAAAAAAAAAAAAAGAAATCTTTCTCCATGGCCCTCAAGCGATATAAAAAGCAGGTAAAATGTGATCATTAATTACAAAGTTGGATTTCATGTTTGGATGTTGTTGGGAGGACTTCCTTGTAAATGACATCAAAAATACGTAGACAGAGCAGGTTTTCTTGTAGGGGCAGGGACTCCTCCGGCCCCAGACGGAGGTATTTTGCAAAAGCACTGGGTAGACAGGGATTTCAAAGGAAGGGGGCAGGGAATGCACCAGTCCCAAAACCTCTGAAGGTTCAGATTTCAACGCTGGCTGCAGACCTGAGCAAAGTTCACTGCTCCCTTTTCGCGACATGGTACATACTTTTCAAGTTCCAACTTGCTTCTTAGAGAGGAAAAAATGTGGCCTCTGAGTTCAGGTTGCTAAGGACAAGCGGGGCCAATTTAACCATGCATTCTTGTTCCGAAAGATAGGCCGCTGGTGGTTGTGTTTTCCGCTGTAAATACCAGAAACTCTTGATTCTCCCCACGCTAAACAAATACTTCGGCTACAACTTTAAAGTCATTTTTTCCTCCATGGCGGGAATTCGGTTATTTCATTCAGTGGCTTTTGCCGTCGGAATCAGAAGTCTTGACAGCGTGGAATATTGTTCTGTACGGCCCATCTGGGTGAGTACTTAAAATGCATGAGCATCGGATAATAAAGGAAAACTTTCATTATGCTAGGTCTTTCCCTTTTTCTTCTTTTTACTTTTATTTATTATTTATTTTTTATTTTTTACTTTGACCTCGAGTGACATATGTCTACTTAAGGCTGTTTTGAAGAGAGTGAAGGAAACAGACAAGACTTGGAAAGAAAAATCAGACGTCTCATTGGCTATCTTTCGCAGACCCTTCTGTGACCCTGCACGGAACACCTCTAATGGAGATGTGCGCTCTTGAAGCCTCCACTGTGATCAACAAATTCTGTCCCTTCGGCTTGTTTGACAGCACAATTCTGTATTCTCCCTAAAAAAGAACCTTTTCTTTAAGTGAATAAGGCATTAACATAGGTATCTCATACAAGGGGGTGAGATGGCTTTCTCATTCCAGGGATATACTATGTTTTTTTAGAGATCTATTTATTTATCTTAGGAAGGGGGGCAGAGGGCAAGAATCCAAGCAGACTCCCCGCTGAGTGCAGAGCTTGAGGCCGGCTGGATCTCACCCTCCGTGAGATCATGACTTGAGCGGAAACCAAGAGGCAGCCCCTCCACTGACTGAGCGAACCAGGTGCCCCTATACCATGTTTTTAAAAAGGAATTTGGGTCAATCAGCCACATAGTTCATATCAGTGTGTCGTTTTTCATTATACGACAAAAAGCAGAATGCATTTGCATTCAAAGCCATAGTTGCCAAATCCAAAAAGTTCAGAAAGTCAGTTAGGAGGGAGGCGATAATCTTTACTCCTAAAATCAGTAACTCTTATGATATTGTTTTTGTGCAAACTTGGTGTTTCCTGTGCTATAAACCGTGTAAGTGATTAAGGTGGAAAATGGTTAAGTGTCGATTCGAATTCTTTCATGCGTCAAAAAACATATGAGATGACTGGCAATGTTTATTGAGTGATATGGAAGTAAGAGAGGTAAGGAGGATAGCCCCATTCCTGTGGTTGTCGAATGGCTAGGAGCCTCAATCACCAGAAAGCTTTGCATTCTCCCTTCCACCTTAACTACTTGGGGATTGCTGTGGTCAGCACCTCCCATCTTTCCCTCTAAGCTTTTGGAGTTGTGGAGAGGTTGAAACTGATGTCATGTTTTGAGATTCCAAAAAGGACATCCCAAACAGAATTCCAAAAAATGGATTAGGCTTTAATATGTAATATTTCTTAATGTCATCTGTAAATGTTCAATATAATAGAGACCATAATTCCAGTTATAACATATCCTTCTGTGGAAATAGTGTCAAAAGTCTGCATTTCAGGCAAGAATGTAGGGCGCATGCCTCCCAAACACTGCGCCATACTAGATCTTGCTTCTAGACAAAGATTAATGTGGCGCAATGAGAAGAGCACTGGACTGGAAACCATGAGGATCGCATGAGGTCCTATCTTATCGGACCCTTGGTTTTCTCATCTAGAAAGTGAATACGTTGCCATAAACGGTCCCCCAGGTCTCTTCTGTTTCTCTTTTGTGACTGCATATTGTGTTTACCGCCCCTAGACGTGGGGAGCGTCATTCCAGCCAGTAACAGAGGAAAACAAGGCAAAGGAGACAGACAGCAATAAAGATAAACAGGCTTGGGAACACAAATGTCAGAGAGCAAGTAAACAAAGACAATGATATAGGACAAGAGTTGTAACTGGGAGGTGAGGAGGGGCCAATGGAGGTCCGCCATAGCCAACTCTACCTTTATCACTCTCCTCCCGACAGGCAGCAGCGATCATGGCGGCTTTGGGCACAGTCACATGACATCCCTCGACACCCAGACCTAGTCTCACAATACTCCCACGGCTGTCCGGGTACTCAGCATCGCCAAGTAGGTGAGTACAGCTCATGGGAAGAATCTTGTCCTTGTTTAATGCTTTTGGTGTAACTCACCTCCCATCACAAAGCAAAGACCCCTCCTCTCACTTTCTCATGTGGAAAAAAATTGAAGTACCATTACTACCAGTCAACACCTACCGAAGTCTTTATAGTTAATATGGTGCCCTGCGAGGTAAGTGCAAGATCCAAGACTGGGAAAGATCAAGTAGAAACGAAATACTCTTTTGCCTTATTGTGCAGGCTAGCTAACGTGAATGATTAAAACACTGTGCTGTGTCTTCTTGGATTTCAACAGCAGTTGAGTCTCAGGTTTGAGGCCTCAGGCACTAAATTGAAGAGAACACTTGATTATTGGAACTGGAAAGCATCTAAGCATCTATTAGTTCAACCTACCATGAACAGTAGGAATTCCTTCAACAAAATTCTCATATGTGTCTATCCAGCCTCTTGGGGGTAATAACAGAACAATATAAGGATGATAATTATTATGATAATGACACTTACTTCTCACACTCCACATGCCAGACGCTGTACTATGTATACGGAGTACTGATTGTAAATCGTGCTGTTCTTCGGACTTGTAATTACTAACTTACTGAGTCTTTACAATGCCTCTACCATTATATATGGATCAAAGGAAACAGGAAGAGGTTAAATAACTTGCACCGGGTCACACAGCTGGACAGAGAGGAGCTGGGGAATTGAATGAAGAGACTGGGTCTGGAGCCTGTCCCTTTAGCTCTATGGCACCAGTGGGGACAGGGGAGAGAGACAGGGTGAGGACATAGGGTACATTTCAACACGACTTAATAGAAAGATCTTTAGTTCTCTGAGCCAAATCTGCCTCTTTCAGTCTTCATATTGCCCACTAGCCTTAAACAGAGTCCTAATTATTCCTTCTTTGGTCTGACCGTCCTTTCTATCGGGGGTTGGCAAACTGTGGCCTGTTTTTGTATGGGCCGTGAGCTAAGAATGGATTTCAACTACTCATATGGTTATAAAAAATTGAAAAAAGAATAATACTTCATGAAAATATTTGAAATTCAAATCTCAGTGTCCACAAATAAAGTTTTATTGGAACACAACCACACTTCTTCATTTACACATGGTCTGGGGCTGCTTTCTACTGCCAGGTCAGAATTAAGTAGTTGTAACAAAAACCATATGGCCCAACAAAGCATGAAATATTGACTGTCTGGCCTTAACCAAAAACATTTGCTGACCCCTATGTTAGATATTTGAAGGGAGTTCTCATGTCCTTTTTTTAAATGTGCTCCTTTATTTTACTGTAAATATCTCAAATCCCCTTCCCTCCCCCAACCTCTCATTATCTTAGAAACTCTTCCCTGGACTTTCTCTGGTACTATGTATTTTATCCTTCTTAAAATAGCACCCAGTGCTAATATTCATACAATGGAATAGTACTCAGCAGTAAAAAGGAATATACCACCCAGACACCCAACCACATAGATTAATCTCCAAATATTTATGCTAAGTGAAAAAGCCTTACTTAAAGTGTTCTTATGGTATGATGGCACGTATATCAAAATCTAAAACAGGCAAAACTAATCTATGGTGAAAAAAAAAAAAAAACCATGAGAATGCCAGTTGTCTATGGGAGGATGGGGCAGGGATTGGCTGGGTTGGGCATGAGGGAACTCTCTGGAATGATGGAAATGTTCCAGATTTTGGCAGTCATCTGGGTTATCGAGTTGTGTCCATTTGCCAAAATAAATCTAAAGATGAACTTATGATTTGTCCATGACACTGGATCTGCCTCAAAAACAAAATCCTGTCAACAAATATTAAACTCTACTTAATGATCTGCATGCCGACCTGGTTGGTGGGGGAAGGGTATCAACGCCTACAACCTGTTTTGAAATGTATCCAAAATCAACATGAAAACATCAACAGGACACCATGATCGGGTAGAAGAATGGACAGATGATAAGATATGGGATAAAGCAACCAGAGTAAAATACTCATTGTGAAATCTTGATGGTGGGTGTCTGGACGTTCACTGTTTCCTTCTTTCAACTTCCTTGGTTAAAACCTTCCATAGTAAATTTTATTCTTCAAGAGAAAACTTTCATGATAAAATATTGGTTGGGGGGGGATAAAAGTAATGCCTGGTGTGAAACAAATTACTCTAAATGTAGCAGAAAGTGACACCATTCTTTCCCTTCACCTGGAAGCCATTTTAGTGTTAACTTTTCTTTTCCTTCCATGCAACTGTTTGGATTCAAATGCCCTCTCTTAGTTTCACCCAAAGAAGTATCTTTGGAGTAACCTTTGGGGCTAGTGATAGCCCATCTCACAGCAAGAGGTCAACCTTAATGTCTACATTGTGTAAATTCTGGGTCTGTAGTTTGTTCAAAAAAGATGCAATGCCTCCATCGACTCCACTTGTGGAAAACAGCATAAATTCCCCCGGTGAGTTTACACTCTAGCCTGGCGGAGTTGTAGGAAGAAGAGGAATGTGTTTGATCATGGCCGAATTCCTGGCTTCTTAACTTCACCGGTAGGTTGGCTTGTATTTCTCACACTATGGCACACTATCATTTGACAAACAATATGCTCGCCACTGTTACAAGCATCAGATGAGCGTGTGTGCATGATAAAAAATTTGAAAACGTCCTCGAAATATGCAGTCTAATCTCTGGATTAACTGTTTGTTTAAAGGGCTTCGGCAGTGTATAATCTGCAGGCTGATTTTGTTGCTTTTATGCAATGCCAATATTAGTAGCAATAACACAATCATGCTTCAACTATTTAGAGGTCAATTAGCTGGAAAATTCTGCTTTCTGAATGGAAGCTAAGAACCAAGGAAGTAAGCAGGAAAAATCCCGAGGGCCAGCAAAATCGCCAGGAGAGCATCAGGGCCCGGGGCGGATGCAGACACTCCCAGAGCGTCCCTGAAGCCAACACCCACCCTCCTGGGATAGGTACACAGGGAAAATGCTGACAAGCCTGGATTTCCAGCCCATACCTTACCAGATGTCATACGTAGGCGGACACCGTGAAAGCAGCAAAAAAGGGAAGAATTATTAGCCACGATTGAAAACTCAAAACCTACTATAATTCGGGAGGGTGAATTTATGGGCAAAAGAGGCTTACCTTAATACTGTTATACCAATAAAAGAATGGCCCCACAAGATATGAAAGAAGGTCTTTACAAATAAAAAAAATAAAAAAAAAAAGAGGAGGAGCTGTTACAGCCACGTTCAGGAAATGTTGGTCTAATAGTTAAGGCTGAAACATTTCTGTTATGATTCTAGCAACTTCTGAAAAGAACATTGGCTTTGTTTTGTTTTGTCCTTCCTTTTCCCATTGCCCGCCTTTTTTTCTTTTATTTTGGCCAAAACTTAGCGATGCTATTTTCTGTTCTCATCATAATGATGTCCACCGGTCTGCCCGAATCTTCTGGTCTAGGTGTGGCCCTGATTCTCCCACACCATTCTTTACACAGGTGTTTCCTCTCCTGCCCCCACACTTGATATTCCCTTAACACAGCCATCCGTTTTGTCCAAATTCCAGGCAACGTTTCTAGCTCCTGAGGACAACTTCCAAACTGTCCACATGTTCACTTTCTTCTCCACTTCCTTCCCTCTGCGCCGCCTACTTTGTTTTCCCATCTTTTTCTTCTCCAAACTGCATGTCCAGCATTCTACAGTCGGAAGCCATTCTTCGGTCCCACCTGCATTTCCTTTTCGTCTCATGATTTTGCGCCTTTTGGCTGCTCTTGCTCTCCTCCGCCACATTCACTTTGTATCTCGAATCCCCACTCTCTCCCTTTCTGCTGAATCTAAAGCTTGAAACTGACACCCTCCTAAAAATCTCCATTCCCTCCCCATCTGTACAGTCCCCACCATCTGATCTTGAGCGTGTGTTGCCCCTGAGTGAGCCCAGCAGTCTGCATGGGGTCAAGGAAGATTCCATTCCTCCCCTCCTCGGGCCAGCTCCCGAGTGTGGGGCTGGGGGACACCTTGACAGATAACACGCACCATCCCGTCGGCATTGAATTTCAAGCCAATAGATTTGTGTTCCGTCTTGAACTCTGCCTCTTATTCAATTTCCCTCACCCTCAGTTTCCAAATCTGTAAAATGGCAATGATACTTGGGTTTGGTCTATCTGACAGCGTTGGGTAGAGCCAACGAGGCCATGTTTACGGAAACTCTTCATTGGTTGGAATAGGATGGGATCGCTTTACTCTTCACTTTGGAACGTGTGTTCATATTGAAGTCCTGGGAGTAAAGCCTCATTTTCTTTTCAATTCTTTTTTTTTTTTTTTAAGATTTTATTTGTTTATTCGAGAGAGGAGAGAACATGATTGGGGTGAGGTGCAGGGGGAGAAGCAGGCTCCCTGCTGAGCAAAAAGCCCAACATGGGACTCCGGGATCCTGACCTGAACTGAAAGCAGGCGCTTAACCGACGGAGCCACCGAGGCGCCCCTTTCTTTTCTATTCTTCATGTCTTCTTGGCCTCACAGGTATCCGCCGATGAAATTAATTTCCGGCACCACTGTTTGATCAAAACAAGGATTTGTTAGTGGGGAGCCTGAGAGCAAAGTGGATAAGTGCAGCTGCAGGTTCTCTGGCTGAAAACCCAGCCCCATCACTAGAGGTGGGAAATTGGCCATGTCCGCTCAGCTTTATTCATGTCCCCCTCAGTGTTCTCATCTTTCAAATGGGGATAACAGCGAGCATGCGCGGTACGGAAGGTGCCGGGACGCTGGCAGCACAGTCAGACGGCATCCAGGGTGAGCGCCAGCTGTGCCTGGCACACGGTAAGCTCTCAGTCATGCGCACCTCTCGATTATTTGTCATTACCTGCCTGTTCTGCCCTTTTTCTTCTTAGGTTCCTTTTATTCTTCATTTCCTTCTGTCTTGCCTCTCTGCCCGTCCCTCCGCGGGCAGCGGGCTGTGGCTCCCCACAAACTCGGTGAAATCTCGGGGGAAGCGCTCAGACTTTGAAGCCTCCCAAAAGTCTGCTCCTCCTCCAGCCCTTGTCTCGCTGGCTCCTCCCTCCTCCTCCAGATTCTTTGCTGGCATCCTCCCCATGTTTTCCCTGTCCTGATTAGAGAGTATGTCAGCGTGGCAGGATAATTTACTGATATATTAATTTGTGTTTTTATCTCGGCGTTTGCCTGCTCTCTGCTCTACAAAGGAAGCCAGGCCTTTCTGTGCTCCTGCCCCAGGCGGACGTTCGTGTTGAGAGGCCAAAGCCAAGACACCTGGCTTTTGTTTCCCCAAAGCCCCCATGCGCTGGGAGGAGACCATGCCCACCGGGAGGGAGAGGGGAGAAGCTTGGGAACTTTGAGAGCAGAGAGAGAGGGAAGAAGGGAAGGGGAGAGAGATGTTGATAGCCAGGAAGGGGGGCGAAGACCAGAAGACCAAGCTCCTAGCAGGACCTTGGCCCCCATCTGTAGCCACCCCCTGGGGAAGCGGCTGGACCACCAGGAGATGGCTGCAACTAGATGCTAGGACCAGGCGCAGGCATCCGGGCTCAGCAAACATTCACCAGCTGTTCCCTGCACCCGCAAAGCACTCATGGGAAGCAGAGCCACGGAAGTAATGAAGGCTTGTGCAGGCCGGGATAGCGTCACCCAGAGGAGACAGGGATAGAGGGAAACGATAAATCATGGTCTCTCGTGTCTGCTCCCCCTCTCAGACTGTTTTTGGATCTTTACAAGTAATAGAACAGTTGCTTTCCAAGACAGCCCCATGCACATGGATCACAGATAAGGAAAGGGAGGCCCAAAGAGGGCAAGCAACTTGCCCAAGATAGCACAGATAGACGTGGTAAAGCCAGGAGTCTAATTCAGGTAGGAATATTTAAAGAGACCACCAATAGAGAGAGAGAGAGAGAGAGAGAGAGAGAGAGGCGCCACCAATGTATTGTAAAATGTTAAGAAGGAAATGCTGCGGAGACTAAAAACTAATAGAAAAAAAGGTAATCTGAGTGCCAGTAGAAGGGGGACAGAGGCAAGGCCTGGACCTCCTTCTTTTTGAACAAGAATCCTCTTTCTGGACATCACGGGCGCTGTGACTCCTACCAGACTAAACTGTGATGATGGAAATAGTGTCTTTATTCAGCTCAAGCAGAGGTGCGTGCAGTTGGAAGATAGAATCAAGTAGGAGGCATCAGGATTCCAGCTCTTCCCCTTCAGCTGTCCTGCTTCCTGACTTAGCCCGGGTACCGTACTCGACCCTGCCAAGTCTCTCGTCTGTAAACTCGAGACAGAGAAAATCCGTCAGCTCAGCAGTTATAGCCATTGAGTAGCTGTGCAATAATGAGAAGATTATTATTATTATTAATTATTATTACCATTCCAGTGGCTAGTCCGGCTTAGCCCGACAGCCTACCTAGATGCCCCTGCTGCTTCTAGAAAGCATCTCGGTGTGTCAGACTCTGTGCTGGGTGCCGAGGTCTAGTTGGAGAAGAGATACAGGAGGGGATCTTTCGATGCAATGTGGTAAGTGCTATGAATGGGATAATCCCAGGATCCCCATGGGGGCCCTGGGCAAGGGCCCCTCAGGAGACTGCAGGGTGGGACTGAGGACAGGTTTCCTGCAGAATGTAATGGCCCGAGTCTTTCCAAACAATGGTAACTTCTGCCTCACAGTGGGAAGTGAGCTGGGAGCCCCCTCCACCCCCACTTCCACCTGTCTGAAAAGCTCCTGGGCCCAAGCACACTCCCAATACTGCCCCAGCAGTTAATTTGAGTTCTGAGCTCTGCACAGCTTGCATCATACTGGGCCACGGACCAAGCCAACAGTGGAGAAGCCAAGACAGCTCAGAGCTGCCGGCACATTCCAGAAACCTAAATTTCCAGCGTTGCCTTGAATAAGATGTGCAAAGGAAATTTTCCACGTGTCAATTAAGCTTGTTGACCATGTGACATGGACAGGAAATGTAAATGTGGGATTCTGATTGGCAAAGTTCAAAGCCTCTGATTTTTGATACCCAGATAGAGATCTGTAAGCTAATAAGGGTAGTCGACTTCCAGAATCCAGAGGTTGTGAAGAAATCCTGCTTTGCACATCAGAGGGAAAATATACACCACTGAATCACAGTCTTGGGAAAATACTCTGCTTTGTTCCCAGAGCAAAACCTACACGTTCAACGAGTTCGAGGATGAACTCGACTGTTCTACTTACCTATAATTTCAAATTCCCCTAATAGCCACTCAGTCTTCGAGGAAAATCATGTGCTTTTGGACCGTTTTTCCCCCTAGATGCATGGGACTGACATGAAGTTGCAACACTAACCTTAACTTTGAATTGCTTTTCAGCTCCTGTCATTGTAAACTTAGCATAAAACCCTGGTCCCTGTGTTTCCTTGGAAGTCTGTGTTTTGTAGCTGGCGCAATGATTGAGTCCACGTGTCTATTCTAGGACACGAGAGGATCTAACTAAGTCAGAACACCCCACGTCCAGCCCATATATCTATTTATTACCGAACTCACTGGGAAAGACAAGCTGAGTGATCATTTAGCCAAGAAAACCTGAGAGGCATTTCTGTGCATAAAGTATGGGGTAGCCGCCCAACACAGAGGCAGACTTGAAGAAAACGCATGATACAGTCTACGCAAATCCCCTCACCACCCCCGCGGCTGGAGCCGAATGAATGGTCTCGGCGATGAAGAGCAGCAGTGTTCTAGAATGCTTATCTTCTCCCCAGCCCCCATCCCGACCCTCGAAGATTACGAATACAATCGTTTGTGACAGACTGCTCCCCAGTCTTCCGCCTTAAATTCTATATGATAAATTCAACACGAAGTGACAGTCACAGCAAGTGTTCAGGGCTGTATCTAAAAAAACTAATTTTACTGAAGTTAGAACTCAATGAACGAGAAAATGTGAATGTACACCCAGGGCATATCTCAAAACTTTAATCTCTATGAATGCCATAATGGTTATTTATGGCCGGGATGATATTAATATTTTAAAACATTTCAATAAAGAAGCGCCGTGAGACTTTAAAATTGTATTGTTATGCAAAGATAATAATATTTCAATGGGTCCTTCCCTGTGCTGGTATGTTAATGGAGCAAAGCAAAGAAAAACCGTTGCTTTTGTTACCCCAGCAGCGGCCAGACCTAGAGTGCTCTGTGCTTCGTTTCTAAAAAATAGCTCCTCTTCCTTTTCTGATTATTTGGGGCTAAAAAAATTTTCGTGCGCTGCTATTGTCTGTTTAAATTAGGTAAATGCAATTAAGACGAGTCAAATATACACAGGCTCCAATGATGGGTAAAATTAAGGTCACCAGTTGCAGCCCTAATCCAGCTGCATTGCTTAATCTCGGCTTTAGCCATTACAAGGGAGCGGAATGGTAATGTCTTGCTAGTGTTGGGGTTAATGTAGACTGATTGGGGAACTAGAGATAAATCCTGCAGGCTTGCTTGAATGTGCAAGTGCTTATACTGACATTTGGAAAAAAAGAAAATCGGGCTCCGTTCCCCAGGACTGGTTCAGAGTCCCCTCCTTGGTTTTCTCTCCACTAAAGCAAAAGAACTTTTCTTCTTGTCAATTTCTGTCCCCACCCCCCCACCCCCCTCCACCACCACCCCTCCATCCCCCAGGGCCAGGAGTCTTTGCACCTGCCATTTGTGGGTATTTCTTGCTCATTCCAAAAAGGAACGTTCTGTGTCTTAGCCCTCTTAACACAAAAGCACTTGTCTTTCATAGATGTGAATATCACATTTGTGTTGCCCCATACTATTTTACTTTGTGAAGGAGTTGCTGGAGAGAGCCAGTAGATAGGAAGAGAACATGGCACATATGAAAAAAAATGGGGGGGGGGTTGACATTTACAGCCAAGGGAGAAGTATGAAATTGCAAAGGTCATCAATGAGTAAACAGATATTAATGGTTAGCTGGATAACTGGAACATAAACAGGTCACATTAATAATTAACACCAGGAAAAACTTAGCACTTCCAACCAAGCTCAGGAAAGTAGGTGCCAAGGAACCTTCCCCCCCCCCCCCCAAAATAAGAAAAAACCCAGTGGGGATTTCTGGCAGCTAGAGAGTGAAAACTTACTATTCCGTGTTTCCATTTCTCGGATTCACACCCCAAAAGCAGTTTTGAGATGGTCACGATAAGACACAAGATCATGAAGAAAACTTCTGGGTGAAAATTTTATTTGAGAAGTTATACTCAGCCCATCACTGACTGTTGCGTTGTTCTCCTGCGGCAGTCTATGAAATTGATCAAGAAATCTATTTTCTCACTAACCTGTAAGGTCTCTCTAAAAGTATTAGCTCTCTCAGTTTTATGCCTGTGTGTTCTATTAAAACTTCTGAACTAGGGGGGTTAAATTTTGCATGTGCTGATTGGCATTTCCCCCTATTTGGTGGGGGGGGGGCTTTTTAAGACTTCTTTTTAAGGTTCACAGAAAAAATGAGAGGAAAGCATAGAGACTTCCATACGTCTCTGCTTGTATCCCCCACCGGAGTGGTACGTCTGTTACGGTTGACAAACCCACATTGACACATACTTCTCACCCAGAGTTTATGGTTTTTACATTTGGGTTCACTCTTGGTCTTGCACATTCTGTGGGTTTGGAGAAATATGGGATGACATGTATCCATCTTTATAGTATCATATAGAGTATTTTCACTGCCCTACAAATCCTCCTGCTCTGTCTGTTCGTCCCTCCCTCCAACCACCCCTGATCTTTTTCTCGCTGCTATGGACATTCATGTGTAGGTTTTGGTGTGGACATAAGTTTCACTTTCATGTTTTATTGGGAAATGCCAAGCCAGAGTTGTAGTTATGAAGGCAAAGGCCTGGGGGGGCTGGTCAGGGGGACAAGACAGTGAGCCTTGGTGAGTGAGATGAGCCCCCAGGACCATGGGAGTGAATGTGCCTGAGCCCCACAGCGTGCTATCCTGTAAGTCCGTGACATCACATTATAAAAGATTGATTTATTTATTAGAGAGGGAGAGAGCAGTGGGGAGGCACAGAGGGAGAGGGAGAGGGAGGGGTCTTAAGCAGACTCCGTGCTGAGCACGGAGCCCGACGCGGGGTTCGATCTCATGACCGTGAGATCCCAACCTGAGCCAAAGCCAAAAGTCGGATGCTTAACCAACTGAGCCACCCAGGAACCACACATTTTAAAAAATTTTTAAGGAAGCCAGATTTCATGTGAAATTTCTAGATTTCTGGACTTTTAAATGTTGACAACTCATTGATACCCTCCTTGGGCCAAACATTACCCATTTACTGCAGACCATACCAGCCCAGTTTAAATCCCTTGTCTAAATGTAAAATAAACAAATAAATAAACAAAAGTCCCTGAAAATTTACGGAGGAGGAAGAGGGTATGGATGTAGCTTTAAAATTTCTTGCAGTCTCTTTTCTCCTTCAAACACATTGTTCTCTATAAAAATATTTTTTAAAGAAAACTAATAAAATAAGACAATAGACTTAATAGAAAACTGGAATATCTGTAAGGGCCTAAACCTTATCCTCAGAACTCTGTGAATACAAGTCAAATGAGATACTTTTATATACGTGGCCTAATGGTTTACAGCTGAGTGAGTAGCACTACTTTCAAATATAATGTGAAGAAACCAATTTTTAAATAAATGCGTAGTTTGGCTACCAAGCCCACAGGAGATATTGTGACGTACCCAACCTGAAAATCAAATTATTTAAGGTTGGTTATACTAATAACAGCCTCTAACCAACTGCTAAGGTTGACTATAAAACCAGACTTGCCAAAAGCAGCAAACGAGACAGGTTTGAGAGGAAGTGAAAAGAAAATAAGGTACAGGGCATGTTTACTAGTTAAATGTGAGACTTTCATATAAACGACAGAGGCTGTGTGGGATTTTGTTCCTGAAGATGTTGTGGAAAGACAGGTGTCGGTCTAATGGCGTCAGGGTCTGGTCCCTCCCTCCTTCACCACAGCCCCGTGCCCCCCGTGGTTTCTCCTCACCATTGACAGTTGACCCTGTAAACCATGGTTTCTCATCTCTCCTACCCTCTCTTAGCCTAAAGTCACATGCACATCGCCCTCACTTTTGACACAGGCAATTCCTTATTTGTCCCATAAAATTCAGCTAAGTTCAGGTGTCTTCTCTTCCCGGAAACCTCACCGAAGCCCTCTCCTCTGTCCAGGGTGCCTCTCCACCATGTTCCCTGTCAAGCTCTGTCTTAGCACCCACCTCTGCACCCATATCTACAGTCACGGGTACCATGGATGGACATACATCCCCACTGGGCTATGAACTCTTCGATGACTCTTCTGAGAACTCTTCCAATCTTGGAACTTCCACCACCTCTCCCTGTGCTTGGAAAGCAGCACATTCGTGTAGAATGAATGTATAGATGAACAGAATGAATGGACCCCAGACCAATAACACTTACAAAAAGACTCTGATAAGTAAAATATTCATAAATGAACCTGTTACAGCTTTCTTTCTTGGTCTAAATCTTTGCATGTGTTCACTGCAATGACACTGATGGTAACAAAATTTATTTTGAAAGATCTGATGAATCTTATTAATCACTGTAATCAAAGATCCAAAAATTCAGTTCTTCAGCGTCCTCATCTGTAAAATGGAGCTGATGATGCCTGGCCTGCTCCGCTCAGCAGGTGGTTGAGAAGACTACCTGGGATGACTATGGGACCATGTAGAAAAGGAGTCACCCTATGAATGATAAAGCCCCAACTGGAATCCGGACCGGATGGTTGATTCTCCTCCACGCATCTCTGACTCTATGAAAATTCTCTATTGGGGCACCTGGCTGGCTCAGTGGGTTGAGCCTCTTGGTTTCAGCTCAGGTCATGATCTCAGGGCCCCAGGACTTGAGCCCAGTGTTGGGTTCCACACTCAGCAGAGAGTCTGCTTGAGATTCTCTCTCTTTCTCTGCCCCTCTCCACTTACACATACTTGCACGTTTGCGCGCTCTCTGAAATAAATAAATAAATCTTTAAATAAATAAATCTTTAAATAAATAAATAAATAAATAAATAAATAAATAAATAAATAAAATTATCTATCGACTGTCTGTGGCCCAATCTGCACATGAGCAAGGATTCTGCCTCTAATCTCAGGATTCTCAGGCTTAGTAGGACGCCCAGCACGTAACAAGTGCTCACTAAGAGCTTATAATAGAATGATGTACGTAACAAACATTATGGTAATTTCGCTCATTGAAACTGTGCTAGATACTGTTCAACAAGACAGAATATGAAAGAAAAAAAGGAAAATAGAAATTATCAAAAGGCTACCATTTATGGAGCACTCGACACACCTGATTTTACTTTTTAATTGAACCAAATTAAAATTACAATTGTAATTGTAATTGAAGTAGAGAACACTGTCCTTATTTTACACGCGGGAAAATCTGAGTCTTGCTGAGTTGGGTACCCGCACGGAAGGGTACACACTTGTCAACAGGACTCGGACCCAGTATACACACTGCCTCCCCGGGATGAGGCCTTTGTGCTCCAGGAGCCAAGAGTCTCCAGCACATCGGGTATCACAGAACCAATGCCTCCTAGAGGTGAGTGAAAACTCAGGGCGCATGTGGGCCAACCCCAGATCATAGATGACAAAACTGAGGTTCAAAGGGAAGTATGTGGCCAACGTCAAAAAGGCCGTTGAAAAGACAGTCAAGAAAAACGCTGATATGTTTCACATTCACGTGTTATGTCCTATTTAAATACTATTTTCATGAAATTTACAAGTATATTTACAGATCATAAAAATTTTTTAAATAATTCTACTCTCTTTGATCTGCTATACCTTTATAAAAATAACATATATTTTGTGCTTGTGCAGAATGAAATCTTACGTAACTAAATGAAGTTGTTTTTTTTCCCCTGACAAAATACCAGTGACCACTCTCTTAAAAAATAAACTAAGGCTATTGCCTAAAAACCCCAGCAGAGAAAGCATAACTCCACAGAAAGAGGCCTCCCACACAATGATTAAAATAATAATTAAATACTAGAAAAAGACAGAGGTATTTCCTCCTTTAAAAATCAAGAGAAAACATAAAATAAAATACAATAAATTTCCTGTGAAAATTGCCCCAGTCACCTTTAAAAGCGTTTCCCAAATTCCAAACGGCTCCTTTCTGAGCGCTTCTTAATGCGTGAGGTAGGCATTTAAGAATAAATCTTTTAAGTAATTCAAAACAAGGACTCTTCAGTAAATAGTTGAAATTACGGGGTGGCGGGGGGAGTTAGAGTCATCTGGTTTCCATTAGGATGATAAAATAGTTCACTTGAAACCTTTTACAAGATGCTTTGTTACGGGGAGGTGTCTGCGCATGTCACTCCATCACTGGCCATTTGACACAACATAAAAGGCTTCAAAAGCCATGTAAGGCCTCTTAATCAAAAACTAATTGTAATAGATATTGGGGAGTGTTAACACGGTGACCGCTAGGTTGTAGCTGTGGTATGGAAGCGGCAGCGAACATTAAACACAACCCCGACTTGATAGGGCTTATCTCCATTTCGGGGCTAAGTGCTAAGTACTCCAGGCCAGTATCTCCTTGCTGTAGCTTTGTACCACTTTCGGAGTTAATTGCCCCATAAGGCTTCATCTTCTTAATGAAATTTATAGCATTGTCAGAGAACTTGGTAGATCCTCCCGCAGTTTAGGAGACTTTACAGAAAACAGAGACATAAACAGAGAGGAAAAGAAAATACGGACTTGAGCCCTAATGCATCTTCGGGCTTCACGGAGGGAGAGACTCCCCAGGCCCTGCCCGAGGTGTTTGCAACACGTTAACTCTTTCAGGCCTGCAGTGGATTATTCAGACAGTGCACTCTCCCGGAAAGTGAACAATAAGTAGCATAGGACCCATGGGAGGCATTCGATAAATGCTTAAGGATCAGCCTTATGAGACGAGAAGCTCCGGCAAAAGATGAATGGGAGTCATGGGTCCTGTGGCCGCTGTGCCTAGCACAGTGTCTAAAATTCGGCTGGCACTCAGGAAAGGTTTTCCGAATGACAGAGGAATGAATAAATGATCTCGCTGGAGGAGAGTCAGTTTATGATTTTCAGAGTGCTTTCATGTTGGATCCCCAAACCGTCCACTTGACAGGCCTAG
The DNA here is from genome assembly GCF_024610735.1 of Ursus americanus. NCBI lineage: Eukaryota > Metazoa > Chordata > Mammalia > Carnivora > Ursidae > Ursus > Ursus americanus. Next base: position 14,041,620 of record NC_142154.1, read on the forward strand.
GGCTTTGTTAATGACTGATCTGAGCCTCGACCAGCATGTTAGAGCTCCCGTTCCAGGCTTCTTGATTTCAGATGGCCTGGACAGAGACTCCGTGGATAGCCCGTTATGTAAATCAGGCTAAGGAGAATTTCAAGTTAAAGACCAAGTGTGATATTGGGTCCTGGATTGGATCTGAGGATAGAAAAAAAGTGCATATATTACAGGAAAAATGGGGGAAATCTGATAAAGTCTGGAGTTTAGTTAATAGTGTTATACTTTATTTTATATATATATATACATATATATAAATTATATATAGTTTTCTCCACACACACACACCCTTAGTTACTTTCTTAGTATCAGGATTAGTATCAGTATTAGGATTATGTATAAGGTTAACATTAGGGCAAGCTGGGTGAATGGTGTAGAGGGAAAAAAAGGAATTCTCTGTACTAACTTTGAATTCTTCCAGAGCTCTAAGATTCTTTCAAAATAAAAAGGTTTTGAAAAGATTAACAGCTCCAATTATCCAGATACAAAACCACATTATAGAAGATGAGAGCATATGAAATGGAAGGAAAAATTGCGTTACCTTCATCCACTTGCAAATGGATTTTCCAACTCATGCCGGCTCATTCTCTCCAGCTTCCGTCAGTCACAACGTCTTTTTTTTTTTTTTAGAGAGTGAGTGCACGCATGCGCACATGTGCACGGTGGGAGGTCGGGCGGGGGGGGGGCGGGGAAGACAACAGAGGGAGAGAGAGAATCTCAAGCAGACCCCCTGCTAAGCGTGGAGCCCCCATGGATCTCAAGACTAAGATCATGAACCAAAATCAAGAGTCGGTCACTTAACTGACTGAGCCACCCAAGTGCCCTGAGTCACAATTTCTTATATAGTTCCACAGAACTCTATTTGCATCTCTGCTTTCATAGCTGTTTCATTTTGCATTAGCTATTCATGCCCAGATTCTTCCACTATACTTCAAACTCTCAGAGGAAAAGGACTGTGCCTTGTTTATCCTTGTACTCTCAGAGTTGTGCATTTGAAACCATTTGAGCATAGATCCACGCACGGAAAGAAAAAAAGTCTTTAACAAATTATCATGCCCTCAGCCCAAGGAGTTATTATATAAATTAGAAGATCGGTTTGACTGCTTTAAAAGTGTCCAGAATAACAAAGGCTAGTGTATGGAAGAGGTCCTCAAGAAGGCCCAGCAACCCAACTTCCTTCCATTTTCTTTTCCATCATGCCCTAGGGTGTTACTCTTGACAGCCATTTAAAGATGGCTCACCACTCCCATGTTGGCGTTTCAGCCTGCCTAAAATGGGAAGGATGAAGTAGAGAGCCAGCAGCTTTCTTTAAAGGACACAATGGAGCAGTTTCACAAAACATTCATTCTTAGACTATAGGCCAGAAGTCACCCAAATGGCTACACCTACTTGCAAGGGCAGCTGGGAAACACAGTCTAGTTAAAAGGCTTTATGACCACAAATAGGAGTACCAGGAGATAATTGGATATTGGAGGACAATTCTGAATCCCTATCACAGTTATTTTATCTTATAGAAATTTACCTAATGACCTTGATTTTTTTCTCCTACAGAATTTAATTTTATAAAGCATATTAGTATTTTGTATGACAGTAATACTGAGATATAATTCATATACCATAAAATGTACCCTTTAAGGGGCACCTGGGTGGCACTGTCGATTAAGCATCCGACTCTTGGTTTCGGCTCAGGTATCGATCTCAGGGATCTGGGATGGAGCCCCGCATTGGGGTCCACATTCAGAACATTTTCAACACTCCCCATCTCCCACTCTTCCCACCTCTACCAACCACGAATCTAATTTCCATCTTTATGCATTTGCCCAATATGGATATTTCATATAAACGGAATCATACAATATGTGACATTTTGTGTCTGGCTTCTCTCCTTTCATATGACATTTTCATCTATGTTGCACCATGTATTAACACTTTATTCCTTTTTATGATAATATTCCATCATATGGATATACCACATTTTGTTTATCCTGTCATCCATAGATGGACATCTGGGTTGCTTTCACTTTTTGGCTATTATGATTAATGCTGCTAAGAATATTCCTGAAGTTTTTGTGTGGACAAGTTTTCCATTCTCCTGGGTATACATGTAAGCATGCTGGGTCTTATGGTAACTCTATGTTTAACATTTTGAGAAAATGCCAAATTGTTTCCCAAAGGGGCTGTACCGTTTCACGATTCTACAAGCAATGTACAAGGATTCCAGTTTCTCGACATCCTTACCAACACTTGCTATTGTCTGCTTTTTTATATTTTAGCTATACTAGTGAGTAGGAAGTGATATCTCGTTGTGGGTTTGAATTGTATTTTAGTAAAGACCAACGATATTGACCAGCTTTTCATGGGCTTATTGGCTATTTGTTTATCTTCTTTAGAGAAATGCCCAAACCCTCTGCTCCTTTTTAATTGGATCCTTAGTCTTTCCATTGTTCAATTGTAAGAATACTTTGTATATTCTAGATAAAATATACATATTATGTATTTGAAATATATTTAAGTATATATTCGAAAATATTTTCTCCCATTCTGCAGGTTGTGTTTTCACTTTCTTATTGGTGATTTTTGAAGCATAAAAGCTTTTTTTTTTTTTTAATTTTAAGGAAGTCCAATTTACCTGTATTTTCCTTTTACTTTGGTTTTTGGTTTTTCGTGTCATATTCAGAAAACCATTGTCTAATTCAGTTTTGCTGTTTGATCTCTTACCTTGAGGTCCAGGATCCATCTTGAGTTAATTTTGGGGTATGGTGTGGGGGAGGGGTCCAATTTCATTCTTGCATATGTATTTCCAGTTGTCCTAGGACCATTTTTTGAGAAGATTCTTCTTTGCTCCATTGAACTGTCTTGGAAATCTTGCCAAAAATCAGTTGACTGTACATTGTGAGGATTTATTTCTGGATTTTCAATTCTATTCCATTGATCTAATTGTCTACCCTTATACCAGAGCCCCAGTCTTGATCAATGTGCTTCACTCTAAGTTTTAAATTGGGAAATGTGAGCGCTCCAACTTTATTCTTTTTAAAGATCATTTGGCTATTGTGAGTCCTTTGCATTTCTGCTTAAATTTTAGGATCAGCTTGTAAATTAATTTAAAAAAAAAAAGGCAGCTGGGATTCTGAATGGGATTGGTTGTATCTGTAGACCATCTGGGGAAGTGCTGCTGTTTGAACAATATTTATTTCTTCCAATCCATGAACATGGCATGTCTTTCCAATTATTTAGCTCTTCCTTAATTTCTTTCAGTGAGATTTGGCAGTTTTTAGCATGTAAGTCTAGTACTTCTTTTGTTAAATTTTACTCCTAAATATTTTACTCTTTTTTATGCTATTAAGAATGAAATTGTTTTCTTAATTTTATTTTCAAAATATTCATTACTAGCGCATAGAAATAAAATTGATTTTTGTATATTGCCCTTATATTTTGCAAAATTCACCTATTAGCTCTAATATCTTTTTAGTGGATTCCTTGGGATTTTCTATAAACAAGATCAGTCATTTTCAAATAGAAATAGTTTTATTTCCAACTATGGCTGTTAAACTGTCTATTCCACCCTTCAATTCTGTCAGGTTTTTTGTTTAATATATTTTGGGACTCTGTGTTGGACAAGTAGTAACTTAATCATTGCTGAGGATTCCTGATGGCCTGATACGTTTATTTTTATCAAATGTCATTATTTACATCTGGTAACAGTTTTTATCTTGAAGTCTATTTCATCTGAATCAGTGTAGACACCCCAGCTCTCTTTTGATTACAACTTACCTGGTACACATTTTCCTATCCTTTTACTTTCAACCTATTTTTGTCTTTGTTCCAAGCGTGTCTTCTGTAGACAGCATATAATTGGTTTTTTGTTGTTGTTGTCTTTTTTTTTTTTTTTACCTATTTTGCCAATCTCTGTTTTTGATTGAACTGATTAATCCATTTACATTAGGTAATCACTGCTAAGGTAGGATTTATAGCTGTCGTTTTGCTGTATGTTCTCTATACATCTCATGCCTTCTTTGTTTCCTTATTCACCCATACCTGTCTTTTTTGTGTGTTACTTTAATATTTTATAGTATGCTGTTTCAATGTCCTGGCTGTTTGTTTTACTGTTTTTTTTTTTTTGTTGTTGTTGTTATTTTCTTTGTGGTTGCTCTGGGAATTAAAATCAACATCTTAACTTACTCTAGCAAATTTTTCATTTCAATTTTTGAACTTCTCAACTCTAGATTTCCCATTGGGTTCTTTTTTATAGTTTCTCTCTCTCTCTCTCTTTTTAAAGATTTATTTATTATTTGAAAGAGAGAGAGAGTGCATGAAGGGGGGAGGGGCAAAGGGAGAGGGAGAGAGAATCTCAAGCAGACTCCCCACTGAGCATGGAGCCCAATGCAATGCTCAATCTCACGACCCTGAAATCATGACCTGAGCCCAAACCAAGAGTCGGATGATTAACCAACGGAGCCACCCAGACACCCCTACAGTTTCTATCTCTTTATTAATATTCTCTTCTTGGTGAAACATCATGCTCATACTTTCCTTTAATTATTTACATATACTTCCTTTTAGTATTTTTTGAAGTCTTTGTCTATGAAGTCCAACATCTGGTCTACTTCAGGAATAGCTTCTTTCCCTGACTTTTTTTCCCCTGGGTGTGAGCCATACTCTCCTATTGCTTTAGAAAACTGGACAGTTTAAAAAAAAAATCTATCTATCTATCTATCTATCTATCTATCTATCTATCTATCTATCTATTTATATCATGTGTTACTCTGGAAATAACATCCCCTCCCCTCCCCCTGCCTAGAGTTTATTGCTGTTGAAGTTCTTAATGTTGTTGCTGCTTAGTTGCTTAGTGACTTTCTTGAAACAATTTTGAAAGTCTATAGTCTGTGTCATGTGCAGCCACTGAAGTGTCTATAAATGGTCAGCTCATGATTAGATGAGATTTCCACAAATGATTTCAATCAATAAATCTCCCAGCCTTTGCCAAGGAGCTCCGAAAGGAGGAGGGGGTACTTTCAATGCTCAGCCACATAGCTGAGAACTCCACCTCAGCCTTCACTTCCTGCCTACCCAGAAACTCAAGGTCAACAGAGGTGAGAAGTTGGAGCCTCCTTGGGTCTTTCCTGGGCATGTACCTAGGCGTGCACTTGCATGTGGGCTTCTAGATTTTCAAGAATATGTGGAGCTTTTCAAAACCCTCTATGGACACCTCATTGCCCAGTTTTTCCTTTTTAATGTTTTGCTCAGTCCCTTGGTAGCTCCAACTGCTATCAGCAACTCATAGAGCTGCCATGTTAAACAATGCCACAGATTGTTTTTAACAAACACCCTAGAGAAAAGGCTGTTTGTACAGAGTGAGGCTTGAGTCAGGTCAAATAAAGACAAACTGCAAGACAAGTCAAATAGTGACAGTTTTCTGGAAAGGGGGCCTTTGGGGAGCTTCAAAACCATTTTCCTCTTTCAGTGGCTACTAGGTTACTTGTTTTTATAGCTACCATACTTATGAGGCTGTTGGTTTTCCAAGCTACTACAGAACTGGGAAGAGTGGAATGGAGTGAGACCAAGTTAAAATGCCACTACACTCACCATTCTTACCATGATTTAGCCATCTTTCTTGAATAAACACTCTTTAGATTACTGCAAACCGTTGGTTAATTTCCAGAGCTTGAAAAAGTTGCTTTTCATGATTTTTGTCAGTATTTTTACTGCTCTTATGGAGGAGTGAATTTTTTTATATCCTCAGTTTTCCTTTTCAGAATTGATTTCTCACATACTTGTATTTTTAATCTAAATAAATTTATATCTTCAAAGTATGTAATCATGGCATGGGTTGAGTTAAAATGTAACTATGGCAAAGGATGTTGTTCCTTTTGAAGTCCAAAACAGTTGTTTGCCAAACCCAGATGTGAGTCATCAGGAATCCTCTTGTAGAAAATTACTTAAAATTATAATCTGAAATTTACTAGGATACGAATGCTAATTCCCCAAATATTTGAATTTCAGCAAATATGTATGGATTCCATATTACACGCAAGTACCTATGTCAGTTGCAGTGGAAAATCCAAAGATATAATACACAGTCTGCTCTGAAAAGGCTTAAGGAATACACGCATGCCAGAAACTAAATAATGACAAAGATATGTGTTTCCCGTTGGTCCATAGGCAACACAAGCCCAGATATAAACAGGATCACGGTAATGATAACAGAAATTATATTCTTTGCCTCTCACCTTGTCTGTTATTTGTGGAAACTCCAACTCTCATCTTTCTACCCCTTCATATTTCCCTCCACATCCTGAGTTCTTTAAGAGGTATTCCACCCTTTAGACCTTGCTTAACCCAAAAGCTGTCAGGTCTAGAGTAGATAAAGAATAATGTCCAAGCTAATCCTGCTTAGCAGAGGTTCAATGGGCTATCCAGCAAAATCCTGGGCTCCATGAAATAAAGGATCTGTTTTTATCTTCTCTACAAGCAGGAAGTGAATCGTCCTCCCAAAGGAGTTCAAACTCACTCCTCACTCTACTTATTATGATCTTTGCACTCTGGCTGAGCAAGATTTTATCCCCACTGTCTACTTATGAGCCTCAAGACTGCAGACAACAGTAATCGTTTTATGCCCTATTTGTAAAATGGGAGTACTAATGCCTACCACTTGGTTTGTAAATTAAATAAGATAAAATATTTACATTGTCTGGCCCACAGAAAACCCTCCCTACATGTTTACTCATGTTCTCCAAGCAACCAGTCCCTTGTTGGGTCATCTGGAGGGGATGAGTCTCTTCCTGAGGGTTCTCCAGATTAGTGAAGACCGCAGTTTTGCGTCATTCTTGTCTTACCTCACATGACACCTCCCCAGAGTGGCCTTCCCTGACCACCCACCCAAGAGAAACTCCCTCTTAGTCCCTCTCTGTCCCACGTGGAGGACGACCAATCATCCCAGTTTGCCTGGAACGAGGGCACTTCCCAGGATGTAGGACTGTCTGTGCTAAAACCAGGACAGTGTTAAGCAAACCTGAAGACGTTGGTGGCCCTACCACCAACATGCTTTTGTGTTTTTTTTTCTTTTTTCATAGTCTTTGCCACTCTCTGGTATTCACTTTACTCGTTTGTGTTCTCATTTCCTCCGAACTGAAATGGAAGCCCCTTGAGGGGAGGGACAGGATCTTATCTGTGTACTTCCCAGGTATATCTGGATGCCCACAACACTCTGGCACACAGTAGGCACTAAATAGCTATTTGTTCAAAGACTGAATGAGTTGCTAATCAATTGATTCACTCGTTTTTCTTTTTTCTAAATGCTCACCCCTCTTTTTTCCCCAGTTTGAACAACGCAAATGCACAAGGAACACAAAGTTTTGTATGACGCCACAATTTTTTTTGAAAAAGCATTTGGTTTGGCTATAACGACTGAGAGAGTTGTAAGCCTTTGAACCTGTGTGGCAGTGAGAACTTCAGACAGCTGTGTTCCTTTTTCTTCTGATCCCCAACAATATAATTAAAAAGGATTCACTGAAATGTAGACGTTTCTACCATTTCCCCTGGAATGTTGGCTCTAGCCAATATAACCTAGTCCGTAAATACAAGATTAGCGTCTGTGAAGGGAAAGCTCTCCTTCTATAAAACGGCATTCAAAAGGAAATCTCCACCTCTTTTTCCATGATAGAAGCAGCAGCATTACTTGTAAGTCCCATAATTACCTTAAATGTCTCACAAGGATAGAAGAGCTACAAATGCTAAAACACAGTCCGAAACCACATCTTTGGCCTCTAAAATGAACCAGATAAAGATGATGCCCTTTTCCCCACTAGCCGTTTACTATATAAATGAGAAGACATAAAGTAGTTTTAGATTTAATTAAAGTAATTGACTGAATTGCATTTTGTAGTTGTGATTGTCATTAACATTCTTGACCTCTCTGTCGCATAGATGTGCCAGAGAATTTTTCCAATGGATATTTATTATGAATATTATCATCAATAAGCACCATCAACATATTAAAATTAATTTTAACTTCTTTATGGAAGACTGAAAGCACAACCAGCTGCTGAAAACCATCCGTTCTAAATCATTCTTTATCGATTCAACATGCTTAAACCTCAAGTATGACTAATAGGGAATTTTATGTGTGTGTAGGCAAGTTTCTCTCTATATATAAAATATTTAATTTTATTTTACATCTAACTCTGGTTACATTAATCACATAACCCTATTTTCCAGAGCCCTGGGATTCCCTGGCTATTTCGAGCGCTTGCCGGGCAGTCCTCGCCCTTGTTTTACGTCCACGTGCATATCCAGCGACACATGGACGTTTGGGCTTATTTTGACTGCTGGCAAAGAGCTTAATAAAAGACAGGCTTTGGTGCATCAAAAGAACTTAGTCCACAGGTGTTCTGAGCTGGGCGAACTTGTATGTAGAACAAACAATTAAGCTCTGGAATTTGAGACTCTAAATTGTATCAGTTGAGCACCTGTCCCGAAGGGAGGAAAACACCTTTCATTACATTACCCGCGGGCATGTCGGCTCGGGCTGTGTAGAGTTACAGCAGATCCTATTCAGGCACTCTGGCTGAGACGCCCTTGCTCCTCCGGTGAACTCTGCCAAGGGCTTCAAGTTGAACTCCTTCAGCGACTATCTCCATCTCTCTCCCCATCTATACGTGCCATCCGCAGCCATGTGCCTCTCCGTATCTCTTTCTACGTTGATCACTTCCCGAGCATCCGCTGTACGCCGAGCTCGGCGCAAAAGAGGCTCAATACAGCATCGCCTGTCCTTTCACCCAGCAACGCCACAAGGCTTAGAAAGGCTAAGTGATGTGCCCCAGGTCGCGTAAGGTTCAGCGGTAGGATCGGGCTTCAAAGCCAGGTCTGCTGGACTCCAGAACTCCTGTCTTGATCGCCACGCCTGGATGGACGGTGCTGTCGGTGCCAAGTTGGAGGCGGAGTCTTACTGGGGATGAGGCTCTCGTCGGTCCCCTTTATCTCGGCTTTCTTCTCTTGCCTTTTCCTTGTCAGAGTTCCTCAGCCTGTGGGCTTCTCACATTTCCTTCCTACCTTTGCTTGAATTTCATCTTTTTTTTTTTAAGACTTTATTTATTTATTTATTTGAGAGAGAGAGAGAGAGAGAGAGAGCACACGTGGGGGAAGGGAGAAGCAGACTCCCCCAGCGAGGGCTCCCAGGACCCTGGGATCACGACCTGAGCCGAAACCAAGAGTCGGTCGCTCAACCAACTGAGCCACCCAGGCGCCCCTCGAATTTCGTCTTGACACAGAGGGCTTGCCTGACCTCCCCAACCCTCCATCCGCCCACCCCACTGTGGTTTTCTTATAGCACAGAGCATCACTCAGCATATTACAGATTCATTGGTTGACTTGTCTGTTTTCTGCCTTCCCGGGGAGATTGGAGCTCCGCTATGATAGAGATGTCCGGCTCTTGTTTACTACTGTATCACAACGGCCTGTAACTCTGCCTAGCACATAGCAGGTGCGCGATAAACATTAAGCAAATGAAAAATACATGTGCACATACATATTGCTCCTTGTTCTTCATTCACGTATATTTACTGTGGAAAACATAAAAGGTCCCTTGACATTTTATTTTGCTGAACTATCACATCGTAGACAATCACGTGTCAAGATTCAAGAGAAACCTCACGTAAAGCAAAGGAAGTGCTGTTTCTGCCCGGCCGCTGACCGGCAGCTGTAGGCGTCCTGACGTCGGGGCCGCGGAGACCAGGCAGGCGAGTCAGCCCCAAGCAAGGATCAAACCCCTCTTCACCCAGTGCACAGCATTTACACTGAAGCGGAAATCAGATACGTTGGACTAATTCCTTGTTTGCGGATGGGATTTACTATTACAATCTGGGCGGACCAGAAGATCCAGGGAGCCTGGCTGTGAGAGCCACAGGGCTTCCATCTCCGGGCGGAAGACGGTTCCTTGCTAGGCAATGGGTACAGGTGATATACCTCTCTCTGCCTTCGCAAAGACAGAGGCAGCCTCTTTGGATGCCAAATATCAGAAGATTCAGAAATGTTGACAGCCTGGAACTTTGGATGGGTACAGTCACAATAACAAAGGGAGAACTGTTCTTGCAGTAGTTATCTGATGATAGTGACGGTGATTAGAGTAACAGTAGCTGACATGTATTGATTGCTTTCAATACATCGGACATTCTACATGATCTCTTTCAATCTTCACAACACCTCCGACAGGGACAGTGCTTATTATTCCTATTTCACAGGTGAGAAAACTGAGACTTACAGAGTCTGGGTCACTCACCCACCGTCATGCAGCTGGTTAGCTGAAATGTGACCAGCGTGACTGTTTTATTCCAACACCCATGTTCTTTATAATTTCGTCTTTCTATGTAAAAGGCAAACCATGAGTCCTTTCGAGACACTTCTAAGCTAATTTTGTGACTCGGAAGATGGAAAGAGCAACACTGTAAGCATAAAAGGGAACAATATGAGGTGATAAATAAATACCAAATGGCCCAGATTAAAAGTGCCTTAAAATTGAGGAAAAGAGCAACATCAGTCTGAGTTGGGATTATCATGGTGGGCTTCACAAAGGAGGTGACATTTGAGTTGGACGTGCTTCGAGGGAGAGGAAAATGAGGAATTTTGCAAAAGGAGAAATAGCATAAGGAAAGCCATGCCAGGAGAAATTCAAAAGGCATATTAGGGGTTAAATAGACCAACTGGGCAAAAGTGAGAAGTTTAGCCAGAGTAGTGTTTCCCAAACTTTTCACCATGGTGACAGAAAGGGATTTGATGTTAACTGGGCTTGGGAAATGCTCAGTTCAATGAAATTTTGCAGGACTTATCAGAGCCTTGAGTAAGGTTAATTGCCTTATGAATCTCAAGGACAGGATAGTATTATAATGCTGGATTTGTTTTATCAATTTATTTGACTAGTGGAACCCCCTTCCTATTTTTCTACAGAGCACTGGTTAATATCTCACTGAACTGGGCCTGCTGTGGAACCCGTTTGGGAAGTTCCACTGTGCAAACATCATGGGTAACAGCACAGGGAAGACTGATAAGCACCATTCCACAAAGGGCCTCATTGCTCTGTTAAGGAGGTCTGTAGTTGTAGCACGAGGGAGCTGGTGAAGGCTTCTAGACAAGGAAATGATATGAGCAATTCTTAGAGAAGACTGGTCTGGAAGGAGAGGAAAGAGACAATCAAAGAGAATCAAAGAGAATGACTGTGTGGTCCGGTGGTGAGATCATGAGGGTCCAAACTCAAGAAAAGATTCTTCATCCATTCCCATCACTCCGGTTTCTTGTCACCACTGTTCTCGTGCACTCATCAATTTCCGGAGGTCATTTGAAAACCCATGGCCATGGGCAGTAGGGAGAAATGGGGCATCTGGAGAACACTGTTTGGAGGTTGAGAGAGAACCCCTGGAAGCTAATCTGATCATATCATTCCTTTCAAACCCTTCCATGGCTCCTCCTTTCTCTTAATATTCAAAATAAAATACTGCCCCTCACCTACAAGGGCGTGTCCACCTCTCCTCCACACCTCATATTGGTCCCCCCTTTGCCCGCATTCCCAATGGGACAGCCAGGGCCATCCCTCCTCGGCCATGTCATTTGACTGTCAGCCCTGTGAGGTCAGGAACACGGCTGTTTTTACTTATCCCAGGGACCAGCACGTAGTAGGAGCTCCATAAATACTGTTGTATGAGTGGATGGACGGACAGCTTATCCACTGGAACAGATGTGGTGTGTTTTGGAATACATTCTGGCAGATTCAACCGACTTCCAGACCAATCCCCCAATATCAAGCTTAACACATTATAAAATAAAACCTTTTGAGTGTATATATAACTCTTTCTGTTTGACTTTATATCTCACATGACCTCTCATGTTTCTGTGAGTCAGAGTCTCCAGCTGGCAAGGATTCTATTTGTCATTTTTCCACAGGCAGAAACCCAAACACCACAATCCCTGGTTGCTTTATCCTTTTTCCTATTCACAGATCACCCGCGGGAGGCATCATCTACTATCTTCCGCATATACGCCTCTCACATCTTGGTTTACCTTCCTGACTGCTGACACCTGTTGAATTATGAAGCCAAGCGCGTTTCTACTCTGCATTCTTACCTTTCCTTGACCAAAATTTCAGGGGGAATGTCAATCAGGGAGGTCTCAGCAAATACCTGCCCCCACTCAGACTCCAGGGGAATTGAGACCTTCCTTATTGAGTTGCTGTATGTGGTTTCAACCACGCCATTTGTATTCCACATTTCAAAAGAATATTCGAGATACTCAAGGGCTTCCAGATTTAGCCCAAACTAGATTTTTCATCTTATCTTTTACGTTGTCTCTCAACGAATGGGCCCTGAGTTGTCATGAGTTTCAATGTCTAGAATCAAATATTATTTTATTTTTACTACCCTTTCCCATTGCCCAAGCTCTTTTACCACTTTATGCTTGTGCTGTTGCCCTCCTCCGCAGGTCAGCCAATTTGACATTTCGATCTGTGTAGGGCGCTCAGACACCGATTCAAATTTTAAAGGGTGGGGGTGGGGTGACACTTGGACACTTTATGCCGTGAAGTCAGTTTTGTAACTACTACTCTTTCTGAGACATATTTGTGGAGACCAATGAATGCTTTGAGTCTCCTTCTAAAAGAAACTTTTTCCTTACTAAAAAATGCCAGACAACGGTGCCTGGCTGGCTCAGTCGGTTAAGCATCTGCATTCGCCTCAGGTCATGATCCCAGGGGCCTGGGATGGAGCCCTGAGTCAGGCTCCCTGCTCAGCACGGAGTCTGCTTCTCCCTTGCCCTCTACCCCTCCCCTCATGCTCTCTCTCTCTCTCAAATAAATAAATAAATAAAATATTTTAAAACAATGCCAGGTAAGCCCAAGGATATAAGGTTTAACACACAGATCTGACCATCCTGTTGGGCCTAGAAACATTTCTTTGGGATGCTTCCGGAGGGCATTCTGTCCTGATGATTCAGCGCTAGACACACAAGAGCCCTCACACCCCACCTCTCACAGCTAGAAAATATTTTTCTGCATCTCTAGGCTAGCACTTAGGCCAGAAGTAGGGAGAGATCGTCACAGAATGCCATCAGCCAGCTCTGCGGCTCTCGGGTGTGGTTTACGGAGTTTCGTCTTGAGAACTGTCCAAAATGACCTATTTGGCCACCCTCTGCTTTCCCTTGGCCTCCAGAAACCCCTGGAATGTTCTCCGAGGTGCCTGGAAGTAAAATCAAAGTTCCACTCATTTATGTATGCTGCCCAACTGTGGTCAGTCAACATCCTCACCTGTCTTTGGACGTTGCCCGGATACGTTATATTTGATCTAGTGACCTGCAGGTGAATTGTAGGTTATGCTTAATTACACTCGTGAGCCCGTGTCAGTCACAAACCTTCCTATTTCACTCCCAAATACCGTGAAACCCCTTAAGGGAGTCCACTGATTATACTGTAGAGGTTTGTAGGAACCAACGAGGGTAAATAATTAGACTATATTGTTAATTAATATTGCAGTGCCTTCTAGTGCAAAGATATTTAAGATTGCGGCCGTATGGGTATAAGAGTAAGTGGAGAAGCAGTCTTGCTCTTGATGAAGTGAGGAAGAACAAAGAAAGTTTTGTCAGACTGACAAAAATACCCTGCCATTTTGGCAATCTTATGTCCAAAGTTTCCAGTGCGTTTCAAGGAAGTTTTCAATTTAGCAAATGCTCTGTTTGCCAAAATGAATATTGGTCTTTATGACCAAAAATAAATCCAGAGAACATAAAACGCAGGTACAGTACATTTCTAGTTGGCGTAACTGCAAAACTTTTTGTAATCATGTGAACTTTATGGAAATAAAAACAATTAACACAGATTTCATAATGGGCACCATTTCAATTTTTGTTTCATTAAGCTTCATAAAAATATAGGCTCATGAAAAAGCCAGTTCAATTAAAGTGTGGACTTTTCATTATTTTTAACACGTTTTACCTAGTTCTAATTGATGAAAGTGTTACGTATTTTGCCAACCCAAGAATTTTTCACACTTCTTTAATTCAAACCAGCTTGATTTTTGCAATTCAAATAGACACGTTATTATTTGGCATTAACTGAAAATCAAATAAAGCAATGGTAAAATGTATTAAATAGATCACAATGCATACATTATTTCCTAAAGACATTTATTTTATACATTCAAAATGCAGTAAATCAATTTTTGTTTAACCAGGGCTAATCTTTACAACTCCTCAATGAGGAAGATAGTAATATTCTACATAAATATGATTTGACAAATGAGAAAATCCAAGCTCTAACAAGTGACCTAACTTGCCAAGGTCATATAGCAAGTGCAAGGTCCAGAATCCTAGCACAGGTAATAGGACCACTTGTCATATCTTCTGTAGGCTTAAGATAACAAGCTCCTTGAACAAGGGTTGTGTCTTTCTTTTTCTTTCTTTAAATATAGATAGATAGATAGATAGATAGATAGATAGATATAAAGATAGATATAAATATTTATATATATATAAATTTATATATAATATATGTATATTATATATTTATATATATTATATATTTATATATGTTTGTTTGTTTGTTTGCTTGCTTTTCCCTGTGCACTGTTTCTGGGAGAGGCACATGTTAGTATATATAGTTAATGGTTTGTATTTAGCTTTCTATTCAACACAGCTCTCTCCAACCTGCATTTCTATACATTTATGGTCAAGCAACATTTAATGTGAACTATACTGATCCCTTAGACCCTGCTAGGTAATCAAGAGTCAGATGAAGCATCACAGAAAGATAAAATTATACCCATGTGTCTCCCGAGCCACAGATTAGTATCTCCAACTGTTGGATGAGTTGACCAACTCTATCTGTAGGCCTTACAGACACCACAATTCTATCACATCCCAAATTAGCTTTTTCACCTTCTACTCAAAATGTCTCTTCGGTGCTTGAGCTTCCCAACTAGACCCCAGGGAGTCACCCACAAATACTTTTTTCATTCACCCCCATATGGTCACAGAGTATCCATTCTACCTGCTAAGTATCTTTCCGTTCCATTCCCCTCTTTACATCTTCAGTGCCTTAATTCTGACCCTTATTTTCTTTTGCCCAGAAGATTTTAACTTCTAGGTTACAGGTCACTTTGTGTCCAGTCTGTCACTGCTGGCTTTCTTCCTCCCAGGTGCCCAGGTTCTTTCTGAAATAGAAACCATTCACTTCTTAAACCCTGTGGACAGCTGCCCCCACCTTAAAGTATTTTTCACTGTGAGATCCAGGGAACCCTGAAAACACTGTGAATAGGAAAAGACAAATAGGTTTAAGGCAAGCTCTTGGAAATTTATAATGCAGCGTAACCTAGTAAAGGCCCTGAGAAGTCCTGCAGGAAAGAACTCCATCCAAAAGCCTAACCCAGAGTTCCCTACATGTTATTAAAATACATTTATTTATTTTAATTGGTATTGTTTTCCCAGATGATACAAATTAACATCTCAAGGAACCAGCATTCTTCTCAGCATACCTTGAGAAAAGACCATCCCACCAGATAAATTAACCATAGTGCCAGTTCACCTCCATTGTCCACCACCACCTCAACCAATTACCCCATGTTCATGGCTATTTCCAAGGCGATAGCATACTCGTTTTGTCAGAGGAAACACAAAGCTCCTTCAAAATAGACTGCATTTTCCCCAATTTTTCAATCTGAAGAACTATTCCTAACCACTTCAAGACCTAGTTCAAATAAAGGTTACCACCTCTCTAAAGCATTCCTCGAGTCACTCCTTTGGGCTGCTCTGCTGTGGATCAGCTCTCTAAAACTCCATGCATTCGTCCACAAGTTCACCTTCCCTACAAGGTTATCAGGCCCTTTTATATTTGCATCTGAAGTACCTAGCACAGTTTCTAGCACATCGTGGAAACTCAACAAATGTGGATGGAAGATGTATTTCATTGTCTTCCAATTCAACACCTTACAGAGATTGGATGTCAATGCATATTTGTTATTAAATTCCTCAAGACAGGTCAAATCGACTTGAAAGAACTTGCAACCTGGATGGCTTACGGCTGAGATAAAGGGATTTTCCCACAGGAGACGGACCTAAGGCCCGGCTTTAACTCAAGAGGCAAACTTCCGTCAGCTAATCCAGCTAGCAGTACCCTTATTCCTCCCTCCCCACCCCCTTCAGGAGCACCTGCCGCATCTGAACCTTGCTAGAAGGGACAGTCTTCCCCCAAAGAGGAAGAGACCGATATTCAGCCCCCGATACAACTAACCAGTGGAAGGTACTAGTGGGCAGAAGGCAAAATGCTGCACACCCACTGAGGGCACGTCCTCACCTGGAAGTATCTGGCACCCCATGACTCTCAGAGTTACAGCAACTTCCTTACTACTCACTGGTAGGACACGGTCCACTGAGGAAACAGCCTAGCTCTACATGGCTCGAAAAAGTTAATTTCCGAAGAGTTGCATCAAATCCTTTCCAAGGATGAGGCAGATCTGTAAATGATTCTGCCACTTTCCAGCCGGGCAAGCTAGGTCACCTCTTGCCACAGCCTTAGTCTCCTCTGTCAGATGAGGACAAATGGGGCAGCCTTTGCAACCATTTGACACCTTGCTTGGCACATAGCGGGCCAATCAATAGAAGCATATTACATTTGATTCTGCTTCTCCTGGATTTTACAGTTTATAAAAATAAAAAGAGGAACTGCTTACACGAAATTAATAACCCAACTCAAAAATCTGTTACTAAGTATATTTTGGACAGATCTATTCGTCTCTGCCACTCTCCCTGTTAAATTAAAATTAAAACACACTCTTTAAAAAGCCCTCCTCATTCAGCAGAACAACATGCAGAATTATGCCTCTGAGCCACACATTTTAGTGCTGACTCCATTGATGGCCCAAAGTTTAGCGATTTGAGAGCCCAATGTCTTTAAGGTAAGGTCTGGATAGAACACGGGCATCGTGCATCAATGGTATGGTTCGTTCGGTCATTGGAGACTAAGAAATTTTGGTTGGATTCTTGCAGGACCCAAATGTTTCTTTCGTAAGGTTGGGAGACCTTTCAAATTATTTCCCATTGGTTTGTGAGGGAGTCAGATGCATGAAGCAATTTGAACAAGCGAGACTGGGAGCAGCCACAGCTTGCACTGGGGTCACAGACAGAGAAGGGCTGAGCCGCTGTGCGTAAGGACCCCAGCCCCCAGAGGCGTGCGCCCTCCCAGCGTTGGAGTTAATGAGGCCATGGGTTCACTCCTTTTCCTTTCCAGAGACTATCTTGATCAATTTGCATGATGATTATGGAAAAAATTAAAACACTATTCCCAAAGATCAAGTTAATAAAGGCCTCTGAGACGCGGAGCTTCCTGGAGGAGAAGGGTATATTTTTCTCTGAAAAGGGGACAAGTGCCTGAGATGAGCTGCAGGTTAGAGCAATGTAGCAGTGCTGACTTCTACACCCTCCCCCACTTTTGTTTTTTTATTATTCATAGCACCTTACACCTCGATTAGACCTCTCTCCCTTTAAGACCATGTAACGAATTTCATACCGATTCAGAGGGAAATAAAAAGGGCAGGGGGAGGAGGTATTCGAATAAAGTCAAGAAAAATATCTCAATTGGTGAAATTCTCTCGCGGTTGAAAAGCCATTTGCTCCTTCCTTCCGTGACGGATCCTACGTTTTGTAGATTCAAACTGAAAAGCATTCACGTCTCCTTTGATACTTCAAGCCCGCCAAACAGATAGGCATAGACAGCGACTCCCCTCCGTCCTGAAGAGCCACAAATCTGTCCTTACTCCCTCACTAAAGGCAAGTGCCTCACGTACAGACCAGTTCCTCCTTCGGTTCAGTTTTTACCCTGTTCCCGACTCTTACGCGAAACCAGATCCCGCTTTTTCGTTCTAGGGAGTCTCGCATTTTCTGCTGTGTAGAGAAAGCCCTGAACCACTTTGGCAGCTGGCTTGGAGGATGACACCCATGAAAACGGTCCCTGTCCCACTTCTCCTCCGACAACACCTCTTCTTTCTAGACGGTTGTGGTCAAAAGCCCAGGGGACTCGGGAAAACATGGGAAACGAACAAGATCTACTTTCTTAAGATTGCTCTTCTTGGTATCACTACAAAATGGGACAAAATAAAACCGCACAACAGAACGGACGCCTGGGTGGCTCAGACGGTGAAGTATCTGCCTTCGGCTCAGGTCACGATCCCAGGGTCCTGGGATAAAGTCCCACATCGGGCTCCTTGCTCGGTTGGGGAGGCTTCTTCTCCCTCTGCCTCTGCCTGCCGCTCCCCCTGCTTGTGCCTGCTCTCTTTCCCTCTCTCTGACAAATAAATAAATAAAACCTGTTTTTAAAAGTGCAAAACAGAAGACTGTGCAGTTCCTCCATCTATCATGGATTTTACTTTTAGCATCCACACTATCTTTATAGAATTAGCAACAAGAAAAATAGCTAAACCAACCAACACTCTATATCACAACTAACTTTCCCTGTAAATCATTCTCAATGCTTTTATTTCGTCCCCCTTACCCAATGGTGGGGAGTCGCATGTGTGTAAAGACATAGGTCTCCTTCCTTAATAATTTGTGTCACTATTTCTCCATGCATTTCCCTAATCCATGCTATTATTGATACCCCATATTTCATGGTGACCAAAAAAACACCTGTAACAGTTTATGTCCAGTAAACCCAGAATGAATGAAATACTACATTCTTTCTCAACAACAGACTCTGAGGAAGAAATATTTTAAGAGGACAAGTGGAGGGGCGCCTGGTGCAGTGGCTTAAGCATCGGACTCTTGGTTTCAGCAAAGATCATGATCTCAGGGTTGTGAGATTGAGCCTGGTGTTGAGCCCCACATTGGGCTCTACGCTCGGCATGAGTCTGCTTGAGATTCTCTTTCCCTCTTCATCTGACCCTCCTACTCTTGCTCTTTCTCTCTCAAAATAAACAAATAAATCTTAAAAAAAAAAAGAGAGAGAGAGAGAGAGAGAAGGCGAAGATACTGTTGTGGTGACTTTTACATTTAATCTACAATGTATCCATGATGTCTTGCCAATGACTCAAGTAGCCTCGTTGAAAATAGAAGGCTGTCGTTCTCGGCACAGCAATGGCTGTAATAAATTGAGTTGAAAACCCTTACCCAGTACGCATGTTGTGTCCAGCACTGTGTGAAGCGAGATCCAGCTTCCACCGACCTAGCCCAGCACCTGGTGCTTGATATATCCACGTGGAGGAGAGGTGTCCTTTTTTGTCATTCATCTGTCCCAAAGGGCACAGTTTTCTGATAATCATAGTTGATTAAGGGAGCTCAGGGTTTAGACACATAGGAAGCTTGTGATCTAATAGCAGTTAATTTAGTGGCAAGTGATATAAATTACCCAAAAAGCAGCCTTGTGGATCAAAGTAAATAGCGGAGTGGCCATCCCCTCCCCTTGATAGTTTGTATATATCATCCTTGGGGCAAGCATAAAGATGCTTCTATGTCCAATCCTCTTAACTCTATGAGGCTCATTTTCCAGATGAGGAAGACAAGACTCAGAGAAGTGAATCAATTTAGCCCCTAACCATCCAGCAGCTAATAAGTGACCCTAAGATTCTGTTTCTCCCCCAGGCAGAAGGACCCAGAAGAACGAAGGTGGGGAGGTCTGATTGGAACATGCGGTGTTTAGCACTACTCTCTAATGCCCGGGGCCATGCTTGGCACATAGTAAGCTCTCCAGAAGTCTTTGTTGAGCTGAACTCAGGAGGGAAGGCTGGAGAACCAAGATTTTTTTTTAGCAGGTCTGGGAGGAGCCTCGGGTATCACATGTAAGGAGGTGCCCGCTGTCGGGGGGCCTCCCTCTAATGGCCGTAGTGTCCCCCCTCTTCCCCCACCCACTCCCCACCATCCCGATATCACTCCAGGGGGCAGGGACCCTTGCTTCCAAGTCTCAAGGGCAGGTGCAAGTTCCGAGTCTCACTGACGTCTCCCCTCGGGCCTGCCAGTTGGTCCCTCGTCAGGTTCACTGTCCTACCTGCGCAAAGAGACAGGAAACCCCTCGAGGAAAGCTTCCCATCCATCTTCCTGGTGCTCTTTCATTTTCTTGCCAATAAGGCGATCAGCCTCACAACACACTTCGATATATTTGACATCTGTCATAAAACCCAGGTCAGGCATATCTGTCTTCTGTTAAAATAAGCCATGCTACAGAGGCACTTCCTCTGATGTGAAGGCCCCACCAGAAATAATTATTGACATCTTGTCTACACGTCCAGCCAACCCTCTTAATAGGAGTCGTAAATTATGCGTCCCGGTTTCCCCCAGTCCTAGAGAGAAACCAGGGAACACTTACAGGACCAGAAGGAGACACCACGATATTAAAACACGGAGGGAGAGCTGTAGCTGAAGTGACTGGCTTGAAATGAATACCTTCCTTTAACATCTTTCAAAAGTTAGGGACTGTGGCAATTCACAGCTGTTTCTTTGTGATGAGGCATAAATTTTCTATAACACTTTACCAAGATGACGCTTATGGGCAGGCAGCGCCTAAGAAAGTGGATAGAAGTTTCCTGAGTGGCAGTGATTTCTGTTTAGACGTCACATGCCTCAGCCTTCGGGAAAGTTCCTTATTGGGGAGAATGCTGGACACTCGGACTCCCGGCGCAATACTGCCAATGTGGGAGGGAAGCACCAATTGCCTCTGGTTCTCATTGCTCCCCTGAGAGGCACCCATGGAAGGAGCAGGTCTCAAGTCCCCCAAAAACCTGCCGGTTGGAAAACTTGTCACAAGATTATAAAAATCACTACTAGGCTCAACTGTGTGAGAGTTCCTGTGAGCCTCTGTGGGCCAAGTACACACGGCAAAACATACACCGCTTCACCCTTGGGAAGAGAATGTGGGCATATATACCTCTCCCTGCTGATCAGAAAGGGAGAACAGAGATGACTTTTATGAAGGCAAAGGGATTCTAGAAACACATGTGCTAACTTTGCTATGTTTTCTTTGGGGTAAGGAACGAGGCGTCCTTTTTGAAGATGCTTGCAAATGTTTCCTCGTGGAAATATTTAGTGGCTCAGATGTAGCACATGGAACAAAACATGTTAGTCGAAACCAATGTTTTACTACAGGCACACAAGGTGGGGTGTCCAGGAGGGGAGGGGTTGATGCATAAGAAAGCAGATTAAAAACTAGAAGTGTCCTTTATTGGGCCTACCGGGGTAGACAGACGAAGAAAACATCCAAAGATCCATGGTAAGAAACTTTGTTCTCTCTGCAGACCCAGACAGGACTTTTAAGAACAGAGGAAATGTAAGCAGACGGGAGAGAAACCCCCAGATATCGAATAGTGGACACAAGAAAGTAGTATTTCTGGCTGGCAACGTTCTTTCTGGGTCCTGATTTTCACCCAACTCTTGAGTGGATGCCAGACATTTTTGTTTGCACACACATACCCAGCTTGCCCCGTGCTAACATGAGAAATCAACTGTCTTGTTCAAACGGGAATAAATTGTTGAAAGAAATATAAGTGCTTAAGTGTCTTCTTCAGGCTCAGGAAACCATCTATCATTTGGACTTTCAGTTGGAGCATTGTAAAGAAGAAACTTGTTCTCTACGGGGATGCTGCTAAACCAGGAATAAAGACTGCCGTTGAGAGAGATGTTTTAGCAGGATCTGGATGAGAGATTAACTCTACGAGAGGCAGAGGAAATCGCCAATTTCCCCTTGTCCACCCCACTCAACTCAAACCACCCCAAACTGTCAGAGGATGTGAAATGAGAGGAAGCAGCTAACTGGATGACCAGGAACAACACGGACGCTGAAGGATGTGAAGATAAGGGTAAGGGAACCGGTGTTTCTGACTATGGGCAGAGCAGTTGCAGAAGTCAAAAAGTGCCAGCCGTGCCAAGTGACTCAAAAGGATCGCTCTTTAACGTTCCACGCCACAGGTTTCCAAACCAAAGAGCAGTCTATCTTATCTCGAGAAGGCATCCATGGCCGCACGAAAGTGGGAATTCGGCTTCCTTACCACGGTTTGTGGCAAGCATGTTACGTGAGGGCCAAGACTTCCCAGCTTTTCTGAACTCAGCAAAGGGACCGTCACCTGTTAGCTGGTGGCGTGTCACAGGGCCGTGGTGTGAACGGCTGCAGAAGAGCAGGCCTTCTGAGATAGGCAGAGAATAGGAGCCTCTTACACGTGCTCACTTTCCCTTTCACGTGTAAAGGACCTCAAGGGGATGACTGCACTGGGTTCGGTGCCAGTGATCATGGAAGTCATGCCAGGAAGGTTGTTCACTTTGCACCTCAGCCACTGGGAAACTGACACACTATAGAACATTAAGTACTTTTCACATCAAGGCTTTGGCATGTCACTTACTTTGGGGGTTGGGGGGGGACCGGTCCCACTGAATGTCATCCACAGACAGCAGATGTGCTGGGGAAGAATGATGCCACCTTCTCGCCAGATTTTGACACGACACCGGATGCCCGTGTTTGGAAGGAATGGGAGGTTCTTTCTGTAGGACTGAATTTAAGACAGCATATTGTCTCCCCTCGGGAAATGGCTCGTCTCCACTATGTGGGCAAAGAGCTGGGTTCTGGTCCCACGGACTGCTCTGGTGCATGCTGCCCATGTGCAAAGAATGAAACGATCTCCTGTCCATTAATGAGGACTTCTCTTGTCTCAGCGATCTGCATAAAAACCCCAGCATGCCTCCTTCCATGGCTGCAACCGTGATATTTTTTTTCATCCCATGCAGCACAAAAAGCAAATGACATGTGTTCAGGTTTTATGCTAACAAGGTCCTTCGCCTCGTCTTGCTGATATTTAAATGCACTAAGCCCACGGACTTCTACTGTCCTGTCTTCATCTGCCGAAGCCCAAATCCATGCCTGTAGGTGAAGAATGACTGGATACTATTACCCCGATAGCTGATGATAATATTTCTACATCCATTGTTAAGCTTCTTAAGTTTCTTCTTCACTTTGGGAGTACTTAGCATATCTTTTTCTAAAAACCATACTCAGTGTGCCTTAGGTAAAGGAAGATTTGATGCGACGTTCACGGGAGATTATCTCGGACTAAGCTGCCGAGCGAACATCTCAGCCTCGCTCAGCCGGGCTCTCCATAAATGCACCTTTATAAACCTCTCAGGGGTAAACTGGGTCACTTGATGTTGTTTCAGAACATCTGGAAAATAGTCATTGGGGTGGGGAGGGCTGTAAAAGCTCTTTGTGCTCAGGCTCAGAGGAGAGAATGAAAACATGGATGTGACACATACCAAATGATTCTAAAACATCCACTTGTTTGTAAGTACCCCAACCGCTCATTATCTGCTTTCACTTCAAATAAGAGGGGTTTGGCAAGGACGCGGAGTTCAGATACGTGTGATTCCTCCTGCAAGAGCTTAAACATCCCTTCTCTGGCATTTTCAGGCCATCGACGAGCAAACTGCCTCTGAACAGAATATCCATTTTCCGCACCTCCCCAGTAGGAGCTCTGGAGCACCAAAGGCAAGCAGAAGACTGAGCCCCTGGAAATAAGAGCCCACGAGTGACCAGCAGGTATCCGCGTGCAGAGACATGGTACTATTTCTATTTGCATCTATTTCTTTTCTTTTTTTTTTTTATTATATCTAGTTAGCCACTGTATAGTACATTGTCAGTTTCTAATGCAGCGTTCAATGATTCATTAGTTACGTATAACACCCAGGGCTCATCACGACACGTGCGTCTATTTCCAGATGAACTGCACACATGACCATGTGTTACAAACAGCCAGCAAATGGCCCTTCCTTCATGGGCCGTGGTACTTTGGTAAAGATAGAGATTCAGATATTTCAGGGAAGAAGAGTCCTTCCTTCAAGCGTCTTGAATTCCAAGCAGGAGAATTTCTCAAATGATTGAGGAATGTGTCTTATGGCTCTCCCTTGCCTTAAAATATTAATTAAGAAACAAACGAGAGCTTTTCCTGAAGGGGCGCACTGAGACTTGAGCTAGCTGGCCCTTGCTGCTAGCCATATTACACTCTCCTCCTGGATTAGAATGGGTGCCAGGCTGTTCCTTCAAATTAAGACAATATGCTCGTAGTGATGAACCGTATTGGCCATCTATCTTCCTTTTGTGATCTGGTTCTCATCGAGCTGAAATGAAGCCATTTCTTCTGCCTGTGGCTGATTAAACACAGAGTCAATCCGCATCTCGGAGGAGGCTCTAATGATTCTCCGCAGAGCCCGTGTCAGCCCAGCCCGCACCTGCAGGCTCCTCTGTTTCCATCATAAACCAAAGCATCTGTTTCAGAGAGGTGGTATGTTTCTTTCATCCAGGGTATCACTCTGGTCAGACCCAAGGCAGCTTATTTGGTCCTCGAGGCTGCCTGTCGTGCCACAGGTAACAAATGGTCCCTGGGGAAGTCTTGTTCTCATCAAGAGTGAAAAGGACACCACTTTGGGCAAAAGCCTGTGCCTTTGCTAGAAGTCTCCATGGCTCACGTCCTATGGTCTTCTTCTAATAAAAACAGGTCAGGAAACACCAAGGGGAATCTTTGAAATAAGACAATCCTTTATTCAGTAATTCATTTATTCTTTTCTTCATTCATTCAATGAATCTTCATCGAGTACTCGCTTAAGTACTTAATTACCACTGTGAGGAGTATCCCAAATAAGACAGAGCTCAGGAAGTATGTAAGAGGGAGCCTAATGTTTTCTAGGGTTCAGGGAAGATTTCCCTGGGGAAGTGATATTTGAGCCAAGACCTAAAGGATGAGAAAGAGTAGTGAGTTACTAAAAAGATGAAAGAGTATTCTCAGCCAAGGACAGAGCATATTCAAAGGTCCTGGGGTGGAGGAGTAATGCTTGGCCCATCTGAGCCCAGTGAGAGGGAGAATGTCCAGAGATAAGGCTGGTTACATGGCAGGAATCAAATCGGGCACAGCCTTTAGGCTGAGTTAAGGAGTTAGAGTTCTATCCCAAAAGCTTGATTGCAACCAGTGGTGTGTATGGACGGAAGTAAAATGGTATCACTTCCTACCTTTTACTGAGGAGAAGCAATGTTGTACTGTCCTTGCTGGGCATTGTACAGATTTGTCATTTATGATCTCCAGAGTTTCCAGCATTCCTTTAAGGTGGCTATTTTTAGCCTCACCCTATAGCTAAAGAAACTGAGGCACAGAGAGGGTAAGTGACTGGCCAAGATCACACAGCTGGCCAGGGGGGGCCAGATCCTGGCCAGGCCAACCTCACACCCATGTTCTTTCCCCTGCATCACGCTGCCTTCCCACGCACAGACTGAACACTCACCTGCTAAACATTTGTGACATTTGTGTAACATTACTTTTTCCGATTGTTTAAGACAATTTCCTATTTACCGACTGATAATATTTTAATAATAAATAATAGCTCCATTTAAATCATCATAGAATTAGAGATAGGATAGCAGACTCACCTCGTCTCTTAGAAAGGAATCCTGGTGCCAAGGTCTTCAGTTAGTCCCATGGAGCAGCTAAAAGCCAAAGATCTGGAATTAGATTGAACTGGGCTTAAACCCCAGCTTGTCTGGTTATGGACCGTGTGATCAGAACAGGTGGATACGAACTTTGAGGCTCAGTTTCATCCTCTCTCAACGGGTATATTAGCACCATGTTCACTTGGCTGTTGTGAGCGTTAAATAAAATAATTATGCAAACCAAGTTTCTGAGACGCTCCACCCATAATGGCTACTATCAGGACCACCTCTACCATCATCATTAGTGTTGTAATGTGATCATGATCAGTTAACTAATTTACCACCTTAGTGGGACATCGAATGCCCCACCTCTTTCTCCTAGTGTGTGCTTCTTGGCCTGTTGCAAGGGCATCGCTCATTCCCCTGCTCTCACACGATTAAAAGGGAGGCGCCCTAATCCTCTAGCAGGTAGGTGAAGACCACGTCTGCCTAGTAAGTCACGTAGTAATTAAGTTCAATAATGTTGGAAAATGACACAAAGGAATTCCAAAAAGACCAAAACAACTTTGCGAAAGGAGATACTTGACGGAGACATGTGGCTATGGGGCATTTAAATAAATAGCCATAACAGACGGAAGGACTCTGTTTTGCCTTGAAAACTGCTTATTTGTCTTGAGAGAGCTTTTAAATAATGCAAGGCGTCAAATGGATCATTTTTCACCATGAACAAAGAGTTTATATATGAATATTATATAAACAGCACGCGGATCCTTCTATATGTGATACAAGTTCGCTCAAAAAGGGTCTCAAAATATCTAAATCCAGAAAGATATCTGGGCAAAGCCATCTGCTCCCTCGATGGTTACTAACACCACACCCCTCTTGATATGGTAGCCGGGTTTACACAGCAGACTCACAAAAATTACTTTTTAAATGTAACAATGCCAAAAAGCCACACGTCCAGTGCCTGGCGCATATGTAGCCTTTTATAGATGTTAGTTATTGCAATAATACAACAAAAACACTTAGGACTGAACAGCCTTCCCACCCCTTTACCTTTACTGAGATACAACCGGCATATAACATTGTGTAAGATTTAGGTGTGCAACGTGATGATTTGTTACACGTACATATCGCAAAACGATTACACAATAGGGTTAGTTAACACCTCCCCAACACGTCACATACTTACCTTGCTTAGGGGGAGGGGAACATTTAATATCCACTCTTGGAAACTCAGAAGTGCACAATATAGTGTCGTTAACTATGGTCACCATGTTGTACGTTAGATCCCCAGGAATTGTTCATTCTGGAAGTTTGTATCTTTTTTTTTTAAAGATTTTATTTATTTATTTGACAGAGAGACAGCCAGCGAGAGAGGGAACACAAGCAGGGGGAGTGGGAGAGGAAGAAGCAGGCTCCCAGCAGAGGAGCCTGACGTGGGGCTCTATCCCAGAACTCTGGGATCACGCCCTGAGCCGAAGGCAGACGCTCAACGACTGAGCCACCCAGATGCCCCTGGAAGTTTGTCTCTTTGACCAACATCGCCCCATTTCTCCCAGCCCCCAGCCCCTGGTAACCACCATTCTAACTCTGTCTCTATGAGTTCAGCATTTTTAGCTTCCACGAATAAACGAGATCATACAATACTTGTTTTTCTCATTTGACTTATTTTACTTAAAACAACGCCCTCTCGTGATCCCAGAGTCCTGGGATCGAGCCCTGCATCGGGCTCCCTGCTCTGCTGGGAGCCAGCTTCTTCCTCTCCCTCTGCACTTACCCCCTGCTTGTGTTCCCTCTTTCGCTGGCCGTCTCTCTACCAAATAAATAAAATCTTTAAAACAAAACAAAACAAAACAAAAAAACAACACCCTCAATGTCCATCCATGTTGTCTAGAATGGTACGATTTCCCTCTTTCTCGTGGCTAAGTAATATTTATACTATTGTATTATTTCTATTTTTCTACATTAGATTCCCAGGAATATATATATACCACAACTTCTTTATCCATTCCTCCATAGACAGACACTAAGTTTGTTTCCCTGTGTTGGCTGTTGTGAATAATACTGTATTGAACAGCCCGTTGTGATCCTGACTCTATTCCCTTTGGAGATATACCCGGAAGTGGGATTGTCGGATCATGGGGTAGTCTCTTTTTTTTTTTTTTTTTTTAGAGGAGCATCCAAACTGTTTTCCACAGTGTTTCTGCCAACTGACGTTTCCACCAACAGTGCACGAGGGTTCCCTTTTCTCCATATCCCCCCCAACATTTGTCACCTCGTCTTCTTTATAACAGCCCCTCTAATAGGTGTGAGGTGATGTCATTATGATTTTGATTTCCATTTCCATAATGATTAGTGACATTTAGCACTTTTCAATATACCTGCCGGCCATTTGTATGTCTTTTTTGGAAAAATGTCAGTTTAGGACTTTTGCCTATTTTTTAACCAGACTGTTTGGTTTTCTGTTTTTGAGCTTTACGAGTTTCTTAAATATTTTGGATATTAATTCCTTATCAGTTACATGGTTTGCAAATACTTTCTCCCATTCCATAGGTTGCCTTTTCATTTTGTTGATTATTTCTTTTGCTGTGCAGAAGACCTTCAGTTTGAAATAGTCCCACTTGTTTATTGTTGCTTTTGTGGTTTGTGCCTTTGGTGTCATATTCAAAAAATCATTGCCAAGACCAATGTCAAGGAGATTTTTCCCTATGGTTTCTTCTAGGAGTTGTGCATTTTTAAGTCTTATGTTTAAGTCTTTAGTCCATTTTGAGTTAATTTTTATGAGTGGTATTAGGTAAGGATCCAATGCTATTCTTTCATATATAATTATTCAGTTTTCCCAACACGACTTATTGAAGAGACAACCCTTTTTCCATCGAGTATTCTTGGTTCCCTTGTCATACAGTAGTTGACTGTATGTATATATGTGGGTTTATTTCTGGGCTCTCAACTTATTTCCATTGGTCTGTGTGTCTGTTTTTAACCATACCGTTTAGATCACAATAGCTTTATAACACAATTTAAGATCAGAACATATGATGCCTCCAGTCTGGTTCTTCTTTCCCGACATTGCTTTGTCTATTCAGGGTGTTTTGTGGTTCCGTATGAATTTTAGGATTGTTTTTTCTATTTCTGTGAAAACTGCCATTGAGATTTTGATAGGGATTGCATTGAATCTATAGGTGGCATTGGGTAGTGTGGACATTTTAACAATATTAACTCTTCCAACCCATGAGCATGGGATATCTTTCCATTTAGTTGTCCTCTTCGATTTTTTTCATCAAAGTCCTATAGTTTTCCAGGTAGAGATCTTTCACCTCCTTGGTTACATTTAGTTCTAAGTATTTTATTGTTTTTGGTTTTGGTGCCATTGTAAATGTAATTGTTTTCTTCATTTCTTTCTCAGATAATAAATAATAACTCCATTTAAATCATAATAGAATTGAAGATAGGTTTGTGTATAAAACACAACTGATTTCTGTATATTGGTTTCGTATCCTGAAACTTTACTGAATTCTTTTATTAGTTCGAAGATGTTTTTGGTGGAGGCTATAGGATTGTCTACATATAAGATCATATCACTTGCAAGCAGACACAATTCTACTTTTTTCTTTCCAATTTGGATGCTTGTCCTTCCTTCCTTCCTTCCTTCCTTCCTACCTTCCTTCCTACCTTTTTCTGGTTTGGGTGGGTTTTTTGTTTTGTTTTTGTTTTGTGTTTTGTGTTTGTTTTGGTTTGGTTTTTTGCCTAATTGCTCTGGCTAGGACTTCCAGAACTATGCAAGAGTGGTGAGAGAGAGAACCCTTGTCTTGCTCCTGACTCTAGAGGAAGAGCTTTCAACATTTCACTGAAAAGACTTTTATTTATCTGTTTGTTTGGTTCAATTGAAGCACAGTTGACATACAATGTTATATTTATTTCAGGCATACGATGTAGTGATTTGACACTTCTTTACTTTATGCAATGTTCACCATGATAAGTGTAGTTACAAAATCATCCAGTCAATCCCTATGTTTCACAAATGACAAAACTGTGGTCCAAAGAGGTCATGGAACTTTCACAGTATTTTATAGTTACTAAGACCAGAGCCTACCCATGAGCACATTAAGAAGTTCAGGCAATCTACACTGCAATAGCCAGAAAGTTCCAGCATGCTTACCTCTCTGGAAAAACACACCAATTTCATGGGACTGTTTTCATTCATCGCACGAATCCAACTTTCATTCCTTTCTTGTCTTCTTTACCCCACTAGTTTATATATTCTGTGAAGGCAGGGACAGTGCGTGTGTCACTTTCCACCATATTTCCATCCCAGTATCAATACAGTCACCTGGCATGTTGTAATATGTGCTCACTAAACCGTTTGTTGAATAGGATGGAAACGTATTAGGAAGGGACAAGCAAATTGTTACATCGTCCATCCTAGAATTCTATGCAAGACTTAGTGAAATGTTAAGTCTCTCATGGGGACTCTGAGAGATAAGAACATTTTGTTAGATAAATATTTGTAACCCAAAGATCCAAGGTAGCATGCCCTGAATCAGTCCTGTTCGTTGTTGTTGACCCCTTCACAATACAGCTTCCTGTCCACCTGTAATGAGTAAGACCAGGTAGAAGTTAGGTAAAGATGGTCCAGCACCTCAAACACTGATCCTGAAGCTTCAGGAAAAACTACTACACACGGCAGGCACCCTGGGGACCACTTTCAGAAAGGCCAGAGATGCATTTCCACATCCATTTGGAAACCTCATTGCCGAGGTTTGCTCGTGGTTGTTGCGAATGTAGTTCAATGCTTCCCCCCGGTCTAGGAGGTGAGGTGTCGGTGGTAATGGAAAAGTCCTGTGGCTCCGTAGTAAGGCTTCTACCAACTGTCACCAACCTGACTCATGAATTCAGACATGCCCTTTCCCCATCACCCATGTATAGTGATGCCCCTCCCATTCAACATAAAGCTCCAGCTCTAGGACTCAAGGAAAAGATTGAGTAGAAGACATGGAGGGAATCACAAATTGCTCTCTCTGGGGCTCAGATTTATCATCTGTGAAATAACGATTGTAAGACTTGTCCGATCCATCTCACCAGATGGTTGTAAGAGGTCACCGTCAGACATCTTCAGGAATACAGTCCGTACAATTTTAAACTGGCATTTTACTTCTCAAGAGCCTTCCACCAGGTGTTATGGGGCTAAGAAAGTGAACACCACACCCCACCCTGCCCTTTTGGGGCGCTTACAGTCTAACATTCACACATCTAAGCGTGGTGAGTTAAAAAAAAAAATATATATATATATATATATATATATGCACACACACACATACACAATTGTTCGGTTATCAAATATCTTTGTAAAGGAGTCCAGTATAGAACACACTGGAGCACAAGTTAAATAATCTTTGATTTTGAATACCCTCAGATCATTTCACTCAGATTGGCGCGTAAAATTTTACATTTTTTGAAGGCAGGCATAAAGAATATAGAAACAGGGTCCTGTTATGTTAAATTCTACATAACTCAATTTAGAATCAGACATAACTAAAATGGATCAGAAAGATGGCCCAGATTACATATCTGGCTCTTACTTCCTGTACCGGATCAGTATTCCACAAGCCCACAAGATCACAGCTTGACCGACAGAAGTCATATACGACACAGAGTAAAGGACTTGTGTTGACAAAAAGTTGGGATTTTTCCCCCTTATCAAAAAACAAGCATATTTGAAATTTTGCCAAAAGCGCTTAAAGTGGATTATATCTACATTTGACTTCGTGGTAAGTGCAAAGACAAAAATCTCTGAAATTTATAAACAAAAGTTTCTTTCTTCCTTCAGAGTTCAAGGCAAAAAAACAGCCTTCCCTGACTCTCAGGCATAGCAGAACTTGAAAGTCACAGGGATGTCAGATATATTTATTGTTGCTGTTGCTCAAAATTTCCATCTGGCTACATTTAAACATGGAGTTGGGAGTTCACAAAAATAGCATCAGCAACATTGCCAGTGAGATCCTATAACCTTAACACAAAGTAAATATGAAAGTAGAAAAGAAATGTAACCTTTTTAAAGTTCTCTTTATGCAAATATCATGCACAAGTCACTGATTACTGAACACTCCATCTCTTCGACATCTGAACCACCCCGACAAATCATCATGGCAAGCTCGTGTGGATCTTTCACAGATTTCTGTAAATTCCTATTACTGTCTGTGATGGTCTCTGTACCCACAACCACCATATTTCTTTAGCATACAGTATCGTCGTAACCACAAGATCAAAGAGAAACTTGCTATTATGTGTCTGGGTCTGTGTACCCTTTGAGCCCAAATCATCGCTATACTCAGGCCATCCTCCAAAATGATCCTCTAAGAATAAAGTACACTAACAGTAGCGAAATTTACACTGAGATTCATGGAGCCACAAACTCCCTATCTTGGTATCCCCATTTCTTTGCATGAGTTCATGTCCAATGTGGTTGGAGGTTTGGACTGAAAGAGACAAATTTTGGAGAACAGACATCCATGGGGACATGAAAAGCCAGGTGCACAGAGGAGGAGGCTGTGGGTTTCCCAGGACTGGAAACTCAGTCTGACACTTGAGAGAGAGCCGTTGCAGGACGCGGCTGACAGGTCTATTTTGATGAAAGCCACTGTGAGACTCAGGTCCAAACTGTGTCGCCTCTGGGCTGAAGTGATAAAGTGTGACACACGGACAGAAGGACGCCCCCCCCCAACCATACACACTCCACCAGAGACCTCTCAGCAGCTCAGGCTCTCCATGCTGAGCTGCAGTGGGGAACTGCCAAGCCTGATGGCACCCAGATGGAGCAGTGGAGGGGACCGGGCATGCGCAGGAGATCCTGTGGGCGGTCCTGGAGAGGTTCTCAAGAGCTACTAAGGCTAACTTGGCCTTATGTGTGCCCACAGCTATGAGATCCAAAAACATCCAGGTTCCCTTTATGTATGGAATATAGAGCTGGGCATATATCACCCACCTGAAACATATGAGTAATATTTGCTGAGTTTATTTTTTTTAAGATTTTATTTATTTATTTGACAGAGAGAGAGAGAGAGCACGAGCAGGGAGAGAAGCAAGCAGAGGGAGAGGAAGAAGCAGGCAGGATCCCGGGATCATGACCTACTTGAGCAGAAGGCAGAAACTCAACGAACTGAGCCACCCAGACACCCCTGCAGAGTTTAAATTTAAAATTTGAGAATCACTTACGGAATACTTGGCAGTAAGCTGCCTAAACTGTTCATTGATCATGTGAAGCTGAATGGGTAGCCTGTCCCCATGGCTCCTTTCTCTAGAACAGATTTCCACCAATGCTAACGTTCGGGACATTACCGAAAACTTCTGCAGCATATCTTAATACAGCTTCTAAAGATGCCTGATTTACTACTAAGCAATTGCTTAAGCATTAGGCAAATCTGGCTCCATGTCTTTCAAAATGCATCAAGTATTCATAAAGCCTAAATATTATTACTCATCTTCATATAATGATCGCTGTCTGTAATTATGAGGGTTAATATATAAGTCCAGAACTTGGCATTCACCTTAGGTACAGTGAAGGATGCAGAAGTGCTCTTGATAAACTACTCCAAGAATCTAGGTGTGGGATAAATCAGTAAATCAATGAGACAGAATGAAGAACACTTCTTGACTCTTTTTTTAAGTATCGCAACATCAGAAGTCACTTAGTAACGGGGCTACGTGAATAGCCCAAACAGAGGGAAAGCATTCTGAATTCAGCACTACTTCCAGCTTCTGGCAGGAGCTCTGACCAAGAAGAAATCATCTGAATACCCAAGAAAGTTTTGTTTTATTTTTTTTTTTAAGATTTTTTTTTTTTTATTCGACAGAGATAGAGACAGCCAGCGAGAGAGGGAACACAAGCAGGGGGAGTGGGAGAGGAAGAAGCAGGCTCATAGAGGAAGAGCCTGATGTGGGGCTCGATCCCAGAACGCCGGGATCACGCCCTGAGCCGAAGGCAGACGCTTAACCGCTGTGCCACCCAGGCGCCCCGAAAGTTTTGTTTTATATGCCTGTTGGTTTCTTTTGGTTTTATATGCAAGAGATCATTAAAGTTTATACCTGTAAAGTGGTATGACTCCCACTTTCCACAGCATCACTGTCCCCCTTAGCAGTTAATAAAGAGGCTGTTTCTTCCCTGACTTAGATAAAACAACACCCGGGTCCAAAGCAAAAAGAGAATTATTAGTAAGTGTTGCTCAATTAGTAAATCAAGGCCTTTCCTTTTTCTAGAAATTTGTGTGAGATCAGAAGTATAACCTTCCCTTAAACAATACAATTGAGGATTTTTACCCAATTGTTAAGCCAAAAGTATTTTCCTGTGCAGAAAAACCAAAAAGATCATACCATGGAGCCATAATTTTAACATTTTGAAAGCGTGCCTTTGTGGAAAAAAAATTCCACAAACAAAGAAAACATTTAAATGCATCAAATTCAACAATCTGCTTATGCTGGTAACATGAAACACACATAGTCTTTCAAGAGGTCCAACTTGAAAAAAAAATTTAAAAAGAATATTTTAAATGACCAATGACAGAAAGCAAAAGAGTTTGCTTCAAATTTTTCTTTTGGTATCAGTGATCTATTAGAGAAAAGAAAAGGAAGGCACTCTGGTCAAAATAACATTTCCTCTCCCCTGATTTGCTCTGCTCACAGGTGTAACAGCTGTAACCAAAGTTTTATGAAGCAGTTAAACTCCTAGCCTTGATTAAAGACTGAATGCAGGACCAGGCCACATTTGTCCTAAAAATGTTCTTTTTTTTTTTTTTTAAACTCTTCTGCTGAAATGGATGCATTTCTCAGTCCCTTATATTGGATACTAGACTCAGATATCATGTAAAACTTTGAAAGAACTTGCAAGAAGCCAAAATGTGAAATGGGTATTGTGCGGCAGGGTAGGCTCACTGTATCAAATTGGATGAAAAAAGTACTTTGCAAATGGTACATAAACCCCTACATGCGTGCAAATTATTTAAACTACTGGTGAAGTGTCCTTCATCACGATGATGCTGATGGCGACTACGGTGACAATTGTATTAACGATGGCTATCGAATTATTGAATATTGAATGATTTTATTGTGTGCCAGCCACTATACTAAGTACTTTACACAAACTTATTTGTGTGTTACTCACAACAATCAGTTGATACAGATTATGTTAGCTTTACAGATGAACACGGAAAGCTCAGAGAAGTTAAGTAAACTGCCTAAGGTCACACAGCTGATCGGCCCATGAACACAAAACCAGTTCTTCACGCCCTCGCGAAAATGAAAGTATTGGCAAAGACTCATGAATTATGTCATTATGTTATATGATGCAGGTACCCCAGCATATGGTCATATTACTACTGTGTAGTTGTTGAAGAAAAAGGATACACACATACTGTACACACACACACACACACACACATTTCTTCAGATAGCCAAAGATATGTCAGATATCCTTGAACTAACACGTAGATGTGTTCTCTTTGTTTGACAATGATTCAAATAAGGCATGGAATTTTGCTATGCAAAGGGTCTTTCTGGCATCAAGGAAGCATACACTACATGTTTGATAAATGAGCACATGTTCCCCGCTGTGACAGTATTTACCTTACTTGCTTGGCGCATTACTCAGAAATCTTTGGTTTGCAAATGACAAAAAGACAACACTAATCAGCTCAAGTCAAAAGAGGAATTGATCAGTTGACAGAAGTGAAGGGTCTAGACAGCCCCGGGTTTGAGCATGGCTGAGTGCAGGCACTCAGGTAAGGCACCTGTCCATCTCACTATTGCTGCTGTTCTGTTTTGCTCCGGCTTCAGACATTGGATTCTAGATGGCAATTCTAGATATGAGAGCACTTCTGTCTTTCTATCACCAACCAAAGTCCCAGGGAAGCTTGAATTGGCTGAGCCTGGATCACATACCTATTCTTTTTTTTTTTTAAGATTTTTATTTATTTATTCGACAGAGATAGAGACAGCCAGCGAGAGAGGGAACACAAGCAGGGGAAGTGGGAGAGTAAGAAGCAGGCTCATAGCAGAGGAGCCTGATGTGGGGCTCGATCCCAGAACGCCAGGACCACGCCCTGAGCAGAAGGCAGACACTTAACCGCTGTGCCACCCAGGCGCCCCCACATACCTATTCTTGAACAAGTCATCACCTTCAGCGGGATAAGGCATCTGGCCAACAGAGAAGAAGGAGGAGGAGGAAGGGAGGAAAAGAGAAGAAAAAAATAGGACAAGGGGACACTGGCACTAAACAGAAGTGTAATACGGGAGTAGCCTCTCTTAGCCCAGAGGTGTCTTGCTGGTTTTCATCTTCAATATTATCTCAAAAATTTAGCTGCCAAGACAGGACGTGCATTACAGATCGCTCCATCTTCCTTTACAGATCACGTTCTTTATTGACGTCTGCCTTACTTATTATATTTAAGGGAAATGAACGCAAAGCTTTGAAGAAGCAAGGCTTATAGGGATGATGCCGCTCAGGAGGGAAATTGTTTCTTTCTCTGCTTTATTATATTGGTCATAATTATGCTCTATACTACGGTGACACTTAATTATACTATTCCAATAAATCCACATTCATCTTCCAATTCATAAATTAACAAAAGGAGACTACAGAGTGTGCCCCATTACACATTTACATTTTTTCCCCTCAGACTCTAGAAAAAACGATGGGAGTTTCCTGTGGTTCTTTCTCACGCAGTAATATCCTTCGGCCCCACGGCACACAAAGGTCTCATTGATGAGAAGAGCGGTGCACGTCTATGCAGGGGCAGAGAGTTGGGGATCCAGGAAATTCTCAACTGGTTTAACAAGAATGAGCACCACACCTTCTTAAAACTCCACAGTGACCGAGTCACAAAAATTGGGTCTGTAATGAGAATTGGAAAAAAAATTAGGGAAGTGCCTTTAGGCAGTTAGGGTCTGTGGAGATTGAGAATTCAGATAACAGCGAATAAGAAGTTCAGGCCATTCTGCTTCATCCCTGCATCACATGTTCCCTAAGATTCTGCCCACCTTCAACAGAGAGAGAAAGAGACCCTCACGGAACGCCATTGCAGTGCCTACAGCGCCCGTCCTCACGCTCTGACCCTGCAGCCCCCAAAGCACCTCTCTTATTAATTCCTCTCCCTTCCCACCACACTTTTTTCACCTTTTCTTCTTCTTTTAGATCCGGGGGCAGAACACTGAGTAAGTCCTACTCCTCGATTTATTGTCATTGTAAGTTTGTACTGGGCCCTTCACTTACTTGCTTACTACCTTTTATCTCCTTTGCCTCCGCCATTTTCCTCCCCAGCCCATAAGCAAGTATTAGGTTTGAAGATATCCTTGAATTTGTATGTGTCTTCATAAAACACGTAGTATATCCTTGTTCTGTGTGTGTGTGTTTTTAATTTATATGAATGATGTCCACAGACTTTGTTTTGTCTCCTTCCTCCCTCCCTCCCTCCCTCCCTCCCTCCCTCCCTCCCTCCCTCCCTCCCTTCCTTCCTTCCTTCCTTCCTTCCTTCCTTCCTTCCTTTTCCACCTAGCACAGTTTGTAAGCGTCCTCTACACTACCTCACACCGCTACATGGGATTGCACGGTAAGCCTCCCTGACATCCCATTACGTATCCCCCTCAATGATGAACATCTTCATTACCACGAACAACACGGTGATGAACACCTTCATCCAGCCCCTGCAGGGACCTGATCAGAGCTTCCCAGGGCTCTACACGCACAAGTGGGACAGGGTCATGGGACTGTAGGACTGGTCTGCACCCGGCTCCCCTATTCTCACTACTTTATGGAGAACCTACCATGGTGACACTATTGGGTTCATATCATGCAAATGGGAGAATCTGAGGCTCAACGAGGTTAAGTGATATGCCTAACTTCTCGTAGCTAGTTAACTGGTAGAGTCAGGATTCTAAGCCAAGTTTCTCCAACTCCCAGGTTTGCACCCGTCCACTGTACCATACTGCTTCCACAGGAATCTTTTGATTCAGTGGGCTATGCTTGAGGCAACAGGACCTTCCCTGCATCTGGCATCCATTGCCCCAGGTGACTTCAGGCCAGCAAGCAGCGGAAAACCCACAGTGCCCCAAGGGCCCAGGTTCCTAGCCTGGGCCAGCAGCGATGTGTCATCGGAGGTGAGGGACAGCCCCACTGGCCAGGGGCCAGCAGAGCTTAGCCCCCCCCTCGCACCCCTGATGCAGGCAGATTAACAGCTGCCATCTGGCAAGCAGAGTCTCTCCATGCAAGCTGCAAACCCCCCCTCTGGGTGAATCACCCGTGTGTCCAATACCAGTCAGGCCCAATGAAACTTTGATGGCTCTATTAATGAAGATGAAAACTTGAGATATGCCAAATACAGATTAAATGGCATCTTGGTAACATGATTATCTCTGAATTACTAGCTGCATAGCAAGACAGCCAAGCAACTAATCCTAGGGAAGGCTGAGCGCTTTGGAGGCAGAATTCACTACTTTCAGCCTCCAGGATATTGTTCATTGAATCAGGGTAGTACTTTCACTAAATGGAACCCCGCGAGTGACTTCCTTTGCTGTAGTCAGACTTTTTGAGACAAGATTTGATCTCTTAAAGTTCTGAGGTCCCGAATTCAGAGTGGTCTGCGACCAGACGAGCAGGGAGGATGTCAGGAAAAAACAAGGAAGACACACAAAAACCTGTCTCATGCTCATGTACATGGCTTTGTTGATAAAATGAGCAGAAATGACAGGATGCAGATGATAGAGGGGAAGTCTCAAAGCCCCGAGTCATTCTACTTCTTCTGCAAGCTATCGTCTGGTGAGTTCTTCTCGGCTGGTGCTTTCAGCCCATTAGCTGCGTTAGCCCACGTGATTTCCTTGGGGTAGGCGTCGTCGTTGTCATCCTCCATATGAGAAAGTCAAGGCTTAAAAGTGGTAGCAACTTGTCTGAGGTTCAATACCTAGGACCCGGCCACGCCGAGACTCAACCTAGGGTCTTTTCACGTCCAAGGTTTGCATGGTCTTGCCATAATTTGACCTCCCAACTGTAAGGAGCTACGGAGAATTTGGAAAGGGCTCCAAGAATAATTTCCATAACAAATGGAAAGCCAGCCCAAATAAAGAAGTTACAAAACATTCATCTTTAAGACACCAGATTGAGGGGGTGCTTGGCTGCCTTGGTCAGGAGAACAGGCTACTCTTGGTGTCATGAGGTTGAGCCCCATATTGAGGGTAGAGAATATTAAAAAAAAAAAAAAAAGACACAAGATTGAAAGCTGTCAAGTAGTGGTGTGTTGGGGGAGTGGGGCTATTTATGAAGATCTGTGAATAATTGGGTGAATGAAATGCCTTGCAATTTAGCTGGAATAAAAAGGACTTGATCTGGCAGCTAGGGAATGAACTGTGAAACCTCCAAGAATCCCATTTAGCCCCAAATGTCTCTAAATAATAAGTTTAATTATAAGAGGCCGATGACGTGAATTGGTGGCATGACATATGGTCTAAATTGTGTACTGTAAGAAGTTCTCTAAATACACATTGAGAAAGCCCCACTTTCTCCTCTCTCTTGAAGTGAGTGTATTTCCATGCACATAAGCTAGAAAAACCAACATTGGCTCTGAGACTTCTGATATACTGTACCTTTTCAATCAGATGCATAATTGTGGTAGGACTGTTATTGCTTATGTTCACACTCACTAGAGACTTTAATTTTTGGTTAAGTTCTTAAAATCCCTTTCTGGAAAAACAAACGAGATCACATTCTCCATCCTCCTGGTTAACAGTGTCATTATCACGCGCAGATCCTCAAACAATCAGCTCAATTCCATTGTCATTCCGAATTTCTTCTCTTTCTTTTGTGGTGCATTCACAAAACTTATTCAGTCTTCTGCCTTCTCAATGGAAAAAATTTTATAGAAACTACCATAAACGATACATAATTGTGAATGGCTTTAAAAAGCCGTATGGAAGGATGAATAATCTTCCCTTTTGTTCTCACCTCCCCTAAATATTCTTCCGCTTTGTGTTTTGCGATACCTTTTGCACCCAGCTTTGGTCAAAATTGTTGTTGGCCATTTGCCAGTGTGAAATGTCCTACAAAATGAATTGCTTCTTTTGTAAATAAGAAAAAACTTTGAGAAATATTGCTTCGAAATACTATGTTGTAGTTATACCTAGCCGGTAGCTTTTTCTGTAGGGGCAAAGGAGGGTGGCGACTTTATTGTCTGTTCAGCATATATAAATCATGATCCAGGTAACATTTTGTGCTCGCCTTCATATCTTCCAGTGGCTGTGGTTTGGGGCATCACAAATATTCTTTCAGGAAAGAATCACCTATTTCCTGTGTCGGGATGGCCTTTCATTTTAGATTAAACTTTCAAAGGACACCAGTACCGGATGAAAATTGGGACAAATCTTTAACCACCAATTTCTTGGCTGAGGCTTAAGGAGGACACCATGATTTTCAACTGAACCAGCTCACCCACTTTCAGTGGCTTCCTTTTCTTACTTTTTGCTTTAGGAAGTTAATTTATTCCTCTTACAATTTAAACGCCACGCTCTTCTAATATTATTCTTGCAAGGTAACTTCTGATCTAGCCATTCTTCCCTTTTTCCCAGATCACCCTATGCTTTTCAGAAAAAAAAAAAAATCTCTACATGGCATATCATGGACAAATATCAGAGTTGTGAGCTCATTCTTAAACCAAGGTGGTTGTCAAAGGTAACCCAATAATGCATTGCAGGTGATTCATGAATAGGGCACATTATCATATAAATAGTAATGTTTTGTAATTTTCACAAACTTAGATATGATAGCAGAAGCACACTTAAGTGAGGTTTTTAAAGCTCACGTTCAAAAGAGATAGTTTTCTATTTTTGCCCAGTGAAATGCATACATATATACATATATATATATATATATATATATATATATATATATATATATATATATATTCAAAGTATGAATCACGATGTAGGATTATTAAAATAATTTTCCTTTCAATACTTTTCTTTCCAAATACAATTATTCTTGAATCATATATCTTAATATAATATTCAAAATTATGAGGCTAGAATGAAAAAAACTTTACTGAAATGATGGGCCCTATAAGGCAGGATTGGATTGATGGTCGATTAAAACTGTACCTGTATACTTTCATTCATGATATGGATTCTTCTTCTTCACTTCTGAAAAATGAGCTGAAATAAGATATATTATGCCACGATATCTGGGCCGGAAATTGCCCCTAGGTGTGAACAGGAGACATCCAAGCTCTCCATTCTAATGAAAATGCAATCAGTCATATCTATACTGAGAAGAAAAGACAAAATACGCCAAAGACTCAAATATTTAGAAAAGTACCATTAAAAATCAGTTCATGTACAATCTATACTGAGAAGAACCGAATTACTCAATGAATGAGATGCAGAAAACATCAAGCTTTGTTGATTTTAAGTGGCTCTCCCACAGACTTTTTTATGTGAAAAAAACATTAAGAAAAAAATCAGCTTAAATGTCTAACACGAAAGAAAAAATATATGTATGACATCTGGGCTCTCCTTAGATACAGTGTATCTAAGAGCTACTCAGAATGCATAGGAAATACATTATAAAATAATGCAAATACTTCATAGCACAGTTGGCCAAGCCATAGCCAAATACTGAGCAAAAATACAGTGATAAGAGTCTGTTGGATAAGAGACATGAAGATTCTTCATCTTTCTCTATCATATCTCAAATATCTGAAAACCAACTTTCATCTTGGGAAAGACTTCATTTTTAAGACCAAGACCCAATAGTCCAGCATCTTGGGGTTAAACAGAGAATCTGGACAGCATAGTTTAATGAAATATTAATGGGGACCAGCATTTACTGATGTCACTACAAATAATATACTACTATCTTGAAAAATATTAACCGACGCATAGGCTTCCCTACCTGTGTGTGTGTGTGTGTGTGTGTGTGTGTGTGTGTGTGTGTACATGTGTGTTTTAACACAAGTGTTCTCCTCAAATAAACTTGGCCAAAAAAACTCCTTCTTTAGCTGCTGGTGTATTTTTGTTTTCATATGTGGCACTGAACGAATTTCTGTAGTTGTGAACAACTACATTTGATTAAAATCTGTCAGATTTATCTTTTTAGCAGGAGAAAAGAAATATGTGTTTCTCCAGAAAGGAAATCAATGTGTCTTTATGATAGATGCAGAGAAGAAAGCTGGATACTGTCACTTTAAGTGATGAAGCAGAAAGACAGGGTAGCTCCCTCGCTATCATCATTGGCTGCTGACATAATTGTGAGGCAAAGCCCTATTTAAATTTTATAATCCTTGTTTATAGGATACACTTACAGTCATTGACCTAATAGTTATCACTCCAACTGGTTACGTTACAGAGTCTTGTGTCTGAGGTGTCCATAGTCTGCTTTGTTTAAATTTGCTTAGCCAATATCTTTTAGCCAGAACTCTGCTCTGTTGCTCTTCCGCCCTATAAGGAAGAGTACTTCCTTCCCCATAAGAAGGCACCAGGTCTTCAAAGACAGATGACTGTAGCAGAGAATCTCCTTTCTCAAGACAAACAGAAGAGAGAAACCTCAAAATCATCCCCCAGGCAATGCCTGAGACAAATGAGGCAGAAAGCATCCTCGAAGGGACAATTGGGAGACTGCCTGGTGACAAAAATATGTCCAGAGATTTCCTCCTTTCTCTTGGGACCCACCAACCTCCCCAGGATCCCAAGGGTCTCTGGATACAGTTCTGCTAGATAGAAAAGAAAGCTTCAGCCCCAGCATCGTGAGATTATAAAATGTTGCATTCTGAGATGGCACAACCAGCAGACACTTACTGTGCTAAGACAGCCTGAGAAAAATCAGGGTGAGCCGAGATATCTTTGCTGCATGAGTATCAGTGTCTCTGTGGTTTCAACCAGTAAAATCATTTTAATGAGCTTATAAAGCCATGCCAGGATCTGTGAACTCACATGTCACTTGAAATTGCTGTCTCTCTTGCTTCATGAATGGCATCTGTCAGTAAAGTATTTGAAGTGTTTATTTGGGGCCAATTTCAATAATAACATTTTCTATATAAGCCCCTCTCTTAACTAACTTTTTAAAAAATGGTATGTTGTTTTTGTTCTGTGATTAATGACTGCTTCTAGAAGG
This sequence comes from Ursus americanus, assembly GCF_024610735.1. Taxonomy (NCBI): domain Eukaryota; kingdom Metazoa; phylum Chordata; class Mammalia; order Carnivora; family Ursidae; genus Ursus; species Ursus americanus. The sequence goes on from NC_142154.1 coordinate 14,084,201, forward strand.
CATTCCATTGATGTGAGTGTGCACGTGTATACTTTGTTTGCATATTAACCCAGACCTGATTCAACCATTAAATGACAGTGTATGTAGACCACCTACCCCAGGGTTTGGAACATGGTAAATATCCCTTACAGGTTCATTCTTTATTTATCATTCCTCTCTTCAACTTGCATATCCTAAAAATTAAATAAGTAAGCACAAATAACTAATGCAGTTGCCGAAAGCTAAATGATTCTCTCTCTTTTCCCCCAGTGTCCACCTTCCCTCCCTACCTCACGTCTACAATCTCCAAGCTATTCAAGTATCAGAGTTAAAGAATTACGCATTAAGAATTCATTAATTGGCCACCATCATATCCATTATAAGTAATTAGAAGCCTTTCCACAATTTATGTAAAATTGGAATAGTCAAGATGGCTTCTGATATTCTGGTAATAGACACTATCTGGTAATGGTGTCATATGCTTTAGATGAACTAATGGATTTGATTTGCTAATATTCTGTTTATAATTTTTTATAGAAATTGGTCTTCAAATTCTGCACTCTTTTTTAATGATTTTATTTCTTTGAGAGAGAGTGAGAGAAAGCACATGACTAGGGAGAGGCAGAGGGGGAGGAAGAGGGAAAAAGAATCCAAAGCAGACTCTGCACTGAGTGTGGAGCCCTGACATGGGGCTCAATCCCACAACTGCAAGATCATGACCTGAGCCAAAACCAAGAGTCAGATGCTTAACCAACTGAGCCATCCATTCACCCCTATACTGTTGAGAATCTGTCTTCACAAAATTATTTTCATATCTTTCCTTTGTATGGTCAAATAGATTTTGTATAACGCTGGGATTGATTTCTTTAAAACCATAATGAATTCACTTGTAAAACCATCTACGTCTGGTGCCTTTTTCAGTGATAGATCTTTTACTTTCCAATCTCTTCTCTAATAATTGGTCTATTCATGTTTCTTAAACTAGTTATTTTAAGAGTTTTTATTTTTACTAGGGAATTTCCCACTGCCTCTGGGTTTTCAAATTTATTTCTACAGAGTTATACCTAACATCTGCCAGTGACTTCTCTCATCTCCATAGTTGTCATTATATACCTTGATGATGCTGTATTTATCTTGCTTTCTCTCTCTTTGTCAGGCTTGTCAAAGGGTGTATCTAGTTCAATAAACTTTCAAAGAAACTAATTTTGATTTTATTTATCCCATTTTGTGCTTGTTTTCTATTTCCTTAGTTTTAGGTTTCATCTTTATTAATTTTCTCCCTCTACATTCCTGTTGTATTTTGTTACTTTTGAATTTGAGTTTTCTAAAATTTATTCTCAATCCTTATTTCTTTAAAGATTGATTTATCTATTTGAAAGAGAGGGAGAGAGAGTGAGTGTGCAGGAGGGAGGGGCCGAGGGAGAGGGAGAGAGAGTCTTAAGCAGACTCCATGCTGAGTGTGCAGCCTGACATGGGGCTTGATCTCAGGATAGGACCCTGAGATCATGACCAAAGATGAAACCAAGAGTCAGACACTTAACCAACTATGTCACCCAAGCACCCCTCTATCCTTATTTTTTTAAACAATGCAGATAATTGCAGGATACAAGTTTTTGCCTGAGTACAGAGTTTGCTTAAATGTCTCAGGCATTATATACTCATGTTATATTGTAACTGCACTCATGGAGCTAAGCATCATACCTCCACAGCTAACACATTTATATTATAATTACATATATATATCACAAAGATCAGGATATCTTTCTCTTTAAATAATTCTTTGTACCCCACAGTGTACCTAGCACAGCTTTTTGCCCATGGTAGAATTAAAATGCGCAGAATTTTTAAAAGTTATAGGAAGCAAAAAACTTGTAGAGTATTTAACTCAGAATCCTATGCACACCTACCTATTTATCTTCCAAGAATCAGGTAATGCTGGAAAACAGAATGCCCAGTAGAGGTGATTCCAATGCATTGGGTGATGAAAAGAGAAGGTGTGGCATCAGATTTAAACAAGACACAGATGGGCTCCAATTCCACTTACTGCCAAGTGATTTACCTTCTCAGAACCTCAATTTATTCACATATAAACTAGGTTAAAAAAAATTCCTTACTCAGAAGGCTGTTATGAGGATTAAATGAGATAATCATGAATGTGCCTGGCATATAATAAGAGCTCCATAATTATGAGCTCTCAGCATTATTGCTATTAGCATTATCATTACAGTGGGGGGCAGGGTGATGAGGTAGAAAATAACTGAGGGGCAGAGCAAGGTAAGGGGAAGAGGAGCTGGGAAAAGGACAAGAAATAGAGGACCTTAGCCCAGTCTTAACCCAGTGGTCTTGGAACCACTAGTTATTTAAGGAGCTTTTAAATCATTTCCCACTAATGGTGACATTTCTACAGTCTGGGTCTATAGTTTGTTTCCATTTTGCTAAATAATGTTACACCAAACCTCTCAAAAAAGTGCCCTTCTCACCCAATTCACCCTAAAAGGACCACAGGGATGGAGTGTGTCAGACAAGGTGAAATGGCACAACAGTGATGCCTCCACCAGCTGGACACTGAGTGCCCGTGATTGGAACACTTCAGCTTTATTGGCCATTCTTGTGGAGAAAGGAAGCATCCCTTTTGTTTTTCTTTTGTGGGTGAAATGAAGTCAGGGAAGGGGCAGCTGCACCTTATCACTGTCCCTTTGGCCAAAGATCTCTTAAAGGTAACATGGGCTCCAGCCAGGTGGCCAGGTTCTAACCCCACTCCTGCCATTGACTAGCTGTGCGGCCTAGGACAAGGTGCTTAACCTCTCTGTGCCAGTAAAAGAGGGACTTTATTTACAAACATTTATAAAGCACTATTTTAAGTGCTTTACATATATTAGCCTATTTAATTCTTACAAAAGGTATAGGAGCTAGGTGAGATAAGGTGTAGTGAGGATTAAATGGTGAATATATTTAAAGTACTTAACAGACCCTGTTTGGCTATGGAAGTATGAGCTGCTATTGTCATCATTATTGTTAAGTGCTATACGTTAGCTGACACCATCATCATCACCATCATCACCATCACCATCATCATCATCATCACCACCATCATCATCATCATCACCATCATCACCATCATCACCATCATCATCATCACCATCATCATCATCACCATCACCATCATCATCACCACCACCATCATCACCACCACCATCATCACCACCACCATCATCACCATCATCACCATCACCACCACCACCATCATCACTATCATCATCATCATCACCATCATCATCAGCATCATCATTGGATCAGTCGTAGTACAGCACTTGCTATCATTTTCTTTCTCCTCATTCAACCCCCAAGTTCTTTCCCCATTTCTCAGGCACACAGAGTCATTTTAGTATTTCCTTCACATTCTTGTCCTCTCCTCCTCCCCATCCTACATTTACCAACCTAGTGTTCTGAGACCCTACTTGTCCCCACGAACTTAAAAGAATGCCAACTCTCCCCAGACCAACAGAGGGCCAACTATAGTGTAAGGGGTTCCCACCTACACACAGTCTGAAGTTCAAAGAGTTATGACCAGCCCAGTCCGAAAGCTGAGATTCAAACCCCTGTCCATTGACCTCCAAAGTCCACGCTTGTCCTATAATAGCCTCATCGCCTTAAAATATCCACCCCACCTTCCAAACATTTTTTACCCATCAATCTCAAACACTGAACTGGGTTGCTCACAAGGCATATCATCCAAGTTTTTAAAATAAAGAATCATGCTAATTTGATGTATTTATATCTTATTCCCAGTCTTCTGTATGTTTGGATTTTTTTTAAAGATATGTGGACTGATTTGTAGCGTATAATATGCCTTCTTGACAAACAATAGTTTCTTAGTCAAGTACATAAACCTCTTGAGATGATTATACAAATTAAGTTGTCTTGCTATACATATTTTACAGCAATAGCTTGACAGAGAGAAAAGTTAGAAACGACCCGAATGTTTAATAAATGTGCATTGTTTAAGGGTACATTAGTAAATCCAGAAAATGAAATATTTTGAAACCATAAAAATGATACTAACTAGGGATGCCTGTGTGGCTCCATCGGTTAAGCATCTGCCTTCGGCTCAGGTCATGATCCCGGAGTCCTGGGATCGAGCCCAGCATCGGGCTCCCTGTTCAGCACTAAAGTCTGCTTCTCCCTCTGTCTGCCACTCCCCTTGCTGTGCCCTCTCACTCTCTGTCAAATAAATAACATCTTTTTAAAAAATGATACTAAATAAGTAGGTCTGGGTATGTAGAACAGGGTGCAATTTTATGTACCTGCAAGGATATATACCAATGGGATCCCAATGGCTGATTGGTAATGAGAGGGAAAATTCAGGTTGGGAATGAATGTTTTTAGTTTTGCTCTTTCTATACTCTAATTTTTCTCTGTAACAAGTATACATTGCTTTTATAATATCAGAAAACAATAGAAGAAACTAGATTCTGGTGGAAAACACTGTTGCACTTACTTCAAAAAGCTCAAACTATCCCCAGTTAAGCTTTTAATCTGCTGTCTCATCAGGCTGTGAATTTGTGTGATAGATGGCTAAGTTGCCTCTGGTCTGTCATACTGTTATTTGCTTTGAACTCTAAACATCTGGGTGGCAAAGTCTGTAGCTGTTTAATATTGGGGTTTTTTAGTGTTTGAATGTATAGAAAAAAATACATAAAAATTCTTCGGATCGTCAGGATGAAATCAAGAACAACTAGTCCTATGCATTGAAGGCAAAATCAACCCCATAAGCTTGGTGCAGGAAGAGAAACAAAGATTGATCCATGTCACCCTCCTGGGTCCCCTTTCCGTGGCATCCTATAGAACACGGGACACTGAGTGCCCTTAACCATGCTGAAATAATCACAAATGCAGGTTCCTTAACCGCCTACTGCACTTTCTTCCTGGTATAACAGAGTTATACTATACAAACGACCCCTTTGCTTCAGTATATAGTTAACAATATTCAGTAACAATTTTCAAAGCCCTTCTTTATCTTTTTAAGATTTTATTTATTTATTTATTTATTTATTTATTTATTTATTTGAGAGAGAGAGAGCACAAGCATCGGGGAGGAAGAGGGACAAGCAGGCTCCCCACTGAGCAGAGAGCCCGACACGGGGCTCTATCCCAGGAACCCCAGATCATGACCTGAGCCGAAGGCAGACACTTAACCGACAGAGCCATCCAGGCGCCCCAAAGCCCTTAGCTTTCTGAACCACTCTGAACATGCACTTTATTTATTAACAATAATGAACACATGTTCAGGAAATAGTAAAGAGCTGAATTCAGATTTTTTATTGAATTTATATTTTATATTTCTATTTTCTGATTAAAATCAGAAGGATAGCTGGTATTTTTTTTTCCTTGTACAGGAGAGAAAGAGAGAGGTTATGCCTGCTCAAAAAGAAAAATGTCTCTGAAAAACGAAAATTTCAGCTAAACATCCAGATAGTTTATCTTTGTGACATCAAATACATAAGGAATTGGGCTTGGCGGGGGCGGGGGAGGACTCTGAGTTTTTTAATTTACTTTTAATTTTTATTTAGCCAATTGGTATTATGTGGAACCATAGTGGAACTGAAAAACTCTCTTGTATTTCAAAAATCAGAATAAAATAAGTTGAACTTTTTTCTTGTATCTTTGTCAGAAGTTTTTGGAAAATGTGACAGGCACAGGTTAAAATTGTTAAAGGCCATGTGTTTGTAAATAAGAGTTGACAGAACAGACATAACTGAATGTTAAAACGTACTCAAAGGCTAAAGACATTTAAGAAAAATTAGCCTCGAAAAGAGAAGAATGGGAGTGATTAAACCATTTGTTTCAGATAAATAATAGGATGGGAGAAAGAAGAAAGGTACCATCTTGTTGCCAATCCCACTTAAAGACAAATACTCATGAGAATTGGTTTTAAACTCTGTTACTTCTTAGACCAGACGTAGCTCAAGGTTGGGTCCATGATGACTGTCCTTCAACACCTTCTATTCAACACATCACCCATATGCATGCCCCTGTGATCTTGTGACCCAGGTAGACAGATCTGTGCTAATGCTACCTATCATAGAATGTTCCAGAACGTTCCAAAAGGCACCACTAATAACCCAGGCAAGTATCAGGGAAGAGGAGCTGTGTAGAAAAAAAGGCATCAACTGCGTGACTTGAGTTTGATGGGTGAAGAGACAAGGATTCCAAGAAAAGGGAAATACACATTCAAAGGTAGTAAGGTACCCTAACGTGCTCAGAGAATACACTTCCGTGTGACTACAGAGCAGGATCTGTGCCAAGAGGTGGCCCCGTAGAATCAGGCCCAGCCTACCTTTGCAAAAGTCTTCCTTCTGCCATGTTAAGAAGTTGCCCAGTTTTGCCTCTGAGGCAATTGTAGTATTCTTATAGTAAGGACTTTTATTAAGAAATGACATAACGGCATTAGCATTTTAATGTTGAAAATATCATTCTGGCAATAGTATGAAGAATAGATTGGTAAGCACGTAATACTGTGGGCTATTGCAATATTCCAAACCAAAAAAATTATATATATATTAAGAACTGAATTAAGGGTGTCACAGTCAGGGATGGAAAAAGGGAAGCAGGCTCAAACAGTGGTAAGTCGATAGCACGGACGGAACATGCGAATTGTTTTGGTGAAGAGGAAAGACGAAGAGAAGAGCCTAGGATAATCCCAGGTTTCTGCCTTGAGCACCCGAGGAGATAGTGCCACATTTTCCCAACTCAGGACATACAGGAGGAGAAACAGATTTCTGCGGGGGAAGTAGTTAGGGGAGACAGCACATTTAGTTTTCTAGGCATAGCGTTTATGGTATCTATGAGATAGCTAAGGAAAATTATGCTTTTACTAGAAAGTAAGATCCATGAACGCAGGGACCTCATTGGTTTAGTTCAGCCAATCAGACAGGTGGCTTGCAACATAATCATTACTTCTCTCAACACCTGACAGACGATAAATGCTCAGCAAATTCCAGCTGAATGTGTGTTCTTGAATGAATTTGTAGGTCTGGATCTCAGGACAGTGTTGCAAGCCATTATTCAGTGCTCTCTGGTTTCCAGAGAGCTCTAGAACCTTCTTTGATGTCCACCAAGACCATTTTACATCTTGAAATATTGTGATTCTGGTCCACTCCCAAAGGAGTGAATTACAGAAATCTTACTAAGATTCCTAGTGTTCCCGTTATTCTTTGTTTACAGACATAGGCAAGTGTGTTGGTTTACTGACAGTTGAGGAAAAATTACAAAACACATTTTCGAAGTGGTCAGACTGAGCAGAATGAATGATAAAGCATAGCATTGGAGTGAGCCTCTGGTTTTTTTAAATCAGCCGTATGGCTTTCAAGTTACTATTGAAATGGTTAGGAGAGCCGAATATAATTGTCGAGGATGGCTGTGATCCACGCATACGCCAAAACTCTAAACGAGGTTGTTGCATTAGAATGAGTAGCAGCAGGAAAGGCATAGCTCCAGCAGAAGTCTGGAAAAGACTTTAAGAAAGGAAAACCCCCTTACTAAATGGCTTTGCTACTTGGAGAAGTTGGAACAAATCTTCCTTGCCAAGGAAGCTTGAATTACCTGCCTATCCCTTTAAGCATTTTCTTGTACAAATCAAACACAGATGGCCCATTACGTTTATGACCTCCTGTCAATTACTCTAGATGGAGCATGCATTAATTATTGAAATATTTTCATAGTATACAAGTTTTTAGTGGTTACATTGCCTCAGATAATTTCAACTTTCTGATGAGAAGCCGGCATAAAGTATTTTATTTATGAAAATTAATCTCTTGAATGTAGTAAAACCTACAAATACAGTAGTAGGGTTTTTTTTTTCCATTTAACAAAGCCAAACTAAAAATCCTGGCCTCTATCCTTGGAAGTCGGCGTTATGTTAGCATTGCCTGCAATACATAAACTCTGCCAAACTCTATTACAATTGTAGTAAATTTTGATTACTGGAGTTGTTTGTTATTTATGTCTAGAAGATAAAGATAATATTGGGAATAGCCCTCTTCTATTCGATGTATAAATTACATCCATAAAATATCTTGTTTTGTAAACAGTAAAATAAAAAAAAAAAGACTAAATTTGGTTGAAGCTTCAAATACTTGCATCTACTTCCGTTCGAGTCAATAAACACTTTGGATGATGTAAAAGTCCACAGAACGCTTAGACCTTCCACTGTGCCACTCGTTTTTTTTTTGGACATGGTAAACAAAGTGCTGGGGCCATTTGACTGTTAAGCAGAGATAAGAATATTCCGGTGAAGCCTCATTTTCAGAGAACATGAAGACACTTGCAAAGAGAGCTTAGAGAAAGGCCTCTGTGTTTTCTGTCACTCTGGAAGGAAGCTATTCATTCAACAAACATCAAGCACCTACTATGTGCAGATAACACATAGTAGGAGTGCATTTGAGTACATTGGGAAACAAAACAAAGATTTCTGCTCCTACCAAGATAGATTCTAATAGAATTGATTGCCTCCTTTCATCTCTTTGCCCAGAGAAGAAAGCTGAAGCTCAGAGAGGTGAGCTAACTTACCTAACATCGCCCAGCAAGACGGCTGTAAAGTCAGAAGAGCCCAGGCCATCAGAACCCATCTTCCTAGTCCGCCATATTCCCTTGAGCCTTTGCCATTTCCAACTGATCTTTTTCTGGGTCCTTGAGAAGTTCATATTTGAACATAGTTAGCTGGACTCTCTTCAGTAGAAGTCTTCAGCTAGGCAGACTAACCCTGAAAAAAGAAATGTGTTAATTTAAAAAATGAGATGTCTGTGTTTCTGCTCTCTGAAATCTACACATGCGTAGGGAAAGAATGCTACAAATAAGACATCTTCACAGGAATGTTGATTTCACAGCCCAGTGGGAGACGGTGGCCCTAGAGGCAGAAAGCGAAGTCGTTGTATTCTTTCTCTGGCCGAAGCCAAAGAGGGATTGAAAACTGGAACTCTAGCATACATGGAAGGTGTTAATGACTTTCACAATGGCTTTGCACAACATGGAAGAGAGTAGTCCCCACATATTGTGGTAGCAGCTAAGGTCGGAAAACTATGGTCCGCAGCTAGAATCATGCAAGGGAAGGAGAATTTAGCACATGTGTCAGGTGAAGGCGGTGCTTATCTATTGGACCCCTCCCATAGATAGTCACAAAAAAAAACACTGCTAGTGGGAAAATTCACATAAAAATTAATGACATTAAGTAAACGCTGTTCAATTAATTGGGGGTATTAATTTTGCCAATCGAAAAAAATAATGTATTTTCCAACCATGAATAATAAAACTCTCCCCAGTTTATTTAGCATGTCATACTTTCGAAAACCTTCTTGCTCTTTGTGGGAGAGACTCAGATGGCTGTCTGAGGTCACATCAAATTTGATAGACAACAGCCCAGAACCTAGGCTTCCTGATTTACAACATCAAGCTCTGGATACTCTTTCAGGCTGTGTCTTATTTGGTCCTCCTCAAAGTCAATAGAGAAAGTGTTATCATGGTCATTGGCCACATGACAGCCCGAAGCTCAGGAGCACAGAAAAAGTCAGTCCCCAGTTCAGTTTAAAAGGAAGTAACTGAGCATACAAAGTAGTCCACTAGGGGTGTGCTAGTAAGAAGGAGGGCACGCGTGGGAGAAGCAAAGTCGTACAAGAAGAGAAGGTGAAACATGCAATAAGAGAAGTATGTACAAGGTAAAGAAGTTGTAGAGAGTAGAAGGAATTAATTTCATCTAGGATTGAATAAAAGTCCAACCAGTTACAAATATACCTAATTTGTTGTAATCAAAACTATAAGATATTGTGACTTGTTATGCAGTGTCTAAAGCTATTGCTTCTTTTTTTTTTTTAAGATTTTATTTATTTATTTTTGAGAGCGAGAGAGAGCGAGCACTAGTGGGGGAGAGGGGCAGAGGCAAAGGGAGAAGCAGACTCCCCACTGAGCAAGGAGCCTGAGGTGGGGCTTGATCTCAGGACCTCAGGATCATGACCTGAGCAGAAGGCAGACGCTTAACTAACTGCACCAGCCAGGCGCCCCTAAAGCTGTTGTTTCTTATGAGATGGCATAATAGAATTACCTGGGAAGCTTGAAAAAAATGTTGTCTATTGCCATGAATCAGCAACTTTGGACATACAGCACAGGAATCTGGTTTTCAACAGGCCATATTTGGAGTCCATGATCTAAAATCTTGCTACTCAAAGTATGGTCCGTGAACCAGCAGCCTCTAAGGAATGAAGAATCTTAGACCCCACCCAGGCATACTGAATGCGAATGTGCATTTTAACAAGATCCCTCCACACATTACACTTTCAAGAGCACTGACCTACAGTGTCCCTCTCCTACTCTGTATTCACCTTATCAGAAAAAATAAGTCAGGGGCGCCTGGGTGGCTCAATTGGTTAAACGTCTGACTCTTGATTTTGGCTCAGGTCATGATCTCAGGGTCCTGGGACCAAGTCCCACATCAGGCTCCACACTCAGCAGGGAGTCTGCTTGAGGATTCTCTCTCTCCTCTTCCTCTGCCCCTCCCTCCACTCACACATACTCTCTCTCTCTAAAAAAAATAAATAAATCTTTAAAAAAAATTTTTTTTTAAAGACAAAATAAGTCAGCATGACATAGAGTGTTCTTAGTGAACCCATGCAGGACCCAAGTGAGCTCTGTTTCCATCGCCAACTTCCTTCCCATTCTATCATTCTAGATTTCCATCACCCTCTGATAAAAAACTACAAAATAGTAAATCAAGATTTTCTCCTAAATTTTGTGGAAACTCGGCCTCTAATTCATGGGCTTTCTAAGTATTTCAAGCATTTTCAAAAGTCACCTGTGAAATATTTGGGGAAGTAAATCACCACTTGCACATGCTCAATTTCCACTAAATCTCCCATTTTCCACAATTCCTTGAAGATGAGTAAAGCACTCTGGCAATCCCATCTGCTAGTTTCTTGCCCCTCCCCCCCAAGATAATCAGTCCATCGAGATCAGGAGACACGGGTGTGTTTAGAGTAGCTGGGAAAGCTAGGGGGGATTCTACCCTTGTGCTAAAGCATCAGTTTCTTCTTACAAGTGTTTGTTTAAACCAGTCTCCTTGAGTGGAGTTGGTGCAATTTCTTCTTGTTTGTAAGGGCAACGCGTGCTCTGCCCTACTTAGAAGGAAGCCCTCCAGCCCCATTCTGGGATAACAGAGGAAGAAATTCTCTTCCTCCAGCTCAATTGTCACCACTCAGCTGGGGGCAATACAGCCAGGGTAATGCTTTGATTTTGACACGCACTCACTATTTTACTATATAAAAGAAATTTTGAAGAAATAAAATTACTTGCAATTCTACCACCCTGACAAGTTCATGGGCCATATGCATAGCAAGTTAAGCTTACGTGTGGGTTTGCCATTTCTGTTTTCTTATGTCAAAACTAGTTTTCCATATGGTTAAAGACTTCATAGCATTTTCTTGCCTGCATAACACTTCAATATTGATACGCTGTGTGTATGGCATCAATCTATGACTCTTGGACATGTAGTTGGCTTCTAATTTTTCATTATTAGAAATACATATTAACAGCGAGTTTTAGGGTTTTTGGAAATTCAATCCCAAGAATTGACAATTGTCTTTAAAGAAAAGAAAATTTTGGTCCATTGCTAACTTTGCTAACTTACATTAGGCTACTTATAAGTGTAGTAGTCAAAAAACCAGACCAAACCAAACCATACCATTAGTTAGGAGGGGGGACAGGCAAAAAAGTATAAAAACTATAGAAAATCAATCTTTTTATCTTAAAAATCAGCTGAAAGTACAGGCTCTACTAAGAGACCCAAAAGTATCATTTTCATCCATGAATTACTATACATAATATAGACTAAATATGTTATTCATATAATGGGGTTAGCTTCATTGCACTTAAAGGTTCTGAGTTACAAACAATTCATGGGTTACATAGTCGGCCATTTCCTGATTAGATGCTTGCGCTAGAGTAGAGCTGAATAGAAACTTGCTGTAGCCTAACATTTTAATACAGCTGTAATTTGATTACGTTCTCACTTTCTGCTTTAGCCTGTAGAATTGAAAACACATTACTATCCATCACTTAGAATCTGCTTAACCTTTATTGAGATTATAGTCAGTCCAGCCATTTCACGTAGACCTAGCCCAACATCTGACTTCCGTTTTCCCTTCCTTGTTAGTTGTCCCCCCAAATAATGGTGACACTAGTTTTGGTGGAACATGAGGAAGATGGCAGAAGCCACATTAAGTACCCCACTTTGAGAATAAGGTCTCCTCTGGAGTTCAGGGAAAGGCATTCCAGGGCATGGGAAGAGCAGAGAGGCAGCAAGATTTAGGGAATCGTGGCCATTTTGTTTTACCAAGTAAACGATATATAAAGGAGGAGAAAATATGTTTTAAAAGACTGATCTGGGGACAAATCCATGGAGGACAAAGAGTCCAAATAATAAGAAAATATTGCAAATAAGAGCGAATCCAAACTAGGTTTGTGTTTCATAGATTTAGTCGATGAAATGGATGGAAGAGAGGAGGGTATGCTGGGGTGAATACGGAGCTTCCATATTGTTTCAAAAGCTGGTGGGGAGAAGGGTCTGAAGAGGCAGCAATGGAGAATAGAGAGGGGGACATGGGTATCAGGTACTAAAGAGGGAAACAAAAATTCACTGAGTGAAGGAGACAAGGAAAGTTGTTTCTTAGCAAGTCATTCCAGAACAATGTCCTTCCTAGGCCCGAAGTCCTAAGCAAACACCAGTCTGTTACAAGGCTATCTTCTCAAATGCTAAAAATATGTAGGTCTTTGATATGAAACTGGCTGAAACAATTCCTTGAATTTGGCATCCATGCTATGATTGAAATGGAAATATGTGATTGACTTTACAAACACATTTGAAAAGGATGAATAATAGGTTTGGTTTGGTCTGGTTTTTTGACTACTGCCATACAATCACGGATTAGCTGGCCATCTCAATGGGCTGAGCAGCCCAACTTCTAGACATTTGGCTGGTGTTTAGGCGGGCTGGCCCAGCTCGCCCTGGAACAAGGAAGACTCAATGAGAAGGCACTTTGGATGGTCTCCATCTTCTTGGAGAAGCAAAGGCAAAGTTTTTAACAAAGAATAAGAGTGGCTGAGTGATGTGTAGATTGGAGTAGAATTGAGAAAAGTCATATCGGAGATTCTAGTAGGACTTTCATTTAAAAATTAAAATTGCTAGATAATTTGGCAGTAACTATCAGAAAATAAAATGTGCATACCCAGCAATTTCACTTTAAGTACCCATGCTAGACAAAACTCATAACATAGGAGTATTATGAATGTTATACATACAGGTATATGAGAAATACCCAAGTACATAAGGAAGTATGTCCAAGGATAGTCACTGCAGCACTGTGTAAAACAGCAAAAAGGTAGTAGGAATCCGTGCACACATTATATGGGAATGATGCAATGAGCATTGGTATGGCCCATGGGAAATTTCTGAAGCACTTAGAAAGAATGATATATTATATATCTGTTTCTACCAGCAAGGAAAGATCTCTAAGACACTGATGAGTGAAACTATCAAGGACACAATGATATGTTGCCGAATATGACCTATGTTTTAGAGGTTCTTTGGATAGAAAAACAAAAACAAAAATGAAACCTTTGCTTCCATAGATCATGTCAAGGAAGTTGGAGAAAGCAACTGAGGTTGGAGGTAGTGGCAGGCAAGATGTTAGCCTTAGGCTCTTAGCCTTAAGCCTTAGCCTTAGAAACTCTAATATTCACAAGACAGTAAGTGTATGGTCATTGTTTTGAGTTTCAAACTTTCTGTGAAAATTTTAAATACCTTGGCCCAAAGGAATCACTTTTTTTCCCACCAAATATCTGCTCTCATACCAAAGACCTCTTTCCTCTAAAATGATTCTTCTTTTTTTTTTTTTTTTTTTTTGTTCCTTTTTAAAGTCAGTGAGGCACTGGGTTAATCCAGGAGTTAATGGTTGAACGGCAATGGATAGATAGATAGACAGACAGACAGACTGACATGCAAACCTCCATTGGCCAATCTCCCTCAGAGTTAACCAGTTTCCTACAGGATCACTAAGGCAACTCTGTTCCATGCAATTGTGTGGTCCCCGCAGCTTAAATCACAGGGCGAAATAAACATCAAGTGGCATGCCGCTGAACGGCCACTTCAGGGACATCGGGGCGTGTGTCATATTTAAAAGGGAGCGTGAAATGCCATATCTTCCCGAAATGAGATCCATGAATGGAGCTGATTTGGAATATTTTGGAATATTTGGAGTATTTTTCTAAGTTCAGAAGTAAATGGAAGCAAACTATTTTCTAAATTAAAGCGATGTCTACAGTACCTTTGTATGAGTTCCAATCTTAGAGGAAAAGGTGGAGCTAATGCAACTTTAAAACACTTTAGCAGACAGTGATTACTGCGAGATCGTCTTTTGCTCCCTTGGGATTTTTTTTTTCATTTAAGAACTTGATGGTGTTTGGGGTAAAGTGTTATAAGAGGGATTCTAGCCCACGACAGAAAAGAAAATATTAACCCACTATGTAGCCAAGGGCTGGATTCATCTTCTAAGCCATTCAAAAAGAGAATCAAAACAGGAACCCCAAAAGGCAGTTTAAATATTCTGGAAACTGCCAAACTATCTCTGCTGGTAAAAGACCACTTCGGTGGGTTTTCAGTTATTTGGGGCATGTTGCTTGGACTCCCTGATGCAGAAGTCAGCTTTAATGTAAGCTGTTTTCTTTTTCATGTGTTGGAAAGTAAGAACCACTGACTATGTCTCTGAGCCTAAAGCTAGACACAGTCCGCCCTGCTGAGCACGAGAGGCACTCCGAGAAAGGGGGTTTAATGAGTAACTTTGCAGTAAAAGGCCCCGAAAACTTCTAAACATTAGACCCGTACTTTCTGTCTCAAATATACACAGAATGTGTCTGATTCACAGCCTCTAGAAGGCTCAGAGATGCTGGCAGCCCTGGCAGGGAGACTTCAGAAGTCCCTGATAGTTCAAGTGCATTGAAAGGTTTGTGCATACTCTCCACCCCTCCCCCACCCTGTCCCTGCACTCTGCTCCCCCAGCCCCCCCAACTGCCCCCATTCCCCCAGCCAGTGTCTGGAGATCACGTTGACTGGAGTTCTCCCAGAGAGAAAGATTGATAAAGCAAAGCAATCGGAGTTATTTCCTATGCATGAAATTGATTAAATGCTTCACTAAATGGCTTATAAATTTGCGTCTCATATTTCTGTCACCACTGAAAAGATTACAGAAACTCTGCATATAACCATGTTGTATACAATACCAAATTACAAAAGGTTGTAAAAACTAATGTTTTGTTTAAAGTTTTGAGCAGGACCATATGCCTGCAGTGACCTTGAGTAAGCTATTTTAATTCAAACCATTTCAAAGAATAGAAAGGGGAGAAATATTCAACTCCATAACAAACCAGACGAGTTGGTAGGTAAACCAGTTAACTCCGCGGAACCTCTGCTCCTTCCTGGAAGGGTGTGGAGTGACCGCCCTCCTGCAAAACGCCTTGTGTCTCCAAAGCTGGGAAGCACATGCAGTGTCAACAGGGATATATTTACAAAGGAGATGAAAATAGGGCTTTAAGACCTCCCAAAGCTGACTTTGCTCTATTATTTTTCATTCAGAGACATATCCTAATGAGTTCTGAGTCTTGCATAGACTTGCAGGACTGCAGAGAAGACGGGACACATATTAGCATGGGTGGTGGGGTGTTTTATGTTTAGGGTTTTTATTTTTCATCTTTACACATCTTTCAGATGCCCCTTAAGTTCTATTCTTTCTTCCATGTGAGACTGCTTTCCAACTCTGGAGGAACAATGGAGGGGGTGGGGGGGCAGGATTTTAGCAAAGAAGCCGTTTATAGGCAAGCACGTGACCTACAGATGTTACTTGGAAAACGAATCCCTTTCTTAACATGGCCTTAAAAGTACCTTCACTTCTGCAGGAAAAATGATATTCTTTCATAACATTTATAAGACACTGTGTCCCCAGCAAGAATTAACATTTGGCATTAACACACAGCTCTGGCAAGAACTTCAAGAGAAGAAGTTTTACAACCAAGGATGGGCTTAAGGTCCCGACTTGCCCGACCTCTGCAATCCACATCCCCAGGCACCTCTCACCTTCAGGAATAGTCAGTGTGGGAACCAACACGGCTCCACCACCACAACCATCTAGAGCCCAGGGAGCTGGAAATTACCAGGGCAATGCTGTCAATGGGGAGCAGAAGGACTCTCCAGTATCAGGCTAGGGACACATCCGCTTTCGTATGAAATCTCTGGATACGTGTAAGGAGTTGGGATGGAATTACCTCTCATTTGTGAAAACACAATGTAATCTCACTAGTAAAATCCAGATTTTTTTTCCCCTCTGTTTCTCTCTTTCTCTGTCTCTGTCTCTCTCTCACTCACTTTTGTTGTGTGTGTGTGTGTGTGTGTGCGTGTTTTAATGAGTACCTGTTCTGGGAGATACGCCAAAAATTCAGGGATGATTTAACCTGACCATCACTAGCTGGACAACTTACTTAACTCTTTGGTGATGGTTACATGAACCTTCTTGTTGGCTTCAAGCCACCACATAATTAACGTTGACGCCAGGCACGTAGGGTTTAATAAATTATAACAGAGAAAGAGGGCCATTATTATACAACAGAGAGAATAACTACCTTCTGCCCACAGGTGTTTGCCATCTTAAAACATATGAATCCATGTTGCCTAAAGTTTACTCCTTGAAACACTAACTCTATAATATTATCCTTCATAAAAGGGTTTTGTTGATCAAATCCATTGGGCAACACTCTCCTGGAGAATTACAGTGTATAGTAACGTGGTAGGGGCCCCGGCTGCAAGCACTCCTATTTAATTCAAATTTAACCTGAATGTTCTCACTTGGCCCAGACTTCTTTTAGTGTTAATGTTTAGAACCTTGGAATTGTTCTCTGAAATAGACTCAGGGAACTATGTTTACCTATTGCGCGTCTGGCAGACTAGCCCACCTCTTTTGAGAGTTCAGCAAGCTCTGGGCTGCCCCTTCAGGGAGACTCAGCCAAAATGAGAGACATCCGTAAGTTCCCTGCAAGAAAGCTTTGCCATTCCTCTTCCCCTTGTGATTTGCCAGCATTAGGTGATGCTCATTTTCCTCTCCTACCTGGGACAGTTGCATGTTTAGGTGGCCATTTTTTAAAGCAGATCTCTCTGATCAACGCAAGAGCCTGTGGGCATATATTAGTTACAGACAAATATTAGTTACATTTGCAAATGGATGCGCCACGTACCTTGATTTTTTTTGCTTACAGATGATTTTTTTGCCTTTGAAGATTATTAACAAATTCACTTCCCCTTTCTATGTTAAATAATAGACGAAAGCCAGGTTTGTTCTTCCCTTTCTATAATCGAAGTCACTCACGCATCAATATCATTCAAGAAGACCTAGCAGGGTGCAAGGAGGGTGCGTACTATGGAGATAAGCTTGGGTTTGCCTTCGTTTAATTTTTTAAGGAAATCACGTATTTGCACACTTCTCCCTCTTAGCTAGTTTGAGTAACAGATCGCTCAAGAGGGGCATCAGAGGTGATGGACGATAGCATGACCCTTGGTGAGGATCTCTGCTGTACAGCTTTGGGTCTCAAACCCGTAAGGGGCATCAGAATCACGAGGAGGCCGCATCTAAACAGATCTCAGAGCCATACACCCAGTTTCTGTTTCGATAGGGTCTGGGGAGGGGCCTGAGAATCTGCATTTTTCTTTTTTTAGGTTTTTCTTATTTATTTGAGGTGGGGGGCAGAAGGAGAGGGACGAGCAGACTCCCCACTGAGCAGATTCCATCCTGACCTGATTGGAAGGCAGATGCTTAACCGACAGAGCCACCCCGGCGGCCCGAGAATCTGCATTTCTAGCCAGAGCCCCGGTGAGGCTGATGCTCCTGGTCTGGCACTCCACTTTGAGAGCTGCAGCGGGACAGGGGTTCCCTAACCTGCCCGATCCAACGGGTTATAAACAGCGAGCCACAGCCCCGAGATGGAAGCTCTAGGAGGGAAACTCAAGAAGAATCTGTATTTTTAATAAGCTCCGCAAGCAATTCAAAACATGCAGGTCTGGACTGCTTCAGCCAGAGAAGCAAGGCTGGCCTCTTAGCTCAGGGCCTTGGGTCTCGGTCCCCTGGCTGCCTCTGAGCGAGGGAGTCTCCCTCCTCGAGGCCTCTTCAAAGTGCAAGACGGCCGAAGACCCGGGAATGCCTCATCTAATAACTTGTCCAGTAATTGGTATATTGATTGCTGATGTCATCATGTTTTAGTACCTGTAAACCCCTCACTCTATTGCACAGCCCCCAACAATCCAAAAAGTCATTGTTTATTCATTGTGACTCCCAAACTGGCCCTTGTCAGTTCCTGCTGGAAGGCTTGCTGATAAAAATCAGCAGATGATTGGACGCACACATTCTTAACATGACTGACCCATGACATCTCCGAGGGCAGCCAGGGAGCCTGTCATTACAGTACAATACTTCTCTTTCTTCCTCTTTATCTAGCCCCAGATGACTTTGAGATTTTTATTAACTCATTAATGACTGAAGATGTCATTAGAGCCAGTAGAAGAGCTTTTTCTTTTCTTTTCTTTTTTCTTTTTTTCCTTTCCTTTTCTTTTTCTTTCTTTTCTTTCTTTCTTTCTTTCTTTCTTTCTTTCTTTCTTTCTTCCTTTCTTCCTTTCTTCCTTTCTTCCTTTCTTCTTTCTTTCCTTCTTTCTTTCTTTCTCTCTCTCTCTCTCTTTTTAATGGGAGTAAGTGTACCCTTTGCTCATGGTAGGAGGGGGACAAGCTCATGGATGAAACAGCTAAGACAAACCAAATGCAGAGACCCTTTCACTCTATTAGAATTTGAAATCTGATTGATGGGTGCTAGGATTGAAAACCTGCGCGCAGAAATACCAAGTTGTTCCAGAAATACGGTGGGCAAGAAAAAAATGGGGCCATTCAATAAAGAAATAGCGACCCATAATATTCAGCAATTTCTATTGTGTGGTAGGCTCGATCTTTCCAACCTAACAGCTAAATAAAAAAATAAAAGTAAATAAAAAATAAAAAACTCGGAGTAAGGCTACTGAAACCTCTAAATGTTTCTTACCTACACATTCATTCAACCACATCTTGTTTCTGCGTGCCTTTAATTTTCACATCTGCAGAACTGCTTTTAAAAATCAAATTAGATCTTTTGAAGGCACTTAAATTGCAACAACCTTATGTTTTTTTATATACTCTCGGGTTTCAGCCTTTTTATCTGGGTTGTGTGTCCAATTAATGGGATATCTCAAGGAAGCACTAATCATTCCGAAAACTTGAGAATATAAAAAGCCAGCAGACTATTTTCATTATAACTGATTGGATTGAGAATAAGCAACAGAGGAAATGTTCAATAATTATAATAACTTTTTTTAGATGAGATCACAAAAAAAGTCAGTCACATAAGGTGCTTTTCATTGCAAAGAAGTCTTTGAAGTCCTGTTTTCATTCGATTCCTCTTCGGGGTTCAGCCTCGGGCATGTCAGGAGGCTGGTTGGAGAGTGGGTTTACACTGATTTTATCAGGCCGGATAATTCGCTTGGCAAAGAAAATGTCTATTACTAGATGTATCTCATATGTTATTAAGTGTTTATGAAATTTTACTATTGTCAAAACACATTGTGAATTAACAGGTCCTCATCACACATGGAGAAACGACTCTCTAAGAGAGAAAATTGTTGTCGGAAGACCAAAAAAGATTTTTGCCCAAGGAAATTGCCGTCGGTAAACTATGACCAAGATTGAAATACGCCTTAAGCCAAGTTTTATTCTTAAATCACCTAATTACATCTTTCTTTCTTATTTTATTTGCCTGGTGGAAGATTTTATTCATTAAATGTTATGTTAAATAGAATAATTAGTTAATATTTGCAGATTAATTAAATGCAATCATTTTCTCTAATTCAGTAATAACAGTATTAATTTTTTTTTCTCCACCTCTCTGTACACGACGCCAAACACCCAGAGAAAACCTGGGAAATAAGAGTCAAAAACCCAGATGTTTTTAAAGATCCAGATGTATAGTGTCAAGTAAAGAAAACAATCAAGGATTTTATAATTTTTTTTTCCATTTTCATCCAGATGTTTGGTGTCATATAGACACAGTCTTAATCTGCTCAGTCATAATCACAATGTTCTTTAATATCATTTGCCAATATTTTAATCCCTTCTTCACCAAATCATCTTTAACAATCCTGTTTAATTCATTCATAGCGGAAAACACAAAAGATATTTTCTTCTGAAAAAAAAAAAAAATATATATAATGCCCAACAGACTCAAAACACAAGAATACCAGCCAGAATGGTACCCAAGTCTTTATGTTGAAAAACACTTCCTATCTGCATTTTCAAATGATGAAAGATAATTCAACTTAAATGGTTGGAATGGCAACTTAATTTTAATTGACATGCACGTGCTAATTTCAATTTCTAGTAAGTAGTTTAGGAGAATAACAGGCTCTCAAGTGTAAATGATGGCCAACTTTTCAACGGGCTCCTTTCCCAACGTACTCACTTACTGCTAAATCCCAAAAAAGATGACATTTTAGGAACAATTTCCTGCTCTGGTGACTTTGGATATAGAGAAACACCAACCTAGAAATGTAAAGGCTTGACGTGGAGCCCCAGCACCATCATGGTCTAACTGTGTGACCTTGATCTAGTCACTTAAGCTCCGAGCCTCAATTATGACTTCCTTAAAATGGAAATAATAACCCTGCCCCCAATTAACCTGAGGATCTGATGAAAGAGCTCTGGAAGTGCAGAATGCCTCGCAAGTACGTAATTATCATTAATATATAAAATATTTTATTGTTAATTTTATGTATTATTGTTTAAATGCTATCACGTAGAAGTATCATTACTGTTAATATCGAATTCAAAGGGGGTGTCTGGGTGGCTCATCTGCCTTCAGCTCAGGTCATGATCTCAAGGTCCTGGGATCGAGCCCCGCATCGGGCTCCCTGCTAGGCGGGAAGCCTGCTTCTCCCTTTCACACTCCCCTTGCTTGTGTGCCCTCTCTTGCTGTCTCTCTCTGTCAAATAAATAAATCTTTAAAAAAAAAATTCAGAATTCAGGGGCACAAGAGAGATAGCCACACTCAAAAAGATCTGGCCAGCTATTTTCTGTTTGCAAATTAGGATGGCCATAACCCCTGGGTGTGCAAAACAATCCCAGATTCTCCTCCCCTACATTCCCGTGCCTTTCCTGTACCTTGAGAAATGTCTCAGTAATACTCTCTTTATGGTAACTAAGTAGTCTATTCAATGATCCCGCTGATCGGGTCTGTATTACGAGGCTGCTTCTGCCCATCTAGAACCATATGCTTGATCAGCTGTGGGACTTAGCTTTGAGGCACTCACACACGCTCTTGGCCAATGGCACAGAGTCCAGCCTTCGCGTTATAGCAGTTTGGAGGCTGCTGAATATTCAAACAGACCTCATGGTTTCTATCAACGGAGATTGCTTTCATGGTTTTTTGGTTTTTGGGGGTTTTTTTTGTTTTTTTTTTTGCTATTAATAAAACGTATGTCCTGGGAAGTTACCATCAAAGAACAAGCCAACCTTCGTCCCCACAATCTAAGCAGGTATCTGAGTGAGAAATCAATTCATGCACCTGTAAAATGCTAAGCTCTAAAAATCTCGTAAGCATTTCAGTCCTTGCGCCAAGATTTTTGGAAAATACCTCTAAACGTTTGAGTTCCACTTGGAAGATACTGAAAGGTTCTTACAGGACAAAAGAAAAAGGAAGAAAACTAATGAAAGGAAGACAACGTAGTTCATTTTAAATTTTAAAAGTCTCTGCAGTGTCAGAATGCTACAGTAAAATGAAAGCTCACACATTAAGAAATTTCTTTCAAAGTGGACTCTAACTTTTTTCTCAATCATATGACCGCAGGGAAAATGGAATGACTAATCGAGTTTTCATTCTCGAACTTTCTGAAGTCACAAATCATTCATGAGCATGTTGCTACATTGGAGCACTTGCCTTGAAGGGCCAGAAATCAATACAAAAGGAAACAATAATAGAAAAGGGAAAGATTTTTCCCGTCCTACTAGGGAAAGGTGTGTGAGCGGGAAGAAAGTACAGTACAGAAGCTCATGACAAGTCATGATAAATGGGTCGTTATAAAATTCATGTTTAGACAGCACCAGGCCGGGGATAATGCCATTCGTCATGGCAACACGAGGCAGCTAATGAGCCCTCATTGCATATTCATGTCTGTGGCGGGTCTTGTCTCCCTCCCACCCTGAACTACTGCCTGGAAATATCTCCACTTCAAGCTGAAGCTCAGCTAGGCCTTCTTCTTCTTCTTCTCCTCCTTCTTCTTCTTTTTTTTTCTATTTGTTACTGTTGCAGCAATTACACTGTAAAAGTGCTGCCCAAGATTGATTGCTCTGATCTGTAGTTCAATTGTAAATTAGAATACACATCCCCCCAGGGACACACGGCCCCTATTTGTGATTAAGAAAAAAGCCCCATAATAGACTAATAGCTAAAGTTCTCTCTCTTTTACTTTCAGGCAATTAGCTTGATGAAATGGCCTCTTTTTGTGTACCCTGCAAGTGTAAACCGATATCATAATGAAGTATATGATGTTTATTCTATTATTTTCACCTTGCCGGGTATGCAGGAATGCATAAATAATGGCTGCTTTGTCTGGTACGTTTACTGATTCACAAGTAAACTATTTCTTAAAGATGCAGTGTGTGCATTTTGAGGCTGGAGCTAAGCAACCCCTAACTCTGGGTTCACCTCCACGCAAAAGACTTTCTACGAAAGAGGAAAACACCAAATTTCTCAAGGAATGGTAAAAGCGAGATTCTGATAGTCAAGAACCATCCAGCTGCTGGACTGCTCTGGGGTGGATGAGGCGGGAAAGCTCAAATGGCAGCTGTCTCAGGCTCAGGTGAAGACCCCAGGGTCCTCTCGCAAAGTGCTCTGGGGTGACTTTGGGCCCAGCGAGGCTCCAACTGACCATAATGTGTTGTTGGTCTCCACTAATCAGTTGTGGGATCCCAATGCCATTACTATTCTTGGGTGGTGGAAGTTAGTCCTACAATGTATTCACCACTGTGATGTGTACTGCGCCCTCCCCCACTCCAAAAGTCTTGTCTTTTCAAGATCCAAAACTTTGATCTCCTCAGTTGACCAGAAAACATTCCTGAGCTTCCTACATGCAGCAGCTGACAGAGGTTTTGAGACCAGCCAGCCAATGACCACAATCGCTTGTGGTTGGCCCATTTCCAACATCATTTGTGTTGTTCCTATATAGTACTTAAATATTTGTTTTCTTTTCACTCAGGACAGTCTCAAGAGGAAAGGGGGGAAAAAATGTCCCAACTCGGCAAGATAGAGAAATAGGAAAGAAGGAAAAACAGAGCAAAACAGAAACAAAAACAAAACTATCTTCATTTAAAATGGTTTATGGTGAAAAGATCAAATAAAATAAAATAAAATAGTTGATAGTGGTTTTCTTATCCAGACGTTAATTACGGTTCCATGGGTGGTTCAATTGGTTAAGTGTCTGCCTTTGGCTCAGGTCATGATCCTGGGGTCTGGGGCACCAACCCTACATCGGCCCTCCTGCTCAGCAGGGAGTCTGCTTCTCCCTCCTCTTCTTCCCCTCCCCCTGCTTGTACACACACACTCTCTCTCTCAAATAAATCAACAAAATCTTAAAAAAAAAAAAAAAAGGATGTTACTTATGGTTCCAGTTCTACATTCCAAATTCCCCACCATTCATCAATAACCCAGCTTGTACTACCCACCAAACATTTTCTGGGCTTGTGTTGTGGAACAAATTCACCCCTGTCCTCTTTAATATGAACCCTATTTGAGTTTCTAGAAAATCACTTTTATAGCAAAAGGATCTCACTAATTTTTTTAGTATTGAACTGGACGTGCATTTTTAGATTTGTTATATTTTAAAATTGATGTTTGAAATCGTCTTTTGTTACATATAAAACATGTTTGCCTTTCCTCCCAGTTACTCTAGCCACTTCCTAGTTCAATAAAACTTTTCGAGAAAGTTTATTACTATATCCTGAAAAGTGATTCTAAGGTTATATAATTTCCAAGCATACTACAAAATGAGCTACCCAGAAATATCCCAGGAAAATTCACTTTGATATCTTTCTTGCTAAACATCAAAGGGTTTACCAGTCTTCATTTGGGGACCGACCTTCTCTTTCTCAATATTTATACACTGAACTGCTGTGTCAATGATAAACCTGCAGCATAGTAATTGTAAATTTTCATCGCTTTGAGAAATGTTTGAATGTCTAGCTGCCACATTGCTGCCATATTTGAAATATGTTATTGTAAACTTTCAAGTGACAATGAGCCTGGGAATTTTTCATCCACACGTATGGCACTTTCTTGCAGTAACCAGTCACATTTTTTAAGAGTCCATTTACTGTATAACAATAATGCCTGATACGTACAAAGTGCCTCATAATTTTTGAAGTTCTTTCATGTAAATCACATCACATACATAATTCTATGAGGCAAATGAGGCAAATAATTTTATTGTCACCTCAACGTTAGAAGGGAGAAAATTGAGGCTCAGAGAGGTTAAGGGACTTGCCCAAAATCACAAGTCAGCACGCACGTTAAGTTCAACTTTGACCCCAGGCGTTGAACTCCAAAATCTAAACCCCTCCTGGCAGGTCATGCTGTCTTTATACTAGCTACGCATTCACCACAGGCAGCACCCTCCAGAACCTCAAAGCTCTTAAAATAAACGAGTCTGTGAGCTTCATTCGTATCTGGGAAAGATTGACAAATGAATGTAAGGACACACACACACACACACACACACACACACACACACCTTGATAGAAACCTACAAGGAAAGGAGAAAAGGGATGGAATTCACACTGCATTGTTACCTACCTACCTAAATATAAGATAAATAATCTACATTTAATTACTAACATATGCTTAGACTAGGTAGAGACCGGCCACAAAATTGAAACAATGACCTAGATAATTCAAATTTGAGGGACAGGGGAAGGATCACTCTTTTCAAGAGACATGGGTTTGTATCCAAATTTTCCAGAGATTTGGTTGAGTCTTCTCATCAAACTTCTCTCCAAGACCTTTACACACACCACGCCCTCTGTTTCATCCTTACCTGTCACATACTCCCATAGAACTCATTCAACCCTGACCGTCAATCTAGAATTAGCTCAAAGATCACTGCTCTGTGGAGAATGGTCCCTGACTTCTATCTCTAGCCCTGTTCCAAATACCTCTTTGATCTGATATTCGCAAATGAGCCTCCTTTATCCTCATTATAGTCTCTCCCATCCTGATGCCAGTGAAGACAGGATTTGGATCTAGAATCCAGCTACAAACTCTTCCAAGGGTGTGCTGGAACTGTCTGCCAAAGTACTCCCACTGTCAAGGTCACCAACATACCACCGTGCCATGCCCAGAGCCCTGAGTTTGTCGAAGAAGCTCTGGGCTATTCTTTGCCAATGAAGGGCCACCATGTTGATAAGGAATGGCCGCTACCTTTTTGAAATAACAACTAGATCAGATAAAACATGCAAAGCAGAACCCACAGACGTGGGCAAAATTGACAACCAAACCATGATTTCTTATGAAAAGCTGGTCTGAACATGAGAAAGACCCCAGAAATGAGCCCCAAACCAATGAACCCAAAATGAAGAGTTTATACATATGTCCAAATCCCAGATTTGACATTACTTAAACTTATGGGAGAAATCAGGGGATGTGTCATTATTTCATTCATTCATCCATGCATCCATTCAATAAATCATTCAACAAATACTTATTGAACCTCGAGAAGATAATCACAAAAACATACATCATCCTTACCCGCATGGAACTCACAGTACAATAAGAGAGACAGATACATAGTCCTATCATTGAATATAAGATTGTATAGATAAAGATACATAACTATGGATAAAATGGAACTCTTAGTGGGAACTTCATAGAGACAAGTGCTTCAGTATAGCAAGTCTTACAATAGAAGCCTGAAGAATGAGGTTATAGATGAAGGTATAGAGAAAGGGTATGTGTGGGAAGGGAGCATTTGTGGAAGCAGAATGTGCAAAGGCCCAGGGGTGGAACACAGCTTAGCAAATTAAAGGGCCATTCAACAGTCCAGTGAGACTGGACCCCTGGGAACTGGAAGTAAAGTGGACTATGATGAGGCTGAGGACATAGGTAGGTTGGCCAGACCATACAGGACCCTGTAGACCACAGGCTACAGTAGGAATTCCAGATCTCACCTGAAGTCCAGTGGAAAGCAATTGAGGAGTTCCAAGCAGGAAATGCTCATAATCACATCTGTAGGAGGATAGAGGGTGATAGTGTTGTTACATTTGGAATAAAGAACCTCAATTTTTAAGGCATACAATGGTTTTATTTCTCTAGCACTGGCTACCAACCATGCTCTAGGGAACCACTTCCGCTTTACTGCTAGAAAATAGACGTCTCTCCAACCCATGTGCTATGTGAGCCCAGCACCAGGCCTGCCAGGGTTGAGTAGGGAAGATCTAGCATAACAAGTATGATGTCGAAGACCTTTTGGGGGCGCCTCGGTGGCTCAGCCGTTAAGCATCTGCCTTTGGCTCAGGTCATGATCCCAGGGTCCTGGGATCGAGCCCCGTGTCAGTCTCCCTGGCCAGCGGGAAGCCTGCTTCTCTCTCTCACACTCCCCTTGCTTGTGTTCCCTCTCTCGCTATCTCTCTCTGTCAAATAAATAAATAAAATCTTTAAAAAATAAAAATAAGCAAGAATAAAAAAAGAACTTTTGAGTCAGTTCTAAGAAACAATGATGTGTTGGCAAAGCATCTGCTCAAATGCAACACCAGAACTAGAAGACGCTATCTAGGCTCTGAATGGAACAAGCTGGCTCAAAGATCCTATCACTCTCAACATCTTGAAATGCCAATTGTGGCTACAGGACATGCCCTTGAGTCACTTTCTTGCACCCCTTGAACCAGGTCAGGACCGACCCACTTTGAGCCCCTGCCCTGTGGTAGGCTCTCTGTTGTCACTACTCGTTACCAGTCTTGTCTTCTCCACTCAGCCGTATGATCCAGAACAAGAGAGGCATGCATCTTATTCCCTTATCGCTAACGCACTTGTAGGTGCTTAGTAACGGGGTGCTGTTTCATTTGCCCTATGGTAAACAACTCTCCGTGGTGTAATTGTTGATTCTTTTCCTACCTACTTCTGTGAGTTCTTTGAAAGCGGAATCAGTGCCACCATCTTTGTATCTCCAGTTGGCACTTGATATAGGATTGATTATTTTTATTAGTCAATTAATATATGGATATAGCTAATAATATGAGGTCTTCATTAATACAACCAAATCTACCTCCTCTTTAGTCAGCCACAGGATATACAAAACCACATCATCTGAGAATCTTGCGTACTGTCAGCACTCATCAGTGAGAGATGCTCCCTTAGCGCTGGTGGTTAATGCATTTCCACATATTAATATACACTCGAGGGGCGCCTGGGTGGCTCAGTCAGTTAAGCATCTGCCTTCAACTCAGGTCATGATCCCAGGGTCCTGGAATCAAGCTCCACCTCGGGACTCCCTGCTCAGCCAGGAGTCTGCTTCTCCCTCTCACTCTGCCACCCACTCCTGCTTGTGCTCTCTCTCTCTCTCTCTGAATGAATGAATAAAATCTCTTTTACAAACACACACACACACCCTAGGTATATATACCCTTAATGTGAATGCATATAAAAACTGCTGAAATCCAGGGATGCCTGGGTGGCTCAATCAGTTAAGCGTCCTACTTTTGGTTTCAGCTCAAGTCATGATCTCAGTCTCGTGAGATGGAGCCCTGTGTCTGGCTCCAAGCTCAGCATGAGATCTGCTTAAGATTCTCCCTCCTTCAATCTTTTCCCCTCCCCCTGCTTGTGTGACGAGCTCTCTCTGTCTCTCTCTCTCTCTTTTAAATAAACAAGTAAATAAAATCTTTAAAAAAAAAACTGCTAAAGTCCAAATGAGGTCTATAAATAGGATAACACTATTAAATCAATTTCCTAATGTTGACAAGGTACTATGTTTATATGAGATGTTATCTTTGGGGGAACTGGGAAAAGGGAACAGGCGATCTCTCTGAATTATTTTCACAACTTCTTTTTCAAGTCCTAAAACTTTTCAAATAAAATATGATAACTTTTTATAAAAACAAATTTATTTTTTGTTCTTATAGGTATACATCTGTATATTTTTATTTTATTATGGTGAGTATTTCTAAAATAATGAAGAAAAACCATCACGATTAAATGATGCCATCCTGTACAACACCAGCATACAGGAAAGGTAATGCCCTAATTCTGGGCATTGCTCTCTAGGTCTGATCAGGCTGGCATTTCAAATATGCTGGAAGAGGAGGGAGGCGCATTACTTTTGCCTGATTCAAGCACATCGTCAAAATGATGTTTTCATAAACAAAGTGCCGACGGCTATGATCTTATCTTCTCTCTTCCTTTTATCCTAATTTAGGTCAATAACAAGTATTTCTGCTCTCTTCTGTGGATTTCAGGGTTTGGAAGAAAGAGAGCTATTACAAGCTATAGGGAAGTGTGAGTGAAAAACTCACAAGAGCCTTTAAACTTCTTTCTGCTTTAGCATGGTCTTTAAAAAAAAAAAAAGTCCGATTTCAGAAAAAGAATTTTTCAAATCAATAAGGCTGGTATTTACACTCTAACAGTGTTACTGGAGTTTTTAAATTATGTGTTCAAGAGCCCACTGTTGGTGAAGTGGATAATAATGTGGGTCATTATACCAAAACTCTCTGAAGCATAGTAGGCAATTTTTCGACAACTGAGAGATCTGAAAACCGCCGGCAAGAAATGCATAGGCACATAGATTAAAGTAAAACTTCAGTTTGGCTTAAACACAGAAGTTCAAAAAGGATTCCGTCAGCATAAAAAGCTACCGTTTCCAATACTGTTCAGTTAATAAGCTTCCTGTAGTCCATACCTTGAGAATTATGAAAAAGGCTGTACATATCGTAAACATCAAGTCTAATTCAAAGATGAATGACATTCCCCCACATGCATCCCTCTTTTTCTGAAAACTGCAAACCCTTTAGTAAGTATATCTAAGAAAAAGACCTGCGCAGAAGTCGCCCTTGTTTTGTGCTAGCTTGCTTAAATTAAGTTCAGCTCAAGGTACGGCATGCAACGTCATCTCAGCGACCCACGGGCTCGTGCAGAACAGATTCAGCAGGATACACTATGATCACCAGGTGCAGGGAAAGAATGCCTGTCTGATTGCTAGGAAAGCTTATCAGGGAAGGCCATCCATCTTTACTTTTTCAGGAGAACATCCCCAAGCTGTAAAGGCAGAGTTTCACTTAATAAAAAAGGAGGAGGGAAAAAATGCAAAAATGTTCTTAATATTTGCCTTATCGATTCATGAATCGAAGAAAAAGAAACTATAATTACCTCTGGCTCTATCAGGACTGAGAGATTTCTTCTGCACAACCTTTTCCGTGGCAGGAACAAAGCTTTCTTCCAAAGGAAAAAAAAAAAATCCACTTTAAAATACCCCAAAAGAGATTAAAAAAAAAAAAAAAAGCCCACAAGATTTTGTAGCTCTTTAATGCTTGCCATGGGCCAAATCGTACAATTAGAATCAGTCACTTTAAGTGCCAAAGTCATATAATGCTAATAGATCACTTTATAATGTGAGCAGTTTTTAAAAGTCGTATTTAATTTTCCATTATTACTGTACTGAATGCTAGCGGTCTCCGTTCACGCAGTCATAGACCCTTCCATGCGGAAAGGGAGGGGACAGGCGGCCACTGGCCCAGACACTGGTCCCTTCTGGCCTTAAACCTCACAGACCTGACTTGGAACTCCACGATAGACCCTATTGCAACTCTCTTCCTAAATGTGTTTATTTTTATTTCCAAACCAAAGGACGACGGCTCCTTTTGGTTTTGTAATTATCTTATTTCAAAAAATAGAGATGGAGGCAAAAGCCTCTATGCCGTGTGAGCGCGCGCGCGTGCGCACCCAAGAGAGTGAGTGTGCGCGCGCACACGTGTGCGGCTTTCTTTAAGAAAATGAAATGAAGCATAAAATAAGCCCTTAACAGTAACCTAAGGAATAAAACAAAATCATTTACAACACATGGGATTGTTGCAGGATATGTCAAGATTAGATGGTTTAAGGGCGCTATCCTGAATGTGGAAGCAATTATAATGAAATTCATGACTCATTAGCAAACATTCCATATTGTGTTTCTCATTTCTGGGTCAATGTTGCTGGGAAATATAGACTTAGGATTTAGATGTTCCATTGACTTTGGTGCAAGCTTATAGATAGTTGGACCATACAGGGACACAAAGCAAAGACTCCGTGATTAAGTCCTTCATTTCTCAGATGTAGGCAATTTGGTCCTCAAGCTGAGGATGAATAAAATAACCTCGAAAGCATATTGGGAAGAATTAAGTTGGTGATCGAAGGGTTGTCTGCAAATGTAAAGTAGGACTTGCATGGTGCAAATATGAACTGGCGGATGTCGGGCGGATTTCACATGCACACTGCTTGGTATGCAAAATGCCTGGTGAACTCAAGTACCCAATACTGTACGTAATGGGAACCAGATGTCTAACAGAGAGAGAAAAATATTTTATAACAATAAATGTGACATTGACTCTTAAAGGGTTTTGCTGCTTTTAAACAGCTTCCCTGTCTTCCTCTCCCTCGTATTTTCAAATAGTTTACAGTAGATCGTGTAAAGAAATTATTTTCATGTTTGAAAAGAGAAACTGTTTAACCTGCCACAGCCTTCGCAAATGCATACAGAAGGAGAAACGATCTGAAAACGATAATTTGGGGAATTCATTCGTTTATGAAAGCACTGTGCTCAGCAAGGCAAAAATAAAATTAAGGCAAATAAAGCATGATTCCTCCTGCCCCTTACAAACTTGAACTAGACAAGAGGCCGTAAGATGTGCACAGCTGTTATGGGGGCATTAAGCAAGCCCTGGGCAAGAGACACCAAGTGCCCTGAGAATTCAAAGGAGTAAGAGGAAACTCCTATGGCGGGCACATCCCACGAAGAAGGGTCGTCCCCCGTGTAACCCACATGCCCCTTCCTCTGCACTGCACAGACGCAGCCCCGTGTGGCTCTCCTGCTCTCCTACTGGCCCTTGCAGCAGACACCCAGCCACCCTGCTCCGTCTGTCGGCCTCTCCTGACACCCTCCCAGAGCAACCTGCCTTCCCTGCGACGGTAGTAGTTCTGAAGCCTGGATGCCTAGCGATCAAGTTGCAAGCTCTGTAGTTGGGCCTAGGGTCCACTTCCCTCTTTGCCACTTACTGGTCTGACCTTGGGGAAGTCACTTCACCAACCTCCTTCTAGCAGCATTTTTTCACGTGTAAAGTGAGGGTAAGAGAAGCGCACGTCTTCTGGGCTTGGCATCAGAACTGAATGAGGTTCTGAGCACAACATGCTTTGCAAGGTGCCACCATGGTGTCAGAGCACAGATAATAGAAACTCTGTTAGCTATTCTTCTCTCAAGCATCAGATCTAGTTTTTACAGAAAAAAAAAAAATCTAAATGCCTTATTTTGGTGTGCAGGCTGCTCAAGAGCCAATGGGTTGCAAGACTCTCCAACTCTTTCTCTCAGTCCCTTCCTTCCAATGCCCAACTCCTCTCCAGCCCATCTGCCTGTCATCACCCAACCAGACCTCCATGCTCCAGCCCCAGTATCCTTGCACATGCTATTCTGCCCGCCATGGATGGTCCTCCCTCCACCTATCTACCTATCTACCTAGCAAATTCTTGCTTACCCTGCCATCCTGGGCTCTAGCAGACCTCTCCGTGCCTTCTCTGAGAGCCTGTGAAAGGTTAAAAACACCCGCTTAATTAGGCCTGTGGTCAGAAACTCATGGCCCATACAGATAGCACACATAAGAAAAGCAGCAAAGGGTAGCACAGTAGGGAGTGGTGGGGACTGTGCCAAAAAAAAAAAAAAGAGAGAGAGACTGAGAATTGATGCCCTGGCTAACGGGTCAGCCACACCTCACTGTTGTCATGGTAACATGGGGCCTCAGTATTGCTAATACTTCCAATTTTTTTCAAGGTGAGACAGAAATCTACATTTTTACCTGAAATCTCCAATCGTTCATTGTTGGCAACTAAAAATGTCTCTAAATGCTGTAACCTTGGACCCACCAAAACCCTCTGGAGACCATCAGTACAGACCATGGCTCAGGGATTTCCTTACAGTTACACTCCTCCATTCCGGCAAATTTAACTATGACCTATAATTGTTTGCACATCTGCTTGTCCAACAGACAATGGTCTTTGAGGCAAGAAGCATGTTGGGTTTGGGTTTTCTTCCTCTCTCCAGTGCACAGCAGAGTGGGTGGCTCAAAGAAGCATCTCACTGAATTTCACATTGGTATTTCCTGAGCATTGGAGCCAAGGTACGTAGGGTCTGCAGGTGGGAGATCATTCCCAGCAGGTCAAAGGATCAGGTGTTCCTGTTTCAAATAGCCCTGTTCCTAGAGGGGAAGGATTTTCTAGATATTGTTCAGGCTTGGTCAATAGCTGACTTCTTTAGAACTATCTAGAACTCTTCCTCAAAGCTCCAAAGCCCTCTCCATGGTTAGCAGCACACAAGTCAGCTCTGACAATATAAACCTATCCTATAAACCTAGTCTATACATAAACTTAATCTCCATCTAGTATGTGAGTGAATAACTAAATCCATAAGTGAGATCTACCTGAAAAAGCTCCGACTTAAATGTCAGATGTAAAAAAAATTTTTTTAAATGTCAGATGTGGCAATATTTGAAATTCGTTGGAAGGCGAGCATTATAGCAAATCCTAGACACAGAAAGAGACACATTGTCTCTGAAACTGTGGACAAGGAAAACAAATGGGAAAGGCTGGGTTGTGGACCACTTAGACGATTCGGTGAAAGCAGTGGCAGTTTGGAACTCTTTAAATGTCTGTCATCTGTGACCCAATGATGCAACTCATGGGCACTTAACTCAAGAAAATCATGTGTAAATATTTGGGAAAGTTCATCACGGCTTTGTTTCTAGTGCTGAAAAAGTATGGGGGCTGTTCATGAGTAATTACAGAGGATTTAGGGTTATGATAATTAATAATTATAGGAAAAAGCTATCAAACCCTTACTTTTGTGGCGGGTTGTGTCTCGGGAACGTTCGATTCGTTACATCACTGGACCATATCGTTACATCCATTTTACAGATGGGGACTCAGAGATGGAGTGTTTAAGTGATTTATTTGCCCAAGTCCCATAGCAAACTACGTGTCAAGGCAGGCATTTGGACTCAATACTATCTAACGCCAGAGTTTCAGCAGTATGTTCCACTTTCCTCATAAATATTCAAACCTCTACAGTTGTCACCGTGAGGGCACCAAAATCATAATCTCGAAGAATCTATAATGATGCAGAAAAAACTTACGAATGATTGTTACATGAAAAAAGCAGGTTGCAAAAAAGTGTCCCCTCGCTCTGATATTGTTAGGGGAAATGTCAGCATCCCACAGACACAGCTCCAGCACTCAGGTGGAGGGTTTGAGATATGAGGCTAGAGCACGAAATTCACCGCAGGAATTAGCACCAGGATCCACGGAATGCCTCTAGGCTCCTGGGTCTTCTCCACTTGTCTCTTGCAAAACACCATCTCCCATAAAGTTTCAGGCTTCAAAGTGAAAATTCTAATCCCACCTTGATGTGACGTTAGGGCTCCAGATAGATCCCCATATCATCTGACTTAGCACTAAGGAAAGGGCAGGTACTGGCCCCACTAGGGCCTCATGGCCCAGACGGGTCCAATGAGCTGGAGCCAGAGGTTCTAGTTTTGTCACAACTGATTCTATAAAATAGCAAATAACTTGGAGGAAAGCATTGCCCATCTAAGTAGTAATTCTGTTTTTTTTTTTTTCTAAATAACAATTATAAATATGGAGGGAAAACAGTAGCCCACACCAAGGTCTTAACATAACAACATTTATACCCACAACAGCTTTTTCTTGTTTTTGCTTTTTTGTGTGCTCTGAATTCTCTACAGTGGCTATATATTACTTTTATACTAGAGGAGAAAAGGACCCCAACCTACATAGGGATTAAAAAGTGAATGTCTAGGGGCGCCTGGGTGGCTCAGTTGTTAAGCGTCAGCCTTCGGCTCACGGCGTGATCCCGGCATTCTGGGATCGAGCCCCACATCAGGCTCCTCCGCTGGGAGCCTGCTTCTTCCTCTCCCACTCCCCCTGCCTGTGTTCCCTCTCTCGCTGGCTGTCTGTCTCTGTTAAATAAATAAAATCTTTAAAAAAAAAAAAGTGAATGTCTAGGGGCACCTGGGTGGTACAGTCGGTTGAGCGTCCGACCATTGGTTTCGGCTCAGGTTATGATCTCAGGGTCCAGGGATCGAGCCCCAAGTTGGGCTCCATGGCTCAGATTCTCTCTCCCTCTCTCTCTGCCCCTCCTGCTCATGCTCTCCCTCTCTTACCTTCTAAGATAAATAATTTTTTAAGTGAATATCTACAGTTAGTAATATTTGGAGACCAGAGACTGAGATGCAGAGAAAAAAGTCTCTTCAGTGATGATGGGAGATGATGGGAAACTCTTACCAGAGAAAGGTCATCAGCTGAGCAGCAAATCCCGCCTGAAAGTCCGTGGCTGTGGACAAGGCCTCACCATGAAGATGGTACACCATCAAAGCTGCATCTGATGGAGATGCCGGGCGCTGGGCATGCCAGGGTCCATTGCCCTGGGACACTGTGTGAGACAAATGGCACCTAGGAGAAGACAAGTCAGAGCAGAGAAGAAAAGCATGAGCTACACGGAATATAAGACATGGTTTTAGAAGGCAGGAGACAGTGGCCACAAAGAGGGAACCCCACATGAAGATACATAGTTTAAGCAGTCAAGTGAGGAGGGGGGCAGGGAAGGGCAGGGAGAGGTCACTGGTCTGAGAAATGGCCATAGAGAAGCAAAATGTAAGGAAGGGGAATGGGAGGTAAATCTTTTTCATGCACGGAAAGCATACAGTGATGACCAAAGGAGATGGAGGGATGGAAAGAGTTTTAGGACCACAGAAGAAAGATGCCATTGAAAGGAAGGATGGTTGGTGGAATGAACATGAGGCAGGGGAAGAGAAAACAGATAAAAGGATAAGAAGTTATTAAGAACAAACATTAGGGTTTGAATAAAGCTGGAATGGACATTTCATTCCTTTGCCCTGATTATTTAACTGACTTGCATGGCTCCAACTCGACAAGAAGCTTCTGGAGGTTTGAAGGTTGAGAACAGATGACCTCATGATTGGACATTTTAGCAGTTTTAAGACATAGCCACAAGTTCTCAAATACTCCTCAAATCCATAGGAAGGGTCTATGTGCCTTCTCCTTGAATCTGAGCTGACCTTACTGACTGCTGGACCCATAGAGCATGTGCGTGGGCCAGGCCAGAAAGGAGGGTTCAACTTCTACCTTGTTCTCTTCGGATACTCATCTCTGGAGCCCTGAGAGGCCGGGAATGGAGCACAGGGACGAGCTGCTGTGAAAAGTGACCAGGCATTCCGGCTGATGGCCTCAGCTGAGGTTCCAGGCAGGGCCCGCATCCGTCCCCACGTGTCAGTGGGGAAGCCTTGGAGATGACCCCAGCCCGGGCTGCCCGCAGACCTCAGCCTCATGAAAGGCTGCACAAGACCCGCCCTGCTGAGCCCAGCCAACACTCAGCACCCTGACAGATAATAATAAAAATGATGGTTGCGGTTTTAAGTAAATAAATTTTAGGGTGATCTGTCATAGAGAAATAGAGAACTGGAAAAGACATAGTTGGTTCTCAAAATAGCTGTTAAATTTAATTTAACAGCAGGGGCGCCTGGGTGGTTCAGCCAATTAAGTGTCCACCTCTTGGTTTCAGCTCAGGGTCGTGGGATCAAGCCCTGCGTTGGGCTCCACAATGGGCATGGAGCCTGCTTAAGATTCTTTCTCTCCCTCTCCGTCTACCTCTCCCCCTACCCCTGGGCAAGCTCTCTCTCCCCCCTCCTTTCCTCTCAAAAAAAAAAATTTAATTTGACGGCAGATAAGGAAGGCAGCATTATCTCTTGATCTTTGTCTCTCCCTTTGTCTTACCCTCCAGCCACTGTCTTTTCTATTCTTTAGTCAGTTTCTTTTATCCTAGTCCCCTCCCCACCCCGTTTTCCTTCTCTCTCTCTTTCTCTCTCTCTGTCTTTTCCAACTCTGGAATTCTCCCCTTTTTTAATGGCTGGAGACTTGTAGAAGAGAGACTCACATTCTCTCCATACCTATAAAAGGCTTCTGTTTTCTCTTTTTTGGCACAAATAAGCTCAAATCCTTTAAAAGAAAAAAAAATGTTCCCATGTTTTTCATTCTTTACAGACTTTATTCCTCCTTCCTGAATGATCTCTGGGTCTTGTGTGCACTTTTTAGGTTGTAAAAACTACGAACAAGATATTCTCCCCAGTGATGATATTGGCTAGACTCTTGGCCCTTTCTGGAAAGCACTGTTTTGGCCACCCTCGGATTTCTTGTAGCTGTCCTGCCCGTCAGCTGCAGGAGTCCTAACTCGCTTCCCCCGCCCGGACAAGGCTCTGCGGGCTGCAACTGTATCAGGAGCTTGAGTGGGAAGGGAGCAAGCAGGGTGGTCAGGATCGTGGTGAGGATGCACCCCTCCCCCCAGGGCAGCTTCAAATGAGGCCTCCCAGGAGGGGTACCCAGACGCTGCGGCCCAGAGACCGCCTGGTCACCTTGCTCAGAGAGGGGGTGACCCACACAATGGTCACCAAACAGCTGATAAAGCATGGAAGCTGGGGGACAGGCAATGACCAGAGCAGGAAGCCTCCCTGCCCCCTCCGTGGAAGGAAGTGCCTTCCGTCTCTGCTGCCCCTCAGGGGTAGCCCGTGCCACCCCCTCAACAAGCCCAGGTGGGCGCACGTGGCCAGATTCGCGCCCTTGCACAAATGCACAGAGCGGCTAGGCGGAGAAACGAAGAAGCATCCCCGAGGAATGGCAGGCACGTTGCTACAAGGGCCGCGCGCAGGGTTGGCCGACTGCGCCAATGGCCGGCAAAGTAACATCATCTCAGGTCAAGGAGAAAGCCCCACAGCCCAAAATAGCAGCCCTTCCCAGTTGCCACAGGGTCTAAAATTATACCATTGAAGATTTATTCCTTCGCACACCTCACTTTCATTGGGGGCCGGTCCCGCGCTGGGGGGAGAAGCCACGAAATGTCTTCACATGAAGGTGTAAAAGGCCTGACGGGCCCACAGAGTTCTGTGGGGGCGGGAACGGAGGGAGGTGTTGAAAGGGGAGGAAGAAGGCAGAGGACGTGTGGGTGAGGGAAACCAAAAGGAAACTTCTCCTATTTCAGGGTTTTACCCAGAAGGAGCCTCGCTGGCAGCTACCTCGTAAAACCGAGGCCTGAACAATTTGCCAGTAAATTTGAACCATGCATGTAAACAATGCTAATAATTTATTCCTTGAAATGCTTTCCTAATACATTATTATGCAGAGCTGCACATGCTTCTACTTCCAACTGCCTAAATGGAAAAAAAAAAAAAGTAAATTAAGGGGCAATTAGAAAGAATAACAGGAGGAAGCGTGAGGAAATGCTAGATGCCTACTATCATGCTGGAACGCAGAGAGAAGCTCCGAGCAGGTAATCAGATCGGGTCAGCCAAAGCCTCATTTTCTGGGGGAAGGATCCCCTCAGAAATTCAGGCAAAACCTCTGTCTTTGTGTACAGAAGTTTGGTTAACCTGACCCCGGAGGGCCAAGCAGCACACGAGAAAAATGGAAGCAATCACTATTGGAAATACACCTCTGGTCCCGTTTCAACTAACAACAGCTTCGCCAGATGCCGTTGTTTTTTTGTTTTGTTTTGTTTTGTTTTGTTTTGTTTTGTTTTGTTTTGTTTAAGTAGGTGCCATGTCCAGTGGGAAGCCCGATGCCGGGCTTGAACTCACAACCCTGAGATCAAGACCTGAGCTGAGATCAAGAGTCAGATGCTTGCCGGACTGAGCCGCCCAGGCACTCCCACCTGATTTCATTTTTAAAACCCTTAAGATCTAGGCAATATTTCCGAAAGGTAACCCCCCTTCTGCCACCGCCCTCACTTCAGCCACTCCTGGGGCAAAAAGCTAAGTACCATGGATGCCATGATGAGCTTTAGGCAGAGGCAAGGCTAAAAATAGGGGAGAGAGAAAACCAGAAAGGAGAAAAAAAAAGTGTGTGCAGGGCTGAGCACAACAAGTTCCCTCCAGAATGGCCAACATTTCTATACCGTTTGGTCGTTTATAAAGAACTAGCTGCTACGTAATTTTATCTCCAATGCTTCACACGCCATGAAGCAAGGAAATTTTTTTTTAGATTTTATTTATTTGGCAGAGAGAGAGAAAGAAAGCACAAGCAGGGGGAGCGTCAGAGGGAGAGAGAGAAGCAGGCTCCCCAAAGAACAGGGAGCCTGATACGGGACTCGATCCCAGGATCTTGGGACCATGACCCAAGCCAAGGGCAGATGCTTAACCGACTGAGCCACGCAAGCATCCCAAAGAAATTTTACTCCCATTTTTATGAATGAGAGCACTTTGGAGGAGAGACCAGGTGACTTCCCCAAGGTCACACAAGGGAAGTACCTGGGGACGTGGGAAGGGCTTGACACCGAGTCTAACTACCTCACTCCCATGTTTTTTTCTACTTCAACAGTCTTTGGAGTTACAGGGCGTAGGGATTCGAGAAATGTCACTCCTGGGCCTATGAGTAACTTACTGAACGATTTCTGAAACTACGATTTCCCTCCTTAACCTTGATTTATTCATCACGCAACAAATGAGGATGAGAATCTCGCCTCATGCCAGGCATCGTCTAGGAGCACGGGTTCGCCTTCATGGACATGTCAGCTAGATGATTCCTTGATGGCCAACTCAACCGTCCCCTTTTCAGAGAGCTGCTCCCTGACCATGCAATCTGAAATGGCCCCTGCCATCTTCTGCCAATCACTCTTGTCCGGTTTTCCCATAGTACTTATGAGCACCCAAAGCCATGAGTTCATCCTTATTCACTTTACTGCTGCTTGTGTTCTCTAGAAAATTAGGTCCTTCAGAACAAGGACCCTGTCTCACTCAAAGCTGTCTCTCCAATATTTACAACAATTCCCACAAAGAACATCTCTGAGGGGCGCC
The DNA here is from genome assembly GCF_024610735.1 of Ursus americanus. Classification (NCBI taxonomy): domain Eukaryota; kingdom Metazoa; phylum Chordata; class Mammalia; order Carnivora; family Ursidae; genus Ursus; species Ursus americanus. The sequence goes on from NC_142154.1 coordinate 14,123,485, forward strand.
TGGTGTAGTAGGTGCTGAATAAACATTTGTCCAATAAGTAACATTCAGTGTCAAGGAGACCTTTCTCCCAGGGCCTCGCTACGTGTCCAAAGTAGTATGAGACCATGTACGTCAATCACGTCATTGAATCAAGATGATATAGGCCAAAATGGAACACGAGACGACGAAGGCGGAGTGCTTGGAAAAATTAAAGCTGAATTTGTAATGCCTGTACGCCAGGCCCCTTAATGCAAGAACAAGGGCCATCTTGTGACATTAAAAGGTAACAAATTTAAAATGAATAAAAGGAAATACTTTTTAAAACAGCGTATAATCTACCTGTGGAATTCACTGCCTCAGGATATCATTGAGGCAAATAGTCTAGCAAGATTCAAGAAAGGATTAGACATTTATATGAATAGGAATAATATTGGCAGTTACACTAACTAGGTTAAAAAGTTACAAGGCATGTCCGTCCTGGGCTCCAGGGCATAACTGTTCACCAGCTGGGGTGAGGAAGGAATTTCCCCTTGTGACGGAGCATTGCATAATTGGCCAGATGCACACTGGCTCAGATTTTTGCCGTCTCCGTCTTCTGGAAAAGAGGCAGAGAGAGACCACTGCCCAGGGGAAGTTCCTGGAGAAGACGGACCAATGACCTCTTACCCTGGTATTTCTGACTCCTTTCTTGCAGAATCCCGAGCAACAGGTAGAGAGGACACATGAAGTCTTTTGGGACTCATACTGCAAATGTTTCCACTTCGGGAATGGTGAAAAATAATTTTCTTCATCCTGATGATGAAAATATTTCATGGAATGAAATCAGGCCCCGGCTGTAATCTTATTAGCGGCACAGCCAACCGTGCCTGGAGAGTGCCTGAGCGTTTCCCAAGCTCAGCACAGCGGAGTCCTGGGAGAATCTCAGGCAAAGGCCTCATGCACCCATTTTTCACATCTGTCTGACACTGTGCCTTACACACATGCACTTGGTACATGTGTGTTTAATGGAAGCGCATTTCTGCAGGTGCGGGAAGGAAAGCGGCTCTTAATACCATCCACTCACATTCCAAAGCTTTTCCCAATTACACTGCCAGGCACAACCATTGATTCTTGGTGATGTGTGGCATGCGTTTTGTTTTTTGGTTTTTTTTTTTTTTCATCCTAACGTGGAAAATCCAAAAGGCAGTTGTTAGCCTCGCATCCAAATGCAAGTGTTCACAATGACATGTTGTCACATTAAGGAAAACAGTGAGACGCAGTTATTCATTACACTCACTTTACAGACCTTATGCAGGTGTACACAAGGCTCGCAAGAAACTGCATCAGTGTCTGAACCGCTAACGAAAGAACATTCCCCAAAGCATGAGACAAAGAACGTTCTGCAAGCCAAAAACACAGAGGGAAATTTTAATTCACATCCTCAAACCAGTAACGAGCCTAAAAGAGTTCAAAAGTCAATAGACATAGAACAAAATGTGGCATGGATATAAATACATGTGTTTTTACCGGAGGCAGGCATCACTGATGCCATTAACATTTTCAAATATGTTCTCACACAAAATAAGGTAAGGACCACTGGTCTAGGCCCTAGTCCTCCAGAGAAGGCTCCAGTCGCTCTGGGCAAAGTCCTTTGCACCTCAAAGCAAGATTTGCTCCCTGGTAAGATTTACTTCCTTAAGTCGGCAGAAGAATATTCATTGGATTCTCTCAGTATAAGATCATACTTAGAGTATCTAATTCCCATCCAGAGAAAAGACCTTGAACATTTCATTGTTGCCTCAGATACCTGTCCTTTAATGGCCGGTTGCAGATAAGCTTTTCCTACTTGAGCTCTTCCTCTTGGGCTAAGCTTTGCTATTTACTTTTCCATGTGATTCCCAGAAGAGCAGAGTTTGTCAGATTTGTGTTTGTTGATACTGGGTTGTCTTTGGTTTGGAGTTTTGGGGTTACTTTGTGAGTGTGTATGTGGGGGGGTCGGGGTTGGTGGCTAATATTTGTTTTTTACTTTAAATTATCCGCAGATCATGAGGAATGATAAGTTAAGAGTGTGAGCTCCGTAGTCAACCAGGATGGGGCCCGAATCTCACCCTGGCTGGTTGACCTCAGATAATCCAATTAACCTTCCTCTTTCCTCATCTGTAAAATGGAGAAAAAAATAAAATCTAGCTTAATCTAGCAAGCACACCAAAGGGGGCAGTGACTACAAAGGATCTGACACATTGCCTATCAGACATTCAGTACACAATAAATGTTATCTATTATTATGACCGAGCATAGTTCGCCCACATATCCGTGATGATTAGGAGATGTTGGGTCAAGGAAATATTTTATAGCTCCATTTCCCACATTGTTAGGTTGATATTAAGGTTCTAAGTCCTGTAACAAGAGTTTAAAGAACATCGTTGAGGGGCGCCTGGCTGGCTCAGTGGGTGGAGCATGTGACTCTTGGTCTCAGGGTCATGAGTTCGAGCCCCTTGTTGGGTGTAAGAGATTGCTCAAATACATAAAACTTTAAAAATTAATTAATTCTTTAAAGAACATCATTGAGCATTCTTTTTGGTACTGAGAATGGATTCCCAGGAGTAAAATTATTTGATCAAGGGTCACAAAAATTTGTATGGTCTTCACACACACTGCCCAATGAGTTTCCAGAAAGGGTTTTGACCACATACCCTACCACACAGCTATCTAAGACTCACTTTTACCACTACCTGAGGAACAATGGAAATTGCCACGTATCAGGAATAAAAAGGAAAAACATTAAAAATCACAGAAAGACCTTGGTACAATAAGCTTTTGTCTTACCAGATCTAGCGCGTGCACACACACACACACACACAAATGCTGTGAATGGTGCAAATTTCCATGCCCTCTGCATCTGCCCGTTCCCTTCCAAGCCCTTTCGAGAAGTATTGTACTCCACCTCTCAGAAAGGTCTCGTCCTCAAGCCACACACCTCGTACTTTTCCAGCTGAGTGAAGTCAGGGGGGAAGGAGCGGGTTCCTCCTCGCTGCGGATGCCCTGCGGTCCCGTGAAGGTCAGCCATGCAACAGCCCGCACTGGCACGAAGACAGCGTAGTCAGGAGCAATCCCAGAGGAAATGCGACCTGGTGAGGCTGATACATAAATATTTTCTTGCGAGGTGGAGTGATGTATAATGACACAGCCCACATCTGCCCACAAAACATGGCAGGTGTAACCCAATGAGGCATAGCACCTGAGCTCTGAAAGGCATAAGCTGAGGAGGAGCCATTGGTTTGTGCGGCTTTGCCAGAGACCTAAATAATACCTGGTTTTGTGGGAGGAAAAAAGGAAGAAGGAAAAGAAAGAAAAGGAAGGAAGGAAGAAAAAGGAAAGGAAGGGAAGGGAAGGGAAGAAGGAAAGGAAAGGAAAGGAAAGGAAAGGAAAGGAAAGGAAAGGAAAGGAAAGGAAAGGAAAGGAAAGGAAAGGAAAGGAGGGAGAGAGGGAAGGAAGGAAGGAAGGAAGGAAGGAAGGAAGGAAGGAAGGAAGGAAACACTTTGGCCTTTGGTAGTGAATTTACCTCACATAAAAGGTGAGGGATTGACAATGTTGAAATGGAGATTTTCTAACTCAGGGTAACTGAAAAGAGACTTTTCCTTGCCCCTTCCACACTAATGTCTTGTAGACCCCCTCTTTAAGACTCCTGAGGAGCCCTGGAAATTCATCTGAAGTCTGTGTGGGCATTTTTCTAATAAGAGAACATCCAACCCCCCCCCCTCAATCCACATAAAACTCTCCAAGCAGAAATCTCTCCCAAGTTGCTATCACTGATAAGGCTGGTTCAACTGTTTCTCCTAGCTCGGTTACAATGCAGTATTCACATAAAAGGTGCAAATCAGAGTTGGGCTCTTTCGACATTTGTGGATGGCGTGGCATTATTTGCTAAATTCCAGCACCTGGTGCTGGTTAAACAGGCTGAGAGGATTAGTTACTCCAATGATGGGGATCATTGGCCCGGCTTTGGGTCCTGGTTCCATGGGTGTCTGCACACCTGGGTATGAAGCGCCCCTACAGGCAGGCAACAGGGTTGGCGGAATGAAGACTCGGCCTCCCATCACTCACTACCTGTGTGACCCTATGTAAGCAGTCCACCTCCCCGCCTCTCTTGTGAACTGGAAACAGTAAGACCTGCCTTGCACAGTGATTGCGCGGGAAGCCCCAGTGCCTGGTACTCAGAGGATGTAATGTACACACACACACACACACGCATATGTGAATACATGTGCGTGCACCTGAGTTTTTGAAAATCAATTACTCCTCTCCATCTTTATAGCTCACAAGGTGATTTTTGAAAAGTCAATCAAGAAAGGAAGGAAAGAAACAGATTTTCCTCTCCAATAAGAAAAAGCAATTAAACGTCAAATATTAACTGTTCCTGAGAGTAAATTTTTTTAATGGGTTAAAGGCTTGGCCATTACAGGCCTCCAATATGTAATTTCTAAGAAAGGACTGGGTAATTTTTTTTTAAATTAAGTGGAAGATAAAATGCTAGCACTAGTGTATCTGTTCAGAAACCACTTCTTGATCCATTTTCTGGAGCTTCCCAATCGCATCCTGCCTTTTAAGAGACCCGGTTGGTTTAAACAGCACTTTATTTTAAACCTTCACTTGTGAAAAGCCCTGATTTATGATCGGGCTGATTAAAGCGATGGTGTCTTAAGCAGTAATGATTTCAATTATAGGACTTCCACCAACTGCATTATTCTGATTTGCTCTCCACATCTTCGGCATGTTTATTCACTAAGGGAGGGAGTACAGGTAGGTGGCGTGTAATTTTGAAAAGTCCCTGGACAAATTTAATATCAGCAAGGAACGTATAGACAGGCAGGCCGATGTACCCTCTCTGATGATGTGAATGCATTGCATTTGAATATGCTCTGACAGACCTGAACAACTCCCTGATGGGCTCCTACCTGATATCATTAGGGTTATGTAGAGCCCCACTGCTGCTCTATTTCCACTGGGGCATATGGAAGTCGTAGGAAGGTGCGCACTATAGACTCCCTCCGGGTATGGCCCATGAGAGTCTCCAGTCTCGGGCTAAAGGAAACCATTAAGCTCAGCGTTAAATCTTTAACTCGTTCACATCTAACATCAAACAAACACATACCAAATATCCTCTCCTTACCTGGATGCCTATCCCATGGACCAGGCTGGTGAGGAAGAAATTCGTAGAGGATACATTCCCATTAATCCCCACGGGCAATGGGAAGGGAAAATTCCAATCATACTTTCACAGTTTTTCCCCTTCCATCAAATCAACTTTACAGATTTCTTAGTTCGGTGCTATTAGTGGGACTCTTGCATGACTTACATCTAGCTCTTAATTTCAGCTATACCATGCTGCTGTAGACTTGACGAGAGCTGACCAGCAAATGCTTTATGCATTCATCCCTCTGCAAAAATCACCTTAATACATTTTTAAACTTTTTTTCTTTCGGAATTTAGAAGTCCCAAGACACAAATGAAAGTGTTTGGGTCCAGCCATTAGAATGTTCCACTTAGCCCTTGAAAAATGATGGACCTAATTGCTTTACGGAAGAAAATCAGACCAAAGTCAAGATTCTTCCTTTTTAAACTTTGTAATGATTTCTCAGACTCCTCCTTGAAATGCCTTAAAAATACTTCCATTGAAATGTATATGGGCTTCTTCCCTCTTCCTTTCAAATACGCTCTGTCTTGGCTTTGCCGTGTGGCCTTCCACTGCCCGCTTTCATGACACCGCCTGGAAGGAAAGTTCTCAAACATCACCAGCCCTGGCAGGGTACGGAGGCAGACAAAACAGGTGGTACACTGGGCTAACAACTAGACATAGCACTGTTTTAAACACAGCACTGGATATATTCTGTAGCTCAGAAAGAGGCAATCCTAGGAAACCTCATTTCCTTCTTTGCATAAAATTTCCAGCCAACCCTTAGCACGCAGATCTCCTTTCTGTCCTCTCCTTCCCAGCCTCTCTCCATAGCAAGCCCATGTCCTGCTTCCCAGCAAGCACTCAGTGGCAGCTAACGTACTCCGACTGCTCTAGGCACCGGATGTTGGGGGAACATCCGAACCTTCTCATTTGCTTTACACGGCAGCCAATTCTTACAAGGTTACGGACTTCCTTAGTTAGAAGTTACCTTGGTGATTCTTCTCCACCCCCCCCCCATTTGACAAATGAAGGGAGAAAGACCCAAGGAGAGAAAGTGACTCTCCCAGGTTCCCACAGCAGGGCTCTGTGACTTACCCTCTGATGCTCTTCCCACGTCTGCTCAGAACCGTTGTGCGGGACCAAGAACAGTTCTCCAAAATAGAATGTCACTTAGGCATCGCCATAAAAATGGATTTATTATAAAAGCATTGATGGGCCCCTATTTTGTGCTAAGCGCCCTGTTCATTTCTCAAGACTTTACAAGGACTGGAAGGCATTCTAATCCTGATTCAGTCACGTGCTGGAGATTCCTCTTCACTGAGAGTGCGCACAGAGCCAAACTGACGGAACACTGCAGAGACAGTGAAAGCTGGGAGGAACTCTAGAACCTTCATCCCAACTTCTTATTTTACGGAAGAGGGAACTGAAGCCCTGAAGGCCCTGAGAGCTAGTTGAGCAAGTTCGTGTCCAAGGTCGGTCTAAAGCCAGTTCAAGAAGGTCTAGACCTAATTAGTGTCCCATACGGGTCTAGAACGACTGATGCCAACCACTGAGTCATGTTCTCTTTGCTTCAGACCAGGGGACTCAAACTATCACATTGATCATTAATCTTTTTGTGACCCTTCAAGTAACTTAGTTTGTCCCCGTGCTCTGCTCCGAAGTTCCCCTTTAATTTGAGGACTACTCTCTCAGTACCAGCGTCCATGCAGGACATGTTCCCATTAAAATCCCCACCAGTAGGACACCTGGGTGGCTTAGTCGGTTAAGCGTCCAACTCTTGATCTCAGCTCAGGGGTTCATCTCACGGTTGTGAGTTCAAGCCCTGCATTGGGCTCTGCTCTGGATGTGGAGAATATTTAAAAACAAAACAAAACAAAACAAAACCAAAACAAAACAAAACAGAAAACACCTCACCAGCAATTGGACAGTGGTCCCTGGGAAGCAGAGTTTAGCTACCGACACAATAGAACTTCAGTGACTGGCACCATGTATGGGAACAGCATACACCCATACCTCTAATACATTCCAGATAAATCCAAAGAACTGGTGTGATAAGCCATGTCAACAGAAACACCGGGGGTAGTGTTTGTACGTTCACCATACTCATGGAATTTTTAGAGTTACCACAGATATATTTAAAATAGTAGCTGCAGTTTATATATATTTTCAATAATCTTGTAAATCAACAGTGTTCCATAATCTTAGCTGAAACTATAAATGCTAAGTGGACCCATTAAAGAAGAAATGTTAGATTTTTTTTTTTTTAATGTGGTCTTCCAGGAAGCTGCCTCTGGACATAACTACAGAAAATTAACACAATAAGTAAAGCATTATAGAAGAGCTATTAACTGATTACACTAATAAAAACCAAATGGGGGCCTTAATTCTGCCCCTCTGGGAGAGAAGGACAGATAAAATAAACAACAGAAAAAGAACACGAAGTAAAAGATAATTGACTTTAAACAATAATAATACAGAAACCTCCCGCCAGGTTAAAAAAAAAAAAAAAAACTTAATCCAGATCGCAAGCTTCACTTCAGGAAATAGAAGAAAAACTTTATCCTGCCTTGGTAAGACCTAAGTTTGATACTAATAAGGGCGTTTTCCAGGCTAACAAATTGGAAAAGTTAAGGCGAGGTGACAAGGAAGTTCTTAAATGCCAGGCACATGGTCTCAATGACTATTTTACTATATTATCAAAATGAGGAGCCCTTCTGGTCCTGCTCAGAGGTGGTTGAAATCTAAACATTCAGAGCTCATGCTCCATCAGGGTAAGAGGGAAAGCGGGGTCCAGTGATGCTTGGCATTCACAGAAAGGGCCAAACCAGATAGAAAAGAGAAGGACTAAGGGTTTCCACTGCCTTGGGCAAAGGCTGGGGACCTTTGGAACCGACCCCACATATAGCACTGCCTACTGGCTAAATCCTGAAGTTTTTGTTTAAGATTTTTGTTTATTTATTGGCAAGAGAGAGAGCACAAGGGAGGGGTAGAGGGAGAGAGAAGCAGACTCCCTGCTGAGCAGGGAGCCCAACGCAGGACTCGATCCCAGGACCCTGGGATCGTGCCCCGAGCCAAAGGCAGATGCTTAACTGACTGAGCCACCCAGGCGCCCCTAAATCCTGAAATTCTTGAACATGCTTCAGGTTAACTGTGTAGCAGGGAAAGGTCTTTTCTTTCCATTTTATTATCTATAACATGGTCCATCATCCTGCCTTCAAATCTCGCCAGAAGCCTGCCGTTTTTCTTAGCAAGTGCCTGATAGGTGCCAAGTGTCCTACCAGATGCTTTAGACCCATCGTCACCCATTCTTACATTATACTTGCAAAACACGTGATGACCCCAAATGTAGAGTTGCAGAAATGGAGTCTCAGAGTGATAGAGAGACCATTCCACTTCCCACGGCTGTGAGACCTGACCCCTCGCCAAAGGCACTCACCCTTCTCCCTCCGCATAGGTGACCCCCGCCATTGCTAACCACTCCTGCCATTCTTTTTCTCAGTCTTGCTTTTACATATTGTTCTAACCCATCTAACCCATGGAACCAACCCTCTTCACATGGCATCTGCAAAATCCCAGGTTATTTTTGCTTTTTGCTGGCAAAAAGTCAGCAAATTCTAATGAAATAATTCCTATGTGAGAAAATAGTTCAGCATTTTCTTAAAACGTAAACATTAAAGGAAAAAAAAAATTCTTCCATAAGACACTAACTTTTAAGTTGGCAGAAAATAGCCTGGTCGTTTCCTATGATGCATTAACTAAAACAGTAGTGGTTCTGATGTGTGATGAATATGTTGGACTGAGAAATGTGGGTATTAAGAAAAGAAGCATCAGTAGGTAAGCAGTGAGGTTGTCTGCATAGAAATAGAACATTCTTACATATGAAAGAGTAAGACTTGGGGTGCCTGGGTGGCTCCATTGGTTAACCCTCTTTTTTTTTTTAAGATTTTTTAATCTATTCATTTGAGAGAGAGAGAGAGAAAGAGCACAGGAGCAGAAGGGAGAGAGAGAAATAGACTTGCCACCGAGCAGGGAGCCCTATGTGGGCTCAATTTTAGGACCCCGGGATCATGACCCAAGCTGAAGGCAGATGCTTAACTGGCTGAGCCACCCAGCTGCCCCAGTATCTGACTCTTGATTTTAGCTCAGGTCGTGATCTCGGGGTCTTGAGATCAAGACCCACATTGGACTCTGCTTGAGATTCTCTCCCTCTCCCTCTGCCTCTCCCCCACCCCACCCCCTGCTCACAATCTTTCTTTCTCTCTAAAATAATAAATAAATAAATAAATAAATAAATAAATAAATAAATAAATAAATAAATAAATAAATAAAACCTTTAAAAGAAAAACAAGGGAAAAGGGTAAGACTTGTTCAGTTCTGGGAAGAGAGGGCTGAGAGACATCCAAGGGGGCCGGTGAACAGAAGGTTCGGGAGGGAGATGGCCATTTGAAGCCAAAAACACTTTCCAGAAGCTAGAGTTCTTCAGAAATACAATGTATTCAGGCCATCTTACTTAGTAGCAAAATATTGGAGGCGTGTCCAATAAAGAATACTTTAAAATAATTTGAAAGTTCTAATCTTTTGCAATAGGACAGGGAAAAAATGAAGAAGAAATTATGTCATTTCAAGGAAGAGGACAAAATTATCATTATCTGCAGCTGATAACATTTACCTATATGGTTCAAAAGAGTCAACTGGCAAACTCTGTGGACAAAAAGTAGAAAAGTGGCAAATGCCAAATAAAAACATGTAAGTAAAAAAAAATATATGTAAGTAGGCAACTTCCCTCAGCAGTTATAAAATTTAATAGAGAAACAGTATTCACAACAACAATCGATAAACTTGAGACTATAGTGAGATATTACATGAAGAAACTACAACTTGGCAGAAATTCGCAGGAAAAGATAAACGAGAGGCATGTTTTACTTGTAGCCGAGGAAACTCAGTATTAAGGACTTCAAGTGCCCACACGTTACTGTATAAATTGTACTCACGCACATTTTGAACTGGATGAGTTCTTACGGAATAACAAAGAGGGGAGCGTAACCCAGAAAACTAATTGTAAGGACAACAAACTTGCATTACTGGATATGAAAGCATAGTCTTAAATTGTAAAAATAAAAAAGGGAGGGTTTTGGCAGAAGAAGCGGTGAAGACATGAAGATAATGAAATAAAATTGAAAAATACAGAAACAGGGGCACCTGGGTGGCTCAGTCATTAAGCGTCTGCCTTCGGCTCAGGGCGTGATCCCGGGGTCCTGGGATCGAGCCCCACATCAGGCTCTTCTGCTGGGAGCCTGCTTCTTCCTCTCCCACTCCCCCTGCTTGTGTTCCCTCTCTCGCTGGCTGTCTCTATCTCTGTCAACTAAATAAATAAAATCTTTAAAAAAAAAGAAAGAAAGAAAGAAATACAGAAACAGGCCCAATAAATAACATACAAGATTTAGATCAGTAAGGAAAAGAGGTTGTTGTATATAGATTCTTACTACACAGATCAAAAAAACTCCAAACAAATAGGATATTTAAACATTTTTTTAAAAAATAAAAAGAGCCACAAAAGCAGTAGAAAATGTAGATTAATATTTATCTGACGCTGGGATGCGCAACGTCTTTCTGAACATAAAAGCAGAGGAAGAAAGAATAAAGGAAAATATTTATGTGCTTGGATTTTAAACATATACATTAAAAAATCCATTAACAATTGGGGTGTCTGGGTGGCTCAGTCCCTTAGCGTCCAACTCCTGACTTCAGTTCAGGTCACGATCTCAGGGTCATGATATCGAACCTCGTGTCTGCTTGAGATTCTATCCCTCTGTGTCTCCCCCCCACTCGCACTCTCTCTCTCTCTAATAAATAAAATCTTTTAAAAAATCTATTAACAATTAAAAATCAAATGATAAAATGGACGAAATGCTTGCAGTGCGTGATAGTGAGTTAATAAACTTAACATGTAAAGAAGTTTTACAATTTAACAGAAACTCAATTTTGTAAATTTTGAAATAAATAAAAGTGCAAATAACAGGCAAATTACACACTCACAAAACAAGCCAAATAGCCAAGAAACATGAAAGTTAACATCACAAAAAAAAATCAAAGAAATACAAATCATAATAGGATTCTAAGTTTCTTATCTTTGGGGGAGACTTAATGATGGTTTTGTGAATTCTGCATTCTTATTCACTGCAGGTGGGAATATAAATTGGCATAAACACTTTGGAGGGCAGCTCTGCAAATCTTAGCCAAAAAAAAAAAAAAAAAAAAGCCTTTTTGACCCAGGAATTTTGCTTATAGTAATTTCCAGAAGAAATGGAGATGCGCGCAAAGATTTTATAAAGGCCAAAAGTTAATAAACGATGTGAATATCTACCTAGAGGTCAACTGAATTATGATACCTACAAATAAGCAGGGTGCCAACATAAAAATCATGCTTTATAATCGTTTCAACACAGGAGCAAATACTTACTATGACTTGTCAGATGGGAAAATTAAATCACAGGGACGCCTGGGTGGCTCAGTCGGTTAAGCGTCTGCCTTTGGCTCCCGTCATGATCCTAGAGTCCTGGGATCAAGCTCTGTGTCCGGCTCCTTGCTCAGAGGGGAGCTTGCTTCTCTGCCTGCCTACCTCTCTCTCTCTCTCTCTCTGACAAATAAATAAATAAAATCTTAAAAAAAGGAAAACCAAATCACAGACAAGTGGATGATAGCAGGGCCTCAATCTTACTTTTCGTACATGTCGGTAAAAACATAAAGGAGGGGCACGGTGTGCCTCAGTGGGTGGAGTCTAGGACTTTTGATTTCAGCCTGTTGTGATCTCAGGGTTGTGGGATCGAGCCCCACCTCTGGCTCTGAGCTCAGCATACAGTCTGCTTGAGATTCTCTCTCCCTCGCCCTCTGCCACTCCCCATATCCTTGTGCGTGGGTGCACACTCTCTCGCTCTAAAAAAAAAAAAAAATGTAGAGGAAGAAGTAGTGGGACTATAGTCTATTTTTTTTAAGGTTTTATTTATTTATTTGACACAGAGAGAGCGAGAGAGCAAGAGAACACAAGCAGGGGCAGCGGAGAGGGAGAGGGAGAAGCTGGTTCCCCACTGAGCAGGGAGCCCCATGCGGGGCTTGATCCCAGGGTCCCTGGATCATGACCCGACCGGAAGGCAGACACTTAACCGACTGAGCCACCAAGGCCTCCGGACTACAGTCGGATTTTATTTACTTCTTCACGTGTTTCCATAATTTCCAAACGTTTTGCAATGGACATGTATTATTTTTGCAAGCAAAGAAAAAACCTGTCTTGTGTGTTTTCCATTCTAGTTTGCTGGAAGCGTGGAAGCCAGAGAAGGTGCTGCAGGAAAGTAAAGGGGAACCCGGGCTGTAGGACGGCTCCAGCTGGTGAGTCTGTGCCCTCGCCCTAGTCTGGCTTTTTTCTGTTGTGGTGGCTCTTTTTTTCATCTGTTCTCAGAAAGTTTGCAGCTTCCCACACTATTGTATTTGGTCCTCCTTGCAGTGACAGAGCAGAGTGTCCCAACAATACTTAATGTATTTTGTGTCAGGGGCCTGTGGGTCAGCAAGGTTATTAATAAACATAGCCTCTTGTTCTAATTTAGGTCCCTTCTCTCCTTCGTGTCTCTCCTCCTGCCCTGCTTTTCCTTTCGCTTCTCTTTCCGTCTGACCCTCTTCCCCTTCTCCCTGATACCAAGGATTCTGCCTTCCCTCTCGCTCAACTTCTGGCACTTTTCCCAAAACGCTTTTCTGATGTCCTTGTTGGTCCTGTTAAGTTTTCACGGGGAATTTAATTTTTGAGGAAATGCGTAGTGTCCTAAATCGATTCCGTGCAGGCTGATGTGATGATACCATGATCCGCCTCCGCCGGGCTGAGTGGAGGGATCCCTCGAACTGAGGCAAACTGTGGCTAAGCCGGGGGACCACCTCGCTTCGTAAAAAGAATGTCTCTTAAACAAGATTCACCGACGCACCGTGAGCCGGACGTGAGAGGCCATATGGTCAGCCCCACAGAGAAGGAAGTGAAGTTAGAAGGTACAAGGCAACTGTAAATTTTACTATTTTTCTATTATCTCAGATAAGACAAAGAACATCTAAGGAGTTCCCCATGTCTATCTGGAGTGTGTGCATATCAATTTTATTTTCCGTTTAGAGCTTAATTTACTACCTAAACTTATACGAGTAAATCTTGTATTTTTGCTCATTTGATTACACAGGTAGGAGAGGCTGCCCTGTCACCTTCACTACCAAATTCGTAGGCACAAAGCTCTGCAAATCCCCTAAACTTTGTACAAATCCTGTTCAAATATTTTTCACTGTCAACATTCTCTTTATTTTTTAAGATTGATTTATTTACTTTGAGAGAAAGAGAGCCAGTGGGGGGAGGGGCAGAGGGAGAGACTTCAAGCAGACTCCCCACCAAGCAAGGAACCTGACCTGGGGCTCGATCCCACAAAGCATGAGATCATGACCTGATCCAAAACCAAGTCGCTTACCCCACAGAGCCACCCGGGTGCCCTGTCAACCTTTTCTAACTGCAACTTCAACTTTGTGAACTGGAAAAAGTCTGTTCGTGCACACACACGCGTGTGCGCGCGCGCGCGCACCAGCACGTGCTCTTTCCAAACATATTAAACTTCAGTTGTTACTTTATTCTACTAACCACAATACTGCATCTCCTATCAGAGCTTTCAGGAAGTGACATGCACCAACGAGAGTTTACTTAACAATGATAAAGCAACAGTTTTATATGGGAAAATATGTAAAAAGAAATGCATGATTCCATGTTGAATTATTCATACTTTTCAAATTAACCTATTGCACTTTTTCCTGTTTGAGAACGCGTTCGTTTTTAAAAATGACCTAGACTACCTTTTGTAGAATGAGTGGAAGTCTTTTAGAGTGATGTAATTTTTTAACACATGATTAATTCTACTCCCAACTAGGGTCCTCATATTGAAGAAATGAAAAAAAAAAAATGAAGAAATGACAGGAAAGCTACATTTATTCAGGACAAAGACAGTTTTCTGTCTCTAAATTCATTATCATGAAACATACCAGTTTTACAGCATTAACAGAATTGTGCCCGACTTTTGGTCTTTCCAAACTAAGAAAGAGAATCTCTGTGAATGAATTATGCATTCGACTTCTTAAAATGGTCATCCCTAACCACTGTACATTAACGGAGATGCAAGGGTCCTATACTCAGCTAAAATCTCTGTTGGAAGTAACCAATAATCAGACTTGACTGAATGTCTAATTTGGTTCCTTATTTTCTATTTTTTCATTTTCCTTTTAAATAGATCATGCTTATCTGCTCTATAACAACAATCAAAGGATGAGTATAGCTTTAAATGTGTTCTGTTAACTGTGTGGTCATTTGTCATTCACGGAATACTGTTTAATTAAGTTATTTTCTTTAAAGGCAGTATTTTCCTTAATATACATAGGCTTGCATGAACGTCAGCTTATGAGACTGTGGTGGGGACGAAGAGAGGAAGGAGGAGGAGATGGGGGATTTTATTGAGTGCCTTCTGTGTATCATACAGTATGACACCTGTATCCATTCATTCAACAGATTTTATGTTGTGCTGAGTGCCTCACACATCTTATCTGGTCCTGTCCACACAGCATCACCACAAACAAGGTATTATTCACCTCAGTATACAGACGAGAAAACTGGGGCTTAGAGATGTCAAGCAGCATACCCAAGACACACGAAGCAAGGACTTGAACAGAGGCTCTGCTCACCAGACTTCAGCATTTTTCATGATTAGAATTAGTAGACCTCATTGTTGGCAATGGCAGGGGCTCAGAGTCGAAATTAAAATCCTGAAATTTACTGCATGCTTGAGGTCAGTGACACCTGGTCACTTATAAGGTATGATGTGGGGATGTGTGAAAGACCAAGAAAGAGCTCCCAGAGAATCACATTAAGTAACATGGCAGACGGCACCATGAAGTGACTAACAGGGCAATTCTCACGTTAGCACGACGCTACGTATGTTACTTATCAGAACACCCAGGACCCCATGTGACTCAAATGGATAAACCAGTAACTCGCAAAAGCGGGGCATCTTTGTACCCTTGCTCTATGTATTTTAAATATTCTATATTTAAAGAGGGTCCTTGGTTCCAAGATGTTCCTTTACATTTTGATAAATAAATGTTCTGAGGATCACCGGTGGGGAAATCCTCCCTCACATACTAAGGCTGGATGCAAACCATCGTTATGCCCTGTAGCAGACCATTTTTTTTAACGGCCCCTCTGTTTTAGCTTCTTCCAAGTCCCAGCCTGGGATCGGCAGGTTGTGGGACGAGGATAGCGTGCCGAGTGTCAGGCTACAGTTCTTAACGCTCTAGGGATAAGATTTCTTATGAAAACTGGCAGCTTTTTTGTTCTTCCTCAGCCTTTTTAACACACAGCCAGGTCTCTCTGTTTAGCTGCGCCCGCTGTGGCTGTGACGGTCCCGGGCTAAATTTATGCCGCTGACAACTCCCATTGAAGTGCCTCGGTGGCACAGAGTCAGTGGGAGTTGTGTGTATATAAGCACAGGCAGACCTTGGCCCGCTGAGTGTAATAGCATATCTGCCTTGGGAGATTATGGGTATGATATGGGTGATGCGTAATGGATAGGGCAGTCTGTGTACAAATTTCAAATGACTTGCTACACCCCTTCAGGATGGTCGCTGTCAAAAGTATTAGCACTTTACACACACAACAACCACGTATCATATTACCGGTGGCCCCTGCTCCCACAGGGTGGCTCCTCCCA
Organism: Ursus americanus; assembly: GCF_024610735.1. Lineage (NCBI taxonomy): Eukaryota > Metazoa > Chordata > Mammalia > Carnivora > Ursidae > Ursus > Ursus americanus. The sequence goes on from NC_142154.1 coordinate 14,139,388, forward strand.
CGTCTCCCAGTAGGTAATTGCTTCAAGGGTACCTATTGAACACATACAAAGGAGAAAACACTGGTGAATTTCCTTCTTTGAGCTCGACTGTATTCATATAGGAGGAGGAAAATACCGAACGTGTTTAAAGTTAGCATGGACGGAAGTTCAAAGGGAATTACATGGAAAAAAGATCTCTGAAAGATTTAAATTTTCAGTCCAACGAGAACCGGATTTAATATACCGAAGCGGAACCCAGGGGAGCGTTATGTTGCTATGCACTTAAATCAAGACCTACCCTGATGTCAGCACTGAAGTTTGGGTGGTAATGGGAAGCTAGGGAAATGCAGGAACTTCCCTGCCCTGGATGATGTTTAAGACATTTAATTTTTTGAGCATGTAGTTTTGAATGAGTCTGCCCAACGCTGGGGAATCTGCAAAAGTTTAAACAACGTGAAGATCTGACTCAGGAATGCTAGCATGCTTTGGTTAAGCTTCTTTTCATGCTAAAAATACACAGTGTCCCCTCTCAGCTTGGTGCAAGCAAACTGAGCAGAATCTTTTCTTTTTTTTTTTTTCTGAGTTGAGACTGGACTTCCGTGTGTGACTCTCCCGGCCTTCCATGCTAACCAGAGACAACAGATTAGCATCAAGAAAGACACAGGTGACACTGATGATCGTTCACAGAAAAATCATGCAGCAAAATAACCACCACAATGATGGTCTGAGGTTGAATATACACAACCTCTTTCCATAGTCAAGATCTTTGTTATAATAATATTGAAAATCTGTTAGCATTAGAAACCCTAGCATTGATTATATTGCCTGTTTGTACCAGTGTCCAGAACACTACGGAAACTCATTTGTCCATTTATCCAATATATTGGCCCCAAATATATTCCAGGCACAGTACTAGTCTCTGGAGATACAGCTATAAATGAGATACTGGTCCCTATCCTTAGGGACCTTGTCTTGATTTATTTCCTTTATACAATAAATAGTACATGCTACATGCCTGTCACTAGTCTAAGTGCCTTAAGTATATTAACTCACTTAATCATCAAAACAACCATATGTGAGAGTTAAATTATTATCCCCATTTACAAATGAGGAAACTGAGGCACAGACAAATTAAATCAGCATGCGCACCGTCACACGCCTGGTATATCAGGATACCCAGAATTTAAACCCAGGCAAATCTACTTCCAGAGACCCTACTATTCATCACTGCTTATGAGCTAATTGAAGAAATAAACCTGTAACTCTTCTCAACATAATGACTAGTGACAGCAAAGACACTAGAAGCTCCAGAAACCCTTGGCTTCTACAATATTTAGATCAATGATTGGGCAAAACTTTGTAAAAGAGGGGCACCTGCCTGGCTCAGTCAGTAGAGCACACGACTCTTGATCTTGGGGTGGTGAGCTCGAGCCCCACGTTGGGCGTAGAGCTTACTTAAAAAAACAAAACGACAACAACAACAGCACACAACTTTGTAAAAAACCTGCTAGTCAATTTGTAAAGGAACCAAAGATGAGAAAGACAGACTCTATAAGCTACCAAAAAGCCAAATCAAAATGCAATTTAATGGGGATAAACATGAGACGATCTTAAATGCAATAAATCCCCTGTACAAGCCCTAGATGGCTGAGATCTGACTCCACGGATCGGACTCCTCCCTGACTCAGGGCTCTGTTGAAAGCCCGTCACATGACGTGGTGGACAGTGCTGGTCATGAGACTTCAAAGTATTTTATTTGTTGCTGGACGTTTCTTAAGAGAATCTGGCACACCAAGGCCAACCGAAGAAAACAAAACCTCTGAGTCCCGGTCGTATGTGGAACTGGAGAATTTTGCCAATAAAACAAAACTGGTGGCTTTGAGGTGGTGAGGAGGGCAAAAGTTATCTTCCAGTGTTTGAAAATCTGTCGTATGGTAGAGGGATGAGGTTGAGTTGTGCTGCTTCTGAGGACAGAATCCAACCCAACAGAAAGGCTCCAGAGATTTTTGCTCCCATAGAAGGAACAAAAATTTCTAAAAAACAAAGCTTCCCGGGGCACCTGGGTGGCTCAGTCGTTAAGCGTCTGCCTTCGGCTCAGGGAGTGATCCTAGGGTTCTGGGATCGAGCCCCACGTCGGGCTCCCTGCTCCGCTGCGAGCCTGCTTCTTCCTCTCCCACTCCCCTTGCTTGTGTTCCCTCTCTCACTGGCTGTCTCGCTCTCTGTCAAATAAATAAATAAAATCTTTAAAAAAAAAAAAAAAAAGCTCCCAACAGTGGTAGCCTTGGGGAGAGTGAGCCCTGCCCCTCCCACGTCTTTAGGTGGCTGACCCCGTCTGGCAGCCTTCACCCAGACCTTCACATTTTCATGCTACCTGCCTTAAATGTACAACTCTTACAAATTGCTGAATCCACGTCAGCCTGGCGGTCTGCCTATCTCCAGACCTCTGGCATCGGTGAGAAGTTGGACCAGTGTTTGCCAAGCTTCCTTCAGAGGAAAAGACTCAAGACTTCTCGATTCCATTATGGAGCCTTGAATTCTGCCACATTTTTAAAACCAGTTACCCCTGTTTTACAGATGAAGAAATATCAGAGGACCGAGTAACTAATGGAATCAGGGGCAGATAAAATCTCCCCTTTCCTCCCTAGATTCCTGCTCACACTTAATCACTATTTCTACACAACCAACCTCAGCATTGTTCCAGAGCCACTTAGTCCTAACCTTATTCTAGAAAATTGGTCTGGTCCCCAGTGGCCACTAGATCATTTAGCTGAGAGCTTACTATCATTTCTAAGTTAATTTGTGAGTTAATTGTAAATGTCAGGAAGCTCTGACACTGCAGAAAATGATAAATTATTGAGATAAACCAGGGTCAGAAAAATCCCTGTTGATTGTTGGTCAGTTTTTATCAGAAAAATGTGTTGACACGGGAGGGGACTGGAAATGCCACCAAAGAGAAGTTGTCTCAGAAGACAGCCTCCATGAAGCGGACACTGGATTCTCGAGTTAGAAAAATGCTTTGAACATTAAGATTCCCATAATACTGCACAATCGCCACCTCCATCCTGTTTTCTCCTAAATGACCATCCAACCTAGAGAACTTGACAAAGAGCTCAGTCCCTGCCTATGGATGTTTCCAATGCGATGGTCTAAATGTGGTGTTAGAATGGTCAGATTATAAATCTCTGAACACATGCGCATTATGCCTACTGGTAAAATAATGGCTTGTCTTTTCCACACCGCTGTGTTTGGCAGGCCTGTGCCTCCTGTTTCTCCTCCTTGCTGTTTGACCTTTGTGGTTCCTTTCCCCCGGCAAGGTCAAGCCCTTCACATCAGGATTATGTTAAAGGAAAGAGGAAAACTTTCAAAGAAACTTCTGGAATTATCAGGGTTACGCCAAGTGGGGACTGGTCCTCCTTTGTAAAGGGAGGAACTTTAATCTCAAGCCCAAATGATTCAAATCCCTACCAGCCTCTGAGTTTTGGACCAAATGGTGCCTTTTTTTTTTTTTTCTTTCTTTTTTTTTTTTTTTTTTTTTTTTTTTTTTTTTTTTCCCACAACGGCTTTACTGGCCGCCATCTACCTCTGACCAATGCTCAGCAGCGCGATGCTCCCGGCATAACTTCACGATCTACCAAATGTTACTGATTAATCCACAGTATTCTGGAAAATGGAGCTGAACTGGAGTGCTATGGTTAACTAACCAAAAGATGTCAAGGAGCCTTTATTTTTTAACTTCTTTCGCAAAAATGGTGTTGGAGGGGTAGCAGACTGAAACACTGTATCCGGACGTATCATACACAGGCAGACCCTTCCCTGAGCGATAAAAGAATCCATTGCTTTCACTGCAGGAATGGAAGACTGAATGCCTTACCTGGAAGACAACACTCGGTTTCCCATCTGCTGAAGCTTAGGGCAAACAGCAACAAGGCTTTTCTATCTGCTCTTCTCTCCACTCAGACACCTAGGTCAAAAGAGAAGTCAAGTTAGGCTGAAATTTGTGTAATTTGTGATCTCTAGCCTGTGGGCCAGAGCCAAAGGGCTCTCGGCTACAAAGTGTAAACAGAGCATTGTTGCCTCTTAATCTGGGTAATTGGTCCCAAATGCTGTTGCCACTGTTCAGATCAGATGCTTTACATACTTTTTAAAGAACCTGGAACTTTTCTCCTTTGGCAGGGGAAAGTTTGGAGTGTAGCTGTCTTTTCATCAGCACTAAGACTCCTATAAACAGCCAGGTGATTTCATTTGGGGGCCTGTAAACACAGGAGGCTTGGGGCCTGCTCCGGGAGATCCGTTCTGTTTTCGAATGTTCATCTATCTATCATTTGTTCCCACACCCGAGCCGACATCCGGGTGTTTACCTAACAGGCTCAGCTTCTGCAAGAGCTGAGCAGACAGGGCCACCTCTTAGAGGATGCCAGCCAGATTTCAGAAGCTGGGCTATGTCTCATTCTGGCATAATGTGTTCTTATTGGTACGTTCCTTGAGGGTAATGCACCGTAATGAATTTGGCCGAAAACCAGTTGTTTTATGACGTCATCTTCTGGGCGAAGTCCTAGGGATGCTGTGCAAGAGAAGCCCGTGTGGTGTTCTGGGAGGCCTTAGTCCAGGCTTGGGAACACTCGGGGTGGGGGGGGGGGGGTACACTACAGGCTGTGTGACCCAAGACAGGCAACGTCACCTCCCTGAGCCTCAATTTCCATATCTATAAAGTGCAGACGGTAATAGATACCTTGCAACTCATCGTGAGGATTAAATGAGAACATGAATATAAAGATTATGGGGCATTCCACGTTATTATGATTATAGCTTATAAATATAACATATGTATATACATTATATATTTTATAAAGCAGTTTTTAAACCATATTTTTTTCAGCCTGTCTTTAAGTCAACCTATACAAGGCAGGGAACAAAATGTGTCTTTCCTGTGAAATCTCTTCAGGATTCCAGGACAATGTAGCTTTCATTATGGACCTGGCAAGTTATTGACAAAAAATCCGAGTTCCCTTAATTTGCTTTTCTCTTAGACTTTCCTTTTTACCTATTTGCTATCTCCTTCATGACATTTTTAGGCCTTAATTTCTCCTCTAAATATTTCTGGAATCCTGTTGAGTTTTACGTTAACTAATGCTTCTCCAAGTTTTACTTATTTCATTTTTGTTTTTTGGTTTTTTTTTAATCTTTCCTCCACAATCTCTCACTGGGTCATTCTTGTACTTTTTTTCCTTTAAATTCCACTCTAGGGGTGCCTGGGTGGCTCAGCCGGTTAAGTGTCAGACTCTTGATTTTGGCTCAGGTAGTGACCTCAGGGTCATGGGGTCAAGCCCTGGGTTGGGCTCCGCACTCAGCACAGATTCTAAGATTCTCTCTCTTGGGGTACCTGGGTGGCTCAGTCGTTAAGCCTCTGCCTTCAGCTCAGGGCGTGATCCCAGTGGGATTGAGCCCCACATCAGGCTCCTCTGCTGTGAGCCTGCTTCTTTCTCTCCCACTCCCCCTGCTTGTCTTCTCTCTCTCGCTGGCTGTCTCTCTCTGTGTCAAATAAATAAATAAAATCTTAAAAAAAAAAAAAAAGATTCTCTCTCTTTCCCTCTCCCTCTGCCTATCTGCCCCCTCTCCACACACACTCTCTCTCTAAAATAAATAAATAAATCTTCAAAAAAAATTCTACCCCATTTATCTCTATCTCCTCAGCCCTAGGGTATCCTACTTACGTCACATTCCAAATGGAAACTCTGCAAAGACTTATGGGAGATTTGTGATGTCAGTTCCCCTCCCACTTCTGGGATAAGGTTAGACTAGAATTGAGCTTTCTCTACTTGAGCTTTTCCCATTAAACTTACTACTGTTCTCAGTAGTTTAAAAAATAGGAAAATATTTCTCCCATTCTTCTGTTTCTTCTCCAAACAACATGGTAATTGCATTTCCGATGCAGGGTCAGCATGGTGTTGTGCTGGAGTGCGGAGATTCCAGAACCAGACATTCTGGGGTTCAGATCCCCTTCAGAGCGGTGTAACCTTGGGCAGAGCAAGTTATGTAACTTCCCTGCGCCTACTCTTTCTTATCAGTAAAATAGAGATAATAGTGTTTGTCTGGTACTATTATGGTAAACCAAGTTGAATCGCCACATGTGTAGTGCTTAAAACAGTGCGGGGTTACAGTTAGCACTCAAGAAATGTTGGTTAACAGGATTTTGCCGGGATTCTCCTTTTTTAAAAATCCTATGTATATTTCACGGTCAATTTCCCCCTCTGTGTCTATTATGCAGTCATCTTTCCACATACATCATTGAAAATTTGCTTCATACACTGTTCTTCCCTACTTCTGAACTTTATAGAAAATGTGGGGGGAAAAAAACACACAAACAGCAATTCCAAAAACATCTTCTGGTTCTCTTCCCCAGCCCATCATCTATTCATCGTTAGCTAAAGTGGGATGAAAGTTTCATTATGAAGTCACAACACAACTGTAATTTACCTAAAAGTTAGTGAGTCTGGGTCAGGTTGAGGAAAACCTGGTTTGAATTTTCAGTGCACCTCCTTTCTACTCTCAAATGCCAGAAGAGGATTTATAGTTTCAGGTGGATAGCAAATGAAATTTGGTAAGTTCATCTGGGTTTTACTTTGGGTTTGTCATTTGAATGAACTCAAATTTCATGCAGCCCTAATCCTTATATTTATGGGTTTTCTGCCATATTCACCTCAGTTGATAAAAAAATTTTTTTAAATAAAAATTGAGACATGCTGTTCACTATTTGAGCAAATAACAATATTACACAATGTATGCATTTCTTTGTCTTAATAATAAAAAAAATATGAGGAAACTGTATTTTGGACAACATGCTTTAAGGAGTCAAGCTACTTTTGCAAATATTTCTCTTTCTTTCATACTGTGTTTATTAACCACAAAATTCCAAACTGACCAGATGATAATTAAGAAAATTATCTATTTCTGTCGACATTTCAAGATCTGCACTGCATCATCTTTTATCACTGGCTCAGTTAAACTGTGACTTTAAAATCAAATTTATATAATTTAAGCTTTCTCCATTTTTATATTTCATCCCCCAGAAGTCAGAAACCCAGACTTTAAACTAGCACATTTCCTCAAATTATATGCTAGAGGGTTCAGGAGATTTAAGGATGGATCTTTTATGTCAAAATGATAGGTTCACAGTTCGTGATTGATAATCTTGTACGTATAAACGATACATACCCATTAGATAAAGGGGCCTTCTGGGATGAGAAAATTAGGCAAAAGTGAGCCTAGAGAAATTTCTAAATCCTACATTTGCAGAGATAGGGGCAACATGCTTCCAGTTTCTCTTTTATTCAAAGACGAAATAAACTTAAATAACCTGCATATGGAGATTAATATATCAATGCACCCTAAAAAGATTATTGGCCTAAAAGTGCATTTTTCTAACAGTTAACTGGAAGCTTTCAAGTTACATTACTTCAAACTTCTACTTCTTAATTTAACTAAACAAAGTTATTCTGGGATGAATTTTTTTTTTCCTTAAGAAATGTGCACTAGATAAAATTCCCCCAAATACTAGTAATACCTTTTCATAAATTGACCACATTTTATGTTATTTTAAAAATTAAAACCTAAAAACAGAAAATGTCATGGTTTTTTTTTTTCCTTCTTTTTCTTCTAATCTGTAGTCCCCAAATGACTGCTCATAAAAATAAACTTTACAACATCTTTGAGAATCCCAAAGAAGCCCGGTCAAGATTTTTTTGGCTAGAAAAGAAAGCAGTTTTGATATTCAAAAACTTGGCCTCCCTTAGTCAATCCCCAAAAGGGAAAAAAATCAGCTAATCTTAGAAAGATGGTAAATTTAAGTGATTCTCTAATCCCAGTTAGTCCTCAATCATGTTTTGAAATATGATCAAACAATAAAGACTGGGAAAAGTCATAGAGAGTTTCAAAAATAACTCAAAATACGAAAATTGAGCATTTCTTTAAGAGGCTTTTCTGTTTCGAAATTAGACGATGAATAGCATCTTACTGGAAAATAGCAAAGTTTGTGCGGGCATATCCACTTCATGGCAACACACACACACACAAAAAGATCCGCTAACGTAGTCTATTACTGCATCCTTTAAAACAGTATTTAACATCAGATTTTTGCTGGTCAAGTACTCCAGGTGTCATACGAGGCAGCAAACCCAGCTAAACACGGACACATCTATACACAGGCTCTACCACTCATACAATAAACAACTCGGCAGGCACGCACACTCGCACACGCATGCGCACACACATACATACATACACGAAACCTGACCGGGCTTTGCTCTGAGTCCCTGATAACTCTGGCCCTGGAAAGAATTTTAATCTACATGGTTTGAAAATAGGGGCCTTTTAAATATGCTGCAAACAATTTGTGATGGTCATCTCTAAAATGCTGCTCCATTATCCTTTTCCATTTGGAATGAATGAGGCTAATTAATTTCAGGCCATACTTGATGAGGTCAGCACCATACGAGGGGTGCGTGCTAGACATTGCTAATCTCTTTCAGCTGAGAGTGATGAATTAAAGATGAAGCATGCCTTTGCAGGCCTAATTTAGAATGTATATCAAAAAACCTACAGCAAATAATACTATACCCTACAACAAAGGAAAACTTGTTCTCTGAGGCTCCCTGAGTTGTGTTGATTTTAAAGACATTTTCAGTCTTCTTTGGAATTCCAGCTGTGGATGGCTGAACCATATCAAGAAAATCAAGCCATCTCTCACACATGGCCATGTGGACAAAAAGTGGGATTAAAGGAGAGAAAGAAGGAAAACAAAAACAAAATACAACAATAAGGGGTTGATCCCCTGTGTATTAAAATCCCACCTACACATTACGCTTTTTTTTTTTTTTTTTTTCAGAGCTACCAGACTGACAAAGATCCCAAATTAGCAATACCTGTATTCAAGCAGTGACCACCCAGCTCTGCTGGGACATTTCAAAGCAACATGCTAAATGAGGCAGCCTGTTGTTTTTAAAGCAGATATCCTAATGAGGCTTATTAGGGTTTTCCATGTCTCTATTTTGAAAGCCAATAGAGATTGACCAGGTAGATAATGTGATACCTTTTATGAAGCCAAGAAAGAAATTGTAATACAGATGCCTCCAGGCCAAAATGTTCTTATGAAAGTTAATGCTAAGCCAACTTCCCAGTCGTGAAAAAGGGAGGTACTCACTGATCTAAACTCTAAAGAGAAGGAATTAGTCATGATTTCTCAAAGATAACAACCACGAGTCCCTAAGGGTAACGAAGAAGGTGGCACAGCCTAGAGACTAGAGCAGACACCTTGCAAAAAATACTCCAGCAAACCTAGCAAGAGAAATCCTGACAATTATCCTAATGATTTCGGAATTTCCAACTGGTGGCCACAACAGCTCCCTGACTCTATCCCAGTAGCCCTCATTAGAACAAAGCTGCTTCGAATTAGGTCCAATCTACATGCTGAATCAATCTTTCATCCCTTTGATTGCTTCTGAAAATATTTATATTTCTTAATAATGCACATTTTGTCTTGCAACTTCTGATGAAACCCAGACAGGGGGTCCCAAAGCAGGCAAATGTATGTGAAAGGGTGATTTGGGACAGGAAAAGGAAGATAAAAAACACAGGTTTTTCCCATTGGGGAACCATTAGGGAATATAAATCTAGCAAGTTTGGTTATGTAAGCATCAGAGGAGGGTTGTAATAAATACAGATTGGAATATTATGGTGACCTAATGGAGATTGTGGCATAGTCTTATTACCGTGTGATTCTTCTTTGCTGTTTCGACTGTTTGGCTGGCTAACTTAAGAGATTTTGTGAAAAGTTATTGTGGGATCGATCCAGGAAGATATCATAGTGCAACCAATAATAACCCATGCGACCCATCGTATCAAAAATAGAGTAAAAGTTATAGTGGAGATGTGACCAGATGATCTAAAGTATGTTTTCATTGAATAAGGAGCATAGCATTAGGAAGATTTGGGGGGGGGGGGGGGGCATGGGAGTGGATTGCTGGTTTAGGGGGCTGAGAGAAAAGGAGCCCACTTTCTCCCTGTCACCAATCAGCTGGGTGACCTTACATAAGTCCCCTAAACTGCTCCACACCTCGGGTTTTTCTTCTTCAATCTGGGACAGTTTTTCTTGTAAGTTTTCAATTGTATGGTTTTCTAAAGAATGATCATTGTCTTAAGTATTCACTGCCCTCTGGAAGCAGAGAAGAAGAAAGCAGAGACCTCGTCTGATGCTAAGTGTCTCCAGTCTGAGGGATGGAAGCCACACCTTCTCAAAGTGCCCTACACGTCCCCCGTCCCCACTCACCTCTTCAGACATGGCTGCCATTTCCGTTCCTCACTCATTTCATTCCCCCAAGGCACCATGACAGAAGAAAACATCCAAAACCAATGCCCACAGTTTCATTGACTCCGCCCCATTTGAGAGATGAGGAACATAAAAACCAAAGACGTTGAGGTCACACAGTAACTGGTAAAGCTAGAACTTAAACTCAGGTCTCCTTGTTTCCAAACCAGGGTCTATTCCGCTATGTCAAACTGCCTCAGAGTCTGAGGGATTTTTAGATCCCAAAAATAAGTGGGATTTCTTGTGACCACTCCATGCTACTGAAGACTCCTTACAGTTAGGAACAGGAGCATAGGAGAGGGCAGGGGCTTTGAATGTAGACTTCTTGGACTTGAATAACTTGTCCCCAGTGTAGTAGCAATGTGAGTTTCAGGTGAGTCCCTAAACTCTGTAAGACTCTGGGGCTTTTTTCACTTGGATAATGGAAATAACTGTGTCTACTTCAGAGAGCTGGATAGAGATCAAAATGAATATTTTTTAAATGAATGTATTGAGATTAAATGAAGGGGAATATCTGTTTCCCATAGTTGTGGTCTACAGCAAATGCTACCTGCTATTCATTCCATCATCTTCTTCTTCTTCTTCTTCATGCACATAATGACTAGCAGTAAAGAGGCCCTGAAAGGAACCTAGGAAACATAGTTATGAATTCTGGCTGAGCTCCTGTTGCCTCCATGCCTTGGCTAACTCTCAGAGTCTCAGCTTACTCATCAGCAAAATGGGAATTCAAAATATCTGCCTGGGAAGAATTGCAGTAAAAACCAAGTGGGTTATGCACACAAGATAATTTTTAAACAGGTAGAACCCGATAAAACCTCATGGGTTCATGGTTTTATTAAAACATTATTCTTCCTAGGTTGGAAACCCTCCGGGTGCCTGGAGTTGGTTAACAGATAATAAAAGAGATAATGGCACTGTCTTGTTTCTCAAATAAGCCACCTTAGACATAAGACACTGTTAAATCATAAAAGAATAAATTCATTTCCTCAATTATCACTATTATCCACTTAATCCTATTCTACTGTTCTCTACCTAAACTTGTGGTTCTCTCATAATTTTATCTTACCAAAGGATTAGATAACAAATAGCTCACAGGGACAGGGTTTAGAACAGGAAAACAGCAAACCCACTCTCCTCTTTGCCTTCCAAGTAAGGGAGAGAAATATCTCAAAGCAAAGAAAATGCGTTTTATGAAATATTAAATGCAGGCTTCCAAGAAGCCTTCATACCCTCGTTAAAATACTATCAGACTTTGCTATTGGCTAGCTAGCGGTCTGTTGCATGTGAACTTAAAAATATATTCATTATTAAGATATGATTTTGTTCAAGCTAAAGAAGCATCATGGGCTCGGGAATTGTTTTCTGAGTGGGATTATTAAAGGGTTTGGGGCCTAAAGGTGTATGTCTATTTTAAAAAGAAATTTTCTGATTGCAGATAACTTCTCAATTTGATTTAGTGTCGAACGATAGTGATGGGGTTGATAAGTGAGCGTTCATCGGTAATTCATCTTGTGCTGGTAGAAATTTACAGCAAAGCAGTGCTTTCCCAACAGTGACAAGCCCTATTAATCTTCTTCAGACACATTTCAATAGGTGTCCCCATCTGTGGCCAACATCTAAACACTCTGGCATCACCGGCAACTTGAAGACACCTTCATTTCAAGTTACACTACTGAAAATGTGATACTAGATTGTACTCTATTTTTTTAACCTAATTCTCTCTCTTCATTCAATTAGCCTTTCTTGCCTGGATTTTCTGCTCATGTGTAACATCATTTCCCAGGGAGAGCTCTCAAAGATTCGGTTTCTTAGAGATGCGCAATCTCCTCCAAGGTTAACAACCAACAACTTTTTTACAAATTAAAATCGCATAGATTCCAGTTCTGACAGTCACTGGCCTCTGATTGCATATGTCCTTAGAAAGTAGAACCTTCTCAAAGAAAGCCCGCCTGTGCATCTGAGAGGGCTTAGCAAAAGGGGAAGGCTAGAAAATCCATTTGTGTTCATATTCGGAATGCAATTTATTATCCTGAACTATGATGTTTAATTTCAGTGCAGGAGAATGCTGAGAAAAAGAGAGGCAATTAAGAAAAGAGGGTGATGAAAATGCAGCCCCGCGTTCAAATAGCCACATTTACTCAGCACATTCAGTCCATAGGAGAAACCCCCTCTCCTGTTCCTTTGCATCTGCTGGGGGACCTCCCGTTCGGGAAAGAAATGCAATAATCACTTTAGGGATAGATTATTTCTCCTAAATTGCCTTTATTCTACAGGCAACATGCTCTATCTGGCTGCAAGGTTAGTCCAGGCAAAAAATGTGGAAGGAGCGTTTGATTTTGGATTGCACCTAAGTGCTTTTTTTTTGTGCCATTTTCAACCTCATAATGGGTTTGGTCTTGCAAAGAAATAGGATTTGAACAGCATTTTTCTTTTGCACTTTAGAAACCTTTCAAATGGGAAAACTCCCTGACACATTCTTACTTGAGAAAGGTTAGATATACCTGCATAATGAATGGAATTATTCTTAACTTCATTGATCTTTTTTGTCCATGTGATCTGAAATACATATGTGTTACTCATGAGTGTGTATGTGTGTATGACAAAGATATGCATTCTCAAAAAAAGTCTCCCTTTCTCCCTCAAATTATTCTTCCCAATGATCATTTGAGTTTCTTATAGATCTCAATAACCCTATTGTAGGTGGCAAGTTTAAATGTGCCATATTAATAACCTGTTATCCAAGACAAATTAAGTCCTTATGTGTCAAAAGCACTCGGCACTGGATTATCTACAAGTATTTATTGAATAAATGTTCAGTCCAATTTCATTTTAATGTGACTGACTGTATGTTTCAGCCTCTTAGGCAGAGATAAAAACACTCAGACCTATAACTGCGTTGCAACATTACACCTAACTTGTCTATTTCTATTATTGTCTCCTAACTTAGAATATGGAAAGAAGGCTTTTTCTTTTTTTTTTTTTCTTTTTTTTTTTTTTTTTTTTTTTGGTTGTTGTTCTGAAGAGCAGGGAGAGAGATAGAAAAACGGCTGGCATTCAGCCTAAAGAGAAATCATTGAAACAAATTAATCCTATGCCGTTTAAATTGACATGGTAATCCATCATCAGAGAAGGCAAACTCTGAAAGCAATCTAGAATCTGCCCTGCTCTTTCACTGGCCCTGGAGGCACAAAGACAGATAGTAAAGGGGGGTGGGGGGGGGGAAGGATCATAAAAGTTAGGAATGACTTAGAAAATAATAAAATTGATTATATCAGCTCCCACTGTCCAGCCTCTGAAAACCTCCTTTGGAAAGGGAAGGTTAACTTTCAACAGTTGCTTTCAAAGTTTGCTTCTAAGTGGTAGGTCAACTGCAGTGGAGCTCCGACAGTTTGCCTCCTTCTCAAGGCTGCCAGGCTGCTGACTAGTGTAACCGCTGCCTGCCGTGTTTAAAAAGTAGACCAACTAGGAGCTCTGGCAGGACCCACACTTACACAGAAACTTTCCCCACAGTGGTAAGGGGCTTCTTAAGTGGGGTTTAGGATTGGGGTTTGTGTTTTGTTGTTGTTGTTTGGTGGGGAGGAGTGGGAGGGAATTTTTTTCTTCTTCTTCTTCTTTTCTCTCCTATAATCATCCTGTTTTGCACTCAATGAAAATGCATGTTATTGTAATTTTTAAAGTATAAGTTTCATAACATCTTTAAAAATGGAGGCAAGCCACTATGCCCTGTCTCTTACTTGTGCCTTTTATTTTGGAGGCTGATTTTTCAAATCTTCCTTCACTTCAAAAAGCCTGTGATGATATGTTGTTAAAACTTGTTCAAAATTTATAAATTATATATAAAACTGAAGTGTCACATCCTGGTTGATAGTTAAGATGAAAAAAATCCTTACTAAGAGCTCCATTGTAAAAAACAGTGTGCCTGTATTTTCAACACAGAGAATCCTAAGTTGTTGGGGTTTTTTTTCTCTTTAGGGTATTTATGTAATGTTTTTATTTTTGTTTCTGTTTTTGGGGGGCAAGGGGGTTGCAGAACCTCACATCCTCATTATTGCCTAGACATATAAACTTGGACACAGAAATGAATACTATTTTTAATAATGCATTAAGGTATAAAAGCAAGACAATTTGAAATTTCTTTTTTTAATCTCAAAATCTACTCTGTTAACAATAGACAGTGTGTGAAGACAAAAACCCAGATACCTTAGTGCCAAAGGCAAGAAGGCAGAAGGACACGAATATAAACCATACCCCACAGCTGCCCTATTTAAATTTATCTAGGATAGAGTTTCTTCTAGTTTATTAAGAAAACTTTATATGTTCCTGAAACTTCAAAGTAAACAGCACACCTCTTTTCTATGATCAGAATTTTTATTCACTGGTTTTTAAAAGAGGGTGAATAATTCTTGCATATTGACTAATGCTTTTTAAAGCACGTAAGCACAAAAGATAAATTAAATGCATTTCCAGGGTAAATAGGAAGAGAGTTAAAGGCTCTTATGTAAAATATTCATCCACAGCCATGGCAATAACAATGTTAAGAGTTATTAGCTAAGAAGAGGAGGTTTAGATGTTTGTATATTTGTTTTAAATAGAACCTAGGAAATTTAAATAGTAGCTCTTCAATAACTGAACATTGAATTGCACTTTCTGAAAAAAATCTGATTCTTTTTATTTTGTTTTCCATTTAAAAACAATGTAGGCTTTAGCAAAATAGAGTATGATTTCAAAAGCCATTAAATCAACCAATATCATATGAAAAGAATCAATGAGTAAATAAGTATTAAGTCTTGGAGACTGAAAAAAAACTACTTTTTAGCCCCCCCTCTCCCCCCCATGCCCCTTGCATCTGACCATGCTCTAACTTCCTTCTAATTGTAAGGTAATATGTCAACAAAGTATATGCAAAATGAAAATCTGCATCATAACTTTTGGAGTTAGTAAATAAGCTATCAACATACATTCTGCAAAGAACTAGGGTTGCCTAATTTTTTAACTTCCCCCGACATATGATATGATGTGGTCCTATCGAGAAATACCCAATGTGACATTTTTCACTGAAGCCAATATTCCTTTCCTTTTATGTTTTCACTTTTGCTTTAAACTGTTTTAAGTGATATCATCTAAATCAATTTACCTCAGTCAAGCACTTCATAATCTCTTCGATAAGGCTGATTAATTTATTACAAATTGTAATGGACAGATGGGAAAAGTACCTTTCTCTAGCCTATATTCAAAATAAAAGGACCCGTGTACATTTTATTTAAATGTTATACTTTGTAAACTCTCAAGATGAAACTTCCTATGCTCAAGGAGCTAAATACCATGTTAAACACCCTCCTCTTAATTTTGAACAGAAGTCCTTTATTTTTAATGTGTACCTTCAGCATTTCAAGAAATCAGCCTTTTAAGAGGAGAAATGCAGTTGGTAAATTCATTAATTAATTAGTTATGTTTCCTAAATTCACACATAATGTTTTTCTATTATGGCTGTGTGTCTGCCTTTGTTCACCTACTTCTTTAATTATATGCTTTATGTTGAAACTTTTCTTTCAGCTTTCTAAAAAACCAGTAGAATGAAAATTAATCCTTAAATTACTTTCCTCCTTCCAAAATTCACCTTGAGTTTGCGGCTAGAGGAAATTAAATCAGATAACCCCCTTTGTTGTTCTGTTTGTATTTTATTTAAGTACACTGACGTAGCTAATCAACAATATTAATTTATCTGGATATCTGCCTTACTAACACTTTCACATTTAAGTGACTAGCACTTGCTATCATTTGATTAATGTTTTTTTTTTTGACATACCAAAAATGAACTGTCATTTTAAAGATTTCATTACCAGGCTCTTGCGAAAAAGGGGGGAAAATATAGCATTACATGATCTTTCCTCACTCTGTCCACTTCTAAATCAGAGCTGATGTCCACATGGCTTTAGATGTCTTTAGAACTTTCTCATCGGGAATGGCCTTGCACCATAATATTAAAAGCATGTAGAGCCCACATGAGACCTGGTTACATGGGCAACAAGCCTATCTGTATCTAGAACCTACTCTTTTAGTGCTTCGATTCATTGAAAAGTAAGATAGAGGATCATGTTGTTGAATTTTTAAATATATATTAGGCAAAAGACGTTCACCTTTTGTTTGAATGCCCTGCCAAAGCTGCCAAACTGAAAACTGACGTTTTTACTTTGAAGTGTCTTTTTATGATTCTGCAAGGCACAATAGCTTTACCATTACTAACTTGCTCCAGCTTGTATCTCAACAATAGTGATTCCAAGGAGCTCATTCAAAACTCTTTTTTGCACTGCTTTCTGCCAGACCCCGGCATGTACACATGAGTGACAGCCTCTATCTAGTGCTTGAGTATATGAACCTTTAATCCATCATGGAGCTTCTAACACCATAAGAATATATATACACACCCATGCGCATACACCTTCGTGCACATAACTATTATATAACTACCCATTAAAATGCCACCAGGTTTAAAGCCAGCAGAATGAATATTTTCCTAATCTCATCCAGATTTTATGGCTATAATTTGGCTACTGGCAAGATTCTAAATTAGCTTTTACTTAAATGAAAGCAGGTAAAATATGTAGTAGATTTTGGGGTTTTGAAACCCCCTCCCACGATAATCTACTGTTGTAGACATGTTAGAAACATTGTTTAAAGTGAGCTGGGTGGTCAGTTACATGGAAGAAAATATTTCACTACATTATGTGTTCCTATTTCCTAAAGCCCACCTCCATGGAGTGAGCTTCCTTGATGGATGAGACTGTTGTCTCCCTGAATGGAAACCTGCTTTCCTAGGAAGGATGGGGGTGGGGGAGAGCAGTGAAGGGCAGGGAGCTCTAAATCCCTGCAACTAGGGTGAATTTTCCCTCCTCTTCTCCTCCCTCCTGTCCTTCTTCCCTGTTTTCTTACCTTCCTCTCTTCTTCCCTTCCTTCCCCTTTCTTTCTTCCTCCTTTGCTCCAGCCCCTTTGGTATATTAGTGTAGTTAACCTTCGCTCTGACCAAGACCAAAAAGGGCTAATGGAGGAGACCCGGTTCCTAACAGCCTCAGGTCAGCCATACTCTAGAGCTCCCATCCCTGGAATTAGAGGATTACCAAGGAAGGCATTCCAGGCACCAATAGCCTCACACCTGAACACATCGCTCCAATCCATTAGGATTCATATTAAAAATAATAATAGTAATAATAAAAATTAACCCTTCTGGAAAACGGTTAATTGGATCTTAAGTTATATTTCCTGTTGCATTGAGGGGCCAAGCAGGGCAACCTGAATTCCTCAAGCTGCCAAGAAAATCGAGCAATCTTGGGGGCGGGGTAGGGGTGGGGGGTGGGGAGAGGAGGGATAAATAAATAAATAAATAAATCCATCAGCTTCTTCAGAAAGAGCAGATTTTTAAGATAAGGTCAGGTGCTGGAAAAGGAAGAAGAAACGAAAGAGATTCTCCCCTTTCCTCACCTTCCGCCCCTCCTTTCCCCCCCAAAATTAGTGTCCTCTTGATTATTTGCAGCTGTGTCGAACCTCGAGGTTTGTTCACAGTAGCCAGCGAGACCCGCTTCTAGAAGTGAAAAGCCATTTTCACGCCAGGACTTTGCTGCCTGAGTTTGGGGAGAAGGTTTCCTCTCCCTCCCAGCAAACTCCCCCCAAAGCCTTGCTAACTTCAGCGAGCCCTGAAAGCCTTCGCTCCTCTGCCACTTGAGGCTCTTGGACCCAGCCTTGGGGCCACAGACCGATTTCCACCGCTGGAGCGTGGCTTGATACCCCCCAAAGCTAATTTCCCGCCCTGGAAAGAACGAAGACGCGCTGGGGGCTTCGCTGGTGTTTGTCACCCTGCCCCTGCCTTCCTCGTCGGCCTCAGACTTCCTCCCACCTGCCCAGGAGCCCCGAACCTGCCATCCACTAGCCCTGTGGCCCGCAGCGGGTTCCGCCACCCGGCGGCCGCCCTAGACACTGGGTGGGTGGGAGGGACAGGCAGCCAGCGGGGCTGGGCCGCTGCGTCCTCTTTGGGAACATCAAAGGAGAAAAGGGGCAGAGATAAATCAAGGAGAAAGTTCGGGGATGCTGCGGGTCGCGGCTGGGGCGGAAAAATGCAACCCGTTTGGGTCACACCTTTACTCCAGGAGGCTGCCTGGAGAGACCGCGCTGTGGGGGAACCTGCCAGTGTCAGCGCGCCGGGCCTGCGTTGCACTCCCGTGGCCACCTGACCACTGTCACTCGCAGCGTGGAGCCCGTGGCTCCCAAGCCCTTGGCCCCGTGGCGGCCCGCGCAACCCTTCCCCGGCGGCGGCCCGGAGAAGCCGGGCCGCGGCGGACTCCCTGCGGATTGCCGCGCCCTTGCGTCTCCCGTCGAGTAGGGACGGACGGAGGCCTGCGCCCGGGAGCTCCCTGGCGGTGGTCCGGCCGCCCCCCTCGAGGGCTGCTCCCCCTTCTCAGCCTCGCCAAATCCCGGAAAGCCTGGGCCCCCTTCGTCACCCCGGGGGCTTCTAATCACTCCGTATCGATTTCCCTAACTCTTTTCATCCCGTTGAAGACACATCTTAAAACACTCCAGCCCGGAGTGTGCTCTGGGCTTTATCCACACTAATAAAATGATTTACCCTTCTCTCTGCGCTCTCCTCACAGAGGAAAATCGTTCGAGCCCCGGCTACTTGTGTGTGATCAGTAAATATTTAGTGCGGTGACATCCTCAGCTAGGCTTCGGATCGATTCGGGGACCACCGGGAGGTGCGCACGGTCCGGGCGGGGCCGCGCCGAGCCCGCCGAGGGGGCTCCTCCCGCCCTCGCCGCCGGCCGCTGATTTACGGCCTCGGCAACCAGCAAAAGAGGGCGAAAGCGCGCCGGGAAAATTGCCTTTTCAACCTTTTTACTTTTGACATTCAGCCACCTCCCCAGGGTCTAATTCTCGCCTCTTCTCTTTCCTACCCCCCCTTCCCCCGACCAAGGGCGCCCTGTGCGCCCCGCGCGCCCTTCCTGCGGCAGCGCGCTGCGTTCGCGCCCCCGCGGCCCGGGGACCACGTATCACAGCCCTGCGCCGGGACGCGGGGAGGCCCAGACCCCTGCTCTGGGGGTCGTCGCCTTTTGGGCGAGGTGCACTCTGCCCGCCCACACCTCAGAGGGCGGAGAGAGGGTGGTGAGGCCCGCATCTCCATTCGCCGAACAAGGAGCCGCTCTCGCTACCTTTTCTCCGACCCTCGGTCATTCCCCTATTTCTGCGACTGGTCCTCGACGCCCCTCAGGCCGGATGGCGTTGGGTGGGAACTTCACTTTCCTCGCAGGAAAGCTCCCGTTTCCTTAGAAGCGGAAAAAGCGTTGGGCTTGGATGTGTTGGAAGGGGGCCTCCTACCCTGATCTTGGGTGCTAGAGGGCTGCGGCCGCCGCAGTGGCAGTGGCAAGTGTCCGCGTCCCCCTGGCCCTCCCAGCCTCCCCTGGGCTCACACTCTTCACTGCAAGGTCGCGCCCTGGACCTGGACCCCAGGCAATGGGCCCGACCCCGACTCGCCTCTCCTGCGGGACCGCCACCTCGGATGACTACATTGTCCGAGTAGGGAGATGTGAGAGCTACTGAGCCCCTGGGTTCCACCGCTCTTCAGCCGGGGTGCTGGGGCCTGAAACACTGCAACACTGTTGCCCACCTGTTAGCAGGCCTGCTCTCCTCTCACCTGGGGCCCGGGCCTCTGCAATTCCCTCGGGCCCAGGGAGGAAGGTGAGCGACCTTGCTGGGTCTGTGCACCCCTCCCCAAAGCTAGCGCCCTCTCCTTTGTCCTACTCCTGATTTTCTAAACTGCCTTATCTGCAGACTATATCTTTATACTAATGCATACTTAATTGGTCCGTCTTGACTGTCCATATAAAACAATTTAATTAGGGTGCTTTCTTGCTTTGGAGAGCAAAGAAAAAAACTCTGCCCAGTGCTTATTGTATTTAGCACCAATACAGGCAGAAAATGTAGCACAAGTTTTTGGTTGAAAGAGCACCTCTGTGCCCATTGAAGGGCGTTGATCCGAAAAGACAGAAAGGACAAGTAAAATCGATTTGAAGCGACCCTCTCTGTCCCTTTCACACCATTCAGAAACTCCATTCCTTCTAAGACAAAGACCAGCGCCTTGGGAATTCTCAGGGAAAAAGAGGACTCCAGTCCCACAAGCCTAGGGCACTTTTTAAAAATCCTCAATATTGCACTTAAAACCGGCTCTCGGTTCTGTGCCCCCCGCGTGTGGGTTTCACAGACACCCCCTCCGAAGCGTCAGGCAGTATGGCTGACAACACCCCCACCTCTCTGCACGTTCCGCCTTCTGGCCAGGCCAGGCAAGCCTTTTAGGGTTAGTGCAGCCCTCACCTTTGACCCCCAAGATCGGAGTGACTGCCACGGTACAAAGTGCAGAGTTACAACTCAGGCCAAAGTTAAAACAAAAAAACACTTCTCCCAACCCAGGGAAACCGGTTCTGGTCTCGCCGCCTAAGCCACCTTACCCAATAACCCCCTCCACCTCAACTTTTTTTTTTCTTTCTTTTCTTCTTCTTCTTCTCTTGCAATGAACTGACCTAGCCACCTCTGAAGGAAGGAACTTAAGTTGTCAGGGCAGCGTCGCGGGGTTGCGGTGAGTTGTCCTCCATAAGGAACCCGAATGCCAGGTTATCCGACAGGCGCCCAGGCTGGGGAAGGCGGTCATCGATCAGACCTGGCAGGGAAGGGAGGAGGGAGAAGAGGAGAGAGGAGGGGAGGGGAGGGGAGAGGCTGGGCAGTGATCACCTTCACCTGCCCTGAGCCCAGCCCCCCTGTTGAACTATCCTTCGACCTTCTGCGGGGGTTAAAGGGGGCGGGGGCGGAAGGGAGGGGGCACCCCCCCCAGTTACACAAGTGGCCTCCTTCTATAAGAGAATGAGTTCACCACCTCCCCAGAGAAGCCTCACCATCCATCCACTCGATATAACTGATGAGACAAACCACAAGGAAAAACTTCTGTAGCCCATATTTATGGTATTAATGAATAGTTAAAAAAAGATTTACACTTCTTATGATCAATATTCTGAGTTATTTCCCTCAAAGTATATAATTACAGTGTCTTCAGAGTTTTCATCATTGTTTGAGGTGGCAAAACCATTTGTAATTTTCATTAGCCAGTAAACATGTAATTAACATTCAGCACTGTGTTTAACTTAATTCCTGTTTAAGACAAGGACAAGAAGCAGCCGAAGAGCGTTAGTTCCATTTGTCAAGTCTGACATACATCTTACCATAACAGTTTCCTAAAATAAAAGATCCGTGTTTCCCCATTATTCTTCTCTTAAAACAAAACAAAAAAATCCATTAGTTAAAACTGTATTAAAACTGCAAGAGGCAACATAGTTTATTCCCAATTTTCTCTAGTTACTGTATTCCTGCTTCCTTTTTTTCATTTGGGAGGGTGGGTGAAGGGAGGGGGTTAATTAAGCATTCATTATTTGAAGACTTGAAATTGGGAACCCCTCCCCCCAAAAAGAAATAGGTTTCCTCCTCAGGAAAGTTCTAGAATGGGGACTGGAAAAGGGGGGCACGGATCTGCAGGGGAGAGGGAAAAATCACTTGGGGGGACATGAGTTAAAAGTAGAAAAATGAGGATTCCAACGGATTCCTAGGAAAAATGTTGCCCTCCTGTTTCAAGTTCTATCTTTGATCCAGGGTGAGGGGAGCCTGTCTGCCAGTCTGCTAGGCTGCTGCTTTTTCCCCCTCCTCTCCCACCTCTGTTTTTTTCCAACTTGCTTTAGGATTAGCCTCCATCCCTCTCGACCCCAAACAGTGGAATTTGGCTGTGCCTTGGGTCGTCCTGCTTTGCAATATCGCCTACAGTTGTTGGCGGTTTTCTGCTGAGGCTGAGCCGTTTGCTCCAGCCTCCGACTAAACTCATTAAGTTGGGAGATTTTTTTCAATTGGACGGGTGTTTTTAAAGTCTCGTCTTTCCAGCCCCAAACAAGGTGTAACAACGCACTCTTCCTTCTAAGGAATGAGATGAGAGACAAGGATCACTCCAGACATCTCCTACCTACGGTTTGGGGTTTTTTTTCTTCAAGGCGAGGCTTGCATTCCTCAGCAGCTATGTACAAAGCTCCCTGAAACCTCGTCTCTCTAAAGTTAGTGTGCAGGGTTTCCCAGGGCTGAGAACGCCTAATACATGGGGAAGCACTTCCTCGAGGTGGAAGATCTCTCCCTTCACCTTTCCTCTTTTTCCCTGCAGGCTAGTGCCTACTTTTTATCAGTTTGCACAATCGCTTAGATAAACACCGAGGAGGAGATTCTCTTTAATTATCAAAGACCCATCTTTTCAGGGGGCCAACAAAGCGTTTATTTCACCCGCCAAACTAAAGGAGAGTTATTCCTGCTTAGAAGGAAGATGCAAGCGGTTTGGGACCTTGAACAAGGCAAATATGGTTTTGGTATGTTTACTTACAGTATTTTTTCTCTCTCTCTCTCCTTTCTCACTTTTCTCCTTGTGCCGTGTGGGGCTGGGGATGACTTGGGGCTTTTCAAAATATCGGTTTGCTAACGTGTATGAAATGCCTAGGACTGTGGTTTCAGAGGTTTGGGGAGGGGGGCAGTCAATTCAATGCATTGCCATATTTTATTACATGTGTGTGATAGGAGAGGTGGTGGAGGGGGGATGAGGGGAAAAATACAATTGCAAAGCTGCCAAAATATGATTAAACCGAAGCGTAAAGACTGCGGTGCCTCCCCATCTCCTCGTCCTGTCTCCTCAAACTCATTTCCTTCGATAGAGCAAACTAAAAGCCAGTCCTGTAAGCGTGTTTTTCCAAGCAACAGACGACTCGGTTTGCTAGCAAAGGAGCTGCGAGGCTCGCACTAAGTATCAGAATTTACTGTTCGATTTGCCTCTGCGCTTCATTTTGCAACCTTGTGCAACTGACAGCCAGCCAGGCAGGGAGGGAGGAAAGCTCTGCCCGGCGCCCTCGGCCGCGGCTCGGGGAGGCGAGAGCTCGGTTAAAGCTAGGAGGAGAATCGCAACGAGAAGGGTACTCACCATCGGGCGGGGTGGTGGAGCTGGCGTGCGGATTTCAGGCAAACGTTTACCTTTTTGCTGTCTATTGCAACCGCGTCAGGCTGACTTAAGAAGCAATTCTGTGCTCTGTCCAGAACGTTCAAGGAACGGTTCCTCATTTTTAAAAAGCCAGCGAGAGAGACGACAGAGACAGAGAAAGAAAAAGAGAGGAGGGGGTGAGGGGGACGCACATAAACCCAGTTCAGGGGGAAAAAAAAAATCATCACCTCTCCGCCAGTGACTCGGGAAACGCAGAGGTGGCGAGATCCCAGTCCGGTCCAACCAAGCCAGAGCCAATTAATTTTAAATCCTGAAGAATTATTCAGATTAAAATGTACAGAAGTTTCATTCTCCTATGCCTACGTGAGCTCAAAGTCGTTTCCCTTTAAGAGCTCCTTTTCTTTTAAAGTTGAATTTTAGGCAGCGAGGACTCTTACACTAGGGGGCAGACAGATACTGTACTTGCTCCAATCTTAAGCAATTTTTTCCCTCCCAGCATATGCTCTGATTTAGCACTGTAAATTTTTCAGAGGACCCAACTCTGACAGCCCCTGGTGATTTTCAAAGTACCACAAGCCAGTGGTTAAAAATTGCATTGACTTGGAAGTTCAGAGGGACACAATGGAAGCCCCTTTCCCTATTCATGGAGCTCCAGTGTGGTGGAAGAGAAAAACACACACGGACTAGATTGAGGGAGAGGAGGAATTCAATGAATCCTGGTGGACAGAACTGGTTTCTACTGAGTTCAGAGTTAAACTCGGCATTTGCTGGGGTCTGTATTCATATTGTGATTTAATTTGTGGAGAATTACAGCCGTCAGGCCACTTTCTACAAGAAAATCATATTCCTGGGTGGGTTTACTTTTCTTTTTTTTTTTTTTCCACCAGAGTAAAACAAATGTTTTTCCAACTTTCACTGGCCAAATTAAAGCTTGCCATTCCTCTCATTAAAATAAATTTACATGTACAATAAAAGACTGGGCTGGATTTTTTTTTTTTGAACAGTAACGACATATTGATATTTATCTGTAAGTCTTAGAGCTGTTTATTCAAGGGAAGTGAGCATCTCTGAAGAAGACATTTTAAAATATTTTCCCCTCTTTTTGTTTTTTTCTCAGTCTGCAGTCCTTTCTCTTCTTGTATGCGGTAAAATTAACTATAATTGATATGGCCATTTATTTATATTTTTGGATTTTTAATAGCATCCCCATAACTGAATGAATCCTAAAATGCAGAGTGAAACACCTCTGACTTCATGGCAGCCCTGTGGTCGTGTGCTTTAGCAGGTTTCAGTTCTGTAAGAGATTGGGAAATTCTTCATTTTAAATCTGAGGCCATCAGAGCGCACTTCAAATACCAAAAATCTCTAAGTGTACTGTGGTAGCTCTTCCTCCTCGAAAATTTCCCCCTTCATGTCTGTAAAAAGGTGATCTTGCTATGGAAGTGTCTGCACTCAAGAGGAGAGATTAAGATTTCCCTACAATCAATTATTCCCATTTTCTATTAAACTGAGATGGGTATGCCCATTAGATTTCCTATTTCAACACAGCCCCACCACATCTCTGCTGAGTTTGCCCCTAATCTACTGACATTTGTAGCATTAGGCAATCCCTTGAATCATAGGGGTTGAAAGGGAAGAAAGAAAGAAAAAAAAAAACCTCCTCTGAAATGATTTCTTTTCCATCCTTCTGTCCTCTTTAAGAGAAAGTTATATTGTGTCTCTAATCAACCTGAAATTCTGAGCCTGTCTTCTCTCTGTGGCAGTCTCATTACACACCAGGTTTATGATAGTTCAGTGTCCACTATAGTTGGGGTTGTTTTTTGTTTTTTGTTTTACAACTTTCAGATAATCCCAGCACCTGCAGCTTTAGTGAAATACGTGATTTCAGTGGAGAAGGGGTGAGGGCTAAGAAGGTTTCAGGGATGAAGTGTAAGGGGGGTTTCTCCTTCCCTAAAAACTAGCCCCTGTCTGCCTGCATCTTCACTTAGAACTTACCTTGTATTCTGCCTGTGTGTAAAGGGTATTGAATGCAAAGTGCACACCAGCACAGGTCAATTATACGTCTGGTTTATGGTTTTTTTAAATCTTTCATCTCGTCGATTTTTTTGAACTATCAAGGATGCTTTCCTGTGGTCATTAATTTACCCTTTATATGTGTTCATGTTTCCTGAAGCTCAGCGTGTTTTATGTCAAATATTTTAATTGTTCATAAACCTGGTTGGCTTACCAGTTTACGGTTTTTCTCTGTGCGAAAACGTGTATGATGGTGTCAAAATTTTGTTCCATAAATGTTGAATAATCACAATTCACTAACTTCTCATAATCAAACCGAAAGGGTACTGCGTTGAAATATAGTGTATTCTGTGGGGGCAATTCTAGATGTTTGATGTTTAAAATCAAACGCCCTGGAATTCAGAGACACATGCATGTTGATGATTTTAGCACATTGAGCAGAATGGCACAGGCTATGAAGTTGTTCTTATTACAGTCAATCTCTTGAGATAGACTATGGCTTGTGTGTGGTTTTTGTGAGTTGGACTTGGTATTATTCCCAATTTGGAGAAGAATCTCTGGTTGTGTTTTAATGACTATATAGATGCTTAAAAGGAACTTGAGGAACAATGAAGTTCGTACTCAACTGTTCCATGACCTAGAAACACAGTCGCTGAAGTCTTTGTCTGTGTACATTGACAAATGTGCATCTGATACATGTGCGCTTACATGTGTGTACAGAGGGTATGCACAGGGGAGGCTGGGAGGCTGCTTCCGCTTGTCCATCAGCGGGCACAACGGTCTATTCACCTCTCTCCACGATTGGGTGTGTGGCAGGACGTTGGCTTGTGAGTTAGCTATAACTAATGAGAGAGGATAAAGTTGAGGAAAATTGATTTTAATTGCGTCATGACAATGAGATGAAGTCTACTTGTGCTTCTCAGCATCCGAGATGCTTTATTTGAGCAATTAAAATGTCAGGCCACATACCTGTGAAATGTTAACCCTACAAGGAAAAGATAGACGCTAAACGGCTTTTTTTCCTCGAAAAGGGAAAAAAAGAAATAAGCCACAAAAACAAACAAGTGATCAGAGTTGATTAAAAGAAGAGTCTACCATCACCCGGATTTGACCAAATGTTTCGTTTGGTAAATGCCTCCAAGCTCGGTTCGCGGCACCTTCCTGCCCCCCACCCACTATCCCTCTGCAAAGAAACCGGGGAACTTTTCTCTTTCTCTGGCATTGTGGGCACAAAGATGCGCCGGGAGTCCCGGGTGGTGCGCGAGCGACGGATTTCGTGGCATAGCCAAGTTGCGGGAGGCGAAGTCCTCTATTCCATCCAAAGCCTCTCGCGGAGCCTTTAAGAGGCGTTGTGTGTGCGCGCCGCGCTCCTCTCCCCGCTGGGGCGGAAACCTCCGGTGCGGGGTGCGGAGAGCTCGGGGGCCGCGTGCCCGGGGCCGGCCCGGGCCCATCCCCCGCCTGGCGGTGGTGGCGGCGCGGCCGCCCCCTCCCCGCCCCTCTTGGCCCCCCGCGCTCCCCGCGCCGCGGCCGCGACGCCGCTCGCGCTAGGACCGGGCTGAGCCCGCGGCCGCCATGGCGGGGCCGCCGCGCTCCGGCCAATGACGACGAGGGGGCGGCGCGCGCGCGCCTGGCCAGGCCAACCCCGGCTGCTGCCTTATAAGGCGCGCCGTCACCATGGCAACGTGCGCTAAGTTGCAGCAGTCGTGTCAAAGTTCACTATATAGAGAGCTCAGTGAGCTGATCGCGGAGAAGCCACTTCTGCCAGCCCCGGCGCCTATAAATCGCATTCCCTCCCGCGCCCCCCTTTTTAGCATATTTGATCACTTTGATTCTCTGTTCTTTTCTCTCCGCGGTGTGTGTGTGCGTGCGCGCGTGTGTGTTTTCTTCTCCTCCTCCTCCTCTCCCCGAGTTGCCTCCTTTCTCCGGGTGCCGTGCTGCCTTTTTTCCCTTCTTTCATTCTTTCTCTCCGTCTTTTTCTCCCCCCTCTGCGCACGAAGGATGTGCTTCTAGGTGGTGATCTGCCCTCCTCTCTCTCTTTTATCATTTCTCCCCCGCCGCCGGCGAGTTGACTCTTTCCCTATGTGTGTGAGGCGGCGGCGGCAGCAGCAGCAGCAGCGGCTCCGGCGGCGGCAGCAGCGGCAGCAGCGACTTCAGCGGCGGCGGCGGCGCTAGACGCGGCGGCTCCGGGCCCGACCCGGCGGCTTCGGCGGCGGCGGCTCCGGCGGCGGCGGCGGCCCGGGCGGCCCGCAGGGAGCGGCGAGCGGCCTCCATCCGGCGAAAGCGGGCGGCGGCGGCCAGAGCGAGCGAGGCGCGCGCCGGGCGCCCGTGGCAGGCGGCGGCGGCGGCCCAGCGCCAGGACGACGCCGAGCAGCGCCCGACGCGGACCACTTTCATGCTGATTCCCCCGGACCCGGGCAGCGCTCCGGCCACTCCGCGGGCCGCCGGCCTCCGCCCCGGCCTGCCCGGCTCTCTGGGCGCGCCCGCGACCGGCGCCTCCGCTCTCCCAGTCCTCCTGATTTCGATGGCTTTCCTGAATGGCTGACTGTGGGCTGCCCTGGACTTGGCCCCCGGACAGTCGCCTCTCCTCCTCCTCCTCCTCCTCTTCCTCCTCCTCTTCCTCCTCCTACTCCAACTCCTCGGCACACCAGCTCTGAGAGCGAGAGAGTGAACGAGAGAGGGAGGGAGAGAGTGAGAGCGAGCGAGATCTTTGGAGAGATTTTTTTTTTTTTTTGCCTCCTACTTCTGTCTTGAAGCCAGACAATCGACTTGCAGCTCTCCCTCCCCTCCCTCTCTCTCCACGTTCTGCTCCCACTCTCTCTCCCCTGGCCCCTTCCCCTCCCCTCCGGGCGGAAAGCCCCCCGAAACCAACAAAGCTGAGCCGAGGGAAACAAACAAAACAAACACACCGGGCCAGACAAGCAATCGACAAAACTTTGCAAAAGCAGAAACAAAAAAGGAAAAACTAATCAACCTCAACCAACCAGCCCCCGAGCCACCCGGGGCGCCCTCCCGCGCCCTCTCGCACCCTCGCACACACAAAAGGCGGCGCGCCGGAGCCCGAGACCCGGGAGCCGCCGCCGCCCGCAGCCAGGGGAGCAGGAAGTCCGGACGCGGCCCCCATAGATATGGCAATGGTAGTCAGCACGTGGCGCGACCCCCAGGACGAGGTGCCCGGCTCGCAGGGCAGCCAGGCCTCGCAGGCGCCGCCTGTGCCCGGCCCGCCGCCCGGAGCCCCGCACACGCCACAGACGCCGGGCCAAGGGGGCCCGGCCAGCACGCCGGCCCAGACGGCGGCCGGTGGCCAGGGAGGCCCCGGCGGCCCGGGCGGCGACAAGCAGCAGCAGCAGCAGCACATCGAGTGCGTGGTGTGCGGGGACAAGTCGAGCGGCAAGCACTACGGCCAGTTCACGTGCGAGGGCTGCAAGAGCTTCTTCAAGCGCAGCGTGCGGAGGAACCTGAGCTACACGTGCCGCGCCAACCGGAACTGTCCCATCGACCAGCACCACCGCAACCAGTGCCAGTACTGCCGCCTCAAAAAGTGCCTCAAAGTGGGCATGAGACGGGAAGGTATCGGCCTCTCATTTCTCCTCCCCCCCCCCCCCCCGCCTGGGGTCCCGGGGCCCTGGGTGCGTTTGGCTAGCCTGCTCTGGGTAAGGACGCAGAAGCCCCAAGCTCCTCTCTTCGTATTGCAGCTGAAAGGGGTTTTATACTAGAAGCAAGTTCTGCGCTGGAACCCAGACCCCCAAATCCGCATGCTTTGGCCGACTGATTTCCTCCTCTACTTTTCTCTTCGGGCTGTTTCATTTTCTTTGCATTGATTGCGAGTTCATTCGAGTTCGCCTTTCTGCGAGGGATGGGGTGTTGTCTGTTGTTGTTTTAAAAGCCTGGTTTACTTCTCTGCCTTTCCTCTCGATTTCTCTCTCTCTCTCTCCCCTTGTTTTTCCTGCATGTTCAACATATGTCCCTCCTCCCCACCCCTCTCCCCAGCCCCCACCCTCTCAAAAAAAAAAACAACAACCTGAGATTGTACTTTTGTACAGGAGGTTCAAATTACAAATGGCAATTTTATGCACTTCGCCGTATTAACGCTGCTGCCCGGGCAGCGCTCATGTGACCCTCCGTGGATTAACATTCTGCTAAAAAAAAAAAAAAGATACCTCTGTTTTCTTTTTTCCTTTCACTTTTGAAAGGAGGAGAGCGCGATAGGGAGCAGGGAAGGGTGGGCGAGGGGCCCTCGGCGGCTGCTTTCGCTCTGCGCGAGTTGGGTCTTTGTGATATAAAATTCGCCGAGCGCCGCGAGCAGTGCTCGGCCAATGGCGCGCTCGGCGCCGGGCGCGGGCTCCGGGCTAGGGCGACCGAACGCCGGGCTTTCTTTGTGTTTCTGCGAGAGCGACTCTCCCGGTCCGGCGTCAGATAACAGCCCGAGCCCGAGCCTCGCCAGCTTTCCCCGGCCCTCTCGGGCCCTACCCGGGCTGCGCCGGCGCCGGCCGCCTGCTCCCCGCCTCTCCCCGGCTTCCTCTCGCATCGGCCGGCCTCTCTCTCCGCCCTCTCCCTCCGTCTCTCTTTCTTCGAGCACACTGATTAGGCTGCCGCCAGACCTCGGCTTTCCGCTCGTCTCTCACCGGGGGTTCCCCGCCGGGCTGGGGTTGGGGCTGCCGGGTTTGGGGGAGAGTTGTTCTGGGGTGGCCGCAGGCCATCTGGGGTGAACCCTTGTGTCTTTTTGCAAAAGCGTCTCACCCTCCCCCCCAGACTCGCCCCTCCCGCTCCCTCTCCTCCAATCAATAAGAAATATCAGCTGTTTAGCAGTAAAGAAGAAAGATGCCCCCAGAATGCTACATCCCGCCCACAGTGCCGGGGACCCCGAGGCAAAGTGGTCAATTCTGGGTCCTCGGCGGCCCAGCCCCGAGCGGGCCTCGGAGGCAAGTGTGCCGCTCTGGCAGCCAGAGCCTGCCTGGGTGGTGGTTTGAGAGGAGTGCTGCCGGGCTCCTGGCGACTTCCAGGTCTGTGGCCCTGGCGCGCTGGCGAGAGGGGCAGGCCTTCCTGTTCTGGCGCGGTGCGGGGTCTGGGTTAGGTGGGGGTCGGGCTGGGGCAGACCCCGCCGGGGTAGCTGGGGACAGAGGCTGGTCATTAACTGCGGGGTGTCTCCTTTCCTCCCCGCAGCGGTGCAGAGGGGCAGGATGCCGCCCACCCAGCCAACCCACGGGCAATTTGCTCTGACCAACGGGGACCCTCTCAACTGCCACTCGTACCTGTCCGGATATATTTCTCTGCTGCTGCGCGCGGAGCCCTATCCCACGTCGCGCTTCGGCAGCCAGTGCATGCAGCCCAACAACATCATGGGCATCGAGAACATTTGCGAACTGGCCGCGCGGATGCTCTTCAGCGCCGTCGAGTGGGCCCGGAACATCCCCTTCTTCCCCGACCTGCAGATCACCGACCAGGTGGCCCTGCTTCGCCTCACCTGGAGCGAGCTGTTCGTGCTGAATGCGGCACAGTGCTCCATGCCCCTCCACGTCGCCCCGCTCCTGGCCGCCGCCGGCCTACACGCCTCACCCATGTCCGCCGACCGAGTGGTCGCCTTTATGGACCACATACGGATCTTCCAAGAGCAAGTGGAGAAGCTGAAAGCGCTGCACGTCGACTCCGCCGAATACAGCTGTCTCAAGGCCATAGTCCTGTTCACCTCAGGTAGGAAGGAGCCCTGCCCTCTCATGCCCAAGGACTCCTAGCTCAGAGTTAGGGCCCAGAGAACTTGGGAGTCCCCAGAGGGAGCCCAGCCTCCCCCCTTGGAAGGCCAAACTGTTGAGTGCAAACTTGGAGTGGGAACTTTGTATAGGTGCTCGGCCTCACCAGGCCTGTCCAGGGGACAGGAGAGGAAGGCTGGACTTGAGGAAGGTGGCTTCAGACACAGGCTTGCAGGATGGGCCATGGGAAAGCCTCTCCGGCCTGCCAGACTGGGGATGCATGTTCCTTAGCCCAGGCCTTCAGGGCCAGCTGAGCCTGTGCAATCTCCCCTACCCCATGGCTCGCTCTCTGTCACCCTGGCTGAGCCTTGAGGAGATGCCTCTGGGCACTGGAGCTGTCCTGGCATCATCTCTGCAGGGGAAAGTTTGCCCCTGCAGGGGAAAAGTTTGTCTGCTAACTCAGTAGGAGTTGGGGCTCCAGGCAAATCCAACCTGAGGGCAGCAATTTTCAAAATCATATTCTTATTAAAACAATGCAGACTGCCAGGAGAGGAGGAAGAGCTGTCAGGAAGGGGCAAGAGGAAGAAAGGGGCCATCATAACTGTCCAGAGTGTCTGCGAGGGGTGCAAGATTCTGGCCTCCTGCTTCCTCTCCCCAGGCAGACACTTAAGGCAGTTCTCAAACAACCCAAAGTGTATGCCAGCTTGGGCTGGATATGAATGTTGCCAGAGATATAAAACCATCATTGACTGCATTATGAAATCTAATTAGTTTGTATGTAGTTTAACCTGTGTGAGTAATAGATCTAATATTAATTAACTCTTGAGGCCAAATGATTTTTGAAGGTGTCTGGCTTTCCACTTTGGGCCACACCTGAGCCTTTTGGCTGCCTCCAGGCTGAGTTGAGCCTATCCCAGGTGGGTGGAAATCACCCCCTCCACATTCTTGGTCTAAGTTGTCAGCTGATCCCTTTGTCATGGCTGAGAGGGGAGAGGGGTTCCCAATTCAGAATAACAAACATTTGGGTGTTGGTAGGGCTTGGAACCTAGAAACTGCAGTTTTTACAGCTTGTAGTCAGGACGCTAGGAGAGCTGAGTAGTTCTGTGGCAGACAAAAAGATTCACAGTCTCTTCCTTATTGTTTGAAAGAAATCTGGGGACCCAAGTCATTAGCTCAATCGATTGCAGGTTCTGAGTCCTTAACCCACTGTCTGTTATACATTGCTGTTTTTCACACATAATTCCCCCCCCCAACAGCCACCCCAAATTCTGCGTTTGAAAGTCCTTAAGTAATCAATTAAAGGGCAGTGTCTGGGCAAGGAAGAGCTGTATGGAGAGAGGCTTGGATCTGGAGTATTTTTCTCAGGGGAACTGTCATAACTAGAACATTTGCCTGATGCAAATAGACAGGCAGGATATTCCCCTACCCCACAGCCACCTTCACCCCCATGCCACAACCCTGCTACACCCAGCCCATGATCCCAGACGATGGGGGTGTTGCTAATTTCTCGATATCATTGTTCGCTCTTCGCCTTACCCTTGGTCTTTGAAGGAAAGAAATGCCTGATACTGTCGTAACAGTTTAATTTATTACTATTTGCAAAATGTGGAGGCCTGTGTGGAGAATGCAAATCTCCTCACAAAGAGATAAAGGTCCTTCTTATCTGATTCATAGGGAGACATACAGTGTACCAATGCAGAGGGAGGGAGTCCTATGCAAACAGATCTTTTAATTCCTGACCACAGACACCTATGCATTCTCTCTACATGAGGAATCTTAGATACACACATGAGGAAATTGCATGTGTGTTCTGGTTCTTGGGGTGGAGGAAGTGGCGGCTGTTTTCAAATATCTGATTTAAGGATTCACAATATGCATGTGTTAGCCCCAGTCTTGTCTGGGGAGCCCAAAAAGGTCAGGTCACAACCTGCACTGCCTTCACTGAGAAGCCTCTCATTTCAAAGGCACTTATTGTATTTTCACATATCCAAAAGAGAAAAGTGTTTTCCTGAAGATAACAGGGAGGGGTTTCTTCTTGGAGGGACCTGAGTCTAAAAAAATAAATAAATAAATAAAGGGGGGTAGGAGAAAAAGGGAGCGAGAAGAAAAGGGGGAAAAGAAACAGCTCAAATGAACAGAGAGATCACAGTTTGCATGGCTGCCCTTCAATAGGGCTATACTGACAAGATCAGTTTTAAAGGGCCACTTAAATCAGTTTCAAAGACTGGAGAAAAATGAGTCGCCCTCTTTGGGGAGAATCTGAGGCTGGGTCGTGGACGCCATTACTAGAGGCTGGGCCAGGTTGTTGCCCTCCCCCCCCACTATATAATTATAAGCCAAACTATTATTTACAGAGGAGGAGGGGGAGGAGCCCTGGCAGTTTTCAGTTCATCTGTTTGTCTGTCTGTTTACTGACTTGAGCCAGATTTCACCCAATGCACTTTGCTTGGGCCTCCCAGTGACCAAGCCTGAGGACTGGGACAGTGAAAGCCTGCAGTGCACTGAGCTGTGTTTGACTTTAAAGCAACTACCCCAGGATCATCTCGTGCTCTCCTCCCCCCACCCAGCTCCCCTCCGCCCAAGTTTTCAGTACAGAGGCATTTGCTTCAGCTCCGGTTGGGGCAGTTTGACAGAGCCCTGTACACAGACCTCATGTGACCCATTTCAAACCTCTTAATCTGATGACTGAATTCTTCTTCTTCTCCTTCTCCTTTTTTTTTTTTTTTTATTTAAACTTTCTTCCAGATGCCTGTGGTCTCTCTGATGTAGCCCATGTGGAAAGCTTGCAGGAAAAGTCCCAGTGTGCTTTGGAAGAATACGTTAGGAGCCAGTACCCCAACCAACCAACGCGATTCGGAAAGCTTTTGCTTCGCCTCCCTTCCCTCCGCACGGTCTCCTCCTCAGTCATAGAGCAATTGTTTTTCGTCCGTTTGGTAGGTAAAACCCCCATCGAAACCCTCATCCGGGATATGTTACTGTCCGGCAGCAGTTTTAACTGGCCGTATATGGCAATTCAATAAATAATAAATCAAAATAAGAAGGGGGAGTGAAACAGAGAGAAAGAAAAGGCAAAAGACTGGTTTGTTTGCTTAAATTCCTTCTGTTAAGAAAGGATATAAAAGGATGTTACAAGTTTGCTAAAAGAAGAGAGGGGAAGAATTTCATGGACTGTGAATTTCAAAAAAAAAAAAGACTGTCAAATGAACTTTTACAGAATGCATTAAAAAAAAAAACTCCTGTGTCGGTCAGAACAACTTGCTACTTATCATTTTTGTATAAAAAGGAAATTAGTCTTTTTCTTTTTTGGTAAATTTTTGAAAAATATTGCTAAAAGTGCATTTAAGGAGATTGGGAGAAAATTAGCAGAATGGAGAAAGTAAGTCTTTTTTTTTTTTTCCAAATTATTAATTGTCCTGTGTCTATGTACCTCTAGCTGTTCTTTTTTGTACTTTTCTGGTTCCAAACCAGTTTATTCTGTGGTTCTATAATAAGTTTTGATATAATCTTGGCTTCTTAAAAACTGTGTATCCTTAAAATATATGTTCTGCAAGAATTAAAACTGAGTCCATGAAAATATCATAGGAAGACATAAAACTTTAAAAGGCAACTCAAAGATGATGGAAACGCACTTACAAGTGGTGACCAAAAATTTTAGGTGAAGTTGAGCACTCTTAATTTGAGAACCGGAGGAACCACATACAACATTTAACTTCCCCTACCCTGCCCCCCCCAAAAAAAGACACCACGACAAACCTAGCTTTTTAAAAATATTTTAAGAAAGAGAATGAACTGTGGAATCTATTGGCAGCCAAGGAATGTGTCCAAGACACATGCTGAGGTTTTGAATAAAAAGTGAACTTTTGTAATTTGAATTGGGTCCCGCTTAGTTCTTGAATTGTTACGAAAATCCTATATCTGTTTGTATATTTGCAAACCCTTTGTATTATAATTGTTGATATTTTCCCTTTTTAAAAAATACCATTGAAATCAGCATGACAAAATAACACTGTTGGCACTTATAGGTAACGTGATTGATTCAGTATCTTAGAGTTTACAGTTTGTGTTTTAAAAAAAACTGAAGGTTTTTTTTTTAAGTGCAACATTTCTGTATACTGTAAAAGTTATAATAACTGAACTGTTTGGTCGAGTCTTTGTGTGTTATATTCCAAGGAAAATTGAAAGTATTCAGAAATTAAAATATTATTTGATATCTGAAATCTGTTTGGCTGTCCCCACTCACTGTCTTTCTCATCGAGTAGAGCCCCTGTGAGCTCTCGCTGAGCCGGGCCGGGGGTCCATTTGTTTACTCCCCTCAGTCAGTTTGTTCAAAGGTGGACTAGTGTATTTGCCTGTTTAATTTGGGTGTGTGTGTGGGGGGGGAGAAGCTGAAGTTAATGGTTTATCTATGGTTTAGGAAGTGCCATACTGATATAGTAAACCACCCCCATTCACCTAATCCTCCTTTTAATTAAAAATGGATTTTCCAGGAAAAAAAAAGGCCCTTATATTTGTCACACTTAAGTGCCTGCTTAGGGAAGGTATTGTGGAAAGTATTAGAAATCTTGAAATCAGTATCTATTTTATGATCAGAAAAAAATACTGTTTTGTACATTTCTGACAGTTAAGCAAAAGACCGTTCTAGCAAGCTAATCACAGCATTGTAAATAGAGGGCAGTTGTTTGCAGTGAGTTTTTCCTTAAGTAGGTGTGATTTTTAAAAATACTCTGTGGTTCTCATCTAGCTTGGTTGTTGAGAGGATTTCAAATTCAGTGATAGAGCTTAGAGCGCTAAAGGGTCTGTTTTTAGTGTATATATGATAACTTGCGGTTGGCCTGCCTTTCCCCTCCCCCCTTTACGTTCATTCTGTGAGAGCATGACCACAGGTCAAGGGAGTCTTTTCCACTGGAGTTATGTACATAAAAACACATCGACATTTTGACATTTAGGATTGTGTAGATACAATCTGTACTGCTCTTGGGATCCTTTGTCCTTAGAAGCCAAATTAAGAAAAAGAAGAGAAAGAAAGAAGGAAGGAAACTTTACAGGGTGTGCTGATTTGGAAGTAGTAACTATTTTGTTTTGGAGGTGTTTTTTTTTTTTTTTTTCCTCTTTCTCTTTTCCTGGTTTGAAGGAAGCTCAGTGTGTGGGAGCTTGCAATTTTGTTCTTGTTGAGGTTTTCCAGCACCCCCCCCCACCATCCTTCACTATGCTGTGGTTTAGCGGGTGGGTAGAGGAGGTGGGAGAAAAGGGATCATTTTGTAAAGTGTATTAAACTTTGATACTCAGTTCCAGTCAATACATGTAGACCAGAAAAATCTGTCTGATTTGTGAATTTGAGCAGAGTCCTCCCATCTGACCCCCAGCTTCTTTCTGTAGATATATACATACATAAATACAAGTATGTTCTTAGGGCAGAATATCGCTGACCTTTAGCTCGAGGTTTGTCGGTTGTTGTTTATTTTCTCCTCTTGCAAGTGCTATCCATGTGAGTGTGTGAAGTTTCTCTAATAAGTAAAACACAGGCCCTTTTCCTTGTTTGTTTTGTGTTAGTTTATTGTAAACAGCCATTTGTTGTAAATTATTATTGGCATTAAATTATAATTTATGATTTTCAAAGCAAAAGACAGTCCCTGTTTTATTATGCTTTAAGCATGTGTTCTAGTCATTGGAAATCTCTCTCACTCTCTCTGAGTTTCAGCAATGAGCTTGGGGTCTGCAAGGCAGAAAAACAGGACCCAAAATTTTTCAAACGGTTAAAACAAAACCTCTTGTATATGTTTAGAGTGGCCGGAGGAGGATCTGTTTAGAGTCTTGAGTTTGGTTTA
Organism: Ursus americanus; assembly: GCF_024610735.1. Classification (NCBI taxonomy): domain Eukaryota; kingdom Metazoa; phylum Chordata; class Mammalia; order Carnivora; family Ursidae; genus Ursus; species Ursus americanus. The sequence continues at coordinate 14,176,297 of NC_142154.1, forward strand.
AGTTTATTGCATTTAAAGAAAGTTTTTCTTTTCACGCTGAGTTAGAACAAAAGATCTTTGCTGCAACTGAACTGGACAAAAGACGAGGGCTGGGACCCAGCGAGTGCGTTCTGTGTGAAATTGACGAGATCTTTAAAAAAGCTGCTAAACATGGCGACTCTTTCCCTTTAAGTGTCTCTTTTTCCTTGCTGGGTTTTTTTTTTTTTCCATCTGATCTGAGCTCGCTTTATTTCTTTTCCCAACCCGCTCCCCCTCCCTCCTCTTGGCGCTCGGGGGTGTGAGAGAACCCAGTTAGACGCGAAATGCAACAATAGTCCGAGGAGAGAGAGAGAGGGGCGATCGCTGCTTCTCGCCACTTTCAAACAAACCTGGGGGAAGACTGAGCTGGGGGTGTGTGTGTGTGTGGAGCGGGGAGGGGGGAATGTAGCCCGCTCGCTCGGCTCCCGGTCGCCCTGCCTCGGCCCTTCTGCATTAGTTCTCCCTGGGCCGCGAGGGGCTGGGGCTCAAAGTTAGCGGGCGACGTCCGGGGCTGGTCCCGCGGAGACGGCTGCGTTCGCATCCGGCCGGCTTGCAGGGACGGGGGCCTGGAGTTGGCAGCAGCTGCGGAAAAGTGCCTGCCCCCCAGCCCCCGCCCCCCACTTACGTGCGGCGGAATTCCGCCAGCGCCCCCGGAAAGTCCGGGGTGCCGGGCGCGCGGAGCTGCACTCCCTGGATGTGCACGGAGCGGCGACAGGCGGGGGGCGGGGGCGGGGGGCGGTCAGGAGGAGCTCGAGCGTGTGAAACTCTGCCTCGAAGCTCGCTTTTGACTTGGTCCTATGAGCTGAGCCAACATGGCGTCTCCCATTGCACCGCGAGCGCCGGGCTGCCAGGCATGGCAGGGCCGGGTAATAGAAAACACATTGGTTACCAAAAAGAAAAAAAGGGGGGGGGGGGCGGCTAAAGGCCATTCCATCTGCAGGCAGAAAACCCTCTTTTAAACTCTTGCTGGTGAGTGAGTGCGGTCCTCGATTATTCTGTAATTAAAGCAGCAGAATTCGTAGGGAAAATACTGGTAACGCTGTATCCCCTTCTCTCTTGCCCCCCCCCATAATTAGGAGAGTTTATTTCATGTCTCCCCTCCCTACAGGAGCCAAGTTAGAAAAAGCAAAAGTCTGTCTCCTCAAAGCATCTTAAATGTTTGAATGGTATAGGGGGAGGGGGAGAGGCCAGTATGTAGACCTGGTCAGTGCTCGCGCTCATTAATGCAGGGGCTGCGCCGGGGTTTGTGCGGGCCGGGTCCAGCTGGGGGGTGGAGGCTGGGCTGTGAACCCCGCCGGGCGTGGGCAGAACTTGCTGCTTGCCTGTCAAAGTTACAGTAAAGGTGGCTTTCCGGGCGGAGGGCTGACTGGGGGCGCGCAGCGGCGGAGGGCGGGTTCCGGGCGGGTGGTCGCAGGCCCTAGAAATGTGTGAGCCTGCGTGGACGGCGCCCCTGGCAGGAGCGCGCCCGCAGCGGAGGATCCCCTTTCTTTAATAGGTTTGAGTGGGCGAGGCCGGCGGTGGGACAGACTTGGCCTCCCAGAGAGGGTCTTCAGAGGGCCTTTGGAGAGACAGTGGATTGGCCCGGGCCGAGCTCTTAGCGGATGAGGGACTCGCCCCTTATGTCCAATTCCAGCCCCTGCCCGGGCCTGGAGACCCCTACCCTCAGCCGCCTGGGAGGGAAGCGAGGTAGTCTCTGAATTCCGGGCCTCGTCAAGATTTATTGAAGTTGGGTTTTAAAAACGTGCTTCAGATGATTTTTCCCATTTTCTCAGATTTCAAAGGCTCCCTGCAGTGCGGCTGCCTAATTAATGGTGAAATTCAACTAAATCTAATTATGCAGTAATTTTAAAGCAGTTAGTGCTGGGCGTTGGTTTGTAATAGGACCCCAGTTTTTTAAAGTTTGCTTACTGTGTTGGTTTAGGGGAAAGCCATCTTTTGTATGGCAAAGAAAGACTGGGAAATAGTTTTGCTGCATGAACCGGAGGGCTGAGAACCGTCCCCACCCCGTCACCTTCAACCCCCATCCCTGTCTCCTGTCCGCTCTCTCTCTCTTTTGCCCTCTCTCAAGCTCAAAAGCTGAGCGAGGTGCTCACCCAGCAAAGAGACCCGTTTTCATAGCCAAAGGGGAAAGAGAGAATTTTTCATAAGGAGACACAAAGGGGCTTAGTATCTGCTCTCCTGGACCCATCTGTAAGGGCTCGAAAACAGGGAAGGGACTCTCATCTTCTCTAATAGAGAACAGATTTCCTCCCCTTAACATCCATTGTCATTAAGGCGAAAAGCTGACTCTCGGAGTTATAAATCTTATCGTCCTTCTGATAACACACTTGTAATAAGTTAGCGTCCTATTCAAAGTGAACTGTAAAACTGCCTCATTTAATATGGCATCTGTGTCATTAAAACTTTTATTATTTTTTCCCCCTCGCGTCTTGCAGGCCTGGCATTCCGTCGAGCTCTGAGGTGCCTATTGGGCCTCTGGGGTAGGGCCAAGGGGGAGAAGGTGTGAGAGATGGGCTGCCTGGTTTCAGCCTCTGGATCTTAGTCTGGGGTGAGAGACCCCTGAGGCAGAGAGGGCCTGGGGGGATGCCGTGTCCCCCTTTCCCATCCCCCGGAGCGGCCCCCTCGAAATGACGTTCCTTGAAAGAAACATGCTTGTGATTAGCTAAGCAAACACATCTGCTTTCGGAGTTGGGCCTTCGTTAATTAGCTGAACAAAGGGCCGTTTTGCTTTTTACCTTTTGCTGGGGGAGAGTGTGTTATTTCAGGAGTGTCGCGGGCCCTCCTCTTTTCAATTGCAGCCACGACGTTAATTTTATTGGGATTACTGATGGGAAATGAGGTGGCGCAGGCTTCCGAGAGGAAAAGCTTGATCATTACCCCCTTTGGAACTATATTTTTCCACCAACCTCCTGCTCGCGAGGAGGGGGTGGGGGGGGCCAAACTGCTCAGCAAGTTCGGAGCAATTGGAATCAAGCTCGCGGTGCGCTGATCTCGGGTGACAGAGCGTGTGTTGGAGCTGAACTCTATAATTTGCGCTTCTGTTCCTTTATTAGCCCTGGACAACGAACTAATGAGCTTTGGCCAGCACAGTGTCACTTGTATTTATTTTCTTATGGCAACTTTGAGATAGCGGAAGTGTTCCTTACCAAGAGCCAGGGAGGGCCCGGAGTCCTGACCGCTGCTTTCCTGGCCCAGGTCGGTGGCTGTGTCCCAGGGGAGCGAGGGCGCGCGCAGAACTGACGAGCTTGGTGACTGGGCCTTTAGATGAGGCCTTGGGGGCGCTCAGGAAGGCGTTGGGCCCTTTGGAGGCCCAGGCCTTCCTGCAGGCCCAGGTTCTGAGATTGAGGTCGAGGGACGCAGGGCAAGTCTGGGGCAGGTCCCCAGGCACGAGATGGTCGAGGTGCAAAGGTGGCCTGGAGCCCTCCTGGTAGGGGAAGGAGGAGGGATCCACGGGCATGACTAAGTCAGGCCAAGGAACCCTTGGAGCAGCGGGGCTATCGTGCCCTGTAGCCATCGGGACTGCTTTGTGCTGAAGGAAGCCTGGCTCAGCTGTCTGGCTAACTGTTTCGGGGCGATGAGAGGATGCTTTAAAGGAACTCTGGGGGTTCTGAAGTGCGGAGGCTCCTCTCCCCCTAGTTTGGCTGCTCCAAGCAGTCTCAGTTGGAGAGGCCTGGAATAAAGTAAAGGAGGTGTGAGGGGGAGTGGGGACAGAAGGGGGTCGACGGAGGCAGTGCAAATGTCCCTTGTGCCCTGGTAGAGAGAAAAGGAGCCCCCCATGCTGCCAAGTGCGTGGGGGAGGGGGGCGCCAGGGAAGGGGAAGCTCAGGGAACTGCCAAGCGAGTGGGGACTTCTCCGCTCCGCCGCCTGCGACTTCCTGCGGCTCTTGCCTTGCTCCCTGCCAGGCAGCCTTTGCTAATAACGCCCAGGCTCCGTGCCCCTGCCCGCCCCATCTCTCCTCGCCTCTCCTCGATTTATCCCTCTGCCTTACTACCCCCTCCCCACCTCTTCCTTCCTTCCTGCAAATGGGTGTTAACGTGGGTCTTTATGTTCTGTCTATAACTAGGATGTAATCACGCGCCCCATGCCTCTCTCTAAAAGCATTTAATAAATGTCTATTAAAGCGCTACAAATGTAAGATGAATTTAGTGGCGCGGCTGCCTCCCTGAATCCGAACGGTAATGATGGATTTATCAACGGGGATTCGTCTTCAGCCCAGCGAGGGAGGTTTACTCAGCAAATACATCGGCGAGCACCCACCCAAATACAATCATTTGACCCCCCGCAGGCGCTGGCCGCCTCACCCTTTCTGCCTGGCCAGTGCCGAGCAGGGAAGACCAGAGGGGCATCGCCCCTCTCCTGGCTTCTCGCCCCCTCCTCTGTCTCCTCTCGGCCTGCAGGTCTCCTGGCAGGCATGGCAAACCTAGCATGGGGGTTTGGAGGTGGGGAGCTGGTGGTGACCGGGTTAGATCACACGATGGAGTGTGGGCTGTCTTGGATTTGCCGGGAGACGTCAGTGGGCGCTCTCCTGACCCTCTTGGTTTTGAAGGGGTGGCAGCTGATTCAGTCTGCGAGTGGGCTCTTGAGTACCCTGACTTTGACCAAATCTTAGGTGGTGGGATCCTTGCTGGACCCGCAGCCCAGCCCTGGGCAGGATTCTAGAGGAGACAGCTCCAAGACAGAAACCTCGGGCCCCAGGCCCTCTGAGAGGCCCCAGCGTGCCCAGAGCGGGTGCCTGGCACACCCACCTTCCCTGGGCTCCCCGAAACCCGCCAACCCAAAGCAGAGGCGGCTGTAATCCAAGGTGATGGGTGTAGGCTCCAAGGCAGGGCAAAACTCCCAAGTCTTTCCCCCTAAACAGATCTGGCTTCTCTCCCACCTGCCCCAGCAAAGCCCACCTGGCCATTTTCAAGTTTTTGTGGCTGTGGATTTTTAGAATTTGGTTTGGACTGTGATCGTTAACGTACACGGCCCCGGTGACCACCACCTCTTTCTTTCTTTTATCTTTCTTTTCGAGGGGGAGGAAAGTGCTAGCCTGTTCCATCAAGCCCAGTTCGCATTTGCTTTGGCCTCTGATTTCTCTTTCTTCTTTGGAAATTTCATTGAGATGTCTCTGTACTTCGCTTGTCAGTTATCTTTGTTCCTTTTAAATAAAGGGCTTTTAAATGGACTTATTGCTCCCAGCGTGGGTTCCTCTCTCTAAATGTTAGAAAATTGTGCCATCTACCCGCTATGCTGAGTACTGTCACACTCGGAGACCTCGGGGACCTCCGGGCCGGCTTCAATGCTGCCGTGTCAGGGGCCGCCGGCAGCGGGAGGAGGGGGCGGCTCACGTGGATTTTTACAGATCTCCGCCTGCAGCCGGCCCGCGTGGCCACTCCGGGGCACGGCCCGCAAGCAGCCGCCAGCTTGATGGCGGCTTCGAACTTGGCGGCAGTGGCTGATCTCGGACCGAAGCGCAGGCGTGCCTGGGACCCTTCTCTTCCCGGAGATGCCCCGGGCCCGGGAGGGGGGGGCGCGGGGGCTGGTTTAGACGGAACAGCCGCTGGGGGTCGGGGAGAGCGGAGGACAATGGGGGGGGGAGCTGCCGGGGAGGGGCAGGGGGCGATTTCGTGGCGCAGCTTTGGGGAGCTCCTGCCCGTCTCCAGCTCTCCCTCTCCCTCGGGAGAAGCCGGGCTGAGGCCGGTGGAGAGCGACGGCCGCCGCCGCCTGGCTTCCCAGTCTCGGGGAGAGAGAGAGAGGAGAGCTCGGGCCAGGCAGTTTGGCTCCAACTTTCAGCTCTGCTTCCCAGGCTAGAGAGATTTCTGATGTCTTTTGGAAGGCCAGAACTTCCTTTCCTTTAGGGCAGCGTGGTTTAGATGGATCGCGTTTGAACAAGTCAGATGGCTGATGTGGGGTCTCCTCACCCCGACCCCCTCCTCTGCAAAAACATCCCTCCCGCAACTGAAGGTTCTTTTTTGAATGAGTTAAAATGGATTAACAGTTTAGATTTTATTATGTGGCTACCTCTCTCAGCTGGCTTTTTTTTTTTTTAACCCATTAGGGGTATTAGCTAAGATTTCCAAGTGTCAGTTGGGTATTTTATGCTCGTGGGGGAAAAAATTCTCCGATACGGTTTATGACTTTTATTACATGTTTCACACTGTTCGAGAAATGGAGTTTTAAGCAACATACAATTAAATCTATATTGGTCTTTGGAGAAGGGCCAAGGAACTCGACAATCAATTAGTTTAGATCTTTTGATACTTGTTGCTAAAATCAAAGTGTAAAACTACAACCTCAAGGTATAGCTGCTCCCTCATTTTCCCTGAGGTCATGGAAATGGCAGTTGCTTTTTCTTCCTCCCCAAGTTGTTTTTCCTAATCATTCTGCACAGATTAGTCTTTAAAGAATCAGGCTGTTTTCTATGTTTTCCTTCTTTTTTCTCCCTCTTCCTGCAGTCTCTCATCTCCTGCCTTTCCATCCAGGTTTCGTTTTTAAAAATACGTTCATTTTAAATTTGTATTATTTGACAAATGAATTTTCCATTCACCCTCTCTCTCATCTCCCCCACCCCCCGACCGACACTAAGAAGGGAAACTGTGTTTAATAACCACAATAATACAGTGGTTTCTAGACAAAGGCAAAATTATATTCTTTATAACCACAACAGGATGGGGGTAAGGGGATTCTCTCTCTCTCTCTCTCTTTCTTATCTCTGTCTCTTTAAATAAGCAGCTTAGGGAATATAATCTCTGCCATTGAACAGAAACTGCTTCCTTCTTGAAAATACCACCATTCCCTCTTCCCTGGCTCTCTCTGGGCAAATCCCCTCCACTGTCTGGCAGGCATCTGCTTGCCCTTGGTCCTGAGCAGCGGTGGGGGTGGGCCTATGGAGATCCCAGGGCTCAGGAGAAAGCTTTAGGACCCTGCCCACCTGTACCAGGCAGTTGAGGCAGGGCTGCTTCCAAGTTCCAGAAAGGGGCTTGCTAATTTATTAAATAATTCTCACTTCCCCTTACCTTCTCCCTACAGCCACCTAGGTTCCTAAAAGGATGGGGGAGGGGTCTTGAACTACACATCTATCCCCCCCATTTCCTTTTCCTCTTTCCAGCCCACCCCTCACCCCCACCCCTTCACCAGCCTCATCACTAATTTAAAAACCCTGTGGCTTTGGGACTGAGCAGGCCAGTCATTGAGCTGTCAATCTCCACCAGGACAGAATGTCTAGAATATCCTCTCTTCTCCAAAAACAGGTTCTAAACCAAGTGAAGCAATTGGGCAGAGTGCCATTAAGCTCCCTCCAGAAGCCTTCCTTTTCCTCCCAGGGAATGAGGACCCCCGGGGACTGCAGGGATCTTTGCCTCCTCCCAATGCTGTGGGTCCGTTAGGTCGCCTTCGACCTCACCGTTTGCCCATCCATATGCCACTGCCCTAATTGTAAAGAAGGTCTGGGAAACATTTTCTCTGTGCTAATTTTATATTTCCCCTTTCCCCCTTGCAACATTAAACATAATTTTGCGCTGTCACTGTCACTAAGACTGTGGTTTGTTGATGTCTCTACTTGGAAACAGGACCCCTTTGCCTCCGACAGGGAGTCCTCCCCACCCAGCCTCTGGGAGGCTCCGGCTCCATCGGTGACTTTCGGGTTTCTGTGAAAAGGCTGGGGGGGGGGCGGCGGGGAGAGACCACAGCCATAAAGGCCGGAAGGAGCCCTACCAGAACCCCACGATCATTTCAAACCCTCTTTCCCTATGCCAGCAGGAGCAAATGTGTTTTTGATGTGCGTTTGGTTGTTGGCTTGTTTGTTTAATAAAATCCCTGTGTATGCATGTGTGTTTTAATGTCTCCATGTCTGTGACGTATAACCACAGCCACTCCACTTTTCAAATTTCCCTTTGAAATTCTTTTTTGTTTGTTTGTTTTGGGGGCTGTCCTCTTCAACTTCTCTCTCTGTTCTTTAGCCCTCCTCCCCACCATCCCCACCCCACCCCCATATATTTTCTCTGGCAAAGCAATAATCCTCGGGCCCAGTGGCCACGTTCCTGGAGATAAAATCCATTTATCCCTTGTGTGGCCTCACCAAGGCCCAGTTATCCGGGGCCCTTGGTGATAGACTGGAGCAAGGGAGATGAAGATATTTCTCATTTCCCAGGCTCTGCTCCTCCTGCCTCTTAATGTGCCAGCCTGGGGGGCTCCACAGTTGCACAAATGCACCCAATGTCTCTAGGTTTGCTCTCTGTGCCTGGTTGCGGTTCTGCCTGCTTTCATTTGTTTTCTTTTTCTTTGGAGGAGCTGCTAGTTACTCTCCACAACAGGGTTTCAGAGCTCGTTTGCACCAAGACTGGTGGGTTTCAGAGCGATTATCTCATTTCGCTGGTGCAGAGCGAAGCCGCTTGCAGCCCCTGGGTCAGGCATTCAATGGAAGGCCCATGTCACAGACCCAACCCGAAGGTTAATTTCCCCTCATTAGCATCTCCATAGTTCTCTCCTAGCACAGGATCTCAGGTCCTTGCCTGCTGTCTTCTCCCTGCTCCCTCCTTAAAGTCTCTGGCATATTCTCTCTCTCTCCTGGTCCCCTCTACACAATCATATATTCTGCAGGGTCCTATTGGATCCATAGACTCTAATCATTGAAAACCCATCTCATCAATTTCCAGTTTGCCTACTTTTATCCTAGAGCCACTTTCCTCCATCCACATCTCCCTCTCTCTCTCTCTTCCCCCTCTCTCCCTCTCTCTCCCCTCCACCTCATTTACAAACGTATTCTGCTTTATTTGAATTAGTTCTCTTCTCCCCTTTTACTTTATCCCTCCCCCCCCCTTATTCTTTCATTCACTGCTAGTAAAAGCAAAAGATACAAAATGGCAAAGTTCAGCTGCGTGTGCATGGGGGGGAAGCCAACCATCCCAGCCACCTAGAAAGAGGCTGGAGATTTGTAATGACAGAAGAAACAACAAAGAGAAGAGAATTGCATTTGCGGCTTAAGTGGGCAAGTGTGTTTGTGTGTCTATATCTGTGTGTGTTTTTAAGATTTCTTTGAACTGCTTTTGTGCTGACGCCACAGAGGCATTTGCCGAAGCCAGTCACGGTATAGGAACTTTGAGTTAACCTCTTATATCAAATGAATCTTTTCATTTAGAGACCAATAAATCTCAATCTCTAGCTACCTTTTGTAGCCTGAGCTCAGTGAGACAAGACTGAGGCTTATAATAAAGACCCGATAAAGTTTGCCAAAGTTATTCCCCCCCCCATCCTATTTTAACCAATCTAGAAAATTCCCCCATCCAACAAATAAAAGTTCAGGGAAGCAGCAGCTTTTCCTCAGTGAGGAGAAGGGTGGAAATTTCTTTACCTTTTCACAGCAAGCCTGTTGACCGAAGTGGCTTTCCAAGCTCAGACATTGAAATGATTTATAGTTTTTCAACAAGTCATTATTTTGGTGTGTTGTTTAGGTGGGGCTGAGACAATCTAATCATCAGTGTAAGACTGGGGAAGGGGATTGTCTGTGACCAAGAGGAGAGTTAACACCAGAAACATGAAAGCCAGTCCGGTCTCCAGGGATGGAATTTGGAAAGAGCCTGCACACGTCTGCTCCTGAGCTATAAAGAAATACATTGTTAACAACAACAAAACAGACAATGCCCTGAGCTCTGCCTTGAGTCAGAGCTGAGCTACTTTCAAGATTTTTTAGCGGCACTGTTCATTTTGATGGGGTTTCTGGGCCATTTGAAATTCAACCTTTAGCCAGCTTGCTCATGGGGTATGGTTACTACCCTTATGATTTACTACCCCTCCTCCTATATTTTCTTTATTTCCTGATGGCCCCCCAGGGGGCTAATCTTTTTTTTTCCCTTTCTTTTATATTTTCCAGTTTTGTTCTCCCCACTAACGACTCAGTGTTTTTCCTGTTTCTACTGATCACTCATTTGCTTCCTTTCTCTCTTTCCTTCCTTAAGAGACAGGGGAAAATAAAAAGAATGGGAGGGGGATTTCCAAATGGTTCCTCTCTAAATGTTATTAATTACTGCTACAAGGCAGGCGATTCTTAACTAATAACAAAGTTGTAAATTACCACTGACTTTCAAATATTTCTCATTTGTCAGCTCTGATTGATTTGATTAATATTCTGCTCTTTGAAATAATTTTAGCCACACTTACGATCAGCTTTATCCATGAAGCAAAGAGCAGACCGTCACCCCTGCGCGGGACCCTGTCCCTCTGGTTTTACTCTTTATGTGAAGTTTTCGTTTCCATCCTGAGGCCTGATTTGGTCTGGAAAGCAGTGCTGGAAAGGTTCACAGGCAGTTAAAACTGCAGGGATGGAGCGGACTGGCATATATACCTGCAGATGTTCAGTGACTTACATGTAATTTCGGAAACACTGTCGAGGAAATTAATCCTATTGAAAGGACCAAACAATATCATTTCCTAGGTCTCCTAAACATTTTTTTTCCACCCTCCAGATTCAAGGATGAAGGAATGGACCTTTAAAGGATTCCTAAATTCAGGAAACCCACCCAAGCCAAGCCCCATCTCTCTTTATCGTCCTCCTTAACATTTTTAGGAAAGAGCCAGCGTATTCACAGCTCACCTATCAAAGACGGGGATTGAGGGCGGAAGGTGTGTGTGTGGGGGGGGGGGGAGGCAGGGTCAAAGGGGCTCCCAGGACAGGAGCAAAGGGAAGACCTCACATTCTGGGGAGGGGGTTTTATTTTCCAAAGGTCCCTTTCCCTTCCACCATCATATCCAGAATGCAATTTTTGAAGCTATCAATACCCGCTGACTCCAATACCTCTCGAGTTTTAATCTTAATTATATTATTAAGTGAAGTACTGTGCTGTCAGGGAATTGAACATGATTTATGACGTCTGCCTATTAGAGGATCGATTGTGAATATCGCTACTATCATCTATCAATATTCTTAGGCCGGGGGTATTTCTCGCTCCACGATTGTTATTTGTAATACAGAAATGATAGACTGCAGGAAAAGACTATTTCTTCTTCGCAGGACTAGCTTTCCAGGTGCAGCAGGGAGTCCGTGTGGGGAGGCAGGAGGCTCTGCGTGTTCTAACCACATCTCACGCCCAGAGAGATTCTAAAGATTTTTTTTTTTTTAATCTTAAAACCAGTGAAGTCTCCCTTAGGTCTCCTAGAGGAAGGAAAGCCAGAGTCGTTTTTAGGGAAAGAAGTAACCTCCGTAGGTAGATATTGGGGGCGAGCGTATTCTAGCTGCCAGGTGATTTGCAAGGAGACTAGAAAGAAAAAAACTAGCAACGAGGGGCCCCCTTTATATAAGAATATCTGGATGGGGGCTGGCAGGGAGTCCTGGGGGACTTTTTGGAGCAGATGCCCGGGCCCTGGCTCTGCCCTTGGACTCGAAGGTGTCCAATTTCTGGGATCAATCAAGGCTCTCTACGCCAAGCCACCCCTGCAACCACACTTCCACCTGCTCCCGCCTCCTCTACATAGGTGGAGGCGGGTGCGAAACGCGCCGCGGTAAGCCTGGAGGAGCCTGAACGCGGAGGCCTTTTGTCTCCAGACAGAGCGCAGCGCCTGCTTTTTTCCACCCTCTCGGGGCACGGTACGGGGTCACCGGCGAGTCTCGGCCCCTGCTTTAGGGGGATGGGAGGGAGAGGCGGTGAATGCAGCAAAACTCCTGCTCTCGGGAGCGGCCTTGGACCGCAAGCTGGAGAAACCCCGCGGGGTGTGGTGGAGCCGGGAGCGGCGTGAGTGCTCCCAGGGCCGCCCGGCCTGCGCCCTGCTGCAGCCCAGGGCGCGCACGAGGCCTCGGAGGCCGGAGACTCCCTTCTCGGCTGCCGAGGCCCCGGAGTCGGTCAAGCGCCCCCTGGCACCGCGAGGGAGGCGCACCTCGCCTGGAGCAGTGCGGCCCCGACCTGGGCGGGAGGAGGCGCAGGACGCGGGCCCCGGGGCCAGGATGTGAGCCTGGCCTCCGCGCGCCGAGCGCTTGCCATCCGCCCGGGCCTGGCCTTCGCGGCCCTCACTGCCCAGCCTACTCTCCTCCGGCGTTCCAGTGCGAAGAAGTGGGAATGTCACTGGAACCTGTTTGGCCTTCCCTCTGCCCGGCCACAGACGAACGCAGGCGGGGAGGGAGGACGCCTTGGCCCCGCTTCTGGCGGCCAGCAGCGCCCCGCCTCTCCTGGCCCGGAGAATACGTTTCGGGGTAGAAACCTCTACCCCGGCCACCAAATCGCACCTACCTAGCTACCTGCCTGCCCCATCCCGACCTCCCTGCTCTGAGGCCTACCCTTGGCCCCTATGGTTTGTCCGCAGATTTGGAGGCTTCCAGGGGTATGGACGCAATGGCTGGTACATAGTAAGCACTCAATAAATGTTAGCTGTGGTAATCATGAGGCACATCAGGTCTCCTTCGTGGTCATCTCAGTCTCTCACACTCGTCTATCACAGACCAATCACTACCTAGCTAGGGTTCCCAAGACCCCTACTCGTGCCCAGGGATTGGTCAGCTACCCCTGCCCTCTCTGAGCCCTGGAGCCACAGCCCTCCGCCCTAAAATGCCTGTAAAACACGCGAGACTTCTGCGGTTCTCCCCCTAGGGTGTGTGTCCAGGCCTGGGCCACCGGGAGCAGAAGAGACTGAAGCGTGAAGCAAATGTTAGCAGGTCCTTATTGCAGTCTGCCCAGGTCAGCGCCAGGGCAGGGGAATTTCGGTTAAATAAGAACATCCTGGGACAGGGGATGGTGGTTCGTCGTTTAAAAACAAACCATAAAAAAGGGACTCTTTTTCATGGGACAGAGAGAGAGATAGAGAGGGACAGAGAGAGAGAGGGAGTGTGTGTGTGTGTGTGTGTGTGTGCTTGGAAGGAGGCGTGGGGATCAGGGGCAGGCCGAGGCAGGAGGAGCAACAGTAGATGAGTCAGAAGCAGCGGAATGACACCTTTTTCTTCCAGAAACAATTCTTTGGGTAAGCTTTTAATTGCCAGGCCAAAAGGAATGAGTTGTCGGAGACACCGCCCCTCAGTATACGTACAACGCCGTGTAGCCGGGTTTTGTTTTACGACCTTAAATAAATACAACGCCGTCTTCCTCATTTTTATTATCAGTCACACTAAAAGTAGTGTTGTTATTTTGCAAACAACACTTCAGTTCTAGATGGCCCCTGGAGCAGGGCCGGAGCCACGCCCAGGACCTCGATCACCTGCTGCGCTGCGGCTGGGACTTCGTCCCCTCATCTCCGCTTCCCTCCCCCACCCCCCAGGCTGATGGATATTCTTGGATGCGGACCCCTTTAAAAACGACACATGTCTTGTCAATACAGACCATCCATCCTCTCCTGCTTTCTCATCATTTGTCGGCGCGAGGAGGGACCCAGGCGCAGGCCCAGCGGCGCGTGTCACTCGGCCTGCATTGTACCGTAATCGCCAAAACCTTGGCCTAATTTGCAACTAATATATCTCGAGCGAAGGAGTCGGCGAGAAATCAGTGGCCCAAAGAGCTAGATTTAAGCTTTGGAGGGATCGGAAATTAAGGGACTGGAAGGAGGATGTGATTCATATTATTCTCCCCTCTCCCCCTCCCACACACGACCGTAAGTCTACCCGCTCGGCCTTCGGGGACGCGGCCCTTATCTCTCCGCGGCCTGTGTCCCTGTCGCTTGCTTTTGTCGCTCCGGACCACTGTGTCTGGGGCGCCCTCCGCCTGGCTTCTCCTAGCCCCCGGGAGGAGGCGCTGGTGCCCGGGTCGGCCCCTGGTCCCTCCCAGCCGGCGTCCTGGAGCCCCCATTCACAAAGCCCGGCTTGGAGGAGGCGATACACACACACACACACACACACACACACACACACAGAGCGAAGAGGGGAGTTTGATCTTGTCTCATTGGCGTCTCGGGCCTGAAAGGAAAATCGTTTGGGTAAACAGCCAAGCTTCCAGGCTTAACGCCCGGCTCCCGCCCCCGCCCCTCCGCCCCCTCCCGCCTCCCGCACTCCCCTTCAACCCCACCCGCCACCCACACTCCGCTCCGCAGCCGGGCCCCGAGCGAGCTCCGCGCGCCCGGGCGGGAGCGGAGGGCTCCCCGGGTTCAAAGGGCCGCAGCCCCGAGGGAATGCCCTTCTCGCTGTGCCCCGGGGGGCAGAAGCGGACTGCAGGGCGGTGGGACCGGCCTGGGCCACGGTAGGAACCGCGAAACCTCCCGCTTCCCTAAGTAGAGCTCGTCCCGGGGGAGGGCGCCGGGGAGATCGGAGCCCGGAGGGGCCTTTTCGCCAAGACCAAGCAGAGGCCGAGCCCGAGTCCGGGCCGCAGGCTGCGCCTCGGCGTTCCGCCACGGCCCCGGCGGGGCACCCTGGGCCCACCAGGCTGTCACAGGCATGTGTACATGTGTGGCACGACCACGGGCGGGGGCCGTGAGCCTCTGCAGGCCTCGCTGCGCTCCGCACCCGCTTGGGTGATTACCGGGTCCCCACCTCCTTCCGAGCGGCCTCGGCTCCAGGAAAGGCCTTTAATCAGATATTAAGCTTTTTCCGAAGTTTGATTCTTTCCAAAGGACAGTTCTCAGCTAACTGGCTGTAAACATAATTAATAGTTATTAACATGCAAAAAAAAAAAAGAAAGAAAGAAAGAAAGGAAGAAAGAAAGAAAGACCTCTGTGGTGCTTAAAAGGATATTGGTCTCTGTCTAGCTCACTCTCAAGCTTGGAGAGAACACTGAAATCTGAAAATATCCTGATCAGATTATTAGACCTGATTCTATGGTGTTCCCCCTCCCCCCTTTCTCTAATGAAATTCCTCTCTCTTCTCCCTTCCTCTGTCTCTCTTGTTCTCACTCTTTCTCCTTCTCCCAGTCTCAATCTCGCTCTAATCCAGGAGTCATTAGCAACACCCTCTGGCTACATGTTTTGCATCAGTGAAACATTGTGACATAGTTGTAATACAAACTCGGCCGCCTTGCACTGCATCTTGCGGTAGGAAGTGTAATAGCAATAAAAATCATTTTTCATCTCCAGGCATTATTCCGTGAAAAAAAAAAAACAACCCAGAAAATCTGAATGTGAGAAGAGGAGGGGGTGGGAGAGAGAGAAATGAAGGGAGGTAAAGAAGGAGGGAGGGAAGGGGAGAGAGAGGGAGAAGGAGAGAGGCAAATCTTTCTAATTTAGAGACTCCCCTTCTCAAAACTGTAGGCAGGTAGATTCAAGCATTTCATTTTCTAATGCTCTACTCTCTTCTGTTTTGGTCCCTGTTCCTCACTGTTGTCCCTCAGTGGATTCCAGGACCCTTCCAGCAGTTGCCTCTTAGCTCCCAAGATCTCTCAACAGCTTCCTTCTCCCCAGGGTAGCATCCCTCCAAGGCAAGAAAACCCCAAGACTCCCAGAGACCAGGCCACCCCTCCTCGGCTGGCCAGGGTGAGGGATCCTCATTCAAGTCCTGCTAAGAAATTGGGGCCTCTTTTCTGTATGGTCTGTCAAGAATCTTTCCTAGCCTGATAGAGAAGGGACAAATAACCAGAAAACCAACTTGGCTTTTTTTCCTGTCCCAGCCCTGTAGTTTTTGAGCAAGGGTGGGGGGCTCTCTGAGAGTCTTCTAATCTGCAATGGGGAGTGTTGGTTACAGGGCCAAGGAGCGTTCCCTCCATTGCCACCCTGTGAACTTAGGGAGGGTTAAGATTCAAGAAAGGGTCTCTACGTTGGGTTTCCTCAGGCAGGAAAATGCAGGGGCTTAGACACACTCCCCCGCCCCCATGGTCCCCAGTTGAGTCATCATTCTATCTGGAATCCCCTGAGCTCCTTAAAACAGAACCAAAAGCAAACTTGTAGTTAAAACTACATTAGGAAAATGACTGTGCCCCCCTCAAAACAAAGAAACTACACAAATTCTCTCAGGACCACAAGATAGACTCCCTGCTTTTAACACCATGTTTGGCATCTTCACAGAAAAATATCTTGTTTCATGAAATTTGTTTTTACATATAACGTCTATTTCTGGGATGGTGCACTTTGAAAACAAATTGAAGCAAAGACTCACCGTATAAGTGAATTATTTCTTCTGGAAATTTTTTAGTCATGAGGGCTTAAGAATGGGGCAAACCTCTTAAGTTGCCAACTGGGTAAGATAAGGTCAAATGCAGTGTAATTTGAACCTCTCGCCGTTGCTGCTTTCACCTGTGGACAGGTGTCTATGTTTAAGGGCTGCATTTTGTGGTGATTTTGTCAGCAGAGTCGAAAGCTGTGGGGGTAGGAGGTTTGGTAGGCTGGCCACTGGCATGGCCTGGCAGAGCCCCTCTAATGTCCGACCCACCAGAATGAATGAATTTGGGTGTCATTATAATTGGGAAGGGATAACGTCATAGGCCTTCTTCGAAATATTTGCATTGGCCTCAGCTGAGTGGCCCGCATTCGACGGCCCGAACCCATGGCCTCCAAGAAGACATCTCTCATTTATTTTCTTTCCTATCAAAGCAGCGTCACCGCTTAGACTTGGTGAAATTGTACCTATGTATTTTCCTTTTTCTCCTGTTATTTTCTCTTCATCCCAGTGCAGACATTGTGCGATATGTCGGTCACAGATAATGGCTTTTAACCGATTGGAAGAAGGCCTGTGCGTTTCGGCTTCCCTTAAGGTTTTGATGGAGGAGAAAGTCCGGTGACGGTCAAGTTAGGCTGCGGGAGGCTGGGAGCATGGCCATGCAATTCCAGTTTCCGCAGCGAGGTGGCACTCCAGGGTACGGCAGCGCACCCAGCCGCCGGCCGCCGAGCGCGCCGGCCGCGTTCCCGGAGGGAGGCAGTGGCCGCGGAGCCAGGTTACCGCCCGCTTCCTCTGGCCCCGGCACCAAAAGTCGGAGAGCGCTCAGACCCTCTGGGCCAACCGGTCCGCAGGGTGGGCGAAGGCCTGAGGCCACGACCGGGGGAGGCTGGCGGCGGCAGGGAGTTAAGACCCGGCCGGCCGAGGCCGGTGCACACTCCGGGCGCTCTTACTCCGGGGAACCTGCAAAGTTCGTGTTCGCGGTGGGACCCGGGCCGGGAGGACGCGAGGGTGCAGGGACCTCAGAGCCTCCAGGACCGGCGCGTGGGGGTTCGGACTCTGCCCAGTTAGGGGGAGGCCAGCCCCCAACACGCCAGGGAGTCGCCCAACTCTTCCACCTGAGGGTCGGGAGACGTCTTCCTTTTTTCTTGTTTTAAGAAAAATTAAAGGAAAGAATCTTATGCACTCGATATTGCTTTGTCCTCCAAACTAGGCAGTTTTCCTGTTGGCTAGGTTTTTCTTTTTCTTTCCTGTAATTTTCCTTTCCTTCCCTTTTCGTTCTTTACTCTCCCCCTTCTTTCCTGTTTTCTTTCTCTTTCTTTCTTTCTCTTTCTTTTTCTTTCTTTCTTTCTCTTTCTTTCTTTCTTTCTTTCTTTCTTTCTTTCTTTCTTTCTTTCTTTCTTTCTTTCTTTCTCTTTCCTACTTCTAAGAGATGGTTCTGTGTGAGTGGGTGGCAGAAAGAAAGAGAAGGGGGGGTGGCACCAGCCCTGGAGGACCCAGCATTGGCAAAGGGCAGCAAAATTGAAGAAGAAACTATTTCAATTTATTGAACGCATTTCCATCCTTGCGATTTCATTTCCACACTTTTGCCTTCCCTGGGTATCTAACAAACTCTAGGTCAACGATGACCGGCAGGAAGTGCCTTTCACCCGGCCATCCTCAACCTGTGGTCGTGGGGGCCCTTTCGAACTGTTTTTGAAACGATCGAAATAAGAATAGTAATAGTCAAAATGAGTAGCATTTCCATCCTGCATGAATTTCCTCATGGGTTTGCAGCCCGGCTCTGCGAAGCGGGAGCAAAGCGAGCAGCGCGCCGGTTAGGCTGGGCCCTCTTTTCAGCAGTTCGTTGCACCGGAACGCCCAGGGAGCCGCCGCCCTCCGCAGTGGCCTTGGGCACCGGGCCTGGGCCCTGGCAGCCGCTGGGAAGCTTTGCTGAGCCTGCACCCTACTGCCTGCTCCCTACCAGCTGCACTTCATTTAGCCGATATTTCTGGCCACCTCACCTTCCTTGAAGTTTTCTACTACAAATGCAGGAATTGTCAGCCCAATTTAGAAGTCTACAGAAACTCAGAGGGTCAGGTCATTAGGAATGTTAACGTAGCGACCAAGAATTATAAACATGATCTAAAAGTCTCTTCCAATTCATTTCTTCAAGTATTTATTTGAGTTAAGTGATGAAAAGTGACAGTTGTGAAATAGACAGCTTTTAAAAGTAATGAAGTCAGATGAGGCTTTAACCTGTCGATTGCTATAAATCAACTTTGAAAAAGACGAATGAAGAATATTATTTGGGCGCCTAACAGCCAACATTTGCTGTGCGGGCTGCGGGTCCTGAAGTCGGCCTGTAAGAGCTGCAGGCGGGGGTACCCCCAGAGGCCCTGAGCTTGGAGTGTGGCCCTGGGTGATCGAGCCAGCCTGAGACCCCCCCACTGTCTGAAGCCCCATTTTGTTGGGGGCGGGTCTTCATTTCTGCTGGGACTTCGACCACGGTTTGGGGCCACCCTCATATGTCTGGGCAGGTAACCCAGCCTTCAGTACAGCTGGAAATTCAGGAGACTGAATGCCACGGTATAGACGGGAGCTCAGCCTGGCTCCCCAGCCCACTGAGGGTGTCCACTTCCTTTCTCCAGCCCCGCAGGGAAGGGCCAGGGCCTGAATGACACCCTGATCTTATTAACTCTTTGGAAATGGTGGTGGCAGAGGTGGGGAGGGAGGCAGGTGAGGAAGAGAGCAGGAAATCATATTTCCCTGAGGCTGGGGGGCGGGTGTTGGGTTCTCAGGGACATCAAATGGTCCTAATCTGGGAGGGAACTCCAGCAAGGAGGGGCACTAGGACAGACATTTGGAGGTCTCCTGATGGGGGAGAAGGATCTCAATTCTGCACATGCCGGGGTCAGAGTTCAGATACGGTTTCTGGAGGGTGAACTGGTGGGGTGTTTTAAAATAAATTCTACACACTTCCTTGTAGCTCTCATTTCCCCTCAACTGCATATTTCATCACAGCCAGACTTGGGGCATGGCTCTCTTTCCAGGGACTGCAACCCCATGTCCCTATCCCATCCCAAGTCTGAGCCGGAGAACAGGCCGGGTGTCTGGCCTTCCGGGTCGGCTAGTCTCTCTTTCCTCCAAGGCTTCTCGGAGGTGGGGAGGGTACAGACGCTTCCCCCTCTCCTTTGCCGCCCTCCGTCCTTGCTTGTCAGTTAGCGTTCTCCCCAGACTCCTGCAAGAACCAGCCAGTAACAGGTGCTAGCGCACTTCCTCCCTTGACTCTTCCACCCGTTTCTCTCTCCATCCTCACGTCTGGGTCAACTGGGAGGACAGGGAGCACCCCCGGCCCCCCTCCCGCTTGACCGCGGAGAAAAACCCACGGAGGGCGAAAAGTTGGTGCCCGCGTCTTTGGGCAAGTGCCTGGCTGGGTGGCTCTAGACACGGTCTGTGGCCCCGCATTCGCCTAACTCAAAATTCCCAGACTCTTGCCTGGAGGCTGCAACGCCGAGGACCCTCTGAGAATGAGACCCCAGGAGAAAGTGAGGGGTGGGGGTCGGGAGAGTGAAGTGGACCACGCCCTTCCTTGGGACAGTCCTTAGCTTCTGGGGGGCTAGCTGGGTTAGTGGCTCCATTCCGCCCCATCCTGGCTTGTGACGCCTCCTCCCGGCCCGAGGGCCTGGTGCGGACCTCAAGCACCATCCCCTCCCCCCCTTCAGGTCAGATTTCCCTTTTTTCGGAGACCCGATCGTGGGTAGGGAGGCTCCCGCCCTATCTGTCCCCAGCTTGCCCTCCAGGTCAGTTGGGGCTGGAACCTGCGCGCCCGAGACTCCGCAGTAGACTGCGCGGCCCCCGCCCCCGCCCCCGCCCGCCCCGCTGGCGCCAGGGTGCCCGGAGTCCCAGGCTGGGGCGCCGAGGGTGCTGGGGCCTCCAGGACCCGCCTGGGTGGAGGGTGGGGAGGAGGGACTGCAACTTCCAGCTTCCGGCGGGGCGGGGGGAAAACTCCTCGGAGGAGGCCGGTGGAAACTCCTCCTCCACTCCGCCCCGAGGCGGCTAGGACTCGGCTAGCAGCGCGTCTCCGCCCGCCCGAGCGTTTCCATAAATCAGGCCGCTGGCAGGCTGCTAATTAGCTCAGGCCGAAAAGAATAGGAAGAGGGAGAGTCCAGTAGTGCTCGGTGGGGTGGGGGTGGGAGCGCAGTAGGTGGGAGATCAGAATTTCCCCAGGACCTGCGGGCGACTGCCTAGGGCACCTCAGCAGCCCCCCGGCGGAAGCCACTGCAGATCACTTTCCCCCAGCCGGGGCCTCCGAGCTGCGGCCTCCAGATCACACGCCTCCCGCGCTGCGCGCACGCGGGTGTTGGACCTGGCCCGCCCACCCACGCTGAGGCCCCCTCTCCCACTTGCTGAGCAAGCCCTGCGTTAATTAACTCTCCCCTCGCCCTCTGCAATATCGGAAGACTTTCAAAACTCAGCCCCAAGTGTTTCCTCCTTAAACCTGAAGCCTGCTCTTGGAACAACTGCCAGGAAAAGAGGGAGCTGGGTCTGGAAGGAGGGTCAGTCACCTCAAGGCTTTGGGGTAACAGGGCTCCCCACCGAGGATTGCGGGTTGTGGGATGGGACGCTATAACCCTCCTCCTCCTCCCCCAGTGAAAAGGCAACACGGGTCAATCAAGATCAGAAATAACACTAAAGTTGGATTATTGATTTCCAAGTAAATCCGGAGCAGAGGACGCGGCGAGTGAGAGTGATTTCTGTTTATTTTCTTTCTGTTCCTCCCCCACCCTTCTCCCAGCCCGCGGTGTTTCTGCGCCCCTCCCAGTCCTCTCCGCCCTCCACCGGGAAGGGACTCTGCGATGACATCACCGCGGAGACCCGCGGCCTCCCCGCCCCCGGCCCCGGGACCCCGGAGCGGAGATTGACAGGTGTCGCTCGCAAGGACAGTGCCTTCCAGGTGTCACCGTCACAGTCTCATCCCTCCTAACCCGCCCTCTCTGCCCCCTTCCCTTCCAACTCTCCTACGCACCCCATCCCCCTCCTTTTCTCCTCTGAGGGAAGCGCTCTCTCCTCCCCCAGCTCCGCGCAACTGGGCACTCGGTCCCGGGTACAGAGATGCGGGCCGTGGGCCGGCACCGAAGGGCAGGGGTGGCGGAGATTCCGCCTGCTGGCTGTCGCAGGGCGGCTGGGAGCTCCCAGAGCTCTGGGAAGGGTCCAAGCCCGACAGTGGGCAGAGAGGCAACGTGCGTGTATTTTAAAGGAACCAGCGCGGTCTCTGGACTTCCTGCCTTCGCTCTCTACCCGCACCCCCCCCCCCCCATAATATAACAGACGCTAAGATAATCCTGCCATCTGGCAAATCCCAAATTTGGCCACCAAGCTCCGAAGGCAACGGCGAAGTGTCATCCCGGGAGTAGGTGGCTGGTCCTGCCCGGCTCTCCGGAGTGGGGCCAAGGGCTCGGAGCTCTGCCCGCACCTGCCCCCACCTCGGCCGGAAACCACCCCCCATCCTTGCCCTGACCCTGCCGACCCTGTAGAGCTATCCTCCCTCCCGATCTAGGCAGCGGCTCTGAGGGGTCAGGAATGGGGGTGCAGGAGTTAGGAGGCCTCCGCTCTAGTTTCCACCAATACTGCTCAATGAGCTAAAACCCAAATTCAGCTTCATTATGTAACACCGAATGTAATTTATAGCCGGGCGGCCTGTCGGCGGCGATTTAGATCATTTGGTGCTAAGGATCACACTTATCAGATTTCTTCAAAGCCGATGGGGGTTTTCTTTTACTTTGTTTCTTTTCTTTTTCTTTTTTCTTCCTTTCTTTCTCCTTCTCCTTCTTCTTCTTCTTCTTCTTTTTTTTTTTTTTTAAGGAGGGCATTTGTGCTAAATTGCCCAGTGCTGGTGATAACTGTCAAAAGTTTGACATCAAAGGAGCTAATATTATTCAGTTACCAGAGAAGCTGTCTGTCTAAATAAGAATATCTTAATTACTGCATCACAAAGGTAGGAAAGGGGTTGGATCTGAAAAGGGGAGAGGCATTCAGCCCCTCCTTTTGATGCGCTATCTATATATTAGACCGACGAGACGCTCCTAATCAGGCCTCGTCCGATTTCCTTTCCTCTCCCCGTCGGTCCTCTGAACTTTATAACTATATGTAAACACGTTGTCAGTGGGGACCTAATCTTCTCGGGTTCTTATTAGAAGAAATTTCCATCCTCTCTCGTTCTAGATTAGGCAGTGGAGTCCGCTCCGTCAATGAAGGGACTAAGGTTTCGTGGACAATAATGTGGCAATTGTTGATGGTTTGTGACCCATAAAATGTGGAGGTGACTGTTCTGGCTTTGGTATGTAATTATGCAAAACACTTTCCATAAAGACTTGCCATTCGATCTAATGGCAGTCCCTGCGGTCTATTTCAAAAAGGGAGGGTCTATGTACAGAGAGAGAAAAGTAACATTTGTTTTAACACAGGTTTTATGGGGGGGATGGATAAATACAAACACATCGCAATGCGGCCCAAAGTATTTTTTGGAGTCAAATTAAAATAATTATGAAGGGGTTTAATAAGTTAATCATAGCAACATGGCCCATCCAAACACAGAGGGGGGGTGGTTCAGGCTATAGCCCACCACCTCCAGACCTGGAACTGTACTTGAGGGTGGCGATTCAACTCCTGCTTGTGGGGGTGGGGTGCGACTCTGTCTCAACTCAGTCCACCTGGGTGCCTGGCTGGGATTGGAAGCCCCAGCCCTGGGGCTGAGATTGGGGGAGGGGTGGGCAGTGTCATCGACCCCAAAATCTTGTCTGTGGAATTATTTGGTAGAGGGCATTTTAACAAAGCAGTCCTCTCCCAAGAAGCTCCCTCCTTTCCCTCTAGTGTCCTTAGTGCTCCAGGATTTAGGGATTCCCCGGAAAGGCAGGTAAGAGGGAATGCCTGACTGATTTGGGTGAGAAGTCTAAACGCTGAGCCCCCGCTCAGAGACGTAAGCACTGGGGCAGACTTCCAGCAGCTAAAGCACCTTTGCAAGGCACCTGCAGTTTTGTTTTGTGTGTGTGGTTTAAAAATAATAATAATAACGTAAGGAATTTAAAAGGGCCTGAGTTGGAAAGGTGGGATGAGGAGGGTCACCACTGATTCCGACCCAGCTCTAGCCGCTAGTTAAAAGCAAGCGTTTCTCTGTCATCTCAAGGGCCCCCATCCCGCCTGGATCGGCGCCCCCCACACCCAGAACCGCTCTGCATCCGGCTCTGCGGCCTCGCCGCCCGCCACACAGTGACACAGCAGTATGAGTCCCGCAGACGCCAGCGACAGGGGATTTTTCAAGGGGGAAATGATGATTAAAAGAGAGAATCATCTAAATATCAAAGTGACACATGGGAGACCTGGAAAAAAATATTTAAGCTAATGAAAAGCAAATAAAGAAGGAGGCACTTAGGCTGGGAAATTAAATATTATGTTTAAGATGGTGCTTTTGTGCGGGCTTGAAGATTTCCGATTCATGTACACATAATAAACACTCAGGTTTGTCATCTGGAGGTGCAAATCTGAAAGATATTCCAAGAAATGAAGTGCCGGCAGAGAGAGGAATAAAGAGATCGGCGCCTGTCAGGGGT
The DNA here is from genome assembly GCF_024610735.1 of Ursus americanus. NCBI lineage: Eukaryota > Metazoa > Chordata > Mammalia > Carnivora > Ursidae > Ursus > Ursus americanus. The sequence continues at coordinate 14,199,871 of NC_142154.1, forward strand.
CAGGCAGCCTGAGATTGCTTCTAGAGATCTTTTGAAAATTTCACACGATTGAAGGCTTAGGGGCTTCACTGTGCTCGCATTTCAAACTCAGATCAGTGGGATCACAATCAAAAATAGAGGTCTGGAAAATTTTGATGCAAAGATGGCCACGGGCTGCAGGGCTTCTCACTAGCTCTCTCTCTCTCTCTCCCTCTCTTTTCTTTCCAAGACAGATACTCTGACATGGCTGTGATCCTTTAGATGACAGAGTTGTCAGAAAAGAAAGAGAAAATTGCATCTTGTCTCGTAACTTCCTTTTAGTCAAAGGGAATTTAGGGTCTTATTTCCCATAAAAGAGGGGGAAAATTATTCTTTTCTGGCTAGTATAGGACCATAGCTCGAGAGTTTGGGATTTCATAATTAATGATCAACTCCCGCACATTTAGGTTTGGCTCTCCTCTTCCTTGGTCTGGCTTATTAAGATGATTTCTCATTTAGTGTGTGTTCCTGCATTACACTGAAATTTATTACCACCGTCAGTTGTATGCAAGATCAGGTGTATAATCCTGAGTATATACTTACATATATGGATGCACACACAACTTTAATCTCTAAACCGGGAGATTGGCCTGGCTACCTCTTATTTCATGGGAGTTAATGCTCACTCATATTTTGCCCACCCCCCAAAGATGTCAGCACTATCTGGTTCAAACAGGACACAGAAAAATCAATTGTCTCTGTGATTGATCCACCAGGGAAAGAAAATAAAAGGAACTGGGGGGGGTGTTCTATGAGAACAGATCAAACTAAGGAACTCTGAAATGGGACCAGGCTCAGTAGAAGCAAAAAAAAAAAAAAAAAAAAAAAAGCTGATTAGACAGCTAGGGCTGGAGAACACTTTTCCAACAACCAGAAGCAATTCTGCGTATGCCAAAATAAGAATCATCTCAAATTAGTTTCTACTGGTTTAGCAAACTTTAGGAAGAGTAAAATGAGGGCTAATTTATCATCACTTTGACAATTTTAAGTTTAAGCGGGCTATCTTAGACAAACAAGAAAGTATTTGGGAGAAATAATCTGAGTCATAGTTGGATTTCATTAACTCTGAGACCAGTGAGCAAAAGTAAGATTCTTAAGAACTTCCCTGAAGTGCATATATTAGATCTCTCCTGGGGAAGGGACCCTGCAGTAGAGAAGAGACCAATAGAAAGGAGGTCTCCTGTTTCCTGCCTTATCAAATCAAACCGTTAATAACCTGTGTTCTTTAACAGGTGGGCAGAAACGGGAAAGTTGCACTAACTGGCTTTACAAGTTCAAATCCTTGGCTCCTCCAGCGTGTGTCGTTTGGGGCCACGCAACTGGGAGCACCCCAGATTTGAGGCACGGGGGGGAGGACCCCGCAGGTCGCCAGGCGGTGGGACAGGCCCCAGCTCCTGCAGCTCTGATGTGCCGGTCGGAGAGGGAGAACTCCGCCGCGGGCGCCCTGGGTTTGGTGATTCTGGAACGAAGGTGGAGAAAAGTGGAGTGTGCATGCCCCTCAGGTCCCGTATTTAGAGCTTTCGCAGACACCCAAATGGCCAATTCCAGACACAAAGCTGCCTGCCCTGGGGGCTTTGGAAAGGGTGGCTCTATGTGTGCAGGGCGGCCTCTACCCTCAAAATATGCTTCTCCACCCCGCCCCCTCCCCCAGAATCACAGTACAGAAATAGCAGGTTCCGAGTATAACTTTTTTTTTTTTTTAAGATTTTGTTTATTTATTTGACAGAGAGAGACACAGCCAGCTAGAGAGGGAACACGAGCAGGGGGAGTGGGAGAGGAAGAAGCAGGCTCATAGCGGAGGAGCCTGATGTGGGGCTCGATCTCAGAACGCCGCTATCACGCTCTGAGCCGAAGGCAGACGCTTAACGACTGAGCCCCCCAAGGAGCCCCCCAAGTATAACTTTTAAAAACTCGACCAGAGATGCAAACGAAGGGGTGCTTTCTCTTTACAAAAGGGCCGCCCACAGGGCCCTCAATCTCGCTCGCTCTCTGTCTCCCATCAAGGACCAAGCCCCCCAGCTGGGCTTTAAAAGAGAGGTTTAGTACAGTGAATATACTACGGGGCCTTTCCTGGCACCCCGAGAAGCGCTTGGAGTGGAAAGGGGCCAGCAGGATAAGCAGAAGAATCGAGGAGAGTCTGGGAAGGACCCTAGGCCGAAGGGGGGAACTCTGTCTCCTCCGGGCAGGAGCCGCGCCCGGGCCCAGCGGGGAGGCGGCGCATGCGGGCGAGGGTTCCGCGGACACCGACGCCACCGCAGGCGAGCTGAGTGTCCGGGATTTCCCCTCACCCGGGCCCGAGAGGGATTCCAGTCTCCTTGGGTGGAATGTGGGAGGTCTTGGGGGTAATCCTTCCCGCAGAATGCGGAGCTGGCGGGAGCCTCCGTAAACACACACACACACACCCCAATAGCGAAACGGTCTTGAGGGCTGCCCGCTTTGCCGGCAATAGTGGGATTTTCTCGGACCAAGAGGGGAGGTGAAACCTATGAAACTTGGACCGCACAAGGGACCCGCGCTGAATGTCCTTTCTGCAATCACTTCACCAGGAACTCCAGGGGCGGGGACAAGGGTGACAACTCCAAATCACAGGCCGCCGGTGACCTCTGGTAATATTGATGGGTCCTCGTTTCCTACCATCGCCAGCCCCGGGAGTTGAGGACATGCGAGTAACCTTCCTGTCGCTGTCCCATTCTCGCCTTACAAAAAAAAAAAAAAGTCAGGGCCCAGCGGAGAATTGTAGACTGGAGGTCAGAGGCTTCACGGAGCTGGAGAGCAACTCGCGTCTCTAGGTTTTAAAGCAAACAAAGCCGAAAACAACCCAAGCGCCTCTGGCTGCCCGTGGGCCAGAGCTCAGTGCGTCCAGCGCAGTGCGGGCGCCAAGCACTCTGGTCCAGGATCGTCTCGGGCCAAACCCTGAGCTGGGCCCCGCGCGCCGCTGCCTGGCTGGCCTCGAGTTAGTAGACCCAGTGTGCACCCCTCTTTGCAGCTGCCGAACCTCTCCGGCCAGTCTGGCTCTGAGGGCGCCGCCCAGGTCAGGGCAGGTGCGGGGCTCAGGGGGAGAACTCAGGGCAGCTGGCTGCTGGGCGACCACAGCCGGAACCCCGTCCCAACGTCTATCTCGCGCGCTCTGCTGTCTCCAGGAGTAAAGCACTAAAACATCCCCCGGTCTAGCGAGTGCTGGATAGGGAGAAGCGGAGCCACCGGAGGCATCTTCCAGCTGCGTTGCCACTGGCGCGGAAAACTGAGCATTTCCAGCGTTGGAAACCTCCCGTGGCTGCTGGGGAAGGCCCGCCCCGCAGGGTCGGAGACAAAGTACTCGAATTCCCACGTTGCCATCTTGGCTTTTTGTAAAATGACGTTTTTAAACAACGTCATGAAACTAGAAACACCAAGCGAGTCAACGCGTTTCTTTCCGTTTTAATACGACATAAATAAAATGCGCTTTTAAGGCATCTTACTCTCTAACTTCAGGGAGCCAATGTTAATTTTACCTTTATTTAAATGATCGCCGAGGCTGACTCGTGAGGGGTTCTCCCCCTCCTCCATCCCTCCCTCCAGATTTTAACATACGGAGTATAGCGATGCTTTTACCCCTATCCTGGAAAGCAAGCCGCTCTTTCCGGCCTCGTCCTCCCCCCAACACCTTGCCACTTTTTTGTGGATATTGTTAATTTCATGGACCGCTATTTAAAGTCTAGCATGAAATGCACGTGCCATAACACGAATGGCCAGTGTATCTGTTATCTTCCATGAACTCCAAGTGCGGCGCGCTAGAAACGGACCCGACCTTTCCTTGGGTGCCTGCAGACGAGGCCGCAAGAGACTTAGTGGGCACCATCTCCTGGTAGCAGGCTCCCTGACCTAAGCCCGGCCATGTGCCCATGCACGCCCAGGTGGTCACATCGCCAGGCGGGCTTTGCCACCGGAGACTAAAACTCTGTTCCTTGGAGGCAACCGCTAGAGCGGTGGAAGCAAACGCGAGGAACTTCGGGCGATCTTTTTGACGCCACGTCCAGTTTTTAGGATCTTGTGCCAATTTCTCAGTGTGTTTCTGTCCAGATAGACTAAGCTCGTTGGAGTTAATTAACCTGAGGTCCAGCTACAATTAATAGAGAGCGAAGAAAAGCCGGAAAGAGGGGGACTTTGTAGGTGGAGCGGGGAATAAAAAAAAAAAAAAAGTAACGTGCGTTCAGCCGCATTCCTTTGCACCGGTCGGTAACAGTTAGTTACCGACTTTCCAGCTGCGAGGACGATGCGCGCCATTTACTGTAATTGAATTGCTGTTATAACACCTTTCAGGGGGACAGCAAAGCGTTTCAAAAAAGTTGTGTTCGCGGCCTGCACTGCCTGTCCTCTTCCTGCCATCGCCAGCCGCCCACCAGGCAGAGCTGCCACGCCGGGATTGGGGGCATAGGGCTCGACGCGTCCCCGGGCGGAGCTGGACGAACCTGGCCCCCGGCGAATCCATCCCGGTCAGCGGACGTCCCTAACCCGGCGGGGCACCCCGAGTGGGCTGGAACTCGAAGCCAAGACCGAATAAGAGATGAGGTTAGGACCTGGAATTGCAGAAACTGGGAAAGTCAATATGCGGCTGAGCTACCAAGGCCTTTGCCCTCTCTGTTCCATTGGATGTGGATTCTCAGCGCTTCCTGCCGCAGCTCGAGGTGGTTCGGCAGCGCCACCTCCCCCTCCTCCTTCCCTGGGCTGTGGCCTGGCCTCTCTGGGTACCAAATTGTCCCAAGGAGATAGGAAAGTTTTCTGCCCCAGGGCTAGGAGCCAAAGGTTGGGGCCAGATGCTGAGACGCCCCCTCGCACACTTCCCCCACCCCCACTCAGACTCTGATCAAGCTCCCTAGCCTCGGATTTCTGCCCTGCGGCTCGGGGCCCGACGTTGGAGCCAGCAAGATCCTTCTCCGTCTCTGCCGCAGCCTCTGACCTTTCTTGGGCCTCTGGAACCTTCCTTCACCCCTCTCACCCTTGAGCGCATCTCCCTTATCCTGCAGCAGTGTCCTCGCTGTGACCGCAAGGCCAACACTCTTCCCTGGAACCACTCGCTCCGCACTGGCCCGGCGCAAAGAGCAAAATTTAGAATCATAGGACACCCCCTACACCGCCTCCCAGCCAGGATCGGCCGGCCTTCAGCGCAAGCTCTGCAAGGTCGTTAGAAGAATGGCAGGTTGAAAGAAATGGGGGAGGAGGGGGCAGGGGAATCTCCCTACCCCAACGCCCTGAATAAGATCCCTATGGCTAGTTTAAAAGCCAGGAAAAGAGAAAGGCCAGTGTTAGAGGCTGGAGTGTGCCTCACAGGCCCTGGGAGGTGACCAGAGTGCGGCTGGGTACCCCGCAGACCTGAGCATTTTGTGTCTAAGACACGTAGGTCAGCCAGAGAAGGCTAAGACATTCGCGGCCAGGCTGGGCTCCCCTCTCCGTCCAGTGCGGTGCCGGGCAGAAATCAGTTAGGCTCGAAAGAACTGTCCAGGGGAGGTTGAGGCTGAAACCAGAGGCAGAACAGGGGAGAAGGGGCAAAGCCTTGCGTGGAGGAAAAACCACCGTGATTGGCCTTCTGCAGCCATGTGGGAAAGACTTATGGCCTTTGTTTGGGACTCACCTAACGCAGGCACGCACGTGTGTGTGTGTGTGTGTGTGTGTGTGGACTCACTTAACCTGTGTGTGTGCGCGCTCAGGCTCACGGGCAAGGAGGGGGTTGTGGGAGGACATGGAGAAGGGGAACTTGGCATCCACCACATGCATCAATGTTACTCCAACTGAACTTTTCTTTTCCTGAGAGATCTTCAGCGTCCTCCGGAGCTTGCTAGACCTAAGGTATCTTCGGAACCAAAAAATATATTGCTCTTGAAGACAGAAAGGTGAAGGAGCATGCACTCTGTGGTCCTGGGAGCTGGGAGCACATCCCCTCTCCTCCTCCCAACAACCCCATAGCAACATCTACTTTTCTGCAAAGCCAAGTTCTTTTCCTTTCCTGCGTACTCAGGGGATGAGGTGTGCAGAATTCCCTGCCCCTGGTCCTCGTGGTCTCCTGCAGAAGCGAGCAGGTGGAGACGGCACTGGGGAGCTCAGGAATATCTGCAAGAATTGGGAAAGTGGCTTCGATGGGGGAGACCTTGGTTCACACTGGGAGTAGATTATTTCAAGGCTCAGCTGAGGACAGAAGAAGGGTAGGACCCGGTCCACATCTGGACCCAGTTTTCTCTGCTTGGAACCGCGGATTCTTGGTTTTGTATCTCAGCGTCTTCTACACCGAGAGTCCTTCACTTGCCTCGCTCCGTATCTGCATGGAGGTGATCAGGACGAGACACCCGAGGGAGAAAGGGCTTTAGAACGTGTTAAGGAGTCCAGGGCAAGACGTCATTCTTCTTGCCCTGGATCAATAGCAAGACCTAGGTGGGTCTGGTCGACAAAAGCCCCTTCTCACCCAGGACTGCAGACAAACCGGGGCTTGTGATGTATGCCTTGGCTCAGGCCCACTGCTTAGCTCCATCCACACCCCCTGCCCTTGTCTACCGCCCAGTCCTAATGAAATCTACATACAGTTTTGATCCCCCTCCCATCTCTAAACTTTGCCCGGCAGTGATTTTCACCAGACGTCAACCTTTGGCATTAACCAAAGTCACTCGTCAACAGCTAGAAAGATTCCTTCAGAAATGATACGGAGAAAAATAGGAAGAAGGGGACAGGACTGCATCACTGAGCCCTGTACATGGCCAAGCCCCTTACCTTCAGTTATCGCTTTCCATGCTCACACACCCCTAAGACACAGGTACTACTATTGTCTCCTTTTTTTCTGCTGGGGAAACTGAGCTTCAGGGAAGTTGAGAGCCCTGACCGAGCTTAGCCAGCTAGCAATATGCCAGGCCTGGATGAAACTAGGCAGACCCTACTAGAAACCAGTTTCTGTCCCAGCCTGGACCCAAGAGAGAAATCAGCTCACCTGGAGAGCAAAACAGAGCCTTTCTCTGGGGCACAGCAGTGTCCTTCCCTGGAGATCTGCCCCAGTCTGCAGGGAGCCAGGGAGAGGCTTCAGTGCCTGAACCCCTCAGCTGAGAGTCGAAGGCAGCCAGGTCAGCAAATTCCCTCCATGGCACAGCCTGCTGCTTCTAGGGCTGAGAGCCATGACCTTGTGCTTTCTGTATTTTTGAGAGGAACCAGAGGCGCTTACTGTGTCGTGCGTCCCTGAAAACAAGGTAAGAGATAACCATTCCTTTTTGAGGTCCCATTAAAAGAGCACTTGCATTTGTATGTAAAGCGATGGGGGCGGGTAGAAAGAGGGAAAAAGAAAAGTAAGCACCTAGGATCTGGGGCAACAGTGGGCATATTTATTCTGGGAGATGGCAAATAATGTAATTTGCAACACCAAAACAAGCAGTTACATTTCAGTCACTCCAACATGCTCCCTCTTACATGGGGCGAGATACCGATGTAAACACAAGGAGAACTTCTCCTTTACTCCAAAGTTTCATTTCCTCATGGAACCCCGGAAGAATGTTCTCAGGGTGGAACAGAGAGCTGTCCATTTATATCACCAGAAGGACCTGTCTGCAGGTGTTAGTGGAAGGACAGAGCAAGGAGGGCATCTCCCCACTTTTTCTTTTTAACCCACTTCACAGACTTATGCGGTAGCAAGGATAGAGAGCCATTCATTATTCTACCAGATTGGGATGTGTACTATTTGCCCCAACCATTTTCCTTTACTTTTTAAGGTTTTCCTTCTTCAGGGTTCTCGCGAGGGTGGTTTCTTAGCTAAGGAAGTCCATGTTTCGTGAATTTAAGAAACTACTCTCCGAACGGGGATCCCTCCTGCATTGTTGGTGGGAATGCAAGTTGGTACAGCCACTCTGGAAAACAGTGTGGAGGTCCCTTAAAAAGTTAAAAATTGAGCTACCCTATGACCCAGCCATTGCACTACTGGGTATTTACCCCAAAGATACAGACGTAGTGAAGAGAAGGGCCATATGCACCCCAATGTTCATTGCAGCATTGTCCACAATAGCTAAATCGTGGAAGGAGCCGAGCTGCCCTTCAACAGATGACTGGATTAAGAAGTTGTGGTCCATATATACAATGGAATATTACTCAGCCATCAGAAAGAACGAGTTCTCAACATTTGCTGCAACATGGACGGCACTGGAGGAGATAATGCTAAGTGAAATAAGTCAAGCAGAGAAAGACAATTATCATATGATTTCTCTCATCTATGAAACATAAGAACGAGGAAGATCGGTAGGAGAAGAAAGGGATAAAGAAAGGGGGGGTAATCAGAAGGGGGAATGAAGCATGAGAGACTATGACTATGAGAAACAAACTGAGGGCTTCAGAGCGGAGGGGGGTGGGGGAATGGGATAGGCTGGTGATGGGTAGTAAGGAGGGCACGTATTGCATGGTGCACTGGGTGTTATACGCAACTAATGAATCATCGAACTTTACATCGCAAACCGGGGATGTACTGTATGGTGACTAACATAATATAATAAAAAAACATAAAAAAAAAAAAAGAAAGTACTCTCCTTAGAACCCCTCTATTATTCTCTATAATGATATATTTATAGTCTCTATAAATATATATTTATATACTCTTTATGTTGTTATTTGCTTGCTTTAAATACATATGTATTACTTTAAGTAGATACATAAATGTATGTGTTATATATACCGAAATCTATGGTGTTTGCCCCAATCATTACCACGTAGACCTACACACAGCAAGTGGAAGCAAGTAGCCATTATGAGGATAATTCTATCTGTATCCTATACTTCTAATGTTAGACCTGTGGCATCAGTTGTTAACTTTTATCTGAAGAACCCCTCAGCTGTGTGATCCAGGCATATTCCTATTTTATTTATTTATTTATTTATTTATTTATTTATTTATTTATTTATTGTGTAAGTGGTGGGGGAGGGGCAGAGGGAGAGGGAGAATCTTAAGCGGACTCCACACCCAGCATGGAGCCCAGTGCAGGGCTCGCTCGACCTCAAGACCCTGAGATCATGACCTGAGCTAAAATCAGGAGTCCGATGCTTAACTGACTGAGCCACCCAGGTGCCCCTATTTAAGTCCTTTAACTTAACTCTTGCACCAAACATAGGACACCATTAGTTATATTATCCCCATATTATAGGTGTGGCACAGAGAGGTTAAGTAATATGCCCAAGGTCATACACAGCTAGTCAGTGACACAGGGAAGGTCAGAACCAAGACTGTTTCACCACAGAGTTTCTGCTAATGAAGTCGATATCACAAAGGTGTCCATTCGGGCTATATGAGAAATCCTGTCTGGATTTCAGGCTCTCTTCTTTTTGGAGGATGGGTGGATCGAAGGGTGGGGAGTGTGAAGATAACTGTATTCCTCCTTCCCCCATTGTCTCACTATTCCATTTCATGATCGCCCTCAAAATTCTTACTTCCTTAGGAGATCCAGATGTTTTTCCCTGTCTTAGATGCAACGACACATGTGTCGGTCTCTACAAACATTCAGAAGGGTGGCTGGATTGTGTTTTTTTTGTTTTCGTTTTGTTTTTGTTTTTATTTTTATTTTCTGTTCTACTGACTGCCTGGAATCATTTTCTCAGCGGTGAGAAGAATCTTTGCCTGTTTTTCACAGGCGGGCTGTGACTACACATGCAAACCATGCTAGGAAACTGTCCTTGAGGGGCGGGACCCATTTGGATGCTGAAATGCTAAGGAGCCAAAGTCTTGGCCCCAGGGCAACCAGTGCAGGATCCTTCCCAGCAGAGCCCACTGACTCAAACCAGAAGTGCCAACATTGGTTCACAGACATAGGACAGCCCCAACTTTTTCTGCACATCCTTTATGGCAGATCCGTGGGACGCTGGAAGCCGGCTAACAGTACACATTCAGCCAAACAGAAGGGAGAGTCCAGAGCAAAGCTACCTGGTGATTCGGATTGAAATTTGGCAGCCTGGTGTAAGCTCTGAGTTGCATCTCCGCAAGACTGAGGCATTGCCATAAGGCTGAGCATCTAATGAATATTTTTAAGGCCGTTGTAGAATCAGTGTACCCAGTTAGTCATTATTACGATGGTTCAAGAGAGCAGAGTGACAGATAGTATCCAAATCTTCAATTTGCAGGAAGGAACTCTCCCAATGTGTGTTACTCCTCTGGAGGGATGTGGTTAGCTGGGGCAGCCAGTCCTAGGGGAACACTGCTAGGCAAGATTGGCTGTGCCTATCTGGCTACACCCCAGGCCTATATACTGCACTTAGAGCTCCCTGGCTTGGCAAGCGGGTCCTGGGAGGAAGTAGAAGTGTGGGTAGGGCCCTGGGTGTAACATGGAGAATACAGAACCTAGTAGAAGGGGGAGGAATGGTTATCTTCCTGCTCTTCGGGGACTCTTTCTCACATAGGCATTTATTTAACACCCACCTACCGAACACGTAAGATGTTTCTAGCCTAGTGCAAGGCACTTGTAGACACAAAGATGAATAAGTCATGGACCCTGGCCTCAAGCCATTTTCAAGCTTGTGGGGGACAGGCAAGAAAATGGGACCTAATCCATTCTGACAACTGATACAAAGAGTTTTGGAAGCTTGAAGGACAGAGCGGTCCCTCCTGCCATGGAAAACTGCCCGGGAAGGACTTCATCGTGGGGGTGATCTGACCTGAGACTCAGCACATGTGGCAGATGAGACAGCAGGACTGGGGACGAGAGAGAGAAATGGGAACGCGGTGGAGGGAAGGGCAGAGTGCAGGTAGAGAGGGCCGGATCAGGGTCTTTCTCTGAGGGATAGTCAAGGTCATTGCTCCCTGGCTTACTGGGGTTTGCGTAGAGAAGCTGCAGGGCTCTCACACGTCTGCCTCCCTGTCCTGTTCATGGCAGGGAGGAGTGGATGAAAATGTTTCCCTGAGGATGGAGTTTCTTTTTAGTCCAACCGACGAGCCACATTTAGACTTCTAGAGTAAATAAATGCAGCTCCTTGTGTCCTGAGGATGTACTGAAGGTTTAAGACAGAAAGAAGGACCCATAAAAGTAGACAAGGTTGTGGAAATATCAGAGGAGATTAGAATATTGAGCGTTGTGGGGGAAAAAGAAATCCTGCCAGAATGTATTCCTAACTTGGCAAGTATGCCAAAAAGTTCTGGTACCATTGACTTCCTCTTGGGTGACTGCGTTTCTATCAGAACAGATGAAACACGCTGTTTTGGTTAGTTTTATGTGTCTCTCTCTCTGCTTTGGGGCTGGAAGCTCCTTGGAGGCTGGGAGTATACTGATTCACTTATGTTCTCGGCCCCTGGCACAGTGCCAGGCACATGATAAGAGCCCAATGCCTTCTGAATGAAGGAGTGATGTGAGTTTAAGAATACTGGGTTTTCTTTGGTGTTAATGATAATTGGAGCAATGACTGTTGTTTTTTTTTTAATTTAAAAAATTTTATTTAAGTACTCTACACCCAGGGTGAGGCTTGACCTCAGGACCCTGAGATCAAAAGTCACACACTCTTCCGCCTGAGTCAGCCGGGTGCCCCTATCATTTTGGGTTTTTAATTGTAATTATACAAAGTAATCACAATTAAAACTAGTTCTTATACAACTGGTTTTTGTTTACAGTGGGACTAGCCCGCTGAAGTCAAGGGCAAAAGCACGAGAGATATTATACTGTGTCTTCTGCCTTGACCTTGGACGGTCACCTCCAAGAAACTTGAGAGCCACAGGTTTGAAAACGTCTGTGCTAGAGGCTTCAAATTCGTGTGTAGTTTGCTGCTTTAGTTACTTCTCAGCATGATAGGAAGGCTCGACCAGGCTCTCTGTATTGGGCTTTTTATGTAAAATCTCATGTGACCAAAACTTAATTTCATGCATATGTTTTATTGTGGCTGTTATTTGTCATTTTATGTATAGTCCGTACATTGGCCAAGATACTTTCTCAGTTGGGCTAAAGCTTGGTTAAGAAGACTTCTTGTTTTTCCTATGGCTTCCATATAACTTGGGTGACCTAAGGAGCGGCAATAATCTGGATTCTTAAAAGTTAGTACCTAATGGCCACTTGCCCAGGGAAAGGGCAAGATCTATGTAGGAAGACAGATTAATCTAAGATGTTTTGATGCCCTTCTTTGTACCGCTGTTCCGTGTTAACATTCTCTAACATAGTCACCAATTAGATCTTGGAAGCAAGCATGAAGAAAAGCATAAAATGAGATCAAAACATGATCAGCTCCCTTTGAATTCTACCTTATGTTTTAGCCAGTCTATTGGCTCCTTGGCTTGGAGAAATTTCAAATTCCCACTGGCTTAGTGGCAAGACATCTTCTCATTCTTCTTTTCCAAGTACATTCTCCCTTAAAAAGAAATAAAAGTCCTCCCCACCACCTTATTTGTCTTGTGAATTCTCTTTTTAGAATTCAAATTGCAAAAGAATTCACAAGTGAAATAGAACACATTTTGAGCACTGTGTTTACTGTGGTTCATCGCTCCTGGGAGCAGTAGAAATTTTCAGTAAAGATGCTGATAGCTTTTGTTTGTTTTGAGTTGAGGAGGCCATGTGAGCCTTATAATCATCTCAGAGATACTGACCTGTGTCTTGGTACCCAGACAGCTGAGATACTATAGAAATATCACCCAGCCCCCAGCATATACTCAAAGAAAGACAAAACTTCGAGGGCTGTGGGTCTCCAGGGGCAAAGATCAAACTTCCCTATTAGCAATGTTAAAATATGTTCCAGAAAGCCCATGCCAATAGATTCCAATGGGATTGGATGCACACATGCAAAAGATGGGAAATCCATCTTTTGGTCGATAGCCAGCCAATGGCTCTATGGAGACCACCAAACAGACTTCACCTTGAGACTCTGATAAGAAGCCAATATAATACCTTCTTTTACCTTGGAGAATTACGTTCATGCATACATGCTACACCTAAGAATCTAATTAATTATTACAACAGATGTATTGATCCAATATTCCTAACTCAGGCATTTCTAAGAAATTGTAAGGAAGGGAGAGCTACCACCTCATTATGGAATAATTACAAATATCATTCTTCAGCCCATGATGGTCTTTATTAGGTGCAAAAAAAGTGGGAGGAAAATGAAAAACTCATCCATCGCTGAGTAGTGACTAAATATCTAGATGTTCCGGAGTTTTCCTATAACTCATGGAAGACATTTCTTCCTTTGCAACCAGAGGCTTGGCTTTGTGCACATCGATCTAATCTGTTTTTTATTCAGGGACAAAACAAAGGGAGAGCTGATACTAAATTCTGTCTTTTCCCGAGAAAAGCAAAGCTGAGAACAAATAGTTAATATTTACGAGTCAGGAAAGCAAGCATTTCGGAGCCATGAGCTATTATCTTGGTGTAAATCTGACTTTGAAAAAAAATATGAAAGTAAAGTGAGCTATAGAAAGAAGGTTTTCTTGGATTTACCCAGTTTGACACAGAAGCACTTAAAAAAGATACAGTGGGTAGTAAGGAGGGTACGTATTGCATGGTGCACTGGGTGTTATACACAACTAATGAATCATCGAGCCTTACATCGGAAACCGGGGATGTACTGTATGGTGACTAACATAATATAATAAAAAATCATTAAAAAAAAAAGACACAGTGTGATGAGCACTGGGTGTTATACGCAACTAATGAATCGTTGAAAGCTACAGCAAAGCTACATGTTGGCTAACTGAACATAATAAAAGAAATAATTAAAAAAAAAAAAAAACCCAAACCAAACCAGACCAAAAAGGTACAATGTGGGCCATCTAGAGAAGGATTTTGTGTGAAGGGAGAGTTATCCAAAACCTGAAATTATAAATGTGGAAATGAAAAGCTAGAGACTTTTTTTTTAAGATTTTTTATTTATTTATTGTACAGAGAGAGACAGCCAGCGAGAGAAGGAACACAAGCAGGGGGAGTAGGAGAGGAAGAGGAAGGCTCCCAGCAGAGGAGCCTGATGTGGGGCTCGATCCCAGGACCCCAGGGCCACGCCCTGTGCCGAAGGCAGATGCCCAACGACTGAGCCACCCAGGCGCCCCTAGAGACTGTTTTAATTTAAAACTTGAGCTGCTAATATATTTCCTTTTGTACGAAGTATGGCTACCTGCACTGTCTTTATTTGTACGAAATGGCGTTTAATAATCTTCATGGTAGTCAATGAAAAAATTCTTCCTATGTTGCCAATTTAGTGAGCATAAATTACCGGGAACTTTATATGGAATAAATTATATTCTTAAGCCTTCTCAGATGTGCAGCCAATAGAGATTTTAAAGCAGAAAACGAAATGCAAAACTTCGCTCAAAGGGGTATTGGTTGTATTCGGAACCTTCTCGGGAGTTGCTTTCTCTCTACCCCTGTGAGGGGATTACAGGGGCTGCATTCTAACCTGAGGCTTTCTAAGCCACATGTGGCTCTTCAGAAACCTGCGTGTGGTTTTCTTCTTGGATTTGAATAAAGCGACAAGGAATATTGCAAAGTGAATACGGCAGTGGGCCCAAAGAAAATACGTGAGGAAGTCTGCTTGAGTCACAGACAGGACAAAGAGGGAAGGTGTCATGGACCCCAAATGTGCCATGACCTGACTTTCGTGCTTTTGTCGAGAACCCGGCATGGTCACTTTTTTTTGCAAAACCATTGTTAAGTGCAATTCATGGGCACTCATAAATGCGAGGTAAGTTTAATTGATTTGTGGCTTTCCACATTGCTGACGATGAAGTGGTGCTTTGGCTGTTGAAAGGTGAGGGGAACTTGATTTCACTATGGAGATGAGATGCCGCATCCTCTAAACCGACAGATGGATATGCTGCTTCAGAATTCATTATTTGATGTGAAGGACAATGGTGAAAATCTGAATCTGCTAAACAGTTCAACAGGTCAAAATACAGACCATTAAAAGTTAAATGAATTGGAACGTTGAAAATCATTGGCAAATACATTTATGTGGCAGTTTCTAGCTTCCCTGATGATCTTTTTTGCTAGTCTTTTCGGTGTCATTTTGCGCATTCCCCCATGCTCTTTCAGCTAGCTACTACGGTGCCCGACTAGAACTTTGGGTCTATGCTGTACCTTGACACTGAATGGAAAATAACATCCCTCAGCTAAAGACACCAAATGTCTTGATGGGGGAATTGATGCTTTCTCGGTCTTCTATGGAGAGGGTGAGAAAGAGAAGGATGCTTACCCCCTGGACCTATGTCTAATTAGTCTCCCTTCCCATCCCAAGCACGTGGCCATATATAGTTTATGGATAGAAAATTACATTATAAAACAGCACAGGGTAATTGTAATTAGTCAAAACGTGGACGAGTACCTAAAGCCAATTTTATCAGTTTCCCCTCCAATCAGCTCCCCTCCATGGTTTTAAAATTATATCCAGGGATTCTCTGATGTTTCTGTCTTTGAGAGGTGGGGCCTGATTTTCAGACGTGACCTAGAATGACTTCGGAGGCTAGAAAATAAAAAGCCAATTGTGGCTTTTGGTTTGGATGCATATTCTCTCTTTTTCTTTCTCTTGGATCTCTGGCTCTGGGAAGTCTTACAGAAAGGCCCACGTGGCAAGGAACTGGAGTCTTTGGTAACAGACAGCAAGGAACACCTAGGTGAGTGAGCTTGGACTCAAATTCTTCAGCTTCTGTAAGTCTTAAGATGACCTCTGCTCTAGCCAATAACTTGACCACAGCCTCTCTAGAGACTAAACCAAAAGCACCCCTCTAATCTCTTCTCAAATTCCTGACCCTCAGAAACTGTGAGAGCATAAGTGTTTGTTGCTTTAACTTGCCAAGGGGTTAATTTGTTACACAGCAATAGATAACTAGTACATCCCTGAGAAGTAAGTTGCACAGTGTCTGGGATTGACTAGAAGGCTAATAAATATTTGTGGAGAGTGTGAATTAAAATGAATAAGTGAAAAGTTTAATTTATATCCTTCCACATCTTTCCTTATCTTATAGCCTCTTCTAAAACAGTTTCATGGAAGAGTGTTTCTAAGGGAGGATCTCTTTAATTATTAGAAGTTCAGTCATTCTGCAAATATTTATTGCTGCTACTATTTGAACCACTCTTTAACTGTGAAATACTTGTGAGCCCATTTGGACATCTGCCAGGGTTTTATAAGGAAATATGTATTGAAGCTCTCTCTGCAAATGTCTTTGCTTTTACATAAGTTAAGGCCCAGGTTTTCTGTTAAGTAGGTAGACACAACTAACCCAGATGAGTCAAGGGTTAGCGGAAGGACAGAAGTTATCTCTACACTGACACACTCAAGGTATTCGTGGCTGAGAATGAAGCCAATCACCAAACTGAGGGATATGAAGTGTGCAAGGCGTTTAACAGTTAATGAGAGCAACTTGTAGAGGGATGTGGCCACCCATCTTCTCTGTGGTGCGATATGTGACTGCAGCTGGCCTTTGGGTCAGATAATCTGGCTCAGAACCCCACCTCTTTTATTTACAAACTATGAGAACTTGGAGAGCTTACTTCATCCTTTGGAGCCTCGTTTTCATAATCTATCAATCAAGCCAACGCAGAGTATGATATAGGATTTTTGAAAAGACAAGGTATGAAAAGGTTTAGCTTACCACCTGGCATGCAATAGCTAGTTCAAAAATTGTTAGCTTCTTTTTATGAGTTTTTCTGTTTCCTCCATTTTTAGACCACTTTCCTGCTCATGGGCACCTCTGTCTTTATCCATTAGCAGTATGGTGGGATTGTCTGAACATCTAGAGACAAGAAGTATGACTAAAGCGTGGTTGGACTTCTCTGCTACCCCAGGAGGAGCCTGGCGAGATGGGATACGTTAACAGTGTATAGAACTGGACTCTGGAGAAGATGTTGAACCTTCAGACCACTGTCCTCTCAATTGCACGTGGCCTTCCCTCCAGTTTTGGTTCTGCCTTTTGACTGGTCTCTCTTAATGCATTTGGAGGCTCCTCTTGCACCACTCAAAGTGACCTCCATGGCCGGTCCTCCATATATCTAAGTTGCAATTCTGAGGCTTTAGCTCTATAAGCCATTGCAGGAACATCTCAACCAAAAGATTTCAAAGCTATTTCATGAGGGAGTCAAGTCAAAAAGTGGTTCCCTTGCTTGTCGCTTTGTTGTTTCACCTTGACTTGACCATGCTTGCAATTGTATGAGACGCCCTGCATGTTCTTTTCTCCTTTTTCTTTATCATGTTAACGTTGCTCACTTTGCCAGTTTCTGCTGCTCTCATCCACTCCTGTGATGTCCCTCATTTCCCCTTCCTCTTCCCCTTCTACCTACCTACCGTGCATGGAGAGGCCGGGGAGGAGAAACCAGGAGTAGATCTGGAACCACTTTCTTTCCTTCCTTGCTTGCCTTCTCCTTACTCATGTTCTGTGCTTCTGTTGTAAAGGCACGTTGGAATTTGCCAAGCAAACGAGTTTTTTAGGATGGATCCAGTTATGTTTTATATTTTAAGTAGAAGTCTAGGGCTTCTATGAATGTCAATAAAAAGCATGTAAGTCTTAGGGTAACATGGACAAAATATCCTTCTTATTTGACTTGCTTCCTTGCTCCAAACAGACTGTTATTCTCATTCTCAACCTTTTTGTATTTTCCTGGAATGGGTGTTCTGACTTTTAGGCAAAACATGAATACATAAAATTTACCATACATCAACCAGTTTGAACAAACTTCTTGGTTTTGAGAGTAAAGATATAATGAGCATAGCCAGGAATATTATGTTACTTATTAGATTTATTAAAATGTTCTTACTATGCAAGTTTCTTGGGCCACATGTGCAAATAGATATGACCAATACATTATGTGTAATATCTGAGTGTGATAAAACTAAGGTGTCTATTTTCTACACATTTACATTAACATATGTCTTCCAAGTTTGATATCCATTTTTCTGATATTTAGTAAGTTAAACACTCCTTTTAATTTTTTTTTTGAAGTCTTGGTGGGAGGAATTGGAAAACAAGATTGAGGAAATCTTTAGAATACCCCCTCCTGAGGGCAGAGAAACTCCATGGCCTCTCCTTATCTGCATCTCTGCTTACAATTATAAAGGAAAACATCCTAGCAGATCTGTGGGGTTCATAGCTTCTTTTTGCTCTAACCCATTATTTCAGCATAGGAAACATATGCATAGCATTTGTAGCAAGTGAGACTGGAGAGAAAAAAAAGAGAAAACTATTTTATTTTATATATATATATATTTAGATTTTTATTTATTTATTAATTTATTTATTTGACAGACAGTGAGAGAGGGAACACAAGCAAGGGGAGCATGAGAGGGAGAAGCAGGCTTCCCGCCGAGCAGGGAGCCCAACGTGGGACTAGATCCCAGGACCCTGGGATCATGACCTGAGCCGAAGGCAGACACTTAATAGCTGAGACAGCCAGGTGCCCCTAGAAAACGATTTCATTATTCTAGGTTATGCCTGCTGTAATAAATTAGCACTAAAATATTTGTTGCTTTACAAAGCAAAGGTTTAGTTCGTGTTCACTCTTCATACCAGTTACAAGTTGGCAAGGACTCTTCCAAATACCCACCCAAGGGGCCGGGGATGGAGGCGCTACACCTACAATAGACCAGCTTGAATTAGTGGCATCCTCTATGGCCCTAGCAAGGGAAGAGACTACTGGGATGTCCCCTGCCTAGAAGTGGCGTGTATCTCTTCTGCTCATACACTATTGGCAAGAAGAAGTCACCTGGCCAAGCATAACTGCAGTCTGATGAATAGAGTCTTCCAAGTACCTGAAAGTGAGACGAAAGAGCATCAGTGATGCCCATCACATTACATAATTCAATCCCTTCAGGAAACTGAGGTCTAGGGGTACCTGTGACCTAGGTCACAAAATAAGCTAGTGGCAGAGCCAGCTTTTTTGATACCAGGTATTATTTCTGCTGTCATTTTTATAGTAGTTAACTCTTTTCTGTATAGAAGTTGATGGCACAAAAATGTTGCCGAGCTATAGAATATGTCAGAAAAATCATCAGGGCGCCTGGGTAGCGCAGTCGTTAAGCGTCTGCCTTCGGCTCAGGGCGTGATCCTGGTGTTCTGGGATCGAGTCCCACATTGGGCTCCTCGGCTGGGAGCCTGCTTCTTCCTCTCCCACTCCCCTGCTTTGTTCCCTCTCTCGCTGGCTGTCTCTCTGTCACATAAATAAATAAAATCTAAAAAAAAAAAAAAAAAGAAAGAAAAATCATCACTTATGACTAAAGAATGATGACTTTACTGTGTTCTTAACTTCTCCTTCTTCTTCTTCTTTTCTTCTTCTTTTCTTCTTCTTTTCTTCTTCTTCTTCTTCTTCTTCTTCTTCTTCTTCTTCTTCTTCTTCTTCTTCTTCTTCTTCTTCTTCTTCTTCTTCTCCCTCTCCTTCTCCTCTTCTTCCTCCTCCTCCTCCTCCTCCTCCTCCACCTTTTCCTCCCCCTTCTCCTCCTCCTCCCTCCTCCCCCTCCTCCTCCTGCTCCTTCTTCTTCTTCTTTTTCTTCTTCTTCTTTTCCTATCCCACCCCAGCCAAGGCTTATTTTCTGGTTGTGGCTTGGGGGATTTCTAAGCCATATCCTCTAGTATCATGATGAAGGAAATATTCTCTTTTATTCAGGCAAATGCAAATTAAAAAAATTTATTATGTTATGTTAGTCACCATACAGTACATCATTAGTTTCTGATGTAGTGTTCCATGATTCATTGTTTGCGTATAACACCCAGTGCTCCATGCAATATGTGCCCTCCTTAATATCCATCACTGGGGTAGGCCATCCCCCCACCCCCTCCCCTCTGAAACCCTCAGTTTGTTTCCCAGAGTCCATAGTCTCTAGTGGTTCATTCCGCTTCTGTTTACCCCCCCCTTCTTTCTTCCCTTCCTTCTCCTACCAATCTCCCTGCTATTCCTTATGTTCCATAAATGAGTGAAACCATATGATAATTGTCTTTCTCTGCTTGACTTATTTCACTTAGCATAATCTCCTCCAGTCCCGTCCATGTTGCTGCAAATGTTGGGTAATCGTTCTTTCTGATGGCTGAGTAATACTCCATTGTATACGTGGACCACATCTTCTTTATCCATTTGTCTGTTTAAGGGCATCTCAGCTCTGTCCACAGTTTAGCTATTGTGGACATTGCTGCTATGAACATTGGGGTGCATATGGCCCTTCTCTTCACTACATCTGTATCTTTGGGGTAAATACCCAGTAGTGCAATGGCTGGGTCATAGGGTAGCTCTATTTTTAACTTTTTGAGGGACCTCCATGCTGTTTTCCAAAGTGGCTGTACCAACTTGCATTCCCACCAACAGTGAGATCCCCTTTCTCCACATCCTCTCCAACATTTGTTGTTTCTTGCCTTGTCAATTTTTGCCTTTCTAACTGGTGTAAGGTGGTATTTCAATGTGGTTTTGATTTGAATTTCCCTGATGGCTAATGATTTTGAACATTTTTTCATATGTCTGTTGGCCATTTGTATGTCTTCATTGGAAAAGTGTCTGTTCATATCTTCAGGCAAATGCAAATTTTTGACACTGGAAGTAGTCACAATATCTTCCATGTACCAAGAACCTTCAATTTCACAAATCGCTTTTAAATATCTTTTCTTGTTTGCCTTACACATAACATACCAGAGATAAGCAGGTTGAATCACTGACTTGGTTTTACAGACACCCAGGGCAATGGCATGATATGCTCAAGCTCACGCAGCCAATTAATGGGACTACAATCCAAAGCTTTGATCTTTAAGATCAATACTAGAGCACAAGCTAGTTTTTTTTTTTTTTTTCCTTCCTATTTCCTGGCATTCAGGATTTTTTGGCTTGGAAGAATGATTAGGTGACTTTCTCCAAATTTCAACAGCTTTGCGGTGACAGAATGAAGAACATAATTTGACTCTTAACTAAAATACTTCTGTAGGTTCTTATGTTGATACAAATACAACACCTGTTAACATCTGGAAGGTGTTACATTGAGGCTAAACTTACATCTCAAGTGCTTGGATGTCTTTTGAAACACTGAAAGAAATTCTTTTTAGTTTCCTTAATTGGTATAATGAGGATAATAATTATACCAAAAACATGGGATTAAAAGAGTGCCTGTCATAGTGCGTGTGCTGTATACATGTTTGCTGTTACTGTCACTCAACACTCAGGAAAGATCAAGAACAGGGAGGGAAAATGAAACAAAAGGAGTAAATCCTTGCTCCATAAATTCTTTTTTGATCTCTTCTTCCTATTTCTGAGAAACTATGAGAGTCCTGGCAGAAAAACATGTAATTCATAGAACTGTTGCACAACTGATAAATCAGGGCTAGTGAGATTGCTTTCAGCTGCAAGTAACAGAACCTCACTAGAAACTGGCTTAATCAAAAAGAGAATGTATTAGGTCACATAATGGAAAAGAATAAGGGAGAGATAAGTGCACCAATAAAGCCCTTAGGAAACTTACATATATATATATCATATATCATATATCATATATCACATATCATATATCACATATATATGATATGACTTACATATATATATGATCTATCTTTATCTTATCTATATCTATATATCTATATAGATAAGATCAATCTATCTATCTGTCTTCTATCTATCTATCTTTTGGCTCCACTTTTCTTTGTGTTGGCCTTGTCCTCAAGTAGGTTCTCTTCAATTGGCAGCAACAATGACTACGAGCACCTCAAAGATGATATCTTACAAGATTAGCTTCTTTCCCTGTAGTCACACCAAACATTCCAGGATTAATACCCAGAGTCTTGATTGGGTCCCATGCCCAGCCTTAAAAAAAACAAAAAAACCACAAAAAACCCACCATCACTTTGATTGGTCAGGGTTGGGTCACTGGCCAACCAATGGAAACAATAGACGGAGTGAGCCCCCCTGAAATCTTAAGGAGTGAGGACAGAGAAAGAAGGTGGTGTCTTAAAGGAAAATCAAGGTGCTATTACCTGAAGAGGGAATGGATGTTGAACAGAGAAGAACTACAGGTATCTATTCTAGTGCTCAACGATATGCTGAGTACCAGAAAATAAATTATTGTAGTCAAGGATGTTATTTTACATGAAAAGCAACAAGAGTTATGATGCTAAGGACAGGTGGAAAAATCCGATGGATGAAATTGGATCTCAAGTTACCTTCTTCTCTGTAACACTACATTTCCCCAGAAATGTAATAGAAGTGGATAACATCTTTTGCATTTTCATTTCACATGGAAAAAGATATCGGGGGGAATATGTAAAGGTTATGAAACAAAATTTTGAAACCATACAAGCGATCGGTCTTCTCCAAGTAAATACATACGGAAATGCTGGTCTAGTCTTTAGGTGAGATCATTTTTTTTTTAATTCCCAGGAAATCTCTGTTATTCAAACGGATTTGCCTGTGCTTAATCTGTAAGCAGTGCTGGTCCCAACACAACTGTGTTCAGAAGAGGAACCTTGTCTTTGATGTTCTACTCTTCTGTAGGCGACAGTTACTCTTTCCCCAAGCCTGGAGTGCATGGCCATAGGACAGATACTTCCTTCTTCAAATCACACCCATTTATCTGTGTGGGCAAAGTCCATCATTTGCGTCCATCATCCACTTATCATATTTGGTTTGGGTGGAACTCATTTCTGACTGTCACACATAAAATACTCCCTAAGCACCAACCAATTTCCTACAAATCCATCAACAGACTACACTCATAAATAAACCCTATCAGCTGATATTTGTACAGCACATTCCTGTTTCTTAAGTTCTTGCCTGTAAACCATTTTGCCTAATCATCATGGGAGTTTTGGAAAGCAGGAGGAGTGGATATGATTATTCTCATACCACAAATGATGAAACTGAGATGGAGTGACCTACTCAAACTGATAATTAATGCAAGCCTTCAGATGCCAGACCTCAAGTTTTCCCCACTACATCTCATTATCTGAGATTGGGTGAGGGCCGTAGTGTAGGCTGGAAGCTAAGAAGAAAACTCTGGAATCAAATGACAAATGGTTTGAAGATTGGCTCTGCTGATTGTCAGTTGTGTCTGTGACCTTGGGCAAAGTTCTTCATCGCTTACTCATCTGTATCATTGTAATTATTCCATACCTCATAGGATTCTTGTGATTATTAAATGGCATAATGCATGGACAGTGCTTAGCAAAGGTTCCATATATAGCCCCAGCTTGAATAAGCTAATTATTGTTAGAGCTGTCATCATGTATCTCTAAATGTAGTTTCAGCCTCCAGTCACAATGAGAGAACAAAGAACTGCATCATTCATCTGTAGGGTTCCATGCTTCTGCCTCTATTAACTGCAACTGGCAGGTATGGGTGGAATGGGAGGCTGAATTGCCTGAATCAACCCTTACCTTCCTATACTTGCCTTCGTCTTCTTCTTTGTCTTCTCCCTCTTCTTCCTCTTTTTTTCTTCCTCTTCTTCTCCTCCTCCTCTCCTTGGTTGTCCTCCTCCTCCTCTTCCTCTCCCTCCTCTTCCTCCTCCTCCCCCTCCTCCTCTTTCTTCTTCCTCTTCTTCTTCCTCTCCTTCTCCTTCTTCTTCGATTCAAGTAAAGCCATGGGAGTGGAGAAGGAGCAAAGAAACCTGTAACTGCCTGTGATCAATTAATTGTAAACACCACTGAACTCTGATCAGTCTATACTTGTCTTCTAATTGCTCGATTTATTTTTTATTTTCATTCCAATCACCCGCCACAAGGCCAAGTATATGCTATCTGTACTTAAAAGATTATGAGGTTAATATTCTTTGCATATTCTAGCAGATAAATGTGAACTCTGCAATATGATTGAACAGTTAAGTTTAGACTTATGTAAAAACAACAGCCGTTTGAGTCTTTCTTCTTAGACTAACTAAGCCCCAAAGAAAGAATTTCGTGCATTTGACTTCGTTTTGAACTTTTCCAATTCATACTGCCTTATAGATTTCTCAGAATTTGTTTTGTTTTCTTTTTTTTAAGATTTTATTATTTTTAAGTAATCTCTATACCCAATGTGGGGCTCGAACTCATGACCCCCAAGATCAAGAGTCCCATGCTCCTCAGACTAAGCCAGCCAGGCACCCTCCCAGTATTAGTTTTATAAAAAATAAACCACTTAGTTCCACACAACCTGGATAGTGGTTCTCCTGTCATGTCGGCTCTGAATATAATGGTCAGAACAACCATTTCATTTGAGCAGTTCCTCATCAACAGGTGGTTTGGCAGCATAAAGGCAAATGAAAACAGAAAGCGTGGTTCTATGAAGGGGCAGTCTCCCTGTTGATCTTGGTTGCTTCTTTTAGCCACTTGGGACGTGGAATGGTGTGTCAGAAATGGAGCCCAGGGGCGTCTGGGTGGTTCAGTCGGTTAAGTGTCTGCCTTCGGCTCTGGTCATGATCCTGGGTCTTGGGATCCAGCCCCCAGTCGGGCTCTCTGCTTCTCCCTCTCCCTCTGCTGCTCTCCCCGCCACCCCACTGCTTGAGCTCTTTCACTCTTGCTCTCTCTCAAATAAATAAATAAATAAATAAATAAAATTGTTAAAAAAAGAAAGGAAAAAAGAAAAAGAAAAAGAAAAAGAAATGAAGCCCAGTGGCGGGGAGGAGTGGTGAGGGCACAAGACCAAATACCGGCCGAGAGGAGCTTGCAGTCTAACGGTCGGTATGGAGAGTGAAGGGATATTGAAAGGTGGTGATGGAAGCATGGGGGCTGTGAGTGCACGTATGAAGAGAACCTCGCTCCGATGTGGGGAGTGATGACATCTGAGCAGAGGGTGATGGATGAGCGTGAGTGAGCCAAATCGGGGTTTGGTGGGGGGAGAGCAGAGGCAATTATTGCAGGTTGAGGGAAGAGCAGATGGAAGGACTGGGAGGAGGGAGAACGCCTAGCTGACGGCAGAGTGCAGAATTCAAGGAGAAATCTGGCAGGAGAGGGGGTTAGAGGACCGGGTGGGAATGGAGGAGGGGGGGGAGTATAACAATGGACACCTCTCTCTCACTCTTACCCCCAAAACCACGAGACAGGAAATGACCTCCACTGTCCCTCTCTCTCCCAGGAGAAACACGACTTCCCTTAAAATCCAGGCTTTCTGGGGATTGAAGGAAAATAGTAATTTCTAGGCACTTATTACATTCCAGGCAGTTTTTTTTGTTTTTCCTTTATATTGATTTAAATTTACAACAGTCCTGTGGAGTAGGCCATGTTGTTGTACCTATTTTACAGATGAAGATGTCAAGGTAAGAGGAGTGAAGTGGTTTTCCCAAGGTAACCCAGCTGACACCCAATACCGTGTCCAGGCAAGTGATAGAAAACTTTTCTGATATTAACACAGAGATATATACTTTCATTTTTTTTAGTCTTTAGTCAAGATGATGTTTTAATAAAACATGCTTATGGAAACAAGGATGCCTTTAAGTTTAGATTATAACTACTATTTCAAATTGTGGTGGTTTATCATGGGAAAACTTCCAGACACCTTTTATCTTTACATTTGCTTTTTTTTTTTAACGTAGGCAATAAAAGTGGGCAGGTCCTTGTCCCCTAAAGTAGATAACACTTCCTGGTTCTCAGGAGGTGACAATGATGCCTTTTCAGGACTGCGACACTATTGAAATTCAAAGACTAGGTTTTATGATGACTCACCCAGGATTTTGTTTTGTAATTTTGTAAAGCAAAATTTCCCTTTTTCATAGATGGCGTCTCATTCTTTTGTGCCCAAACAAAAATGCAGGCTCCAACCACACCTGAAATGCCTTTTTTAGTGTCTCTCCAAAGATCATGAGTTAGAATGCCAGAGGTACAATGTTGTTTTTTTAAAAAAGAGTTTATTATTTTATTTTCATTTTTTTATTTTTTAAGATTTTCTCTATTTTTTTTTTTTTTAAGATTTTATGTATTTATTTATTTAACAGAGAAAGAGACAGCCAGCGAGAGAGGGAACACAAGCAGGAGGAGTGGGAGAGAAAGAAGCAGGCTCCCAGCGGAGGAGCCTGATGTGGGGCTCGATCCCAGAACTCTGGGATCACGCCCTGAGCCGAAGGCAGACGCTCAACGACTGAGCCACCCAGGCGCCCCAAGATTTTCTCTATTTTTGAGAGAGCGAGCGCGTGCATGTGTTCGCGCAAACACACGAGGTGGGGGAGGGGCAGAGGGAGAAGCAGGGAGCTTGATGTAGGACTCCATCCCAGGACCCTGGGATCATGATCTGAACTGAAGGTAGAGGCTTAACCGACTTAACCCAGGCGCCCTAAAAGATTTTATTTTTAAGTAATCTTCACACACAACATGGGACTTGAACTCTCAACCCCGAGATCAAGAGTTGCGCACTCTATGCACTGAGCCAGCCAGGAGCCCCTGTTTCTTTCTTCCTCCTTCTCCTTCTCCTTCTCCTTCTCCTTCTCCTTCTCCTTCTCCTTCTCCTTCTCCTTCTTGTCCTCCTCCTCCTCCTCCTCCTCCTCCTCCTCCTCCTCCTCCTCCTCCTTCTTCTTTTTTTAACATACAGTCTTATCTTAGTTTCAGGTGTATCCTATAGTGACTCAACAATTGTGTACCTTATTACTCA
The DNA here is from genome assembly GCF_024610735.1 of Ursus americanus. Taxonomy (NCBI): domain Eukaryota; kingdom Metazoa; phylum Chordata; class Mammalia; order Carnivora; family Ursidae; genus Ursus; species Ursus americanus. The sequence goes on from NC_142154.1 coordinate 14,226,345, forward strand.
GTGCACCTCATGAGAAGTGTGCTCTTTAATCCCCGTGCCCTCTTTCCCCCAATCCCCACCCATCTCCCCCTGGTAACCCTCAGTTTGTTCTCCATAGTCAAGAGTCTGTTTTTTGGTTTTCTCTCTTTTTTCTTTATTCATTTGTTTCTTAAATTCCACATATGGGTGGAATCATGTGGTATTTGTCTTTCTCTGCAATGTTGCTTTGACACATCTGCCATAGTGCCGAGTGATGTCCTAGAGACTACACATCTCCAAGAAAAGTAAGGTAGAGGTGAGATATTGATTACAAAAGAAAAAGATGCTGAATTTACCCTGTGGTGACTTTATCAAAGACGTTTATTACTGACCTTCGTCATGACAATGTCAAAATTCCCATCGTCTTGGTCATATTTTGAGTGCATTCACAACTTTTGACTAAGCTCTACTTTCCACTGGGAAAAAGAAAAATCATGAATGTTAAGTGTTTTCAGGTTTGGTAGATGTATTCCAAGAATACTGGTCAGAGAATCAGATTAAAAAACAAAACCTGTAATACTTATATTACCAGAAGAAAATGCTTTGATGAAAAAACATTTTAGGAATACCTATAATTAGTTCTTGGAATTGATCTTTGTGTTGTTTAATGCTCTGTCCCTGTCAAAAAACATTTGTCATATTGGCTCATGTCATTTGATCTCTATATCCTATCTCCTATTTCCTTCCAGGACATGTGAGCATGGGCAAACACTTTTTAATTATCCTGATCAAGTGCGGGGGACATCTTTTCGCTGACCCCACTTGTAATCAACTGTGATCTCCTAGAAGCAGGCGAATTGATTGCTTCTATCCTTCCCAACTAGCCAGAAGAGTGGCTCATACATTATCCTGCCCCTTTGAAAAAATCCAGCTCCGTGATTGATTTCATGACTGCCTGTGGCAGCAAATTCCTCTGAATGAATTCTACCAGGTGAAGCTGTATTTTCTATAACTTGCTTTAAATTTCCTTAGCATTAGCTATGCTGAGCAGTGCAGTCTCTTTCGGGACAATGTAATAAGTATCTATCAGTTTTACTGGCCAGGACCTACCTTTAATGCCTAAGTCAATCTCTCTTATTTTCCAGCCCAGATTTAGTAATTCTAACTTTTGAAATCTCCTGTCGTGAGTGAATCTACGGTGCACTCGATTTCTTGCCCTGTCTCGCAGCTCTGCCATCCCTGCCCTACCTTCCTTCGGGGGAGGAAGTAAAAGGTGAACAAGAACACAGGCAAACCTGTCGTATTTTCCTCTGTGATGTTATTGTACTATGCTCTTTCTTCTTCCTCCTCCTCCTTCTTTTTCCTTTTCTTCTTCTCCTTCTTCTTCTTCTTCTTCTTCTTCTTCTTCTTCTTCTTCTTCTTCTTCTTCTTCTTCTTCTTCTTTTTTCTAAATCTTCTTGATTTCTCTGCACACAAAAAGAGAAATTCAGCCAGAGCAAGGGAAAATTCTTGGAAATATTTTTATCTAATTCATACACTGGGGTGCTTGGATGGCTCAGTTGGTTACGTGTCCGACTCTTGAACTCAGCTCAGGTCTCGATCTCACTGTCGTGAGGGAAAGCCCTGCCCACACCCTCCAAGCTGCGCATGGAGCCAACTTAAAAAATTATAAAATGAAATAAAATAAAATAAAATAATAAAATAAAATATCTAATTCATACACTGTGCAGTGGCTCATCTTATAGTCCTCTATGGATTGGGACTTTTTTTTTTTAAGATTTTATTTATTTATTTGACAGAGATAGAGACAGCCAGCAAGAGAGGGAACACAAGCAGGGGGTGTGGGAGAGGAAGAAGCAGGCTCATAGCAGAAGAGCCTGACGTGGGGCTCGATCCCATAACGCGGGGACCACGCCCTGAGCCGAAGGCAGACACTTAATCGCTGTGCCACCCAGGCGCCCCTGGATTGGGACTTTTTAACCTACAGGAAATGTCCTAAAGGAGTTCGACACAACTCTGTTCCAGTTTGGATATCTCCTGGGTGCAAGGAAGGCTTCTTTTTACTAAATACGATAGACGTCACTTTATCAAATAGACGGACACTTCAGAAATTCGTTACTAATGAAATAAAATTATAAGTAAAGCATCTGTCCAAAGACCACATTTTCTCTAGATTTTTTGCTGAGATATGCCTCGTCTTTACCTGACCCCTGAATCATATGATTTCTGGTGACTTCCTTTTACTAGTTTTGCAATGTCATTGTCAAGATGGAATTATTTGATGACTTAAAACTTCTATAAGATTTTCAAACTTAAATGAAGAATTACATTTTAATAAAACATATCTTGTCATTTATTTATCGAGATGTGTGTGGGAAAGACATGCTGTTTCATGCTTGTCGACTAAATTGGCTTTGAAATATATTTGAATTGTGGGGGCCTAGAATGACCAAAAAAAAGATCAAATTGGGGTACACACTGAAGCAGGAATAACTTTAACTTCGTTTTAATTTTGGTATTTCTGGGGGTGCCTGGGTGGCTCCGTTGTTGAGCGTCTGCCTTCGGCTCAGGGCGAGATCCCAGGGTCCTGGGATCGAGCCCCATATCAGGCTCCTCCGCTGGGAGCCTGCTTCTTCTTCTCCCACTCCCCCTGCTTGTGTTCCCTCTCTCCCTGGCTGTCTCTCTCTCTGTCAAAATAAATAAATAAAATCTTTTTTAAAAAATGGCATTTCTGTAAAGAGGAGAAAATAGAGGAGGGAGGAAAACAGAGGAGAGAGGCCCGTGCATGTGTGTCTGTGTGGTGCGGTGGGTCATGACAAATTAGGAATGCCTCCACAGTGACACACTTTTGGCCTTTCTTGTCTCATTCGTCTTCCCTCCCTCCCTTCCTCCCTTCCTCTCTCTGTGTCTTCCTGTGTTCTTTCTCTTTTACTCCCATCAAAGATTACTGAGCACCTATTATGTACAAATATGGCACTAAGCACTGAGGTACAATGGAAAGCCAGGAAGTAGTCCCTGAGCTCCCAGAGCAGGAACCTAGCACTCAGAAAACAGTTGCATAAAGTGCATTAGGAGTCATCTTTCAGGAACCAGAGCAGCATGGATAAAGAGCCAGGTCCTGGTTGATGGGGGGTGTGAAGGTTTCCTGTGGGAAGCCATGTTAAAACAGATATGTGAATGATGGGTGGAAGTTGGCGAGAGGAAGGAGTTAGGGGAAGAAAAAGTCATCCACAAAGCAAACAGCTTTGGCACAGGAGCTCAAGGGAGCCTGGCTGGGCTGGATGGGGGTGGAGGGCAAGGCTGCAGGGGAAGGTTCTGCTGCTGAGGCCATCAAGGGTTGGAGTGCCAGTGATTTCTTTGAAAACCTTAATGACAGTATTTGGGAAACTATTTGGGGACAAGCGGGGGTTCTTTCCCCAAAGTCGAATAAAGATTAGGTAGAGTTGTAATTATTACAACAGAATCCTTGAAGTTCTAAGAAACAACTTAGAAATTCAAGAATATGTCAGACATCTGCATCCTTGTCTCCCTGTCCCTGTATGGGGACCGGAATATGGGGTAAGGGGCGGCCCAGAGAGATAAGCTGGATGCAGCAGAGATTAGTTACTCACCTGTAAACTGGCAAAGAAGCTCACCTGGTGCAGGGAGATCTCTCTAAGAGCGCGCCTCAGTATCAGGTACATACAGCTCAGAGAGACCTAGAGACACTGGTTCATGTACTAATACCTTACTAGTGGCTCTCAAACTATCTTTCTTTCTCTTTCTTTCCTTTCTGTTCCTCCCACCCTCTCTCCCTCTCTCCACTTCCCTCCCTCCCTCTCTCCCTACTTCCCTCCCTCTCTCTTCTTTCTTTCTTTCTTTCTTTCTTTCTTTCTTTCTTTCTTTCTTTCTTTCTTTCTTTCTTTCTTTCTTTCTTTCTTTCTTTTTCTTCTTCTTCTTTCTTTCTTTCTTTCTTTCTTTCTTTCTTTCTTCTTTCTTTCTTTCTTTCTTTCTTTCTCTCTTTCTTCTTCCTTTTCTTTCTTTCTTTCTTTCTTTCTTTCTTTCTTTCTTTCTTTCTTTCTTTCTTTCTTCTCTCTCTTTTTCTTTCTTCCATCAAAGATGTAAAAGTCAGAAAAATTAAGCAACTTTTTAACTTTCTCACCCAGGCCAAGGGTCACTTTGTTGACAATGAAACGAAATTAAAGGTCAAAGTCATGTTCCCCTTTCTCATCTTTTTATTGGTACAGAAATATAAGTACAGGGCTCTTAACGCGCCTGGAGATAAAAGCCCCAATCCTCTTGCATGCAACCATCCATCCATGTCCCCATGACCCCCAGGATACCAAGGGACATTCAGCTTCAAGTGGGAAAGAAAATTTGCTGGAAAAGGCCTCCTCAGAGCCCAGCATAGCTCTGCCACTGGAGTCCTGACTCACAGGACATCAAGAATGCAGTGTGGGCCCACATGCTTCTTCCAAATAATTCTTAATGAATTAGCTCAACTTCGCAGTTTAACAGACTGCTTACTTATCCTAATGTGTTTTTCTGTTTGGCCTAATAAAGGCAAGTGGTTTTGCGAGATATCTAAGATACAGATCCTCTTTTGCGAACATAAGAATAAATTCTGAAGCTTGGTTGGGGGATCAGAATGGGGTCCCACACCATCATTTCATTTCTGGCTTTAATACCCTTTCATGACCAGACAAAAAAAATGAAAATTGAAGCAGAGGTTGTATGCCAAATTGTTAAATAGCCATAATTCAACCATGTCTACACAGTGGCGGACAAACACTTTGGATGCAAACAGACAAACTGTGTACAGGCCCTTGCAGGACTTAAATATTTGAAACCATGTTTTTCTTAAAGGATACCTGGGACACAACTCTTGCCTACATATATTTTATAGCAATTGCCAGAGAATTTTCGAAGGACTTTGAACAGAAATTATTTTATTGAAATACAATATATATATTTTGGGGAGAAGAGGGATCAAGATAATATGTCTGTTATTTCAGATTGAGAGGCCAGTCTTTAATTTTGAGGGACTGTCTCCAACTTCACATGACATCACTTTAATTGGACAGCCATGTTTGCAGAATTCCACTGGTCAGGCCAAGCGGTGGTCAGGCAGGGACAATGGGATGTTCATCCATACCCTGGTTCTCAAAATCCATTTGTTGAACTGAATTAAATGGCTGACAAGGGAGAGGTGGTGGCCTCTGAGGCTACTGAAATACCCAGCCCTAGTGTCCATACCTGAGCCCTGCTACAACGAACCCCTTTCCTGCCTATTTCCTATTCCAGACAGAAAAACATCCATAAGTGGGGAGTCGACTCAAAATAGGAACGATGACAACAATAATGCAATAAAAACCTAGACTCAGCACTCACTACGTCAGAGACCGTACCAGGCCCTGTTAGTTTCTGTGATGCTTACAGCAGCTGGAAGGGAGGTAGAATATTGGTCCCATTTCCATTTCACAGCCAAAGAGGGTGAGATTTAGAGAAGAAGGGCTCAAGTCATAGAGCGAGCATGGGATGGACCCAGAACTCAAGTTGGTTTCTATTGTTTGGTCTGGATACTGTGCCATTAATCATGGTCCAGACTCAACAGACTGGACCTTAAACCACAGAGGGTTCTAGAGGCACCTGGTGGCTCAGTCAGGTAAGCTGCCAACTGGATTTCAGCTCAGGTCATGATCTCAGGGTCCTGGGATCAAGCCCCGAGTTAGGCTCTGCACTCAGCAGGGAGTCTGTGTAAGGATTCTCTCTCTCTCTCTCCCTCTGCCCCTTCCCCTGCTCTCACACACGCTCTCTCTGTCAAATAAATAAATCTTTAAAAAAAAAACACACACACAGAAGTTTCTAGAAAAGAAGAGGGATTTCCCTGGATCACAGTGTGTACCCAAAGCAAATTTAGAGTGGGAGATCTCTCCTGAGGACTGGCTCTTTTTTTCTTTCCTCTGTTCTCCCTTTCCTTTTCTCATGACTCCATTAAACTATACTGGAATGGTGAGGCCCTTGAGTCGGGTGGGAGAGAGGAACAAGAGAGACCCTGCTCATTCTGACCCTCTGCCCTCTTCCTGTTCTCCTTCCCACAGGACTGATGGGCTGAACAGTCTTAAAACCTGGCTGTGGCCATCGATCTGGACGACTCCAGCAGACCCACGTGTCCTGCGGTTCAACTTTTCAAACGTACCCTGTTTGTAATTCCTCAGCAGGATTCTGAGCTCCGCTGGGCATATTTTGGTTTTACAGTTAATCAGAAAGATTTTGCTCCAAATTTTCCCTGAGTGTGGGGCTTTATTAATGCGATACGCCTCATAGTAGTGAGTGCCTGCTTTTGAGCCATATGCCCTGAATAAGTTATCAGGTTTCATTGTTTACCCTTGGTTAAAAAAAAAAAATTCCATACACTCTGACCTCATGACACCTAAACCCTGCCCGTGCAGTTAAAACAGGAAAACTAGTCATCTGATATCATGAAGGCAAATCAGCTGGTAGACGCGCTCAAATGTTTCCGTCTCCACCAGTGTGTGGGCATTGTGGGGAGCCATAGATTATTAATCAGGAATGCGCGGGAGAGGATTTCTGGTTCGTGTGTGTGTGAATTTCCAAAATAAACCCAATACAAAGAGATACAGCCACAGTGCATGTATTTTTCATTGTTAGCACATATCATTATGTCATCATGTAAGAATTGCCCAAAGAAATAGAAAAAAAAAAATAACCACATGGATTGCTTAATGCCAACCTCCCCCCGCCCGCCCCAGCCCACCTGTGGAGTTGTCTGAGAAAGGAAAAAACATGAGCATTAGTCAGGCCCTCGGGGTGAGGAGGCTTCTTACCATGAGCCAGTGCCAGGTTAGTCTGGGTGTCTGCAGAGCAGGCTTTGGCAGGACACCAGAGAGAGGGCATTTCATAATCCAGGACTCGCCCCAGAGGATTCTGAGCCAGCAAAACACTAATGGGAACCCAGGGTGAGAGGAGAGTGAGGGAATTTATTCTGCCCATCAAAACCTTCTACGCTTAAAGACGTTTCCTTCCTAGTGTTGATTTCTTTTTATTTTAGCTGCTGCACATTTTTTTGTTTTTTCTCACCAGATTATACAATATATCAAATTGTTCTGTCTCCGGCTCCCTTGAATGTACTATTACACAGATTCGTCCCTAAAGATATACTGGCTGTTTTGGGAAGGGGTTGGGGGAGAGATGGTGGTTTTTGTAATAAGATATACAAATAATTAACATTTATTGAGCACGCACTTATACCAAGTGGTGTGCCAAATGTGCACGGGATATCTCAGTAATTCTTGGATCCTAGAATCTGGGTACTGTTACCAAGCCTAACTGCAGTTGGGCAAATAAGCATGCCTGAGGTCACAGATCAAGTAAGTAAGCAAGGCAAAAAGTAAGCCCTTGTAGCCTGGTCAAGTTCATGCTCTTAAGGTAGATTCTGTGTCCCTGCAAATGGCGACAGCTCTTGGCTTGGTGTCTCCCAGGAGCTGCTGGTGGGCTCTGGGTTTCTGTCTTGGCTAAGAACCCATTCTGTTAACTAATATGTACTTTAAAACTACTGAAAACAAAACAAAACAAAAAACTACACTGAGTTGGAAGATAGGTTGGCGGTTTCTTACAAAACTGAACATATTCTTACCATAGGATCTCGTAATTACATTCCTTGGTGGTTCTGAGTTCCATCTGAGTTGAAGACTTCTGTCCACAGAGAAACCTACACATGAGTGTTTATAGGAACTTCATTCATAATTAGCAAAACTTAGCATAGCACCAATCAAGATGTCCTTCAGTAGGTGAATGGATAAACAGACTAGTACATCCAGACAATAGAATATTATGCATCAATAAAAAGAAATAAGCACTCCAGCCATGAACAGACATGGAGGAAACTTACATGCATATTGTTAAGAGAAAGAAGCTAATCTGAAAAGGCTACACACTGTATGATTCCAACCATATGCATTCTGGAAAAGGCAAAAGTATGGAGATAGCAAAAAAAATCAGCTGTTGCCAGAGGTTTGGAGGGGGAGGGAGGGATGAATAGGTAGAACAGAGAGGATTTATAGGGCAGTGAAACTATTCCATATGATACCATGATGGTGGATATGTGTCATTATACATTTGCCAAAACGCATAAAACATACAACACAAAGAGTGAACTTAATGTAAACTATGAACAGTAGCTAATAATGATGTATCAATATTGGCTCATCAATTCTAATGAATGTTCTACACTAAAGCAAAATATTGATAATGGGGGGGAAAGGTGGGGAGGGGTGTAAGGTGATATAGAACCTTTTTAAATTTCCCATTCAATTTTTTTTAAAGATTTATTTATTTATTGTTAGAGAGAGAGAGAGAGAGTGCAAGTGGAAGGAGGGGCATAGGAAGAGGGAAGGAAAAGAATCTCAAGCAGACCCCCCTCTGAGCACAGAGCCCAGTGGAAAGGAGGGCTCGATCCCAGGACACTGAGATCATGACCTGAGCTGAAATCAAGAGTCAGATGCTTAATTGACTCAGGGACCCGGGTGCCCCTCCATTCAATTTTTATATAAATCTAAGTTGCTCCAAAAAAATCTATGAATTAAAAACAAAAACAGGGCATTGGTAGTTTGGGTGGGAGGGGCTGGAAAATAGGACTGGAGGAAAAATTTTCACCCTTTCTTATCCTTTGCATGTCTTGATTACTTATTTAAAACAAATTAAATTTTTAAAAGCCAGCAAAGGAAAGAATTCTCAAGTTGGGTATGATCCCAAGACCATGGCATCAAGTTTGGGCCATTTCTAGTGGTAGAATCTTAGTCTCCTGGGTGGTTTTTTTTTTTTTTTTGTATGTTTTTTGTTTTTGTTGTTGTTGTTGTTCTTGTTGTTTTTTTTAAAGATTTTATTTATTTATTTGATAGAGAGAGAGACAGCCAGTGAGAAAGGGAACACAAGCAGGAGGAGTGGGAGAGGAAGAGGCAAGCTCCCAGCAGAGCAGGGAGCCCGATGTGGGGCTCGATCCCAGGACCCTGGGATCATGCCCTGAGCTGAAGACAGATGCTTAAGGACTAAGCCACCCAGGCGCCCCTGTTTGTTTTTTTAAGAGAGAGAGAGAGTGGAGGGGGAGGGAGGTAGGAGGGGCAGAGGGAGAGAAAGACTCTTAAGCAGGCTCCACAGTCATCGCAGAGCCCGACATAGAGCTCAATACATGACACTGAGATCATGACCTGAGCTGAAATCAAGTGTCAGAGCTTTAACTGACTGAGCCCCCCAGGCGCCCCACTGGTCTCCTATATTCCTGATGTGTTAGAAGTGCCATATTTAGAAATACCCACTTGAGTAGAAGGTAGCTGGGGTGAAATCCAGAGGCACTAGGCTGGAGGTTGCTCTAGGTCTTCATGCTGCCTGTTCAAACCCTTCCCAGTTTCACCCACTTCCATCTGTTCCTTAGAGATTCAGTGGAGCTCACTCTGGTGGGCTAGTTTGCACTCTGAGGTTGCTGAGGTGAGACAATGCTTGGGAAAAAGGGGAGGGAAAAAAGTCAAGAGGGAAAAAGAACAAAGAACTAGAGAAAAAGAAACAAAAGAAGGTGGGGGGGAGAATGTAATTTTGATGGGCCGGTCAGAGGGCTGGGATAGCTACCCATCAAAGGTCTGGTCTTGGCAAGTGATTCTGGAGAAGGCAAGAAGGGGGCCTTCAGATTTTCTAGTGAAGAATAGGGCTGGGATTTTTCCTGATTCCTTTCTACTTCAAACCTTGGAAGGAGCACTAAACCAAAAAGGGCACTAGCTCATGTCTGCCGCCATTTCCTGCATCCTCACCACCAGGCCTGGTAGATGCCATTAATCACACGACGTGTCCATCTGTGTGCCTGTCATTTGAGCTGCTCCCTATGGTCAGAAAAGCAGATGACAGGCAAATGCTAGACACTTGGCTATGTGGGTCTTCAGTGATGACTGGGTAGAGAAGTTATTTCTTCTCTCCTACATTTTAATTTTCGCTAAATCTAATTTACTCTTACAGAATGAGGCAGTTATGTTTAGAGAGAATGGAGTGAACCCAATTCCACTTGGCTTTCATGCTGAACTGAAGACATCAGAGGTTTTAAATATCACTGGGCAGTTGACATAGTGGGAACAGACACACACACAGCAAATCTGATACAATGAATCAGCAATAGGGTCTGTCTGAGCAAACTGGTTTTCTTTCTAATCATTCAAAGAGTGTGTGGTTTTATATGCAGAAGTGTTAAACACATCCAGTACAAGCATTTTATTTAGTTGTGTTATACATAAATGGTTTAAGATTGGAAATTTCCAGTTCTTGCCAAGTCCCCCGGCCCCCAAGGAGATTATACTCATGAACTCTGATATACAAGAGAATCTCCCAAGCTATGAAATATTATTTTCAATGTGAAATTTTATTGCACATATATATAGACACACCGCCCCCAAGGGCCCAAATCAAACTTAGTTATCGGCTTAATGTGAAGTTCCTAGAGAACCAGGGCTGATGGCTCCTTCCCAGCAGAGCAGATTTTCCCAGAACTGCCTGGCTCTGTCTGCAGGCGCTGGAGGCTGTTGGCTTCAGGGTCCCTTTGCGTTCCTTTGAGATGAATCTTCAAATGGCACCTCAGTCTATCCTCATATACGAATTCTGGAAAGGTTGGAGCCTATATGTAGAAGTAAGTTTATAGTCTCAGAAGGTAAACAATATATTCCAACTCTCTATCTACATTTTCCTTCAGCTCTCAAGACTCATCTTCGAATCAATGAAACACATTCCCTGAGTCTCATGTCGTCTGTTTTCTTCAGCAGTAGAGGTAGACTTGGGTTGTCTACCCCACCCCACTCTGGTGTATGGGAGGGTTTCTCACCCCAACCTGGTGAGGACGAATTCATGAGAGGGCTAGGTATCGCGTTATGGTCAGGGGACAAAGAAAGATAACTGGGCATTGTTCTCAGCTTGGCTTCCTTTATGCCAAAAGCTACTAATGTAGCCTCTAGATCCAGACATGAAGAACGGCCAGGCGGAACTCTCGAAGAATGAATTTCTTTCCAAAGTGAGTCCTTCACTCACTTGCACTGCATCTCTGAGTGGGACAGCAACAAACCACCACCCCCTTTACCGAAGGCCTGCACTGGTTTAGCCATCACGCCAAAGGCCTCACACACGTTATTTACAGCCTTACTGCTATTATTTCTGCTCCACAGATGAAGATTCTAATACTTAGGTTACATTATCATCATAAATGGCATGAGGACGCTTTACACTGATTTTGGACCGACTCCTTTCCAGAAATGTGGAAAGCATGGTATTTCGCAAGTCCTCAAACGAGTTTGTAAATTAAGACTATTCATATCCCCACATTTCAGATGAAGAAACAGAGGCTCAGAGAATTGTCGGATGTGCCCAAGGTCATAGAAGGCGTCACACAGAGGTGTAAGGGCCTCACTCCACAGCCTTTGACCTTCATTAATTTCTGGAAATGTGGGGGAGTAAAAATGAACTAAAAATTGATAGTGGGTTTACACAAATATTTCATTAAGAAGAGAAGAGAAAAGTTAGGAAAAAGGAAAAGAATGATAAAATCTTGTGACTGGAAGCTTCAGATTTTTAAATCTGGAAAAACTAATCATAGTGGCTGCTTCCGTTCCATAGGCCCAGGTGTATTTTTTCTTTTTAAATTCTTTTTAAAAAAACTTTTCCTAAACTTAAAACAACTTTAACACTTGTGAAATTAGAGGTTAGACAATAAAAGGATGTCAGGTCCTGGGGCATTACAGTGATTAATTTTTTCTTAATAATATGACTCATGCATTGCTTCTTAGTAACACTGAGGAAATAAAAATCGTCTGCGTAAGTAATAACTTGGGAAGGTAAGGATTATATGTAAAAGTGAAAGGAGAGACAAATACTTTTATAGATCTGAAGGTCACCACGAAGGTATAATGTGATAAAATGTGATGGTATCCACTGAGGTTAAGAGGGGTACTTTCTAATTTGGGCCAGGTGTTAGCAGGTATGCTCCTTAAAGTTACCACCTCTTCACGTTCGCTATTAAACATATGTAGTTCATCTGACCTATGCAGGAGGGGATAATAATAATGAAGATAAATATTATAATAATAGTAAATAAATAATTAAAAATAATAAAAAGTAAGGAAACTTTCTTTGAGAAAAGAAAGATGTATGAGAATAAAGCTTATTTAATAAAATGTAAAAAACTCTTTATTTTTATTTTATTTTATTTTATTTTATTTTATTTTATTTTATTTTATTTTATTTTATTTTATTTTATTTTGTTGTTGAGACCAATAAGAGCATCTTAAGGAAGGCTAAATGCCTTTCATGGACTTTTATTTGTGCACTTAGAGTATAACGTGGTCAAGCACAAGATGAGCTTCAGGAGAGATGCGGTTGCATATGGCGCCACTCAGAACAAAAAGGGCGTTAGCCTGCTTAAGTTTCAAGGACCTGTATCAATCCCTCTGCCTCCAGTATCTCCATTCCTGCCCCCTCCCCACTGCCAGCACTCACATGTGTGCACAAGCATCACAGGAGGGAGGGAAGTTTATTCTCCATAAACAATTCGCTCTTTGGCCACTCTTTGAGCGTGCCAGCCAGGTTGCCAATTCTGATGTAGACACCTGTCCATTTGGAACAGGAATGAAAACAGCCACTCATTTCCTAGAAACCATCAAACACCCTGTCAGCGAACAACAGCTCTGCGTTAACTGCAATCTGGGCAAGACATGAGTGGGTCATATTGATAGCCAATTACCAATCCTCCAAGCCATTCGGTTTCCTTCAGATTGATGAAAATTTCTAATTCCTTTGCTACAATACAGTTTGAGGAGGGTTATCTTCTAATGACGGTGATAAGCTGCTGAAACTTTAATTTGGGTTATGCAATTGGGTCTTTAAAACAATGCTAACCAGACCTTGCTAAGAATCCAAGGTCAATCTGTATTTTAAGGTGGCTTCCTGAGTGACATCTTCATTGTTCAAATTACAATGAAAATGATTTCCAACCACATTGCTATTGGATTCTGGAAAATTTCAATAATTTCAAATAGAAGCAACTGTATTTTCGTGTGTGTGTGCGCATGTGTGTGTGTTGGGGGGCTCTTTAGCTCTTCACCTGTCCTTTTTTTGGTCCTATAAGACACTGGCCCGGTCTTTCTAAGGATAGCATCCTCATTAATCTTGGCTGAAAAATATTTTAGGTTAGCGCCGCTTACCACTTTCAGACGAAATGTCACCATCGAAGCGAACTTTCTGAGAAGCCTGGGTCCCATGGTTAGGAGCTCCTGTCTGGCGGAGGCTGGAGACTAATGTGGGCTTAATGTTGTTATGAGCCAGGAGGCTGAGCGGAGTAACAATACGAGTCTGTTGGACATGTCTTCTGGGTTGTCACGTTCAATTTGCACATGACCTCCTGGCCAAAAAATGGGAAAGAAGTGGTAGAATGTGGGACTGAAAGCTCATATTATTGCTTTGACAGCTTCACTCATCTAGAAGTAATGCAAAATGCAATTTATATTTATACACTCTGACCTCCTGTGCAGAGAGGGAAAGTATCTAATGATGGGCCGAGGTAGTGGAGGAAGAAACAGATCTCAATACAGCTGGAATTTGTCTACATTTTTGCTTTTCAACCATTCAATTACAGTCAAAAGATAAATGAAACGCGAACAGGGCACTGGTGAGGTAGTGACACAATTATTTCATAGTGACTGGGTTCTGGCTTTGGGTCTTGGCAAAGGGGGCTACAACACGCCTTATTTCACTGGAGACAGATAATCTCCCTGCTCCCACCGGACAAAGGCCCTCTGCTTGGAGGTACATCATTACGCCCATCAGAGAGGAAAAAAGACACCAGCGAGTCAGGACACTCCAGATCTGCATTTGGAAATTCTTGAGAGGGGCTGACACGTTAATCCTATTAACCAAGATAAATCAAGTCAGGCCTGGTGGTAACCGGGGCATTATTCACTTTCGAGTGGAAATAGGCAGTGGGCAGAAAGCACCATTTTCTTTTGTGCATCGGGAAATTTACTGGCTTTTACATGCCCCCAAATAGCTGCGTTTTGAATAGAGCCTATGAGCTAACTGGGGGAGAATGGGACTGTAATTGTCAGAATCCTCAAATATGTCCTCAGTGTTTCTGAACAGTGTTTGAAATGAACACGGTGTCTAGGGTTTACAGCCTCATAGTTTCTACAAAAGTAGGACACGCAGGGGAAAATGAGTCTGGCTTTGTCCAGAGAGTAAAAGTGACGGCAATAATCACCTTCATAAAGGCGGAAGCACCCACAGAAAACCACAGATGCCCAACAACGGGGGCCCTCCTAGAGACCCACACTTCAAGCTTGAGAAATAAAACAAAAAGAGAAACGAGGCATTGCAATCAACAATGCGGGAGAGTATTTCTAAAACGACTGCTCTGACCCAAATGCATTTTCTGTCTTCTTGTTATTTTTCTCTTAATTTTTTCCTTCTCCTTTGGGGGGATTAAAAGCCTCCATTTCTTAAGTTTGCCCAGATATATGAAACTTCTCCCCACTAGATCTCACCAGCTCCTGCCGTGCAGGAGACAGAAATGGATTTGTTTTTTCTTCACTACGCAGAAGGGACTTTTCCTGTGGAGGAATCCCGAATAGCCTCTACTTTCCAATCAAATGTTCCTACGATCTGTCTCTTATCATAGCTTAGGACCCAAACTCTTCCTCCTCCCCCACTCTCCCCCCAGAAAAGGAAATCGCCTGCAGAGTTCAGCTGGCCATTTTCTGCAGGTTTTCTTGAGGGGCTAGAATGTGGTTTGGGTTTTTCAAGTATTGTTTTGAAGGTTTTTCTAGCTTCTGGGTGTAGAAAGAAATCAGCGAAGAGTGTGTGGATTGGGAGAGGGGGGTGGGCACAGGAAGTGGGGAATCTCAGTCGGCCAGGCCTGAGTCCCTGGACATCTCTCTTGGAGGCGTCCCTGAGAAGGTCAGGGCGGCAGGCCTAGGGAGCAAGATAAGGGTAGGCTGTTTCTGCTTCACAACTGGAAGACAGTAACGTCACAGCCTCCTCCTCGTTCCGGGGGACCTGGATGAAGAGTTCTGGGGCTGGATATGGGGCCTCAGGGGTCAGGGAGGGGACACTCACACCATCGCCATGACTGGCCACCCTACTTCCTTCTTTCAACAAATAAACCAAGGACAGAATAAGGCAGCAGGAAGATAGTTGCAGGGATTCTGGGTTTGGGTCCTGCCAGTCCTTTCCCAGTCCTGCCACCCTTGCCTGCCTTCCTAATCCTCCCCCCCAATCTGGCGACATCTGTCACAAATGGTGAAAGATGCATGAAAAATATTCGGTCGATTCCATGTCGCCCACCGGCGACCTCAGGGAATTCTAAGGTGACTTCTCTCCGGGAAAGGGGGGTACTCAGCTTGGACGAAATAGGAGAGGGGGTCCTTCTAAATACAGAATGGCGGCTGCTGGAGAGGGGTTCCAGACCATGGGGGGATCAGGGGAAGTTGCAAAGCCAGAGTTCGCTTTCAAGGGCGCTCACCCCTGCGGTGAAGATCACGCACCGGCCCCCAGTCCCCGGCCATCTCGGGCTCTCCATCCCCGGTGAGGTTACATCGCAGGCCGTGGGAACCCTTAACCTTCACACATCGGATAGAAAAATATCGAATACACCTTACGAAAATAATTACAGGATGGGTCTAATTAAGGAAAGGGTTCGGACCAGTTAAATAACCAGCCCAGTGAAAAGCTCCCAGGATGCTGGCCGAGGCGACCTCGGTATCATTCTAATTGTCCCCATCCCGTTCTGTTCCTCGAGGTCAAGCTCACTCCCCCCCCCCATTAAAAAAAGAAGAAATGAAAAGCGCAAACAGGCTCCTTTCTCATTTTGAGGAACAAGCCTTAGCCGCACGTGTGTGCACCGTCCCAGAAGCCCAGGACTTTCTCCCAGAGCCTAGCCCGGAGGCCGAAGGGGGATGGAGGGGTGGCTTCGGGGGCGGGCGCCCCGCGGCCGGGATCTCGGGAGCCCGGGGCCGGCCCCGCAGGAGTTAAAGCCGGAGGCAGACAAAAGGGAGGCCGCTGCGGCTCCTTTCCTCGGCTATCAGTTGAAAATAGAACCGCTGCCCTCTGGACTCTACCTCCCGCCAGAAAGGGCATTTTATTACAGGTTATGACAAGTTGCCGAGAGACACGGAGAACTCAGTAAGGAGGAGCGGCGAGCGGAATCACAAATGCTCGAGATGTTTGGAAGACAGAGCGAAGATGGCTTCAAATGATAGGTGTGAGCAGGACTCGAGATGGAATGTGCGGGCTCGGCCCGGGCGGGGGCCGCAGCGCGTG
The DNA here is from genome assembly GCF_024610735.1 of Ursus americanus. NCBI lineage: Eukaryota > Metazoa > Chordata > Mammalia > Carnivora > Ursidae > Ursus > Ursus americanus. Next base: position 14,242,635 of record NC_142154.1, read on the forward strand.
GGTGCGCGGGGGGCCGGGGCGCCGCCCGCCACCCGGCGCCCGAGAGCCCGCGGTCCCCCCGACCCGACCCGAGACCCTCCCTCCGGGAGCCACGCCGCCCTCCGCTGCCCGAGATCGCCCCCGAAAATTCGCGCCGCCCCCCTCCGCCCAAATTTGTGTTTTAGGTTATAGGCAGGAAATCTGCATTTCCCTCTCTCCGGGACACTGTTTCTTTGGGGACCTCTGCAACGATAGGGATGTTCAGCCTACAATCTACGATGTGCCCCGTACACAGTTGCATTAGATTTTCTTTGAGTTGTTTTGGTTTGCCTCTTAGTTCACACCCTCTCGCCTGGTTAAAACGGAAGAAAAATGAAATCGGGCAGACTTCTTTTTTCTTCGAGATGGGAGATGCGTCTTCGGGGGTTTCTGCTAAGTCACCACAACAGCCGTAGCGCGGGCTCAGGGTCCCTCTGAGGAGCTGATTTTGCAGGGTGGGGAACGCGCCCTCCTTCCCCTTCCCCTTTCTCCCTGGCAGCTTTTCAAATGCTTTTCATCACCCATCGCCAGTGGAAAATAGTTCTGTCTTTGTGACTGCTCACACCTGCAGAGCCTTGTCTTGCCGTCAACTCCGAGTGGGACAGGGGACCCCAAACGGAACGCAAAGCCAGCGCCCCAACTGGAAGAAAGCTTGCAAGCTTTGGGGTGGTCGGAGGATGCCGGTTGAATTGGGGGTGGGTGAGGGTAGTTATCTGGAGAAGTGCAGGAGAAAAGGAGTTGGGGGCGCAACGTTGTATCCCCAAAAGGGTAATACGTGTATCCAAATTCCATCCTCATCTCTCAAATCTAGAGAAGACATGGTTGGTAGTTTCAAAAGGAAGGCTCCGTACAAAATTCGTTTTTTTGAAGGGCTGGAGCTTAATCAAAGCCAGAAAACTAGAAACTTTCTACCAGCAATACTTAGCACACTATAGAAAGCTTAAAAACAAAAACAAAAACAAAACCCCCAACCCCTACAGATCCTTCTTTGCCTCCTCCCCAATCCTGGCTTAAAAAAATATATATGCAAATAAAATACGAACGTCTATCCTTGAGGAGGAAGAAAGAGCAGCTAAACTGCAAATACGTAACTAGTGTCCATCAATATTTCCCACTCTCTAAAGAGGGCTGGGTCCAGCGGGGTGTTTGAAAAATTGCTCTAGTGTTTGCCTGATGATTGAAGAGGATAAAAGGTAACGACCCAACAAAGTTGTAGAGAGTGGTTTTAAATAGGCGGTTTCCGAGAGTGGTGATCTCAGACACATCTTACCCCTCCCCTGCACCAGCGCAAACCCAACTTAGTTTTTCCAACCTCAAACCAATCTTTGACTCTTAAGGTTTTCTCCCCCCCAGAACTATTTATTCTCCTCATGCCAAAGTATGCCTGATTTTTTATAAACCATTGTTTGCTGTTCCCCTGGACTTTCAGTGAACCATCCCTCCCCCCAACAACTTTGTCAGATAAATAGATCTGCATTTCAGTGTTGTGACTACAATTTGGGAAAGTTCATGCTACAGCAACTGAGGCTGAAAAACAAATCCTGATTGCCCTCCCTGGGCATCTGCCGGAGAAACGGGCTAAATTTAGAGAGCCATTAAACTGAGTGGGCAAGGCACCTGGAAAATAGATCATTTTTATAGCACTGAAGTCACCAAATGAATGGAATAGGACATACTATTTTTCTGTCATGATGTGTGCCATTAGTGATCATTGTAACTTGAAGATAAAACAGTGTTTCCTCAAAAATGGACTTATGCTGATCTTTTTGTTTGAAAACTCTTCAGAACTGAAAAATGCAAAATAGTTGCTCTTTATATGACTGACCATCCACAACCCAGCAACTAAAAGTTCTGCGCAACTCTTGAGTTCTTTTCAGTAAATAAGTCACACAAAGAAAAAGTTTTAGCCCTCAGGATGGAAAGCCTTCCTCTAATGTTTGGCTTTTGAAAAGATTGGGAGAGAGAAATTGTAAACGAAATCACTCCCTGGCTTGGTCTGTGTAAATAGGAATTCTTAGAAATCTGCTGGGGCCACCTGAGCAATAGGGAAATGCAAACTGCCCTGAACATAATACTCATTTCTGCATTGGGGCAAAGTCTTACCACCTAAGTAAGAATCAAATCTTTATGTATCTTTTTGTTCTCTCTCCCTTTCTGGAATCTGGATATATATATATATATATATATATATATATATATATATATATATATATATATATTCACACAGACATATCAATTTGTCCTCCAGAATCCAACTTAAGTATGCTTAAAACTTCATTGATTTCACATATTCTTGTCCTTTCTATATACTGTGCCCCTCCCTCTTTCTAGAAACAGCCAATGATTGAGAGTAAAGAAAATCGCACATCTCATGCTCCCCCACCCCCACCCTTCCCAAAAGAAAGAGAACAGAGATTTAAGTAGAAGATATGTGAAGCTGTCACCAACAGTGCCAGAGGGAAAAAAAAGTTGCAAAAATAAGAAAGGTCATCTGCAGGAAAGTTAAAACAAGAGCCGTCATCTGTAACTGAGATTGACCTGGCAGAGGTGTTCTGTATTGTGGCCAAAAAAAAAAAAAAAAAAAAAAGAACAGAATTGCCACTTGGAAGAGAGTAAGAATGCACTGGGGAAGAGGCAAGGGGACAGATCTGTAAGGAGAGGTAAACCGAAATAGGCGAAGTCCCCAGGAATATGTTTTGGCTCCCCTATCTTTACAAATCTTCCAGGCAGCTTGGAGAGGAGCTGGAAAGCAGGGCGAGCAAGATGGGATAGAGAACACTGAGGAAGGTCTGACCGGCTTTAGCCCCTTTGTAAGAAGAGTGGGGACATCTCTTTTTATGGTTTTCCTCCCTTCTGAGGCTTAGAATAGTAAACTCAAGCGGCTGCCCGTCAGCCCCTGTCCATCTTCTTTAGCAAACTTGACATAGTGGAAGAAATATGACACGTGAATTATTAAAGAGGAGCTAGTTGACTTCTAACCCTGATTGCTTTTCTCAGACCCCATTACCTGCACAATTATCTAGCAATATACTGCAAGAATTACAGGGCGTGCAAGCTAGAAGAAGAGAGGAAAAAGCAAAGCCAGGGTTTGTGAAAATATCAGGGAAAAGCAGGGTGTTTTACCTTCCCATTTGCCCCACTCCAGGGATGTTACAGAAAACAAACCACTCTTCTAAGAAAGAGTTCAGTTTCTCTGTCCAAGGATGCAGAGACAGAATTTAAAGGATCTTTGACACCACTCCTTCCATCTGATTCCCATTCCCTTTAAGAAGAACTTCTCAGGATTTTAATTTTCTGTATCTTTAACCCGAGAGAAATTAGTTCTTAACTTTAGGACCAATGGCCATACCCAGGGCTCCTCTATTCCCCGTCTCCACTTCCTCCTCCTCTTTTCAATTCAACTTGTGTTTTTGCCCAGTTGCAAACACTTCTCAAAAGGGAAGAAACATGTTCTCTGCGCTTTTCAAGGTAGCCCCAAGACCCTGAGTTGGGCTCTTCCAAAACTTGAGAAAACATCCAGACCCTATTTCATTTAGGCAACCAATAATATTATAAAAATCAGCAATAATCATTCAGGCATTCAAACAGAAGTTTCTTTGTGTTAATTAAGTGCCCATTATCCGGTGGGCTTGAGGAACTCGGCAGCTGTTGGTAGGCTAAGACAGGAAAGGGGTATTTGAACATGTAGGGGCTTCCTCTTTTAAAATGAACAAGAGGAGAGGTGCGGTCAAAATAATAATCATAATAATAATAGTAATAAAAATAACAGCAATAATTTTGTCCTTTAGGCATCGATTTGTATATCCCGTTGCCAGGGTGAAGGTAATAATTGAATCTATCCCAAATCTGAGTGATGGAGTAGTCAGAAATGTGACAGGAGAGCCAGGAGGCAAGTGATGGATACTATTGTCCAAACGTGACCCTCCATTAACACCACCTATCAGCATCTGGATCCTGTCACTGCATCCCATCCCAGAGCCAAGAGGGCCGCCTGGCATATTCCAAGTGCTTCAAGGGTTTTCAGGCTGCGCTCAACCTTGCATCAACTAAATGGGTGGGGAGGCTGACCCAAACCTTGCTTTCTCTATCTGCACTCGCCTTATTACCCCTTTTCCAGGCCCATTGTTCGGCAGGTGCTGGCAATTTGCTCCTTATCACGCCTCTGTTTACGAGGGCTTTTTTAATAATAACAAAGGGAGAAATGGTATTAATATTAATTAACACAAGAAAATGAAACAGTTTTGGGAATCCACCAAATGAATCATCTCCTCGTCTAATTGGAACTGGAGAGAAAGGGGAGGAGGAGGGGAGGGGGACGGGAGGGGGAAGGGGGAGATACAGATGACCTACTGGGTGACAGGCACAGGTTGGAAGGGTGACATTTTATTGTAAGCCTCCCAATGAAAGGAAGAAAAGGAAGGGACCAGTCAATTTAATGCAGGGACCAAGAGTGCAAGAGTGTTGCTAAGAGACAGAGATGCTGCTAAAGTTCTATCAGAAGCGCTACTCTGACCTTATGCAAATAGAGGCGGCCAACTCTTTGTGGAATGGCTGAAAATTCCACCCCCTGTGTCACCAATACCTGGCATCGAGCCTTTTATTCAAATGTTCTCTAAAAACACACACAGAGGATGTGACAAAGCATGACACATTTAGGGGCTGTAAAGAAAAAAAAAAGACACAGACAAAATTGGGGTAATAAGAATAATAGTAATAATTTTTAAAACCCAGGGGAAAAAAATCAACACCAGATCTTCCTGTGGAAATGTCACCCATCGTTACCTTCTGGTACTGTCATTTTCCTGGAGCTGAAAAGTAACCTAAAGATTCAGAAATTGCCTTCTCATTGCAGAAATAGTAGCCTATTAAGATACCACAGTAGCGCGGCAAGTACTGCCATTAATTTACACCCCAGGAGCGTGGGGAAGGGGATGGTGCGAGGGTGGGTGGGCAGGGGGTGTGAAAGCCTAGGGCAGACGAAAGAAATTACATCATAGGCACCCCCTAACAAAATAAAGTATGATTTTGCTTCTGTTTTAACTATCCCTTCTAGGATAGGGTTAAATCCAAGAAGCGAGAGGGAGTCTGGGGGCTGATTGGGGCTTCCAGGAAGTTGCCTGTCCTTACACTTGCCTAAACTGGGAAAGCTGGACACACTTTGGAGGGTGGCTTGAGGGTGGCTGGAGGGTGGCACTCAGGTGGGTGGGTCTCGGACAAGACTAGGAGGTGGGCGCAGCCCCTAGTCCACTGGCCTGGGAGCCCTTGCAGAAGGGGACGCTCTCCCCGGCCGCTCCTCTGTGTCAGATCATGAGCCAGCCCAAGCCCACCGCTCCGCGGTGGAGAGAAGCCCTGTCCCAGGACTCGGTGTGGCCATCTTGGAGCCTCTGGGTTTGACACCCTTTGGGCCACTTTAGGCGGCAGGACTTTGGGGTCCCATTTGTGCATTAACACGTCCAACAGTCCAGGCCAGATTCATTCTCTTCCTTCTCCCACCTCCCCCTTTCCCTCCAAGTTAGCACTTGTCCCTTTCTGCTAGGTGGCAGAACTCTGGAAAAGGAACGGGGTTTCTCAGGACAATCTTTTGCCAGGAACTTCGGGCGCCAGTCCTGAGAAGGTGTCAAACAGATGATACTCACGGTTCTTGGGGGGAGTCCCCCCCCCAGGGCCACCCCAGCACTGCACCTTTGCGAACTAGAGCAAAGAGTGGAGGGAAGCCCGGAGCAGAGGGCGGCCTCACACACCTGCCGGCCCGCGGCGCCAAAAGCCTCCACGTAGGACCCGCCGCAGCCAGAGCCCCACAGGACCTGGAAACTTCCGCCGGTTCCTCACCCGCCTCCTTCCCCCCCGGGGAGTGCTCTCTGTAGAGGAGTGGAGACAACTGTAAGCGAGGCCAAGCACCAACACGCACAACTTCGCAAACTCCATTTAACCGGCAAGCTTTTTACCCACTTTATTCCCTCCCTCACTTTTGATTTCAATATTGATAACATGCCCACCGTTTCACATCTTTATGTTAATAGTGGCAAATGAATTCATTTAACGACTTGGGGGGCGGGTGGGAGCATTTCAAACGTTCAGTGGAGGATAACTTCCCAGGGCAACTTCTCCCTAGGACCCTCCCGCATCCCCTCTTAATGGTGGGACTTTTCATAATGTGCACAATACTATTAAAATTTCATATTAGCAGTGTGTATGGTGAACTTTGTAATGGGAAATTCAATAGCTGCTGTAAATATTAATGGAATATGAAATGAAGCCACAGCCTCGACCAGCCCTGACAGTAAAACGGAGTGAGCATGTGGCGGCCCCGGGGCGAGAGAGGCCTTTCCTCTTGTCGCTCTCGCTTTATTACATTAGCGCAGGCCTCCCCGAGCCGGCGTGGGCTCAGAAGCCGAGGCGCCGGGTCACCCATGACAAATGTCCCCGTGTCTCGCCAACAGGCCCCGCCTGGCCCTGCCACTCCATCTGCCCAACAGGTCCCCGGAGAGTGCTTGCGGGTGTCAGTTTCAGGTAAAGAGCTCTTGAAAGCGCAAAGTCTCCAAAAAGGTTACAAGGATTCTAGCGCCTCCTCCTCGAGTCCCCGAGGCCCCGGTCGCCGCCACCGCAAGCGGAATCCGCACCCGGGGCGGGGGGGTGGGGGGTGGGGGGAGGAACCCTAAGCCACTTTCTGGGGTTGAAAGCGCTACTAAGGCAGCCAGATTCCTCCTTCCTCCCCTCCCTCACCTGGATCCCTCCCCGCCTCCTGCCTAGAGAACCCGGGCCTCTGAATAGGACATGGGGCTGCGTCCGGCGTCCGCAGAGGGACAGGGTGGGAGGGGGTAGAGGCTGGTCGTCCCGGTCGGGGCTCGGTGCCGGGTCTCGATCGGTCGCCTTTTGCGCCTACGAGGCGGTGGCCGCCCGGGCGAGCCTGCGTGCGAAGGGGAGGGGGTGACCTAAGTCGCTCGGACCCCAGGCCCCTGGGTCCCCAGAGCAGCCCCTCGCCGGCGCGAATCGTCGGGAAGCCGGCGGGGAGGGCGTGCGTGATCGAGGGAGGAGCAGCTCTGGCGGAGGCCACTGACGCCCGGATTGGATTGGTTCCGAGCTCCGGTCGCCGCCGAGGAGGGTCCGGGGCTGCTCGACGCGCTGACAAACGTGGCCGTCAACACCTCTAGCTGCCCGGGCGGGTTATTTCAACAGGCTGGGAAAGATCGGCATTTTGAGTGACAGGCGACGCCTTTCCTCACTCCCAGTATTTCTGCTGCCGCGACGGCACTTAGGGGAGCTTAGTTTTAGATGGGACATTAATCTTCACTTGTTAAGAGATAGCCTGTCAGTATTTACCCGGGGCTCTCCCCCTCTCCGCAGCCGCTGCACACCCCCCCCCTCCGGCGCTCGGCCACTCCCCGGCGGGCCCAGCCACAGGCGCGCGCCGTGTCGAGGGTCCACGCGCGACAACGGAGAGGACCCCGGGGTTAACCTGGGGCAGAGCGAGCGTGTGGCAGAGGCCCGGCGCGAGCTGGAGGTGAAAGTCAACATGGACTTAAATTACAGCCCAGCCTGGGCCGGCGCTCCAGAGGGTCCTGGCACCCACCCCTGGCGTTTTCGCCTGTTTGCAGGTGGGGAGCGTGGAATACGTCCTCGGAGACAGGCTTTTCCTGAAGCCACAAAGCACACGCGCGCTTGCACTCTCGCTAACTCAAGGCAATCGTCTTCCTGCTTCCCTAGTCCTGATCCCTCAAGTTTCACCGCCGTGAAGTCATCCGCGATCTCCCCTTTACCATCAGCTCTATTGCGGTCACCTCTCTAAGTTCCCCGGAGTCCCCCGCCTTTTAAATGATGTTCTGTCCTGCAACCCCCCCCTTCATCCCCCCTCAAGAAACCCAGAATAGTTCGCTCATCTGTTCCTGATGCAGGCAAACTGCAGAGCTGAAATGAGCTGAAATGAGAACGGAATGGAAGTAACATGGGTTTGCTTCTGCATGACTTCCCTGCAGGAGTAGTTGCAACAGGGTGTCTAGGTTTGTGAGATCCGTGGCACAGCTGCAGGTGTGGGTTGCCTTCTCACGGACCCTCTGGCCAGTTCCCCCACCCCTGCAGCTGTTCTCGGTACACCCCCTGGTTCGACAGCTGTTTCTTTGGCTCCATTAAATGCCCTTCCTCCACCCGAGATCGCGCAACTTCTTCCCCGTGCCCTTTAAAAGAGTTACACTTTGGAAGAAGACTTAAAAAAAAAAAAAAAAAAGGACAAGAAATGGATATAGGTTTTGTAAGTGTTAAATAACTTTCTCAGTGTGTATTAAAGGAAGATTGTATTTTATCAACAGCTGATTGATGCAGCCGTGTGATCCTGTCGGTTTGTCTATAGTATCATATTTATTTAACCTGCTGAGGGACTATGTTCAGGGGCAGCCTGCTCATGCTGACAAGAGCATGCACATTACACACTACCCCAGGTATTTTGATTGATTGTTCCCACCCCAAAGCCTTTGGTTCATAATTTAGCACAGCAGGCTCTGCATCACAGACTAGGTTTCAAAAAAAAAAAAAAAAATCCAGTAAGAGATTTCAATGAACAACTACTGCCAAGAAACCTTTCTCCACCTGCAACCCCCAAATATTTTAAATACCTCCTGAGATGGTTCAGCTTGTATAATTACAGGGCACACAACCTTTATTTACTCTGGTTCCCCCAGTGTAATCAGATTATTCATTTTAATTTGTGGCTGGACTAACATTTCCTTAACTGGAGGGGGGGTGGCTTGGTGGTGGGGTGGTGTTGGTGGTGAAAATGCCGAATAAGTGTGGGCTTCTCTTTTTCTTCTCCTTTGCTGTCTTTCTTTCAATAACAGGTTTGGGATATGGAAGCAGGAGGAAGGCAGACAAAATGGTTCTTTTTTTCCTGAAGTTGCACTGGGAATTAGGTCCTGAATTAGGTCCTGAAGTCCTTGGGCAGCAGATTTTACTCGGCTTCAATGACCCGCGCCCCCTCCCCCAGACCCTGACCCCTGTGAGTGAGGAAGGATTTTTTTTTTCCCACAAGTACAAACTGTCCATAAACGTCCCTAATATTTGGGTCTCTTCAATTAAATGATTCGAATAATCTGGGCACATCTGAGTGGTTCTGAAAATAGCCCTACCTACTGAAGGACCAAGGAATAATTACTTCCTATGAGATTTCTGGATTAAAGGAACTTTCTCCTTGGCTTTTAAAAATGAACACAAACAAAGTACCAATGGGTATGTATGTGTACCAACCAATTTGTGCTTGAAAAATATTTCCAAAATGGAACACGTTTTTCTGTGCATCTTCTTGGATTACTATTAATTTGGTTAGCAATGGTTTTGTGTGTGTGTGTGTGTGTGTGTGTGTGCGTGTGTGTGTAAAGGTATAGTCTCAGATGTGTGCTATTTCTCAGTAATAGAGGTGCTGTTGTTTATTGTGTTTGGTACTTTTACATGCGTCCTTTAGAAACTCTTGAGTTGACTCGCGAAGCCTGGAAAGGCAATCCTAGCACTGCTATGTATCTCTGTCTACCGGAGTTTCATTTTGTCATTCTAGATCAGCTGGGAAGGTCATTACCAATGTGGTCAATTGCACAAGTGTACAATGCCGCACCAGGGGGTGAGGAGTCATAGCATTTAAAAATGATATGAAATGCATAATTGCACCACCCCAAATGATTCAGCACATCTCAGTAGTTATTTTTCTCATCAGCTCTTCAGTTAACATTGCAGAAAAAAAAATCTTGTATACCCCAGTGATGGCAGCAGTGGCAACATTTGTAATTAAAACTCCCTTCCTCTTTCATCCATTCATCCACTTGTTCATTCATTTCCCCTACTTCTTTAGTGTGGATTTGCCTGATTGTGTACTTTATAATGGTGGTAAGGAAATTAATCAAGTGTGATCTATACTTTCCATTCCAGCTAATATTTTAAGTGTCCCTTATATTTGGGGAAGGTTTGAGAGGCTCTGATGGTGTACCTTTTTTGCTGATAAAATAATATTCAGCATTTAAAAAATTTTTTGATATTGCTATTTATCCCTAGATGGTGTTCAATGACAAAAACCAAAATATTTGCAAAACTCCAGGACATGCATCCTTCTGCTGAGAAAAAAAAGTCATTATCAAAAGTAAGTACAGACACAATATCCACAGAAAAGTGAAAGGTAGACTGACAAAGGAAGTATTTACCTATGACAGAGTGTCAACCAGGGGATACGAAGGCAAATCAAGCAAGGCGAAGGAAAGGCCAATTTGTGGCGAACAAAATCTACACATTTTAATTAGTTGAGCTAAGGAGTTTTGAGACACCATGTGAATCAATTTGCAGCCATTTTCCAAAATGTTTTACGAATCATCAGTTTGCATTGAAAAGAAACCTTTTAAAAGCCATCTACCACCAAGTTTCTTGAATAGAATTCAATGTATATTACCCCTAATGATGAAAAAAAAAAAAACCAACTTCCACATGTTGTCTCCTGGGGAGACAAATAAATTGGGTGGGACCCCATTTCTTTCCAGTGGGAGCACTTTTATCATATTTAATACGTATTCACACACAGACACATCTACAAAGGAACTTCTTTGAAGTTTGCCCACTTCTTAGCTCTGCAGCGCTGGGCAAGTTACTTCCTTTCTCTGTGCCTTGGTTTCCTCATCTAGTGAAGTTATAATAAGTACCTCCTTCAGGGGCTGCTGTAGGAAATGAGCTAATACATGGGGCTCTTAAAGCTGTGTCTGCTGTATATTTGCTACTAGATTGGCACCTGCTATTATCATAGCTCATATATGCATCAGCATATATTAATTAATTAATTTTATTATTGACAACAGTGCTTTTAGTTATGGTCACCCAAGATGTTGTGCCTAGACTCCACAACTTAAACTCTAATTAGCAAGCGGTCCTATTAAAGCATTGCAACTCAAACTTGGGCTGTGCTGAGTGCAAAACTGCCCCTGGGGCAAAGCGATGACTGTCCTTGTCCCTGTCTCCCGAGGCCCCAGACACACTAAGTCACCTTCTTTTTTTTGTTTGTTTGTTTTAAGATTTTATTTATTTATTTGACAGAGAGAGAGGCAGTGAGAGAGGGAACACAAGCAGGGGGAGTGGGAAAGGGAGAAGCAGGCTTCCAGCGGAGCAGGGAGCCCGAAGCGGGGCTCGATCCCAGGACCCTGGGACACAACCTGAGCCGAAGGCAGATGCTTAATGACTGAGCCACCCAGGCGCCCCAAGTCACCTTCTTTGTAAACAAAGTAAAATGCAACTCCAGGGCGTGGTTGGCACGCCACTGAGCTGTTTGTACACCAAATCACAGGGAAACTCCACTAAGAGCCTTAAGAAGGCAAACAGCGATGTGACTGACTTCTCAGCCCCTCATTGGTAAGGATGCTGGCACATTCCATCCTCATTCTGCCTGATGTGCCTAAATCCTTCGTGGCATATTTTAACATCCTCCGGGTTTTACGATACTCTTTTTCTATGTGGCACGCACTACACTCTATTAAGCTGTTTGAGTTGAAATTTATTTTTAACAGAAAGGGATGTTTCCTCATATGTTAGAAGGTTGATTAAAAACTAGGATCTTGATGTGAAAGGGAAAGAAATAAATAATATATTTTTTCAGGGTTTGATTTTTTTCACATGTTGAGTTTTGAAATTAAGACAATGCCCGTTTCAGTGGGGAATAAAATCAGCATTACCTCAACTATGGAATATCTTTCTTTATGTTTTTGAGCTGCTCTATTGCCTTTCCAGATAGTAACTCAAGATCTGAGCTAAGTGAAACCAGAGTCCTTGAAAAGCAGCTAACAGCACCCCTCCTCACGCCCTCCCAGTCACTCTACATGGATACAGATATGACTTGCTTTTGTTACAGTTAGATCGCAGAACCTTGGGTACGAATAGTTTTCATTTTATGTCACTTCCCCAACGAAATCTTGCAAACAAGCCCAGACAGGAGCTGATGTTTTCTTACACATGTTAACATTGACCTTGCCACTTTGAACCACACCCCTCATCTCTTTAAATCAGCATTCCACATCCTACTCACATCTTTTCTTTTCAATCTGCTCCATGGTGTAAGACTGTCTCCACTCTGCATATGCATCAGAAATGTGTAAAGTCCTGAGAAGTTGGACTTTTGGGGAGGTTGTGATGCAGAGAAACAGGCATTGTACTTTGCTCATGTGTTAAAATGTTGAGAAATATTGCTAAAATTATTTCCCCCTAAATATCATCTGTCATTGCTCTATTTGCTAAGAGAAGCGAGTCTCAGATGTTTCACATCAGCTTCAGGGTTAGATATTTTCTCACGTTTTAATTAAGTTACTCTTTTGGATCAGGGAAAGGTAATGTTAGTGAAATATACATAACTTCCTATGTCTCTTTTTGTGGTTGTTCCACAGGCCTGGAAGGGATCTTTGACTTTCTGGTATTTGGACAAACAACAGCTTCAAAGTTGCCTACAATGTACTAAACAGAGATATGAGAACTCCCCGCAGATAGGATGAAGTTGTTTCCTGTATGCGAATGCTGAGATTTAAGGAAATATCATGATTCCCCTTTAACTCACATATAAATTCTTTTTTTGAATGCTACTCCCTTTGAGATTTGCAAATAGTTAAACCAGTTTACACAGTTCTTTTTTCCCCCTTCCTTTTAAGTAGAGCTCTTAAGTAAGCAGACACTTTAACTGGCCTTCTTATTAGACGGCTTTTTCTTTATTGCTTTTTCATAGCACAGCTATCAAAAATGAGATAATGTGCAAGATCTGGGACCTAATCAGCTTTCTCGCTGAGTTTAAAGAGTCCAGAGGCTGTTTAAAGGTAGCTCTGGTTATGTGTGAGGGCCTACCGCATGTTTGCTCTGCCACATTTTGATGGAGAGGGTAATGTGTTTGCTAGATAAGGCAAAAGGGACCAGCCAAAAAAGCAAGGCTCTGTTTGATAAACCCTGACATATTTAGCCATTTTTCTCCCACATGAAAGGAAGCTTTAAAACTCCAAGGAAAACAGAGGTGTCCACTCAAGCACACTAATGTTTATCGAGACAAAAAAAGTAAATAAAGAAAATTGGCATCTTTTAGTCTATTAAATTAATTAGCTCTAGGGCTTATCATGAAATTGAAAAGCTGGATAAAATACAAGTCTATTTCTTGTTGTTGTTACGTGATGTGAAAGGTGGGTTCTTTACGTCAGTGTACATTGAAAGGACAGTTATTTTGCTTGACTTGTCTTGCTCTGGTAGAAGACTTGAAGTCTGTGTGAAGGAGCTCATGAACCGAAGTTACGCTTTTATAACGCTGATCAGCAGGGACTTGGGATGAGGACTCAATCTGAAATTCGTGTTAAACATACACGATGACATTTTTTTGTTAAGTGATCTAGAGCCTGAAAACAGATTTATAAAGCCAGAATAAAAATATGCCACCTGATATTTACTCATAATTAGAGGTCAGTTCTAAAAGTCCAATTAAAATAAGTTCGTACATAAAGATAAATAAGGTGGCTTTACAATCTAGAATGATGTGACAGTGCTGGAGGTGAACTATTGATTACCTTATAATAATTTTCCTTTTCTAGAAAAAGTAAAGGAACAAAATATCAGAAATCATCACAAAATAGAGCCGTCTCTCAAAATAAGAATTTAAATGATGTAAGTGTGAAGATCATTTGGGGCTCAATTTTTATAGTGTGATCACTTTCAGTTAATTTAGAAGGAAATATCAATCCTAAGTCAATATCCTAGTAAAATTTTCTACTTTTTTTCCTTAGAAAATTTACTCCACTGATTTGTTGTTTTTCTAAATTACAAGTATTTGATAAACTGAAAAAGTGACCTCAGAAGATTAGTTCATCCACAGGACATTTTATTTTATTTATTTTAAAGATTTCATTTTTTTAAAGTAATCTCTGCACCCAACGTGGGGCTCGAACTCATAACCCCGGGATCAAGAGTTGCATGCTCCATCGGGTGAGCCAGCCAGGCGCCCCTGTAGAACATTTTAAAATATAATCACTTGAATCTTTAGAACTGTTTCTTTTATATATTAATCATTTTAAACATTTTTTATGGCTCCGTGTTAATAATCTATATGAGTGTAGATTTTTAGATGAATTTAATGTCAACTAGGGATTAATGTGAATTAATTAAATTGACTGTATCTTCTTTAATGAGAAAAAAGGATTTAGTTTTAATACTGATGATCTTAATAAAGCTTCTCTCTACTTATCTGTATTTTCTCAACATTAGGAATTATTTTTATTAGAAGGTGAATTAATTTAATAACGGCAGGGTGGCAAAACTTGAAATAAATCAAGTGATTGCAAACTGACTTTGCTATTGTTCATGAGGCTGCGTAATTACACCAGGTAACTTTCAATTAGAAGGGACTCCATTTGCTGGAGCTGTTTAAAAATAAAAACATACATTGGAGTTCACACTTGTTTTTCTTTTGAAGCAGCCATCCAACGGAATTTGAAACAGTATCTACAACGTAAGGCAAGTCATCGTTTGACACACTTGACTCCACTCTGTAAATGGTTAAAAAGTCACATCTTATAAACGCATTTCCAGTGAAATGATTGTCCGCAAAGATGCAGTCCCATAGAATAAAATCCTAGGAGGAGTCTGTGAGGCCTCGGAAATGAACTCATCTCTCTCTGACAAAGACACAGAAATTCCAAGCTCATATTTGCAATATGTAGGTTCCATGACGTCTGCTGTGTAAGGTAAGATGTGGAAAAAAGACGGATGTTAGTTGAGCATGCCAGGCCACTCTGTAGTTCTTATTCTTTATTTTGGGGGGGGGCATTCCCTGGAATTATAGGCTGCAGTTGTTTTTAAATTGAATTTTCAGGGGCAACCTGGGTGGCTCAGTCAGTTAAATGTCCGACTCTTGATTTCGGTTCAGGTCATGATCTCAGGGTCTTGAGATAGAGCCCAGTGTCAGGCTCTGTGCTGAGTGTGGAGCCTGCTCTCTCTCTAAAAAAATTTTAATTTTCATTCATTTATTATTATTTTTAAAAGATCTTATGTGTAAGTAATCTCCACACACAACGTGGGGCTCAAACTCACGACCCTGAGATCAAGAATTGCGTGCTTTACCAACTGAGCCAGCCAGGTGCCCCTCACTGATTGATTATTTTAAAATGGAAGATGGAAGAGGAATGCAGGGAAACAGGGACCAGCAAAAACAAAGCAAACCAAAACCAAAACTGAAAGGCAAACAAACCAATCCACGCTCTCCCCGCACCCCCGCCATGTACAGCCTCTAGTTAATGGTCAAAACTTGGGTATAGTGTCCACCACCCGACCCCTCATGAAGCCTCCTCCTCAATGAATACAATGCTGTACTTCCCCTTATTCTGTCAGGACTGTAGTCCTTGTGTTTAAGGGCCCGACAAGCTCATTCCCAGTGCCCTGGCGCTTATGAGTGGACGCAGAGATGGCTCATGCATTGGGCTGGGTGATGTTGGCATCTTCCTGGGTTCATCACCCAACCAGTCATATAGGAGGCTGGCTTTATTTTTTTAAATTTTTTAGAAGGTTTTATTTATTTATTTGAGAGAGAGAGAGAGAGAAACAGAGAGCATGGGGAGAGGGGCAGAAGGAGAGGGAAAAGCGTACCTCACTGAGCAGGGAGCCCGACATGGGGCTCGATTCCAGGACCCTGAGATCACGACCTGAGCCCAAGGCAGATACTTAACCGACTGAGCCACCCAGGCGCCCCTGAGGCTGAGTTTAAAACAAATTATGCAATGATATGCTTATTAACTTGAAACCTGAAAGCATAGTGTTCTAGACCAGGAAACTCCCATTTAAAAAAAAAAAATTGTGCCCAGATCTGGTTACCAAATGGTGCGAGGCCAACATAGCTTTGACTAGCACGACTGCCTTGGACCCAGTTCTGGCTTTGCCGATATTCATAAAAGACTAATCTCATCATTGCTCCTAAAGATGATGACGGCAATAGATCTCAGTTCGGAAACAAAATAAAGATCAGTGGAGAGACGGTTGGGGTGGGATGTGCAATATGTCCTAAAAGAGCTTTCAAACGGAATCAGGTAGAAAACAGGCATTGCAGGTAGTGAATTTCACTTCAGCATAAGAAAGAATTTTCCAATAATTCGATTGGCTTAAAAATAATTTTAAAAATGACCACCCCGTCTGTCAGGGGTGGCAGAGAGAGGATAATTGAATTATGGTTGGGTGGAACAGATCAGTGTTTCCTAAACCTGGTTGCATGAAATGGAATCATCTGGGAAACTAAATATCCACGTTATACAAATACGTGAGAAATGTCTTCCAGCACAAACACAAGCGTACCATTTGCAAGTGTAATTTCTGGTATTTGTTAGAAATGAGACCTTTTGGGGGTACCTGGGTGGCTCAGTGGCTTAAGCATCTGCCTTTGGATCAGGTCATGATCTTGGGGTTCTGGAATAGAGCCCTGCATGCGGCTCCCTGCTCAGCGGGGAGTCTGCTTCTCCCTCTCCCTGTGACCCCCCACTCATGCTCTCTCTCTTTCAAATAAATAAATAAATAAATAAAAATCTTAAAAAAAAAAAAAAAAGAAGAAATGAGACATTTTGACTAGGTAATACCAAAACAAGATGTAGTCTGTATCAGAGCAAAACTGCTTTTTGGATTGTTTCCTATGAAAGTCTGCAAATCACCCTGTGTTCCTTTTCCAATAACATTCTGATGTGGGAGAAATCTCATGAAAATAAACATCAAGGACAGTCACAAGGGAAGCAGATGCAGAAGCAAGCCAGGGTTCTGGTTCAAATTATTTTTTTCTTTTAATAAATGATATTGTAACACCAGCTACCATTTATATAAGACATTATTCTGTTCCTAAATTGCTGGCTGACTTTTCCTAAACTCTCTGACATGAGCTTTATTTTTCTGAATGGGGGATCGAGGAGTTGAACCAACTCCGGACTGGTCGTTCCAAATGTACATGAGAGGGGGCTGACGGGTCTCTAGGTGGGTTGTGGGGATCCATGATAATTGGGACTGGTGGGGACCATGGCAAAATGGAGGGCACAGACTATTCGAAAGAGGGGTGCCACTCTTTGACCCTTGTTAAATGTGGCCTTGCGGAAATGCAAATTCAGTTTTATCACAGCTTTTGATTTTTCAAGATAACCTCGTAAGGCCAACTTTCAACATGTGAAAGTGGCTATTTCAAATATTATTTTGCAGTTGCAGACGGAGAATCCTGGAGGCGAGATGCTGTTTATGAGTCACGGGCTTCTTCCATCCGGACCGGCTGACGGCTGCAGCTACCTTCTATCATTAGCATTTTCTGGCAGTACTGCTCCAACTTTGGTGTGCATGAGACCACCTGGAGAGCTTGTGAAATCACAGACTTCTGGGCTCCACAGTAAGAGACTCTGGTCGGCGTTTCTTATAAGTTGCCAATGGGTACTGAGACCCATCCCGGCTAGTGACCTTGCAAGCAGGGAGCCAGTCATATAGTATGGCTCCCTTTGGCTTGGTTACTGTTGGGTATTCATGTGATTCATCCAAGGAGTCTTCCTGACTCCTCTTCCTCTGCTTCTCCTGTTGCCTTCGCTCCCTGTCTCAAGATGACACCTTAGGGAAGGTCGTAGTTGGCACTTTTGCATTAGGACAGGGGAAGACATACAGTACCGATGCAGTTAGTTTCAGCCCTGTTAACTTGGCAGGAAATGCTCAATCCTGTTTATTTATTATTATTATTATAAGCATTCTGTAAGCTTAAGGTGTACAACATATTGATTTGATACATTTATATATTGCAGCATGATTACCATGGCGGCATTAGCTAACACCTGTATCACATCACGTAATTATCATTCCTCTTGTGGTGTGGACGTTTAAGAATCCAGTTTCTTAGCAACTTTGAAATACATAATACAGTATTGTTAACTCTAATTACAAGGCTGTACATTAGATCGCCAGATCTTCCTCTTCCAACCACAAGTGTGTACCCTGCGACCAGCATCTCCCCATTTCCCCTACCTCCCAGCCCTTTGAAACCGCCATTCTACTCTGTCTCTATGAGCTAGTTTTGTTTTTCAGATTTCACATATAAGTGATATCATACAGTATTTGTATTTTTCCTTTCTGATTTATTTCACTTAGCATAATCTCTTCAAGGTCCATCCATGTTGTCTCAAATGGCAGGATTTCCTTTTTTCTCATGGCAGGATAATATTCCATTATGTGTGTGCTATATATATTCCATTGTGTGTGTGTGTATGTATATATATATATTCCATTGTGTATATATACATATATTATATATTCCATTGTATATATATCTCATATCTTTATCCATTCAGTTACCGATAGACACTTAGGTTGTTGCCATTGTGAATGACACTGCAATGAGGATCAGACTGTGGGCATCTCTTGGAGATCCTGCGTTCATTTCCTTTGGGTATATGCCCAGAGGTGAGATTGCTGGATCATACGGTAGTTTCATTTTTAGTTTTTTGAGGAACTTCCATACAGATTTCCATAATGGCAGCACCAATGTACATTTCCCACCAACAGTCCACACGTGTTCTATTTTCTCCATATCCTCGCCAACACTTGTTTTCTCTTGCCTTCTTGAGCCTAACCGTTCTAACTGGTGTCAGGTGACATCTCGCTGTGGTTTTGATTTTCTTTTTTCTTTTAAAGATTTTATTTATTTATTTGACAGAGAGACAGCCAGCGAGAGAGGGAACACAAGCAGGGGGAGTGGGAGAGGGAGAAGCAGGCCTCCCGCTGAGCAGGGAGCCCGATGCGGGGCTTGAACCCAGAACTCTGGGATCATGACCTGAGCCGAAGGCAGACGCTTAACGACTGAGCCACCCAGGCGCCCCTGATTTTCATCTCCCCGATGATGAGAGGTGTAGAGCACCTCTTCATAGATCTGTTGGCCATCTGGATGTCTTCTTTGGAAAAATGTCTATTCAGTTCCTCTGCCCATTGTTTAAATCGGATTGGTTTTTTGGTTGTTGTTGTTTTGAGCTGTATAAATTCTTTATAGATTTTGAATATTAACCCCGTATCAGATCCAAAGTTTGCAAAGATTTTCCCCTGCTGTATAGGTTCCCTTTTCATTTTGTTGATGGTTTCTTTTGTTGTGAGAAGTTTTTTAGTTTGGTGTCATTGCTTGTTGTGTTTGCTTTTCTTGCTTGTACTCCATACTGTTTAGAAGATAAGGTCACCCCTGGGGGCGCCTGGGTGACTCAGCCGTTAAGCGTCTGCCTTCGGCTCAGGTCATGATCCCAGGGTCCTGGGATCGAGCCCCACATCAGGCTCCCTGCTCAGCAGGAAGCCTGCTTCTCCCTCTCACATTCCCCCTGCTTGTGTCCCCTCTCATGGTCTCTCTGTCAAATAAATAAATAAAATCTTAAAAAATAAAAAAGAAGATAGGGTCACCCCTAAACACCTTGTGGGTAATCAGCTTCATAACTAAGTATAGTCATTGATACATGGGTGATTACTCAGCACCAGACAACGTGCAGGGTATTTTATCTATGCTACCTTTAGTCCTAACAACCTTTTCTGAGGTAGATACTCTCACTTCTAGTTCACTGAATTTCAGAGAAGTGAAATACCTCATCTTAGATCACACAGGCACTAAGTGGCAGGAGAGAGATTTAAAGGAGGACAGCATGATTCCAAAGTCTGTTCTCTTCCCGGGATACTTCCGAATTTATGTGCACACAGAGTAGTATCACTTGATATAGTATAATTAATACAAAATAAAAATCATACCTTGCCCCGTAAAGGTTGCAAAGTGATTAACAAAAATGTAAATTATACTGCTAAATAAAATAAATTAAAAGCGAATAAAACAAAATAAGAAGGAAAGGAAGATGACGTACAAAATGGCATCCCATAAAGTCCTCTTCCCTTGCTAGTGGTGGGTGATGACTTGACCCAGAGCTCATAAAGAAGGGGTAGTCTCTAAGAGCACCACGTGAGGGGGTGATATGGGCCATGTGAAGGCAGGGTGGTCTCTAGCCTTAGTTCAGGATGCCCTCTTGGGTGTGTGACTGCCTGAGAAGTCTACCGAGGTGCTCATGGGAACTACCTACACTTGAGATCTACGAAGTCATGGGTGACGCCTATGAAGAGCATTCGTGGCCGTCGACCTCCCTAAAGCAACCTGCATGGTATCGTAAATCTGAAGCCTGGGATCCCGTCCACTTAATTCCATTTGTAATCTGACACAACACTGTAGCTACACAGGGTTTTCGTTAAAACAGTACCATCAGGTTGAGGATAATGCTTCAGGTGAATTGCTTTAAATTAAATACACAGTCATGTCCCCCATACACTTCAACACTGAAAGTCTGTCTTTGCTTTTCCGTTCCATTTGTTTTAGAGTTCAGTACATTTGGTTGGTTGATACAGAGGGAGAGCTTTGCGATAGATGATTCCAGAAGAAGAAACAAAATGAACCATGGGAAAGAAACAAGATAAACACAAAACAGAAATGTTTCTTGTTTAAGGGCAAGGGAAGACTCTCACATTTGAAACAAAATTTCTACAGAACTTATTTGCAAGTCTCTTCATCTGGAAATGAGGATGTTGGGTGCTATGGACCTCTAAGTTTCTTTCTGGCTGTACTACTTGGGAAGTTATGAT
This sequence comes from Ursus americanus, assembly GCF_024610735.1. Lineage (NCBI taxonomy): Eukaryota > Metazoa > Chordata > Mammalia > Carnivora > Ursidae > Ursus > Ursus americanus. The sequence goes on from NC_142154.1 coordinate 14,263,275, forward strand.
TCAGACCGTGATATGATGGCATCAGGGAAGGGCACAGGAGAAAGAGGGAGTAATCCTCAGAACGCCACAGCTGAGCATCCTTCTGAAATGTGGTTAGGCGGCTCATGGGATGAGACGTCTCTCAGTCTCCCCCATAGCCTGACACAGCAAAGATCAGCCCGCTAGCTCAGAGCAGGGAGTTCAACCCAGGCTGGGAGACATTTCCAAGGAAATTCGATCTTCTGCCAACTTCCTGACTTAAGTCATCTCTCAACATCTCGTTCAAATTATAAAGCCCATGCAGTGTCATCAGGCATTAATAGGGAGACTGGTCTGGGTTCTGCTCTGGGGTTTGTACATCGGCCACATCCATGTTTCCTAACTTCATCTGGGTTTCCGGAAAACATTTGGCAGAGGTCATCGCCTCAAGCACTTGGCTTTTTAAATTAACTTTCTGGTAGTGACTTCCTGATCTGAAACCACGTCCCTTCCTATTTTGGTTTAAGCTTGTTGTTTGGTCAGTGCCAATCAAATTAAAAAAAGCAGAAACAAACAAAGTACTTTTTGAGGTTCCCTCATATGGCAGGTGCAATAGTTCGTCCTCATAGGATCGAGGATCTCTGGCTTCTCCGAAAGCTGAGTTGGCTTGCCAGTTCTTCAGCAGACCATGATTGGGGATCCCTGGGATCACTACATGTCTCTTTCATATGCTTTGCTTTGGATGTTATTGTTTCTATTTCAGAATGTAGAAGCAACTGGATGGCTAGACGTACATTTTAAAGCAAATGAATTTTTTTTTTTCAAAAAACCACATCAGACCCAAAACAAACCAAAGCATATGTATCCTCCAGCCTGTTTAGTTTTGGGGCTATGCCGGCAGGATGGTAGATGTATGCTGAGTTATTGACCCTTTTTCCTTTTAGCTTCTGCTAATTCTAGGTCCCGTTCTGACTTTCCTGGGCAGCTAGCTCTTCTCTACTATCGGTTCTTGGGGCTCTGGAGGAGCTGCTTCCATCGTACTTTCTTGGCCATCAAGATTGGTCCAGGGCTTAGCAAGTTGTCCATTAGAGGCAATCAAAGCTTGTATCAATTATGATTAAGTTTGGTTTTCAGTGAAAAACATCCACAATGAGAGTGGCTTAAATAGGATAGATTTAAATAGGTACTTATCCTTGTGGATAAGTCCAGAGATAGACTGTTTAGGGCAGATGTGATAACTCTATTCTAGACTTTTTTTCTTTCTTTCTTTCTTCTTTTTTTTTGTAAAGAAATTGACATGCTGATTCTTCTTTTTTTTAAAGATTTTATTTATTTGAGAGGGAAAGAGAGAGAGCAGAGAGCAAGAACACAAGGGCTGGGGGAGGGAGAAGCAGACTCCCCACTGAGCAGGGAACCCACCATGGGGCTCCATCCCAGGCCGCTGGAATCATGACCTGAGCAGAGTGCAGATGCTTAACCGACTGAGCCACCCAGGCGCCCAAGACATGCTGATTCTGAAATTTACATAGAAATGCAAAGAACCTAGACTAACCAAGAACATTTTGTAGAAGAAGAATACAGTGGGAGGACTTTCAGCACTTGATTTACAATGATTTACAATTTACAATTGTAAAATTACAATACTTAAGCAGTGTTGTATGGTATAAGGTAAGACAAATAGACTTTAATAAAAGAGTCCAGAAATGTTCCCATTCATATGTAGTCAGTTAATTTTCAACAGAGACACAAAGCAATTCAGTGAAGAAAAGGAGAGTATTTTCCATAAATGATTCTGGAACGATTGGATAGGCAAGTGAGAAATACAGTACTTATACCACACACAAGCTATAATTCCAGATGGACCATGGACTCAAAGTACAAGCAATAATAGTAGACTTCCAGAAAAAAAAGATACCACCTTTAAGCATATGGGGTAGGCAAATACTTCTTAGAATTTAAAGACATTTTAAGAAAGATAAAAATTAAATATAAAAAAGATAAACTACTTCATCAAAGTATGTTCTACTTATCAAAAAATGTTATTAAGAAAATGAACAGGATTTGTTTTTGTTTCCGTTTTATAGAACTTTAGTATAATTGGGATTCTTTAACATTTAGTAAAACATATAAATTTTTTGAACATTGCATGGAAAAGTTTCTTTTTTTTTTAAAGATTTTATTTATTTATTTGACAGAGAGCCAGCCAGCGAGAGAGGGAGCACAGCAGGGGAGTGGGAGAGGAAGAAGCAGGCTCCCAGCGGAGGAGCCCGACTTGGGACTTGATCCCAGAACGCCGGGATCACGCCCTGAGCCGAAGGCAGACGCTTAACGACTGCGCCACCCAGGCGCCCCAGAAAAGATGTTTTTTAACCTGCTTTTTTCTCCTTAAAACTTCCTTTGCCTTCTTTGTCACTATTAGGCATCTCTATTGCTCTGTGTCTTTTGCCTCTCAAACCCCAAATTCGCTAACCTCACTATCATTGGAATATTATCTGCCTTCCTACATGTACGGAGTCTTAGAGCTAATTCATTCCATCTATGCAATTACCCCTTTGTCTATAAAGATCTCCGCTGGGATTTCCCTGGAAATATTTCAGTGATAGCTTCATTTTGCAGACAAAGGAAACTGAGAGAATAAAACATTTCCTGGAAATTTGACACTCTTGGCGTTGAAAAGTTAAGCACTGTAAATGTAACGGATGCAAACAAATTAGTCCTCCCAGTACTAATGTCAGAACATCCCCTGAATTCCTATGTGACTGCAGCTCCAGAGATGGGCCTCACTGGGAAGCGTTGCCCATTCTGAGGTTCCTTCTTTGCCATACCTGAACATTACCAATTAAAGCTGTAGGATTATTTTATGAGTAGGTTTATAAAATGGGTCCTGTGTGTGTGTGCGTGTATTTAGCATACCCTGAGTGTATGTATTCTTTCTAACTACAGTTTCTTGAAATTTTAAAAATAAAAAAAAATTCTTTAAAATTCTATTTTCGCCGTGATTAAAACACGATCTTGTTAAAAGAGAAGAGAGTTGGGGTGCCTGGGTGTCAAAGTCGGCTAAACCTCGACTCTTGGTCTCGGCTCAGGCAGTGATCTCAGGGTCATAAAATCGAGCCCTGCGTCAGGCTCTGAGCTCAGAGGGGAGTCTGCTTGAGATTTTCTCTCTCCCTCTGCCCCTCCCCCCCACTCGCGTACTCTCTCTCTTTCTCTCTCTCAAATAAATAAATCTTTTAAAAAAAAAAAGACAAGCGAGTTGCTAGGGGAACAATGGTTGAGGGAAGAGAAATCTTACCTCTTCTTGTATGTAAATTGTATGTATATTTGGTCTTTCTTTCTTTCTTTCTTTCTTTCTTTCTTTCTTTCTTTCTTAAGATTTTTCTTTTTAACTAGTCTCTACATCCAACGTGGGGCTCAAACTCACGACCCTGAGATCAGGAATCGCACGGTCCACTGACGGAGCCAGCTAGGAGCCCCCATGGTGTCTACCTTTCTAATACATATCGAGTGAGACTGATCCATCACTTTGCATTTGCCGAGTGGGCTGTGTTTTATGAAGGATTTTCACAGACATGTGTATATTTAATCCTCAACGACATCAGAACTCTGGAGGTTTATGATGTCTTCTGGTTTTACGCATCCTTTCCCAATATGAATCCTTCCAAAGGTTGTGGTTGCTGAGGGGCGCCTGGGTGGCTCAGTTGGTTAAGTGACAGACTCTTGATTTCGGCTCAGGTCATGATCTCAGGGTCATGGAATCGAGCCCCACGTCAGGCTCTGTGCTCAGTGAGGAGTCTGTTTGAGATTATCTCTCTTCTTCTCCCTCTGCCCCTCCCCCTGCACTCTTTCTCTCTCAAATAAATTAGTAAAATTAAAAAAAAAAAACAACAAAAAAGATTGTGGTTGCTGAACTTCCCTAGAAAGGAGCTTACACTGCTTCCCCAGAACTCCACCCAGTGACTTGAATACAATTATATTTTATTTTCATGAAGTTCCATGGATTCTTCGTGAATTTGACTGTGACCACCCCATGTTGTGAGGTTGCCCAGAATCCATTCACACTTCTCACAGCATCCATCCATCCCTTGCTATGTTCTGGGATTGGTATCTTGCCAGCGCAGTCTGAAAGAACGCATCTTTCTTTTCTCTGTCCCAGTACAGACAGGCTGGGGCATGTGTCCTAAACCTTGCAAAGAGATGGGAGAAGGCTTCAGACCGTCCTCACTAGAGGCTTCTGAACAGAAAATTCTTACAGTGAGGGAGATCGTGAGCTTGATTCTACCCTCCAGATTCGCCTCTCTTTCTCCCTGCTCCCAAACCTGGTTCTACAGTCTTCCCATTCCTAATCTCCTTCCAGCGGATTTTCTCCACTTGACGTTAGCCAGAGTAATTTTTCTGTTGTCTCCCCTCCAAGCAGCCATCTACGTCCGTTCTCTTTTGGAAATGTGAGCCGACAGTCATCAGACTGTAGTTTGCCAAAGTGGTTTGCCAGTGGCACTGGGTGAAAATTTCAGTAGCAATATCCCGATTCCCTTAAACAGAAAGGAGAACTTTGTTGGAAGGCAGGACTTTATAGACCTTTACCCAAATAAGAACACTCCTGCGCTTCCATTCTTCTACTTTCCGTACCAATCACAGAGATGAACTAGTTCGTAAGGATACATGTATACAAAATTCTGTTCTATATCAAATTACGCATGAAGCTGACTGTTTCCCAGACTGATTAGGTAACAATTGTGCCTAGGATTTTCCAGGTGTCCAGGGTTAGCTAAGCACTATCTGTGCATTATCTCATTTAATTCTGGAAACAACATGATGAAGTTAAATTGCTGGTATGTGGCAGAGCCAGCATCCAAACTAAGGGACTGAGCCACACTCCATACCAAGCACTCTAATACAATAATTATGCACTGGATCACAAGACCTGCTTTCTGATTACACAGAGTGTGGAAATAGATAATTTTTATTCTTAATGCTTATTCTTAGCTCCAACCACACATTCAATTAATAGATTTCATATTTATTTTATTTGTTTATAAAAATGCTTTGCTTTTATGATTAAATGACTAAGTGGCAGGGACTATAACTTACTTAATTACATATTGCTTAATTGGTGTATTAGTTAATTAGATGGAGTTAATTTTTAAAATTAAGTAATTTTATTTTATAACATGTTACTTCTCTGATGTCGATCATATTTCTCCGTTAATTTTGAAACTTTGACTCAAGCATTATTAAATGTATAAATAGTTAATTTTAATACTGAATTAGTATCAGTTATTAGTGATTATGTATACACACACAACACACAGAGCTCAAATCTATTAACGTCATTTATTTACAAAATACACCAAACATATAAAATATGAAGAAAAATCTGCATGTAACTGCCAGAAGTGAGCCTCAGTCTTGAGATTAGTTTGGAAATTTTATTTAATTTTGGCATTTCTAGTCTTAGTATTCTCTCCTAGTATTTAAGTAGAAACGATTCTAGGTTGAAAACCCCACTGTGAGAAAATGACTTAACTATGTTGTCAGCTTCTTTAGGACAGGGTCACTGTTTTATATTCCTCACGTGGAATAGCTTCCGGCGCAATAAATGTTTGTTGAATCTGAATTTTGAATTTAAGTGAAATGATGCTGAAAATTTTACATTAGTTACCGCCATCCATCTGAATGTAAGCCAGCAGTTGCTCTCTTGCATAGGGGAATCCTTAATGAGGTTTCCAGTGAGATTATTTTGGTGACGGTACGAACTGAAACATTTCATCTCCTTTGAGTTTTCTGCTGCAATCATGCATGGCTTAGCCTGTAGGCGAGGGTCTCTGACTCAAATGAAAATTATAACATTTATTATCATTAAGATTTCTGATACTTTATGGGACAAGACATTTATAAGTTCATCTCTATCCCCGATTTTTGTAAGGACAAAGACACTGATGCCCAGAGAGGTTGAGTGACTTATTAATGTCACACAGCTCCTAGTCCTAGAAGTAGCTATTGAGTGTAGTGACTCTGGGTCCCTGTTAGGTATTTCTTCTACCGCACTGACCACAGAACATCTTAGTAAGTGATTAGAAATGAGTTAGTACTTATTCCTGAGCTTAACACTTCCCTACTAGTTTCGCCGTTTAGATCTGTATTCAATGGACACGATGCACCGTGAAAACAAAATTGTCTAGAGGGGCATTTCAGGATAAGAATTTCCTGTGAAGTATTTAAGGTATTTCCAACACTTAGAATGGGACAGCTTGGTACTCCCGTACACTACTGTGCAGTTGTAAGTTGGGACAACCGTACCGGAGAGAGGGTAGCAAGGGATATCCACAACCTTAAAAAAAGGATATTCCCTTCAATTCAAGTTTCATTGCTAAGATGTGATCCAAAGGAAACAAATCTGACAAATGTACTGACACAGATAGGTGCATGTGAGCACACCCGTATTCGTGGTAGCATTGTTTATTTTTAATTAAAAAAATTCCTTGTAAATATTTATTTATTTATTTGAGAGAGAGAGGTAGAGAGGACGTGAACATGAGGGAGACGGGCAGAATCACAAGCAGACTCTGTGGGGCGCGTGGAGCCCCAGGCAGGTCTCCATCCCACAACCCAGAGATCATAACTTGAGTCGAAATCAAGAGTCAGGCACTCAACCGGCTGAGCCACCCAGACGCCCTCTGGTAGCATTGCTTAAAACAAAAAGTTGGAAGCATGCTGATGTCCATCAGTGGAGATTGGTTCTGACACCTACTAACCCTAGATATGCAAAGAATCTGCAGCCTTTTTATTTCTTGATATTTGATGGGATGTTTCCACGACGACCTAACTTATCGGAGGGTAATAGTGGTCTTGGTGGTGGGTGATTGAACTTTCAATGTGCCGCTTAGTGAAAGACAGTCTTATCTGCTTTAAACTGTCTGGAAAACTGATTCTTTTGGGCCCATGCACAATGTTTTGGCTTGCTTTCCTTCCTTGTTGCTTCTTTCGGAAGTAACACCTAAGATGACCTTGTGGTTGCGGGGGAGGAGGTGACATCTTTTGTGTTCTTACTGGTCTCTGCTCCTATCTGGCCTCTTTGGAGTAATAATGTTCCTGAACTCATTAGTTGGAATGCACAGTCTTAGACATTTGCTTTTTTTAAAAAAATGTGACCGAAATCAATTCTTCCCATTGTCCCCTTCTTTGCTAATAAGCATGCTGGGCACGTGGCTGCCCAGCCAGAGGCTAAATTCCCCAACGGATCTTTGCAGGGGAATGTGCCCATGTGAGTGACACAGAGTAGGACAGAAGTGATATATGGCACTTCATTGCTTGGACCTTCAAACATTGTACTCGCACTCCCCTGAGTTTTCTTTCCTCTTCCCAAGACTTGGAAAATTGGTATGACTGTGACCCAGCTCTGGCCCTGAAATAATGACTATGAAGTGTGGGGGGGCATAATCTGGGTCTCTGAATGGCATCACAGAGCCCAGCAACAGCCAACCTCCCCTCCTAAGACTGTTACGGGGGGAGAGAGATAAACATCTACATTTTGAAAGTAATTGTATCTCTTGCTTCCTGGGTCCCACATCTCCTTTTCAATTTGTTTGGTCCTTCATTTTGGTGGAATAAAATGATAGCTTTCTAAGAAAGAGTTCATGGAAGGAAAATTTTAGAGACCTGTCTAAAAATGTCTTAATTCTAGCCTTTAGTTTTATACTTAGTTTGGCTGGGTATAGAAATCTAAGTTAGAGATCATTGGCCTTAAGATATTTTGAAAATTTACTCCAGAGATTAAATTTCCAGTCCTTTTTTTCTAGGGCGAGGGTGGGCTAATTTTTTGGGTGTGTGATCTGGGGAGAAGATCTAGAGATTTGACTTGCTCTTAAGCTGATTTTTAAAACAATTTTTCTTGTTTTACTGTCCTCACCTCCCCTTCCCCTGTCACTCTAAGTTCCAGAAATACTTGGTGCCATGCATATTTGTACCCTTGGAGATTAGTTAGTGTAATTCACATTACTTCACAGATTCCCCTATGGTTGGCTTATGATTCAGTTGTCTGGGATCTGCTAATTCAGTGACCAGTCTTTCACCTGCTTTCTAGATTCAAAACTTTTATTGCTTTAATATTATCTTTCATTCTCCCTATCCTTATAGGCTTATGTCTCTAAAAAAAATCTTTTTCTAGCATGTAGTAGGTTGGAGAAATGAGTGGAAGCATATGTGCATGATCGTGGATAATACTTGCTGAAGAATTCAGAATGGTTCCTCATTTTCTTTTAGATTCCTGCTGTATTATAATGGTGAATATTCTATTGTTCAGCTGTAGAGTTAAAAGCACATTAAGGGGGGCACCTGGGTGGATCAGCTGTTAAGCATCTGTCTTCGGCTCAGGTCATGATCCCAGGGTCCTGGGATCGAGCCCTGCACTGGGCTCCCTGCTTGGTGGGAAGCCTGCTTCTCCCTCTCACACTTCCCTTGCTTGTGTTCACTCTCTCTGTCAAATAAATAAATAAAATCTTGAAAGAAAAAAAGCACATTCAGGGGCGCCTGGATGGCTGTCAGTAGAGCATGTGACCCTTGATCTCAGGGCTTTAAGTTTGAGCCTCACATTGGGTGTAGAGATTACTTAACAATAAAATCTTTGAAAAAAAGCATATTCAAAAACCATTTTCTTTCTTTCTTTTTTTTTTTAAAGATTTTATTTATTTATTTGACAGAGAGAGAGACAGGCAGCGAGAGAGGGAACACAAGCAGGGGGAGTGGGAGAGGAAGAGCAGGCTCATAGAGGAGGAGCCTGATGTGGGGCTCGATCCCATAACGCTGGGATCACGCCCTGAGCTGAAGGCAGATGCTTAACCGCTGTGCCACCCAGGCGCCCCCAAAAACCATTTTCTTAATGAAAAAACAAAATACTTGAAAGTATAAACTTTACAGCTCATGAGATCTTCATTTTCTCATGTGCTATTTCTGTTTTGCCAGTTTCTGGTTAAAAAAAACGAATTTAGAGAATTGTTGCATCACTGAAAAGCAGGGATCTTGAATGTTTTATGAAGAAATATATATATATATATATATATATATAAAATAAACACATATGTATTTGAAAAAATATATATTTGAATATATAATTTATATATATATTTGAAGAACAATATTTTATTCTTCTAGTCCCAGAGAGTACCTTTTTGTTGTGTGATGTATCTGAACAGATCACACCACTCTCTCATTCTCTCTCTTAGGATCATGGCATGGGAATTTGCAAAAATAGATGAGATTGGGGTTGCTGTCCTTGATTATGGAACCAAGTGAAATGGGAATTTGGAATGCCATCACCAAAAGTCTGATCTCAGAAGTAACACTAACTTATCCACTGAAATAATGAACTCTAGAGTCAACAGCACTCTGCTTTTTTCTTTGGGAGTCAAAGTTCCTTCTCCAAAGATAACCCAGTGTTTGGAACACCATAAGGCACAGATCCTGTGTGATTTTCCCAGTATTTGGGATGACTGTCAGTTGTCTTGGTGACAAATGTATTTGTGGGGTGGCTTAGGGATTCTACAATATCAGAGTGGGAAGAGTTTTGGAGACTGTCCAGTCCCGCTGCCTTTCAAATGCTGAGGTAATACCTACAACATGAATGCCAAGCCATTTTATGGGTGAAGATTAAAGGTTTCCAGTGTAAATACATTTCTGCATACAGTCAGGTAGACGTTGTCTCTGAGGACCACAGATTCCCCTTTCCAGGCTGCTTTTCCCTTTCTGACACACTAAGCAATGGGATCTGCTGAGTCATCTAAGTAAAAGATGAGGTATCCACTGTTACCATTTTGGAAATTTCATGCATTTTAATTAGGGCTTTCAGATCCAAGAGCGTTCATTTTCTCATCTGTCAAATGGAGCTAATATCACCTACAATGAAGAGATGTTTAAACAGTTGGAATAAATAAAAAATGTCCACCACTGTAATGCCTGGCAGCTACCACTATTGATTTTTGGTTTTTTTTTGTTTTTGTTTTTGTTTTTTTTTTGAGAGAGAGAGAGAGAGAGAAAACATACAGGTTGGGGGAGGAGCCGAGGGAGATGGAGGGAGAGAGAGAATCTCAAGCAGACTCCATGGTGAGCATGAAGCCTGATGCGGGGCTCAATCCCATGACCCATGAGACCATGACCTGAGCCCAAACCAAGAGTCAGATGCTTCACGGACTGAGCCACCCAGCTACCCCAACTACCACTATTGTTAAGGGAGAAAATTTGTTGCAGAAATTATACCTGTTTTCTCTTCTGAATCTGAGATTCTGCCTGCTTGGGAGGCTATCTGGGCTTGCAAAGAGAAAATGATCAGCCCAGATTGTGATGCATGGATTGGTAAAAGCCTTAAAAATACTTCAGGGTTCCCAAGCTGCTCTTAAAAATATGTGTTTATTAGCCAGCTTAGTGGAATAAAGCCTCTTCTTATCACAGGCATAGTGGAATCCTGGTGAAGAAGAACAGCACAAGGGAAAGGGCAGGCCTGAGTTTGGCTGATCAAATGCAAAAATGAACATTTTAATTAGTCTTTAGACTCTTTTTTTTTTTTTTAACCGGTATAGGAAAAGCTAATGAAATAAATCAAGCCCTTGAAATCAGGGAAAATAAGTTAAGTAAAAAGAGAAGCCAAAAACAAATCAATCATAAGGGTGATTTTATTGCACATTTACATGGAGTAGACAGACAGTGTCTTCCAATCCCTGCAAGAGATTGAATGCTTGTGTCCTCTCCAAGTTAAAGTGTTAAAATTCTAACCCCAGTATGATGGTATGAGGAGGTGGGTCCTTTGGGAGATGATTAGGTCACGAGGGTGGAGCCCCCATGAATGGAATTAGCACCCTTATAAAAGAGGCCCCAGAGAGCTCCCACACCCTTTCTGCCATGTGAGGGTACAGGACAGCCTTGTATGAAACAGATATCAGACTCTCACCAGACGCTGAATTTGCCAGTGTCTTGATCTCTACTTCTCAGCCTCCAGAGCTGTGAGAAATACATTTCTGTTGCTTACAGGGACTCAAAGTATGGTAGGCCGCTACAAGCAGTCTGAATGCACCAAGAGGACACCCAGAGATGAAGCATACCCTAGTGGTTCTAGCCATCCTTCCAGAGCAGAGGACTTATTCTATGTTTTATATGCTAAGCCACTTGGAAAATTAGTATTTGATGAGAGCCAGATTGGGAATGATCATTTCCTTGATTTGTTTAAAGAAATGAATGTTCTAATTACTGATGGTGCTGTGGCTATTTGAGAATCATTCTTGTCTTTCAGGATCTGACCCAGTTGTGTTGGCCTGTTTACAAATGGGGAAAGAGACTTTACATTTAATTCAGAGGAAGACTACATTTAGAAGTTTCGATTCTCTAGTTTTTAGACAATATTTAAGAGTATGGGGAAATAATCCTACAAGTTAAGTGGAAAAAAAAAAAACAAGACAAGGAATATCTAGCATGTGTTCCCAACTTTGTCAAGAATCTGCATTTGTGGGGTGCCTGGGTGGCTCAGTCGTTAAGCATCTGCCTTCGGCTCAGGGCGTGATCCCGGCGTTCTGGGATCGAGCCCCGCATCGGGCTCCTCCACTGGGAGCCTGCTTCTTCCTCTCCCACTCCCCCTACTTGTGTTCCCTCTCTCACTGTCTGTCTCTATCTCTGAATCTGCATTTGTATATGAGCATAGAACAAAAACCTGAGGGTTTATGCTATAAAGTGTCTATACTGGCTTTGATGAATATTTTGCTCTTTTTACATTCTTTTGCATGTGTCATATTTTCTTATTTTTTTAAATATTTATTTGAGAGAAAGCGAGCGAGAGAGAGAGAGAGAGAGAGAGAGAGAGTACAAGTTGGGGGAGGGGCAAAGGGGGAGGGAGAGAGAATCCTCAAGCAGACTCCTTGCTGAGCGTGGAGCCTGATGCGGGGCTTGGTCCAAGGACCCTGAGATCATGACCTGAGCCAAAATCAAGAGCTGAATGCTTAACCACCTGAGCCACCCAGGCGCCCCCTTTGGTCATGTTAAAATGGAGGGAAATCTTTTCCTCGACAATCTTTTCTTCATTTGAAATGCAGATTAATACAACACACCCTTAAGCTTTGCAGAGAACTTTTTGTACCTCACCCACGTCAGAGGGACGTCCTTCCTTATTCATCCCAAGCATCGAGGATGGTAGTTTAAAGCCATTGCTTTTGATTCTGAGAGAGAGTTTTTTTAGTAACCTACACTGTTTCAATGTTTTTAAACTTCATTTTGTGAAAATAACTTGGGTTCCAGCTCCAGAAGTTCTGGCTTAGGGTCCACTTTCCCCACCTAATAACTACGTGAACTTGTTCGAGTTGTTTAACTTCTCTGGTTATCCTAAGAGAAAGAGCTAAGTGATAAAATGATAAATGATGAAGGCATTTCATTCGAGAATGCTGTAGAGTTGGGGTGACTGGGTGGCGCAGTAGTTAAGCATCTGCCTTCGGCTCAGGGCATGATCCCGGCATTCTGGGATCGAGCCCCGCATTGGGCTCCTCCACTGGGAGCCTGCTTCTTCCTCTCCCACTCCCCCTGCTTGTGTTCCCTCTCTCGCTGGCAGTCTCTCTCTCTGTCAAATAAATAAATAAAATCTTAAAAAAAAAAAAAAGAATGCTGTAGAGTTAAACTTGTCACCTTCAAATGGATCCTTCAGTTATTTTAACTGGACCAGCTTACGAATGCTGCTTCCAAAGTGGAACTCCCCTTCTCTCGCACAAAACTAACGTGCTGACACGTACACCCTTCCCTTCTCCTTTTGTTCCTGAATACTTCACTCTGGGGCGGCATAAGCTGCCATTTACGAAGAGGTGCTCGTTGCGTGGAAGGATGAGCATCTTGAAGAACCAGATGGAAACTCAGTTGGAACATCGCAGGAACAATCTAAATGAGAAATAGCTGAGTTGGGACAAGGACACAGAGAGGAAAGTAAACCATGTCTGCGCAAGGTGTAACAGGACTGGCTATGGTCACACCATCAACCCACCTTCTTTGCTGCTGTGTGGGTATTGAGGTCTCCTCTGGGACCCGGGGGAGAGGGGGAGGGAAGGCTGAAATCCTACCCAGCTGCCCGGGCGGTGCTTGCTGAGAGGGGTCACATTTTCCTAATTTGTACAAAGATATCAGAGGGATTAGTGGTCGGGCTGGTCTAAATGTCAGCAAAAACTACTGTGAGCAAATATTGAGTCACTGACAAAGAGTTGATATTTTTCTAGATAAGGCAGGGCAGGAAATGCCTAAATTAGAACAGGGATTGAGGTTAGATCAGGAGGTTTTGAAGGAAAAGATAAACTGCTATCTTTCAAAGATGGTTCTAGATCGCCTATAATGCTGTCTTTGGTGACCCAGTAGTCTTTTCTGAGACCGTAGAGTCATTGCAAAGAACTTCATGTGTCTTTATTTTTCCTGTTTGCCTAACTACACGCTAAATGGTGCTCACTCTTTAGACAGCGGAGCAAACCATATTATTGACAATTCACTTATATAAAAATTCTGAGATTTAGTGGCTCTGAAATATCCCCACAACGATGTAAAACATACGGTAAAATATCGATAGCTACCGCGAATACAGAATCTCACTGGGCTTCCGCGAGTGGGGCGTGGGGGAGCTTCCTCCTGACCACGGGCCTTCCATGGCTGTGACGGACCCTTGGCCTAGTTACTATCTGTCTCCAATCTTTCAAAAGGGTCCTTGATGCAGGTTAGTTAGGAAGCAGGCAAAATAAGGTCAAATAGAAGTCAGAGTCAGGTGGGCTACACTTCTCATGCATTCCGAATGGAGAGGGAAGGTAAGGGTTAACTCTAAGGTATTCCACCTTGAACCCCCGCACTCTCTTTATCTAGCACACCATAATAAAAGATCAAGAGTTCCTGCTTATTATCTTATTTTTCCTGCTTGCTTCACCAGGCTAAGGCCCAGTCTGGTTATGGATTAACACGGTGATCAATAGTAAGCCTGCTGTCTCTCTCTCGGCAGGGGAAAATGAACTCAAAATGCAGTCAAACTCTTATTGATCAAGGATATAGGTCTCACTTTCATTACCTCTGTCTCCTGATAACCCACAAATAATGTGATGAGTTGCTAATCTCTCTGATTTTCAATGGACCCTTCACCCCTCCTGTCTGCACATAGCAGCTTTTATTTTCATCTTGATACACACTCTGTGCAATTCATGTAACACTAACTCTGCCTCTCTTACCGCCAGCCCTGGTCAATCAGAGCTAATAATATCACTCTTCACTGGGGATGGCGGCTCTGGCGAGCTCAAGATACGGAGTCTCCGAACGGGGCAAGGAAATGCAACGTGCGGCTGGCTTCTTCGGGGGACAGAGAGATGTGAAGTCTTCTGGGTGAAGCAATGCACAAATTGGTAGTAACCTTCTTAGGATCTGGCCTGCTCCTACCACAGGAGCTGGACTTACAAGTGTCCCTGGTCAGATCTCTCATCTACGTATTTATTTAGTAATCTCTACACGCCCAACCTGGGGCTCGAACTCACGACCCCGAGATTAAGTGTCGTAGGCTCTACCGACCGAGTCAGCCAGGCTTCCCTGGTCAAATCTCTTGTCTGGCTAATCCTGCCTTGGCTTCTGCTTCTCTGTGGATCTGAACTGCAGATCTGAGCTTTTTAACAGTGGGGAGATTGACTGTCAATGCAGTCATGATGGGCTGTGATGTTGGGAGAAGAGGGTCCCCCTACCTGTGGTGTCTTAATGACCTCAGAAAATTTCTGGTAAATACCGTGGGATAAACCTAGAAGAATGAGGGTATTTCAAATATGATAGTGTGTTGATTTCTTAGGGTTCTGGTTCTCTATTTACTTGGATAGAGAAATGAAAGTGTTGTGCTTGGCAAGAATAGATCACCTCTCTGACGTCTAGAAAATTCTCATCTGATCAAAGTTAGGAGAGGAAAACAGAACCAAATCAGAGTCTTAGGAAAGCAGCTATTTTTTTCTTTTTTTTTTGGGGGAAAGCAGCTATTTTTGAAGCAGAGTTATTTTCTGACTGGTTAATAATCATCATGACTTTACGACTGTTTTTTTTTGGGGGGGGGTGCTCTGCAACTAACTACTTTTTTTTAAAGCAAAGTAAAAAAGAAAAAGCCAACCTCTCTCAGGTGTCATGTCAGTCACATTGCTTTGGCATGCAACTTGTGAGAGATCCTCAAGTCTAAAATGGTTATCAAACGTGAGTATAAGAAAGTTTGTCCTGAAATTCATTATCTCCTCTGTCCAAGAGTTGGAGTTGAAGAAGCCAGCAACAGTTGCTCTGCTTCTCTGATATAAAGTCAGCGAACGCTCACTTAACTGAATGGCTTTCGTGAGGACAGTCCAAACCATTTGTACACCTGTTGAAGAGAAAATAAAATTTGACAGTGGTACAAAGTCCGGGGGATTAACGTGATTTGCACTGAGCTCTTAAAGCGGAGGTAATTGTAGGTCTCGGTTTCTTCTCTTGTTCTGCGGAGCTGAATCTGAAATTTGACAAGGAAGTTCCCCCCCGCCCCGCCCTTTTTTTTTTTTTTTTTTTGCAAGGGACTGGGTGGAAGTTTCACCAGATCCCTCCCTTTCTGCTCGGCTGTGTCTACTTGGAAACACTCTGGTCTCCCTTGGCTTCACGGAACGTGGTAAAGCCAGAACCAATCCAGGGCGGACTCTGGTGTACTTGGCAGGTTCTGGAGCTCCTTTTGGTGGCAAGCTCTTTTTCCTGTTGTTCTCAAGTCCTGAGCTCAGAAGCCCGGGAGGATGAGAGGAAGGTGGGCCTTCTGTAGGCTGGTGAGAAAGCTTATGCAGGTTTTTGTAAACATGGAAGGAGGCACCCAGAGTCCCTTTCCCCTATGTGGGTCTGTGTGTTCCCTGGGCGGTGTCATATACATTCAGGCTCTCATTTGCTATACTTCTCAGGGTGAACGTAGGCTACTGAATACCTTTGATGTTGCCATAATTGTGTGTGTGATCTTCAATCACGGATGTCATCAAATTTTATTAAACTTAATATAGATAAAACCAAGACATTATTGATTAGTTCTGCCATGCAAACCTCCCAGGCTTCCTCTTAGAGTGATTTTCTTCTGGGGAAGCAGTCTTTATCCTTTCGATAATACTCATGCCCTTAGAGCCACTGTGTGGCTTCTGAGTTTTCTTTTGAAGCCCACATCAATCATATAATTAAGACGTCTTAATACAACTACAGCAATCTCGCCATATTGCAAGGCAAGCTCTCTGGTCTGCTGTTGCCATTTTAATTCATTCCCCTCTTTCATGTGGGCGTAATTACTGCTGTTCTTTGTTTAGGGGTGTGTGTGTGTGTGTGTGTGTGTGTGTGTGTGTGTATGTGGCATATTTTCCGTCGATCCAGATTTAACCAGATAGACCCCTCTTTGGATTAAACTTTTCTACCTTATTAGTAAGATTAATTTGATTCTGACAAAGGAAGCCATATTCTCTTTCTGCATCTTCCTAGCCGTGTGCTCCATAAATGATGTCTGGTGGTGTTCATGTGATGCTAAACATTCAGATGGAAAAATATAGAATTTGTTCAACCTTTCCGATGTCCCGGATGACCTCGTGTTTGATATCATGTTGGCAAAGCATCCAGGTCATTGATTTTTTAAAACAACCATTTTTCATCTGGGTGTTTTGGCGCGAGGCAAACATGTGAAATTGCCAATTTCCAATTTTTCTGCCTCTGTCCTGTTTTTCTCTTCTCCACTCTTATTCAATCGTGCAGTGTCTTGGTTTTTCTTCCTTTACTCCTTTCCTGTACTCATGTTCTGAGTTCAGTCCTAACGTCTTTAATATGAAAATGTGGAATGGAAAGCAGGGGGGAGGCAGTGTGGGGAGCACAGTTTTGGGAGTAAGATCTGGGCAGAGTAGTAGTTCCAGATGGATTTCTAATTAGCTGTGTCTCTACAGTGTAAGACATACGATGCTGGGTCACCACCAGGTATCTGAATTTTACAAAAGGAGTTAGACCTACTTTTAGATGAAAATATTGGATCTCTCTGAAGAAAAAAAACGTTCGGTTTTTGTTTGAATAGGGTTGGTCTCCTTCTGAACTTGAAAAAAAAATCTCACTCTTAAACCACAAGAAATGGATTACTAACTTTTCTTCCTGTCCAGTGTTGAAAGCATATGGTTTCCAACTTAAATAAGATCATAAAATATTGTCACTATAGGTTCTTGTTAGAGAATTATTTCATGAGTTGTTGACAATTCAGCATCTGCTAGAGGTTTGTTCAAATATCTTATATTCATCTAGCATGTTAGATTGAAAAAGGAGGAGGAGGAGGAAGAGGAAGAGGAGGAGGGGAAGGAGGAGGGGAAGAAGGAGGAGGAGGAGGAGGAGGGGAAGGAGGAGGGGAAGAAGGAGAAGGAGGAGGAGGAGGAGGAGGAGGAGGAGGAGGAGGAGGAGGAGGAGGAGAGGGGGCCCAGCCATTTTGTCCAGCTTCCTGGAGTAAAGGCTTCCCTGAGTTGCACACCAACGGTGTAGGACTGGTGACTTACCAAGGTCTACAGGAGAACATTTGGACAAAGCGTGCGCAAGACTTTCTTAAAACTGTAGTTGACATTAAGACTTTCCCCACAAAACCCTTAGGAAAAGATAATGCACTTCCTTCTGCCTTGAGTTTAGTTTCTGGACAAAATGTGGTCTGCGAAAACTGGTGCTTATCCTGTCTTTTAGCTGAAAAGGAAAACTGCTCACCCAGTGCCTGTCCCATTTGGCCTTAGCTACTAAGAACCCCTCTAATTTGTCATCAGTGTTGAGCCCCTGGGACGGGAGAACATCTGTTCCCCTTGCTGCCTTTGGAAAAGCGGTTGTCAACCCTCCCTGCAAGTTAGCAACTTCCGAGCGGGTTAAAAAAAAAAAATATATATATATATATATAAACCCGCTCTCTCTCTCTCTATATATATAGAAACCTGAGATCCATGCCCCAAGAAATTCTGAGTGCATTGATTTTGGCTTACAGCTTATTGGGTAAACCCTTTTGGAAGTTGGTGGAGTAGATATGCATGATAAATGAGCTTTATTAAATCTCGTGTTAAGAATAAGACAGGGTATACATAAAAATATATAGAATACTGATAAGCAAGCAAAGAAACTCGCAAGGGGGTCCACCGGACAAGCCATTTAACCTTCCTGGCTTTGCCACTTCCTGTAGGGCCTCTCTGTGGCCCGGGGTCCCCGTCAGCCTTCCCCAGCCCTTGGCCTCTCATCCTCCAATTGGCCCAATCTTCTGTGCCTCCGATAATTTTTTATGCCTGCTGTTTTCATTCTCCCTTTCTCAAGACCCTCAAATGACTTCCCATTAGCTTCTGGGTCACATTCGAATTATTACCTGTTGGCTTCAAGGCCTTTGGTCGGGCAGTCCCTTTTTAGGTCACTTTTAATCTCTCCCCTTCCTGCTCCCTTTGTGGCTGTCAGAGCCTCTTCACCAAGCAATCCTGGTTACTCTTTATCTCTCTTCTTCTCAGCACTGCTTCCTTCAGCTATTGGGCAAAACTTTCTAGATTATGTGCACCTGACTTGAGCCATCCTTCCCATCACCCTAGTGTTTAACCCTTCTCGCACACCTCAGTTACCTACTGGTGCTTTGTAACCACGTAACCGGGTTTTGCTGGCCTGAGGACAGCCAGAAAGTCACCAGGCAGTTGTCCAGAGATCCCCTTTAGCTCAAACCACGTAGAGGTGACCATACAAGAAAGAGGTATGAAAACACAAACAACAAAAATGCAGATGGTGTGATTTATATTCTCTGTACACTATCCAGGTCACTTGATGGTTCCCCCAAATCGCTCATCAGTAAATCCATTGTCCCCTCTCTCCTCGTGCATACGTTTCCAATACTACTCAGTCCTTAAAATGAAGATAGAATCCAATATTCTAGATTTGGGGCTCATGTGATTAATTTCTTGTTGCAAAATATGTCAAGAGGGAATGTGAGAACCAAACTGTTATTGTAACATGAATTCAAATCTCCACAGATGGATTGTCTAGCTTTCAGGTGCAATTGACAATGGGTTCCCGTAGCTCTTGTTTTGAGTTTATTTTGTAATTGTCCCTTAGGGTGTGTGTGTGTGTGTGTGTATGCCTATAGGGGGCGCCTCTTAGGCTCAGTCAGATTCTAAAGCCTTACCACTAGATTTACTGAATTTTAGCAAGCATTCAGGGAATTTTTACGTACATTAACATTTGAAAACTACTGCCTTATCATAACATTCAGATGTACTTGGCTGCAAATTTTACCCAGCATTCAGAACATTCAGGCCAGATAAAACAAGTGCCTGATTAAGGCCTTTTCCTATATCCTACACTTCCACCCACATCAACATGCAGTTATTAAGACTCAGAGAAGTCAATCTTGTCCCTAAATCTTTTGATTGCATCATTCATCACATGATAGGAATAAAGTCCGAGTGTGGTCCAGCCCCTTAAAGAGCTTAATTGTCTTTTGGTCCTGACAGTCTATCCTCGACCATCAAACTGAAGAAATAACACAACGTACCACACCAAGTATTTTCAACCTTTCTAATTCTCGAAGACTTCGTATTTTAAAGATGATATATGAAAATGACAATATGTTCAAATTTATACTGATTTGAATCTAACAACCATCGATAACTATAATTTCGTAAGAATTAATGATACAGACGGCAATAGAGATTCTGATTGTCCTGGCAGAATGTTCCTTCTTAGTCTGCTCCTGAGGTGGGTCGAGATCAGGCAAATGTACCATTTTTATGACCGTGGGGGTCAGTGTTTAGGCTGCTTGCTTTCTGGCCTGTGTTGGGCCATTTGGCACAATGGGGAAAGAAAAAAAAAAAAAGCCAGAAATACCATATCCACACACATTTACCTCTAAAACTGTATCAATGGTTTCACTAAGATTTATACCCCTTGACTAGTTGTTTGAAACAGCTGTCCTATCCATGCTTTGGCTGCCTTAGCCTGAATCCCTAGAGGACTGACTCTGTTGTTGGGACTTTGCTTTGCCTGTTGACCACCAAACTTGGAATTTTGGTTTAAATAGTTAAGGGTTCCTCAAAGACCTTAAAGACATCAGAGAAAGAGAAAAACAGAACCAAATGGAGCTGCTTGAAATAAATCATTTCAAAGTGTACTTGATGAATTATGAATTTTGAGTGAGGTGCCAAATACAGGATCTTTTTCTTTCTTTCTTTCTTTCTTTCTTTCTTTCTTTCTTTCTTTCTTTCTTTCTTTCTTTCTTTCTTTCTTTCTCTCTCTCTCTCTCTCTCTCTTTCTTTCTTTCTTTCTTTCTTTCTTTCTTTCTTTCCTTCCCTCCTTCTTCCTTCCTTCCTTCCTTCCTTCCTCCCTCCCTCCCTCCCTCCCTCCCTCCCTCTCTCTCTCTCTCTCTCTCTTCTTTCTTTCTTTCTTTCTTTCTTTCTTTCTTTCTTTCTTTCTTTCTTCTTTCTTTCTTTCTTTCTTTCCTCCTTTCCTTTCCTTTCCTTTCCTTTCCTTTCCTTTCCTTTCCTTTCCTTTCTTTCATCATCAGCTATCTACCATCTATCCATCCAGCGCTGGAATGGAATGCACGTCATGGGGTTGTTGTGAATACCAGTAGGAGTGAGTCACGGTCAAGTGCTTAGTGCTGTGTATGCCGTGTCAGTGCCTTACCTCACAGAGAACTGTTCCCATTTCTGCTGTCTTTATTGCTATTTTGCTATTTCTCCTCTTAACTAGGTCTTCGGTGTATAAACCATACAATGTAAATCGTCCAGCGTAATTTAAAACTGTGCTAGATTACAAAGCTGAATACTTGAAAACTTCGACAACTGGGTGCCAAGACAATCCTGGATTTGAATTTTATTTTTCCGGGAATGGGGGCACACTCAATAGGGCCCCATCATTTTTCACAGAATTGATAAACTCCTTCGTCTGCTGTAACTGGAAGCAGGTGGAGATCTTACAAGATGCTGGAAAGGGAGAAGCATCTTTGTGTTCTGGTTTTACCTGGTTAAATCAAGGTGGGATTGATTCCCTGGGTGTGGAGATTAGGCCACCAGAGGGGCAAAACCTCCTTTCTCCGCAAACCACAGGCCCCTGTGTGTAGACTGACTTTCAGTGCCAATGACTCCTTTACAGTCTTTTCTTTTTTTCCTTCTTCAATGCATTGCTTTTATTTTTGTCCACAAACTGTGTCATTTGCCACAGTAAGAAAACTCCCGTTGTTGTTCGAGGTCTTTATCAGAGTTCCTACAAATCAGGTTAATTGGTGATCAACAGAGCTTTTCTGCTTTTAATGAGGCCTAGTAGCCCAAGGCAAGGCCTACCTCTTGATAAGGGACTTTCTTTTTTCTTATTCTGAACTCTTTGATCACTTAAAAAAAAAAAAACAACAAAAAACAAAACAAAACAAAACAACCCAGGAAGAACAACCACCGGGAATGTCATTGTTTTTTAATTGCCTGATTACCAAATGTTGGAGATAAAAGATAGATGTTCTCAATTAATAACATTTACATAGATTAGCATCACTAACGAGCCTCATTAGTAGCTGCTGATTTTTGTTTAGATGCTGTCCCGTGTCATTTGCTCTCTCTCTGGTCGCGCAATCGAAAGCACCATTCGTGTGACAAAACAATGCCTTCGAAATCAATTTCCATGAATCAAATAGTAAGGCATTTTAATACTCAGCCAGGTTCTTAATTAATTAAAAGTTAGTATTACCTAGTGTAGATTAACGAAAGGTTTCGTGTGTTGATAAAGTCCAGAAACTGTTTCTAAACTCTGGCTGTCTTTTCTAGCGCCTAAACACCTTCGCTGGGTTTGTCACGGCACAAACACATCGGCCTTCACGAATAGCACCGTAGAAATGCACTCCCTATTTTGGGTGCCCGCCATGGGCCTGACACACTCTGCACACACCATTGAGTTAATCTGCGGCCAGTCCCATGAAGAATGGAACATAAGCAGCACCACGGTACACACAGAGACAAAGGCTCAGTGACGTAGGGGAAGGGCCCAAGATCACTCCGACCTAGCTCTGAGTTTTATTTAATTAATTAATTAATTAATTAATTAATTAATTATTTTAAAGATTTTATTTATTCATTTGACAGAGAGAGAGACAGCTAGTGAGAGAGGGAACACAAGCAGGGGGAGCGGGAGAGGAAGAAGCAGGCTCCCAGCGGAAGAGCCCAACGTGGGGCTCGATTCCAGAACTCCAGGATCACGCCCTGAGCCGAAGGCAGATGCTTAATGACTGAGCCACCCAGGCGCCCCAGCTCTGAGTTTTAAGTCCATGATCATGACACTCCTTTCCATCTGCCTCTAGAAAAAGAATTCACTGATATTCTGCGCAGAAGCAAACGTTCAAGGTAACCTGCAACGAATCACGAGTCATATTTTGAACCACATCGTTCCCTTTTTTTAATTTATGAAAATAAATGGAGAATGAACAACTAAAACTAATCGGTAAATGTGTCCTGTAAGTAGCAGGATTTGAGATATCTACATTTATGATGATCAATGAATGTAAAAATACCCCAGATCTGAAACTTATAGATCACGAAATAGACACAAATTTTATGTCATCGTAAGTGGAGAAGTATACTATGTTTTTCATGATAAAAATGTAAAATTATCCTGTGTGTGTGTGTGTGTGTTTTCATCTCATGGGGGAAAAAGTACATGTCTAATATTATGATAAATCTTTCAGGCAGAAATAGCCTATTTCAGACTCTCTAAGACAGCAATTTAAATTTCTTACAAAAAAGAATGTGGAAGCTATAAAATAGATTAAAAAACAATCAATAATTAAAACTTTAAGGGAAAGACACATTTGAAAGACCAAAGAAAGACATCTTAATTTAGATCCCAAGTTTTAAAAATGTTGATATGGGCAGTGCAAAAAAGGATACAGATTCTCCCACCACTTGTGTGGGGGCCATGCTGATCTCTGCATTGTTCCAATTTTAATACATGAGCTCCCGGGGGAACACTCCACTGTGACTTTAAGAGGGTCCTGATAGAAACCATCAACTCCATTTCGACATAATAGGTGAAATTTCATGAGGGGTTCATCAGGGGAAAATTTCCTAAAGGAAATGAGGTCTTTATTTTATTCTACTTGGCGTAAGCGATGTTTCTTTGCAATTATAAGAGGAGAGATGACAATTTTGAAATCCTGTGGCATAATCTTATCAATGTTTTCTGTTTGAGTTTACAAAGGGTTAGGGTTAGGGTTAGGGTTAACCCTACCCTTCACCAATCTTCCCTGTCTTAATGGCACCACCATTCACTCAATGAGTTAGACAAAACCTACAAGTCATCCTTGATTCTTCCCTCTCTCTAACTTCCTCCACATCCATTTCATCAGCAAGCCCTATCCACTCTACCTTTCAAATATCCAGAATTGGACCTCTTTTGCCATTCCAACTGCTAGCTCCCCAATCTGGGTCAGAACCAAAAAACTCAGTGGCTCCTTGGTCTCCTCTTTGTTTCCACTCATGTCCATCCATGAGTCTTTTCTGCAGAATGAACTCTTAAAAGATGCCCATTGGTTCCTTCTCCAATGGCTTCTCATCACCTGCAGAATGCTCCTTTATGATGAGCTCCCCCACCTCCTACCCCTCACCCAGGGGTTGCTGCCCTTCTGCCCTCATGACCTTCTGCGTGTTGTTCAAACTTACCAACCTCTGCTCACGCTGCTCTTGTAGCTCTTCCCCTTGCTCACTCTTTCCTACCGTTCAGAAATCTGCTCTCTTCCCGGGGCACCTGGGTGGCGCAGTCCTTAAGCGTCTGCCTTCGGCTCAGGGCGTGATCCTAGCGTTCTGGGATCGAGCCCCACATCAGCCTCCTCTGCTAGGAGCCTGCTTCTTCCTCTCCCACTCCCCCTGCTTGTGTTCCCTCTCTCGCTGGTTGTCTCTGTCTGTCAAATAAATAAATAAATAAATAAATAAATAAATAAATAAAATCTTAAAAAAAAAAAGAAAAGAAATCTGCTCACTTCCCGAGAGACTCCCCAGACCATTTCCTCTTCTTATTTTTGCCAGCTTTATTGAGATAAGGTTGTCATATAGCCTTGTGTAAGCTTTAGACGGTTTCATATACTTATGTCTTGCAAAATCATTAACAGAGGGTTAGCCAACGCCTCCATCATATCACATAATTACTACTTCTTTTTTTGTGGTGAGAGCATTTAAGATCTATTCTCTTAGCAAGTCTCAAGTATATAATACAGTATTATTAACTATAATCGCTCTGCTGTGCATTAGATCCCCACAACTTATTCAGCTTATAACTGGAATTTTGTACCTTTTGAACAACATTTCCCATTCCCCGACACCACCCACCTCCGCCCCAGACCCCGGTAACCACCATTCTACTCTCTGTTTCTCTGGGTTCGACATTTTTAGATTCCACATATGAGTGAGATCCTATAGTATTTGTCTTCCTCTGTTTGGCTTATTTCACTTAGTATGATGACCTCAAGTTTCATCCACGTTGTTACAAATGACAGGATTTCCTTCTTTCTCTTGAATCATATTCTGTTATGTATATATATGAATATACGATGTAGTATATACATGTATGTGTGTGTGCACATATATATATTTTCACATTTTCTTTATCCACTCATTTGTTGACAGACACTTCAGTTGCTTCCATGCCCTAGCTATTGAGGATAATATTGCAATAAACATGGAGGTGTAGAGGTCTAGAAACTTCTTTGAGATCTTGTTTTTATTTCCTTTGAATACATACCCGCAGGTAGGATTGCTGGCTCATACCTTAGTTCTATTTTTGATTTTTCGAGGACCCTCCCTACTGTCTTCCATAGTGACTGCACCAATTCCCATCCCAGCAAAAGTGCACGAGGCAGGACCATTTTCCCTTTAGAGCATCCCCTTACAGTGCTTCATTTTTCTTTGTGATATTTATCACCACGTTACTTTTCTGTCTATTCTTAAAATTCTAGAAACTAGGAGAGCATCTGACACATAGAGCATGCTAAATAAATATACATTCTATGAATAACTGAATGATCACCAAGTTTGAGGTGAGGAAATAAATACACACCAAGGTATAGACCTCCCTGGAGTCTTTGTAATGTGGGGAACCATACTAGATACCGACCTCTTCTGTCTTGAAAGTCTCCATCCAAACCCTAAGCAACAGTGGCCAAGGCTCCGGATACCTGGAAAAATCCCGAGCTGCCTTCACAGCCCTGAAAACCACTCAGACTCTGCCTTCTGCTCCTCTACTTCGAACCCTCTTTCATTTGTGATGCTGGGAACCAGGATTCTTTTCTCTGCCTGGTCAGATGGCAACAACCTTGCGCTATAATCTGTGAACGGGTCAGATTCCCACACTGCCCAGGAGAGTCTTTCAGACTCGTCAGACTTTGTTGCTTTGTGCATCTTTCTCCCTGGCTTTTGCATTTACATACGGTTAGATTTTTCCATTGATGGATCCCACTTCCATTGAGTTAGAGAAATATGAAAACACACTTGGATTTTTAACCTTCTTTATAGAGTTCTATGCTCTCTGTAAGTGATGGCTCCAAAGCCATGACGTGGTAACCATTTAAGATGCTTCATACTCGAAATCCTGGTCAAACATTAAAAAAAAAAAAAAATAAAAAGATGCTTCTTACTCGATTTTTCTTTATTAGAACACACTTGGGCTCATGTTTGCTCTAAATCAGTCATAAAATATATTATTGCTTATTTGTTTTCACTCTAAAAGTTTGTCCACAAACATTAAGCATACTTTGTCAATAAAAGATCACAGCTTTTCAGGGACTTAGATCAGAAAACGATGTACTTCAATTAGTTTAATCTGGCGTTTCTCTTTTGACTTGCATTTACAAACTAAAGTTCATTCATTCATTATGAAATCAACACATGCTCATTTTAGAGAAAAAGGTGAAAAATCAGAAAATGGAAAAATCCGTTCCAGCTAGTCCCACGACATGTAGATAATCACTATTAATAAGTACGTGTGTTTCCATCTGTTTTTGCTATGTTTGAAACGTAATTGTGATCTTATGAGACATATATATTATATGTAAGAATAAAAAATAATGTGTACTTTTTCTGATCATGAAATAATACACAATTATTGCATAAAATTTAGAAAATAAGTGAAGGAACTTGTAAATCTATGTTTTTAATTATAAAAATTACACATCATCATTTTAGAAAATTAGAATATTTTATAAAAACAAACATAAAAGGCATTCAGAATTCCACTCAACAGCATAACTATTTACATATGATATGTACCATTCCAGACACTTTGTTTTGTGTATATTTACACAGATAGATAGATAGAGAATCTGAGTGCTAGAGGAGAACATACTATATGTATCACGATTTAAGCATCATTTGTACATTTAAGTCCTACTCGAAGATAACATGCAGGGGGGAAATGACAGACGTGTGTACCATAGATGTTTTATTTGTCTTTTCCATTAAAAAAAACCCCTAAAACTAATGAAATGGCTGTACAATATGTAAGTTTTAATACTGTAGAAAATCTTTAGTTAAATTCCTTGGGAGTTAAATTAGATAAGCTATCCTCTGGGTAGCTCTATTTTGTGATGGGGAAATTTTGGTTTTTTTTTTTTTTTTTTGGTCTAAAGATTCTTTTGGCACAGTTCCCCACGCTGTTGAGCTATGGTTAATATATTTTTTTTTAGGCATAGGTTTTTGAGAAAAGTATAAGATGAATTGTATTTTGAAAAAGTTAAAAAAAATCTGCAGTGTTCTTTAAGGCAACAGCTGGTCATTTTCACTTTTGCATTCCCAGGGCCTTAGCCCAAGCCTGGGTCAGTATATATTTATTGAAATGAATGAGTCAAATAAGACATCATTTGTAAAGTGCTGTCGATATCTTTATTGTCCCCTTTTAATGATTAAATTAAGATATCTCGGTTGTAAAATATCAAACAGTACAAACATATATTTAGCTCAGAAGGTGAAAATACCTATAAAATGAAGTCATTATGAACGCTTTTGTTGTTTTCTTTCGTCTTAGCTCCACTAAGTACCTGGAACTAGTGGATACACGCCAAGAGTTCATAGTCTTTTTGGCTCTGCCTGAGCATCTGGGAGGCCATGGCTACCCAAATTCACCAGCAAGCCTTTGGGTGAACCCACTGGCCTCGACATCCCACCTCAGACTCTCTGGGTCAGAGAGTGACCACTGCCAAAGCATCTGGAAACCTTCTGGCTGAGTTGCTTGGCCTGAAGATACACAGCTCAAGCTCCTCCCTCCTTTTCTCTAACCCTAATTTTTCACTTGTACAAATACTCTGTTTTTACTAAAGAAAGATACATCCTCCCCCCACCACCATCAATGTGATTTTCTGGAAAGAACACAGAATTTGAAAAGTATATAAAATCCAATGGACATAATCACTTTAGCAGATCTTGGATTTAATATTAGTACAGTTAAATCCTCTTTTTTTACTTTTGTTAAATGAAATAAGTGGTTTCTGTGATGGAAGTTATACTCAAGATCTTTATATTATGCAAACTTGAACACGTATGTATAACGTCCTGACACTTGAAATTAGCTTGCTGCTTTAATTAGTTATCTAATAAAGACAGCAATCCTTATTCTCAGACTATCGTGTCAGAGGTAGATACAGAAAAACCTTCTTTTCTAATTACTATTTTATTGAATCAGCAGTTGCTACCAAAAAAAAAAGGGGGGAGAGCTATTTAAATTGCCTCGTAAAGAAACATCTACCTGGAAAATAAAAACATACAATCTTCTAGATCCTCCAGGGGCCAAGGGATTTGCCGAAGGTCACCCACCCAAGATTAGGAGACAATTCTCCTGGCTCCTAGACAATTGCACTTTTGACTTCACCGCTGGACCGGTTGCACTGGTAATGGTTGATAACTAAGCCCTGGAAATTCCTGGATCCACCATCAGGGTCTCTACTAGAGGCCGTGGTCCCCGAGCTAAGTATCCTCATGAAGCCATTGGAGAGAAGAGGAATGAAACTGGCTGACAAGTTGAAAGCTGTTAAAAAAAGATATTCCTCTTATTAAGCACATTCTATAATTGTGTGTGTGTGTGTGTGTGTGTGTGAGTAGTGAATGGACTGGACTGCTTCTCTCATCAGCATCTATAGTTTATTCGTTGGGCGATGAGATGAACACCTTTTTATAACCCTGGCCTCACCAACTTCTGTGTGACTTCCAATTCAGTAATATTGCAGTGAGTACCGACCATGTTCTAGAATGCAGGCATCTAGATTTGGGGACTCAAATAAAAGAATTAATTAAAACAAAAGACTGAGAAACGGTAATGTGCTGAGCCTAGTTCTGAACAAACCATGTCCGGAGATGTTGAGAGAGCCTTTGCTGTGGTCCTGGGCTGGACCTCCCAGTTTTTCCTCTTACTATGTATGTGACCTGACTTACTCAGTTTCCTCGTCTGCAAAATGGGAGATTAACGATACTCATCTCAAAGAGTTATGGTGAAGATTGAGATATGATCTATAAATTGATTAGCACAGTTCCTTCCCCGTATTATTCACTCAGTGAACCGTAATGACTAATAAGTAACAATGAACAGCTCTAAATAGCCAATAGCGGGTATTAATGTAATCAAGTATCGGGTAGATGAGACAGCCCAGACTGCAACTTACTACGGAGGCATTGGTGGAAGAATGTTCTAGACCAAACACTGGTCACAGGGACCAACTTCCAGGTGACAATTATGATGGATTTTATGAGGTCGGTGGATTGCTGCTGACCTCTTTGGGGTGGAATATTGAACTTTCCAGTCTCTAGGACCTCCCTCTATTTCTGTGCTGGAAATTTACAGAAGCTAAAATAGAATTAAAATTAGCTAAAATAATTCCTATTCTTTTGTAGGCATGGCAGCCACCCCTCCTCCCCGCCCGCCACTGTTCTGCTCTGCTTTCAGATCATGAATGCTCTGACATCCATGAATGCTCATGGCACACGCTTCCACCCATTTGCCTGATCAGGGTATTCAGCGATGACAATGGATTTGGAGGTTGAAAGTCTAGCCTCAGGCCTTGGAGCTAGGTACATCGAAGCCACTTGAGTATAAAATTCTGTCAAAATTTCCGACTTATTTATCTATTCATTTTGGAGGTTTGGAAAGACATGGCTCATTTGGCGAGTTTTCTTAGAAATTTGGTATGCTTAAAAACGTGGCTCTGAGTATGCTGCAATTAAAAAAAAAAAGAACAACAGACTTACTCGGAATGTCGAGAAATGATCCCAACAAAATACAAAGGTTTAATTTCATCAGGGAATTTCTAATTAATGATGTTTGAGTGGGTTTTAAATTCCCCAACCACATTCCCACCATCCTTACTCACCACTTGGGGAAGGTTTAAGCCTTAGGGCATCTTTTAGATGAATACTAGTAGCCACATTTATGCTGAATGGAACAGCACCAGTAATGCAATTATAGCAGAAAAGAAACCTTGCATTCCCAGGACACTCGCTCAAACTCCATTACAATGTCTTATCCATGTTTCTTTGTTTCATTGCATTAAAGAGTAATAGCAAAGGGCTCACACAAAGTATAAAGCAAAGTCTTCATTGAATATTTCCCTTGAATAATCAAAGAGGCACTCCCTTATTTCTGTGTGGGTGCTGCTTAGCCCTGATACCTACAGCTACTTTTCTGACAAATGATTTCAACAGCAGGAGGCTGTCTGGCCTGTAAAGCTATGTTGGGTTGATCCTTCAGTAGCAAATGTGGGGAAGACGCATTCAGTTCACTCTGGGATTCCATTGAGGGTGCAAGAGATTATTTTTCTAGGAGGGTCTTCATGTCCTAGGGGAGCTGATTCCACTTAGCAGGGTAAGCAGCTCACACACACAGGTGCATTTCCTCACTGTAGGATTAGATTTCTATTTTGGCTGCCACGAATCTCTGAACCCTCTCACTACGCTGGCACATAAGGGAGGGGCGGTTTCTTAAGTTATATGGAAATTCAGTAGAAAATGGGTCATAATCAAGAATAAACGGAAAAAATAGTGCATGGTGGTTCAAAGGTTTCAGGCCATAGGAAGTATGACCACATCTTCTTCCATGCTCTAAACTTCTCTACAGAAGGGCATTTTTAGAAATTGCGGCATGCATCATGTTAAACATTTATAATTTCTAGTTCAGGAACTGGCTTTGTGACCCTAAATTGTCTTTATTTAGGGCAAGGGTGATGTGAAATTCTCAAACTGAAGTTATTTTAATTAATTGATTAATTTTAATTAATTAATTTTTAATTAATTAATTTTTAATTAAATAATTATTTTTAAATTAATTATACAATGTGTATATGTCCATATGGGTTCTTGATGATATTTTAGAAGGAGTTGTTTTCAAAACAATCTGACTGGTAAGTTGTGGTGGCATCATAGAAGTTGGGTAAAACCAGTAATCCTCATATAATGAAATTATCGAAATGGCAATAAAACCAGGATTGCAGCAGGTAATTACCGTTTCAATGCTGCTGTGGCTGCAGAAAGGTCGACATGGAATTAAAACTACCATGAGTGGAAAAATACTAGTTAGACATATACACATATATTTGTATACTGTGAAGAAGTAAGATATATCTTTAGACTATTTATTGGTAAAGGAGTTAATAATAACAGAAAACTTATTCAGGAGGGCACGTATTGCATGGTGCACTGGGTGTTATATGCAAGTAATGAATCATGGAATTTTACATCAAAAACTAGGGATGTACTGTATGGTGACTAACATAATATAATAAAAAATATTATTAAAAAAAGAAAAATCTTTTTTAAAAATAAAAAAAGTAAACTTATTCAGAGCCTATAAAATCTCCTACTTTCCATTGCACTCCACAATTGTACACCATCATGTTTAGAAGACGATGATTTATTCTATCAACATTTCCCAAAAATTGCCTCAGATCTGGAATCGCCAGAGACAAAACTAAATATTCAGAGTCACAGGCACTGCATGTCCTGGAAGTCCTGCCTCAGTAAATGAGATTGGGAAATCAGTGTTTTCTAGAATGTTCTAAAAATGGTGATTCTGGTGTGGAGTTGTGTTCAACACTTCTGGTCCTTGCCTATTTGCCATCAAAAATTCAAAAACCAAAATCAAAACAATCCAAACAAGGTAGTTCAATAAGAAAAGTAAGTAGTCAGGTTTGTTTAACACAGACCTTGAGGAAGCTGAGAAAAATTTATTTCAAGAGTTCCTCCAAATAGCAGAGTAGTAATTTATACTGACCAATGAAAGTCCACTTGGTATAATGTGTGGATGTGAGTGACGTGAGTTGTTTTATCATTTTAGAAAGCAGTAAATCGTGGGGTTACTGCTTGCGTATGCCATTTATTTTTTTTGAACTCCAGTTTCCTCACGTGTTGGGAGGAGACTGGTCTTCCGACACCAACCAGCAGTGAATAATTAAGTCTATTTTAAATAGTGGAAAAATGCAAAGTAGTGGTTGCATTTACCCAGACATATATTGAAAAGGAGTCAGGAGGAGAAGTTCCTATTTTGAAGAGAAGATGTCTCAAGAAAGAGGAGGAGGAAGAGGAGGAAGAAAAGGAAGATAAGGAGCGTAAGGAGGAGAAGGGGGAGGATAAGAAGGAAGAGGAGGAGGGGGAGGCTGTTAACAATATTTTGAACACTAACTGTAGGTTAGGTCCAGTATTAAGCATTTTGTATAAATTGCATAATTTTAATCTTCATGCAAACCCTAAGAGGTGAGGTAGGTCTATCAAATGAGAAAGCCAAGGTGTAATAAAGTTAAGCAATGTTCCTAAGGAATGGCAGAGTGGGCATTCAGACCAGGAGGGCTGACTTTGTGCTCTGAACAGCATTAGTTTTTGGAATCAAAAATGCGTACGTTTAACAACGCAGGTTGAACTCGGTGGAGAACTACAGACGCTGTCCTGTGCTCCCTTCAGATGATAATACTGCTTAGTTTGAAGGAAATTCATAATTATTTTTTCTGTAATTTCTCCCCTCCCCATCTCCTTTCTAATACTCAGAGCTGTGGCAGATGATAAGGTTGCAAAGCATGCCTTGTTTGAAGCTTACCAACGTGGTTTCAAATACCAATCTTATTATCGTGCACCTTGTTGCCAAATGGCTTAAGAAATTTTTTTTCCCCCATCTGTGACATATTACTTACTATGGTCAGATTGTGAGCTTGTTAAGTTTGACAACTTTCCTTTTGATAATTATGTTGAAATTATGGTTCAAATGATTGAAGAAGTCAAGGCATTAAATAACATGGACACCATTAAAGAGGAAAAAAATTATTATTTAATTAGAGGACTACCCTTTCTATTGTTACTTTATTTTCAAGTTCCGTGGAAATAGGATCCCTGCTGTTTGCAGTTGCTGGCTATCTTAATTCCCCTCATTATTAATTCCTTTTACCCCCTCCCTCTAATCAGCCCCAGTGCCGTGTATTTGGAAGCCTGGTTTTACTGTGCATTTCATTTTGGATTCCAGGGTGACTGGTAGACCCAGCAAAGACTCAGTCAGGAGCCAAGGTCAAGGGCATACCTTGTGACCACCACAGCCACATCTCACATACAGTTTATGCAATTGTTACACTCCAGTGTCAGAGTTCATTGAGAATTTCCATAAATCTGATGGGTAATGTGCCAAATGAGATTAGAGAGGGCTTCATGTGATTACGGTCAAATGAAAATATCTTATGTTAATTTCCTAGTATAAGCTTGAGGCAGGTAGTTAATACTTTTTGTGAAGAGCTAGACACACATACAGGGAGGGGACACAGGCTGTTGTCCACATAGAAAGATGAAGCCTGCAAGCTTCTAAGAGCAAAAAATATAGATGCTGGAATTTGCAGAATTTTGCCACTAGGTTTTAGTCCTTCCTTCCCCTTATGTTTTTTATATTATTTGTTGACTCTTACCCTAATTGTTACCCTCAAACCTATTTTTCACTTAAATCAATTTTATAGGTTGCATTTGTACATTTGGATGTCACAACATTCTTCAAGTTATTTTGTTGCAAAATAGAAAACCAAGAGGACAAAAGAGCATTAGCAAATGGAGGGCTGTTTACAGACTTAATCTCGAACTACTTATCCATACACACATTTTTCTTTTAAGACTTGACCTAAAGCAACCCAATTCAGAAAAGTGCATTTTCAACCACCCATGTTGGAATTGATACAAAAACATCGATTCACTTATATGTGAAAATAAAACAACATTAATATTTTAAGGCAGTTGTAAGAAGAGGACTTACGAAAACAGACCTGTCAGCTATCCCTGGCCTTCTGGTCACCCAACACCGCGGAGAACACAGAGTCTTAACTTTAGTCTTCGGTGTTCATTGAATATGCTGAGAAATGCTCAGATGTAAATGCAACTCGCAAAATAAATGCAGGGGGCTGAAGCATCTATTATTGATGATCGGGACTGTTTTCTGTATTACAGAAATTTAATTTAACTTGGCATGCATTTATTGAGCACCTACGCTGTCCCTCATAAGACCTCTGGGATTACTGACGTGGAGAACCTCATGAAGAATTGGATGGCTTTTGCAGAAAGCCTGTAAAATCTCATTAGGGAGACATGGTCTTCACCACAAATGAACAGGAAATGATACCAGAGGTACATGATTAAAAGCTGACATGGCAAATACAGGCAGGACCATTTCAGATCAAACCCGGGAAGAATTAGAGGAACACAGTGTGCTTGAGGAGGAAAGTTCTAGGATGGCTTTGGAGGAAGGGGTAGGATTTGGGTATGAAAAGGGGGGAACCGAGGGCACTCTTAGGTGGTGAGAATAGCATGAGGTCAGGTGGGGTGATGGACCTAGTTTTGTTTGAAATCCTGTGAGCTGAGGAAGCAAAAGCTCCTGGGAGATGGGAGACCTAATTCTTGTTCTGGCTCTGGCACTTCCATCCTGCAAGACCATGTAAAATGTAGATAACCTATGTCCTCATCAGTAGAATGAGAGCATTAGAGCGGCATCTCCAAGCCTCTTTCCAGCTCTAAAGCTCAGTGGGCCCTGGAGCTCAAAGGTTCTGATTTTGGGTCTGGAGACAAAGGGAACTGAATTCCATTCCTGGCTTTAACTAACTCTGAAAACCAGTTTCCTAACTACAGGAAATCTGTTACTCATCTATAAAATGAGGGGAATCTGGCATAAAAGCAGTTGAAAACAGTGAATATGTTTGGCAGATAGTAGTGCTTAGAACAAGTTAGTGAGTTTGCAAATTCTATGAAAAATGATTTTTTTAAAGGAGATTGGACTGGGGCAGATTTCTTCCTCTCTCTCTCTCTCCATCTATATTGGTATCTATCTATCTATCTATCTATCTATCTATCTATCTATCTATCTATCATCTATCATCATCTATTATCTATCTATCATCTATCATCATCTATTATCTATCTATCTATCTATCTATCTATCTATCTATCTATCTATCTATATTGTTTCTATTATTTATTTATTTATTTATTTGTTTATTTATTTACAAAGGATATGTGATTCAGTAGCAAACCTGGGTAAGCTGCATTCGGTTCACTCTGGGATTCCATGGTGGGGTGCAAGAGGCTATTTCTAGAAGAGTTTTTTTTTTTTTTAAGATTTTATTTACTTATTTGACAGAGATAGAGACAGCCAGCGAGAGAGGGAACACAAGCAGGGGGAGTGGGAGAGGAAGAAGCAGGCTCATAGCGGAGGAGCCTGATGTGGGGCTCGATCCCATAATGCCGGGATCACTCCCTGAACCGAAGGCAGGCGCTTAACCGCTGTGCCACCCAGGCGCCCCTATTTCTAGAAGAGTCTTAGTGTTCTAGGGGAGCTGATTCCACTCAGCGGGGCGAGCAGCTCACACAAACACAGGTGCATTTCCTCACTGTAGGATTAGATTTCTATTTTGGCTGCCAGGAATCTCTGAACCCTCTCATCAAGCTGGTGCATAAGGGAGATGTTGGTTGGTATCTACTAATCAATAATGATTACTACTTGATTAATGGATTGATTACTTGAAGGTTGAGTAAAATAGGGTTTTTGTAAATTATGAAGACCTTGCTTTCCAGGACTAGGAATTTAGAATTTATCCAATGGGAAATGAAAGGTCATGATGGATTAACAGAAGAGGTGTCACAAAGGAAGTGAAGTTTAATCTGGAGGCAGGGTACAGAGATTTGAACTGGGGACCAATAGAGAGGTCTAGGTATGATGTGCTAGAGCTGGGATATGGTACTAAAGAGCATGGTTTCATTAGAGACACACAGCAAAGAAGGGACTTGATGAATCCTTAGGTGATGGGAAAAAAATGAATACCTATGATTCCCAGCCTTAGGAGAGTGGTGAGGCCAAGCATAGAGAAGGGAGGTTTGAAGATGCATCAGTGTAATTTTACGTAGGGCTGGAGAGGAAGCCTACTCAGATGTGCGATGTGCAGCTACTGAATTTCAGGTAATGGTGGGCATAGTGATTGACTAGAGGTAGCTAAAATACAGAACTGATAAACGTTGTGAAGGCTGGAGATGGGGTTCGTGGGCCACTGATCACGTGTGTTCCGTGCAACTGTGAGAAGGGGTGAGCGAGTAGAAAACTGTGCTCCCCAACCTGGCTGCCGGTGACAGTCACCTGAGTCTTGTTGAAGATACTGGTGCCTTGGATTCTTCCCCAGATGATTCTGATATAATTGGTCTGGGGTGCAGTCTGGGCATGGGGATTTTTAAAACCCCACAGGTATAGAGAGAAAAGAACAAGATCTCAGCACACTGTAAAGAGTGAGAAGCATCTGATGAAAATTTACCCATTAGGTACCAGGCTATGGGGCTGGGGGCTTTGCATCTATGTTATCTTGTATAGAACTCACAACTAACGAATCATGGAACACTACGTCAAAAACTAATGATGTACTGTATAGTGGCTAACTGAACATAAAAAAAAAGAAAAGAAAAAGAAAAAAAAAATGGGACTAACTCACTCCAGCTTCGGACTCAGAAAGGAGGTAGAACCCAGAAGTCCTGCCAGTCCTGATTCTCCAATGACTATTTTTAAGGGAATAAAAGGGAAGAACAAAAGTCAGCTAGAGTGACACCCCCTCCGTCTAGATCTCACTAATAGCACACTTCAACCTCTGAAACCCAGAATCTAAGTCTAACACAACAACGTCTGTAAATATCCTAAATTCATTTAGTTCTTTACTTTGCTCAAAATGTTTTATGGGCTCACTGGGAAGCTAAACGTTTTCGGTTTCATGGATTCTGACCAGTTTACTAATCTGGCTTACCACCTCCGTCGATAAAAAGTAATCATTTTGGAGGGGAAGGGGAGATCCGGAAGCGCTAGCTGGTAATCAGCAAGCCAAGAAAAAGGCTTGGAAGTAGAAGAGCGACACTTACTGAATCCGTCTTATGTGCCAGGTGCCTCGAGGGATGCTTACCATATATCCCCTTCTTTGTTTTGTGGGATGTTCATTGTCTTCCCAGCAGCTGACCCGTTCTTCTGTTGCAGTATCTTTGTGGTGTGAGTTGAGGGGCAGTAGAAGCGCATGAGATGGTAGGTAGACAGCTAGACACTGTCGACATCACCACTGTGCCCCTATCATGGCAGCAAAAATCTGACAGCGGTGTGTCCCGTGAGGTGTTCTCACCGGACAGCCAGTAGCCTGGCTTCTCCTGTGCTCCGTGCTGCCTAGTTTCTTGGTTCCTCCTCATTTTCCTTGTCTGGTTGTCCCTATTTCCCTTTCCAAATGCTTAGTCTCCACTTAAAGTAGCCAGACTCCCCATCTCTTCTTTGCAACTAAGAACCTTGACTAGCACAAACTAGCATGAGACAACTCTGAGAAACTGATTTTACCATGTCCCTTCTTGGAAAGGAGGAAACCAGTTCATCGAGGTGAAGCTACTTGTCCAAGGTCACAGAGCTGGAGAGGGGCAGAGCGAGTATCCCCTACTGGGTTTTTCCTGCAGAGGCTAACCTATAAGGGGTGAACGGCTCTAACCTTTAAAAAATCCTGAGGACTTCATTGTATCATTTCATACAATAACAATGAGACTCCTTTGACCTCAAGGTACCATTAAATTGTAATATATTTATTTCAGAGAAAAGAGGAAGGCTTGCCATCCATTCTCAAGTGACGATGAAAACCTGTTTTGAAAGATTTCCAGGAATTTGCTTTGCAAGATGAATTATTTGACTACTTCCAGGTAAATTCTTCGGTTATCTGGAAAATTCCCTGACGCAGAACACGTTGACAGAGGCAGTGCAAAGTTTTAATGCAACATCTAACCTAAAAAAGGAAAGGATTCCCAAATGCATGCGTTCCCTCAGAGAGGTGCCCTCGGAGGAGCCTTTTCCGGTAGGCTGGGCTTGCTAGGGTCGAGGGTGAGCAGGTGAAGACGTGCGTGCAACTCCCGTCGTTCAGTGCGCCGCTCTGGGGCAGCCCTAGAAGTGGGTGTCGTGTTCCCGAAACCCTCAGACGGTGATTATGACCGATTACACAAGATGCCATGTTCCCTAATCATATCACTTACATTCCTGCGAACGGTGGTGACAAGGGTTTGAAGGGAGAAGATCACAGCTGTCTAATAAAAATAAAAAAAAAAATCAGATAAAGCAGACAGCGGTGCAGCGGGGAGATCACACACTGGCCCGAGAAGGAGGCTTGGCTGATGGGGTTTTGCCCTCTTTCTAACCCAGTTTACCCCACCCCACCCCCATTCTCTTGTCTCCAGAACCCCTTGGTCGCATAATGATGGGAGTTGGACAGGCATGGCTCCCACCCTGGATTGATTTATTTATTACATTAGCTCAGGCTCCCTGTTCTGTGAAGTGAACATTGTCACTTGGGTAAATTTGGAGCTTGTCACTGCCAGAATCTAAACAGCTCTTGTGAATCAAAGGAAAGCACCATGGCCACCCCCGCCCCGCTCTTCTCTGAAGCCGCCTCAAGCTTAAGACACCACCTCTCTATTCTGCCACTCCGTTTTTAATCTGTCTTCAAAGGGAAAGCCAACTGTCTTGAATTAAACACAAGGCGGTTCTTGAAGTCATGTGTGATGAAAGTGATTAAATAATTAATTCAAACAAAGGTGACTCTGAGGCAGGTTGGAGGTCAGGAAAGAAAGTCTTGATTTAAAGCAGCATTTTCTCGGCATGCTAAGGAAAAAAAAATTTTTTTTTAATGTGATATGAAATGACCATGCTGGAGAGTATTAACCTCTCTCCCTTGCTTTCTTAGTACCAGACGCACGGGGCTCTTGCTTCTCCCTGAACAGACGAAGGCTGTTTTTCTCTCTGCTTTAGGGACTTTGGTCCTTCTCTTCCTTTTGCTGGAAGACTCCTCTCCGTGATATTTATCTGGGTCACTCTTTTCAGGCACGTCGGTCTCTATTCAATTGTCAGCTCCTCAGAGAGGCCTTTCCTGACTGTCCTGGCTGTAATATTGCCCCCTTTCCTCGCCTTGCTTATACCCTTTTCTTATTTCTTTATAATACCTGTGACTGCCTGGCTTTCTGACGTGTATGAATTCTGGTTTATTGTCACTCCTCCCTATCAGAACATAAGAACCAAGAAGACAGTATTTTATCTGTTCTTATCCCCCTGCCATATTCCCAACACTTCCGGCACAGAATTCATAGCCATAAATAGCTGTTCAATGAATCAACAAATGTATGAACTTGAAAGCTGCAATATTTCAATCTTTCCTGAGATGAAAATGAGCTCTCAGAAATGCTTGAGACAATGAGGCACTATGCATACTTCTAAATTATAAAGCCCACCCCCTAGAATTTATAAATTCAGATTCAGGCTTGCCCTGAATTCTTTAAAAAACAAAGGGGAACAAAGCTAATGCTTTCAACTGGCTTCCTTCCTGGCTTTGAAACAAACCATTGGCCTTTTGAGTCTCCTTCTCCAAAGAGTCAAGAATGTTTATTGGAAGGCATGTATGGCTTCCATTTTGTGATGAAATATATCCCTGGAGGAGCCTGCCTCCCCATGAGCTCTGCTGGGTGTGTATGTCTGGTTTATAGCAAGTAAGTCGAAGCAGACAGATCTCGAGCCAGTGTTATGAGTATAAGTGACAGCCAGTCTGATGGGGACTGAATCGTGCATGTGAGTCTGGCTATATCCAGCTGTCTGGATGGACTGGAAACAATTGTTCTGTAAGCCCTTGACCCTTCACCTGTCCAAAGTGCCAAGTATGTAAGTGGATTTGTAATGGTAATTATTCTGAATGTCTCAATACTGTTCGCTAATCTCTGCTATCTCTAGACAACCTGTTAGATTTTTCAAGAGCCCCGTCCTGATGATAAAACTCACAGTCCCAAACTTCTCTTCAACCAGAGATTCTGCCCAATTAGATGATGTTGTAAGAGAACATTCCTTCTCTTCCTGAAGTCATCCCAGTGATATTTTATTCATGATACTCTGCAGCAGAACCAGCACAGGAAAACCTAGATAAAATAGTAGTTATTTATATGCAGAAATTAAGTGCCCGGAGAAAAATGAAAATACAGGGCAGCGTGAGAGTTCAAAGCCACTGGCATAATGCGAGCGGGCTTGAGTGCAAGGGATTCTGGGGAAAGCAGGAAGTTTGGACCAGGTGGTACAGGGACACAGGTGTAAAGGTAAGATGGCTGAAGGGCATTGTAAATTCAGGTGTGGGCGGGGAGGTTTCGATATAGGGGAGGCTAGGGTAAGAGCAGGAGAAAAAGCCTAGCATTCATTGTCATGGGGAGTGAGAGGCAGTGAGCCACAGTTCATAGTTAAAGTCCTGGCCTTCAGGGGAGGGGTCACCAGGAGGACCCAGGAGAGAGGTTACCATTCCATGAGCAGCTGAAGTACCCATCAAACTAACGCCGGAAGTTACTTAGATAGCACCGCAAGCAGCATAGAGTGAGGTTGGTAAGTGTGAGCTGGAAG
The DNA here is from genome assembly GCF_024610735.1 of Ursus americanus. Lineage (NCBI taxonomy): Eukaryota > Metazoa > Chordata > Mammalia > Carnivora > Ursidae > Ursus > Ursus americanus. The sequence goes on from NC_142154.1 coordinate 14,303,142, forward strand.
CCACACAGGTGGAAAATGACCATGTCAGCTCTTGAGAATCCTCGGCTTTGGGGCTCTGAGGCAGCAGGAGAATTTTAATTTGTGCCATCTTTCCAGCCCCTGTGAAGTCAAAACAAAGGTATTACGTGTATAGATAGACTCTATTAATCAACATAGCTGTTTAAATGGCATCTACAGGCAATTATTTCCTATGATGATTTGAAAATTTCAGTAAATATTTGTGATTCTTTTTAGCATAGGATGATATATTATAATTAAATAATTAGGTTTAGATATTATGTCACGGTTATAACTATGAACACAATTAAGAGAATCATTAAAAATTTCAAGACCAATGAATAAGCTTCATTTAAAAGTCTTCTGTCTTTAGGAGAATTCAAATGGAAATAGTGTGGTTGGAAGGGACCAGAAATTGTATGAATGTTATGATATATAGAGACATAATTGCTGTCAATGTAAGTAATGTGGCTTTGCTGAGTAAAATAAGATGATTGCTCAGGGTTTTCCAAAACCTCCTAAAATTGCTTCTATACCACATGTAACCACATGTGGTATAAATAAAATGTGAGTCAAAGGAATGAGGAAAGATAAACATATAATTAAAAACAGCTCAGTAGATACTTGGGCTCATTCATTTCAATGATGGCATCTGTAGTTTATGGAGCGGTTATAGACCCGCAATATATCGGCGTTGACTACATGCCATAAAACACATCAATGCAGCTTGGGCCCAAATTATTATACACAAACAATAAATCCATCCTGTTAACAGGATAAATATGATAACTGTTGATAATGTTGGAAAGTGGCACAATGTGATCCCTAAGTAAATAGTTACGTGTTCTTAAGAAACAAGATTACTTTAGCTTTTAGTGCCCTCCCATGACTTCCGTTCTATTATCCGTATTATCTGTAGTTTGAATTAAAAGAAAGATTGTGGCCTTGAAAGCAGGCTGATGACTGTTTGTGATTCTAATAAAAGACATCAGGCCAGCCATTTATTTGTGAAAATGAAATCTTCATACATTGAAGGTCAGTTTTAGTTGAAGTAATGTAAGAAGCAAAAGTCAAGGTTCCTTTACCATTAAAATTGCTCATGAAGCAAGTCTTTGGTATTCTACCCTTAACCTTGAATTCTGCCCTGTATGTTGTAAGAAAAATAGTACATTCTTGTCACAATACGATGATGGAGTCACCATGGCTTTGAGTTTGGATTTAAGAAAGAGTTCTCCAATCAGATGGAAAACCTCTTCACAAACATTGTTAAATGAAATAGTCTGATAAGATATATTTAAATATGGATTGAGTATTAGCTTTCCATCAACCATAGTCTGATTTTGTCCTCTAAAACATGGAGCTTTTTAAATTTTTTTAGTATGGTTTAGTCAAGGGCTGGAGTGAGTAAGCATTTTGGGGTAGATTGTCAGGGAAACTGATAATATTATTTCATATACCATTGTATAGAAAATATATAAGTATCGTATTTTTCTGAGTGTGAAGGAAGGGAGCAAACAAATATATATAAAATTTTTCTGAAGACGCCATTTTTATGGCTGTTATCTTATTTTGGATGATTCATACTTTATTCTGCATGGGTGTAAAGGTTTAATTCAAAAAGGGTATCTATGGGTATGTGTGGTATATGTGTGTGTGCTGTGTGTGTGTATGTATTTACATATATGTATATATACAATTTTTCTCCTTGAAGACTTTTTGATCAACTTCATTAAAATATAATTTATATACAATAAAAGTCACCAATTTTAAGAGACAATTTGATGAGTTTTGACAAATGCAGTCACGTGACCATCACTACAGTCATACTGTAGTGCATTCTCATCACGTTCAAGAGTTCCTTCATGTTTTTATGTCATTAATTTCCTCCCTTTCTAGCCTGTGCCAACAACTAATATTTATTTTTGGCCCCCATAGTTTTGTCTGTTCCAGAATTTCATTTAAATAGAATCATACCTTACATAGTATTTTGTGTTTGGCCTTTTCCACTCAGTATATTATAATGCTTTTGAGATTAATCCTGATGCTCTGTGTATCAGTATTTTTTCTTTTTAATTTTAAATTGCTGGGTCATAGGGTAGATATACATCTAACTTTGTAAGAAACTGCCAAACTCTTTTCCAAAGTGGCTGTAATGGTCAACTAATCTTTGACAAAGCAGGAAACAATATCCAATGGAAAAAAAGACAGTCTCTTCAACAAATGGCGTTGGGAAAACTGGACAGCGACATGCAGAAGAATGAAACTGGATCATTTTCTTATACCATATACAAAAATAAACTTAAAATGGATGAAAGACCTGAATATGAGACAGGAATCCATCAGAATCCTAGAAATGAAAACAGGCAACAACCTCTTTGACCTCGGCCGCAGCAACTGGAAAGGTCTCCGAGGCAAGGGAAACAAAAGCAAACATGAACTACTGGGACTTCATTAGGATAAAAAGCTTCTGCACAACAAAGGAAACAATCAACAAAACTAAAAGGTAACCAACAGAATGGGAGAAGATATTTGCAAATGACATATCAGATAAGAGGTTAGTATCCGAAAATCTATAAAGAACTTATCGAACTCAACACCCAAAAAACAAATAATCCATTTAAGAAATGGGCAGAAGACATGAATAGACACTTTTCCAAAGAAGACATCCAGATGGCCAACAGACACATGACAAGATGCTCAACATCACTTGGCATCAGGGAAATACAAATCAAAACCACAATAAGATACCACCTCATACCTGTCAGAATGGCTAAAATTAACAACTCAGGGAAGGACATGTTGCTAAGGATGCAGAAAAAGGGGGATCCTTTTGCACTTTTGGTGGGAATGCAAACTGGTGCAGCCACTTTGGAAAATAGTATGGAGGTTCCTCAAGAAGTTAAAAATAGATGTACCCTACAATCCAGCAGTTGCACTACTAGATGTTTATCCAAAGGATAAAAAAATGCTGATTTGAAGGGATGCATGCCCCCCAATATTTATAGCAGCACTATCAACAATAACCGAACTGTGGAAAGAGCCCAAATGTCCATCAACTGATGAATGGATGAAAAAGATGTGATATATACACATATACATACACATAACAGTGGAATATTACTCGGTGGGGAAAAAAAAGAATGAAGTCTTGCCATTTGCAACGATATGCTTGAAACTAGAGTGTATTATGCTAAGGGACATAAGTCAGTCAGAGAAAGACAAATATCATATGATTTCATTCATATGTAGAATTTAAGAAACGAAACAGATGAACATAGGGGAAGGGAAGGAAAACTAAAATAAGATAAAAACAGAGAGGGAGGCAAACCATAAGAGACTTTTAACTATAGAGAACAAGCCAAGGGTTGCTGGAGGGGCGGGGGGGGGATGGGCTAAATGGGTGATGGGCATTAAGGAGGGCACTTGGGATGAGCACTGGGTGTTATAGGTAAGTGATGAATCACTAAATTCTACTCCTGAAACCCATACTATGCTATTTGTTAACTAGAATTTAAATAAAAAAATAAAGTGTACACTTCAGTGTTTTTTAGTATAATCACAAAATTGTAACCATCATTATAATAATCACTTGTAAGACATTCTCATCATCCCCCCCCCAAAAAACCCACAAAAAACCAAAAAACCCCAAAGTGACTGTACCATTTTACATTCCACTAGCAATATAAGACACTTCCGGTTTCACATATTTGCCAGCACTTGATAGTGTTAGTCTTTTTAATTTTAGCCATTAAAATGAGTGTACAGTAGAATTTCTTGTGGTTTTGATTTGCATTTCCCTAATGACTAATGATGTTGAATATATTTGCATGTGCTTTTTTGTCATTCATGTATTTTCTTCAGTTGTTTTTCTGTACACTTTAAACATTAGTTTGTTTTCATATTATTGAGTTGTAGAATTTCTTTCTTCTATATTTTGGGTAAAAGTTCTTTGTCACATAGATGTTTTGGACACATTTTACCCTAGTTTGTACTCTGCCTTCTCATTTTTTAAGAGTGTTTTGAAGAACAACAGTTAAAATTTTTTGATGAAATCTAATTCGTATATATTTGTAGTAGTTCATGTCTCTGTCCTATTCAACAAATTTAGTCTAGCCGAACGGCACAAAGATTTTCTCTTATGTTTTCTTCTAGAAATTTAATAGTTATAGCCATTACATTAGGTCTACTACTATCTGCTTTAGTTAATTTTATTGATGATACGAAATAAGCATTGAGGTTCATTTTTCACGTAAGGCTGTACAATGGTTACAATGCCTGTGTTGAGAAGATTTTCCTTTTCCCGTTGAATTGTCTTGGCATCTCTTGAAAATTCATTTATTATATACATCTGTCTTTGTTTCTGGACACTCAGTTCTATTCCATCGTACTATGTGTATAACCTCATGGCAATACCATGCTCTTATGATTATTGTAGCTTTATAATACGTCTTAAAAAGAAAGTGTACGTTTTCCAAATTCGTTCTTTTTTAAATCAAAATTGGGTATTTTTGCCCTTTGTATTCCATATAAATCTTAAAATAATTTGTCTATTTCTACAAAAATGCCTCTTATATTTTGGTTAGAATTTCACTGAGCACATGGATCAGTTTAGGGATAATTGGTATCTTAATAATACTGAGCATATGAACATGGTGTGTTGCTTCATTTACTTAGGTATTCTTTAATTTCTCTCAGTGGTGCTTTGCACATATTTTGCTAAATGTGTCCTGAAGTATGTTATGTTCTTAGGCTGTTGCAAATGTTATGACTTGTACATTTCCTTTATAATTGTTTATTCTTAATAAATGGAAATACAATTGATTTTTTAAACATTGCCCTTAAAGCCTATAAACTTTATTAAACTATTAGTTATAGTAGCTTTTAAAAACAGATTTCTTAGACTATTTTACCTAGATGATCATGTTTGTGAGTAAAGAAAATTTGTCTTCTTCTTTTTCAATATATATGCCTTTATTTCTTTTTTCTTGTTCCATTGCACTAGCTAGAACCTCTAGTAGAAGGGTGGATTATGAGTATTGGGAGTGGACATACAATCTCATTCCTTTTCTGTGGGAGAAAACTTTCAGTTTTTCACCAGTAAGTATGGTGTTGTAGTTTTGTTGTTGTTGTTTTGTTTTGTTTTTTGGATTCCCTTTCTCAGATTGGGGAAGTTTACTGAGTGATGAATAGATGTCGGACTTTGTCAATGGCTTTTTTGGTCATCTCTTGAAATAAGCATATAGTTTGTTGGTGGTGTTAGTCTGTTTTAAGTTTGTGTTCATGGTCATGAGGGATACTGGTCTGCAAGTATGTTTTTTTCTTGTAAATTTTGTCTAGATTTCATAGTAATGACCAAAACCAAGGCCTCATGAAATACGTTGGAATGATTTTCCATCCTCTTCATTTTCTGGAGGAATTTGTGTAAATTACTATTATGCATTCCTTAAATGTTTGATAAGAGTTCACCAGTGAAGCCATCTGGCTCTGGATATTTCTTTGTTGGAAGGTTTTATAACCATAAGCTAATTTTTAAAAATAGATGTCATGCTATTGGCATTATCTAATTCTTCCTGACTAAGTAAGTTTTGATTGTTTGCATCTTTCAAGGAGTTTGTCATATCATCTAAGTTGTCTAATATCTTGTTACAAAGTTGTTCATAATATTCTCTTACTAACCTTTTAAAATCTGAAACGTTTGTAGTGAAGTCTACTCTTTCACTCCTGATAAAAGTAATTTGTGTATTTTCTTCTTCTTCTTTTTTTTTTTTTAAGATTTCTTATTTATTTATTTGACAGAGACAGACAGCCAGTGAGAGAGGGAACACAAGCAGGGGGAGTGGGAGAGGAAGAAGCAGGCTCCTGGCGGAGGAGCCTGATGTGGGGCTCGATCCCAGAATGCTGGGATCACGCCCTGAGTCGAAGGCAGACACTTAACAACTGCGCCACCCAGTCGCCCCAAATTTGTGTATTTTCTGTCCTCTTCCTGGTTGGGTTAGCTAGAGCTGTTGTTTTCTGAAAAACTGACTTTTCAAACAACTAACAGTTTTCCTGTTTTCCACTTTGTAGTTCTCTGTTCTTCATCATTTCATTTCTTCATCAGTTTGGGTTTAATATAATTTTCTTTTCCTAGTTTCTTAGGTTTAAAACTTGAATAAATGACTTGATTTCTTTTTTCTTCTTTAATATAAGTACTTAATTCTAATAAATAGCCCTCCAAAAGCACTATTTTAGTGATATCACACCAAGATATATCTTGCTTTCATTTTTGTTAAGTTAATTTTTTTTCTAATTTCCCTTGTAACTTCTTCTTTGACACTTGGACATTTAGAAGTGCATTGCCAAACATCCAAGTATTTTCAGATTTTGAAGATGTCTTTCTGTTATTGTTTTCTAATTGAATTCTATTGTGGTCAGAGAACACACTTTTTGTTGTTCCAATTCTTTTAAAAGTATTGAGTCATCTTATATAGTTGAGAATATTATCTGTCTTGGTAAATGTTCTATGTGCACTTGAATGTGTACTCAGCTGTTGCTGGAAAATGATCTATAAATGTTATTTAGGTTGGGTTGACCGATAGTGGTGTCCAATCTTCTAAATTCTTACTGATTTTCTATCTCATTGCTTTACCAATTACTGAAAGAGGAATGTTGAAATTTCAAAGTCAATTGTGGATTTGCTCATTTCTTCTTTTAGACCTACTCGTTTTTGCCCCATGTATTTTGAAGCTCAGTTAATGAGTGCATACACATACAGACTTGTTTTATCTCCTTGATGAATTGTCCTTATATGACATCCCCTTTATTTTGGAAATATTTATTGTTACGAAATTTACTTTCTCTGCTATTACTGTAGCCATTCAACTTCCTTTTGGTTAGTATTTGCGTATGTATCCTTTCCCGCTCTTCCCATGTTCAACCTATCATTGTTTTTATATTTATTCATTTATTATATATTTTTAGGGAGAGAGAGACAGAGACAGAGAGCATGAGTGAGTGGGGTGGGAAAGGAGAGAGGGAGAGAGAGAATCTTAAGCAAGTTCCATGTCCAGCATGGAGCAGGATGCAGGGCTTGATCTCACGACCCTGAGATCATGACGTGAGCTGAAATCAAGAGTTGGATGCTTAACCAATGGAGCCACCCAAGCACCCCTTTTGTTTTTATATTTAAATTATCTTTCTTGTAGGTAACTTATGGTTGGGGCTTGCCTTTGAATCAAATTTGACAAATTTTGCCTTTTACTTGATGTGTTTAAACCATTACAATTAATGTATTTATCAAATCGTTCTGGTTTAATCTATGATTGAGCTGTTTTACATTTTTCCCGTTTTCTTATCTGCTTTTGTACCATCTTGCGATGATTCTATTTTCTCTCCATTATTTATTATTAGTTTTTGTTTTGTTTTACTTTTGAGTGGTTGCTATGGAGTTTACAGTATATAGCACTGTCTTATCACAGACTGGCTTCAAATACTGTCGTACCACTTTATGCATAGTGGAAGTCTCTTGTAACAGTACACTTCTGTTCACACTCTCCTGTTCGCTGTGTGATTGTCATATATCTTGCTTTTCAATATGTCCTTAATTCTTAAAATACAATGTTTTTCTTTCTTTCTTTTTTTTTAAAGATTTTATTTATTCATTTGACAGAGATAGAGACAGCCAGCGAGAGAGGGAACACAAGCACGGGGAGTGGGAGAGGAAGAAACAGGCTCATAGCGGAGGAGCCTGATGTGGGGCTCGATCCCATAATGCTGGGATCACGCCCTGAGCCGAAGGCAGACGCTTAACCGCTGTGCCACCCAGGCACCCCAAGATACAATGTTTTTCTAACAATTGTTCTTTTTAAGATTTAAAGAGATTTTTTTGAAGATTTTATTTATTTATTTGGGGGGGAGGGGCAGATGGAGGGGGAGAGGGAGAAGTAGACTTCCCCCTGAGCAAGGAGCCAGATGCAGGGCTGGATCTCACAACCCTGAGATCAAGATCTGAGCTGAAGTTAGATGCTTAACCAACTGAGCCACCCAGGCACCCCCAAAATTTTTAAAATTTTTGAGTAATCTCTATACCTAATGAGGGGCTTGAACCCACAATCCCAAGATCAAGAGTCACATACTCCATTGACTGAGCTAGCCAGATTCCCCTAAAAATTGCTTTTAAATAGCCGATATACCTTAAAAAAATTAAAACATAAAAAATACATTTATAGTTACCAGTTTTTTCATTTGCAGGTATATTATGAAAACATTTGCATCATTGTTGAGTTTTAGCTACGACAAATAGTACCACCAGAGCACTCTAGGTGATGTGTTTTGGAGAACATATATGCACATATACACACATTTCTGATGAAGACATCATGTTCGGATGAACAGTTCTAGTCTAATTGCTGGTCATAGGATATGCACATATTTAGCCTTAGTAGACACTACCAATGAGTTTTCCAAAATATTGTGAAATTTATCATTTATCACCCATTTAAAATACTTCTTTAAATTACCCATTTATCAGGAGAGTGCAGGATTTCTGGTTGTCCGGGGCCTTTTGTTAAAGTCAAAAACACAGTCTCTCTATATCCTTTGGTAATGTATTCTTTTACTGAGAAGACCAGAGACAAAAACATAAGCATGAACAAAACCAAAAAATACCACAGCTTATGTCAAACTATGAAGCATACGTGATGCGAAACATATATAGGCAGATCAACACTGAGAAAGTGGCATGGCCTAGCAAAATCTTTGCAGAAGAAGTGAAATTTTGAACTGGGGCCTTAAAGGATGAGAGTAATTTTAGAGGCAAGAGGAAGGCAGCAAAGATTCTAGGCAGAGATACTGGCATAAGCAACGTGGCGGAGAAGCAGATGATAGGGCGGGTGTATGTGTGAGTGCATGTGTAGTTCAATTGGGTTTTATCCAAAAAGCTAGTTGTTCACTGAGTCACCGTTTTTGGATTATCTCCTGAGTGTCAGGCCATGTCTTAGATTCAAAGTGGAAGGAGACATGGTCACCATCCTGAAGTCACTATCAGATTATCAGGGAGGCCACTGAGTATGTCATGTTGTTGAGTGCAATGTTGTGAGTAGGTTATTTAAATGTAACACAAGTCTAAAGAAAATTCATTCAAGTCCCAAGACTCTGGTATAGGTCATAATAATGTTCTACAGGTAGGAGGTAAAGGCTAAGATTGTGTATTCCCCTTTCTTTCCCTACCAATCCCCTTTTTGCAGGCAAGGGGAATTGCCTTGTGAGGCTAGTAAGGTAAAGCACACTCAGCTGCTTCCTACTGCCCTTTCCTCTTCATGCTGAGAGACCCAGGGAAGCCATCAGCGTCAGTGGCTTCCTCCTGCAACTGACGTGAATACAATGATTTGTTCTAACCAGGTCTTCTCTACACGGTTTGTAGTGGAATAGAGAAGAGGCTTTAAAATATGAGATTGCATTTAATAAATAGTTATGATTCCTCTTTAAAATAAAACTTAAGATAGTCAAGCTGGTATTGAAATGGGTAACTGGTACCAAATGGGTGCTGACATTCCACCATATTTTATCAATGGAAGTCTGCAGAAGAAAGGTGGGTCACCTGCTAAGTAGTGGGGAAACTCAAAAGATATTGCAGCTAGTAAGAAGACTTAGGCATGGCAGTGCCTATCACAACACCTTGCTTCCTACACTGAAAGACCTAGAATAGAATTGGTTGAGGAGAAAATGTATTGATTGGATAAGGTACGAACATTGTGTAGAATTCAGTGGCCCATTTGTCTCTCACGTTGGGGAGCCATTGGAGGGAAAACAATTATGTACCCAATGCTCACATGTTCTGTATCCCATGGTCTTACAATAATGTTGCTATGGGTACCACAGAGCAGGATATTTAAATAAAAACTACCAAGAACGTTCTATTGCTGCATCTACATAGATATTTATTGGACCTATTTATTCAGTTTTAGGGTATGGTGCTTCCCAGGGATGTCTTATATTGTCTCTTGGGTAAGAGTGCAAAGTGACTTTTCATCTAATTTTATTCCAGTATTTTATTCCATTCCCTCTAATAAGTGACCCAGTACATCTATTTATAACAGCCAACACACATAAACACAAAATATTTTGAAAATGCCTGTAGTGTAGTGGAATTCTAAGTTAAAAACAAACAAAAATGGGAATGATGAATCCATAGACATTTTTCTCAAAAAAACATTAAGAATAATTATTGTAACTTTCTATTTCTGTAATATAGCTCTTTCTTAAACTGGGCTGTCTATTCAGTCCATATAGTCCATTTTTAGAAGAGTAATGTTATAATCTTTCTGTTTATTTTTTCACAGAAGTTTTCTGTTAGAGAAAAGCTATCAAGCCAACTAAAGATAAAAATAGACATGATGAATTTTTTTTTTTTTTTAAGTAAGCTCCACGCTAGGCTCACAGCCCTGAGATCAAGACCTGAGCTGGAATCAAGAGTCAGTCACCTAACCAACTGAGCCACCCAGGGGCCCTGACATAGTGAACTTTTGAGCTTCAACTCTTTTTTTTTTTTTTTTTTTGAGCTTCAACTCTTTAGTCTTCAGGCTAAAAGAAAAGTTTAATGAAAGTAAATATCCAAAATAGGAAATTTGCTAAATGCCCGAATGTTCTAGAATAAATAGGAAACTGTAGAAGTTCTACAGAAATACCAAGCATGGTATGATTTAAAGTACTTAATATTAAGTATGAAAATAGCTCATTATTTTTCCATGGTGTTGGCAAATAATTGTAACAGTAGCTGATATTTGATGAGCGTCCCATCTGCATCAGGCATTGTGCTAAGTACTGTAGGTGTATTATTTCATTTTGTGCTCACAAGACCCTAGGAAGTATGATAATAATATGATTCCTACTCGGTAAGTGAAGAAACCTACCCAAGGAACTTCAGAATCTTGCTCTGGTTCCTTAGCTGGTCATCAGCAGAGTGCAGACCTAAGTCTGGTCTTCCTTAACCCAAATCACCAGGCTCCATGGCAGCTGGGTCTTGGAGGAAAGGCAGCTTCTCTTACGCTTCTTGATTTTCCATTAGAGCCCGCCATGTGTTCTGTTTCTCCTGTAATGACTAATACCCTAGAGGGAAAAGAAAAAGGCTTCTGTGCTGAAGATCAGCGTGATGGCTTCTGACCCACTTCTGGGCAAACCCACGCGTAGGATTGTCAAGTCTGACCAGCTCTCTTCCCCGTTCCCAGCGCATGCAGTGGCTCAGCAGAGCCTTGGTCTGTGTCTACAGAGCTACCAAGAAGGCTCCAAGTGCCTCTTCTTGTAGTGGTCATAGCATTTCTCAGGGGGAGGGAGCCTGGAAGGCAGGAAGACTTTAGTAACCCTGCTGAATTACATGTCTTGAAAATAGAATGCATTTTCTCACCTTCAATCTTAGAATCGTAGGGGGCTTCAGTCTTAGAAAACAGAGTAACAAAATGAGTCAAATACAAATTTTCATGTTGCTACTCCGAAATAACCAGTTTAATATATTAAAAAACCATATGAAATCACTGGCCGCATACTCTTGAAAAGATTATGTTTACTTTACAGTAGGCTGTGGACATGTTTCAACCACGTTCTTTTTTATTTTCCCACATCTTAAAAATGTCGTATGTAATCCCCATCATGGCTGTCTTGCATAAAAAATACTATTTTGTTGAGAACCCGCTCTGTCCCAGGCTTCCACCAAGCACTTTATACATATTTGTTTGTTTAATGCTAGTGTGAACTTAACTAATTCCGTTTGGCTGGATGGAATTTTCCTCTTTTCCTGGGGGTAGAGCCACTGTGATAAAAACCATGAATGTGTACAAACATTTAGCCATAAGAATATTCTTTGTGATTTTGTTTTACTTTAATAAAAGAACTTAATCTTGAAAGGTGAATTTTCTTGTTGGAGAGGTAGATAATTTTGGAAATCAGGACTGACCTAGAGGACCTTCACAAAACTGGGCTGTGGCCACTTGGAGGCTGAGGACATGCTTCTCGGTCTTTTACCCTGACATTCTGTGAATTCCATGCTAGAGCAAGAAGGGAAGCATTAAGCACACTCACTGAGGAGGAAGTGAGGGAGGATTCCTCTTCCCTCTCCACCTTTACAGAGGAGTGAATGGAGATTAATTGCTCCCCAAATGCCTCCTGTTGTAGAATTCTGATTAATTCTTAAGTGAAACAAGTATCAGCATGGTTGCTTTACATAGGATCATTTCTAAAACCACAATGGGCTTGAAATGGGTACTTTTATGATTCCAGCTACATGTTGCAGACTTCTGATTAATTCTTAAATGAAACAAGTATCAGCACTATTGCTTTATTCAGTATCATTTCTGAAAGAAGGACCATCCTTAAACATACTTTGTCTTGGGGCTGGAGTGGGTACTTTTATGACGTCAGCTCTGCTGTAGGTCACCTGCCAGAGATTTCATATTATTATTAATAATATTATTAATTATCGTTATGATTTTACCTGTGGTGGGTGGGCACTTGGGGAGATGGGGAAATCTGATTATACCGCCGTTGGCACACATTCCCTAGAGGGCGGTTATTGTTCAGAGTGGGTACAACCATTGCCCCCGCCCTGCCCCACCCCATTTCCAGGATGGAATATGATAACAACGAACACTGAGTCGACTCCAGCATGTGGCGATTTGGAAAGCTCTAACTCTGGGTCCCGAGCGACGTGGTTACCACGAAGGGCTCAAGCACCGGCAATTTTGCTTATAAATAGCTTATTCACTTTCGGTTTCGCAGACGTGGAGCTTGCTTGGTGATTCTATGTTTAGACAAATGGGTAAGAGTAACTATTACAGAAACTCAACACCTGTTCTTGTTATGCATCATTTTTTAGAGACGTGAAGCCCAGGCTGTAGAAGATAGGAAGGATCTGGGGTTTGTTCCAGGATTGGGTGAAATAGAGTGGAAGTAGACTCCAGTATGGCAGAGGGGCCGAGAACATGGGCTCTAAGCCTGAAATTTCCCCAGATACTAAAAGTAATCACCTAAATGGGTTGTTTTGAGGATTAAGTTACCCAATCTGCTGCACACAGACGAAGCATTCAAAAAAGAGTGAACTACACTTGCTTTTGGCTACTTCCACTTTTCAAAATTTCCAAAAGTTTGGAAAATATGGAATAAGAATCAAACAATGTTTGCCCGTGTTATCATGATCCAGATTTACTAGTTGACATTTTATCATTTTTTTTTGCATACACACACACACACACACACACACACACGCAATCAAAGAGAAAGAAAACATCACAGATAAAGTAGGAGTCCTTTTCAATACTCTACCCAGTCCTAAACCTCCTTTGATCCCTCAAGAAACAGCCACCATTGGGGAGCCTGGGTGGCTCAGGCGATTAAGCACCTGACTTTGTTTTTTTTTTTTTTTTTTTTTTTTTTTTTTTTTATTAATAATGATTTTTTATTATATTATGTTAGTCACCATACAGTACATCCCCGGTTTTCGATGTAAGGCTCGATGATTCATTAGTTGTGTATAACACCCAGTGCACCATGCAATATGTGCCCTCCTTACTACCCATCACCGGTCTATCCCATTCCCCCACCCCCCTCCCCTCTGTAGCCCTCAGTTTGTTTCTCATAGTCCATAGTCTCTCATGTTTCATTCCCCCTTCTGATTACCCCCCCTTTCTTTATCCCTTTCTTCCCCTACTGATCATTCTAGTTCTTATGTTCCATAGATGAGAGAAATCATATGATAGTTGTCTTTCTCTGCTTGACTTATTTCACTAAGCATTATCTCCTCCAGTGCCGTCCATGTTGTAGCAAATGTTGAGAACTCATTCTTTCTGATTGCTGAGTAATATTCCATTGTATATATGGACCACAACTTCTTAATCCAGTCATCTGTTGAAGGGCATCTCGGCTCCTTCCACGATTTAGCTATTGTGGACATTGCTGCTATGAACATTGGGGTGCATATGGCCCTTCTCTTCACTACGTCTGTATCTTTGGGGTAAACACCCAGTAGTAAGCACCTGACTTTGGCTCAGGTGGTGATCTCAGGGTCCTGAGATGGAGCCCTGTTTTGGTCACCCTACTCAGTGGGGAGTCTGCTTGTCCCTCTGCCTCTCCCTCTGCCCTTCCCACTGCTCATGCTCTCTTTCTCTCTCTCAAATAAATAAATAAATAAATAAAATACTAAAAAAAAAAAAACCCACCATTGTATTCTTCCAGCTGTTTTGTATACTTTTCTATCTTAATAAGTACCTCCAAAATACTACGTAATATTTCCTAGTATTTAAACTTTTATATAAATGTTACTTGCTAGAAGTATCATTTAGTAGTTTTCTCTTTCACTTAAGTTAATATGTTTTAGAAATACCCTTGTTGATATATATATTATATATGATATGTATGTAATATATATTGAATTAATTCATTTAAACTATTACCTAGTATTTCAGCATATAGATAAAGCACAACTTATTTTTCTTTTCCCTTATCAATGTGGATTAATCTTTTCCACTTTTTTTGTTTGTTTGCCATTACAAAGAAACTGTAACAAATATCGTAGGGTATAACTTGTTTGTTCACATATTAGAGTCCCTCCAAACAGAATAGATTGGTACAGAACTGTTGGATTGTACGGAATGTACATTTTCAGTTACTCTAGAAACTGCCAAATTTCTGTCCAAAGTTGTATCAATTTGCTTTTCTATGCACAGTATACTCCTAGCTTTCCTTATCTTTTGTAGTATTTAACATGTTAGAATAAAAGTTTTACCAATATGATGAGTATAAAATGGTATCATTATTGTTTTCAATTTTATCTCTTGGGGTTACTTCTATATGCCTGACTTGTCACAGAAAAAGGTTTGGATCTGGGATCTGGAACAGGGGACATTGGGATTGGGCCAAGACTTTGAAGAGTAGCCTGGGACATAAGTTAAGTTGACCCTGGATGGATCTCCAACGGCTGGACTCATTGGCTTTCCAACTGTGCTCTGTAGTTCCCAGAGAATCCTTGGAATTCACCCTCAGGGGGTCCTGCAGCAGGAGGGGCAGTGCTGGGGCACAGAGAGGCAGCAGGCTGAGGAGGGGCTCAGAGCCTCTTGCAACCAGAGCTTCTTCACCATGATTGTCTTCACGAGCTTCTTATATGACTTCGTTCAAATAGAGCGTTCAATGGTTAAGGTAAGTTTGAAAACCACCAGTTTCAAATAATAGTATAAGTGGATATTGGCATATTCTATTAGAGCACATTTATGGACTTTTTATGCTTAGTGCCTAGGAAACTCCTTAAACCTGTGATGTAGAACACTTTGCTTGATTTCGACAAAATGACTGTAACTAGCAAGGGGGAAATAATCTATTTCTTTCAAGGAAAAAAGAAGGAGACTGATCTCTTTGAAAAATGAATTTCTTTAGTCTACCACCAGAGAAGAGTACCCATCCCTTTGGGCCAGAGCCTCGATGTGGAGGGGAACAAATAGACCCAAGGGAAATAAGATGAGAATTGTCAAAATGACTCTCATAATAATACTAGGATTTTTTTTGCCTTTTTCATTTTTATTCTCTCATGAGTATACAGTGGAACTTTCCAGAGGCTGCAAGCTGTGTGATATCACATTAGATAAAATGCAGAAGCGGACATGAGAATCCAGCTGTTTTTTATCAAGCCAAACTTTAAATAGATTTATAAAAATGTAAAACAAGCCTACTTTTCTCACTGTTTTTTTGGCGAATATTATTATTTTTCATTAAAATGTGCTATTTGTGTTAACATGTAATAGTTTATTTTCGTTATTCTAGAATTCATTAAAATTAACATTTTAAACACTTCTCAATTTTAATTTCTAATAGTGTACATATTGACTCATAAAACCTACATGATCAAAAGTTCTTTGGTCACTTAATATTTTTTTGAGTAATAAAAGGGTTGTGAGACCAGTAATGAAAGACTTTCTGATCTGATAAAAGGAGATTAGAAATTTACTGCCAGCTTTCAGTGGAGAGAGATTGGGATCCTCTTGTCAAATGCCTAGCTCTGGCTTTTGCCAGAGTGAACATTGCTATACAAACGAGCAGACCTCCCAGGCTGTGGCATTGGCCAGAAAGAAGCATGGGGGTAATAGACATGAAGGATGATTCTACGGAGGAGAACATTGGATCTTGGCCCTCTAAGTTGGGAATGATGCAACAGGGTGTGTCCACCAAGATGGTGAGTCTGTCAGTGCAGGGCCCAGCAGGTGATCTGAAGCTGGAGGTGCGTTGCACATTTGTCTGGTCTTCTTGGGGCCGCAGGTGGGGAAGGAATTGAGGCTTCTTCACTCCTCGTAGTCTCCTCTCCTAACACCTGTACTGGGCAGCTGTTGTGAAGTTTAAGACCTTGCTTTGGTCTTTGGAACATATCCTTTCCTCTGGACAAAAATAGGACCAACTGTCAGTCTAGAGGATATGTCAAATATGGCGTGATGCTTCCAGAAACTTGTCAATAACAGCAATACCCTCTGTGCTAGCTAAAGGCAATGCCCCAGAGGACTGTTCTGAGACCACTGTCTGTGGGCATGGCTGTACATTCACCTGCTCGGCCATCACTCACCTGAGAGTTGTCCGAATAGAGAAGCTACTGGCTAGATCCCTCTGCCGGTGGCCTCAAGGGCCCCCAGACGTGAGTGAATGTTTAGATGGCACCCCTAAAGCCCCAGGCCTCTTACTCAGTCACTGGCTAGTCAGAGTATATTGTCTGGCAAAGTGTAGAGTGACGTCATGAGCCAGCCATTGTCTAAGCTCCAGATAGCAGGTAATGTCAGAGGTTACCTTTAGTCATTCATTCATCTACCAATACAATCCTATAGTCAATGAATATTTATTGAGCATTTACTATGTGCCAGCTACCATTCTAGGTATTGGAGATATAGCAGGGGACACAACACTCAAAAATCCCTGCTCTTGCATTCTAGTAGGAGACAAACACTCAATAAACAAGATGAATACATATAATAAACTGTGTCTATTTAGCAACCTTGGTGACTGTCGTAAAAGGCTTGTGAACAAAGGAGAAACCATGGAAATCAAGTTAATATGCAACACCCAAGGTGGATGGATAGATAACATGTGTTCAATGCCGGATCATATTTTATATTAAGATCTTTCCCTATTATTTTCAAATGGCTAAAACCTAAAAACCAAATAACACACACACAGTCCTGTCAAGCACATGCACACACACAAAACAAGAACACAACTACTTCCTAAGGCAGAGGACAGGGTGATTTTGTATCCTGGCCAATCAAAAAGGATATGCGACACAAAGCAAAAAGGCTTTTAGGACCACACCCAGTCTAAGTAGATGACCATCCACGTATCCCTACCAGGTCCCCGTTGATATCAGATGTCCTGTTAGCTCATGCTGATTAAGAGTTAATTGTATGTTGTGTGTGTAAATGCAATTTCCTCCCTGGCCAAAGAATTTTGTGTTCTGTCTGTGTAAGGACCCAAAGGGAAGGACTTGGGGCAAAACAACCACAACCACAACCCAACCACAGCAATACACACTTCTCTTTTGGGTCTCAGTGTGAAAAGCAAGGCTTGCTCATGAGGATCTAAAAGTCTGTGTTTTCCCTCAACAAAGGCTCCTCTCACCACTGCTAGTGCTGTGAGGAGTTTCCATGAGCCCATGGCAGGTGGCTGGCAGCCCTCTGCTGTCCTCCTTGGCTTCACTCTGGAGCAGGTTCCTGTTGCTCACCATCACCATAACTGCAGTAACTGCGGGTGAACCATGAGCAAGGAGAACTCCTGCGGGCTGCCAGAAAACCAGGAGTGGGGCCACTTGTCTGACTTTTCTCTCCTACTCTGCCCATCAACATTATCCCTTCTCTTGGTAAAGAGTTGGGGTACCTCTAAGGTAGACGTTATTGGTTGCCAACTGATAACCACCCGATCATGGTTATTTGGAAATGTCAGATACTTGCTTTCCCAGACTTCATTGCATGATCCAATCCTAGGGAGAGATCTGAAGGAAAGATCTTTCTTCTTATTCTTTTTTTTTTTTGGCTGAGACAGGCAGGAGGAGGGATGGGAGTGTTGGACAGCTTCTGAGAGAGATTTTTCTTCCTGTACCAGTCAGGGTCCCAGCAGGAAACAGATGGCTCACTCAGGCAGGGTAATTAAGGAGAATTTAATCAAGTGACTGTTTACAAAGTTCTGAGCGGGGTTAAGGGAAGCTTACAGGGGATGGTTAAGGAGATCTATGGTGGGGCTAGAATCAGCATTGCCACCCTGAGACTGAAAGGGCACATTGGGAATGGTCATCAGAACCCAGACAGACTATGTCACTGTGGGAGAGGGCCACCTAATAGGAGCTGTGGCCTTCGGTCAAGGTATGCAGCCCACTGGAGGGGAGGAGGAAACCAAATGCAACTGGAAGGCAGAGGCCAAGGGAGGCTATCTAGGTTTGGGAAGGTTAACCTGCAAGGCACACAGAGGACATAGAAGGGAAAAAAATATATATATATTCAAGGTACTGCCTGAAAAGAGAGAGAGAAAGAAACAGAGAGACCCTGAGAGCCCGAGAGAGAAGACTGGAAAGAAGTATCTTCACCTTCCTTCATCCTTCAGCACTTATCCTGAGAGACCCGCTGATTGAAGCCATGGTTGTGGTTTTGTACCTGTGTGGATGGAGAAGGTGGACAGAATCTCATGTAAGCCAGACTGTGGTGACTGGGCCCTGGGACCATCACTTCCAGCCTCAGGTCATATAAGAAAAATGAGCTCCTGTTGTTTAAACCCCTTTTATTCAGGAATTTACTTGCTGCCCCTAACACCTTAATTGATGTAATTTTCCGAGTGCATATTATGTACTAGAGCCTTTTCTCATACATTGATTTAGTCCTTTTAATAATCCCACCAAGTGACAATCATTGTTCTTATTATTCCTACTTCATGGACAAGGGACCCATTACACACACACACACAGAGAAGTCAGAAGTTAAAGGCTAAGCTAGAATCATGTCTAGGGATAACTCATGATTTCTCTTGATACTCACTACCTAGGTCCTTTGGGTCCCTGGAACTTTCCCTTCCTTGGGTCAAGACAGCCATCCTGACATTGAATGGTGTGGGTATTGACCTCAGTGAAGTCTATCTGAACCTTAACTCTCTTTCTCAGTAACTTCTGGAATCTTCACTCACCTCAGGAAAAAGAGACACTTTTGCTTTATGATTCCAGGGAGAACACAGTCCCAATCACTCAAAGAGCCACTGGAAGACTAATTCTCCCTGTCTCTGAGCTGGTGAGGTATACCATATGCCAGCTCACCTCATTACTTTCATAACTGATTTAATAGTTATTTGTCGAGCCCCAATTATATTCCATGCAATATTTTTAGCTGCTTAGGAACCAGCAGGGGTTAGACAGAGCTTAGGTACTAGGGTAAGAAACAAACAGGCAAATAAAGAAGATGATTTCACATAACGATAAGGGGTCTAAAGAATGTGATATGATAGAGACTCAGGTGTGCAGGGGGAGACTCTAGATGAGATGGTCAGGAAAGCTCTCTGAGTAGGTGACAATGGAGCTGACACCTGACAGTCTGGGGGGATGTTCAGGGAGAGAGAATGGTGGAGTAAGGGAGCTGAGAGGTGAGTTTACGTGTTCAAGGACGAAAAGTAGACCTGTGTGGCTAGGGGAGGGAGGGCGAAGAAGTTGGGGTGAGGCAGGGGCCAGAGGCTGTAGGGCCTTGAAGTCCATGGAAGGGTTTAGAAGAAGGCATTGGGTTCCAAAAGAAGGAATGATCTAATTTTGATTTTACAAATAGCTTTCCGAGTGTCGGGTGGAGAACAGGATGGATTGGAGCAAAAGTGGGGGGCCAATGATGAGACCATGTTCCGATGAGAGAGGGAAGCTTGGAGCAAGGTGGTTGCACTGGGGATGGAGAATCACATGAAGAGATTTGAGGTGTGTGCTGGAAGTTGAATGTTGGTGGTAAAAAGGAGGAGAAAATAATCCAATGGTGACACAGCCTTTCAGTTTCAGCAAAACCCTTTGCATTGAATACTTCACTAAGGTTTTGCCTGTGGATGTCCCTGACAACTGACATCACCTCTGGATCCAGGCCAAATCTACGTGGAGGCACTTGCCAATCTGAGCAAGAATTAAGTTAGGATTATAGAATTTTTGATCTTGAGAAGATCGTGAAGATTTTCTAAGCCAATCTTTTTCCTTTAAAGTTGAGGAGAGGTAGGTGCAGGAAGATTGAGTTGTACTTCTAGCAGTAATGAGTAAGCATTGGACAGGATCTCAGGGCTGCTTTTGCCTGCCCAGAATATTCTATGAGGATTTTTTTAAACCATAAAGTGTATTTTCTAAAGTGATCCTTTTTTTCCCCAAGCAGGGAACTGCATTGAGATTAAAAACAACAACAAACAAACAAACTGGAAAATACCAATTAAAAAAAAAAGCAGGCTCTGAATTTCGCGAAATCTCACCCAGGAGCAGATCTGCCAGATACTCCAAAAATTGTGACAATTTTCATTGATTCCTTTATTCAGTAACACCACTCATAACAGTTTCACCAGCTGACCCAGCAAAGGGCAGCTACCTGTCCATATCTGTCCAGATAAGTGCAGGACAATGTAACCAAGCAGTGCCAATTCCAGACACACTCCTCAGTCTGCATCTTGGCCATATCCAGAGTATTGACATGCATGACGTCAAATGGGTAAAACATTTGTTCAGCAAGAAATCACTCACTTTATGGCAGAGTATCAAGTGATTACAGTGCCAGTCTGTAAGGGCTCATCAGAATCAGGGTTGAGAAAATGTGTTAATAATTTTTAGAGCTCTTAATTACAAAATTTGAGGATCAAACAATGCCCATTATATTTGGTGTGCCTATTATATGCTTGGTGCTTTATATAACTTAACTCATTTGAACATCCTTATAACAACTATGTGAAGTGGGACAGAATGAAACACTTGCTCATATTTTCCTTCTCTCACACCCTTGTCATGTTCACTATGGGTGGAAATACTTTCTTATGCCATCGATGCAGGGGTTGGCCAAGAAACTTGCTTTGATTACTTGTATGTGGGTAGAAGTGTCAATGTTCCCCTGAGGAACTAAGGCTGTAAGAGGCTTCATGTGTTTCCCTTCATCTCACTGGAGTTTCCGACTTCTTCCCTGAGAAGAGAGTATCCCAGATCCCAGAATGAAAATATGGAGAGCAAACCACCTCACGCAAGGTCTGTGGTCCATTGAGCTCAGCCAAATCCAGCTAGAATCCGCTGAACCTTAGCCAACATACAAACTCATGAGTGTGAAATAAATTATTGAGCTGTGACCCACGAGATTTAGGAAATGTTTGTTACAGGACACCATTACAACAATAGCTGACTTATACACTAAGTGTGCATTATTACTTCCATGCTATACATGGGGGGACTTGTTTGTTACAGGACACCATTACAACAATAGCTGACTTATACACTAAGTGTGCATTATTACTTCCATGTTATACATGGGGGGACTTGTTTGTTACAGGACACCATTACAACAATAGCTGACTTATACACTAAGTGTGCATTATTACTTCCATGTTATACATGGGGGGACTTGTTTGTTACAGGACACCATTACAACAATAGCTGACTTATACACTAAGTGTGCATTATTACTTCCATGTTATACATGGGGGGACTTGTTTGTTACAGGACACCATTACAACAATAGCTGACTTATACACTAAGTGTGCATTATTACTTCCATGTTATACATGGGGGGACTTGTTTGTTACAGGACACCATTACAACAATAGCTGACTTATACACTAAGTGTGCATTATTACTTCCATGTTATACATGGGGGGACTTGTTTGTTACAGGACACCATTACAACAATAGCTGACTTATACACTAAGTGTGCATTATTACTTCCATGTTATACATGGGGGGACTTGTTTGTTACAGGACACCATTACAACAATAGCTGACTTATACACTAAGTGTGCATTATTACTTCCATGTTATACATGGGGGGACTTGTTTGTTACAGGACACCATTACAACAATAGCTGACTTATACACTAAGTGTGCATTATTACTTCCATGTTATACATGGGGGGACTTGTTTGTTACAGGACACCATTACAACAATAGCTGACTTATACACTAAATGTGCATTATTACTTCCATGTTATACATGGGGGGACTTGTTTGTTACAGGACACCATTACAACAATAGCTGACTTATACACTAAGTGTGCATTATTACTTCCATGTTATACATGGGGGGACTTGTTTGTTACAGGACACCATTACAACAATAGCTGACTTATACACTAAGTGTGCATTATTACTTCCATGTTATACATGGGGGGACTTGTTTGTTATAGGACACCATTACAACAATAGCTGACTTATACACTAAATGTGCATTATTACTTCCATGCTATACATGGGGGGACTTGTTTGCTACAGGACACCATTACAACAATAGCTGACTTATACACTAAATGTGCATTATTACTTCCATGTTATACATGGGGGGACTTGTTTGTTACAGGACACCATTACAACAATAGCTGACTTATACACTAAGTGTGCATTATTACTTCCATGTTATACATGGGGGGACTTGTTTGTTACAGGACACCATTACAACAAT
Organism: Ursus americanus; assembly: GCF_024610735.1. Lineage (NCBI taxonomy): Eukaryota > Metazoa > Chordata > Mammalia > Carnivora > Ursidae > Ursus > Ursus americanus. The sequence continues at coordinate 14,325,770 of NC_142154.1, forward strand.
AGCTGACTTATACACTAAGTGTGCATTATTACTTCCATGTTATACATGGGGGGACTTGTTTGTTACAGGACACCATTACAACAATAGCTGACTTATACACTAAGTGTGCATTATTACTTCCATGTTATACATGGGGGGACTTGTTTGTTACAGGACACCATTACAATAATAGCTGACTTATACACTAAGTGTGCATTATTACTTCCATGTTATACATGGGGGGACTTGTTTGTTACAGGACACCATTACAACAATAGCTGACTTATACACTAAGTGTGCATTATTACTTCCATGTTATACATGGGGGGACTTGGAGATATTAATGGTCTGCCTCAGTTTACAGCACTAAGAGGTGGTTCAGGTCAAATTGGGCCCTTCAAATTTTTGTGCCCTCTTCACTCAATAAAATGTGTTCTCTCTTCTACCCCACATGAAGAGGGACAGAATTTTATCATTTGGTCTGTTATTTTACTTTGTTGCTGGCATTCTCATTTCTTGTAAGGTCTTTACGCTCATAAGAGCCACACTGTGGCACGAAGCGAAAGGCATGGTAAGTATATAGATTGGTCTAAAAAGTTCCCTACAAATTTTATGCGTCATTTCTACACTCAATTATATTGTAAGTCATGAGTGAAAAACAATCTTTCTGTTTTGTGGAAATATTGAATTTAGCCTTTAAAAATTAGCACCGTATCTATTCATGATGAATAATATCGTCCAGAAAGGTGAATATTATTCTCCTCAGTTCACAGAATAAATTAAGACAGACGGGTGATTCACTTATTTTTACCTCATAGCAAGGTAATATATTGATTTCCCCCCTCTCTTTCCTTTTAAATCTAACGGAAAACTTTCAATAAAACCTAATTACATCACTCTGATTCTGAACCCTTCTAGAAATTACAGTGCTATCAATATTAAGTACATTTGCACCAATTTGCAGATCTACTTGTCCCAGCCATATGCCCAATGCCACTTTGATTTTTTGTGTAGTTGAACTCAGAAGGTAGCGTAACATGGATTTTCTGATTAGCTTATGCTAAGTTAGTTGAGATTTTAAAATACGAGATGGGAATTGGGCTGATAGATACTTAAAGATGAACGTATTCACATAAGAAAATGGCAAAAAAAAAAAAAAAAAAAAACTGGAAAGGAAGACAGTTCTGCCCAATGAGATCAACCCAGAGGGTGTGGATGTTCAGAAAACTGTGGGTGCTTGGATGGTGGGGGTTAAGAGGCCGTTCCAACCTGCCACTTGGTACAGAAGCAATCCCAAGTCCCCCCATTCCTTCACATTCAGATTCAGAGGACCTCCAGGTGAAATCCCCTCAAACACTCAATTCAAAAATGAACTGGGGGAATGCTTATCAGTCACAGCAATGACAGTGACACGGATCGTCCCTCACTGGAGATCAGGACTGTGCTGCACACAGAGACCTCAGGCCACAGTCTCTCCATTCGATGCCCTGTTCCAATGCTCCAGGGGAGGCACATAAGGGGGAGAGGGAAGGTGGCCAGCCTCTGAAATGAGATCTCATGCTTGGCAATGCTGGTAGAGAGCGCTCATCTCAAAACACCGGGTGGGGAAATCATCACAGCTGAAAAGGAGAAGCAAAAGGCTGGATCCTCACGGTCTGCTGACTTCTAATCCTGGCTCCGCACTGCCTCATTAAGAGACATTAGGCAAATCCTCCATTAGCTGCGTCTCATAAAGAGGAGGAGGTGCTGAGAGACAGGAGGCTGACACACACAGCCCTGGCTTTTGAAAAGGGGGAAAGGGGATTTTGCAAACTATAGACCTGTGAGCTTAATGTCAATCCTGAGTGAAATTCTAGAATGGATTATTAAGAAGATGGTTTGTGAGCCCTTCACAAAAGGAAGTGGTGGTCTTAGAAACCAGGATGGATTCACTGAGAATGAATCTTGCCAGATTAATAACTTCATTTCCTTTTTGGGTACAGTTACAAGTCAGGGAGATGAAGTGTGTATGGATTTCAGAAAGACAATTGAGGCAGTCCGTCGCCAGAGCCTTATAAAATAAGATGGAGAAATGTAAATTGGGTGGTAGTGAAATTCAGGGCTGGTGGATTGATTGCTTTTTAGAGTGTTGCATAAAGTATTGCTCTTCACCTTGAGGGTGGTCTCAGGCTCTTTTCAATCCACCTACTACCGAGGTGAGGGTGGGTCTTGGCAAGCAGATCTCCCAGGGGCTGGAACAGGAGCAGGTCAACTGGGAAAGGCTATGGCAGCAGAAGCTCAGGTCAGTCAGCATCAAGGTGGGGCCTGATTAACACAAAGTTCAGTGATGGTGAGTGGACAGTCACTCTCTGTGGCTTCTCAGCACCTATTCGTTTATGTTGTGAGAAGCTCAAGTCTTCATTTGGGGATCCACCATATTCCTATTTTGTGTGCATGCTGTTCCTTTGGAGTCCCCCATCTGGTGCTAGGACATATCACGTGACCCAGGGGTGGCCAATCAAAGCAGCAGATCTCATGAGAGACAGTGATTGGCTCAGGGATGTTCGCTGGGTTGGGCTCGTTAATCAGGAGCAAGGAGACAGGTATTCAGCACTTTTGATTGAGCTGGGTAGGAATTGGACTTACTACTCTTTCTGCTCCAGAACATGCCTTGATGTTGTGACAATGTGAGTCTGGTGCCCTGAGTGGAGCCTGAGAATGAAACCAATATAGGAATAGACACAACCCAAGATCTGGAGAGAGGACAAATGCCAATGATACTGTCGGGGCTGTGAATTCAGAATTAAATCTACATCTAAACTGTGCTGTTATGTGAGGTCATAAATTCCCTTTCTTCCTTAAATCTCTGTGTGTAGAATTTTCTGTTATTTGTAGCAGGAGTACTGATATGTGGGATTTTTCAAGCTTGTCAGTGAGAAACCCAGGAAGGGGTGATGATAAGAGCTATGGCAGGCGGGAAACACCAGAAAAGTAGAGCTCTTATCACTGTGGTTGGTTTGGGGAGGAATTTGGTCCCAGAGGAAAAGAAGGAAGGAAGAATGCAACAACACTGTGTGCTCATCAAGTCCTGTATCATTTTACTCTTCTAAGACACACAGCAAACCTTCCCTCCTATTGGGTGGGGGCCTTTTGCCATGTTCTGACCACTGGTGTCATGGGAAATGACTTGTGTGACTTCTGGAAGGAAGCACCTCAGGCAAGTGTGGGCTCCTGTGCTCTCTCTCTTGCCGTGGTGACTGTGGCAGCCATATGCTGAAATGGTAGCACTGTGAAATGGAATCTGTCTGCAAGTGAACTCTCCAACTTTGCGTAAGTATGAGACGAACGTGGGTGTGTTATTGACTGAGCTTTAGAGGTTCGTTTGTTCCCACACATACCTTAGCTTAATTGAACTAACATGCAACTCATGTACTAATTACCAACCCAGGGACCAGAATACCAAGGAATTAACCAGAAGTCCAGGAGATCAGAGCTGGATGATAAAGGTTGAGCTGAGGCTCGGATCCTGAGGATGAAGCTCCTTATAAGTCTCTTTTCCAGGATCAGGATTGGTTCTAGAGGCAGGGATGAAGGCATCTACTAATGAGGAATTAAAGGAATTTCACTTTGTGGGCGAAGAGGAGCTTAAACCAAGCCATGAAAGATTTTCCTTCCATGGTGGGGGTAAAATCATGGATGTCTGGCTTCACACATTTCAAGAATAAAACAAGGGCAGAAGAGGAAATGACTCTTTTCCATGACAGATTGCAGGATCCCCAAATGTCCTAGAGGCTGGACAATGGGCTTAACATAAGCTTTAATGGGTATAAAGTCCTGCACCTAGGTTTTAAAGCTACTGTTTTAGCATGACATGGGTTATAAACAGCCCATACAAAAAGACCTGGAGCTTCATTTCCCCTAATTTTGGCATGAGTCAGCAGGGCAAGCAGGCAGTCAAATCCTGACACCATCCTATGCTACCTTAAGAGTAACTTGGCATTTCTCAGAAGGGATGTGCTAGTCTTACCCAATTTAAAAGCCAGATCACACACAGAGATTCTGTTTCATTTTGGCTCCACAGTCTATAAAGGACTGTGAAAAGTTGTTACAACTTTGAGGACAAACATTCAAGATGTTTAGCATTTCTTGAACACTTACTATTGAAAATTTATTGATCAGCTACTATACCCTGTAGCATTTATGGAGAACTTGCTCTGTACCAGGCACAGTGCTAAGTCTTGAGGACAAGGGATGAGTAGAAAATGGTTCCTACTCTAGAAAAGCTCGGGTTTGAGGCTAGGATCTCACGTCATTAGTTACAGAAAGTGTTAAGGAGGAAAACAGAAGGGAGTTTAGCTTGAAGGGAAGAAGACTTACATAGAGATGCATAATTACTGTCTCCTGATGGTTGCAGAGTTTTTATATGAAAGACAGATTAAACCTCAGTAGGCAGACTTTCAATGACAAGGTAGAAATTCAGCTTATTTCATGGAGGCACAAAGGGAACTGTCTTGAAATAAAAATGTCTGCTTTGGGCAATACTGAGCTCCCTGTTGTTAAAAGTATTCAAGTTGATATTGGGTGACCAATTAGTGAAATAATAGGACATTTAGCAGTCAAATCCCGGCTCCTCTTGATTTGGCTACTCATTTAATTTTTTAGTTTTTTCATGTGTAAAATGGGTTAATAATACCCACGTCAGAGGCTCGATGGGAAGATCAGTGGAATCATGCTTGAGGAGGGCTGTTCAGTTAATGCTCTGACAGTGGCCCTGATGCTAAATACGGTGCCACTGAAGTCGATGATGACACCCAAGGAAGCATGAGATCGGACAGCATGACCTCCGAGATCCTTTCCAATCCTGAACTTTTATCAGTTTATGATTCTGTACCTCAGTTTGCTTATCTGTAATAAGAAGAGAATGCTTTGTCAAGCTCCGAACACCAAAGTAACTCTGCTGTTGCCTGGTCCTGCAGACCTACATCTCACACAGGATCCCCATCCTCACACCAATGTCCCCTCCGCCATGAGCATCCCTCTCCAACTGGCTTTTCCTTGCCAGTCAACTCTGTGTCTGAGGGCTGACATTGACCTCAGAGCTGAACTTACACTGAGGTGTCGTCTTCCCTATAATCCGTCGTAAGTCTTTGTGGAAGACTTAAAACTCCAACTAGCTTATCACAGCCCCTACTGGTTTGGCCAGAAGGAATCTCTCTTGTGGTGTAAACTTTACCACAGCTGCCCAAAGATAAGTACAAGGGCCCCTGGTTAGAATCTGAGCTCTGTCAAAGAAGCTGCATACCTCGAAGGCTGACACTTCCGATGAAGGTGCTCAAATTTGACCTGTTAGCAGCTGACTCAAGAAAAGGGCACAGGGTCTTTAACTCCTTCTGCTAGTCATCCACATTGGGAATTCTCTGCCTCAGGGACAACAGTTTCCCAGTAACATTTATGTTCAACATCCGTAGCAGGAGATTTCAAGGTGCCCAAATTAACAATGCCAGTGGAAATGGAAGGTTGGCTGCAGCAACTTCTCATCATGCAGCATGATCCTGTCTCTTTAACTCTGTCACACAAGCTGGCTTGACATTTGATTGCACAACCCTCACCACCAACAGACCCTGAGGTTCCCTCCCTCCCTCAAAACCATCTTCCTCTAGTGAAAAATGGAAGCCGTCAGTGGGACTGAAGGCATTCCCAGAACTTGCTGCAGGAGGCAGTTGAATCAAAAGTTTAAGATGAGAGGAGCCTCAGGTGGCTCAGTCATTAAGCGTCTGCCTTCGGCTCAGGGCATGATCCCGGTGTTCTGGGATCGAGCCCCACATCAGGCTCCTCCGCTGGGAGCCTGCTTCTTCCTCTCCCACTCCTCCTGCCTGTGTTCCCTCTCTCCCTGGCTGTCTCCCACTCTGTCAAATAAATAAATAAAATCTTAAAAAAAAAAGCTTTAAGATGAGAAATGTTCCCTTTTCCCCATATGTTGAGGTTTTCTTTAGTCTAGGGAGCAAAACTTCTTTCAAAGCTGGAACAAGTAAGTATATATTTTGAATTCTTTGCCAATGAACATTATGCATTTGCAACCCGTCTGGTTCTTAAGTAGGAAATGTCAGAAAAAGGTCCCAAATGCCACCGGTCCCTAGAATCACACACAATAGATTTCTTACTGCCCAAAGCCTCTGATTCAGCAGAGAATCAACATATGTTATACTGTATAGATTTTTTTTTTTTGGTCTGTATAAGTCATAGTTATGGAATATTTGCAGGCACAGAGACAATTCTCTTTTCGCTGTCCTTTATAATTCTCCAAAGGTGGTTATTAATAGGTGTCAGAACAAGGGTAACTTTGTAAGCTCACAGTCCCTGCTGCAACGCCTCCTGGCCCTTGATTGTTTAGGTCTGCTAATGTAACCACACGGGGAAAATGTTTTAAATGCACTAACACTTCTAAATGCCATTTTCCCATCAAAATATTTTCCCTTATTTGGTCCACCGAGCTAATGCATTTATGTGACACCTACATTAACACGGCAGTCACTTCGCACCTTGACCCCTTCCTTCTAGTCAAAGCACGCTCGAGGCTGTGGAGTACAAGCCTCCGAAAAAGAGGGAGGCAATTAGGTAAAAAGTAATACCGGCGTTTGATGGTCTTTGTTGATTGAGTAACCACTAAAGTGGCTCCCGAATTGTGTGATGTATTAGGGCAACAAGTAAGAAAATAAATGGCCGGGATCCGTATCTATATCTCTATCTGTCTAATGGTACTCTGTGTTCATCATTTCAGTCCTGTGGGTAGGAGAAATCCTTGGGACCCACTGTTTAGCATCCTAATCTCATATGAACTCATGGGCGCTGGACTTCGTATCCATAATCTTTGCCTTGTAATTCCAGTAACCTAATTGAGCCAGGGAAATAACAATGGAAAACGTGTCTAGAATTGAAATATGATCAGATAGCGGAGGTAATAGGAAATAGAAACCCTTCTCTTTTCCATTTACTTCGTGTTTGGTTTACACGCGAATCTGTGTGGGTGTGGGGGCCTGGAATACGCTGAGTTTGTTTGCTGTAAGCAAAATGCCGATATTGTCGGCAGGAAGGAAAGTGGAGAAAGTAGAGAAGCAGTTGGAGGTCACAAGGAGAGAAAGTGATGCTGGCCAGTCACCATCCTCCAGGACTCCATGGTTTAGCATCGAATGTACCCTTGGGTGTTGGAAACACAAAGAAAAATAATCCCTAGACCCAGGGATCAAACTTTTGAGTACGGGAGAATGATTCAAGTAGAACAGAGGAAATTAGGGGTGAGAGCAGGGGGGGCATGGAGCATAATGAGGATTGTGGGGTGTGATGCCAGGGTTTGAGTTGTAAGCTGGCACCAACGCGGTGTGTTTAGGGACAGAATGTCCTGGCCAGGCTTGGACGCAAGCTGTCAGGAGTTTAGAGGAGGAGAGTTTCATAGAGGTGCTGGTGTTGGAGCATTATCGGCACCTAGAAGCATTGACTGAATTTGACCATGAAAAGAAACACCTCTAGGGAGAGAAAACTGAGAGTTGGGAAAGTGTCAGGCATGTATGGAGAATGCAAATATCTCCTTTAAATCTCAACATCATGAACCAAATTAGTAGATGTTTATTAGATGTCTGTGTTGTAAGTACAAAGGGTCAAGGGAGATCTTTTCTTTCCCACATGCTCTGCCAGGAACTTAAAATAAAGGGAAATAAAGTTGTTTTCAGAGTATTAAACTGTTAAAAATTCATGAACAATGGACATGATGAACCATCTGTGAGAATAAACCAAGGCATTTTCTATAAAGTTGAGCAGGGGAGTTTCAGAATAGCCAACAGTCCGATCCAGGTGACCCTGTAATTCTTAACAGAAGGCAGGATTGAAAGGCAGGAATGTGATTGCTATTTGGTGAGTAAAGACCTATTTTCTTATATGGTGTGTAGAGAGAGAATTTCTTAACAGAAGGGGCTTAATAACCAGAGACCAAGATTCCCAATATGGGAAAGGGGTCTGGTGACAGCCATTTTCTCAATCAATAGCTATCATCCTATGAGACATCAGTGAATTTTGTGTGTGTTAAAAATGAGTCTTCACATTCAAAAAGGACACTATCTGCCACCACCACAGGACTTGATAAAAAGATACATAAAAAGCCAGAAGTTAGTGGGGTTTCTTCAGTACTTTCCAGGGAAGAAAGATAGTATGAACATTCTGGTCCCAGAAGAGCTGCCATCTTTGTAGGCTAAGTCATCAGTCCTCACCATGACCAACAGGACACATTACATGCCAGTTTCATTGGATCTTCATGAGACCTCCTGAGTTATACCCATTATAAAAAGTGAGGAACCACTTCTACCAAGGAACTTGCTCAAGGTTGTACTTCTGGTGGTGGAGCTGGATTTGATTTATGTCTTCCTGGGTTTCCAGGCTTTTGTGTGGAGTGCAAACACAGAGATTTTGCAAGAGGAAGTGCCTTTTGGAAGTAAGAGTGGTCTGAGCACAAAGTGGTATCATTGAGCACTTAGCCTGATGCTTTCCTGAAGCAGATTTGAAAAAATATTACATAGATAAGCACGCTATGAGGCCCAGTGTAAGGTGGGTCAGAAAGAGACTGGGTGTGATGCTGGAGGGTTCATTGTTGAATGCTTACTCCACAGGCAGGAGAATCAAAGGAACAAGTTCTTAAGCCAACTTAATTAAAAGCTTACTTTTGTTCGCTACTTTCTTTCCTTCAGTAGTTGACAAGTTGGATTGTGATAATATGCAAGCTTAATTTGATTATTTTAAAGGCATATGAAAGGCATCTTGGCTGGGTAGGAGGGTATAGAAGGTCAAGAGCACCAGCTTCCAAGAAGACAGATCTGGGTTCCCAGATCCCAGGAGCCACAGCTTACTAGCTCTGTGGCCTTAGTTTCTCACCAGAAATGAGAATATGAGAGGGTGCCTGGCTCGGTCAGTTGGTAGAGTGTCTGATTCTTGATCTCAGGGTTGTGAGTTTGAGCCCCACGTTGGACATGGAGCCTACTTAGAAAAAGAAATCCTTAGCTCACTGGATTGTGATACGGATTAAAAGAGAAAATGCCTAGCCCATAGTAAGTGCTCAATAAGTGTAGCTACTATAGCCTTCATGCTCTTTTCCTTTCCTTTCTCTCTTCCTTCTCACTCAGTTACTTTCCCCCCTAGCTTTCCCCCCTATCTTTCCCTAGAATATGTGGGTACTTGCAATAGAGCCCAGGTGATAACTTTCACCCCAGTTTACAAGATACATGCGATCGTCTGTCTGATCCTGCTTGTGGTCTATAGTCACAATGGGGATTTGTACAGCCTCCCTGGAGACTGGGTCTTTCCAACATGGTTGTGGGTCCCTTTTATCTGGTGCTTTATTCACCTGCTTGCATTTCTCTAAAAAAGTAGCAATATGCCAAATTATCTCATTCTCTGTAATTTCCTTTGATATAACTCCTTCCATTCACATTGTCTCCTTTGCATTTCCTAAAACTCCGGTGAGATCAGTATTGTCTCTACTTACAGATAAGAAGAAATGAAGCTTATAGAGGCCAACAGACTTCTCCAAAGCCGTACAGGTTGAAGGGAGCCAATGCTGGAACTAAGGTTATTCTGAAGGGATCGTTTGGGTGGTGGATTTTGTTGGTGAAAATTCTTTGCTAACCAGACTGACACACATATGCACAATTACGCACTACACCGTTTTCTCCAGTCCCTTCTCATGGACAGAACACTTGTTACTTATGATCTAGGACCCACCATCGCAAGGATTTCCTTTGTTTGCTTGCCTTGGGCTGAAATTCTGGCAATGTGATCCCAAACTTTGGAGAAACCAAGGTCTTATCTCTTGAATGTCAGATAAATGCTCACATTTATTTTGTGTTTACTTGTGCAGTCACTGTCTGTTTTATGCGTATTAACTCATTAATCTTCAATAACATAAGAAATAGGTGGTATTACCATCTCCCTGTTATAGCCGGAGACAAGGAAGCAAAGAGGTCACATGTGCTTTCCAAGAGCTCATAGACGGAGGTGGAACTGGCAGCATTTAACATGAGGCAACCTGGCTCAGACCGTGTGCCCTTCAGTCACCTACCCCTTTCCCATCAGACAAGGGGACTGGCAAATATATCAGGTCTGCTGGTTGGCCTCCGGATCCTGAAAAGAAGGAGACTAGGGAAGGCAGTGATATGAGCAGGATCAGGGCAGAGACAGACCCAGAGAAGTGGAGGGTGACAAGTATGCTGGCCACAGGAGACGGGTGAGTTGTGGGGGGAAGAATGGTTAAGTGTCTTTATGGAAGTGGCATGAGTCAACAAACTTGAAATCCACACTTTTCAGTTTCTCTAGGCCCAGGATAAATATATACCCAGTAAATTTTGTTTGTTTACCTTGATACACACTGGAGTTATAGAATTCAGATGGAGAGTCTTAGGACAGCAGTCTGGTTGGAAGAAGGATTAGGGGAAGTTACTGGAGGCTGTGACTGCGAGAGAGCTATTTTTGCTTTAACCACTTTTAGGATGGCTCTGGGGTAGGGGCGGTGTGGTGTGGGGAATTCTGGGAGGAGGATGAAGCTCTTCCCACTCCTTTTTGCCCTACATGGTATCTACCTGTCAATTCAGTTACAATTTTTCCCTTTCCATGAACTGTTCCTGGCTTTGTTGGAAGGAAGTAGTTATGCATTGCGTATTTTCAATAAAAAAAGATTTACTTCCATTACATAGGAGTTTGTGGAAGCATTTTACAACCTTCCACAATCTTTAGCAGCATGGAATCAAGCCCTTTGTATTATCTATTTAAGTCTTTAAATTTGGTATTTAGGTTAAATACAAAATATGGTTCTTCACATTATTCCAAGGTCACTGTTCATGATGGAAAAAAATGTTAAAAGCATCGAAGTAATGCATGAAAAATCCATTATTAAGAGCGGCACCCCCTTATCTACAATAGCAGTTACTTTAACATGATTCCCTTGCATTGTAGTGACACGCTGTTGCCATCACTGCTAAAGCTCTGTTAATGTTTCCATTATACATCTCTATTCAGCTTTTCCACCAGTTTATAATTCAATGTATTCTTAAGCTAAACTTTGGTTTATGGAAATCTCCGTTTTCTAACTTCCCCAAAGAAATTAAAAACATATGAATGAAAATGTGTGGACCATCTCATTTCTCGTGCATGGGGGAGCAAAACACCTTCTCGTTTGGGGGATTCGAGTGGGAAATTGATTTTTGTCCTTTAATCAGTTGTGACCAGGATTATAATGCTATTAATGCAAAAGCATGCTGAACTAATTAAGATCCAGGGAGCTGGAAAGATCCCAGGCTGTCTCCCATAGGCCAGGTTATATGAAAACCTCCCAGACAAACGGGGTACAATGTCCAAAGAGCTCTGGGAAGCCCATTCCACAATTGTTATTGCTAACTTGTTCCATTGTTGAACAACCCCTACTGTCAGGAATATTTTCCTTATGTCTAACTCAAATCCTTGCAGTTTAAGCCAATTTCCTGCTGCTTTTAGGGGGAAATGGCAAACAGCTGTTGGACATCTCAGGGATAAGAATTTGTTTTATTTGATATCTACCACTATTGGAGCCCTTGTAGGCTCAGCCCTCCCAGAAGAACATTTCCTTCCTAGTTCCATTTTTAAAACTCTGAATCATCGTCTCTATCTTTGTAAGTGTTGGAACCTCTTACAGGGCCCGAATCAAATAACCTCCTAGAATTAATTTGCCCTTCCTGTTAATGCAGAAATATCTTATGATTTTCATGTGGCCCGTTAAAGCTTTCCAGCTCTTGTTTTGGAAAACAAAATGTACCTTGCTATGTCACTTGGAGTTGCACATGAACCCAAATCATTCTCTGCCTCATTTGCAAGAAACTGGTTGGCTCCAAATTGTGCAGATCTGAGTGCAGAGGCATGATTCAAACACAGGTTCTGTCTGATTTCAAAGCACTTTCCGCTGACCAGTGGTGGTTCTGTAGAAGAGGAATTTTGGGGCAGAATCCAGCCAACAAGAAGGACAAGGAAGCTTGTCATAAAGATGTGTTTGCTTAGTAAGGGTCTGAATTTCATATAGAATGAGCATTTACTTAAACAGGATTGGGAAAATAACTGAAACCACAGGGCAGAGGATGAAGGAAGCTAAAGTTCATTACCCTACAGATGTGAAAAGGATCTGGGGCTTCTAAAATGCCCAGAGGTGGTGGTGATGCATTAGGAGATAGTCATAATTGTTGAGCTACATTCCGGAGGCACAAAGACGGTACAAAGCCAGTAAGTGGTCACAAAGCCAGTAAAGGCTACAGCCAGATTTTGAATTTAGGTCATCTGGTTCAGGAGTCTGTACTCTCTTTCTCTCTCTCTCTCTCTCTTTTTAAAAGTAATTTCTACATACAATGCGGGGCTTGAACTTACAACCCCGAGATCAGAAGTCTCATGCTCTACTGACTTAGCCAGCCAAGTGCACCTGGGAGTCAGTATTCTTAACCACTCTGTGCTGCTGCCCCCCCCATGACAGACATATAGACAAGAGAGGGGAAGTTATTTCAAAGATGAGGCCTTTAAGCGTTATGTCATGAGAGATGAACTGTTAGGATAGAAATCTAAAGCAGCTCCATTTCAAGAGAAAGAATGCTTCCTCATAGGGCGACAACAGAACAAGAGGGAAAAGAGCCAAATGATTAGCAATGGAATGCAACAATCTAGAAGAATAGAACAGGAAAAGGGACCACGCAGACAGGGGGTGTTCAAAGAAGAGAGAGACATAGTTGGATAAGACTTTGCCTTGGGAAGTAATTAGGAGACATGCCCCTCTGTCATATCAACTTTTGAATGGCTTTCTTGTGTAGCTACGACCGGGGTGGAGTATGTTCCTAGAACAAAAGAGCCGATTAATACCTTTGGATCCACCCAGAGAGAAATCTTGAGTGGCTGGCCACCTGGCTCTGCCCTTGACCAAAATGTCAGTTTTATCACTAAGGATATACATGGACCTTATCAAATGTGAGCATGATCTGAAGCTCAGAACAAGACAAAAGCAATCACAGCACGTTGGGATGATGGGATGAGTCTTACAAGACCACATTCTAGAAAGAAAATTCATGAATGTGAGCTTACATATAAAATAAAAATGTCGTCTGATGTAGCAAAGCAGGAGGGAGAGGTCAAAAGCGGTCGAACTGTTAGAAAAGATGTAGAGTTTTTATTTTAAGCTTAGGTGGAGCCATTAATGGGGGAGAGTGTTAGGGGGAAAAAAAGAGACAATTGCATATATTAGATAAAATAAAAATACAATTCTAAATGTATACTTGATAAAGGCTCAAGCTAAGAATCAGCTCAGTTCTAAGAAATACCTCCTCTGCAAAGATGACTCTTTGGGTGGGGCTGGCAAGCTGTCTTCGAACATAAAATGGTGGGATAGAAGCACGTGGAAGGGATGCTGTCCATATTTGACTTTATCTGTGTGGATATCACAAGAAACGTTCTCAATCCCACTGTTGGGGCATTTGTTGGGGTATGTTCCTAGTGATTGGTTAGTAATATCTTGATCTTACTATGATAAAGTCCCCCTCATTTCCTTATTTTTTTGACATTGCTTTTCAGGAGCGGGAGAGGAATGAGTTGTTACAGCAAGTGAGGTGGGAACTACTTTAAACCAGCAGGTTTTCCTCCTCCTCCTCCTCCTCCTCCTCCTCCTCCTCCTCCTCCTCCTCCTCCTCCTCCCCTCCCCCTTGTCCTCTCCCTTCTCTCCTTCTCTTCCTCCCCCTCCTTCTCTTCTTCCTGCTCCTCCTCCTCCTCCTTCTCCTTCTCCTTCTCCTTCTCCTTCTCTTTCTTCTTCTTCCTCTTCCTTGTCGTCATCTGTTTATTTCATTTTGTTTTTTAATGATAACTGATTTTTACTAGTGTCCTATCAACGTCATAATTACCCATTTTCTTGGGGTGGGTGACAAGACAGTGGTTGGGGCATAAGAAGATTTAAGTGATGTGGAATGCTGGGTAGGGAATATGGATCCCTTCCCCAAGTGGAGACTATCGAGGGCCATGATGTATGCAGTACAGTATGGAGGGATTGCAGGTCACCTCCTGGGGAGGTGAAGTAGAGTAAAACCTGGATTATCTTTGAAGACACTGCAAGGCTGAGCTATGGCAGAAACAATACTTTCTGTGAACAGAGGAGTTTTTTTCCCCACTTAATTTAACATATTTTATGTTTTTCCCTATAGAGAAATAGTTATCTTGGGAACATTTTATCCTTTAATGTCTCTTGAGCTTCCTTGAGATCCAAGGGTTTGTTTTAGTTAGTGAAGCTGCTAACAGTTTAAGAACTCTCTATAGGAATAGCATAGGAATCACTATGCCAGTTAGTGATTCCTAATCTATTCAATGAGCGCTGGGTGTTATATGCAACCGATGAATCACTAAGCTCTACCTCTGAAACTAATAATACACTATATGTTAATTAATTGATTTTAAATTACAAAAGGCATGCAAGAGAATTTGGATGGATAGCCAACTAACATACCCCAACATATGCCCCAACAATGGGACTGAGAACCTTTTCCGTGATATCCTTGCAGATAAAGTCAAATACTGATACCATGAGAGATGGGTGATTCTCCTTCCTCTTTCTTAAAGTTTTCCACTCCTTTTGCACGGCATGTGCTACTTGGATGGCCAGGGAATCTTTCTTTAGGTGTACCTTTAATTTATATTGAGGTCATTTATTTATCTTAAAGATTTTATTTATTTATTTGAGAAGGAGAGAGCACAAGTGGGAGAGGGACAGAGGGAGAAGCAGACTCCCCACTGAGCAGGAAGCCTGACACAGGGTTCAATCCCAGGACCCTGGGATCATGACCTGAGCTGGAGGCAGACGCTTAACCAACTGAGCCACCCAGTTGCCCCTATTGAAGTCATTTAAACCAAATTTTGATTGCTCCCTTTCTGCTTTTGCTTCCTGCCTTGCCAATACAAGGATTTTTGTGTTTTTCTCTAAGACTTGCCAATATTTTGTTAGTGTCATGTCTTCAGCAATTTATTCAGAAGTACAATGCCACCCTTTCTTTAAAAAGTCAAGATACGTATGCACACAATTTAATAGAGACATAGCTGTTCTACAAGGTTTGTTAGGAAAACCAGTAGACCCCTGCCTCCCTCCCCCACATTTCTCCACCCTAGGAGCAGCCACTTTCTTGACTTTGCTGTTTATCTTTGATAATAGATATTATCTATTATTTACCTGATATTTACTTCTTGATTTTTCAGTTTTAAGCCAACTCATAGCTTCCCTATATTTTCATTGATCCGATATAGTTATTTTGAAGTTTTGGTTAGATCAGAATTTAGTGTTTATGTCATTAAGACTATGCAAACACTCCTTTCAAGACCTTCAGATATACTCTCTATTCTAATACTTGTATCTTTTCTCCTGGAGTTTCCCTCAGCGAGGCTGGTTGCCATTTCCACCTTGGGCTCAGTTCCCAATGCCCCAATCTTCATCTGAGATTCTGGAGATCCCTCTGCTCTTCTGTTTGGATCTTGTTTTCTCTCCTCTCCTACATCTCTCTTTTGTGGTTTATTCCCTTGATTTAGTACTGTACATCCTGCAGTAGCCGAGAGAGGGTATAGGAGAGGGGGAAAAGGGAGAGGGGGAAGGAGAGAATCTCAAGCAGACTCCCCATGAAGCACAGAGTTGGGCTCCATCTCAGGACCCTGAGATCATGACCCCTGCTGACTGAACCACCCAAGTGCCCCAGGAGGGAAAATGTTTTTGAGACTTACACACCTGGCAATGTTTATATTCATTATTTATTATTAGTTTTGCCAGAAATAGACTTTTAGGTTGACATATTTTTTTTCTTTCTTGGTTGTTAAAAGTGTTATTCTATTGGCTTCTAGCTCCTAGTGCTACTGTTAAGAAGTTGAAAGTCTTTCTAATACCTCATTTTTTCCTATGCAACCCATTTTCTTCCAAATCCAGATGGTAGGCTCCTATCTTTGTCACCAGCATTCTGAACTTTCACGACAATGTGCCTGTTTGGACATATTTTCATCTATTATGTCTAACATTCGATGGGAGTCTTTCCATCTGGAAATTTATATCCCTTAGTTCTGAGGGAATCTCTCAAATTATTTCATTGATGACTTCCTCCCTTCCAATTTCTCTATTTGCTTATTCTGGAACTTCTGTTACTTAGATACTGAAGGTCTTACGTAGGTCTTGTTCACACACTGTGAAAATGTGAAACATTCACAATTTTTAAAAAAAGATTTTATTCATTTAGTTGAGAGAGAGAGAAAGAGAGAGCACAAGCAGAGGGAGGAGCAGAGTGAGATGGACAGGCAGACTCCATGCTGAGCATGGAGCCTGACTTGAAGCTCAATCCCAGGACCTTGAAATCATGACCTTAGCCGAAATCAAGAGTCAGATGCTTAATTGAGCCACCCAGGCACCCCTCACATATTTTCTTTATTTTCTTTTTGTCACTGTGCTTAGTTTTTTTTAAATGTCCTTAATTTTAACTTCTAACCCTTCTGTTGATATTTTTATTCCTGCTGTTATGCTTTTAAGTTCTAACAGTTTTTTTTTGGTTAGTTTTCTAAATGTTCCCTAAAATATAATGCCTTACTGGATATTATCTTATTGTACTTTGTTAATTATGATTTTTTTAAAAAAATTTGTTCCTAGTTGCATTACTTTCTCCTATTTTTGAGGGGATATGAATGATAGTTTCTTTGAATGTTTCTGTACCTCCAAGTTTTTCTCTTTATGTGTTCTCATCTCTCTCTTTCATGTTAGAAGCTTTCCTGGTGTCATAATTTCCCTTTGACTTATTGTGCTTAAGAAACAAGAATTCTATTTTTAACTTTTAGAGGAACGTCCATATTATTTTCCAGAGTGGCTATACCATTTGGGAAAAACAGAGAGAAGAAAAACAAGAAATAGACTCTTAACTATAGAGAACAAACTGATGGCTACCAGAGGGGAGGAGTGTGTGGGGATGAATGAAATAGGTGATGGGGATGAAGGAGGGCACTTGTCCTGATGAGCATTGGGTGATGTATGGAAGTGTTGAATCACTATTTTGTATGCCTGAAACTAATTTTTAAAAAAGATTTTATTTATTTATTTATTTGATCGGGGAAAGAGCAGAGGGAGAGAGACAAGCAGAATCTCTGTGCTTAGTGTGGAGCCCCACACAGGGCCGGATCCCATGACCCGAAGACCATGACCAAAGCCAAAATCAAGAGTCAGACACTCAATAGACTGAGCCACCCGGGCACCCCCACTTGAAACTGATATTACACTGTATGTTAACTAACTGGAATTTAAATAAAAACTTAAAAAAAAAAAAGAATTCGAAAACTTGACTGGAGCTTACCATCTGGGAGCTTTAGTGTGGTGTAACTGGGCCATTTAGTTGGGGAATCTCCAATGTTAACATCTTTCAGTCTTTCCTTCTGGAAGAAGGCAGTGACCTATTTGAAAGGTCTTTTAACCTTTTCCTTGAAGGTCAAGTTTTGAGCATTCTGGCACTGTAGCCAATGAAGGGCTATGGGTCCCACCACACCCAGTGCTGGGATTCCCCCTGGATTGTATATGATACCTGCCCTCAGATGTGTCTGGTGTTTACCTAGTCCAAAACTTTTTTTTTTTTCCCTCTTCAAAGACTGGAGTGCTCATCTTTTGCTAGGGTGGAGAAGGAACACATCACCCAGTGTGTAGAGATGGGGAGAGATTTGGGAATCTGAGTATTTCTAAAAAACACACTTTCATTTACTCCTTGTATTAGCACCTACTTTTCCATGACCATTTTCAGAGTTATCTGATAGCACTGAATTTTGAGCCTTTTGGGGATGCCCGGTATGAATTGGGTCAATGGTCTGCTTTCCCATGCTAGGTTAGGATTCTGTTTTCTTGTGTTAGCTATTTTTCTATCTGCCTTACAACTTTGAAAACTTTCATGCTATTGTAACATCTTCAGTTCCTCCTGTCTCGAAGATTTTTTCCTTAAGGGAAAAAACCTTTTATTGTCCATTAATAAAAATAGATGCACACAATAAGTCCACCATTCTTTACCCTGAAGTCCATTGTCATGTTTATTCACTTTCCTTGGTTAGTGAGTCTAGAGATTAGAAGAGAGAGTGGGGAAGGGAAGGAGAGAGTGAGCGAGCCAGCCAACCCCAACAACTGATAACTCAACATCTAAGGAATTGGAGGTATGTGTAAAGAAAGAGCTTGAATGAGGCATTGTTGCCCACTGTTCTTCAATTTGAGGAAAACACCATGGTCATCAATTTCACAGTAGAAGATTTCTCTAGAAGGTCCAGGTCTCCTGCATACAGAGAAGGGCACTGGTTTTGAGAAAAGAAAGTACTAGTGTGTTGTAGCAGATCCCTGGGTTCATAATCCTGGATCTGTTAGTTATTAGCTCTGTGTTCTTGGCAACCTATTATCTTCTCTTGCTTTAGTTCCCTCTTCTGGAAATAATAACTACCTACCTTTTAGTATTGAAGTGAAGTTAAATAAGTAAATGGAGTTGCTTAAAACAGAGCGTCATATAACTGTGCCCAATTATTGTTTTGTTTTTCATCTACTGGCTGGTTTTCCGTGTGACTCCCATTCAAAGGAGGGAAATGGAGGAGCTGGAGTTGAGAGACGGAGGATGTCCTGCTCGTGGACCGGATGTCTTCTGAATGGGGGAGGTGAGGGGTTGGGTCAGTTTATGGATGTTCATCAAACATTTATTGAGTGCCAGCCTGCTCATCTTTCTGCGAATGCCACAAAGAACAAAATTACAGTAGTCTCTGTTCTCCTGAGCCTACATCTAGAGGGTCTGTAGTCATGGGGAGATCCTGTAAGAACTCCTCCACGCTTCTAGAAAAAAATCCCATGGCAGCAGCACTGATTGAGTCCCATTCCCGGTCATCAAATACAGCTCGTTCCAAGCCAGAGAGGACTCTGGAGTGCAGCTGTGGATGGCAGCCCCAGGCTCAGGTGTTCCCTTAGGTTAAACTTCCCCATCTCATCACATTTCACTTGAGTGGCATCTCACCGTGGGTCAGAGAGTCTTATACCACAGAGCCAGGGTCCCCTGACCCCATCACCCAGGCCAGGGGAGGGGAATTGGCTGTACAGAGCTCGTTACCAATCTGGAAGAGCAGTGCCCCATCTGGACAGTTCTCCAGAATGAGGCCCCCCCCAATACCTTCCTCACCAGGAAACCTTGAAGCCAACTTCCTGACTTGCCTCTGTGCCTTGTAAGATCACTGCGCTAAGGCAAACTTTTTGGAAAAGAAGCACATACCCTTGTAAGGAAGAAACGGTCCATGCATTTGGGCTGGCAACTCGTGAAGAAAGCAACACCACTTCCATATGTCTCCCGCGAAGCCTCAGGAAACTCATGCTGCTCACATCAGAACTCTGGATGCTATATGATTTGCTGCTCAGTGGGAGGACATTTAAAATTCCTGAAGGAAATACTTGGCATCAATAATCTCAAGTGTGTGCTACACGGTGGGATGGAGAGCAAAGAGCTGTTTTGCTTGGGGCTCTTGCTCTGCGTGGTGCGCTCTGTGTGATACACAGCTGTTGTCCTGCATTTCCCACAGTTCTGTGCAACGAGAGACCCAGAGGGAGGAGAAGAAAGCGGGAAACCAGTGCACTCTGCAGACGCAACGTGTACCCTCTGCTCTCAGACGTCTCCACGGCTCGTCCCATGATTGAGCCGCACACGTGAAGCCACAATCGGTATTTATCCATTTGCTGAAACAGCAGTCTACAGATGGCTTCAGGGCTCGGGTCTCTTCCCATATGGAAGGATGGCTTGTGCCCGGTGCGGGCTCCTCTGTGTCTCTGCTAGGACGCTAAATGCACGTTCATCTGTTGTCCGCTTCAAGAAAGGCATTACTCGCGCCCTATGTGGAACAGCTGAAGATCTTCGCAGTATCTGGTGGAGGAAGGAGTAGTGACCAGAAAATGAGAAACGATAATTGACACCACCCTTAGCCTTTGCCTGTTGAGGGCTCAGCCAGTGCCATGCACGGCTAGACACTCCACCGTAATTTCCAGTTATTCCTGTGTCACCCCACCAGGCTGCAATTTCTTTGAGGGCTGGAATTACAACAGGTTCACTCTCATATCCCTTGAGAGTATCTGACTCTGAGTGGGCTAAATGAATGGGTTCTTAGCAATAACCAGAATAGCAGCAAGATCGTTTTTGTGTTGTGGAAAGGACACTGAACAAGGCTCCCAGCCGCGTGCGTCCTGGTCTCACTTCCATCAGTCGCACGCTGCTAATTTGGGCAAGTCCCTTCTTAGGCGGCAGTGCCTCTCCTGAGGAAACGGAAGAAGGGATCCCTCTGGTTCTGACCATCTTTAACATTCGGCACATTAAGGGACCGAGAGCCTCGTTTCCCGCAGGTCCTGATGTGGGTTTGGAAATATCTCAGGCTCCCTCAGTTCTCAGTCTGTAAGACCAGAGAAAGGGAGGAAGAGTGTTGATGATTTAATTTCACACACTAGACCCAATGGGCAGTTACGGAGTCACACTTTTGTTCCTCAAAGTCAGTAGTCACTTACTAGGCTAAGGCACGTTAGAGATCATGATCGTGAGGAGCTCCAGCCTTGGGGACCACTGTCCCTGCCGGTTCCCAGCACAGGGCTGGTGCTGGCTTCTATCTTCCCCTCCAGTTGGGTTGGCTTTTGTCGCTTGAGAGTGACTGACGACTGTCTTCAAACTGAATTGGAAAACAGCTTTCTCATTCCTTTCTCCCAGAAACAGTCGGCCGGGGTTCAGCATTCACAATAAGCTTGTTGAACAGTATGTCTGCCTGCTGTGACCGAGAGAGTGGTTCTTCCCGAGCACAGAGATGGACTCTTTTCCAACAGCGCTGGTCTGTCTTCTCCTGTGGACCCCGGATGCTTTTTCACACTGGTATCAGGATGCAAGCAGGAGGAAACCACTTGGCTTCCCCCACCACGCCCACACGGCAGCACTCCACTCTCTGGCCCCAGTCCTGTGTAGGTCATCCTTGAGGTCATGCAGACGACTTTACAAGTCTCAGTTGGAACAATTAAGGCACAGTTATGTGAGAGAGGCCACTTTTTATTCCTGAGATGTCTTTACTGGGTGAAATACGGACTTCTCTGCAACTCTTGGCCTTCTCCTCGGCTCTTTCTGGATCCCTCCTGTGTTTCCCGGGCAGACGTCTGTGATGGCAAGCTTCAGGCAGTGTCTGAGTGATGTGTCCCTTTGAGTCCCCACTCTCTTCCCCATGGGACAGTGAACTCCTCAGGAGCAGGAAGCGAGCCTCATTCACGTGTGCGTCTCCCGGGCCCGCCGCAGCTCAGTAAGTGTTTCTTAGATGGAATTCATCCTGCATCCTACCCCCACGACCATCGTTCAGACTGCATTGGGATTTGGACACCTGCTATAATCACGCTCGTTTGCCTCTGAATCCTAATAATTCAGACCCCCCTGATTAAAAAAAAAAACACACAAAATGGGAACAATAATGCAACAAGCTCTCTTAGTGGTCAGAGAGGCTCGTGTTCATGGAAGGTTTTCAGGGGCTCTTCAGATATTCCCACACGTGGAATTTTTTTGAAGATCAGATTTGCTCCAGCATGACCTTCATTTCTACCTAGTATTTTCAGAGACGTCTTCTATTTTTTTGTTTTTTTAAAGATTTTATTTATTTATTCGACAGAGATAGAGACAGCCAGCGAGAAGGGAACACAAGCAGGGGGAGTGGGAGAGGAAGAAGCAGGCTCATAGCGGAGGAGCCTGATGTGGGGCTCGATCCCAGAACGCCGGGATCACGCCCTGAGCCGAAGGCAGACGCTTAACCGCTGTGCCACCCAGGCGCCCCAGAGACGTCTTCAATTTTTAAAGGACTTCATTAATTCCACAGATGATAGGTCCAATGTAGGCAATAGAATCTTTTGTTATTTTATAAATAGGGGCTTTTATTCCCAAGGTTTAAAAAAAAGCCCACCCCTATGACACTTTTGTTTTAGAGGTGGCCTCCCAGAATAAGAATTCCTAAGAATGCACGAGGCTGGTGAGATTTGAGGTAGCCCCAAACCCCTCTGTCTTAACAGTGTGTTGCTGTGCTCAGGGCTGTCCGAATCCTCTTGCAAGGATCTAATAAATGTGTGATGTAAGGGGACGCTGCAAATTTGAATCCGGAAGGAGAGAGTTAAGTGACCATCACCAATTACAGCCTCGGAGGGGGTGATTAAGATCAAAATTGCAGGGAGGTTTTTAATTTTGCTGCCTAGAGAAGCTGCCCCCGGTTGAGCCCAAGCTCATCAGATCATACACGCGCTCCACCCCCTCACCCCGCACCGCCACTCAGAGCAATTGTATCCGAAAGGGCACCAAATGGATTGTGCGGCCCGGTACCCTCTGCCTGCGGGTCTACCAGAGTCCCCTCAGCATTGTGTTCGAGAAAGCAAGAAAGAGCAAAACAGGCTGAAGGCAAGCAACACAAGACACGAAATAGAAGTTTAAAGTGTGACTTTGTCTAGTTGCACATTAATTCGTGCCATTCCTCCTCGTCGCCAGCATGGACAAATACAGCTGCGGGCTGCGTGAAGATCCGGGCGCTGCTTTGTCGCTGCGTGTGTGTTTCCTGTCTCCCGAGCGCGTTTTGTATATTTCATCTGAAATATAGTCCCCCTGCCCCGATTTCTTCCTGATGCTCCGCGTAACCCTACGTGGCAATAAAGCGTACTTAGGCTGATGAAACGTGTGGTGTGAGGAGCTCCTGTGCAGAGGTGTGTGAGTGAGCGAGCTTCCTTTGGGCTCTAATGATAACAGTGCAGCTCTCAGGGAGCGGACCTTGTGGCAATACAGCTAATAACGTCTCCCATTCCTGTACCGCTTCCTATGTGCCTGGCATTGTGCTGGCTGTTTGCTGGTATGATCTGCAATGCTGAAAACACCTGGAATGTGGGTTCTGTTCTCTTCCAGGGCCATGATTCCGCACATAGGTGACAATAGTGCAAAACAAGGCTTGTCTGTAAACATTCTCTGAATGTTATCCACTGCTCCTGAGGAACACTTATCGATAGGTCCACACATCCATTATTTATACAGAGAAGGCCAATAGAATTGAACTTCATATTAGCATAAACCTGGTATAAATATTTATAAATTAATGTTTAATTAACATGTGGGTTTAGGCCGGTTTCTATTGGTAATATATAGCCAACGATATTGTAAAGTTTCAGAACTGTATACAAAATGAGTGTTTGTAAAGTTAATAAGGCCATTTTTCATTAAAAAAAATGCAGGTTGAAATCAGTACCCTGTGTACCATTTCTTACGGTTTTCCTAATAATATATTCTCGACTATGAATGTCGTAGTTAACTGTTCAAGGCCTCTTAATTAAATTAGGAATAATGAAATATTTTCAGGATTCCCATTAAGAACATTGACTGATGAATACAGTTTATTCCTTTCAGACTAGAGCTTGACTTAATTCGACGTTCTGATTACATAGCCCTATGATAGTCCGGTGGCCTCATCAAAATAATGATAATCCTCGGTGCAGTACTTTGAAAACAGCCAACTTTTCTCCTTGTTTAATAGGCTCCAAATCAGTAAACTAAATTAATAAGAAAAGTCCTCAGCTCAAGTAATGATGTGTTTTCAATTCAAATTTTTACTTTGTAAATCTATGTATTCAGCGCGTGCTCCAAAGGAAGGTACAGATGACAATGGGGTCATTTAAGTCCAGCCTCACAAAATGCCTGAAAAGATTTATTTCAGCCTACTTTTGTTCAATGTAAAATATTTTCACACTTCAAACGCTAAAGATTTTAGCTGTGGCTATTGCAAAAATATAAAAAATCACATATATATCATACTTTGTAAATACATATATACCCATATGTGCCTATCTATAATATGTATACACAAACATACATATAAAATTACCGAGCATTAAAAAAAAAAGTTAGTAATTTTTTTTTTTTTAGATTATATTACAACTTGAGGAGCTTGTATCCTTTATCATCTCAGAAAGTTCCCTTTACATTTAATTGCCTTTTTTACTTCTGGAAGACTCTATTTTATTTTTCATTCTAGAATTTTCTCATTCATTATTATATACTCTGTTTCTGATTAAATAACTCAGGAAAGTTTATAATAAAGACTTTCTATTGTGAGAAAAAGTTAAGTTTAGCAAACTTTTTTATTTTTTGAAATTTTATTTAATTGGAATCTGCACATAGAAGCGAAGCAATAATTTTTATGATTAAAATGTATTATGTTGCCACTGGACAAATCTAACAATGTTTGTGAGGCATATTTCACATGTCTGATAATTTCTTAGAATGTAGACTGTAGGATGAAGGGCCATTTAATAATTTCAATCTGCAGTGAAATACGCTCACGTAGGAAAAACATTAAAACAAAACCAACATGAATTGTAGCTTAAAAGACAAATTTTGACGCCCTCTTTCAGTTAACACAAACAAAATACCAGTCAATACTTTCACCTATAATCGGTGCTGGTGACAGTTTTGTAAGAATTTCAGAAGGTTTACAAATGAATAGCAATGCAGCACAGACTACCAAAATAAAGACAAATAGTTTCAAATTTTAGTAGAGTGTTATTTCAATATTGAGTTAAACTCCTTTAAAGATTGAGGTTTTCACATGACCAATATAATTTGCATCCAAATAATTTAAGAATAACAAGACTAAAAGAAGTATACACATATTTTTCTTTAAGTTATAATATGCTGTTTATGCCTTAGGTCTTTTAAAGTACGAAGCACTTTATTTCAGCTTGCATTTGAACACATGGCACAAGGAAGCATTTTTCTTAGTTTAATAACAAAGACTTTGGTGAAAAAATTATGATTTTTTTAACTTTCTCCATTTCAAATTGAAATGAGTATCATAATACTTCAACACAACACTGAAGCCTTTATTTTAGTAATTTAAATTTTAAGAAGAAACAGAGATACTTTTGTTTTTGTCTTCTATCATTGCTATTTGTCAAGTGATTTTTCATCAGTCAAATCAAATGCTAGGTTAAATGATCACACTAATATTTAGATACGTGTATTTTTAGGAAATGCCTTTTCCTTAAGTTGCATAACTATATGAAATAGGATTCAGAATATTGTCTTCAATATTTTCTAAAGTCGAAATTTTTGTGAGTCATTTAAATAATTATTTTGGAAATCTTTAATCAAAGCAATTGATTAGACATATAAGATTTGCTTGGATGGTATTAAATTACGGTCACTGGAGTTTAACAATAGCATTACTTTTTTATTTTACTGTAGTAGAACTTTATTTTTCACTGTCAATATTGTCAGTGTTTTGAGATTTAGAGAGAATTAATTTTAGGTATACCTGATTACATTTCTATTTGATCGTGGATGATAATACAATAAAAATAAAACTAAGCTTATGCAGATTTCACAATTTTTACATGGACTGTCAAAATTTTTTTAGTGAGAATATATTTTTTCATTCTATTATAATTTATGAAAAAAAATCTTCTTAATTATAATTCCATATGATAAAATTCAACTGCAGTATCTATTCCAAGGGCAAGAAAATGGGGGAGGTAGCTTATAAAAGTTTAGAATTGTTTTTGCTACAATATATTTGATATTTTGCTACAGTCATTTTAAAAGGCAATAGCAGGAGTTGCAAAGAAAGTAGTGATTTATGAGTTTGAGTCTGATTTTATAATTTATGATGTTAGGTCCTGTAGGATTTTAAAATGTGTTGTATCATAGAAAATTATCATGAAATGTTACTATGTTTCTGTAGTCCCTAATAAATAACAAAATCTAGCAGAACAATTCAAGTGTATCTGGATCCTTTCTACTGGACTTATTTCTATATTCTAGATCATTTCTACAGGCTACACACCAGTTGTACTTAATGAAAATTAAAAGATATTTCAAAGGTAATATTCTATTAAAATTCTAAGTTAGTATCGTGGTGAAGAAATAAACCAGCGAAGAGTCTGGCATGCTGGTTATCCTCAAAAAATAATACTGTGACAGAGAGTTTTGCTAGGAGGGGAAACATTTCTGAACAGAGTGAAAGTCAATTTTCTGTTTCTCATCGGTTTGTGTCAATATTGGAACAAGCGTACTCTGTTTGTCTTCCATTTATTTTCATTTGTAAAAGTATTTCATAGAAGTCTGCAAGATTCAATTCATTTTATTTGCTTTGTGCATTTGAAGACTTCTTTGAGTATTTTCGGGTAAATAAAGAATAACTGTTTAAAAAAATAGGCAGGAACATTCAGTAAAAAATGACACATTTTTTTCTTTCTTCAATTTGTAGAATTTTTGGTATATGCGATTATACTAAAATCTTTTCTAAAAGGCAAAATTTCCAAAGGCAAAATCGCGTATTTTTTTTCCTGCCATTTATTCCTCCGTTCCTTAATTTTTAAATGCTTGGCAGGCAAGAATCAGCTTTCTTCATAAAAAATTGTTTAAAGAGAACACTTTTATTTTTTTGAGTGCCAATATTTACAAATTCCCAAAGCAAAAACATTGCAGCATGGAAATATCTGGGGGTTTCTTTGCATAAAATACTTTGATAGTTTAACATTTAAATACATTGATAGATACTGAACTAATATTCCAGAACAAAGACCTTGATATTTTTCATGTAAAGTGAACATTCTGTATTAAAAAATAAAAATCGCTGACACCCTGAGTCAATTTTAATTATTTCAATATCAAGTCTATCACTTCAATTTATGACTTAAGCTTAGGTTGCTCACTGTGTAAATTTTTTCACTAAGGTAATTAGTGTAATTAATTAATTATTCAATAATTGAAATGCAGGTTAACAAATTTCTATATATAAAAGTTAAAAAAATGTCCTTCATTCAAACTGTGAACTCTAAGCCTATAAAACTCTTCAAAGAACCCCAAGATATCAAGCAATCTTTTATTTAGCTAAACCTACCCCCCACCTTCACTCTTATTCATACTTAAATACTCAGTATGCTCACAGCTTGGAAAAAAGCTAGAAAGCCTTAATGGATCACTGATTTTAACTAAAGAGGTAGGTGCATATCCCTTATAAATGAATTCAAAACAATTTTTGTTTTAGCATTAATAGTTTTCATCAAATGAAAACAAGCTTCTTAGTGTAGGAGAAGAAAGTCTTGAATAGGACACTTATTAACATATCTTTTATTTTAAACTCAAGAACAAACATTCTAAAACAATATCTATTACACTGGGACAATGGTGCATTTTCCCCCCCATTTTCTAATATTCCAGCGGTGGACTTCTTTTGAGCAAAAGGTAACATAACCAAAGTACAAAGCGAAGGATTCAGTAAAAACAGCAGGAATACATAAAATCAGTTTAGGGAAAATAATATTTAATCTTGTTATAGCTTAAAGCTAATACAGTGAATGTGGGTTAGCCTTTCATTTTTCATGAGGTATATATTCTCGGTTTAGGTGTTATGCTATTGAACGTGTATTTATGCTTAAAGATAATGAGGTGCAGATTTGAATTTTCATCTGGCTACTAAGAGAAGTAACAAGTAACATGTTTCAAAGATGCCCATACATTTTAGGTAAAGTTATTAGAATCAACGGCAAGAATAATTTCCAATGTCATGGTAAGCTTTCTTGAGATTAAAAAGAACAAAAACCTGGTCGTGCTTTAGTTTTTTGTTCCTAAAATTTCTGCCTGATCTCTTTCAGAAGACATACACGTTGTTACATTTATGCCTTTTTTTTCTACCAATAATCCTGAAGGCCAAACATTTCTTTTAAATGATTTTTTTTCTAGTCTTGGAAAATGCATGACAATTTGGAAACTGAGGATGAAATGAATTCTGTATTTTGACAAAAGCAGGGAGAAAGGCAATTTCCATTTTTAGCTAAACAAGGAACTTCAACAGAATTAAATCAGGGATGATAAAAACATCACTCTAAAATATTATGGTGTTCCTTTTCCCTTTCTTAAATGGAGTACTAAAAACCTTCAGTATTGGAAACACGAAACCAGTCATAAAACTGGTCATGATCATTTGTGCAATATTGATCTTGTAATTACCCCTTTGCTGACAAAATCTATCTTTTAATGTGTGATTATGAGATGTTATCAAAAGCAAAAGTTTGCAACAAGTGCCACTGTTCTTTAAAAAGCATTTCCATATTAACTATGTACGATTCATTTAATTGTCCAATTGTGAAATAAACATTTTGCACAAAAACGTCTGTAACTTTTTGCTCTCTCTTTCTCTTTTTTAAATGGAGGTTTTTTCCCCTTTAAACCGGCATTATTGATTGTACTGATTAAAAGAAGTCTTCACATATGTTTTCCCTGCACTTTTGTGTTCACTACCTTGTCACCTTTTAGCATTTTGGTTTGGGAGTTTTCATAAATGTCACTCCCCCCCATCTTTTTGACACATCATTCTGAGGTATTGTCAAGTCCAACCCAAGGAGTAATCATACACCCAGGAAGACAGCAGCAGTTTCTTTTTCTAACCTTCTCAGTGAAAACAGGTAGGGGCACGAACGAGTATATTATGACCCCAGTGCATCTGTGGCTTTCGAGTCTGACACCTGTCAGATAGAAACAAGCTGGAGATGCTCTTATCAATTACGGGAGATCACCGATAGCACGGACATGTCGGTATGATGAGGAAGGCTTCCATTTTTTTTTTTTTGAAAGCATACCATCTGTAGCTATTAGAAGGGGCTGAGAAAAAGACTTTTAAATGCTTACGGGAAAAAAAACAATCTAAGAAAAATAGTCTCGAAAGCATCTCTTTGCCCTTTCTGTAGCAAATAGAGATTTAAGGACTGAAAGCTTTCATTAACATCGAAGGCTATGGTCAGGTGACAGAGCATAATATAACACGGCAAAATGAAGCACCAGTACCAAAAACTATTAAAGATCTCAACTATTCCAGTTAGCTAATGAAATATCAACAGTTGGAGTATTAAGGAAGATCCTGAATCGCATAGAATTTATTTTTTTTATTGTTTTTCTAAAACCAAATTTTAGCCCCTAACGTTGTTACAGAAAGCTAGTAAGGCAAATAATTGTCTTCAGGTATAAAATCAGTTCTTAAGGGAAAGGGAACTCTTTGGCTAATGAAAAAGAGAAAATTGTGTAGTCTGTCCTTCTCTCTAATTTACATGATTTCTTTTAAATAAAATCATTTACTCAGTGACAGTAAATGCAACCAGCAGATGTTTAGTTATTTGCTGAGGCAAGACAGTATATTAACTGATGGAAGTATCAATAGCAGTTATTAAAATAGACGCTATTTAGGAGAACTGTGGGATTCAGAAATAATTATTCATATAATTAGAAATTGGAAATGAGTCAACAGGAATTGTTTTGGCATAAAAAAGACATTTGAAATGACTTTAAGTATGGTTCTACCAAAGTATATCCGATGCGCATTACATAAACATTAAATTTGCTGTTTTATTTCTAAGATCACACCGAAATCTTTGAGATAGATTGGATTTGGTGCAAATAAAAATCCTGGTAAGTTATGTGTATTTTATGGCCACAGTTTATTTGAATATCTTCGAGGCTGGATATACTTCAAAGTTTAATTTTTTCTTAATTGGTATCTTCCGTATTAATTTGGTCAAATTGTTGCCTATTATTTGTCAGGACACATGCATAGGGAAGACATTTAGGATTTTTGCTTACTGCGGGCAATTATGTAATTCTGCCTCTTGTCTTAAAAAATATAGCATAGGAGAGAGTATCAGAATCGTCCCATGCTAAAGGAACTCGGAATGAATGATTACATTACATGAGAACAGGAACTCCTCTGTGAGCATATTCCATCCAAATTAACATCGCCACTGAACTGTTACTTGGATTCAGCCCATCTGAAAGATTGTAAACTACTTAGAACGACCTCACTCCATAAAAAACGCCATCACCCATCCCTGAAAATTAACAACAGTTTTGTTAATCAAGGATTTCATCTCCACATTAAACCGAGACCAAATTAAAAAGCCATGATGCTAAGGCCCACAAAAACATTGGTTAAGCAAAGTCAAAATTAATGACAAACAAAATCAAGTTTCCTTTGTGGCTGATTTTCAGGCAGCTGCATCTAAATATAAAAGAACCATCAAAGAAAGATATCCATTAATTATTAACTCAGAACAACTTCAGAAAGCAGAGCCCTTAAACTTTCATTGACATCATTCTGCCAGTCTCCTAATCTCTGCAAGTTGTTGGTAAGAGTTGCATTAAACACAGCATGCCACCAATCCTGCCTTTAATAACCGCGCCTTCAGAGCCCTGCACTGCAGCCTAAAGACCACACGAGAGAAGCTACGCTTGCTGTAGAGGCATCTTTAAGAAACTGACAATCTCACGTTCTGAATAATCTCCTGGGTTACTTTACCTCTCTCAACCACACAATAGGGTGTCAATAGCTTAATGGCAACGTGCACGATGAAGAAACTCATCCCCCCCGCTTTGTCCCCCCCCCCCCCCCCCCGTGGAAGTGTAAGACCACTGTCAGGATTAAAACACTGTGCCACCCTATAGTGTAACGCAGTGAAATGTATGGATCGGTCCTGGGCTTTCCCACTACAGAAGAGGAGAAAGGGCTCTAGTATCGGTGACGTTGATAAAAGGTGGAAGCATCCAGGGCGGTTTGTCAGCCAGTGAGATAATTTAGGTTATGAAGTGTTATTACTATGTTCAGTTTTTCACTGAAGTTAAGTACTTTTCAATTTATAAAATACTTTTGGCTTGATTGCGAATATCAAATGCAATGCAATACCTGTGAAAATATCCTTTAAAAACCTATGTTAATATTTATGATTTAAGTCCAAATTTCTACTCCAGACTTAGGAAAATCTGGGGCCAAAATGCAACGAAACAAGATTTTTTCGTTTGCTTTGAGTTTTTTTTTTCTTTCCTTCTCTTTCTCTTTCTTTTTCTTTCTTTCTTTCTTTCTTTCTTTCTTTCTTTCTTTCTTTCTTTCTTTCTTTCTTTCTTTAATTGAAGTATAGTTGACACACAAAGGTTACATTAGTTTCAGGTGTATGACATAGTGATTCAACAACTCTCTATGCTATGCTATACATTTTGAATTTTTATCATCTGGCATCATCATAGTTGACTTACTCTTTTGCTTTAAAATACAGAGAAACAAAATTCTCAAGTGTCATGTTTCCAACCTGGATATCAACCTGCCGTGAGAGGAGATTTTTCAAAAATGCCTTAAAATGGAAGTAAAAATGAACACATATGCATATCAATAATCTACAATTTCGATTTTTGAGAACACTTTCTGCAGCTATCGTGCCCTAGAAAGGAGACTGCTGTTACATGGCAGGGAGGGACATGATTTTCAGACCCTTTGGGCAAGACCCTATCCCACTCCCACCTCTAGAGAAATCACTCTCTCTGCCTCCTAAAAACTTCTTAGGGTACAGAGGAGCGTCATTTAACTAAAACGAGCGTCAAAGGCCGAAGCATTGGAATAAAAGTCTAGAAGCAATCAGCAGGACTGAGAACAGATAACAAACATTAGATCAAGTTGATCTGTCATAAGTTCCCCAGCCTTTTAGCTATAAGCCATCTGACCACCCGCAAGTCCTTCAGATCGTCTCTTTCTATCACAGAACTCGGATTGTTAAAAACCAAAATGTTACAACTTTTTAAACCAATACGAAAAGAACAGGATGAGGAAAAGTGTGTTACCTCTGTGATGATTCCCATTTAAAGGTTTTATCTCTTTGCTCTATCTGATTAAAGGCCTTGTACTGAGTTAAGCAGCAAATCCTGGCGAATAATTAGTGGCTGTTGGGTTTTTTTTTGTCCCCCCCCCCACCCTCCCTCCTTTTTTAAATGAAAGCTTAAATGGGGGAAAATGGAATGTCAGTCAGAAACTGGTTCATACCAATCATAATAATTATAATCTATTAGAATTAAGCCATAATCATTAAAATTTCTTCTTTTCTCCTACCTTTGATGGCCTGTTTCATCTGTTTCATTAAAGCTGTAATTTTTACAGATGCTCTTGATGTTCTTATGTTTTCATCAGTGTCTAAGGCAGCCTAAAGGAACGAAATAACTCTTTGCCTATAGAAATATATGTTAATACATTACTTACTTGAAGCAAGCAACTTTTGCAATATGTGTGTCTGGGTGTCTATAGTTGTCTTTATTTGGGCCTGCCCAGCATTTTGTTGTGTTCTACTCTTGCCCGGCAGCTGGACCCTGACCTTCAAGTTCTTTTTTTTTTTTTTTTTAAGAAAAAGAAAAAAAAAAAAAGAGAATTCTTTTCAGATTCCAAGTTCCCCCCTCTTACCCTCCCACTGACACCATCCTATTCAGAACCGAAGATAACTTTATTCATCTACACATCATTGTATCAAATTCAATAGGCAAACTGCTTCAACATGCCTCAGAGCTGGACAGGACAGTTATGTCTTCATTCCCACCCCCCCACACTCTCCCCCCCCACCAACCCCCGCCCCCACCAGCCCCCAGTGCAATGAGATTTTTACCACCGCCTTTTCAGGCATGAAATGAGCACAGTTACAAAAAAATAATTTCAAACAAGTGTTTTACTACTCTGTTGGGTCACTGTAGATAGATTTCCCTGCAAACTCCTCGATTGGATGGAATACATTACCGCCAGGCTGAGTTGCTTAGAATCATCTCGAGACAATATAGGCTGGAAAGGAAGAAGGGGATCTGTTTATTCATTAAGTTCCATAAACTGCTGATATCGATTTTGATGAAAAAGGTGCTTGCAACCCAAGTGTTGGCTTTAGTATAAAATTAAGAGCAGCAAACGTTAAAAAGCGACACCAGGGCACAGATGACACAAAGCATGGAAAGGAAGAATGCTGACAACCAAAAGCAAATATCTGTTTTTCAGAAAACAAAATATTATGGCTATCTTCTGGTCGATTTCAGGAGAGAGGAATTAAAGCTGTTCCCTCCCCCTCCACCCCACCCCCCAGGCTCTACAACACTTTGATTTCACTTTTGGGAGTTTGGAATTCTTAAAGAGAAAAATAGAACTTGCTTAATGTCAGGGACATCAAATAACTGTTTGATGTTGGACACTCTTCCTACAAAAATCAGTCTACTGTCTTTAGTCAGGATGACTGGGTATCAGATTAGTGTTCGGGGTGGGAACTGGCCTGCATATGTGGATTCTCAATGAGGCCGGCAGCAGGCTTTTAGACAAAATAGTTCTTTTCTTCCAAAGTTGGGTTTCTTTTCTGTCTTTCTTTCTTTTTTTTTTTTTTCTTTTGAAAACTTCCTGAGGAGTCCTTCTAAAACAAAATACCCTTTTGGATTCCGATGTTTCAAAAAAAAACAACAAAAATCTTGGTCAAAACAGTTCCAAACTCAACTAGGAATCCTTGTCCATTCCTGGGACCCCCCAGATCCGAATGCAAAGCCTGAAAGAAAGTTGAATGATTAAAGTTATGTAGAGCATCTGAAGTCGTTAAACTAGCTAGCCATTATAAAACTTATTCTAGATCCTGAAGGTAGAAAAGGAGAAAGAGCTTTTTAAAAAGCAGACTTACATCATTGACTAGGTGTTTTCTGCTCTAACTCCTATATGTTTCTGTGGAGGGTGTTTCAGATATTTGGAAGGATTTGGGAGTTTCAAAAGAGAGAGGTTTATACATTAGTGCTGCAAGTTGCAAAACACCGTTGATATTTAAATGTTTATTGTGCAAAATCTGGGATAAGCTTCAGCATGAGGGCCCCTTTAAGTGCCTACAACTCTTGCTAATTCCCCTCAGCATTGAGACTTGCACAAAGGCCTTAATCCAATTCCACTGTTTTCAGAAAGCCTATGCTATTTTCTCTCACATAAACTAACAACACTACCCCATCACTCTGCAGAGTGGGTCAAAGAAAAAGCGCTCTCTGTTTATACTTCACCAACACTTTGTGTTTCTTGGGCAAGCATAGCAAGGAACTTTTAAGTGGTTCCCCAGGCCCCACGGCATCTTTAGGGGGAAAGAAAAGCCTCCAGACATGGAGGGGCTGGTTTTTCAGGATGAAAAATGGACTTGGGTGTTAGGCCTTCTCCTCCTCTGCTATCTGTGAAAAGAAATTGATTGCTGGAGCCTCATTCCGGCAGTTCTGATTTAGGTGATGGGGAGTCAGGCTACCTTTGATTAGGAGGCTTGCACATTTTGATAAGGTGGTATTATTTTTCTCTAAGACTGTAGGTTCTTTCTCCCTCCCTCGCCCTCCCTCTCTCTGGACCTTCCTTTCTCTATTCCTTACCTCCCGCCCCACCCCCCTCGCAATTACCTTTCATTATTTCCTGCAGAGATTTCTTAAGGTCATATAGACAGTTCTCATTATTTATTTTCTCTGTTGCCAGTTCTCTTTCATCGAAATGAGATATTGATTCAGCCCAAATTTTAGGCGCTTTATTTTTCGCACCTGGTATTTTGGTGGTCATTTCTAATTTCAGGTGGGAGTTCTGCTATAAATAATTACACCTGCTGTTGGCAGCGGAAGTCAGGCATTTGCCTCCGATTGTGAGGACACAAGTGACCAATTACCCTGGTAATTAAGTAACTGTGGGTGCAATTAGAAATGACCATGATTTTGCCCCCCGAGTGAATTATCGAGGGGGGACGAGGAAGCCAATGTGACAATGGGTAGGAGTCATTTTCAGACTTGCGTCTTGGCAAGCCATGCCACCAAAAATCAAACCACACAGAATTCTGCGTCCCAATTAGAGAAAAGGATGTCGTTTCTATTGATTTCTATTCATGATGTCAAACCGAGGAAACTCGTGTTGGCTACTTTTGAATGTTTTTACAGTTGTCTAAAACCTAGGAGAAGAAATTCTGGCGGACAGATTTCAGTTCGTGTGTTTGGAATTGAGGCAGTGGAGCTTTTTGTATCTGGGTGGAAAGATGGCTCTGTGTTCCATCAGCTTCTGCAACCAAAACCAAGGTAATGTTTGATGCAAGACAATGTATGTTAAAGACACCAATCTTTGCAGTAGGAGAACATTGCTACGCAGTGCAAGATTAACCTATGTCAGTGTTGGATACTTTTTCTAACGAATCATGCCAAACGTTTGAAATGGTGTCTCTAACTATGTCACCGTCGCTGAAATCAACTGTCGACCAGGCCCTCCAAACTAAACCCCACGTGGCTGGAAGCAGACATTTTCTTTGATGAGTTTGTGTAAGAAGAAAGTAATCAAGTCAGTGGTCTTTCAGACCCTAAATCAATCCCATTTCAAGGCCTGATACAAATCCTCTGACTTCCGAGATTGTATATTTATCTAAGCATAAGAACCGTGCTCTACTTTCCACTTTCAAGATCTCCTGATGATTTGTATCTTTGAGATTATTTTCACATACTTCCAGCTAGTAAAAGAAAAAAAAAAGTCTGCCTAAAACTGCCAAATGGTGAATAATTTGGACATCAGAAAGCCGGGCAAATCCTGCTTGCATCCATCTGCTGTCTAATGGTCAACTATTAATTTATCAAAATTAAGTCCCTTATCTAGTTAGCAAGGCTTGCATCCTCGCAGGCCTTCTCAGAAAACAGGCCAAAGACCTGGATGAGCCTGGGAACGGATTTCTCTTTATGCCTCATGACGTCGCTACTGGAGAGGAATTTGCATAGTGATGAATGGGGCCAGGTCTCCTCCGTGAGGAAGGGTGACAGGATTGTGATTTCTCCTAAAAGTGATGGAGGTGTAACTTAAAATCAGTAGGGGAAGAAAGGGATAAAGAAAGGGGGGTAATCAGAAGGGGGAATGAAACATGAGAGACTATGGACTATGAGAAACAAACTGAGGGCCTCAGAGGGGAGGGGGGCGGGGGAATGGGATAGACCGGTGATGGGTAGTAAGGAGGGCACGTATTGCATGGTGCACTGTGTGTTATATGCAACTAATGAATCATCGAGCCTTACATCGGCAACCGGGATGTACTGTATGGTGACTAACATAATATAATAAAAAATCATTAAAAAAAAACGAGGAATATGAAATGACACTCTTTCAGCATTATAAAAAAGATTTTTTGGTTTGTAACAAGCTATGATATGCAGCCTGATGGTGAGAGGTCAGACACGTGCAGACAGGGCAGATCGCATCTGAATCTGACCTGGAGCCATCATTACTTGGGTAATTACCAAGAATATATTTTTTGAGATTTTCATTAGTTGGGCCAAAGATCTGAATGAAGCATTCTTTTCCTCAGGGGAGGAAAGAGAGGGAAGAAAGCATTTAGTCACCAACATCTCCTGGAGAGGACCAGAAGACAAACGGTGGTTTGGAGCGATTTTGTTTTCAAAGATGATTTCTCATTCAAATAAGCCTCCCCAGTTCCATTTACTCGGCGAGGTGCAGGGAAGATGGAGTCATGTACAGGGAGTTAGGATATCTCGAAGTATTGTCATATTAGCCTCTACACAACAATCTGAAACCCAAAGAGTTCATGGCCGGTAAGTTGGAAAAGAAGATGGAGCTTCCGGTTGGGCCCATGGCAAAGTGGGGAATGCCTAAAGTCTATATATATTTTTTGTTATTATTTTTCCACTCAAATAAAATAAGGCCACTGGCTAGCTGGTCCAAGGACAGCACTTGCAAGCAGGGAAAACCCTTAAAATGTCTGATATTGAAGATTTTCATATATAACTTGGTCTCTAACACATGTAAAATAGTAGCTTGATTACAACATTCTCCCATTAAAATGTAGCATTAATTAAAGAAGATTCTTTCGTTCAGCATAAAATGCCTCCCATCAAAAGACAGTGACGGAGCAGGCTAAAACTTTTAGTTGACGGGCCGCATAAGATAGTTCTCATTCCTTTTACTTGCTTTTTGCTCATTTAGTTTGACCCTGGCAGCCATTCTGCTGGGCTGCTGGTCAGGCAATCTCAGGCATTATGGGTTCTCTCTCCAACATCCTTGCCATTCCCCAGGGGCTGCCTGAGGTCCTGAGGTAGGACACAGTGCTGAGGCCTTGGAAACACCCTGTCAACCGCCCATCACTGGTCATTGGGTCACACTTCGGTTCTGATACACCCGTGAGCCTCCTCATGGTTACTTCAGCCCAGGGGCTCTGTGGCTTTTATATTAGGTTCGGGACAGGGGTGAATTATGGGTGAGGCTGTGAGTCATTTGGTAGGGTCTCCCCTCTGAGCTGTTCCATCAGGTGGGGTACAGTCTCTTTAGCCTCAGGGAAATCTTTGCTTCCTTCTTCCCTCTCTTCCCTCTCTCTAGGGTACAAGGCACCATGTCTTCATGAGCTTCCTGGGTCACTGACTCAGATTCCTTCAGAAGCAAGCCAGTGAGAAGAATAAATGAAGTGGGTCTTCTGAAACAACGAGAAGATGTGAGGACTTTAGGGAACTGGAGAATAATTGAATCTTTAAAGCCTCTCAAGTTCAACTTAGCATACACACACACACACACACACACACACACATCTCAGTTTAGAACCTTCTGTTTAATCTTTTACAAATATAGGATGAACTCTTGAACATCTCCTTTCAATTCTACAAAATTCCCTGAGGCAGGGAAATCTAAAAATACCCAAAGGGCTGGGCTACCTGCTCTGACTAGGGTCAAAGTGTTGGAGAGATTCAAGGGGAAATACACAAAATCATATTTCAATAAATTAAATAATGATAGCTAGATTTTTGTGTTACTCTTTATTTTTTTGGAACCAACTGTGGTATGT
This sequence comes from Ursus americanus, assembly GCF_024610735.1. Taxonomy (NCBI): domain Eukaryota; kingdom Metazoa; phylum Chordata; class Mammalia; order Carnivora; family Ursidae; genus Ursus; species Ursus americanus. Next base: position 14,363,454 of record NC_142154.1, read on the forward strand.
TAACATACTTGGAAATTTTATTCAATATGCATTTGGGTGCCTACCATTTACCTTGGTCTCTGGTGGGCAGTGAGGAGGACACAAATATATCCAGTCTCCAGGGAGCCCCTATTAAGTAGTGGGAACAGCCACAGCTAATAAAGAAAAAAAAAATCTGTGCAAAACAAGTAATCTATATGCAAGACTTAATCCTCAAAACAACTGAGAGAGGCATGACTATCATGCCCATTTTCCAGATGAAGAAACTGAGGCCCACATGGGTTTTATAAGTAACTTGCTGAAGGCCACAGAGCTGGTAAGGGGCAGAGGTAGGAGTAGATTGTTGGCAGGTCTGATCTCAGTTCTGGGGAATTTTCACTAGCACTCAGCCTCTAATCTAATTATCCATATCAAACTCTATTTACAAGGCTGGAGTCTGTTCTTTGCAATGCAGAATGGGATACTAGCCTCCAAGTCTGGAAAAGAGTTATTAGTCCAAATTTATGCTGATGTGACGGCAAGAATCTCTCTGCTCAGGCTCTGAGACGGCCCCAGTCCGGAGCCTTTAGGAGGCTGCTTTGTCAGCTCCCCAAAGATGCTCCCTGGAGTGCCTCCAGTTCGCTCTGAGCCACGCCCTCTTTCTAATTGCAACACACCAGTGCTATTCACAGGTGCGACAGCCAGCAAAGCCTCATTTAAACCCTCCTCTCGACTGCTTTCTCCCACCTTCTCAACTCGAAAGGGGGCAGGAAGAGACTCACAAAAGCCTCTTCTTCCCGAAGCCCTTGTAATAGGCTCATTAAGCACCCGTCTGGGCTTGTTATAAAATACTTTGGAAGCAGCCCCTAAGTAACCGACTGTTTGTAACAGATAATATCAAATTGGAGAAACATGTAAAAGCACATACAAAAACAGTAAAATGAGATGTGCTCTAATGATACCAGCCAAACAAGCAGGGAAGTAATTAGTCACTTCGTGTACATGGTTTGGGATTTGTAGCCGAGCTAATTTTATGGGAGGCCGTGTCAGCTTCTAACTTTGGTGTTTCGTGTATGCGGTAAATAAATGATGTTCTATGGAGAGTTCTGTCCCAGGATATTAAACAACGCCACGATCTCATTTGGGTAGTCACGCACAGTAGTTATTAAACGTTGTTCTGAAACCTCTTAAGGGACGCGGTGGTGTGTTTAGATTATTTATGTTTTTGCTTTCATCACCTATGAATGTATGTAGTCTGATAAAAAGTAGTTGTTTGTAATACACAGAGTGATACTCTTTATACTGTGTGATGTTAACGCTAAGATTCAATTTCTTGATTTACATTTACTACTTCAGATGTTGTCGTCTTCTATGTAGGACGTTGAAATGAGCGATATACAAGCAATTGATGACTGTTGATTATCTTCTGGGAAACTATCCCTTGAAGGGAATTACCGTTTGAGGGAGAATTTCTAAATTTGGAGAGAGAATTCGGCTTTACATTGTTATTTGTGAAATACTCATCGGCTTCTGTAATAGCGTTACTCTATTCATTTCAGTGACTTATTCCTCAGAAAACGGCATGTACCATCTCTCTGGAAATGAAACAGTTTCTATGTCTAAAAATACAAAAGAGATTGAAAAGATATTTTTGTACACCTCATCAGAGAAGAACCATTAGTGTTGATATTACTGATATAATTTTTGATATCATAAATGCTTATTGTTAAGCATAATTCACATAGAACCTTTATTTATTTCTTCAATATGTCAGTGCGCTATGTAAATTGCTGTCTTTTGCACCAAGCCCCAATTACAGGCCATTTAAAATTACTCTTATATAAGTTTAAACTTTTCTTCTTGTCTTCTGATTTGGGTCCATGAGCTTCCAAGACTAAGGAGAAGGCAATCTCATGTGAAGAGAGACACTTGAAACTAAATGAAGACCGTGGATGGTTCCAGGTGTTCCTCTGTCACATACAACCACGGATATATCATGATGTGTCCTCGGTGTCCTTATCTGCCAAATGAAAGGGCTGGAAAATAATTTCTTGTTTATTTATTTATTTATTTATTTATTTATTTATTTATTTAGAGAGCAGGGAGGAGGGGCAGAAGGAGAAAGAGAATGTCAAGCAGAATCCCCCCCCCAGTCTGTTGAGCATGGAGCTCAACATGGGGCTCCATCTCACAACCTGAGATCATGACCTAAGCAGAAATCAAGAGTTGAATGCTCCACTGACTGAGCCACCCAGGTGCCCCAGAAAAATAATATCTATGTTGACTTCTAGTCCCCAATTCTATTTTTATAATGTGATTGGGATCAAGTGTGCACACACAGGACTACCACAGATATCCGGGTTGAGCAGACATATTTAATGAGCTCTAAAACGTTGGGGGAGAGGATGACTTAGGAAAAATAATTGCACACAATTAAAAAAAAAACAGTTATAGGACAATTTGCATTAGTTGATGCTGGATGGGGAACAGACCCCTCCCCCTCCATCTGAAAATTGACACAAAATAATAAGTTTTGTTTGTAATACAGCGTTATTTATTTATTTTTTAGTTTGTATTTTGTTTCATTTCATTTATTTTTTTATTATGTTCAGTTAGGCAGCATATAGTACATCATGTTTTTGATGCAGTGTTCAATGACTCATTAGTTGTGTATAACACCCAGTGCTCATCACAACATGTAATACAGTTTTAATTGGACAAAGTATATTCACATCTGAAGATCTCCTCTTGGACGGTTGGACAACTATGTCAAGATTAAGCACATACGTATTCTTTGACCCAGTAAAACCACTTGTAGTCCATTTTTTCTATAGATATAAACATACGGTGCAAAGATGTCTATTTACCTGCAGATATGAAAGCATTGTTTGTGACAGCAAAAGGTTGTAAACAATCTACACATGCACCAATAAGGAGCTGCTTAATCAACCATGACCCTTATACTTCACGAAATCTGCTGTATTGATACTGACATGAACGGGGCTTCTGTAAGGAAACAAGGGAGTTATGTTCAAGATGGATTATTAAGTGAAAAAACGAAGTGCAGATGTTCAAGATGGATTATTAAGTGAAAAAAACGAAGTGCAGAAAATAATATGCAAGGTATTCTAACCATTGATTTTTTTTTTAGATAGTATAGGCACACACGTGTGTTACATGTTTATAATATACTCTAAGAGGTTAGCTAAAACAGTGGTAATCTGATTGCCCAGGGAATAGAAGTGGGAGTCCAAGGATGCCTGATTTCTTACTGTGCACTGCTTTAGATGTTTAAAAATGTGTACCATGTGCGTCCACTAGTTATTTTTTAAAAAGAACTAATGAAAACAAATATTCAGTGTTTGGTATTTACCAAGCTTTGCTCTCATGCCTACATATATTAATTCAGTGAATCTTTACCATAACCATATGAGATTAGAACTGTTACAATCACCCCATTTACCAGATAAGAAAAATGAGGCAGGAGAAAATGAAGCCCGTTGTCCAAGCTCGCACAGACAAGGTGGGGCTTATAAGCACTGGGCCCCTTGGGTAAAGCTCTCTGTCTAAGGTTTTAGAACAGCTTCCCAGATGCTATGTATGCATCTTATATAAATACAGGCTTGTGGAAATTTCCTGACTTTTGTAGGACCATTCCTTCCCACTATGCATTCAATCAAGTAATATTGTACGTGGTTCTGCCCGACCACAAGGATTAGTGGTGGCCCTTATCCAAGAGCAGCTAAACCCACACAGGGATGCCTCTGTCTCTGGTACCACTATGCCATCCGTGGAGACTCAGTGTCCCCTCATTGAGTCAAAAATTCAACTTTCACTGCCTGCACATCTTTATAATCCCTGTGCTCACTTCCAAATACTATTCTCGTCTCACAAATTTGCATGCTTTTTTTTTTAATTGAACCCAACTTTTTCTAAAATATAATCGCACATATATATTAGTCTGAGCATGGAGGAGGTCTTCTAGATGACCCGCTTTCTCAGAAACAAATACACTCCTGTTTAGTATTTATGACTAAATACAATTCTAATTAAAAGCCAATCCCCCCACCCCCCGCCAAATCAGTACTTCATTCTTTCTCATCATCACCATTAAAGAGAATTTCCCATTATTTACAGATACATGGCTCACAGCATTACCAGAAATATAAAAATTGATTTTGTTAGCTGATGGGGACAGAACTCAGTGCATTTAACAATGGTGAGCAAACTGGTCGAAGTGGAGGAAGGAATAAATTATTTAACCATTAGGAAAGGTGCATTTCTCCTTTGTCCTTTGTTGTCTCTTATTTAGGAACTGGTTTACTTCGAGACTGTGTCCCCAGGATATTTAATTGCTTGCCACCCATTGCTTCAGGTTTGAGTTGTCTCTACCGGTCAACTTCTAAGTTCCAAGATTTTACTTCAAGCTGCTTCCCTCCTGAACGTGCAAGAGCTCTTTGGCTCTGAGTTCTCACCTTTGCTGACCTGTAGCTCACATTGTCATTAAAAACAAAACAAAACAATACAACGAAACAAAACAGACTTGAAGCTAACACCCCTCAGGTATGAGTATGAGTTCAGGCCCCCCTGGGGGGTGGCACGAAAGGTTCAGCTGTGTCCTTGAGGCTAAGTGAATAGAAAGAAGAAAGATCATAGCCCTGAGGTTAGCCTCTCTTTCCAGAAATTAACTTGAAGTCATTTGACACATCACATTCAGTTGTGGGAACAAATTTGCCTGCAAATGTTTTGGAGGGTAGACCAGAAGTCTGTTTGTTTGTTTTAATAACCTTTGTAGAATTCTGTTTTCTTTGGAGGAACCTGGAAATGTCAGTTTCTTTCCATTGCCTTCCATTCCATTTAAAGTATTTCATGAAACGTAGAGCTCTTGAAGGGATTTATTCTTTTACCAGCCTTGGTGTTTGGAAGTTCCTGCTATGAGCAGTGAGATTTTGGATCTCATATCAAAGGGTTTAAAGTTAATGATTTTAAGTATGGTTGGGTTTTATTGCTCCTCTGGTGGGCTAAAAACTTCAGCCACTCTTTGACCTCTGCTCAGTCAATTCAATTCCATCTAATGCTCTGTGACTAATATGGTGGATATTTAATCTACTTTGCTGCTGAAATTACTTTTAGAGTCACTTTTTTTTCCCTTGAAAAACTTCCTCCTGAGAGAAATTGCTTATCGTCAGCTCTCAATATGTTGCATATTACAGAATACATTTTTAAAAGCTTTTCTTCCAGAGACAATTAAACCTTATCACTTATTTTGCTATCACATTACAAATGAGACAGGAAAAGTGATATTATTCTAGAAGTAAGAGTAGCATCAAAAGGAAGAATGGCCTGAAGCTGCCCTGATCCTGGTATTAATGCAGATATCATAAGCCGTCATGTCTTAGCCAAATATTTCCTGCAATGTAATTAAATTGGAAGACAAAAATCAATGAATCACAGGGTTATGCATCTAAGTAGGTTCCTTTTGTCTCTTTCCTTGTTAAGAACATGTGTGGCTGCTTTTCAAGGCTCATTTGGAAGTAAACATGGTCTACATGTTCAATAAGCGAGACGGTGACTGTCTCGGACAATTGGGAAGGTGTGGTCCAAATACAGCCTGAATGGATAAAGAGACCTGACATTCTTCCCAGGATCAGAGAAACTGGGTCTAATCTCTCCCTTGTCCCTAATTAGTGGTGTGACCTCAAGGCCAGCCTTTTAAACCTGAGTCTCTGACTAGAGGATTTACAAAGTGTCTCTGGGGCTACCCATCTAGAGTCAACTGAGACCAAAGCTGTGGTCACCTGTACCTGAACTCTGGAGACGGCACCTGGGTAGTCATTTAGGGCAACCAGGTTCAGTGTGAGGTGGGCAGAGTCCTTTCTTTCCTGTGGCCAATCTTCATTCCTCAGGCACTTAAAATGCTTCCAGACTTGGTTTCCCACCATCAATCACATTAAATATAAAAGTCTCTTCCCAGGGAAATTTGCATTTAGACAGGGATCAAAGCCCTAAACTAAGGAGGTAGCTAGGAAAGGTGGAAAAGGCCCTGGGGCTCTAGAGATACATTTCTGATCCTGGTTTTACCATCCATTCATTTGATGCTGTCCCTTCTCTGAACTTCAGTTTCTTTCCCAAATGAGAGGAGTGACCTGTAAGGACCTCTAATCATCCTTCTAACTCTACAAATGTGGCCACCTAGAAATTAAGACCTTCTGCATGTATCAGAAACCAAGGCCAGTTGCCTCCTCAAGTCTAGTCCTAGCCCTGTGCCTCCTCCGCAGTGACCTTAGCTATAATGGTCAAGCATCATCCAGCTGTGGGTGGTATGGTGACTAGAGATCTAGATTCAGATAAGCCAAAGGCAAAGCTTTGTGCCTCAGTTTCTTGAACCATAAAATGAGGATAGTAGTACCTATCTCATTAAGAAGTCGTGATGATGAAATGAATCCATACCGTGTCAGCATAGAAGATACTTGAAAATGTCAGTTTCCCTCTGCCTGTCTCTCTGTCCTCCACCACTATGTTATAACTTCTACTATTGTCTTCCAAAAAAGTAAGATAAGATGGGTAGCTATAAAAGATTTTGAGTTCCTGGCCCCCACTTTTATGTCCCTTGCATGTGCATTCCACTCACTAAAGTCATGTAACTTTTCAGTTTCTCCAACACAGTGTACTTTTTTGTCCTTTGGTTTTGGATTTGGCCATGGGACTTGGTCTGGGACATTAGCAGATGTAACCCAAGTAAGCACTTGAAGGGAACCTGCACAGTGAACTTACCTTCTTGGACTTATACGGTTGTCAAGAGAACATGTCCTGGCTGACCATTGGCTCCTATACGGAGAGGAGACACTCAAGGAACAGAGCTGCTCTGCTGACCTTCAAACTCATGAGTAGGAAGCAGTGATTATTGTTTTTTTGTCACTGAAATTTTGTGGATGTTTGTTACGCAGCATTATTGTGGCCAGAGTTGCCTGAGTAGCCCTAGGCAAGTGATAGAGGAAAAATAATGGTGATCTCAGGGTTCACTAACATATATTTGGGTACCAACTATTGTCTAGCTTCTGAGTTCAAGTACTTTATGTGTCTTATGTGTTGAACTTCAATGTCAGTGGAATACTACGAGATAAATCCTGTTATTATCTCCATTTTACCAATGAGGAAGTAGGGGAGAGAGAGGTTATATAACTTACCCTAAGTCACACAGCAAAGGAGAGGCCACAGATTTGAACGTAGGCAGTCTGGTTGGGTTCAAAAAGATCTGTGTGTCTTGGATTGTGGTCACCTTTCTTTCAACATCATTATCACTAACAATAACAATAATAATAATAATATGATAATAGCAATAACAAAAAAATAGTAATGTTTGCTATTACTGTTTACTCAGTGCATATAATGAATCATGAACTGGGCTACATTTCGTATATTGTGTGGTAGACAGCTCACAACAATCCTGATCTACTGGTCTTCATACTCTTGTGTAATTCCCTCCTCTTGAGTGTGGGCTGGACCTAATGACTTACTTCTGACAACTAGAGTATGGCAAAAGGGACAGGATGTCACTTCTGAGATTGTGAGAAGCTTGTGACATCTGTCTTTCTTGTATTCTCTCTATGTTCCTTTGAATCTTCTTGGATTTATTATTCTCCTGAAGCCAAGTGCCATGTTGTGAGACACTCTGTGCAGAGGCTCATATGACAAGAATTTCATGGACAGCTCCAGCAAATAGCTCTTGAGAAACTAAGGGCCTGGTCCAACAAACTACAAGGAACTGAATCCTCCAACAACCATGCGAATGAGCTAGGAAGTAGATCACTCCCAATGGAGTCTTGAGACCACTGCAACTCCGGCCAACACCTTGACAGTAGCCTTGTGAGGGACCCAGAGCCACAGAGCTCCGCGAAACAATACCTGTATCTGGATTTCTGACCCACAGAAATGTGAGAAAATAAATGTTCTTGTTTTAGACCACCAAGTTTTGGGATAATTTGTTAAGTAGCAACTGATCACTAATGCACCAGAACATTCTGTTTATGCTTCCTGGCAGTCTTGGATCTCTATTTTAGAAATGGGGAAATAATCTTGGAGTCAGACCCCATTTGTGAAATTAGAACATTTGGAAACTAGTTTAGAAATGAGCCCCGGGGGGCACCTGGGTGGCACAGCGGTTAAGCATCTGCCTTCGGCTCAGGGCGTGATCCTGGCGTTATGGGATCGAGCCCCACATCAGGCTCTTCCGCTATGAGCCTGCTTCTTCCTCTCCCACTCCCCCTGCTTATGTTCCCTCTCTCGCTGGCTGTCTCTATCTCTGTCGAATGAATAAATAAAATCTTTAAAAAAAAAAAAAAAGAAAAAGAAATGAGCCCCGGATAGGATCTCTGTGTTGTCCCTAATTCCTGGTGTGGTGTGTGGTGCTACATGCACGGGGTCCCTGAAGTGCCCAGGCAGGGCAGAGAGAAGACTCTCAACAAACTTCTCTGTCACAGTAAATCTCTTTCCAGTGCTATCCTATCCTAGTGATGGAAATAATCATTATCAGTTATTCTTTCAAGTTAAAGTACTATAGGTCCCACCTAGGAGATCTAATTATTTGGTCTGATGTGGTAGTAGTACTTTATATAGCCATGTTGTGAATTAGTACATCGATCTCCTGGAAAGAGGCTGAGGAAACCAAACAGGGAAACAGGCACAGGCAGACATGAGTCCCTGACCAGGCTCTGCAAATGACCAGCCAGCTGTGTGATTTTGGATGAGTTGCTAAACCTCTCTGGACTTCAGTGTTCTTATCTTTGAAACTGCCATAGTGCCTTCCTCAAAGGTTGTTGTCAAAAACAAATGGGGTATGCCGAGTGCCTGGCTCCTAGTGAATGTTCCTCACGTGACAGCTGGTATGAACACAGTTTGATAAGGGGGAGCAGGACAATGTTTTCGTGGACTCCCCCCCAATTATATTTCAGCCATCTCATGAATAAAAGAATAAAATTATTTTTGCCATCTCTTTCTTGGTGGTACAGCTTTTGTTCTAAGAGTCTGGGTATGTATTAGAAATAGATTTTGGGTGTTGCAGAGAAAAATTGGAGATATCATCCTGCCCAGAAGATGACCCTGATATAGGATTATGGTTTAGATGGTGTATTTGTCAAATGGGCCAAGTGCTGTAACAAGGAACTCCAAAGTCGCAGTGGCTTAATACAAAATAAAGTTGTGCCTTGCTTACCTTACAATCCAATGTAGTCAACAGGGGAGCTCAATTTTGTTTACTCAGTCCCAGATTTCTTTGTCTTGAGTCTCTACCCTGGTCTCTATGCCTGTGTCCTTTACATTCAGCCAATGGGCAAGAGAAAGCATGGAAGATTCCATAGGAGGTTTTCACGGGCCACACCTACCCAGGGTGAACATTACTTCTGTCTTCAGACTATTGTCCACAATTTAGTCACATACCCTCCCACTCAGCAACTGTAAAGGAACCTGGGAACATGTATTCTAGCTTTGTGCCCAGGGAGGAAAGGAAACTGGTTTAGTGAACCCATAGCTGTATCGACCATCACAAGTATAGACTGGGGTCACTAGCACACATATCTGTGTGAGAGATGCAGGGCCAGGACAGAGCCAAAAGATCTCAGAGGACCAGAGTGTCTACACTCATTTTAGAAGGACATTCCCATGTGGACTGGTTACCAGATCTTTCCATCTTTTAAAGCAAATGGGAATCTGGATTTTTATGTGAAAATGGCTAATTTAAAAATGTTTATTGAAGTCCCCTTTTTCTCTTCTTTTCTTTTTTTTTTAAAGTGTGCAAACCCAAAGCATGCATCTAAGGGTCCTGTTTGATGTGTAAATTGTTAACCTATGTTCTCTGGTCTAGACACTCTGAGGGAACGTATATTCAAGAGGTAGAGGCGTGGATGCTTGGTGTTTTCTGAGGTAAGTGGGTGGGGGGTTCAGGCAGTAGTCTAAGACGGTATTTGGGTTCCCTAAAGACAAAAAGAAGGTTTGTGGGTTCTGCGAGTGGTGAAGATTGTAGTTTCCCAGAGGTAGAAAGACATTTGGCAGACATGGGACCTGTCGTAGGGCAAAGCATCAAATACCTGCCTTGGCCTGAAGCTGACAGCTTTCCTACTAAGCCACAGCAGTGAACAGATAGTGGCTCGCCAGGACTCGGTTGTCTTATTCCCCATTTATCTCAGTCTGTTACAGTGCCTGAGACATAGTTTAAGTACTTGACATGTATCCGTTATACTAATGAATGACTGACTTGAACTGAATGAATAAATGAACACAGCCCTCAAGCCAACAGTGGGTATCAAGATAATGATACATAAACATGTGTACTCACCTGGGACTTTACATACGCTCCCTAGGACACTTGTAGGTCCCAGGAGAGCAAAAGGAGGATTTCCTATTGATGTTGGACCTGGGAGTGTGGACTATATTTCACTTGATTTAGAGAATAAACAAAGGCAGAGTTTATTTATTTATTTATTTATTTATTTATTTATTTATTTATTTATTTTTGCATTCTGAATTTTGGAATGCAGTTCAGAGCTGTCATTAACATGAAGGGTTCTGGATATGGCAGAATTTCCCAGTGAGGCATCAGGTCAGAAGAGCAGCGACCTGAAGGCAGGCAACAGCAAGAGGCTGAGAGCACGGAAGAGAAACCTGGCCCAGTGTGCTGTGAAGAGGAGCCGTGACCACAGCTCCCACCAGCAAACCACCAGCACTGTTAATGGCAACAGGCCTTTGTCTTGTTAAACTGTTGAAAAATTCACCACATCATTTGCTTCATGGACCTCTTAGGTAAAGAGTCAGGCTGATTTTTACCTAAATAAAGGAGATACACATTCAGTCAGCTGATTTGTTTTTTTAAAGATTTTATTTATTTATTTGAGAGAAAGAGAAAGAGAAAACAAGTGTGGGGGGGAGAGGGGCAGAGGGAGCGTGAGAAGCAGACTCCCGTCTGAGCAGGGAGCCCTCCATGGGGCTCAATCCTAGGACCGTGGGATCATAACCTGAGCCAAAGGCAGCCCCTTAACCTCTCAGTCACGTGATTTAAATTGCACCTGCAGATCCATCCCTCTCTGTGGCATAGTAAGGTGGTGGGTGAGCTACTTCGCTTCTGTGGCTCAAGTGTGTTTGGGTTTCCTCATCTGTACAATAAAGCTGGTACGGTGCCTGCCACTTAAGGTTGTTATGAGCAAGAAATGAATGAGTAGTTCATTCAATAATATCATCTTATCAGTGAGATCTCTTCTGACCAGTCACTACAAAAAAAGCAAACTGGTCCCAGGATGGCTTCTCCTCTTTTCTGTGATTCATTTTACAGAAGAGCTTTGCTGGGTTGTTGTCTGACCTCAGGTCCCCCACAACTGGAACATAAGGCCCAGGAGAGATATAACTTTGTCTGTGTTGTCAAATACAATAGGACGAGAACCTACAACATTGCTCAGATCATAACAGGAGCTCAATAAAAGTTACTGGTATGGGGAAACAATAGTCTTTTCAACAAATGATTCTGGGACTGCTGGGTCTCCACATGCAAGAGAATTAATGTGGACACCTGTTTCACACTACATATAAAAATGAACTGAAAATGATCAAAGTTCTCAATGTAAAAACTAAAATGATGTAACTTTTAGGAAAAAAATCTTTGTGATCTTCTTATGTTGGGTAAGGCGATAGTTTCCTATATATGACACCAAAAGCATAGGCAACCAAATTAAAAATAGATATAAATAGGACTTCAACAAAATTAAAATCCTTTGTGCTTCGAAAGACACCATCAAGAAAATGAAAAGATAACCCACAGAATGGGAGAAATATTTGCAAATCATATATCTGATAAGGGTCTAGTACCCAGAATATATAAAGAACTTATAATAATAAAAATGATAAAAAGAGAAATATCTCAGTTGGAAAATGGGCAATGTGTTTAAATAGACATTCCTCCAGAGAAGCTATACAAATGCCCAAAAAGCATATGAAATATGCTCAATACCATTAATCATTAAGGAAATGCAAACCAAAACTTCAACGAGATACCACTTTATATTCACTTGAAAGGCTATAATAAAGTAATAATAATAATAAAGGCTGGTTGGAATGTAAAATGGTGCAGATAATTTGAAAAATAGATTGAGAGTCTCAAAATGTTCACCTAAGAAAATAAAAAAATTATGTTCACACAAAAACTTGCCCATGAATGGTCATGGCTGAATTACGTACAATAGTCAAAAAGTGGGACCAGTTCAAGCATCCATTAACTGACGGAGACACAAAATGTGGGCTATCCATACTATGGAATATTATTCAGCAATGAAAAGGAAGGAAGAACGGAAATATGCCACAAGGTGGATAAATCTTGACAACATTTTACAATGTGAAAGAATCCAGACACAAAATGCCACGCACTGTATGATTCCATTTTATGAGATGTCTTTAGATGTGGAAAGTTGATTAATGGTTGCCAGGGGCTGGAGGAGGGGTGGGTATAGAGTGACTGCTCTTGGGTACTAAGGGGAATTACTTTGAGGCTCACGAAAACATTCTGGAATTCATGGTAATGGTTGCACAACCTTGTGAATACACTAACACCATTAAATTTTACACTTTGAGATGTGAGTTTTATGGTGGGAAATTATGCCTCGATTTTAAAAAGTGGTGACTATTGTAATTGGTCATTTGAAAGTACAACTTTGTAGCAGGGAAAAATATAAAGAGACCAGGTCAGAAGTTTGGGAAGCATGAAAAAGTAAAGTGATGAGTTACCTATTTGTTTCCTGCCCCACCTGAGTCCCCCCCACAAAATTTGTAAATCGTATCTTATTAAGACATCCCAAACTCCTAAGAAACAGCTTGATATCTGGTTTTTGGGTGCTTGTGCTATTTCCCAAGGCCAGATGACACTAAAGCTTTGCCTGCAGAAATGCTCTTCTGTGCTTCAATCATAAAAACTCAATGATTTCATCTATCAAAGATGCTTGTTGACGTCCTGTGTAGACGAGGGTCATATGTTGGGGAACATATGAGCTCTGGAGTGGGAAGATCTGAATTCAGGTTCTGCTTCTATTATTTGTGTAAAAGTGGTAGAATTGTTCAATTTTTCTAAGCCTCAGTTTCCCCTTTTAAAATTATACATGATTTCCTTCTACTGTCCAATGAGTGAGACAGTCTAGTCCTCAGGACTTTCAACAGCAAGTGATGGATATCCCATTAAAATCAGATTGAGTACAAAAGGGAGTTTCTTGGCTGACAACTAAAATTCCAGGGACAGGTAGGCTGCAGGTATGACTGGATAAGGGAGCTCAGGTGATATCCTCCTGGCTCCTATTTGCTCTGTCCGCCCCTCACTGAACTTTCCTCTGCATTGGCCCCACCCCGAGTGATGGTACCACCTGGTGCTGGTATAATGGTGTCAAGGGTCCCCACAGGTTCACATGCTAACTCCTTATCAGCCCCTGGAAGGGAGACAGGATAGGGAGGGGAAAGGAGAGGAAAAGACTTCATTATCCTGTCTCAGAACTCTGTGGAAGAAGAACATATCTCTACCTAGCAAGGTCGGAACTGATTGGAAATTACTAAGACTTTTACTTTCTGAATCCAGTCTGTGGCTAAAGGGATGTAATATGCCACTTGGCAGACCTAAGCCAGGCACCCAGCTCTCTCCCTGAAGTATGAGTGAGGGACAGTGGCTCCCCATTGAAAACTGGGGTAACTTTAACTGAAGAAGAGGGCTGGATAACAGGTAGGGGGGAATAGTACATGTTCTCTAGAGCACTGTTCTTCAGACTTTTAAATGATCACCTAGATTAGAAATCACATTTTACATGAAGATCTGGTATACACATAAGTATGGTTTTTTATAGTAAGATGGTTATAGACTTTGCTCTTTTCCCTTAAAACATTCCAAGTTTTCCAAATTTAGCAAAATCATGGTGAGTTCTTGTAATTCAAGTATAATTAAAACAGTGTTATATTAGTTTCAAGTATATGAGATAATGATTCAACGATTCTGCACACATATGTATTTATATATAAATAAAGCAACAGTTTCATGATAGATAACCAACCTCACTGTGTACAATGGATGCAGATATGTTCTAGTTCATTCTAATCTGTTTTGTTTAATCTTCTATTTCATTAAAAAATGTAGATTACTCCAGTAATTTGATTTTATAATTCATGAATTTAAACCCCAGTTAAAAAAAAAAAACTCTTCTTCATAAGAAACACACGTAGAAGACCACCATAAATTGTAAAGCACTATTTATTTATTTATTTATTTATTTATTTATTTAGAGTGCGAGTGGGCGGGGGAGGGGCAGAGGGCGAGGGAGAGAGAGAATCTTAAGCAGGCTCCACGCTCAGTGCAGAGCTCCACGTAGGGCTCCATCTAGCGGCCCTGAAATCATGACCTAAGCTGAACTCAAAAGTCTGCTGCTTAACTGACTGAGCCACCCAGGTGCCCCTGTTAAGCACTATTTAAACCTTAACATAATCTGATATATTACTATTAAGATGGGGTCAATGCCCCTTAATTTTGTAAAGAGAGTATAAGAAGAAGCAAGCACTACTGGACACCAGTGAGTGTCCAAGGGCAAGATATGTGGATTGACCAAAGGATATGTGGATTGCCCCAAAGAGGGGCAGTTCAACCACAAGCAAGAGCAAATTGGACCAGCTGTAGATCTTCCCAGATAATCAGACAATTGCTATGATTTGGACAAGGCAGGAAAATCCAGACTAGAGCAGCTAACTGGCCTACTGCAGTTACTTGTAACATGAGAACAAAAATGAATGGTTTAGAAAATGTGGGCTCAAGAGGAGACCAAAGACCATAGTGTAGTCTTACTTAATATGCCCAACACTTGGATAATGACTGTAACTCTTAGGCTTAATGTTTGCCAGTAAGTAAAATGGGTCCAAAATAACAGTGGCTTAAACAAGATAGAACTTAATTATTTCTCCCTTACATAAATGTATGGAGGCAGACAGTCCAGAACTTGTGTGGGGTTCTTCCCCATGAAGACCTCAGGGACTTAGGCTTCTTCCCACTTATAATGTCACATACCTAGAATGAGCCCCTGTTCTTATGGTCCAGGGTGATGGCTGGAGCTTCAGGCATCAAAACTGCAGTTCAGGGGTACCTGGGTGATTCAGTCTGTTAAGTATCTGACTCTTGATTTTGGCTTGGGTCGTGATCTTGGGGTCATGGGTTGAAGCTCCATGTTGGGCTCCATGCTTAGCACAGAGTCTGCTTGAGATTCTCTCCCTCTCTCTGCCCTTCCCCCTGCTATATATCTCTCTCTCTCAATAAATAAATAAATAAATAAATAAATAAATAAATAAATAAATAAATAAATCTTAAAAAAATAAACTGCAGTTCAGGTAGCAGATAAAGGAGGTAAAGGAGGAGAGAAGATAAAGCAGATGGTCATGCCAGCCAACTTAAAAAAAAAAATTCCCCAGATTATGCCATGGCACTTTAAATTTCCTTTGCTAGAATGTGGTCATAAGGCCATATCTAGCTGCAAGGGAGTCTGGAAAAATTGTCCAGCTTAAAATGAGAGATTTGTTTTAACTCTGTGTTAATTAGCTTTTCCTGCAAAACAAATCATCCCCAAATTCAGCAGCTTCAGTAACAACCATTTTATTTAAAACTCAATCTCTGGGTCAGCCATGTGATTCTTTTTTTTTTTTTTTTTTTTTTTAAAGATTTTATTTATTTATTTGACAGAGATAGAGACAGCCAGCGAGAGAGGGAACACAAGCAGGGGGAGTGGGAGAGGAAGAAGCAGGCTCATAGCTGAAGAGCCTGATGTGGGGCTCGATCCCATAACGCCGAGATCACGCCCTGAGCCGAAGGCAGGCGCTTAACCGCTGTGCCACCCAGGCGCCCCAGCCATGTGATTCTTTTGCTCTGGTCAAGTGTGACTAATCTTAGTTGGCAGGACAGCTTCACACCCATATGTGGTGGGGCGTCAGCTTTGTTCACCTTCACATGGGTTCGCATCTCCAGCAGGCTACCTAGGACTCATTCCATGGTGGTATCAAGGTTGCATGTATAGCAAAAGGGGGGCAAGCCCCAATGTGAAAGCATTTTCAAGCCTCTACTTGAGTCAGAGTGGCTAAAGTTCCATTGCCCAAAGTAACTAACCCTGATTCAGAGGATGGAGAAGTTACACTCCACTTCTGGATGGGAAGGGAAGAATTTGTAGTTATTTATGGTGATCTGCGCAACAGAAAAAGAGGAGAATGGATATCGTGGGACAACCATCGGTCTTTCATTTTATCATGAGAAATACTAACTACCCCCATCAATGTCTTCGTTCCAGACTGGTTATGACTAACTTCTTGCATTCCATCTTCACCTGGGTGTGTCCTAAGATGTCTAAAATTCAACATATTCAAAACTTAACTTATAATTTATCTCCCACACATAACAAAACTAAACAAAGCTTGTCCTCCCACAGTATATGACACCATAACCTTACCAGTTAGTTACTCAGTACAAATAGCTGGAAGTCCTCTTTGACAACTCCTTCTCTCTCACTTTCTCATATTCAAACCATAACCAAGTTTTGTTGATTTCATCTCCTAAATATCTCTGGAATCCACCCACATGTCTTGATCTCCACTGACACTACCTAAGTCCAAGGGACCAGGCAACCATTCTTGCCTCCTCCAATCTGTTTTTCATATTACAGCTAAAGTGATGAAAATATAAATGTCATCGTGTCACTCTCTAGTTTAAAAGCTTTCACTGGTGTCCTTGTATTCTTGGGATGGAGATAAACACTTTACACATGGCCTGCAAGATCCTGCATGATTCTGTCTCCTACTGATCTCTCTCTCTCTCACTCCTTACTGTAACATATAGCTTCAGAGGAAGGCAGAATAATGTAGTTTTAAAACAATATTTCATAACCCAAGATGACCAATTACTCCTCTGGTCACCAACATCATCAGTCTCAACTTATCAGCCTATGTGCTACAAGCTCATTGTAGATTAAAAAAGAATTTTTTTTATGTGCAACGGGAACATCTTTCTGTTGCTCCTCTTGTTTCTCTGGTCAAGGAAGTAAGGGAGATTTCTGTTGAGGGGTTATGATAATGTCAGAAGGCATTTCAGGGGTTTCTATCTGTGATTGGAAGTAATAACTAATAAAAATGGCTACATTGGTCTGAACTTAGATGGAGACCTTGAAAGGTGAAATGTGTTCCACCTGGGAGGTCCAGCATGGAATCACTTGGGTAGGCTAGTCTGAGCTAAGTTCAAGTGAGGGAAAGCACAATTTGTTTCTAAGATAGAGATGAGGCTGGAAGATAAATGCTGGGCCAAAACACAGGCAAATTGGCTCAGAGGAGAATGGGGAGGGTCAAGTGATAACTTGCTGAAAGGACAGATTGTTCACTTAGTAAGGGACTTTTTTTGTGCTGGCAGATTCCTTTGGGAGTTTCCTTCCTTGATGGCTTGCTTGTTGGGTATTTTGGAAACGAATATTAAACCAAGTCAAGGATCTACCCAGTTCTAATCGAATTCATCTTGCTTGGGGCAGTCTGTAGGACTAGCCGGCAACTTTGTTTTCTTAAGACTTAACTCTGTTCCTTCAGGCATTAGCTGGTGTATCCACCACAGAAATGCCCCTCACCTGTTCTAAGAGAGAGCAGCACTCCTGACCTTCTCTCTTCAGTGAACTTCTTATTTGAGCGGGATGCCAGGACAATAGGACAGATTCATAGTTGAGTGTACTTCTGTTCCAACACTTCTCTACTCAAAGGTGCTAGAACCTGAACAAGAAACTCAATCTCATTTAGCAACGTATGTGACAGTAACTCATATGAAATTATTGATGCTTAGTAACCATTGGAAAATCATAAACCTGGGGAAACAGTAGATGGTAAAATCAGGAACTAAAGAAAAGCTGAATTTGTACAAAAGGACTGAAAATCTGAATGATGGTATGGGGGCCTCACTAAACTGGAGAGTCAAATGCACAAAAAAACAATGGTCATGGGGGAGCTGTGCAGCCTCACACTTTACAGAAACCTCACCATTTGGCATCATTGGGATACTCTTGCCAAAAAGATCTCAATTTAGGCTGTCTTTCTAGGCATGCATCCTTCAAAGTGAGTAACATCAGAGCCTTTTCCCATCTTAAAACAGTCTGAAAATGAAAAACCTGGGAGATTTAGTTTTTTTTTAAGGAAATTGATCTTAGTGTTCTGATTGGAAGGGAAGTGAGGGGGAAAAGAGGTGTTCATGCTAGAATACCGATATTCACTTCCATGTCACATTTTTATTTCCTTGAGGTTAAATGTATCTGACTATTTACAATCAATTACTAAGAATCTATCTATCTATCTATCTATCTATCTATCTATCTATCTATCTATCATCTATCTATCTATCTATCTATCTATCTATCTATCTAGAATTCACATCAATAATAAACAATGTCAGATGTAAATTGTTGACATCTAAAGAGTATCTGCACTTGGTAATTCATGAAACTACTTCGAGGAGCAAAGGGGCTCTGCAAGCAGGACAATCAAACTTACATGATTCAAAGGATCTAGGTCTATCCTTGATTTACAGAGATGTCATTTTCCTTTGCTCAATGCACTTGTGAAGGGCAAAAGACCACTTTTATCTTGAATTCCCAACTTGTGACTTTTTATCTCCTTCTCTGGGGAGTCCCTGCCAGTGATGTTCACTGGACATTTGACCTTTTCGTCCCTGGGCTGTCCTTCTGTTACCATGATCCTCCATGTAATTTCATCAACAGTTTTGTACTCTCCATTTCTCATGTATCCCCAACAGGGTAATGCCAGACAAAACAAGAATTCAGAGACAACAAATGGTGCATCAAGTGGAGTTCTTGACTGCAAATAAAATAAACCACCTCTGGCTAACGTAAATAAGAAGGGAGTGCATTAGAATATCAGGAAGCTCAGAATCCATTGGGAAGGCCAGAGAGTCCTGCTTGGACCCTTAACACTATTAGCACTGAGGGTCAACTACAAGCACATTCTTGCTGTTCCTGAATGAATACTGCCCCCTGAACTTCTGAAATCCAGGTAAGAGCATCCGTTTGGACAAGCCTTGTTGGATACTCACTCTTTAGTTGCCAGGAGATAGTGGGAGGGTACCTGTGACCTGTTTGCCTCCTGAGAAGGTAGCTGGGTATGTTTCTTACCAACAAGCCACACATAACGGGGACTCTCTCTGAATAGGAGAGTAGCACCAGAAGAGGACTTCAGATAGACAGATTTGTTTCTTCTTTGCGTTGATTTTGTCCTCTCTGTGTCTCACATCAATCGGGATATATCTTTAAATGGCCTAGGAGAACCAGAGCTGTCCCAGAGTGTGAGATGAGACTAGATCATAAGTAAGTGTTAAGTATGTCCACCTATGAAGGCTGGTAAGATTCTTTTTTTTTTTTTTTAAAGATTTTATTTATTTATTCGACAGAGATAGAAACAGCCAGCGAGAGAGAGAGCACAAACAGGGGGAGTGGGAGAGGAAGAAGCAGGCTCATAGCGGAGGAGCCTGATGTGGGGCTCGATCCCGGAACGCCGGGATCATGCCCTGAGCCGAAGGCAGACGCTTAACCGCTGTGCCACCCAGGCGCCCCTAAAGGCTGGTAAGATTCTAAGGTGAATCATTCCAGGAACATGTTAGAAAATTGCTGTGCTTTGTCAAACAAAATCTCCCTGTGTTTTTTTGCCCTTCTCTGTTAGTGGAGCTACTGAAAGTTGTATTTCAGCTCACTTCCTCTCCTATGAGTAGCTTGAAGCACTGGGCAGCCATAATGTCATGTTCAGCTTAGCCCCCAAAGTCTAAATATCAGAAAGGGTATTTATAAGCCATGGGATATATAATGTTTCATTGATAGTTGCGTATCCTTAAGAAAGCTGTCTTTTGATTTATTGTTGCTGCTATCATGCCTATTTTATTGAATATATTTATTGTGGGCTACCACAATCCTTTGTAAAAATGTGGGATAATAAATAAATGAGTGGGGCAACAGCCAACTAGTGGGTTATTAGCAGATTATTAACTAGTCAACTAAGTAACCAAATAAATAAAGGAGCAAAACAAAATACACATAACAATTTAAGTTCTGGCCGATCACAAAGCAGGTCTGACCATACCCACCTAGGGTCTTGTCTGTCTCCAACAATAATTGACCAGCTGTAAATGGTCTGTTATTCTTGCCTCCTCGTGCTCTGGGATTCAGGTAGATAGTCTGACTGCATCACCTCATCTCTCCCCCAAGTCTGGCCATGACTAGGTATGACTTCCCAGCTTAAAGGAGAACACTTTCTGTGTTCTGTTATCTATGGTCAGGAACTGTGGCAGGCAGAATGGTTTAATCACAGAAATCTCTGAATATGCTACCATACTCCTAACAAAATAGACTTTGCCAATGCAATAAAGATTTTGAATTTAAAACAAGATGACCTCAGATTATCTGGATAGATTATCTCTCTCATCAAATGAGTGCTTTTAAAGCAGAGAACATTCTCCAACAGGAGACAGAGAGATGCTGCAGAATGAAAAGTCAGAGAGATTCCCAGGGAGGTCATTGCTGACTCTGAAAAGAAGGGGCCCAGGGGCAGGGACCAGAGAGAGATCTTGGTCTGCAGCCCATAGCCAGCCAGGAAGGGGAGTTCTCAGTCTTACAACCGTAGGAAGGTGGGGTTTTCCAACAACCTGGATGGGGTTAAAAGCCAATTTTCAGAGCCTGCTGACAAGTGTCTCAACAGTGGATGCCTTGATGTTGGCCTGAGAGACCCAAAGCAGAGAAACCAGCCAATTTCGTGTGGAATCTGTAAGATAATACATGGTGTTGTTTTCAGCCTTTAAATTTGTGGTGTTTTCTTATGGCAGCAATAGAAAACTAACCCAAGGGTCCTTTGGACCTTCTTTCTGATAGGGTTTTAAAAGCCCACAAGGCCTTTGGAGATAGGAAAACGTTCTGAGCACTCCCTCTTCTGTTAGAACCCAGTTGACATGGTTTCTCAGATACTTTGGGTAGGGTGTGTGGTGTGAAGCAAGCAGTGAGCCTGAGGTGGACCCTAAGCCAGCTGGAACCTCCTCATTTTCCCCATCACCATCAGCTGGACCACGTCAAGCTTTCAGTATTGCACCAGGAAGACAGCAGACATTCATTAGCTGTTGCCCAATGTGCAAATGTGTCATTCAGGTAGAGAGTGAATGCCAGTCCTTGGAAAAGGGTGGTAGGAAAGCTTCTTCACGGGGGGAAATCTGTCTGTGTAGACAGCATTCCCGATGTGAGGTGGAATTCCCTCCAAAATTTAGATAGAGGAGTTTAAAGGTGGGACACATTAAAAAGATGAAAGTATGAAGAGTAATAGTGACCAATGTTGGCTGCTAAGAAGGTTAAGACATTTTTTTTTTAATGGAGCCTCAGCAGGAGTTACATCACCTAGCATTAAGGCAGCTCCCACATTCAAGTATAGACTTCCTGCCTTAAAAGCAGTAACCTCGAGTATCACCTTTATGAAGCACCTGGATTAAAAGTACTTAGAAGTTGCAAAGTTACTCTTTACAAAGCATCAAATGGAGTCCCCTGATTTTTTTAATAAGAATAATCTGTGGACTGCATAGTGGCCATTTCCATTAAATAGCCAACTTAAAAAAAAAAAAGAAAGAGAGGGAAAGAAAAAAGCTTTGAAAACTTTACTTGCAATATCTTTTCATTCTTTCTTTGATGTATTTGGAGTGAGGAGAACACATTAGTGCCTTTTAGCTTGGCAGCCAACTCTCTCAAATGTAAGTAAATGGAAAAGAACTGACTAGAGTGTTTACTTCATTTTCAGAATTCTAATGTCAAGATTGTTTCCTCAAAGGCTGAAAAAAAAGTAGAAACGGTGCTGAAGTTTTAAGCAATGCCTTTCTTTCTTGGGAGTAGTCAACTTCAATGAAATGGATGCTGTCATGCAGGAGATTTTCTCAGGAACAGCGGAAATTGCCAGTCCTTGGGCCACACAGCCCATGGCCAAGGTTGTAGCTAAGCTGGTACCTGGCAGTCATGCTGGAGACGACGGGTCTCAGGGAAAAGTGACAGAAAAGAGTTAGTCTTGACTCTGCAGCAAGCGCTGCATGGTCTTCAGTAGAACATTCCTGGTCCGGGTGGACTACTAGATGTCCATCCCCAACCACTCTTCTCTTCTCTCTCAGAAACACTTTCTGCTGGTACACGACCTCCCACTTGAGATGAGATTTCTCAGCCTTTCGGATGGTTAGGTGTAGTCAATAGGACGTAAGTAAACGTGATGTGTGCCACTTCTGGGTCGTGACCTTGAAACACGGAAATGGGCTCTTCTCTTCTGTCAGGGTAAAACATGGACTATGTTCATAATAGTGACCCAGCTGTCTCCACCTAGATGAAGATGACACCTGAAGGGACAGTGGTACAAGTTGGAAGGCACTGGAGGTCATGAGTGAATTCCGAGGAGGCCCCACCATCTAAGCTTCCAAACTCCAGAGTTACGTGAGAAAGGAATCCACTTGCATGTTATGCCACAGTATTACGTCATCTCCTCGTTTTCACAGCTTAGCCATGAACTCATCCACCACCCCTCCCTCTGTACCCAGAGCTTTTTTGTTGCTCAGTGCTCATTGCAGTGCCCTTACTTAGATTTATATGCTTTTGCTAAGTTATTAATTTCAAAATGATTAAACTTCTGTTCACATGCCAAACACCGTTTTCTGCTCTGGAAATTGTCATGCCAACCACTCCTGCACACTCAGGTGTTCCATGAGCCCTTCTCTTAGGGTTATCAGCCCTAACCTTCCAAGTCAGTTGTTTTGATAATCCTCTGCTAATGACTGTCTGCCCCTTCTGGGAAAACTGGTAGACCTAACATTGGCCTTCAAGACACTGTCTTCACCCTAAATAACAAGTCTTATGGTGGGGGCTTCAGGAAAGCATGGCAGGACAGGTGGGTCCCTTATGGTGTATCTCAAAATGCTAGTCCCAAAGCTCTTGTTACCTTCAAGATTGGAATTGTTTTGACCGATTATTTTAACCCCTCTGGTGTACCAAAAGAGATATCCGGGTTTGGAGGAAATCTCCAGATTTTGGCAGTCTTCATCTTTATTGACTAATTGTAAGCAAAATCTTGCTTTTTATTAAACAACTCAGATTTGACTTAGAAATTATTTTTTATTATGTTCAGTTAGCCAACATATAGTAAGTACATCATTAGTTTTTGACGTAGTATTCAACAATTCATTAGTTGCATTTAATACCCAGTGCTCATTACCATACCTGTGCTCAATACCCATCACCCAATTACCCCATCCTCTACCCCCTTCCTTCTGTAATCCTCAGTTTGTTTCCCAGAGCCCAGAGTCTCTCATGGTTTGTCTCTCTCTGATTTCTTCCCCTTCAGTTTTCCCTCCCTTCCCCTATGGTTCTCTGTGCTAATCCTTATGTTCCACATATGAGTGAAACCATATGATAATTGTCTTTCTCTGCTTGACTTACTTCACTCAGCATAATCTCCTCCAGTTCCGTCCATGTTGATGCAAATGGTGGGTATTCACCCTTTCTGATGGCTGAGTAATATTCCATTGTATATATGGACCACATCTTCTTTATCCATTCATCTGTTGAAGGACACCTTGGCTCATTTAAGAAAAGAAATTATTAAAGTCAATAAAAGTATAAGTGAATGTTTTCTTCAGCTTTCTCAGGCCTGGCAAAGTTGACGAATATAATAAGTTATATGATGCCTACCTTCCAAAAAAGCTGTTTCATGAGTTTAAACTGGCCTTACATGGCAGGATGTATAAATAACGCTTATTTGTAATAAAAAGAGTTGTTTTTCAACCTAGTTCTATCAATGTTTTAAACCTTTAAGAATTCCTGATATTAAAAACATTCTGTCTTAGGAAGAGAGATGGTTACTACCATTTCAAAAACATTCAGTGTGGTGTTTCTTCCACAGGAGCTTATGCTGTGTTTCAATATCATTTGACTTCATAAAAGTTAATTGGTAAAAGTTTTTGATGACTCCTGGGAATATACACAGATACAGACTGTCCCCTAGAACGGAGGGAGCAAAATCTTCCTTCTATAAATAACTGCTTAACACCTTACAGGCACACACACACCCACACACAATTTTATAGATATGTAGTGTGTTCACACAAAATCCTGCAGGGAAATGGAAGCTTTTCCTACCAAGCTGGTGTAAACAGTAACAAATCAGAAGCGGTAGACAGACACTGCAGCACTCGACAGAGTGAGTGGGATGAGAATTCATTTACTTGTTAGAGGTTTGTGCATATTAATTTTAAACTTACTTTAAGGAAAGTACACTTAAAATACACTTAAAATACATGAACTATCAAGCGATCAACAAATATTTAAAAGGGCACTGCTGAATGCTGTATTATTCTATTCAGTGGGCCTTCAGATGTGAACCCGACTTCACTCAGCCCTAGGTGGGTAGGACTTTATTTTACTGTAAGTCACCTGTAAGGCTCAACAAATAACAACCGTAACAAAAAGAAATCAGCCGGAAGTATATCAGCTTCCATGCACAAAAAATAGAGTTTCAAGATAGCTAGGCGTGTGTGCTTTCCCATCCTAATTCACTTCACATCCCCACACCTGTCTTTTTTCATCCATCAATCCTGGCCATTTCTTTTTGCTCCACCATCCTCTTGTCGTATGCTCTGTCTCCATTGAAGTAGTAATGTGAAAGAGAAAGCTGAAGTTAGTACCAACAACGAGATGACCAACTGCGAGATGAGATTTCAGTTCCGCGCTCTTCATGGATAAGTTTGATTCCATGTTGGAACATTGGACATTCACCTGAGCTCAGAGGATGAGAGGTTCTCATAACATGTGAGCTGACTGTGAGGGTCATTCTGGTCTGGCCAGAGGTGTGGGACTCGGGAGTCAGGTGCAGGGGGGCCGAAGAGAGCAAGCAACTCAAACCTGCTTTGGCATCTTTGGGGTCAAGTCCATTTATCCAGAGAAATGAAGAAGAGAGAGTCAGAAGCCCAGCAACTTCAGAAAAAATACCAGCAAGTCAAAGGTGGCAGAGCAAGATTCCCTGAATGAAGCCCATATGTGCAGTACGTGGAAAGGGAGCAACAAGTCTCAAAAGTGCAATGAGTTCCCACCCCCTGCTCCCAACTGCAAGCACATGGTCAAGCCTATATCTGGTGCTAGAATTTTCTATTCATGTGTATGGGCTTTAACCCAGCCCACATTGTGCTTTTTGAAGCAGCCTACTTGTTAGAATACGGATGCTTCTTCTACTGAATCTGTAAAAAGCTGCCAAAAGTAAAATGAATATTAGGTGACTTATGATCTTGGGAATTATAACCCGTCAGTAGGTGAGGTGGTATTGACGGAAGTTTCTAGTAAACCGTAGGTCATGTGGAGGAAGAAGAACTGCTACAGGCACGGTCGGTGGGATTTATCTTTGCCTTGACCAGGAGAGGGGGTGTTTCTAATTCTGCACAATTGGTTTTGTTTTTGGAGCCTGAGGACAAGGTTAGCCCTACAGCTTGCAGAGCCAGGAAGTCTCTTCGGCTGGCATGTTAGGAAGCGTATGGGATAAGGTAGTGCCTCTACTTGTTTTGTTGCTGCCGGTGAAATTGTGTGATGGGTGTTATTTTGTTTATGCAGCTCATTTGGTTAGTTGTGGTGGGGGGGAGAGAGAGAGAGAGGAGAGAGATGGAGGGGGAGGGAGAGAGAGAGATTCCATGATTCCTCTCCTACCATCTCTCAGAGGAAGTCCCTGCCGTATTCAAAGTGAGATACATCTGCCTGTAAGACAGGCTGAAGGCTGGTTGGAGGAATATAAAT
Source organism: Ursus americanus (assembly GCF_024610735.1). Classification (NCBI taxonomy): domain Eukaryota; kingdom Metazoa; phylum Chordata; class Mammalia; order Carnivora; family Ursidae; genus Ursus; species Ursus americanus. Next base: position 14,389,268 of record NC_142154.1, read on the forward strand.
GCCTATTGTCCTTCTCTATGGCAGAAGCTTTATTTGCAGCCAGCAGCCCATCAGGCCCTGTCACATCAGACATGGTTATCACACATATTATGTATCCTGGAACTTGGTGAGCACGAATTCCACTCAATTTAACTGTGTTACTCTGGAATACAATTTCTCCTGACCTAGAGGAAAAAGTGTATTCATGAATCTGTTGATTTGAATCTATCGCAGGAACAACATAAACCAAATATTCCTCCACGTTAATTCAAGAGTGTAATGACTCCCGTCGCCATCCTAATGGTAAAGAGAGCAAGAAATTTGTTTCAAGTCAACTATGTGATTTTGTTTTTAAGCTGAATCGTGTGATTTTAATTATGATTTTGGCAATCATGTAATATATGCACATACATACATATAGGTACATACACGTGCCAGTCTTTATGCAAATATGAAATATTACACCCTATTTTATTCTGTAGTCCCTATAATAGTTAATATATATCATTCCTTGCTGTTGCATAGGAATCTGTCCCAAAACTTGGGGCTTAAAATAAGGACAATTAGGATATCTCATGATTTTGCGAGTTGACCACACATTTCTGCTTCTGTGCATGGGATCACCGGGTGGTAAGATGGCGGGAAGGTCCACATGGCTGGGGGTTAGTGCTGGCTGGGAGCTCACCTGCACGCTGTTGACCAGGGCCTCATTTCTTCTGCAAGCATATAAACGGGCTGCTTGGGCTTCCTCGTGGTATGGTAGTCTAAGGATAGTCAACTTCTTACATGGCAGTTGGCTTCTAAGAGTACAAACACGGAAACTTCTAGGACTTAACAAGGTTTCGGTAGAAAACATCACTGCAGGCAGCATCACTTTCTGCCATATTGAATTGGCTAAGGTAGATAATAGGGCCAGCCCGGTTTTAAAGGAAGGTGTGTATATTGTGAGGTGGGGTCCCCTGGAGAGCTGCCGAAGCAAATATATACACACATCCGTACCTGCATCTATCATCTTTCTATTTGTCTATCTCTCCAAACATATGCTCAAATGGGGTCTTTATTTTGTAAGATGAGCCTGTTCACCGTGCTCAGTATTTGATAGGGGATGTGATCTGAGGATGAAGAATTGGAGTATCCGCAGATATCAGCATTTCAAAGAAAGAAATCATCTAGTAAACTTTCTTCTTTTCAGATGAGAGAACTAACTCATTACTCGGCACTATCTCCACTAGACTAATGGCATTTGTTTTAATGACACGACTAAGCAGCCATTTTGCATTGACTCAGTTGTTCTGACGTCAAAGTAGTTGGAGAATCATTGTCATGCCCCAATCAAGGAGCACATTCGCACTCTAATCATGACTTTGGGATGCTGCAGTCGGTCTACCATATAAATTGGAATTACTACAAATGAAAACTCTGACTCTAGTGGCAAATAATCAGGATCCATTCGATGCTTATGGGACGTTCCTGGGGAGAACGGAAGTCCGCACATGTTGAAGAGATCTTGCTGTAGGTGGGGGAGATCACTCCCCCTGAAACTGGACTTTGCCCCACTGAACAAAAACATATGCATTTTTAAAACCCTAATAGATTTTACTACCTTCAGATATTCTGTTTCCATTGACAATGTTGGGTGTGAATGTAATGTTGTCTATAAGTAAGTTGATCTTTCCATTACTTATTTAATTTATATCTGTCCATTTCAACATATCTTCTGTTTAGTGATCCCCAATGTGCTAGACAGTTTACAGACATGAAGAAAAAAGACGTTTCTGTCTCACCATAAGGAATTAGTTAAATTAATTATGATACATCCATATAGCGATTGGAACAGAAGTTATAGGGGAATATTTTTAACAGCTTTACTGAAGCGTAACTGATATATAGAAAACTGTGCTTATTTAATGTATACAATTTGTGCTTATTTAATGTATACAATTTGACATATGGATCCATGCATATACCTGTGAAACCCTCACCATAATCAAGGGAATAAACACATGTAGAAAAACACTGAATGCAGAGAGAGATGTTCAGGATAACTAAGTGAACATAAAAGGTACTGAGGGCCAGAGGACACGAACAAATGCACAGTATAGTCCAACGTTTTGAAAAACAATCTTTGTGCACAGCAAGGAATGAGAAATGTTAATAGATTATTTCTGTCTCTTAGGCAATTTTCCTAGGTTCCTCAGGTTATTTTCTCCTATACTTTTCAAAGTTTCTACAATCAATAAATATTTCATGTTTGTCAACATAAAAAGGAAATAAAAATTATTTAAAAACACAGAAGGAGGGTGCCTGGATAGCTCAGTCAGTTAAGCGTCCGACTCTTGATTTTGGTGCAGGTGATGATCTCAGGGTTGTGGGATCGAGGCCCAAGTTGGGCTCTGCGCTGGGCATGGAGCCTGCTTAAGATTGTCTCTCTCCCTCTCCTTCTGTCTCTCCCTCTCCTGGCTGTCTCTCTCCTTCTCAAAACAAAAACAAAAACAAAAACACAGAAGCCTACCTCTCTCTATCTGCCTATCTTTGTCTGCTTAGCTATCTCTTTATTTTTCAATTTTTAATTTTTCTACCTTTACAATATTCCTAAAAGGCAGAGGTAGTCACCTAACAATTTTAAAGAATTTCCAAAGAAATACACTGTAAGCCAGGAATATTCTAGCACTATGCATGTCATTAAATTCAGACTAGAGGACAAAAGCTGCCACATCCGAGTCCACCGGAAGCTTTTCCATGGTGAGGGCGTGGGCCCACAAAACACCTAATCCTGACCTTTGCCTGCTGCACCCATATCATCGTAGCATAAAGCCATTTGATTCCAAGCCATCTTTGATCAATGTTTAATGATCAGAGTTTATGGAGCAATCAAAGACATCACGAAGCAGCAGATATTTACAGGCTCTGCAAAAAACAGCTTTTTCCATGGTGCGATACAGTTCAATTGATGCCATTGGCATTCCACAGCACACAGAAACATATCAAAGAAATTTGTTATGCTTTGAGCATGAAAGCGAAGTAAAACACAGATAATTTGAGAAACTAGAAAACTTATCAGGGATGGGATCCACAGGCTGCCTGTCAGTTGGCAGACGCCGGGCCACGGCGCGCTTGGCAGGACAACGCATGCATGCAAATGGGGCCCCCGCACCACTGACAGCAGGTTTGCCTCCAACGGGAGGATGTTGCTATTCAAGGGGACTGATGAATGAAACCAGAATTGCATCAACCTCAGTGGAGAGGCGGACAGGAGCAGCAGACAGCTGCGCGGGTGACCGCTTTACAAGGAGGAGCTATCAATCAGAAGGCGTGAAAGGCCCAAATCCAGGGAAACCAGGATCCCACCCCCTTGATACCAATCCTAATAGAGTGCCAGTCACTGATGCAAATATGGGGCTGAGGAGCATGACGATAACTCCTGCCTTCCCCGCAGAAGGATCTCGGGGAAAGTGGGTCGTTGTCCTCATGGAGGGACAATGCCACACGGCAGCTGAGAATATTTTAGATGACAAAGATGACTGTTGCCCCGTCTCAGAGTGGTTTGGGCCTGTTTGGGACATTTCTTCAGGTGCTGGAGTATGGATGGTTCCAGCTTCCTCCTATCCACCACTGAGCTCAGGGTATCCGCAAGGAAGGATTTAAACCCCTGGGGACCCAGATCCTTGTATCTCAGGGAACTCTGTTTTCTCATCTGTAAAATGGGTTGATTACTAGTTACAAAGATGGTGCCCTAGAGCAGCGGTACCCCGTAGAAATGTGATGTGGGCCACATGTGTAGTTTTCTTGTACCTGCATTTAAAAAGTAAAGAAAAAAATGTGATATTTAGGTAATATTTTGTTCAGCCCAAATCTGTCCAAAATATTATCATGTAATCAATACTAATGTTACTAATGAGAGCTGGAATTTCTTTTATCCTTTGGGTTTTGTTTGTTTGTCTGTTTTTCGACTAAGCCTCCAAAACCCAGAGAGTGTTTTATATTTATGGCACATGTGAATTCAATCAGGTCACACTTCCAAGTGCTCAGTTAGCTATGTTTGGCTAGGGGCTACTGTATCAAACAGGCCAGCTTTACACCATGAGAAACACAATCCTATTTGTGGACAGCCTAGAATTTTTGGAAACTAAACTATTTTAAAACGTTCCATAAATTTAATAGATAATCTCCCTGAGATCTCAGGCTGAGAAGGTGAAGGCTTATAATTTCCTCTGCCAGTAAAAACAACATTCTCTTAAAAAAAATTCTAAAAACAAGTACTCTGATGTTTATAGTTCTAAAATTCTATTCATCTCAATCAAAACTATCTGTGCGAGATAATAGGCCAATTATTTTTAGAGCTCTTTAAAATAATTTAGTAGACATAAATATACATGTGGGTATGTAACCGGGATACACGAAAAGTCGGCTTCAGCCACAGAGAAATTATTCACCAATGTGGAAAGTTAAATTCCAGGGACCCAAGTGGGATCATCAGAACGAACCACCTCCTTACCTCATAATGACTCTCTTATTCATCACCATTAGTAGCATTAATAACATTAAAAAATAAAGACACACATCCTAGAACATTAATAACGCTAATCTTGTCATCTTTGAAAAATACGAGACCCAGTTACTTTGCACAGTGGGATGCAGATATTACCAAGAAAAATAATTAAAATATTAATTACACATTGGATAGAGCGTTGCCTATCGCTATTACATTGTCATTATTGTTGTTATGTTGCCGAATATTGGTTTATGCAGATTTTGCTTTATAGAGCCTTTATGAGAAATAAAATCTTTTGTGATTTTCATATTTGCTCTCTTAGGCGACTTGAACTCCCTGGGACATGAATGCATGATCTATCAGATGGAGCAACCAGGAAATATATTAACCTGGCTTTGCTGTGGGCCTACACTCATTAATCTGAAATGTTGGGCATGTAGCATGTGTCCTTGAGTCAAACAGATGCCTGGATGGAAAAAAAAAAAAGTGTGGAGCATCTCCTTGAGGCATGCACGTGGTGAAGTGCACCATGGGTAAACATTTATTTACATTAACGTCCAAAGGATTGTAGACTCAGGTGTCATGGGTCCCCGATACTCAGGTCTAGGGCCTCACTTGCTTCTGCCATTACAAAGTCCTCTGTTCCGAAGCTGTTGCGACCAAAGTGAAACTTGTGGTAGACAGTACTATGGGAAATATGGGCTGGTTCAATAAAGATGGTACCCCAAGCCTTAGCTCGCCACTTCTTATCTAGTAAAAAGCAAAGCAGGCTTGTCATTAATGACTTCGAGATCAGACATCAGAGGAGCAGAGAGAGAAAAGGAAGAAGCCAAGCCACCATCCCAAACATCTGTCCACGTGGGAGCAAGATCTTGTCCTCGATCTGCCATTTCCTGACTCCTCGAGGTTCATTTGTGTGAAGTGGGGGGTGGTTTAAATTTCTTAGGTGCCCATCGACAGGGAACTGGCATGTGTGATTTATTCCTTCAGGTCTCTGCTTAAGTCGAGAGTGTCTAACCACCCAGCAGAAATAGCCCTCTACAGACCTCATCGGCTTCAGCTCTGTGCCCTGCTCATTTTTTCCTTCATAGCAGCTGTTGCCTCCTGAGAGTTAATATACCATTTGCAGCTCTCTCTAGACTATAAACTTGGGGAAGGTGGGACTTTGCTCTGCTGGCTACTGTATCCTAGAACCTAAAATAATGCCTGCCATATAGATGGAGGCCAATAAATGTCTTTGGAATGAAGGAAAACGTGAAGAAACAAAGCAATCCTTGAGAAAAGAATCACGTGAGAGGGGGAAAGGGTGTGACTTGAGATGGGAGATGTTCAACTTTTAATCCTAACTGTCTGGCATTCTAAATATGCAGCAATGGGCATGTTATGTCTCTTTGAACCTCAGTTTTCCTATCTATAAACTGGGAGTCTTAACTAGCATGCGTCATAGCAAGAGTGCTTTCAAAATCTATTTGTAGCGAACAATCTCATATGGAGAGTCAACCCATTTAATCATCTCACCGTGTATGACACAACTGGTTAATTTTGGAAGTCAGTGTGAGAAGGAAGTGAGATGAGACAACAATACTTTGGCACAAGGTATCTCGCGAACGTTAGTTTTAATTCCCAGGTGTTAGATTTGAAGGGATTGATTTTGCTTATATTTTGTTAGGTTTTCCAAATCACCTTTGATCCATATACACTAATCAAATAAATATTAACTTGAAGCAAAGAAGCTCAGAACTATCTTTTCAAACAAGATAACTAGGGAAGAATTCACACATTTAAAGATCTTTCAGGATCCCATTGGCAGCATTTGATCCTTAAAACATATTTTCTCTTATGTTGAACCATCGTTCACGTTATGTGTTTTTCCGTTTACCTTGGAGCCTACAGCCCCAGTCTTCTTCTTCCCCGTATTTGGCTTTTCTAGAGCATCATAAAAGTTGCACAAGAAAAGAACAAAAGGGGGTAGAATTCAAAGTACAGTTAGCTCATTTCTGGGTGGGATACAGTGTTCATGGAGCAGAAGTAGTTCAAAGTCTTCATGATTAGCTTTGGGCTTGCATTTTGGGTCCTTTCATTTGTATTTCAGGTACTTGAGAATTTTCAGCACATCCTGAAATAGTGACATCTCAACTCTGCAGGTGGGGAGCGTCTACAATCAGTCTCTCTCAATGATTAAGACAGCTGATCATTCATTGGGAACACAGTTCCGTGGAAATCAAACCTTTAACTCGACTGGTCTGTCGCACGCGTCTCCTTCTACAATGACTGTTTTGTGAATGGAAGAGAAATCTACATAGAATCAGGGTTTGCCCATTCCGTTTCAGCCTTGGGTAAGATGGGCAAAGACACTGACCTGAGTCTGTTTGTCTGAAATCCCTGAGTATAAAGCCGGGAAGTTAGGAGAGCTGGTTCTGATTAACCTATATGGAGAGTCCAGTGTAAATGCTATTAAAAACTCATTGAATGGTATAGGAACTGATTACTTACCCGGGGAGTTCTAAGTAAATCGAAGCAAATTGCCTGAGATCTAATTTAACAAACATTTACCAAGCATCTGCTCTGCTCGCAGCACTGGGCTTAGAGCTATGGGGTGCAGAGACCAAGCAGACCAGGCATGCTGCCCTCCAGGAGCTCACGCTCTGCCTCCGTCCGACACACCTCTGGAAAGGGCACGCATCTTCGGTTGTAGCTTGAGAACATTCTACCCCCTGACCAAACTCTGAGGCAAACTGTTCAGGTTTCGTGACATACAGCTAGAGACCCACGACCCACACAGACCACTGTAACAAATGCCCAAATGTCGTAGGTGCTGGAAGGAACACATAGGAGAGAAAAAGATTCCCAATTCTGACCCAGAGTACCAAGGGGGATTTCTTGGAAGACGGGGTTCTGAAATCACCCCTGGATCTTCAACAGACACATTTTAGAGGGGGAGACTTTCCAGGCAAGGAAGAGTGGCTGATAATACTAAATACCAATGAAGAAGGGCTGCGTCGGTGCCAGGATTGTTCTAAGCCCTTTGCATGTACTAACCCACTTATTTCTTCTTATAGCCACTCTGGATATAATCCCCATTTATGGATGGGGAAAGTGAAGCACAGAGAGGTGAACTAACATGCCCGCGGTCACCCAGCGAAGAAGTAGGGAATGCGACGCTAGTCTGTTCTGTATCTTATTGCTGTGCTACCTCTCAAAACCTCGAGGTAGGAAGAATCAGGATGTCGTCAAGCTTCCGTGCACATGGTGCAGGACTGGAAGGAGCTTTGAGGAGGTTTATAAGAGGCAAGGCCTGAAAAGTGAGTAGGGAACAAGTGTGCAGATATTCAGTAGGAAATGGAAACCACAGAGGTTAGGGACAGTTAAAAAAATCTCTCTTTTAGGAAAAAACGGGAGCCCCGTGCAGCACAGTCTAAAGCGACTTCCAGGCCATTTCAGTAAACGGCACTGAACTTTCCCCTGTTGGTGCCACCGTCCCAGGGTACAAGCGGACTACCTGAGAATGGAGCCCTTTTTGGATGCCTTTGAAACCTGTGGCTTATGAGGAAAAAGAAAAAGAGAGGTACAAAAAGTGAGTCTGGTCACGTCATAGTCTCGATTTCATGATCCCTCCTTTTAGTTCTGAGACTATAAATCTTGTGTTGAGAATGGCATCCAATAAGTTAAGGATCATAAGCACATTTCCTTTATACCATCACTTATTCAAAATGTTTTTCCTTAAGCGTGAAATAGATGGTCAAATGATAGCGCGGTGTGTTTTCACGTTAATGTCGCCATAAAAATGGCGGCCACACTTACAAAAATGGAGTGTGAGATTGTATTTTAGTCTATCCAGTAGATAGGAGATTTGGGGCCTGCGTGATGCTGGGGGGGGGCAGGAGTTCTGTTACAAGTACTTAAAGGGGGGAACTTATTTGGATAATTTTTGATACGGTTATTATTTCAGCCAGCCATTAGAACAACATTTTTGAAATCCTGGCTGTTCGAAACCACCATTGGGAAAGTAATCAAAAGGCTATGGGAAGGAAGCTGGCATTATAGATTCTAGAATCCCAAAGTTGCCCAAATGGTTTCATAAGGGCAAAACTGCTGTTACAGATCCTGAATTATTCAGACCTATGCTTTGGAGAAGCGAGGCTTTAGTATGCTGAAGATGTTGTTGAAGGCTTCCGGGGTCACCGCAGATATTAAAAATTGGTACCAAGACACCAGACTACTAATCAGACAATGGCAGAAGGACTCAGACACACTGCGGAATTCCTAATAATTCAAAGAGGGTCTGGTCAATAGCATTTTTAAATACAGAAACGACACATCCCCATCTAATTAGTGATACATTTGTGCGAGAATTCTCCAGGTCCATCTCAAGCTTCTGTAAGCCATGAGAAAACAGAGCTTTGGCGTGCAAGAAAAAGCATTCTAATGGCTAGCCTGGTGGTAAAGTAACCCCTACAGTGAAGTTATAATTACAATTTTGTCAAGAGAGTAGAGAAGTCAAAGTTTCACAGGGAAAAAACCTATTTACGGAAAAATATTATGCTTTTCATTTGATAGAAAAGTAATTATTGCAGAGGGACTCCTGGAAGATCTCGCAGACAGTCACCCCCTCTTTAATAAGTCCTTGTGGCAGCTAAGTGGGGATCAGGAGTATTCTTTATCAGGTTGGCATTCAAGTAGCACTAAATCTATGCAGGTAGGAATTAAATAGTATCTGAGTTTAATTAAAATTATAAAAAAGGAGAAGAATAGTTGGTAGACTGCTCGACTGCATTTTAACCAGTAACCTCAGACCCTAATTAGAAATGCTTTTCATATCTTCTCTGTGCAAGGGCTTAATCTGACGTGAGTCTGTGAGCAAGGGCTTGGGGACCGGTGTTAATTCTGCATTCGGTCTCGGTTTGTATGGAGGCGGGCGGCGCTGATTGACCGCACCGAAGCACGGATCCCATGACCTTGTGGGGATTTTCATGTGAGGTGTTAATTGAGAGGGTGGGTTAATCTTTGAGCATCATTGTCCCCAAGCTCTGGGCAAAGTTTGTGCTTCGTTTCCTTACTCAACAGTACATTTGATCTCCACCTTGTCCCCTCCATGACAGTTTCCTAAGCCCACCACCAACTCTCTCTTGATAAATTTGTTGGGGGAAGATAAGCTCTTGCCCTCTTGTTTGATTTCATGAGCTTGTTTTTGTGCCCAGCTCTAAAGGGAGAGGAGTGTCTCACTGAATTATATTCAAGTCCTACTTAGAGACAGATAAATGCACACACAGTAAAGATCTCCGCTTCTCCTTCCTGCCCCTCTGCCTGCCACCGCCCCTCCCCTTCCTCGCCTGGTTCAATCTCTCGGGGAAGAAAAGAAAAGACTCATCCATTGGGAGAGGAACAGCATCAAAACCAAGAAGTAAGCAGGAGGCAAATTCGAAGGAAAGGTTTCAACCATGTTCCATCCGAGTGCTGTGAAAAATGTGATTTTTTTATTCCTCTAGTTCAGAAAGCCTGGAGTAATCAGAAAAGCAGGGAGACATTATAGGGATAGTACTTGTGTAACAATACACACACTCACGTGCACGCACACACACACACACACACACACGCACACTAGAGTTTTCCTCTAGCACTTGCATAATGTACAAAAAGACAGCCCATTACTTTTGCTTTTAAAAAATAAATAATGAATGACTTTTTTTTTCATGTGTTATTGTACAGGCCTGTCATTTCTATCATGAGGAGTAAATTTTTACTCGAGGCAGGATTAATGTATACTGGCTGACCTTAAAAATTAGTACCAAGTGAGCGGGATGGGAGTTTAAAAAGAAAAAAAAAAAGCAGAAGTAACGGGGCTCACACAGGGAACACAGGAAACAACGAGATTAAAAAAAAAAAGATTATGAAAAAGCACACATGTTAGCCGTCCTTGACACGCAATGCATTTCTCTTATTTGTTTCATGACACCAGCTGTAGAAGACTTTAATTACAATGCTTCAAGACCCTTTCTAGCGCCATTACTGAAATGCTGGGACACCCGGTGGACCGGTGCGCGGTGATGGGCAGCCGCAGACCCCGCCCGAAGGGAAGGGGGGACTGTCACCACATCTGATCACACAATGGGTCACTGTGCCTCTCCAGTGGCAGGCTTCCCCCATCACCTCCTCTGACTTGGCAAAGCAAGGGTGCAGGGAGAGGTGGAGGGAGGGCAAGGCTGCTGTCCATGGAAGTTGTCACTTTCCCTGGCCATCACCACAATAAGATGCAGACGCAGCTTCAGTAAGGATCCTTGGCTTCCTCCCCAGCACCCCCCCCCCTCCACCAGCTCCTGCCTGCCCTGTGCCCCCTTTTCCAGACTGGCTTTTAATTATTTTGAATGGTATATAGTTAATTAATATGAGACCAAAAAAAAAAAAACCTCTGTTATTTGAATGGAATTCATTTCAAAGAATATTGATAAAGTAATATTCATCCTCATCCTCATATTAATAAGTTAATGACTTTAACATTTAAAGACGTTTCATGGTTCTGATAATAAAACTAACCTTTGGCCGGCATAGTTGCAGTCTTTTTGCACACATTGATGGATTTAATACACTGACATCTAATCATTTCCTTAACCAATTCTTGGATATGCAGATTTTTCCAAACCTTGTCTCTAACTTGCCAAACACACAAAATTCTCCGTGTCCTTGGTCTCTTGAGGGATGAATCCTTTTTTCTTATAAACCTGTTGGCTCTTCAAAGACATCATCCTTTCCCTCGATTACACTTTTGACTTGTCTGTAAATGAAGAACTTGGATTTAATATGGTTTAACTCTGGCCAGGGTTAAAACTCAGCAGACCCCATCTAGGGGCACTTCTATTTCAGCCATTTGTCATGCATTGGCCTTAAAAGCAACCCAAACCCTACAGCTTCATCAAGCTGGCAGTCAGCTCCTTCACCTGCAGGCCTAGGGTCTGTGTGAGTCTGCTGGGAAAATCAAAGTCTTAAGACAACCATTTCCATCACTGACTCCAAGTTCAAGGAGGCTGCTGTGGCAGTCCACCATCCTATACCCTCACTGCCGCTGTAATTCTGAGCCCAGATTTCAAATTAAAGTTTTGTTTTCTTTTGATTTGTTGTTTTTACGGGGACTTCTTGAAGGAAAAGGTTTCAGAAGCCAGGTAAACGGCCTGGGCCCGCACGAAGGGGATAAAGACAAAGAGACAAGAGTGGAGGGAAATTGAAGTTGTGACAGAGGCCACAGCGAGTTCAAACAAAATTTGGCCTGCAGAATGCAGGAAAAATCCCCTGGTGACAGATGCCACCTTGTGGGTCATTCTGCCACTCTGTCTCCTGCCACTTTTTATAACAAGAAGAGATAAAGGAGGACCAGATTCTCAGAGCCTTCGGATTGGAAAAGCAATTCAAAGAAATGTGAGTGGAGTTGGCTCTGGACTCGATATGCTACCTCAAGTATCAATGTTTTGCTTCTCAGCTTGGAGTACTAGTAAGACATTTAAAGACGGAAGGAGAAAAGAATACTTGTACGACTACAGTTTTCTCTTTCAAGTACCAGCACTGCTAGTTTCTAAACATCCTGAAATGTGTGCTTCTTTAGCAAACTATGCAAAAATAAGTTCTTGCTCGGGCAAGGCCCAGACCTCAAACCTACTTGAATTAAAGTGTGTCAGTTCCAAGGAATGCACTGCTAACATCTGTAAGCACATTCGGTCCATGCAGATATTCTGTTCAGCAAATGTCTTTGAGAGAATTCCCTTTGAACTTGCTCCCATGTAACATACAGGTCCACAAAAATAAGATCTCATTCTTTTCTCTTGAATCGGACTGCCTAATCATAAAGAAAAAAACCCCACTAAGTAGCTGAGAGGTTAGCATTAACAATAGAGGTTATGGTTCATTTTATTCATTCATGAAGGTCCCTTTTGGGTTTTTAGCACATTTACAGACTATCACAGCCTAGAAACAGGCAAGAAGAGACAGATTTTATTGGGTGGTGGTGGGTAAAGCACTCCAGGGCTGGCCCCAGTGTCCTAGGGCAACATGCAAAAAATGAACTCTTTGGTTTATAGCCAAGGGTTTCCTTCATTACAAAATTACATAAGGAACAGAAGCCCCAATCTCTATGTTGTATCAGCCAGTACCTTTTTATTACATTGAATACCACTTTGTCTTTACACATTCATTATTTTGTAGACGATTGCACTTGGAGGCTACGTTTCATCGTCATGTATGTAAGTCTTCCCCAGGGTCTATGTTTCTTATTTCTTGTGTTTCAAAGGACAGTTAACTTAATGGCTGCTGTAAGCCTTCAGATTAGCTCAGTGCAGAGGCAAATGGTCGGTGTCTGTCTGTGAGGTGGGATTCGTAGGTCTGGCCTTCCTTTCGGTTTGCTTCAGGTCTTGGTAGGATTGAAGGATGCACTCCTGAAAACAGGGTCATGTTGCATCACTGGAGGATTCCTCAGCGAAATGTTTGGGTACCTCTCTGGAACCCCAAGTTTGCTACCGCTGTGTTATTTTTGAAATAGAATATGGACATTATTTTCAAATTCATCATGGGAAACGTTGACGTTTTAATAAAGGGTCATAAGAACTTCATTAAAGGGTCCTAAAAACAGGCTAATATTAAATACGGTTCTGTTTTTTGCATCTTGGTCTTGCAGCCTCCATCCCCCCACTTTTGGGAGGAATAGCTCACAGAGCAAGAGAGACTGTGTTCCATTATGAACCAGCTCTGTGATCCCAGCCCAGGGTTCTTATCCGAGCATGAACCATCTGGCTTTGCACGGGGTGAAATTGTGTCAGCTCTCCCAGAATTTCAGCATCGGGCAAGGGGCGCGGGCTGGGGGCCTCCACTAGAGAGCTAGCCTCTGCCCTTTGAACTTCTCCACCTTCCCACCAGTTCCCCCAAAACAACTCTGCGAAAGACAGGAGTCAGCCCCTGAAAGGCATACCAGGCATTTTTAAACACAACCCTGACATTTCCCCAGCATTTCCATAGCTGAGACTCTTCCCGCGCACAACCCCCCACCCCCGCCTTCAATCAAATAAGGCACCCGCTCTCTCATGCTACTGCAAAGAAGGAAGGAAAAAAAAAAAGTTGGCAATTTAATTCAAACAAAAGAAGCTTGAAATCTATAAGCACAGCAACTCCGAGGCTTCTGGCAAATAGAATTCTAATTAGTATGCTGCTATTTTTCTTTTAGACAGATGAGCGATGCCCCCTATTGACTCTAGCGGGCAGGCTGGTAAGGGGGAAAAAAAAAGAGGGGGGGGCAGGCGGGGGCTAGCCAGCAAACACTGCAGATTGCAAATTATATTGCAAACCTTGCCAAGTCCCGGCTCTTGGCATCAGATTTTTAATGACACCCTGGAAAAAGGAAAAAGAAGCCCTCAGCTAAGGGATAAAAATGAAGGGTTTTACACTGTGATAAGTCTTCGCTTAAAACCCAAATGGCCAGGCACACATTAGGGTTTTAAAATATTCATAGATAGAAGTGAAAATGAGGATATGAGGAAGTACATTTGTTGCTTGGTCAATTGACAACTCATTCTGCATATTAATACAGAAGGATGATCTAATTTTAAAGGGATAGTCTATCCCTTTTTTTTTTTTAATGTGACTTTTGATTACTCCGAGACTAAGGGCAAAACATCACAGAAATGTCTTAGCAATGACACAGAACGCCGCTTTCTTTTGATGTAGACCTGGGACTAACTACTTCTTTGGTCAAGAATTCTGGGGGCTCGAAAACTATGCTTCTCTTCTCGTGTAATCTCTCTGATGTATCTTGACCGAGCACTTTGATTTTTTTTCCCTTTTTTCTCCCCCCCCCTTTCCCTTTTGCAGTGCACGAGGCCCTTCACAGTTGTAGGATTTTATACACAAATAGACAGATCATCACAGGCAGGAAGGCCATTCCTTTTAATAATTAGGCCACCTTCTGTTCTGAGGAACGAGTTTTGGCATCTCTGCTCCCATGTTGAAGGTCTGAGCACTAAGAAAAAGCAAAAAAAAAAAAAAAAAAAAAGAAAAAGAAAGAGGCCTAGACCCACACACCATTCTCTGAACAACATGAGTCTCCTGAAATTGCTTTTAACTGGAAATCTTAAAATATATATCTTGTAACATCTATCCGGCTAGACTCTATTGAAGCTATCCCAGGGTGAGGGTAGGAGGGAAAAATCTATTTCACTAACTTCTTTGTACACTTGTAAACTGGATTATGTCTTTCAGGACAACAATGGAGGTCCAGAAAAAAAATATAGTAAGAGTGTTAAGAACAATTTTGACTTTTGTTGTGAATACCATGCTTTTCATGAATTAGTTACATACTTTTGACTTAAAAGGGCAAAAGCCCATGTGTTGATACTACCAAGCAAGGTACTTTTCCAATGCAAAGGAGTGTGTCTCTTTCAAAACCAAAATGATGAGATTGAAACAAAGTGCCAAGCCATGTCAACACAGCGAGGCCCTACTCTTGGAAGATGCGAGGATCCAGGGTATGTGTTTGTCATGCCGGCTAGAGGTAGAGACAGTGTGTACTTAGATGACCAGGTCCCAGCCAGGTAAAGAAGCAGAGTTCAACTCAACTCCCACAGGAAAGAATGAGATATTTTAAAAGATCTCTTTCAAGAGGGAATCATACCCCAAATTGTACAGAACGCTTTTGCTGCTGTAAGGAGAAATTGACATACACTGGTCAGACCCTCACGGATGTCATCAGAATCAAAGGTTTTCTTGGAAAAATAAAGAAAGAGTGACATGGAGTCCCACAATGCAGTCTGAACTCTACTTAGACAAAATAAACCCATAAGCTACTTAGTTAAAAGCTATTTAGGTTTTTTGGGTTTTTTTTTGGGGGGGTTATATGTAAACTTAATACATTCTATTTAAAGTAACCCCTTCTAAGGTCACTTGGGAATGGCTCAGAAATGGGGGGGGGGATAATTTTAATTTTTCACAGCTTACCTGTAAAGCAGTTACTGCGGAAATCTTTTGGGATGGTAAGAAGTTCAGAACCACCGTTGTTGGCAGCTGGTGGGAAACCCCGGATGTTGAAATTTGAGAACGATCTTCAAATGCCATCCCGAATAATGATTCACCTTATGTGATCCCCTAGAGACTAAGTCAGTATTTTTAAGGGCAGTGTTGCATTTATTTGGAAAGAGGAGACAGGAGGCTGGGTCAAGGCTTTAGCATATGAGACCAGGCACAAAGTTTAGAGGCTTTACATAAAGACGGTAAATGGGAGAGTCAAGTGTTGCTTCGGAGAGGGATCCTGCCATTGAAAAAAGGGGCAGTGTCCTACCAATTATCAAAACTTGCAATTACTCCTGAAAGAGCTGCCTTTCAGTGAAAAACTTTCTCCATCTCCCCCCGCTACCCCCAACCTTACATACTGGTTGAATTCCGTTTGCAGGTGAAGGGAGGTGACAAGCAATTTTAGCACCCAATGGCTTAAAGGAGTTCAAATGACCACTGAAGTCATATTAACTTGTCAAATTGACCAGTATTTTCTGTCATTGAAACATTAGAATGAGTAGCTCCAGACAATAAAATTGTTTCAATTATACTGCATTAGGGCCTGGGCACAAGTAAGTAAAGATGCAGAAGGCAAAAGGGGGAGCAACAGTCCACGTGTTCCTGAAAGCTGACAGTAGAATTCCACTGGAAACCATTTAAAAGCATACCTGCTAGGGGGACATGAGGCAGTGCTCGTAAATGAATTTCCATGAAGGAAAGTGGGCAGATAAGTCTACACCAGCCCCCCCCCCAAAAAGAATGTAACTGTTCATTCTCGTAATATTGGCTATGGATATGAAATAGATGAAATGAAATTATCCCAAGTTATTAAAGTCACAGTAAATTGGTGCTAATTATGCTAATTGAGTATTCATTGAGATTTCTTTTATAAATAGCAAGGAGGTGAGGTAAAAAGGAACAATTTTCATAGTCCAAAATGAATACAGTTCTGCTTACCCTTCTGTTGGCACCAGAAGAAGTATTGATCTTTTGCAGTACCCCCTACTTTGTTTCTCTGAAGACGGAAGCCACCTGCGGGAGAGAATACTGGAGCTGATATGGATTCCTGCACTGTTGCAGGCTGCTGCGGGGGTGGGGGGGAAGCCAATTCGGAGTCTCCCCGTGGGATGGCATGTGTGCGTGTGTGCCTACGTGCGTGCGTGTGCATTGCCCAAACGTCAAGGTTCTGACTGCCAGACCACTTGGCCATAGTTCTACTATGCCAAGACTCTGGATCTCCTACTCAAACAATGCTTAGGATGATGAGTTGTTCTCAAGCCAAGAATCTTAGGGTTGGGCTGGTGGGCAAAGAGCAGATAGAGTAATTGAACGGGATGTGTGTGTGTGAAGGGCAAGGTGTGGGGGGGGGAGATTGATACTGTCTCTGCTTTCATAGCAAAGATCCATCACGGGTCTGAGAGGTTTATATATCTTTATAATGACCCTTTCTTCTTCATCAAGGAAGAATAGGCCCCTGAGACAACACTATTATCAAAAGAAAATACGTTCTTACTATGTACTTCCTTTTATTCTCCAGAGTTGGAATTACTGTAGTGGTTTGGTTTTTGGTTTTCTCATAGTCAGGCAGCCTGAATTCTAGCCTCTTCCGATGTGGCCGATATTCACAATCCTGTATGTTATTTTAAATAAAGGACCCCTTTCTTGTTTTTGTTTTATTTTATTTATTTTTGATTTTTGACTCTAAAATCGTTGACACACGTTGTTACATTGGCTTTAGGTATACAATATGATGATCCAACAGTTCTATATATTCCTCAGGGCTCACGAGGATGAGCGTACTCTTAATTCCCTCCAGCTATTTCCCCCATCCTCCCATAGCTATCGAATTTGACAATATTCGTTGGACATCTATTCTGTTTATACCACTGTGCGGAGAACAGCAAGGGACAGGAAGATGAGTAAGACACGGTCCCTAAGCTCATGGTGCTCACAGCTGAGTGTGTATGTGGTGTGTGTGTGCAAGTGTGTGCATCGGGGCAAGGGCACGTTGAATCCCGATAGAACGTAGAATGTGATTGGCCCCCTTGGATTGCCATACCGGTTGGAAATCCCCTTTCGATACTTCACTTGCCTTGCTTTTCTTTTACTCAAGTATAATGGAAGGTGTTCTAACTACCAACACGAAACACTTTCCCTTCAAAGTTAGACCAAGTCGCTAGGTTGGGCGCTGGGGGCAACCCCCGTTGTCGCTGTCCCTCCATCCTGCGGTAATCACGCTCTGAGGTAATCGGCATTTCTGTATGCTTCCCAACTACCTGTTTAAAAACCCATTTAAAAATTGCAGATTCTACACTCAAAGTCATTGGAAATGTCTTAAATATACCCATCTCTTTGTGACTCCAGTCATTTCGTAGTTCTTTCCCAAACAAATACTGTGTATACACATTATGCATGATTTAAAAAGAACTACACACATATAATGATTTACCGTGTATTTACGCTACCATCAAATCCCAAGCTAATTCTACAGTCAGGACAGAGCACACACCGCTCTTCTGTAACTACTGGCTTGATACAGCAAATTCAAAAGAGAGCGTTGGGGGTTAGCAGTTGGGGCTGAAAGGGGGAATCAAGAAACAGCAGTAGCATTGCTTTTGTCTTCGTCCTGCTCTTCAAGATGTAAGAGTCTCCAGTGGGTGGGAGACCTACATTCCACCTCCCAATTCTGGTGATAACCCTGCAGGTGACACTTCACAATTATCTTTTAAAATGCCAATTAACCCATTCCGTGCTGTTTGGCATACTGTGAGCAGTCAGTAACAGCCATTTTGCACACTATTGCCAGAGACTAAGACAAGCTCGAACGTGTGTGCGCGCACACACACACACACACACACACGGATGTCAGGGGAGGGAGGGCAGGGGAGGAGGACGGCGTTGGAGCTGCTGGTTGCTGAAGCAAGCCTGGGAAGTGTGATTGTGGTATTTAATGTTGCATGGGAACTTAATAATTCTTTTTTCCATTGATAAAAATCAGGAATAAGCAGGTGCAGTGGGATTCCTATGCCATTGAGAAGTATAATGAAGACCTGAATGTACAGATATTATTCGCAAGAAAGAAAGCAGTAAATGAGACTTGGCAATAGCCTCCATTTTTAATTGTATCTCACCAGCTTGAAAAGGAACTGCAAGTTAATTTTAACCATATCGCTTTGGCTGTTATATTTAGTGTTTACTCCGAAGAAAGTAGCATGGATTTAAACTCAACATTTTCTATTTCGAGGCAATTAATAAAATTACTGTTTACTTCCATGGCGTCTTCAGCCTCCAGCTTCAAAACACTTTCCAAGGACCTTCTTGTTTCTTCTGACGAGGGGGTACATTGGGCAGGAGATTGGGGTGTTTTATTTTCTTTCGTGAGTGAAGAAACAGAGTTCCAGAGTTCCAGTTCCAGAGGTCCTCAGGGCGTGTGGGGAGGGGCATCCCCAGGAGAACCTCCCATCCAAGGGGCGGTGTGCACAACATAGGGTTGGAGTTCATTGCGTGATTGCCTGGAATTCTGGCCTTTGGTTGGAAGACCGTCAAAACTCACAGGAATTTTGACTGACTTACCAAAGGGAGACAAAGCGGAGAGGGCAAAACTGTTCTGGTGATGACAGGCCTTTCACAGGCAGCATGGGCTCCTCCATACACCAGGTGGGCACCGATGTAGGCATGCCTCCGTGCATTCACTGCAGGAAACATTTCCCAAAACCCTGACCTCGTTCCTACAGAAGAAAATGACTTAAGACTAGTATCGTGAATGAAATTCAAACATAGATCTAGGTTTTGCTGGCCCCAAAGCTGATCTGGAAGGCCAACTCGATTGAAATGACAAAAATGGTGGTTAGGAGGAGAGGACACGTCATTTCATTCCCGTGCTCAAATGGAAACATCCAGAAGCAAGTGGGTTGGTCAGATTCAAGCCTGTTCTCTGAAAGTCTGGTTTAGGCCCGTTTGTATTTTTTTTATTTTAATTTTTTTTTATTATATTATTTTAGTCACCATACAGTACATCCCCGGTTTCCGATGCAAAGTTCGATGATTCATTAGTTGTGTACAACACCCAGTGCACCATGCAATACGTGCCCTCCTTACTACTCATCACCGGTCTATCCCATTCCCCCAGCCCCCTCCCCTCTGAGGCCTTCAGTTTGTTTCTCATAGTCCATAGTCTCTCATGTTTCATTCCCCCTTCTGATTACCCCCCCTTTCTTTATCCCTTTCTTCCCCTACTGATCATCCTATTTCTTATGTTCCATAGATGAGAGAAATCATATGATTGTTGTCTTTCTCTGCTTGACTTATTTCACTTAGCATTATCTCCTCCAGTGCCGTCCATGTTGCAGCAAATGTTGAGAACTCGTTCTTTCTGATAGCTGAGTAATATTCCATTGTATATATGGACCACAACTTCTTAATCCAGTCATCTGTTGAAGGGCATCTCGGCTCCTTCCACGATTTAGCTATTGTGGACAATGCTGCTATGAACACTGGGGTTCATATGGCCCTTCTCTTCACTAGGCCCGTTTGTATTAAGCAACCGTCCACTGAAATATTGATTTGAAGAATTACCCAAGCTGAGCACAAATATTGTTGTACATTTGCATGGTTAATATATGCTAATTTTGTGTTATGAACTGCTATAACTTTGCGCCAGTAAATGGCAATGTTTCTCTGCATTTGAAATGTTTTTAAAGCTTCAGAAGTGAATTCCCAGGTGGAAGACAAAGACTTTTCTCAACAAGCCGTGAACGTTGAGCTGCTGACGCACTTTTCTGCACACATAAACACAGATGTAATTGGTCAATGTTTCCAGTAAACTGCTTTTTTTCCCCTTTGGCTTGTGTCAGAGTACAATTTTTCCATCTTTTGTGCTGCAAGAAATAAGGATTACTGCCGACACTCTACTTTGCCTCCAGACTGAAGAGGGGGGATGAACGAGAGCAGAATCGGGCGGCGAGTTCCAGTCAGCTGGCCGTTGCTAGTCACGGTTGACGACTTAGCCTTCACACTTTGTCATTTATCCCTAAATGAACAAAGCAGAGCTCACAGTTTCTCTCTCTAATAAGGAGTTGGAGAGAAGACTGAGGAGTGTGGACATTCTAGATCTGTCCTTGAGCCCCAACACATAAACTAGCGAACTTCTAACATGAACCTCCCCCCTGCATCCCTATAGTTCATATTTAGAAAATACCACAAAATAATAAAATAAAGTGGCTTCTGCAGTTTTAGAAAGAACAGTTTGGAAAATTCTACAATATGTAAAGTTCTTCCAAGCCTTAGTGTGTGTGTGACTCTGTGTGTGTGTGTGTGTGTGTGTGTGTGTGTATACAGTTGATATGTGATTTAACCTGAATCAAGACAAAGGGGATACATTTTGTGTATGTATATAAATATATGTACATAAATAGATATGTATATAAATATACGTATATTGTAGATATAAATATATACATACACACATATATACACACACAAATATAGCCATTTAGCACTTTTTAGGAAAAAAAGCAGAAAGGAAAAATAATTATAAGAACAAGTGAGGCTTAAGTTGATGGTCTAAATCAATCTCATCCAAAATAGAGATTTATAGTTGAGAATACCTTGGGTTTGGAGTTCATCTACTGTTGTCTTGCCCCTCTACCTCCCTCCTCTATAGAGTAGATTCTGATTATTTTTAAAGGGCTATTTCACTGTGTCCTAATAGTACATGCATAAAGAATAAAATGCATCCTGGAACAACTACTAGAGAAATTGTAATTTAATATTGGTCGTATTTTTTTCCCCCAAATATTCCTCTTAACACATACCCAGAGCTATAAGGTTGGGTGTGGAGAAATTGTTTTCTATGCAATGGTCTGTTGCATTCTCTGTATCGACTGGGAAAAAAAAAATTACAGCTAACGTCTGGACCCTGAAGCACCCGGAGTTATAACAGATGTTCCTTGGACAGTTAGCGTACAGGCAGTTGACATATTTAGGGTGATGTGACATAGGGAAGGCAGGCAATATGGATTGGTAGCTTTTAGGTTTCGAGTAACACAAATATGATTGTGAAGTTGTAAGGGTGGGAAGGACATGGTAACATTTGAAACAGTGCCCGTTAGCTCATCATAAAGGCTAAATGATAAAACAAAGGTTAGCTGGGCTTTGGCTTGTTGATAACACAATAAAGTCAAATTTATTATATCGATTTCCATAAATATATAATGCATCCCTCGCTCCCTCCCTCCCTCCCTTTCTCTCTCATCTACTGTCTCTTTTTAAATGAGCTAGGAACACAGTCATGCTGTACGTAATATAGTGGAGAGGAGTAGAAAATTCATTGGTGAACTTTTGAATGAATTGCCTTTGCACATCAAGGAACACATATAATTCTAGTGCATACTATACAAATATGTTAAGAAATAGAATTTAGTGAGCAGTCGGTCACCTGAATGCCTTCCCTGCGGAAGTTTGATTAATTATTTTCCGAAGAAAGAGAAGACAGTGGTTCAACAGTGTGCGCCACTCAACGTAAGTATCTCAACAACGTGAACACGGTTGAAAGAGCAGCGCGCACGGACTCATTTGCATGACGTCATGCAGACGACATATCTGAGACACGTGCTGCTCACAACGTGGACAGGAGCAATGCTATTCGCTTCGTTTTGTGGCAAAAGGGTCACGGGAGGTTTTCAATAGGCAGTTTCATGGGCACACAAAAAAATACTCCCCCAAATCACGTCAATGTGAATTTCTCTCTTCTCCCTCAGCCCAGCGCACGTGAGAAATGTGTGTGTCGCTCTGTAGACGCAAACTACAGTAAGTGGATGGATATTTACCCAAGGAAATTTGAGCCATGGCCTTTCATTTTCAGAGAGCTGCTACCTAATCTCAGTGTAGCATCCGGACAAAGGACACCTCATTCCTCTTGCGCCTGAACGGCGAGCCAACCCTTCGTGGACCACCTAAGCGATTAGAATAATGGGCTGGGGGGGGGGGGGGGGAATAAAAAAGATAAAATACAAATTTCACTCATATCTGCGTTGGATTACTTCCTCGTGCCCCTGCCTTTATTGAGCGATTTGGAGTTTCATTAGAATTCAGAATTCCTGTGGAAAGAGAAACCACGGTGGCACGGACTTCTCTTTCAAGGGGATTGCAGGCTGACCCATCAAAATGAAAAGGCTCAATGTTGTGGTGACAGGTCCCCAAGCAGCCCTGAGTGACAGCTTCATTTCAGGAGTTCTCCGATGAGGTTTGAATAGAGGCCGGAGAGGTAGTGCTGGGGACACTTTGTTCCCTAAAAGTGGCAGAGTCAACTCTGAGGTTCTGGGGACCAGGGGCCGAGGAACAAAAAGGAAGCCGAAAAGAGCCTCTGTTTGCCCATCTCCGAATTTATTATTCGTGGTTCACGAATATTCACTCCGCACAAGGTTGCATTGAAGATTTCGAGTCCTTACCCATGGATTGCTTTTTATTACTGTTGTGGGGAGAAAATTAAAAAAAAAAAAAAAAAAGAGGTAAGAAAACTCTGTGAAGAGGTTACAGCCAGAAGGTACCACCCTCTGCCTGGACAGTTTTTCCAAAAGACACATGATTCTCTCCACAAATACTGCAGGCGAAATCTCGCCGGACAATGCCCTGAAGTTTATCCTTGAAATGAGAAAAAAAAGTGCAAGCTCTTTCTCCTTTGATATGATCTGATCTGAACCACAGTAATAATGAAAAAATAACAATGCATAATGGTTTCTCATAATTGTGCACTCGGTATCCTGGAATAAATTTTGTACATCTTTTCTGGAAATAGGACACCTACTAATGTGAAGTGGCTATCCACAGCGCTGTGGATGGAAAGTGGTCAGATTTTCATATTTCCAAGGCAGAAAATATTCAGAGTCACTGCTCCCACCTGCCAGGGCCCCAGCCACTAATGAAAGGCAGCTTAGAGGAAGCAGACAATGGACAAAATTCACCTGCCCCATCAGCGCTTTTCTCATGGTGCTGTCTCATTTGGATGATTCCTCTCCGGAACAATACTCTTGTGAATAAGGGAAAATGACAAAATATATGCATACTTTCTTAAAATAACACTCATAATTTTGAAAGCTCTTAAAAATAATTTATTAAATATAATTTATAGGAAATGCAGGTAAAGAACTCCCTTTTTCTCCGGATAGATCCAAAATTCATTCATTATATTCCAAGAAAAATATTTCCCTTGCCCCTGTGTTGCATAATAAAACCCAGCACAGCACTGTCCTTAAGATGCATATATTATTATTTTGTAATGGAGCAATAGAGCCTGGGGTGGCATAAATCTATTGACTTGGCAGGGTCAGCTAGGAGTAATCTTAGAAAACTTTATCCTACCTAATTTCATTTTATTCAATTTCTTATGTTTTATGTTTTCCTTCAGTAGATGAAGAGCTGTCTTCAAAAAAACTTTCCATCTAATCCTATCTTTCCAACAATTTCCCATATTCTGTGTGTCCCATAAAAGGAAGAGGACAGAGAATTTCATTGTTTCTATGAGATCTTAAAAGCCACCTACATTTTCGATCAACCAGAATATTAGGCTTTCTTTGATTTCAAGGAATTTCATTTGTGTCTACTATGTGTCCTAACAAAATGCAGAATGTATTTTTCAAGCATGAACGGTGTTGGAATTTTTAGACCATGGTTCCAATACGAGTATGTTCCCAACTATTAGTTTTCTTTGGATTCTTTCATTTTGGGGTCCTGAAAGGTTGTGGCCTCAGACAAGTACTAACTAGCCACATAAAGCAGTGAGGAAAGAAAAATTATTTATGGAAATTAGGCAAAAGCAAACCAAATCACTTGTAAAATATATTTACTTCAAACATCTTGGTATTTCTGTGTAAAACTTTGATTATCTGTATGCTGGACTTATCCAGAAAAATCAGAGTTTTGCCTTTCACTTTGCCAGGGAAAGCTAATTACTTGTTTAATTCTTAAAGGTTACCCGTATTTCTGCTAGAGGCCAGCGTAAAGAGAATAATGTATGCTGTGAAGTTTCCTGCTTGACTCTACTGCTCGTAGTTTGCAGTGAACTATTTTTTCAGCACTTACTATGACCAAGTTGGAAACCTAAGAGTGAAGAGGCTTTGTTACTCAGTGGGACAGAAGGAGACTCCCACTTCCTGCAAGGTTCCCCAGACGGGTCTTCTTTCTCTCCACGTAGGAATGCCTCTTCTAGGAAATGAACACGACTTCTTTTTTTTTTTTCCTTACTCCTCAATTGATATAAAAAATGCTGGCAGGGAAGTGCCAACTTA
Source organism: Ursus americanus (assembly GCF_024610735.1). Lineage (NCBI taxonomy): Eukaryota > Metazoa > Chordata > Mammalia > Carnivora > Ursidae > Ursus > Ursus americanus. The sequence goes on from NC_142154.1 coordinate 14,414,042, forward strand.
GATTCTAGATCATTGTAGAATCATTTCATCCCTTCTGGATGAACCCTTAATAGATTGATAAGTTCTATTAAACTTATAGAATTTGGGGAGTGTCAGTAGAACAGAGAAGGTGGGGGCAGCAGCAGGTCAGATACACGGTTCGGGGAGAGGACAACAAAGTAAATAGAAGGATCTAGAAGGGGAAAAAAAGAAAAATGAAACATCAAATGTTAGGAGAATTTCAATACCTGTTGTCCTAAAAATATAGAATGCTGTTGGTGGAAAGTCTACTCGTAACTACATTTTTTCCCCCTAAAAATTATACTTGTTGGGAACTAAAACAAAACACAGAAATTGACAGTTTCCTTTTAAGTTCTACCCACCTCATAGCAATAGGTGATTTTGCATCCTTCCACACTCATTGTGTGTGCGTCTGAACATATGTAGGCATGGAATAATATAGCCCATATATGTTCACATTCCATATGTATTTTACATGAGTGGAATGATATATTACATATATGTATGCATATATAGATAGATGGATAGATAACTATTCATGGAAAACAGATCTATATCAGCTTTTTAATGGTTGCATGATATTTCACCATAAGGATCTTGTATAACTTAACGTGTATTTAGCTTGTTTCAAAATCTGGGCATTCATAAAACAGCAAAAAACATGTAAAAACACTCTTGCACATGATCGTTCATTCTTCCCTGATTCAGCTTTTAGAAGCGGCATTCTTGGGTCAGACATCATGGTCACTTAGAAGTTCATCACATGTTGCCAAGTTGTCCTCTGGAAAAAGGGTAGCAATCTGCATGTTGATGGGCTCTATATCTTAGCCTGTGACTCCATGTCCTTTCTCAAATGAGGTTATCACAGTTATTATGTTTACATTAGATCACGGAAAGACTTAGATTGCATGTTTTCTACAACTTGCATTTCTTTCCTTGTTGATGAGGCTCAATATTTTTCGTATATTTGTTGACATTTTAATTTCTCTTCCTGTGAATGATCGGCCGTGTCTCTCTTCCCTTTATGTGAGTTCATTTTCTATCTCATGACTTTATTCATGCTCTGGTTTTCATAGTTTTCTGAGGAATTTGACTTTTTGGACCAGATAATCAGTGCTTCGGTTTTAATTTCATCGTGACTTCTTGAAGCGATGCCTTCCCTTTTCCCTTTCCTTTTTTATTTTGTTACTTTAGCAAATTCTTCACTGTAATTCACTTGTGGATGTAAAAAACTCAGTTACAGAATTTTATCTAGATAAACTATTTGGAGATGTTATCGTAATTACCGTCCCCTCTGCAGCATGGGGACAGACATGTGGCTGAGTGATTTGTGATTACCCATTTGAAGATCCTGGACCCAAATTGCCTATATGATCAATATTTATTCAGTGAATTGTGAATAAAAATGGAGTGCTGACTGCCTTTTAAAAGATTCTCAGAGAAAGCAATAGGTCACAATTTTAGTGTTCTGAATAACAGTTTTAAAGCGAAACAATTTAGAGGAAATGAAGTTCAAATCTGATGCTCATTCTGTAAAGTAAAGGTCTCTAATGGCACAAACTCCAAGAAAAGGCTGAGCAAACCCTACAGCATAATTGGTTACTTAAAATATTGCTCAAAAAGGAATCTGTTTAAAATTTTATCTTGGATTCTATGCAGCATGTAAGAATAAAATTAAAATGTCTTAATAATTAGAATTAAAGTCACCAGAAAAAATGATGACAATAAATCACTGAAATGATTTCCAACCATGTTTTGACCTTTTACACTAGACACTAATTTTTGAAGACCTTTTGAAAACCGAAACAGAGGATGATTTAAACCATCCACATTCCTTCTGACTGGAGTTTTCAGACCTGAATGCTGATTGGAAAATCCTGTCATGGTTTCCCCGAAGTAAAAGGGTAATAATGACTATATTAATATGACATTTCAACATGCAACACGATGCAAAACAAGGTAAAAAAAAAAAAAGAAGAAGAAGAAGAAGAAGAAAAGAAAAGAAGAAAAAGAAAATGACCCCCAAACACCAACTACTCTGGATGCAATTTTAGCAAGTGTGGATTTTATTTGCACCCCATTACTCATAAACACCCAAATGTAACTCTTTCTCTAGAACTCCTTTTGAGTTCAATGTGATAATGAATGTGAAGGGTCCAGGCGGGGGGAGCCGAGGCGGGGGAACTTTGTGATTTTGCAGGTTCACACCAGATAGGCATTTTTTATAGCCTGAAAGGGGATGTTTTCTTTTGTTAATGGCTTACAATCCGATGAAAGGACTCATCACTCTATTTTAGTGCTCCGCCACATGGCGCGTATCTTTTATAAATTACAGGCTGGCGTTGTGTGCACTTGGGGAGAGAAAGGTTGGTTTTTCTCGCTGTGAGCCATCCTGCCTAATTGTCGTATGCAAATAAAAGCAATTATAAGGCTTTTAGGGTGAAGGGATGACAGCTGAGTTTGGCAGTTGAGAAGGCCTCACCCACCTTGTTGGCATAGCAACAGGGAGGAAAAGGACAAAATGGTGTGTATACACAGGAAATATATATGTTTTGGTTGGAGAATTTTAAAATATATACTAATGTTGAAATGTAAATTGTCAATATGTGTAATGAATGCCTTTGTTTAAAATATTAAATTAAACTCTATTTATTTCTCGGCCCTCGGAATGATCCTTGTCATCTAACTACCATTTATCTGCTCTCATTTGTGATTTTAGTTGCTACTTTTAAAGTTCGGTACAGATCATAACAACACATTCAATAATTAGCAGATTATAAGTTCTTGATTTTAACAACCTTCAGAAACACCACTGGGTGGAAGTTTTGTGAAAGGAAATCCCGGTAAAGGAGATGATGTAATGTGGGAAAATGGTGCAAAGTATGCAGCTGTCAGTGCATAAAGTTCAATATTAAAAAAAAAAAGAAATGTTTGTGCTAAAGTGTTAAACAAGTGGAATAAATAGCATGCTACTAGCATACAAAATTAAAATGAGTCACAAATGGATATCTTCTATGGCAATTTATTTCACAATTACTCTTGTGGAAGCTTTCATGAATTAAATATGAGTTCTGTCTTGAAATTAGGTGTTATAAGGCTAAATTACAAGAGGCAGGCAGTAATTGAGGTGGCAGCAACACGGGGTCTGGTGAACTAATCTCTTGCCACGTCACGTGGCTCCCCCTCAGCCAATGAGAAGCCTCCCATCACAAAAACAGAGGCAGCTGAGAAAAATTGATTTCTCATCTGAGCCATATTTGATAGCTTTTGAAATCGAAAATTGAAATTAACTAACCTAAGCCCCGTTGTAACAAAAGAGCAAATTAAATATGCAACGTCGTTTCCTATTGGCAGTAAGAGGGCCTGCCAAGGTAAATTTGTAAATAGAGTTTAAGATACAATTCTGTTCTCTCTCTCTCTTTCTTTCAGGGTAAAAGTATAAGTGTATAGTGGCTTTATAAATTATTTATAAAAAAAATCATCAGCTGCAAATGGCCACTGTGGTTAAGGACTTCCATGGAGAAAATCATTGCATTAGAAGAGCTCATTGAATGAATCAAAATTAAAAATCATCCTCAGTGATTCATAGACATTACTTAAAATGAAAAGTAGGAGTATTTTAAATTTCTTTTTCTGAACTTTGTTTTTTTTTCTTTCTCTTCTCTAAAACGCAAAGAACAAATCTATCAGGATTTGCTGAAATTAAAAAACAAAACAAAACGAAACAACAACCAACCGTGCTATAAATTTAACCATCCAACCATCTTGTAAATAATTATAAGAATTAATTTTGGTTTGCTAACTGCTGAAAGCAAACCTAGGGCTCCATTGTGTAGCATGGGATACTTTCAAGTACAGCTCTTTTAAAATAATTCCCAAATGAATCCCAGTGATTCAGCAGGTATGGCTATTGATTTTGAATTTATAAATTTACTAGATCTGATGAAGGAAATAGACATCTCAAAGGCTATATCCTAGATAATCCAAGAATGACAGTTTTTAATTTATTACTTCACTCCTGCCTGTGTAATAGGCTGCCCACAATAATGTTTGTTTTACCACAGAGAAAGTATTTTTGGTCCCCACTTTCCATTGAATTTATAAGTAGGCAAATTAATTTTATATGTTTAAGACATAGATGATTGAAGATAAAAATCATGAGATCACAGTCGAACCCTGTCTCCCTTGTTCAGAGCTGAACCATATAGACTTCGATGACAAGTATAATGGAGGATATTACACTTAGCCTGCCTGTCAGCCCACAGATCCCATAAAATCATTTTCTGTTCTAATTTATTATTTTTAGTGTCAATCAGACTCCAACGAGATGAGTAACATCATTAGGTACCGGGATCAACTACTCAGCACTTTTTAAATGCAGTTTGAGTAGTTGTCATTATCTGTACTAGAAGACGTAGTCAAGGTTCAAAAGTTCTTAGTTTGTGTAGAAATTTTGTTAGAAAAAAGCCATAGGAAGGTAATTCTTTTTTTTTCTTCTTCATTTCCTTTGTAAAAATCAAATTGCAATGAGGCACCAGGATTCCACACATCACTTCCAAAGTGTAGGTAATGTCTGGTTTTCATTTGCTCACTGAACCTTGAACCAGAAGTCCCATTGCACAGCCATGCAGACAATTCGCCCTGCTTTCATTTTTTCGGCATCACTCTCTCTCTGTTGGAGGTATGTGGGAGACAAATGTGCCCAAGGTGAACAACCCCATGGGAAAAGGAAGAAACTAGAAATGGACTCAAACTATTTGGAGGACATTTATGCCTGAACATTTGTCTTCATCCCTGTACTCAACTTTATAAGAAAAGCTTTTTTTTTTTAAAATAAAGATTTATTTATTTATTTTGGAGGGGGGAGGAGGGGCGAAGGGTGAGGGGGGAGGATCTCAAGCCAACTCCCCACTGAGCAGGGAGCCCACAGCAGGCTCGATCTCACAACCCCGAGATCATGACCTGAGCTGAAACCAAGAGTCCTACATTAAACCGACTGAGCCACCCAGGTGCCCCAGAAATGCTTTTTAAATAACACTTCAATTTGTTATAAACTCCACTCAGGAAAGGCATTTGCTCCAGATTAATAAATTGCATGATCCAGCACTGATACACTCAAGATCCTTTTACCTGAATTATGTGATTGAGTTTCGGAAAGAGTATTAACTAGATCAGAGTAGGTGTTATTGTTTCCATTTTATGGGTGATTAAGAAAAAACCATCTAGAGAAATTTGTGAAGGTTTATCATGGATGTCAACTAGTTATCTATCTTGGAGTTGGGAACTTAAATTTCTAGCTTCTGATCACTTGACACAGATCTCTCTTTTATTTCCTGAAATTAGAATTTTAAAATGTTCAAGTTTACATCAAGTTTTATGCACAGAAGGAAATATGCTTATAGCTATTCTTTGATTCAACCAGTGCGATATATAGAATATTCAACAGTTGGTGACTTGGGAACTGTTCACTAAGGAGGGATACGTGCCATCAGTAACTGATGTGCTATGACATTGTGTGAGGACTGAATACCAGCCGTGGACCCAACCAGTTTTCTTAAGAACCTACTATGTACTGGGACCTATGCTTTGTAATCACTGTCTTTGTTATATTCTCTTTCTGGTTATGTCCTTAATTTTGTAAAAGGCTTTGTGGATATCTAGACATTTACTATATTCGTCCTTCAAAATAGCAGCCCTATCAGAAAGATGAAGGACTTCACAAACCTCTCCTAGTGGTGAGATTTTGATACTTTGAGTGATCACAAAACAGTCACTTGAAAATTTGATCTGTCATCCATTTCATGGCATCTCCTCTCCCCTTGCACCTGTTTCCACCTCTGCAAGCAGAGATTCTACTACCTGTGACCTGGTGGGGTGGTTTTAATGTTCCAAAGCACATGTACGGTGTCTGGTCCCTAGCAAGCTCTCAGTAAATGGTTTGTGGTTATCATTTCAGAAATGCAGATTCCAGATAAAACAAGGATCCAGGCAGATGATAGGTAACAGACATGCTTTTGAAGGCATACTTACATAAGAAGAAAAGGATGACAATATTTATTCAGGGCCTGTTTTGTACATTCTCTAGGGGCATTTCACATTGATTTAATGTCTGATTTAATCCTTTCAATAACCCTGAGACACAGGTACTATTCTTAAAATGCCCATTTTACAGATTGTTATGTTAAACTCTCAGAGGTTAAGTAACTAGGATTCCAACCAACATCTATGTCCAAGTCATATTTTCTTTACACTGAATAACGATGTAAGCTGACAGGTGCCAGACACTGTGCTAGTATCAAGCTATTCTAAATATGTTCATCAAATAAATGGGAGTTCTGTATAATGGAGAACAGAGAGTAATTCTTTTTTTTTTTTTAAGATTTTATTTATTTATTCGACAGAGATAGAGACAGCCAGCGAGAGAGGGAACACAAGCAGGGGGAGTGGGAGAGGAAGAAGCAGGCTCATAGCGGAGGAGCCTGATGTGGGGCTCGATCCCATAACGCCGGGATCACGCCCTGAGCCGAAGGCAGACGCTTAACTGCTGTGCCACCCAGGCGCCCCACAGAGAGTAATTCTTGTCTTATTTTTACAAGTTATCTTTTGAAGACTATGACTTTTGAACACTATGTACATTTGTGGTTTTCTTAACATATACTTGTGTGGATAAACAGTGTAGGTGAGATAAAAACTTCAGTCAAGGTCTGAAGAAAGAAAAGTATTCAAGGAAAAATGCTGCATATTCATATTCTGCTATAGGTCTTTTAGTTTCCTTTCTGAGCAAGGTCAGATTCATGCATCTTAAGCTACCTTAAGACTTGAGAGGCACACACTCCAGAGAGTCCTGTACACTCAGGACCCTAACCATTCAAATATGGGCTTTGGGGGGGGGTTATGTTTGCTTAATAAATGTCTTTCTGAAAAGTTTTCTGATTTTTTTTTTGGTAAGTGGATTGAACTTAGAGTAAGTCAGTGGTGAGTGCACTGTGAGATCTATCTTCGTAGTTCTGGAATCCTGAGGATCAAATCTTTTTCTATGCTATCAATCACCACTCCTGTAAGCCAAGCGTCCCCTGAGATGCTGGGGTTACCTCTGAAAAGACGACTAATGTGGTCCCTGTTCTCTCTGCGCTTCTCTCCACTGGTGGATGTGGACAAAGAGATGGCTATTATGATATATGCGACAATGGAAATAAACAAAAGGTGTCATAGGAACATCTAAATAACTGGGAAATCAGAACAAATGGTACTTTCTCAGCTAAGAAGGAATTATTCAGGTCAGGGAGGTTGTGGGGATGGGATGGGCTCAATGCAAGGGTTCCAAGCAGAGAGAGACAGTGTATGCAAGGGCCAAGAAGTCAGTGGAGAGCAGGGTCCACTACAAGAACCAAAGTCAGTTAATACAGCTGGAGCATTGAGTGTGGGAAGTAAGAAAGAAAATGGAGTGGAATGGAAGAGAAAGGCTGAGGCCATAGTATAAATGTCCTATAAGTCATGGTGAAGAGGATAACTTGAGGATTTTAAGGTTCTTTGAACAGGAGAATGGAGTAATGGAAATGTTTTCCCTGCTCACTGTATAGCTTAGAGACCACAAGACCAAAGAAAGGGAAAATGACTCACCAGCACTTTGAATAAGACATGGCAAATTTCCACTGGGGTGATACTGGTCTTGGTGATGGTGAAAAGTGGAGAGATTTGATGGCTTTTTAAGATTTGATGATTAACTGACCCATGGGGGAGAGACTAAATGGTAAACTACTAACTCCTACACACCCATTATAGTAAGGCAACCCAAAAGAAAAAAAAAAAAAAGAGGAGAGATCAATTAAGGAACTTACATGAATGGAAACACAAGGGGCCACGAAGCACATGAAAACGCACTCAACTCCCCTCCAACCAGGGAAATGTGAATTCACATCAAAGTGAGATGCCATTTTACACCCCTTATATTGGCAAACATTGAAAGAGCTGACAGTGCCAGCAAAAGTGAGAAGAATACTAGCATTATTCCAAGCAGTCTTTGATACCACTCTGGAGACCCACTTGGCAAAATCCAGCAAAGGTGAAAATGTAATGCACTCTGTCCAGAAAGCCCCCTTCTCGGTGTGTATCCTGAAGGAAATCATAGTCTTGTAAAAAATACGTAGAAATATGCTCATACTAGCACTTGTATTGGTGTTTGTACCATTTGAAGAATAAGAAATGGTAGGTAACGTCAACATCTCTTGCTATGGAATGAATAGTTCCATAAGATACACTGACTTGACAGTATAGTGTATAGCAATTAAAATGAATGAATCAGGTATCTGTGTGCCAATGTGGACTGTATTCAAATAATGCTGGCTTGAAAAAAATCAAGCATCATGTTACATGCCAGCGTGACACGCATTGGTTAAAATTCTAAAAGATGTGAGTGAAGATGATATAATGATGATGGGATGTACACATGGAGTAGAGCCAAGGAGACATGCATTGAAAAGACAGAGCAAATTCGTGGTAGTGACTGGATCTGGGAGGGAAGAAGAAAGGGAGGAGAATGGGCTGGGAGACGGGATGGAGTGAAGCCATAAAGGGAGCTTCACCGTACCTATAATGTTTTTATTTTAGTGACGGATGACAGACCTCTGTTAATTCTTGGTGGTAGATACACGGATGCATGTGCTATTATTTTGAAATTACACGTATGCTTAAAAAAACTCTAAGGTAGCGGTTGGAAACCATCCATGTATTTGGAGGACGATATGAGTGGTGGTGTGAGACTACCTTTGTGGCACTGTTGGGAGAGAAGCCTTATGGAAGAAAGCTGCAGGGTGAGGAGAAGGGAAGAAGAAAAGAGATGAATTTAGCACCTTTTCGAAGATGTTTGTTTCACTGCGTAGGGAAGAAAGAGATAGGGATATAGTTGAAGGTTTTTATTTTACTATTATTATTAGAAGAAAGAACTGGTACTTATTTAAAGACTGAGGGGTTGGAGCTAGTTCTTGAAGAGGGAAGAGGGAAGGAGGTCCATGTGGAGGGCGAAGGCTTGAGCAGAGAACGGACACTTCTCGTGGAAAAGGAGAAGAAGGAAGGGGTGCGGAAAAACTCATTTGGGCCTGGATGAAATTGGAGACCTTCAATTTCTCGTGGCCTCAACCTCTGAAGTTGCATGATCTGCTTCAGCATCGTTCATGACTGCTAACTTATGTGCTCCCAGGGCAGAGCTGGACACCCAGCTCTGGGACTGAGACCAGAGCATAAGGAAATTCAGACTCTGAGAGTCCATATTCGTCATTAGCCAGAGCTGCTACCAGCCCCAGAAGACCCATTAGACAGGTTTAGCTTAAGATCCACTCATCACTTCGACCTTCTCCATCACAGCCACACAAGCAATAGAAACATTGAAACTTGATGGCACTATCCAGATTTGGTAATGAGAACCTTGGAACATATTTCAGCAAAGACGCAAGACTTTTCTCATTTTGAAAAACAAATGTTCTTTGTTCATCATTACATATCGGGTGCATTTGTGGGAGGAGGCCATCATGATGTCGCAGAACCTTGGCCGTCAGAAGGGTGACTTCTGCCCAGGTGATGATGCTGTGCAGAGCTAGGCAAAACGTCATCCTAATTTATGATTTCATAACTTCGTAGGTTTGCATATCAGATTTTCCCCAAACAAGTCCCCTTCGAAGGGTATTAACAGGCATCAGTGGGGATGGTTTCACTTCTTTCTGAAAAATGCAGGAAGGGCGAGAGCCACTCGAGAACCCCTCCTCCCCTCGCTATGCCCCCCCCCCCTCGCCCCCAGTCTTCATTGATGTTGTCCCACTTGAACATGGCCCCTCTCCCTGACATGGGGGCTCGCCAGCCCTGATTGATCTCTGGCTGGCGGTAGTGAGCCTAAGCCCTCCAGGTCAGTCTTCAGCATCACAAACCAGTTTTCTTTTCATGAAGATTCAGCTTGACCCTATCGGTAGGGTCTCCTTTTAGTCGGAGGGACAGAAAAAAAAAACGAGTTGCTTCTTGTTCCTCGGTTGTCTCCCACAAATGAAACGAAATAAAAGAATGAAAGAAAAATGCAGGCAGTTGTCCGTTCCTAAACTCTACAAACTCACGCACACTGGTACCCAGGTTCAATTCAATGAAACCACTTCAATGTGATTGGTTTAGAAATCTCGTACGCGCCTCGTGCTTACCTAAGCTTACCGCTTTCATGGTCTTCGTCCAAAAAGGAGAAAATAATCGGGATCCCAGTCGTTCCAGGAGGCTTCAAACATGCTCACGGCCTTAAAAATCAGAGTGGAGACAGATCTATGCTGAGAACATTTCTGTAGAGCAAATTCTGCAGAGAATATTCAGCCACTGGACAAGGTTGATAACTCTGAGAAGCCTACAGAGGCATTTAATCTTAAAACTGCCAGGACGGAGAAAAAAGCACCCTTCTGTCCACGCTTCAGATCTTTGAAACAGGTTTTTGTTTTTTTTTTCTCCTTCCCTTGCCTTTTCTTTTAATTCTCAATATAGAGATTGTTTGGAGCAAAAGAGAGTTTTAAAGTAAGTGGGGCAGGCACTCCTAAAAAAACCCCCCAAAACCAAAAAACAAAACTGACTTGATTAGCTGAAACTTTTATGTGCTTAGAGAGATTAGAACGCTGAAAAGTTTCTTAGAAGAAGAATGCTAGTTTTGTTAACATCTATTTTGACGTATAACACTTTTAAAAATTATACAGGTTTCAGCAAAATGACGCTCGAAATGAGATGGCAAATACCTTAAAAATGGGCTTTCTCTTCAACATGTATTATCTAGACTCTGAAACCAGTTCTAAGAGTCACAGAGCTGCACATTTCAGTAGCCGCGCACTGACTCCCCAAGAAGGGAAAACATGGGGAAAAATAATAGAGGGATAAAACTATATAAAAGGATACCTTTCTACGGGGGCTTTAAAAATGGATTATAAGAGTTTGGGGGTGTTTTCTTTCTTCCTCTGCAGTGGAAGAGCGATTTGCTCAATTTTGAGTTTTTCCCATCTCCAAAGTTTCACTGAAAGACCCCTAGGTCTCTAACCTCCCGACCACCTCTCACAGGGCTGCAGAGACATCACCCCACCCCAACAACTACAGTGGAAGTTAGCTGCAGGCTACGGTTATATAATATCACAGAGAAAGATGAGGAATTACATTATTGTCATTGCTGGAAGGCTATATTACAGCTATTTCAGAAAAGAGATTTATAGTAGGATTTAATGAATGCAACCAGTTTCCTTATCAGTCAGTAACCATACCCATGTTGTGTGTATGGTAAGATTAAATTAAGCCACTATAATAACCTTACAAAAGGTGAATATTTGGTAAAGGCAAGTCTGGCTAGATGAAATTGCATTAGCTTGATGCCATGGTATTATTCATTTCGACATAGGTTGTTGGTCAAGTCTGCCCAAAATGTGCCTTCTAATTTTTAGGCATTTCCCTTATTAAGGAACATGAAAAGGTCTAGCTTTAGGATGTAGATATTATTGGAGTTATCAATCTCAGCCTACTTAAAAATATCACAGGCTAAAACTTTGAAGCACTGTTCTTTTGCAAAATTAACATTTTCTACCTTAGAGCGATTTTCACACATTTACTTTTACTGGGAATTATTTTTTCAGGGATCATTATATGAAGGGTCATTATATAGATAGGCTAGAATACTGGAAGATTTGGAACATTAATTCAGATTTAACAAAAATCAGTCTGGAGCTCAGGAAAAAGCATCAACAGACGACTATAGTCTATTTTAAAGGCTTTATTTAACACCGGCTCCCTGGTAATTTGTATATGTATCTAATTCTGAGGGAAACTTGCCTCACAATTTACAAATTTTGGACATAAAATTGTCTAGGTTGTTATTTCTCCCTGCACTGAGATTTTCTCAATATATGTTCTTCAAACTTGAACTAATCTAGGCTAAAGAAGAAAGATCGTTTTGTCACAGTTTTTAAGTGATGATCCAGGAAGGTCAGCAGGGCACTGTTCGCATTTCTATTTTGGCAATCTGACTGAATATTACAGTTGTGTGTGTGGGGGGGGAACCCAAAGAAATTAGATTTTCTACAGAGAAAAAAATCTGAAGCCAGAGAAATTGTATGGCAATGTTTCTAAGTCCTAAGTATGTTATTTGCTATTAGATTATTATCTTGTCCAGCTTAAAAAAAAAGTTGATACGCATTTAAGAATTGTCATCCTACTGCTGGCCTTGGCCATCCCCAGTTCAGACAGTGGCCCTCCCCAATGACACGTGACCCACAGAGCTGCTCCTGCAGCCGGCAGGGAGAAAGCTTAGCTGAACAGCCTCCCCCCACAAAACATTCTGGTTTTCCTGATTGACTCAGCTCCTGTAACCCGTTTGGAAGAGTAGTTATAAGCCATAGTGTGAGTCAGGGGTTCAAAAGACAAGACCCCCTGACTGCATGGGCAATCGGCAAAGTTGGCTAATCTCTCTCGATCTGACTTCCTAGGTTCAAACATCCCTTCCCTGATGCCCCGAGGAGATCAAGTTCTCGTACAGTGTCACAGCCTCCTTCTTCATGTGTGATTACACATGCACCTGATAATATTATAACAGTCTCTTTCCACTTAGCAACTGCTCCCTTTAGCATCCTCAGCCCCTGTCACAGGGCCTGCCACATAGTAGATGCTCAACAAATGTTTGTTGTGTGAATGAAAGGGTCTATTGAACCAATGTTTTCGTGTGTACAGGTGTCAGACCAGTGGGTTGCTCGAGATCGAAGACCCCCGAGAGGTGAATAAGTTAATCTTAGACTAATGTGGTACCTCGATTTTGTGGAACATATTTTCAAACAGATTTTCTAAAAAACTTATTTTACCTATGACATTGTCTTAGATGAAAGAGGAAGGAGGCTTTAGGAAACTCCAAATGTCACAGAGTGGGGTTTGTTCGTTAATGTCAATGAAATGTTTCTATCGAGCAATTCTTTGTATCTTTATTTACGTGCATCAAAGGACTCAGGCCATTCGATCTGAAAGTCCTTTCCAGGCTGAGCAGATAATATGCGGGAAATAAAAAGCAGAAGGCTCTTATGTAAATAAAATGGCTTGTTATTAATTCATTATTAAATATTCCTGTAAAAATTTGAATAACAAAACAGCATGTCTCACTGTGAAAAAATTCACGGGTACAGTAATTTGAAAAACAGTTGACTCTATTGAATGTTCTCCCTTTCCTCCAAACACCGATGCTATTCTAATTTAAAATAACCAGTTTGCTTGTAAAACAAATGTTATATACCATTTAAAAACTGACTGTCTAATAATACCTCTGGTTTTTCTGTGTTCTGGATATCTAAGTATTTACATACACATTACTAACCTCTATTAATTTTATTTTGCAATCAGCGGAGGCCTTAAATTTTATTTTTAGCTAGAGAATTGCTCCTGCCTCAGGATCCATTTCAAGATAAAATTAATTTCAACCTACTGACAGGTAGAATTTTAAGTCACTTTCAAATTTTATGTTTCAGCGAATGCGTTCTCTCTCTGTTTTCTTCCAAGTGTATATTTAACATGCGGTTTTTCTGTTTTCTCACTTTCTAGAATCTTCTAAGCCTTGGCTTAAAGTTCTGAGAATTTATTTTGTCTAATCACAACATAATAATGAAACATTTGTGGATTTTTATCATAATCCCATACAAGTAGAGGACCTTGATTCTTTTTTTTTGTTTAATTATCTAAAATTTTGGACCATATTTTCACATGGTGGTTAGTTTCTCATTGATTAAAATAGTCCTTTGTTTTCAGAAATATTTATTAGCTGCTGTGACAGTCAGCTTTGCTATCAACTGTCTTATACAACGCACACCAAAAAATTGTATCTCAGCGTTGCGTTAAAACTAAAATAAGCTTTCAGAATTTTTTCAAAGGTTTAAGACTTAAAGAGTCAGATGTAAATAACTGAAGAATATTCTGCTCGGCCATTGTTGGAATGGTATTCCACAGGGGATATTGTTAATGTGACTGACAAGTCAATTATATCCCATTCACAAATGTTTTGATGTCTGCAATATTAATAATACTGCATTGCCCATGAGAAGTGCTACCCTAACTACTGGCATGGAATAGTCACAATAAATGGCAGCAAATGTAATTCTAACCTCTGACTCTGTGACAAACAGCATGGGTACTCTCTGGTGCTCTGCCTTTAATTTCACTGGGCATCAAAGGAAAATTCAAGCTCCTTGAAAAATAACTCTAGCCCCATGTCTCTGATAAAATAAAATGCTTACCCACAGACATAAATTACCACGGAAATAAAAAGAAGACCAAAAAAATTACACAGTTTCCTAATGCTCTTAAATCAAAGTAGCAGAGGGAGCGGAGGGCTGCGAGCCGAGCCCATGTATTATGCAGCCTTGCTGCTTGGCGAACAATCTCGAATGGCTTTCATCCAACAGGTTTGCTCAGTTGATGATGGGGGAGTGTTGTTCATAATTTTCAAGAACAGAGTCTTTTAATAGTCATTTCGGTAGGCGCCCACTTGGAAGTTTTTGCTGGGCAGGCATTATAAATTAGAATTTAGTCAATAGAAGCCGTAACTACGATTTAAAAGTTACAAAACTATCGACTCAGTGGGAGTCTGTGCGGCAGACCCCGGGACAGGGAGCCTCAGTCCCCACTCTCTAAGCCGTCTTTGCCTGTCTGCCTCCCCCCTCCACCCGTTCCTAACTCCCTGTCAAACTTTTACAAGAGTTTTTTCTTGCTTTTACAAGAGAAAGAATTCTCCTTAAAAATGAACACACAAACAAGCAGTAAAAAGAAAGTCCTCCTTGGCGCCCTGTCTTTTCTCCGAGGGAACTGTCGCAAGCAATGCTCTCTGCGTCTTTGCGGTGGGTCTGTTTCTATAAAAGTACGTACATATGCATGTATAGGTACAAAAATATAATCAAATTGTGCATTTTAAACAATAAATGAGGTCAAACTGTTCCTATTGTTTGCGGCTTTTAAACACTTGATATGACTTGAAGAACTTTAAGCATCCGTATATAGAGATTTCTAGATAGAGCCTAGTATATTTAACCCTTCCTTGATAAAAATATAAATTGTTTTCAATATTTACTTTTGAAATACTATTACTATCCATTTACGATTGATAGTGAGTTAAAGAATATGTGTGAGTGGTACTTGTGTACCTGTAGGGCTTTCTCTGTGGTTTAAACCAGAGGCAGGATTGCTAAAGCAATGAACGTATGCATTTGTGGTGTTACTGAGTGTCGCCATGTTGCCCTCCAAAGGGGCTATACTCATTCTTCTTACCAGTCTCTATCCGATTTATTACATTATATCCTCTCCTGTTCTTGGAGTTGTCAGAGGTGTTGACTTTTGCAAATCTGATGAATATGAAATGATACCTCATTGCGATGTTAAATGTAGTTCCCTGATTACCAATAAAGTTGAGTCTATCTTCATTTGTGTATTGACCTTTTGTGGATTTTCTGCTCAGTCTTTGCCCTTAAAAAAAAAAAATAGCTTATTTGAGAGATAACTCCCAAACCTTAAAGGTCACCCCTTTAAAAGGTACAATTCAGTGGTTTTTGTGTATTTGCAAAGTTGTACATTGATCACCCCCCAAAGAAATCTCATAGACACCCATTAGCAGTCACTCCCCATGGGGCTTCCCTGGCAACCACTAATCTTTCTCCATGGATTTCCCGTTCTGAACATTTCATATAAATGGAATCAGTCACTATGTGACATTTTATGTCTAGCTTCTTTCACTTAGTGTAACCTTCTTAAAGTATTTCATTCTTTTTTGTGACTGGATAATAGTCCATTGTATGGATATACCACATTTTGTGTATGTAATCATCAGTTGATGGACTTTTGGGTTGTTCGTACTTTTGGCTCTTATGAGTAATACTGCTATAAATATTCATGAACAAGGTTTTGTGTGAACATGGTTTTAATTGTCTTGGATATAAATTGAGCACTGGGATTGCTGGGTCATATAATGATGTTTAACCTTCGGAGGAACTTCCACATTGTTTTCCAAAGTGACTGTTATTATATTATATTCCCACCAGCAAGGTATGAGCCTTCCAAATTCTCCACATCATTTTTTTTTTTTTTAAAGTAAGCCCCACACACAACGTGGGTCTTGAACTCATGACCCTGAGATCAAGCCTTGCATGTTCTCCCCAATGGGCAAGTCAGGCAACCCTCTCCACATCATTTCTAATACTTTTTGTATTATCTGTCTTTTTGATAATAGTCTGCCTAATGGGTATAAAATGACATCACATTGTGACTTCGATTTGCATTTTCCCAGTGAATAGTGATGTTGAGCATCTTTTCATGTGTTTTTTTGGTCATTTATATATTTTCCTTGGAGAAATGTTTATTCAAATCTTTTGGCCATTTAAAAATAGAGTTATTTGACTTTATTTTTGACTTGTAAGAGTTATTTATTTTTTTTCCTGGTTACAAGCCCCTTATCAGGCATATGATTTACAAATATTTTCTCCCACTCTGTGGGTTGTCTTTTCATTTTCTTGACGGTGTCCTTTGAAACCTGAAAGTTTTAAATTTTGGTGAAGGGCAATTAACCCACTTTTTTCTTTTGTTGCTTTTGCTTTGCTGTCATTGTGGCACCAAAATCCCAGGTCACAAAGATTTGCTCATTTGTTTCTTCCAAAGGTTTATGATTTTAACTCTTACCTTACAGAGGTAGAGATCCAATTTCACTCTTTTGCGTTGGATATCAGTTGTTCCAGAGTCATTTCTGAAAACACTTCTTTCCCCATCAAATAGTCTTGGCCCCCTTATTGAAAGTTAAGTGACTCTAAATATAAGGTGTGTTCTTGTTTTTCTTGAAGTCTCTGTTCCATTCTACGTGTCCATCCTTATGCAGGTTCCACACTGTCAATCACTGTAGCTATGTAGTAAGTTTTGAAGTTATGAAGTGTCCATTCTCCGCTATTCTTCTTCTTTTCCAGTTTTGGCTAATTTGATACCATTTTTTTATTAGGTAGATTTTCTTGACCACATTGGCCTGTGGGAGTTCTTTTGCATTCTAAATATAGTTTTTTGTTTGCCATAGTAAATATTTTTTTCAAGTCTATCACTAGACTTTGAATTCCATTTATTATATTTCTCATACATTACACATGTGATGAAGCCAAGTAATGATTTTTCTGGCACCTGTATTTTAAATAAGAAGTTTTTTTTTTTTTAATAAAATACGTTCTTCCAAGAGTTTCTTTTAATAATTAGTTTCTTTCTATAGTTTTTAAACTTATCTGTAATTTATTTTGAATATATTTTATGGCAATGTAGCTTTTTCTTGTTTTGTTTTGTTTTGTTTTTCTCAATTGAACAGACACTATTCTCAATAACATTTACTGGATATCTGCTATTTCTCCACTATTTCAAAATCCGTCCATTGTCACATATTAAATTCTTATACATACAGTCTCTATCTATCTACATATATGTATATGTTTGGTTTGAGGTTTTTCTATTCTTTCTTGTAATTTATTTATGTAAGGCAACAGCAATGGATACTCTTAGTTATTCTGGTTTTATAATACAGTTTGCTATTTATATGGTAGTCCCCCATTTCCAGTTATTCTTTGTCTTTTTCTTTTCTTTTAAAAATTTTATTGGCTATTCTAATATACTATTTTTTGAGACAAATATTATAATTTGCTAAATTTCAAATAAGTCCGGTTGCTAGTTTGTTTTGGGTTTTATGAAATTTACAGATCTGATTGGTAGGGTGTTGCTGGAATTGTAATCTTTAGCATTTCCATCTAGGACTGGAAGATCTCTCTTTATTTATTTGGATCTTTTTTTATAGTTCTGTCTCAACTCTTATGGTTTCCTTCAAATAAGTCTCACAAACTTTTCATTGGTGAGGCCCATTTGAAATACATACGTGTTTTGGGGAACTAGAACCTGATTTTCCATGGAAATTTTATAATAGGTAATGGTTGGTCCCCAGACACAGTGACGTGGGTTATGAGTCATAACAGAAGGAGACAATGGAGTTCAGTGGTCAGGGTCTGGCCACAAAAGTTAGATGATCTGGAGACCTCCTCCCAGCTGAGCGACATTGAGCACATTACCTTCTCATTCTGTGCTCATTTCTTTGCATGTAAGGTGGTGATGACAGTCCCTCCCTCACAGGATGGTTGTGTGGATTTATACTGGCCATGTAGGAAGTATTGAATAAACGTCAGCTATTGGTATCCATTTCTAAGAAGCACCTGATTTGAAATCCAATACAGGGCATCTGGTTTAGGCATACCCCTGACTCCTTCCTTGTTTTTCAGCTTTGTGACTGCGGCAAAGTTAGAAGACATGTATTTGGTCTGGTAAGTGGGGTTGAGACCCTTGCAAAGTTCTGGGTAGGAGAGGGAGAGAACATCAGAGTGAGATTTGGCAACAGACATTTTTTTAAACGCAAGGAGCAGTTCAGATGCTGCCCTCACAGTGGTCTGCAATGATGCTTTCAGCCAGAGCCTGACACTGGGCCCTAACGGCCTCACTGCTCCTCGTCTCCCTCCAACCAGCCCCCGTCCCCATAGCCACATGGTCTCCTTAATATGCAGATCTCATCCTATCATTGTCTGTCCTTAAGCCTTAATGGTTTCCCAATGCATTCAAAGCAAGATCTAGGCTCCCAAATGTGGTTGTAGAATCTGGCTGCTTATTACTTTTAAAAGTGTCCTTTGCATCTACCACCTGTTTGTATTATATCTGGTGAAATATACTTTGAAAACAAATGCATTTAAATGGATGGACAAATATTCTTCTTAGCCCAGATCTCATGGCCCATTGCTTATCACACAGAAACGTGGTGTAAATAAATTCTGTAAATTATCGATAAGTTGTCTACTGTCTTTCCAGTTAATTTATACCATGCTTGAGTATATGAAATCCTGCATACAATATTTTCCCCTGGACACACATTTTAGACTCTCATAGAACTTAATGAAGGCTTAAATATTGCTCAGAAGGTCAGTCGTGAACCCTAGGGCTGCCAGTAGGGTATGGATGCCAAGATGGATCGTTAAGATAAATTTAAGCTTACCTACTAATTTCTGTTAAAGTGCGGACAATGATCCTGACGGCAATCAGGAGTCAAGGGGACAGAATGCTGATCCCAGTTCTGGGACACACGGGCCTTTGACCCTGAGTGGGTACAGAAAAGTTTCCAGGCCTTGCTCAGTTATCCACATGCGAACCCATTAGAGGCTCTTCCAATGTTCTCTTAGCTTCCGTCAAACTAAAAAAATATTGTTGTTTTGATCTCTCCTGCATTCTGAGTTATTTGTTTAGTCCTTGCTGAAGGAGGCTGGACACAAATGAAACAGAATATCTGGCCCCTACCTTTGTAGTATTTGCAATATTTTACAGAATGAAGTGATACACGAACCATTTACTTTAATTTCATGTTTTGGTATCTTGAGGTTGGCTAATGAGCCCGTTTGTGCGAAATCCAATTACCCATTCTATTTCTCACCCTCCGCTACGTATGTGAATACATTCATTACCCACTTCCCCAGACCACTCCCCAATACCACCAACCGCATAAAGAGAGCTTTGTGAAAGGGGTGGGATTCGAAGCAAGGGGAGGGGCAGACTTGAAAGGGAGGGCATTATTCCAGGTCTCAGAACCCGTGTGGAGGAAGTGTAAAATCAGGAGTGGGAAAATCAAACATCAAGAAGTTTAGTTTGGAGAGAACAGAGGGAGCCTTGAGGGCGAGGGTCTTCAGAAGGATGGAGTGAAGAGTTAGGAGTGGAGACATTTTTCAAACCGGGATTGAATGACAGCCACAAAGGAAGGGAGACAAAGACCAGAATTACCCTTCAAAAAGAACAAACTAAGACACAACTTCATAAAGATATTAAAATGGCTGAAACACTCCCTTTGTGTTCCTCAAGGAAGGGTAAAAGTGGGTGCAGTCCAAGTATCTACCTATGAAGTGGCCCCGAAGTTAGACATTCGGTACCCGTCCAATTATATCTGTAGCGTCGTCAGCTGGGCATCTGTTCTCTCATCAAAGCAATGTGACATTTAAGACACAGAGTCAAACAGATGGCTGTATTTTGCTGAACTGGACTTTAATGAAAAAGTCCAGATTCTTTTGTTGCAGAGGAAAGGGATTATTGCCTTAGAGGGTGTTCATCATGGGGGGGAAAAAGATAATGCTACCTCAAAGAATGGAAATGGGGAAGAGAATATTGAGATGATTTTACCTCTCCTGAGGCAGAGAGACAAAGAGAAAGAGAGAGAGAGAGAGAGAAAGGAAATATATCATGTGAAATATTCCAAATTCATAAAAGAGAAAGCTAAAGCGGGGATCCATGAAAAATCCCGGGTGCTCTAGTTAAAATGATAGAAACTTCAGTTGACCTGATTCAATGCAAAAATTAAGAAATATTGAATGAGGTATTCCTTCCTCTAAAAAAAAAAAATGAAAGAGACACAAGAGGTAGGATTAATACCAAATTATCATAGGGGACAGATTGCAAAAGTTTACATTTGCTAAAAAATCTCAGGCTTTCGAGCTGAACGACTTCCAAATGACAACAGTACTCTCGTTTTGGACAGGTTGTACATTTCCTCTTATTCATGCGGAATTTGTTGGGTGCCCACCAAACTAGGGTGCACCTTTGGGGGTTTGCTAAAGGGAAGTTATGTCATCAGCTTTGTCTCACGGCATCGTGTCGGAGATCAATGCTCGTGGTTGGGTCCATACCTGTCATAAAAATAACTTCTTAGGTTTAGGGACATTTTTTTTCCCCCTGCAATTTAAATGGTTTTGAAACTCCTGATTTTAGAGTTGCCATTCCCCAAACAATTATCTCTGTAACACTTTAAAAGGGAAGGTGTAGAGGGGGGTGTATGGATATGGTTCTTTTCCAAAGCTCATTAATCGAATGCAAATAAATTGTAAACTCATTATAATGCAGGGCGCTTTAATTAAAAATGGGTACATGTGATAGAATAAAAACAGCACGAGAAGGCACTTTACTTAGAATTTGATAACCTTTTATAAAAATAGTTCTTAATCAGTAGCAGAAGGGGCACAGGAACCTCTGAGTATTGTTTGTAAATGTAGATGTTTTTTCAGTAATTCTCTTTATAAGTCAAGTCACCCGGAGGGAGACTCGCTCACTAGGGCTTTGAATTCACTGACTGCCTGAAAAAGTTACGGGCTGCAGCGTGGTGTCCCAGCACAGGGCTGGAGCACATTCTCAACATCAAGTGTCTTCCAAAAGGCTTTCATTAGTTCACTCAGGACCAACTCGATATCTCACGACACAGATGGTTTCAAATCAGGGGTTTTAAGTGCATCTTCTAATAACTACAGGCAAAGGAGAAATCAGTTTGCTTTCCTCTAACTCATAAAAATAGCACCAATTGTCAGATAAAGGAAGTCATCAGTGAACTTGACTTTGACAAATACAAAAGGTTCTCAAGCAGCATGTGTGAGAATGATTACATGTTACCTTGGATGTGCCTACTTTAATGGAACATTTTCCCCCCTTGATATTTGAGTCCATTTAGTTTATAACATAAAAAAAGGCAAGTCTCAGTACCCTTAGCAGGATAAATAGAAACTCAGTCCAGTCCTTTCTTTAAAAACTCTTTTATTATTAGAGACTTTACTACTGTTGAAGTTTACGCATTCCCTTCTGGATATTTCTGTGTGTGTCTATCTTTTGCAGCAAAGTAAGTTCATACTATACACACTCTTTTGTAATCTGCTTTTTCCAGCCAATGATCTACACATTTCCATTTCAATAAATGTCCATGGACTGATACTCAGCCTGTGCTTGGGTGACACAATTGACCCCAAATGTCCTTTGCAGGGTGAATTATGGAACCATATATTGAAGTTGGCTGCTAAGCCAACTGAGTCTTTCCCAACCAACACATTCTCTTTCTCAGGACTGTAACTTTTCAGGGAGAATGGACCAATTTGCCTACAGAATGGCTCCCCTCTCCGCTTTTGGATTTGTCTCCTTGTCTCCAATTTTACTCTTCTTGATTCATTATAACAAGATTCTCTTTTTGCTTGGATGGTCTGTTTTAATTTTTTTCTTTCTTTCTTTTCTTTTTTGGCTAGAAATTAGTTCTTTAGAGAATAAAGTATGAATTTAAATAGTAACTACAATAGCAAATAAAATGGCCAGAAAACTGAGTTAGTTTGCACAATGGTGTAACGTCATTCGCTTGTTACCCCTTCTTGTAGAATCATAAACGTTCCCTATTTGGACACGTGGATTAAAAAGCAGACATAACATTTCCTTTTTCATTCTCTTGCCTTCAGTACCACAGGGATGAATACAAATTTTAGGTCATAATGTCCTTTAATAAAAAACTGAGATTAAAGATTCAATTCTTTGTGGTTTGTTTGTTTCTAAGTAGTGTTTCTAGTAAGAGATCAGCATGAATATATGCTCATGTGTTGTGATAATTTGAGATCATTTTCACTGTCCTCATTCCTGTAGGAAGTTATGAGTTGCTTTTTTATCTTATACTCTGATAATCGTTCCAAAATAATGATGAAAATGGGTTAGTAATCCAGGTGTCAATCATTTTCTCAATCTCTCTGATTTTTACATAAGCGTATGAACATCAGAGAGTTTTTTTTTTTCTGGGGCAGAATTTTATAAGCCTTTTTGCCAATATTAACAGTATACTATGCAATTATGATTAGATAGGAGCTTCAAGTGGACTAAACATTTATGTACTCTTTTTTTTCTGAAGATTTTATGTATTTATTTGTCAGAGAGAGAGAGAGAGAGGGAGGGAAAGCACAAGCAGGGAGAGTGGCAGGCAGAGGGAGAAGCAAGCTCCCTGCTGAGCAAGGAGTCCAATGCGGGACTTGATCCCAGGACCCTGGGATCATGACCTGAGAGGAAAACAGATGCTTAACCAACCGAGCCACCCGGTGTCCCAAAATTTATGTACTCTTAAAAACTAACAAGAAATCTACATCAGTGTTTTTGTCTATGATGTATTTACCAAACAAATACACTATTACTCTCTAGAATTAGATACTTGGGTTTACATAATAAA
Source organism: Ursus americanus (assembly GCF_024610735.1). Taxonomy (NCBI): domain Eukaryota; kingdom Metazoa; phylum Chordata; class Mammalia; order Carnivora; family Ursidae; genus Ursus; species Ursus americanus. Next base: position 14,437,113 of record NC_142154.1, read on the forward strand.
ATGGTAACATTTAAAAACAGAAAACATTTACAGAGTGCTTACAATAGGTGAGGCGCTGGAATAAGTAGTTTGTAAGGATTATTTTAATTTAAACTCCCCAAAGCCCTTGAGATATAAATGTTGTTATTATTATACCCATTTTACATTGGTTGCAAAAAGTAGAAAAATTGAAGAGTGTTTTTATCAGTGGGGGTGTGTGTTTAAAAAGGTACGTTTGTTAAAGAAACAAAAGTGGAAATTTTAGTGATGTATATTTTTCAGAGGCGTCTATTTTAGAACAGTCCCCCCGAGAAGTAGTCTGCAATAGTTGTCTGTGCATATGCCTGCGTGGGAAATACTGACCGAAGGCACTAGCATTTACTCCCCAAATAGGAGAAGCCAGGAAATCAATATCATGTAAGTACCACGAATTTAGCCTCCGGTATTACTCTAGCCTACCCCTGAGGATACTGTAGACGAGGCAGTTTAGATTAGAAGGCTTTTTGAGGGTCTTCATAATAGATATTAGTCCAAGTGGAAACCCCCTACCAACCCTCAAAACAAACAGACAAACTTTGCTTGTACTCATTCTATTGGGTATTTGCATTTACTTTACAATTCTACCCTACCACTCATGGACTGATTCCGATAACAGGAGTATTTGTTTTGAAAACAGACCGAAAAAAGGGCATGCGTATAACATCCATGAAAGACTCTTAGCTTGATGGTCTATTTTCTTTTGGAATAAAAAGGAATAATTTGTTTCTACATAAATATTTTATGGTGAGTTTAGTCATCAGGTATCCAGAAATGAATAACCTGAGTAGAAGAATGAGTCTTAATTGCATAGTTTTAGCTGTTATTGTGAACTTTCAAGCATTGTAGGGTTTAATGAAATTAGTAACTAAAGTATGTGAATGTTGAAAAAAAAAAGCAGAGTTCAGAAAATAAACAATCTATTTTATTTCTAGAATGAAAATTCTTGGGCTATACTAATTGCCACACTGTGTCATGATTCAGATAACAGATTAGAATGGATACTTAGAATGGATACTAAGTGTAGTCGGGTTGGAAAAAAGGGCGATGTAATTTCAGAGTGAGGATTTGAGAATGTTTTTAAAAGTTACCCCAAGTTGAGAACATCTATTCATACTCAGTTATCTAAAGCAATAGTGAAAATGTTATTTAATAATGATTGTTGTTAATTGGGTACTCGTTTTGTGCTAAGCACGTTAACGGGGTTATTTTAATCTTTACAATAATTAATATCATTCCCTGTTTGCAGATGGGGAAACTGAGGCTTGGAGAGAAAAGGACCTAACCCAGGTATCACAACGGGTACTGGATTTTTCTTGAATTTCAAAGCAGATCTGTCCTTAAGTCCAAGCCTTGACCTCTACATGATAATTCTCACATACTTTTTTGAGTCCAGCTCCATTTAATACTGAATATTTGATGTTGAAAGTATTGAATTGCTCAAAGTAATCATGGAGATTCTACCAAGGATCACCCATTGTGATAGAAACAGGCAATACAAAAAAAAAAAAAAAGAGAGAGAGAGAGAGAGAGAAAAGAAATGGGGTATAGAGACTGTAAATCCAGTATGGTATCCCCTAGAAGCTTCCAGATAAGTGGGGAGAGGGTAAGACAATTATTAAGACCAGCTAATTATCTGTATCCATTCGAAGGGTGAATTTCTGATTTGAGCTTCCTTTCATGGAAGGTACAAAAGTCACCAATTCCAAATATGAAAGTAATAAATACTTCTTATAGGCAAAATGTATCCCTGTCACATAGAGCAAAATCAATAGGGCTAAATAAAGAAGAGAAAGTGTCTAATGTTCATGGCATAACACTCTTTCTGGAGTGTCCATTGTGGCTAAATTATTTGATCTGTAATATTTGCTCAACAGCAAGTTTCCTAGATTTTGTTTTCTTACTCAGCCATTAAATGAAACATGCTTTGTCATACATTGAAATAGACATTTACTGTTCCAGCATGATGACATTCAAATGTACATTTATCAAAATCCAGAAAAAAGGGTGTTAACTGTGATAATCAACATTTAAGACATCAAAAATGATCATTAAACTTTACAGTATAATGAAAAGTCATGGGAAGCACTTAATATGTTTAGCATCTGAAATTATTGCTCAGATAGTACAGAAAGACAGCTTCTTTCTGGATTCTCTATCTCGCTAGTTCCCTTTCCCTTGGAAAGTATTGGCAGCTATAATTTTCTTGAGAAGAATATTCTCTGCACATTAAAAATCAAGCTCCTTACAACTGCTATTTCTATGTGGATTCCTCATTTCCTCTGACATTGGAAGAAGTCTCCTCGTGGAACTTAAGAAACTGAATGGTTATTTGCCCATAAGCCTAACATGTGAACACTAGGGATTATCAAGTACTTATCGTTATGAGAAAATCACCTGCTTCAAACCAGTTTCTTACTAGCCACACAATTCACCTTAATAGAAATTTTGCGCCAATAAATACCATGCACTGGCTATAGAGAGGTGATTAGTAAATTCCAGCATCCAGCATGGTCCCCAACACATAGTAGGTTCTTATCAAATTGATTCTTTTGTTTTTAATGAGAGAATAAATGATAGGCATGTTAAAAATCCTGAAGTATATATCAGCTCATTTATGAGTCACCCATATTACTTTAAATGCTTTTTTATTCGGGAATGCTTTAGTGCATTAAGAGAGCAAGAGGTCCACAAAAACAAAAACTTTCGATCACTCAACTTTCATTTTGTGCTGGATGTTGTTTCAGATGCTGGACGTTCATACATGATGACCACAGGGCCTGACTCAATGAACTCAAACCTCATGTTATGTTCATTCCAACATAAATGGAGCTCGAGTTGGGCTTTCTGCTGGTAACGATTAAATGATCAGATAGCAGGATTTCTAGTGTAGATTTGTATGGCAAAAACAGGTAAGCAGCTATTAACCTGCAGAGAACTGCCCTGAGCCAGTTCACAAAGAGTCCATCGAGCTTGCAAACTGACCAGCATGTCAACTTCTGCAGCCTCAAGCGGGCTTTCCTTTGGGTTTCCTGCAGAACCAACAAAGACAGTGTGCAAAGTGGGCACAAGGGAAGGACACAACTGCCTGTGTCTCTCTAGTCACTCATGATGCAGGCTAAAGTTTGGCTGTGATTTGGTCTGCAAACAAGGACCACCCTTCCATGTTGGAGGAATCAAGAAAGCAGGGACTCTCAACCCCTGCAGGGGTGGAGTCAAGTCAGTATGAAGGCTCCACCCACTGTCAGTCATGGGAATTCTTGGCTCAGACCTTGCTCTGTCCAGTTTCTTTTTTTCCGCTCTGACATTGGGGCTAGGTATGGCTTCCTCCTAGGTTTCTTTCTTTCTTTCTTTCTTTCTTTCTTTCTTTCTTTCTTTCTTTCTTTCTTTCTTTCTTTCATGTTATGTTAGTCACCATATAGTACATTATTAGTTTTTGATGCAGTGTTCCATGATTCATTGTTTGTGTCTAACACCCAGTACTCCATGCAATATGTGCTCTCCTTAACACCCGGCTAACCCATCCCCCCACCCCCCTCGCCTCTGAAACCTTCAGTTTGTTTCCCCGGAGTCCATAGTCTGTCATGGTTCATATCCCCCTCTGATTTCCTCCCCCCTTCATTTTTCCCTTCCTTCTCCTAATATCCTCCAGATGTGGTCCATATATACAATGGAATATTACTCAGCCATCGGAAAGGATGAATACCCACCATTTGCATCCACATGGATGGAACTGGAGGGGATTATGCTAAGTGAAATAAATTTAGCAGAGAAAGACAATTATCCTCCTAGTTTTCTAATAGGATCCACGATTCATTGTGTGACAAGAGCAACAGAAAGTGCAAAGATGTACTTCTAATAAAACAAAACACTTTCGCTATAAGATACTGGGAAACAGCTCCAACTTTACGCATGTGAATTTTTTAATCTGTAAAATGGGGCTAAAAATACTTGCTTCCTTATAAGACTATTGTAAGAGCCAGAGAACATAATACTTGTAAAGGGAGCCAGCAGGTACTGGTAATCAGATATCATTCTGCCCTCTTATTATAATGGGTCATTCATAATAATGTGAATTCTGCTTCATGCTTCAACTGTTGACCGAGCTTCATGGCTGGAAGGGTACCCAGTTTAGCCATCCGGATTCTAGGCTTATTTTTCCATTTTTGTCCCACGGCAGTTGCTAACCGTAGCCTTAGTGTTTACCATTTGTCTCCTCTCCTTCAGTATTAGACTCTTCTTTCCTTTGGTTTTATTAAAATGATGACAAACATGAATTGCGTCGTATACTGTACGAGTCAGTTTTACATACAATATCTCATTTTGCCCCCACAACAACCCTCGGTATCCTTACCCTCATTTCATAGATGAAAAACTGGAGGTGATTAATAATCGGAATATTGCTCACGTGATTTGAACCACGATGTCGAACTATTTGATCTTCTGCCATGACATCGTTTCCTGCATCCCTATCTTTTATGGTTTTTGAGGTTGACTGGTTTTACACGAAGGCACAAATAAGCACGATACAACGGACACAACATGAATAAGATTTGAGTGTGGAAAAGGTTGAGTGTGTACACTCCCTGGAGGTCTACAGAAATCCGCTCTAGAACATAAAAGACTAACTCGGTCTTCAAACTCATGAAGATGTCCGAGCCCCTCTTTTTGAATCTGTAACCTATGACTCTAGAATCCAAGTGTACCAGTTCTCATCCCCCACAGATGCATTTAATCCTTTTTAATAAAGAGAGCTCTCTTGGAAAAGCAACCAGGAGCCCTCACATAGGAAAACATGTGCCCTGTGGAGCCCATGGAGAGGGATAGACCAGTGTCCAAATTACTGCTCTTGCTTGCATTTACCTTGTTGTAATTGAGCATACTGGCCTAGAAGACATTGATCAAAAGCCTCCTGGCTGGCCAAAATACTTGAAGGATTACTACATAATGACCAATTCTTGCCTTGTAAGACCAAGAACCAAGACAAAAAAGAGTCGAGGGCCATTTATCAGTTTTCTCTTTTAAAATATTAAATCTGTCCTATAACTGAATCCTCACACATATTATAAAAGCACTGAAATCAAACAACCATGGTTCATTCCTGGCCTTTGATTTTTTTAAACATGCATGTTAAAAAGAGAGAGAGTGAGAGAGAGAGAGGGAGAGAAAACCAAACATGTGTGCTGTCTTTTAATAAAGATCATATTAAAAATTCAATAAATAGCAATATCTCTGATCTCTTAACAAAAGCTTCTGGTGTACAGGAAATTAAATGAAAAAAAAAAACCCTTGTTAATCCTTTTTGATTTCTGTACATTGTAGCTAGAAGCAGAATTCTTTAACTCACAGATTTCTCCTTTTTTTTTTTCCTTTTTAACATTTTTTTTTTAATCTTTTCTTGCACAAACGTTGTCTGGGCAACACTATAAATGCAGCATGATTCTTGGAAACATTTAAAAATAGAGGGGGGTGGGGGAGAGAGCGAGCACTTGTGTCATTGTCTCATCCCGGTGGCCTTGCGAGGAGGAATCCACCTCCAACCAGGTGATAACCTGATAGACTTTATCTTGTCTTCTCCCGGCCTCCCTGAAGCCTGCCAACACTTCGGCTGCCTGTTAGGCATTTTAAATATCCCCCCTGAGCCCTAACCTCACCCCCTTTCTCTTCTTGTCAGCTGGAATGTCTCAGAGCTGTCAGAAGCTTGTTGCTTATTGATGTTTCCGTGTGTTTTATGTCTTTTCTGAGATATGACAGGGCCTGACACAGTGCTGATTTCAATCAGTCTGCTTCTTGGAGAGGCCTGAGATTTTTAGTTGCACAATCCACGTTTCGAGCATAATTCAGAGGCCTCTGTCTGATGAAAATGTTTCAGGAGGCCGAAATAAAGGCCCTGTGCTCAACGAGCAGTGGCTGAGGAATTCACAAGGCTTGAAAAAACACGTGTGTACGTGCACGCACACACACACACACACACATACACACACACACCCCCCCCCATAGTCCCCCCTCCCCCGCCCCGCCTTTTGTTATAAGAAAAGCAAGAACAGAAAGTGACCTCGGGAGGCAAAGGTTGTGACACTGAATCAAATCCCTTTAGACCCGAACTGACAGGCTAGGCCTGGCTTTAGATTACGTTATCACATCTTAGAACGAGGCTTGTATGTACCTCAGGATTCCCTACATGTAAAGAGCTGGTGATTTTACCCCTGCTGCCCTATTAAGTCAAGTTCTGATGTCCTGTCGAGAATGAAAGCTTATCACGCAGAAGGCTGGGATAAAGGTGGGGGCGGGGGGCAACAACCACAAATGGAAAGAAAATGTGTTGCTGGTAGAGAGCTCATTTCTGTTATTTACAAGGCTGGCCATGTGGAGATTAAAAATATTAGAAAAATGGTTCTTGGTGAATCCTATATGATTTCCTGAAACTTACATAAACATCTCATTTTGTATCATGTTGGTCGGATTCAGGCGGGGCACAGAAGAGACTCTGGATACCAAAGGCGCTTAATAGAACCAGCCTCGGCAGGTGCGTTCAGAGGCCAGCCTCAAATTCATTTCCAGAAACCGGAGCAAGACTGTAGGATAGTTTTGTCTATGTGTCTGGCGAATTGTGTGAACTTGACTTAGTCAAATGATCTCCTCGTGTCTGTTTCTCCATTTTAAAATGGGAATGTTAACGTCTTCTATTCCTGGGAAGAAGGGTGTCATTTCATTATTGGTCTTTTGGGCTTTTAAAGTCAAGCGATTGGCACAAGCTTCTGAGAAGGTGATTAGCTCCAATGATAAGAAACAGATTAAAAAAATTCTCAGGGACTAGTGTCCCGCTTTTTTGCATGAGAATATACCCCTCGCTAATCTGCAATTAATATTTGTAATATGATTCAGGACTTTTAAAGAAAAAAAACACTTGAAGGAAAAAGATTATAATATCACGCCACACTGTCTGGAATGAAACGATTTCTTAAAGGCTAAATATCCAAAGTGAAACAGGCATTAATCAGACATTCTCAAAAAATTATTTTTTGTTTGGATTGATTTTCTTTGTAGGGAAACGGTAATATAGGGGGGAGAAGACAGGCTTCTGAGCACAGACTCCCAGATTTCGGCCCTCCAGCTAGCTGGGGGCCGTGGCCCGATTCCATTGTGCTAATAGTGAAAATTCACATATCAATGTGGGTTTTTGGCTGCTCTGGAAAAAATCAACCAGGCTGGCAATGGCCACCATCAGCTGGCTCTGAGCCCCAGCGGCCTTCCTTAGATGGGCCCTCTCGTTGTGTCCCCTCTATGGTTAGGCTGCGGCCCCCGCGGCATCTGATTCACAAGCCCCAGTTTGGAGTCAGGCAGCCTTGCATTTGGAGGCCAGCTCCATCACCTACCAACTGTGTGACTTCGGACAACTTGCTTAACTGTTCTTCATTTCCCTTGTTCCAAACTGTGAAGAGCAGGTCCTACTGGAAATGTTCTTTGGATGATTAATTGCCATTCCAAATGCAGAATTCTTGGCTCATACACTAGCCTTCAATAAAGATGATTTCCCTCTCCCATCCCCTCTTTGTAGAGTATCGAGACGGGATCACCTCGCGCTCGCTGTTTCCAAGTCAGGTTCTTTGCCGAGCTAAGTTAGAGTTGGAGTGGTTTTAGCTTAAAAAAAACCCCAACTCCCCCACCAAAAAACCCAACGGATCCTTTGCCTCTAAGCCACACTGAGTGAAAATTAACGCTAAAAAAAGTGCTTCTCTACCTCCATTCCATTTTTAAAATGTTATGATATTTTTAACAATATTAATATAATAACAGTAGCATGTGTTTATTGGGTTAGTCTGTATTTTATGACTTAGTATCGAATTTGTGGCTTGTTTCTACCAGTACTGTCACTATTAATTTTTGTTCCCATTTTTTTCATCAGCTGGAACATTGTCATAGGACTATTGCTTGCTCGTGATAAGCAGTCTTTGCTGTTATTATTTTAGGTCTGCTTATCAACAGTCAACACATCTCCCCAAATTATTATTATTATTTTTTTTTAGAAAAACTCTGTTATCAATTTAACCCCTTGGGCACCGAAGGGACCCTTCCTTCCAGCCACTCCTAAGGATTCTGGCGAGCGAGGCGATGAAGCTGGAGAATCGGGGGGAGTCAGAAAGAGCCGTCACTACAAAAATACCACAGGAGGTAGAGAAGGCCTTCACAGTATGACTTGAAGATAGAAATTGATATTGGTCCTGACTCCTGACCCCGCCCGGCAGCCAGAGCTGCTACTGGCCCTTGGAAGGGCTGGTTGAGAGAGACAGAGAGAGGGAGAGAGATGCCGGCCGGGAACTCCCAGAGATCATGGGCCTGCCAGGCTCTCTGAAAATGACTGCCAATTTGGCCTAGTCTCAGCTGACTGCATGCCCAGGAGGGAGGGAATGGCAGTAATAAAGCAGTTTAGTGGAGAAAGATATTGCTTCAAGCTCCCAAGGCTTCCAGTGTATTTTATGACAACATTATTCACTCACACACCCACACAGATACACACATCGACACACACCCTCACATGTACAGACATGCGGACACTCATTTGATAATCAGACTATAGATCTAGAGTGTATTATATACATATTTTGGGCAGGGGATGATTTATGCCCAGCCCAGAAATGTTATAGTTTAAAGCTAAGTTTCAAATGATCCCAAGAGTTCTCTTCCCAGAATTAAATAATGGGGAAAAGAGACAACAGGCTACACTTGGACGAAGCCCGGGGCTCTTTGTCAGCCCCATGGCTAACGTCCTGGACAGTTCTCCACATACTAGCCTATCCCCTACTTAGGAGGAGCATTTGGCTGGCAAAGATGCTCCAAGGGTTAGAATTCTGAGAATCCTTTGTAACTTCAGAGAGTGATGCTTCTCGCATAATACAAATTCGTACTGATGCATATACAGCGTATCACAGTATAGAATATACATGTGTACAGCCATCATGTCAGGATAACAGCCTAAAATGAATTCGACTCTACTAAAATTTGTCATTTGAAAATATTCGTGTTTAAAGAAAAAAAGAAAGAAAGATAATAGTAGCATTTAAAAAATTCGCAGAAGAGGAAACAAGGAATGGCTAGGGGGAATTTTTTTATTTTTTACGGTCATTCCCCTTTTTGGAGCAAATAGCACAACTGCATTTCAGCATCATAATGAGAAAAGATGCCACGCTTTGCAATCAGCATGAAGAGCTGAATTGCACTTGCTGCAGTAAGAACTATTTCTCAAATGCTCGGGATGGCTGTGCATTGGTTTATGCACTGTGCGAGCCTCATGGCCACCTGGACGGGCAGAGGAGTCATTGTCCCCACTTTATGGAGGGGAATATTGAGGCTCGCAAAGTTAAATAGCACACCCATAGCCATGCCGTTAGCAAATGAGAGCTGAAGTGTTCATTCAGACTTTCAGATATTCTGCCTCTAAATTTATATAGCTTCATAAGCCTACGGTATAGACAGACTTCCTGAAGGTGGGGCCCTTCAGAGCAAGATTTTGTTATGTAAGCACCCAGAGGTCCCGTAAATATTTTGTGCACATTTTCAGTAGGAGTACAATTATTAAAAAAATAAAAATAATAATGCCAGCTAATAATACATAGATGAAAATAATAGATTTTGTGGTAAAGATGTCCCCGTAGCATCTGTTGAACATTCAGTCTTTAAGATACAGGCAGGGAGACTAAAACTATCTCTAATCCATTTTACGAGTGGAATCCTTTCTCTCCACACTTTCCATAAACTGAGATTTAAATGTAAAGATTTGATCTAACAATTTTTAAGGGAGATAATCCAGTATTTCCTCTCTTGTGAAAGTAACAGCATCTACAATTGACTAATTACAGGGAGAATTGGGCATTCCATGAAGATTAAGGGCAAGCAGCTAATTACACCCACAAGTGGCTAACAGCAGCTACAATTAGCTGTTTATAGGAGCAATTATTGGTGTAGCCAATTTTGTACCCCAAAATAATTACAGGTGCAAAATCTCACATGCCGTTAGAAATGTTCTCTTTCAAAATGCTGGCCCTATGGACGTGGATTTCTCCATTCCTTTGCCTACATAGAGAAATAACCAGAGAGATCCGAAACGTGAAGATGCCAACATGTTACCAATCCGAAAGCTACGTTTAATAAATTTATTTTTGTGCTTGAAAAAACTGCAATTAATCTACCTCATCTAGTCGGTTAACAGTTGAAGCAGGAGACAAATAGAGCCTTAGAGAAGGCTCATAGGTGTATTTCCTTTATACTTTCGATACAGCAAAATGTATCTTTTTTTTAAAAGATTTTATTTATTTATTCGACAGAGATAGAGACAGCCAGCAAGAGAGGGAACACAAGCAGGGGGCGTGGGAGAGGAAGAAGCAGGCTCATAGTGGAGGAGCCTGATGTGGGGCTTGATCCCATAACGCCGGGATCACGCCCTGAGCTGAAGGCAGACGCTTAACCACTGTGCAACCCAGGCGCCCCCAGCAAAATATATCTTAAAACCTGTTCTAAAATTAGATCAAGCTACAACATATACTAAAAGCGTTACTGTGCAAATTCTGGGTTTATTAGTTGCTCTGGAGCCTGGGTTCATTCATGTACTCAATTAACAAATGTTTCTGGGATTCCTAACATATTCCAGTGTTTTCTGGATGTGCATGTTTGAAAGAAAAGGCACCCACGGGCTAATTCTTAATTTACCCAATTTCCTAAAATTTATTTCTTGCTCTGGGCAGCCCAGAAATAGAGGTACGATCAGAGTTTATATTTTAGCTCAGAATTGAAGCCAATGACACAATTATCTTAACATCTCTCTCCCAAGTACACCTCCATCCCTAAACAAACAACAACCTACAGAACAATGATCATTGGATTTCAGAAGTTTTCCATTTGGCTTCTAAATTATATAATAATATCATTTAAAAAAAAACAACGGCTCTAATTCTGTTTTTTTATGTAGCAGGAGTTTCTCACTAAAACAAAAAACAAGGAGAAAAGTAGTTCCGGGTATCGTGTCTCCGTTGTGGATTATCTTAAACATCGTTTCCTGAAGTTATAGTGCAGGCATGAAACGATCTACTCTGAGTCAATCATGAGGCATTATTTTAAGCTCTAATGCTCTCTGATTTTGAAAAGCCAAGCTTGGAAGGCATGCAGGAGAGTTAATGAGATTGTGACTTATTCATGACTGTGTATTTCCAGAAATGAATCAAACACATGAAAATTCCAAATCTTCTTGGCTGAATAATCTACAGATACCATTGCTTGATCAGCAAACAGGGTTATTTAGAAGGAGAGTAGGGAATTTAAGGTAGGAAAACACAATGCTTAGTCTGAGTGGAGCCGGAGACCTGTGATCTCGATGGTCACCACAGAGCTTTTGAATCCTGACTACGCCTCTAATTTCTCTCTCCGACCTTTGGCAAGGTGTTTTCATCCAGGAGCAGCAAGGTCATTTTCTGGGCAGACCAGACAGACTTGGGTTTGAATCCCAACTCCACCACTCACTAGCTGTGTAAGTCCGTGCGGTGTTCCAAGCCTTACTGGAGACTCAGTTTCCTGATCTGATCTATGAAACCCATAAAATGGGGACAATAATTCTTTCCTGATGAGGTTGTTATTAGAAGTGAAATAATGTATTTTATTATTGTCCTTTTTTTTTTAAAAAAAGATTTTATTTATTTATTTGAGAGACAGAGAGTGCGTGTGCACAAGTAGGCGCAGGGGCAGAGGGAGAGGGAGAAGCAGACTCCCCGCTACGTGGGGAGCCCAACCCAGGGCTGGATCCTAGGGCCCTAAGATCAGGACCTGAATGCAAGTCAGACACTTAACCGACTGAGCCACCCAGGCACTCCTTACTTTCTCTCTTTATACTATGTGATTCATTACAGTGAATCCTACTTGGATCACAAGAAAAGATTCTAGATCCATTCATTCATTGAACAAATATTTATGTAATAGAAAAATAACTAAAATTTACAGCACTTATTGTGAGCTAGGCATTCCTTTAAACTCCTTACGTATATTCACCTTAAAGACCAATGTTATGAAATAGGTACTTTTATTAGGCCCATTTTACAGATGTGAAGACTGAATCACAGAGAAGTTAAGTAACGTGACCAAGGTCACATAGTTGGAAAGTGGCAGAACTAGGGTCTGAGCCCGGTCGTCTAATGCTGCATTATCTCCTATATCCAGATTGCTCAGAAGTGGGTCTAGACATACAAAATCCAAACAATTAAAAGCGCTGTCTCAGAATCTTTCCCTGTGTTGGAGAAAGGCCACAGCAGCTCTACCCAGTGGGGAGATGCCTTATTGTGAGAAGTGCCTTTTCAAGCCTCACACTCATTGCACCGTCTTACTGTTACGACTCATTTGTGGTCTGTCTTTGCAGGTAAGCTGTGAGTTCCCTGAGGCTCCTTCTCTGCCTGTTGTCTGCTGCACACCCGTGCTTGGTGCCTGGGTACTTAATACATGTGTGGTGAGTGATAGAAACCATTCCAAGATGAGAAGCATTCTATCCTGCTGCAGAGGCTGGAAAAGTACCTTGTTTTAGGTACAAAATGTTTTAGGTACAAAACGACCTAACAACACTGGAGATACATATGAGATCTATACATGGGTAAGGAGTTTGAAAATACAGCAGCTGACTTCTTCACTCGGGAAGTAAACTATGTATCTAATTAATTTAAAATATTGTTCACTTTTAGGAGGAGTTCTGTATCTGAATTGCAAAAAAAAAAAAAAAAAGCTTTAGAACTGAAGAAAACATTCATTGAATTCTTTTCCTGAGAAAAACGGTGAGTGCAAAGTATAGCGTCTGTTTCACATGTATATTAATACAGTCAGTATATTTGTTAGTAGAGAGATTGGTGAGAAGCCAGGACATCTTTGACCCTCTTCTTAACTGGGGCTCCCACCATGAAATTCGGTATGGCTGGGTCAGGTTTGGCACGAGTTTCTCACTGCCACTTTCATGGAGATAAACATGTAATTCAGAACAACCCTGGTTTATGGGTCTGGTTTCCCCATATCAAATGAACCTTGGATGTATCAGGAACAGATCAGTTTTGAACTCCTTTCCTTGAATGTAAAGTTAAGGAACTTCCAGAATCAGATTTGGGACTCTAACCAGAAAAGACTGGCCTGTAAAATCAGAAGGATTAAGCCATCAAAACAGAATCTAGTTACTAGAAATCCAGCAAATATTCTATTGCTTTCAAGACAGAGAAACTGTCACATGAAGCTAGAAGCACTTTTAAATTCTAACTTGAGTAGTGATCTCCTAAAAATGTATATCTGAGGAAAGATTCACATGGCAATGAACTTGTTTAAACTGTGGAGTTCTTTAGACAGCCACGTAATTATTACCTATCTGCAAACTGGTGTGCTGATTTGCATAACAAAACCAGTGGAGGACCATTAGAACTTGTGACTTGAAAATTAAATGTCGTGTTCATCAGTAATATAAAATTAGTACAAATACATCAGTTTTTTATTTATTTTTTTTCTCAGAGAGAGGGCACACGCGAGTAGGGGAAGGGACAAAGGGAGAGGGAGAGAGAAAATCTTAAGCAGGCTCCACACTTAGCACAGAGCCTGACATGGGGCTCGATCTCACGACCCTGAAATTATGACCTTAGTGAAAATCAAGAGGCAGAGGCTTAACGGACTGAGTCACCCAGGTGCCCCTACATAATATTTTTAAAAGTTAGAAAAGAAATAGCCACCAATTTGATCTGAATTACCACTAGGGATTGGAGATGCTGAGAAGTTTCTCTCTTCCCGCCACATATCTTTTCCAAGAAATTTGGCTTGTGCTTGTTTTCCATGATGCACAGGGAACTCTCTTTACAGTTATTCCTCCTTTCCCAGGATAGCCAACCCCTGAGACCCTGAACACTCTTCTTGCAGCTCTGGGACCTTGGAAGTTCTTGGAAATGATGAACCCAGGGCTCTGGACCACCATTTGGGGCTCTAACGCACCCCAAGTAAAGGCCAGTCCTCCCTTTGTGGTCAGACATAGGTTTGATCCTCAAGAGTGAGGTCCTTCGTTAATGACCATGGTCTCCGTTTCCAAGGAGTCCAACAAAATCATGTGTGTACCTTCCTGCTGTCTTATTTTCAGAAACATCCGTGATGCACAGAATATGAAGACCCCCCTATGTTAAGAGGCTTATCCAAGAATAGGCACTAACCATACCTTCAAGAATGCATTCTGGATAAATGATAAAAATAATGAATAATATTTATTTTTATAAATAAATGAAAGTTAGATAAATAATATGAATAAATAAAAATATAAATAAATAGTAAATAAAAATAATTTAAAAATAGAAAAAGAAATTCCAGATAAGCATTTCTTAGAAACAATAGTAACTATGCACACAATTTTAAAATATCCTTTCAAAAAAATTGTTCAAGAATTTGTTTTGGAAAAGTGAACCACATTGCAATACCGACTCGTGTGTGGCTTTCAGGATTCGAATGGTTTGTGAGATGACCTGGAGCATTTTCGGATAGTGTGTGTTTCTTCCAATGATGTGCTTGCCCTCCCCCCACCCCCACCCCCTATGCATGTGTATGGTGTCACTTTTCCATCCTCGCTCCTTGTTGATTTGGTGACAGAACCTCAACTGATTCCCATTTTGGGCTGATATTTTTCTGTTGTGCTGTCATGCTCCTGGTTCAATCCCTTACTGCCCACAGCCATTGGCCTAGGGAATGCCAACAAGCATCTCTATCCGCCTAAACTAGAACAGTCAGGAGAATTGGTGCCTAAATGTATGGGGGGCTTTCCAACCTGTAACAAAATTTGTTTTACGATTTGTGGTAGCATGTGTTTTGATGATCTGGGAGCAGAGAATTCCCATCTAGGATGAGACACTTCCCATCTTATCCTGCAGAAAAACAAAAATACAGATCTCCCAGGTGGGAGGGAACCTGGTCCAGGAGGCTCCCAGCTGAGCTTGGCTTAGGATTTCCAATGCGGGTAAGAGTCTCTCCATAGGGGTTGGTCAGAAGAGGTTTACAGCTTCTTCCTCCAGGAGATAACCCCAAACTCAGACAGTCTAACAAGAGACACAGTCATATCCCCAACCCTGGCCTGTGCTTAAAAAATGTCATGGTTATCCACTGCCATTGACTCCACAGTATGCAATACAATCTTGCCTCTACATGGTTTCAGTCTGCACCATCCCTGAACCCTCATACCCCCATCCCCATCCCCACTAGACCAGTGACTTTTCAATACACAAATGAAATGTATGGCATTTTCTGCATTTGTTCACGTTGCTACCACTCAGGCGTGTATAAACCCTTACCTTCCCAGATCTTCTTGGCAAAGAAGATTCTGCTCTCATGCTACTTGACCCATTTTTTTAAATGAGATAATAATTGACATACAACATTGTGTAAGTGCAAGGTGAGCACTGCGTGGATTCGATACCTTTCTATATTGCCGTGTGATTACCAACTGAGCGTTAACACCTCTGTGACATCACATAATTATCATTTCTTTTCTTTTTTTTTTTTTTTGTGGTCAGGACATTGAAGAGGTACTCTCTTAGCAATTTTGAAATATGTAATATTGTATTATTGACTTGCTCACCATGTAGTCCACTAATTAAGTCTCTGCTTGGCCCATTTTAGAATATCAATCTTTCTCTGTACCTTCTCTGATCTGGCCTTGACCCCGTGCCTCTCCGCTGGATAATGTGATAGACTAATTTGCAGACTAGTCTTGCTGCGTGGGAGTTGGGTGTGGGTGTCAGCTCTTTTATTGGGGTGAAGATGACTATCTGTCCACCCCAGTCTATCCACCTTCATTTTCCAGAAGAATGTAGTCATAGCTGGGCATGCAATTTTTTAGAGAAGAACTGTGCTTCTCAGCCCCCTTGTGACTCGGAGTGTGGAGTGACCAAATCCTGGTCACTGGCATGTGGGTGGGGGTGCCGTGGTGCCATGTCTGGGACAGGACTGGAAATTTCTCACATGCCCTTTTTCTTCCCTCGGCTCCAACCAGGGAACAGCAGAGATGAGGTGGAGGGACTGGAGGACCACAGTGGGCCATGTGAAGCAGCATCTCCCCAGACAACCCCCCCCAGAGAAAAATAAACCTCATTCTTTAAGTTGCTGTTTTGTTGGCATGCTCTCTTTCTCTCTGTCTCATTTAATATATATATTTTTAAAAGATTTTATTTATTTATTTGACAGAGAGAGACAGCCAGCAAGAGAGGGAACACAAGCAGGGGGAGAGGGAGAGGAAGAAGCAGGCTCATAGCGGAGGAGCCTGATGTGGGGCTTGATCCCAGAACGCTAGGATCACGCCCTGAGCCGAAGGCAGACGCTTAACGACTGCGCCACCCAGGCGCCCCTCATTTAATATTTTTTACAACCACTTCATCTTTTACCTCCCTACCATCATTTATTGGTTTTGTGACCTTGGACAATTGATATAACCTCAGCTTCCAAATCTGCAGAATAGAGATCACTTCATATGGTTTTGTGAGGATTCCGTGAGTTGATTCATGTACGAGGCCTGGATCTGTACCCGGTACTAAAGTTAGTGCTCGGTAAACAGGGGTGTGGGGTTGGTGATAGGAATGCTCACTATCGTTATCATCTTCCAGACAGCGCTTCTGTCTGTCAGCTGGGCTCCCCCCCTCAGACCTGGCAGGTGCCCTGGGATAGTTACTTTTGTATCCCCAGGACCTGGGCTACAGTGGAGTCTTCAAAATCAGCATTGCGTACGTGCTGTTGACTGGTTCCTGAGGGTCTGGAGTGTCTCCTCTCTAGCTGCCTCCTTTTCTCTGGGCTCTGGTCTACACTCACGTGGGCCCCAAATTCTCCAGCCTCTCCCTACACTGGTACCCATCAGAGGGCCTGGGAAACTCACCGCTGATGGCCTTCCTGGTCTGGTTCCCTCACCCACCTACACCTTTGCTTATTACTTTCTTCCTTCAGTGAGTGTTAACTGAGTGGCTATGACACCTGACATAGTGATGGGGGCTGAGGCTAAGGCAGTGGACAGAACACACAAGTTCCCTCTTTTACTTACTCTGCCATTCTTTGGAAGGGAGACAAAAGATAAATGAGTAATCACATAAATGGACCGAAACATGGTAGGTGGAGGGGAATGCCATGGGGCATAACTGGGTGATGTGTTAGAAAGCCCAGAAGAACCTGGTCCCAGAGATGATGTCTGGGCTGTTACCTGAACCCTGCTTGCAGATTCGCCACAAAAAGGGTGTTACACCCCATCGACTTGGGTAACGTCCTGAAACAACCTGGTGCATCCCCTCATCGTGGATATTTGCTCTTGCTGGAACAGAAAACTGCCTCCCTCCAGGGGTCCCACACTTGACCAGATCTCACCTTGACAGCAGTTGCCAGAGTTCTTCACTCACATGGATCTCTGAGGAAATTAGAATCCAGGAGCTGGAAGAGTGTGAGCTTGGGTTCTGGAGAGGCACAAAAGACCCAACTTCCTATGACTTTTAGTTTGCAAACATCTGGAGATATTTCAGATAGCTTATAATTTACTGTGTTCAGTATGTGACAGTAAACAAAAGAAAAGATCTTGAGAACTTCTGAGCAAAATTAGTTGTAATTTTACCCAGAGGGAAAAACAAAACGAAGCAAAACAAAACAAAAAAAACCCCAAAAACCCGGTTACGACTGGGCTTCCATTAGGAACCAGTGTAGGTTTTGAGTCAGAGATGAAGAGATAGATTTATTTTATTGGATAGACTGAGTTCTCCAGAAGGTGGGGGGAAGGGAGACTTCAGATGGTCAGCTTGCACAAATATACCTGGCTGCCTCTGTTCCAGTGTCTGCTGTGGTCCTCCATTCCCTGGTAAAACCACCTGTCCAACCGGATGCTTACCAATGAATACAGACAACTAGCCGCTAACCCTAATATAGAAAACTCATGAGGGGCGCTTTCTAAATGACCAGCTCTGTTATAAATAACCGATAATAAGCCATAGCCGTTGCTTGCTGCAGTCTGCTTTCCAAGATAGTGGCAGGTGGATGAGAGACAAAGTGGATACAGCATTGGTTGAGCTTAACTGAGAGTCTGCTCGGATCTCCCTTGCCCCCAATTCAAACTAAACCTGTGGATCCTTATTTAAAAATGATCCCTAAAATAAATATCATTTTTTAAAAGTTTTTATTTATTTGAGAGAGCGAGAGAGCGAGAGAGTGCGTGTGAGCACGCAAGAGCAGGGGGGAGGGGCAGAGGGAGAAACAGACTCCCCGCTGAGCAGGGAGCCCAACCCGGGGCTTGATTCCAGGACCCTGGGGAGCATGACCTGAGCCAAAGGCAGCCACTTAACTGACTGAGCCACCCAGGCGCCCCTAGAATAAATATCATTTAAATAAAAATATCATTGTCCGCTACAGCTCAGAATTACCTCTTACTGTTTTACTGTGTTCTCTTTCGTTAGTGGAACCTCACTGGGACATGTCAATGAGGCACAGAATTTGGTATGACAGCAGCCCCATTCTGGCTTTTAGCTATTGAGGTGCCTACGGAAAGGACATCATTTCAAAGGCGATTTCACCTGTGAGGCAACCCCTTGGCATGACTTTTGATGTATAGGATTGCTGGTGGCTCACAGCCGTGGCTACCCTAGGCTCTCCTGGGAGTTTTACATGATGTAGGTGGCCCCAGGATATTCGTTTTCACGGTCTGGGTTGGGGCTGAAACTATTAACGTTTTAAAACAGCATTCTAGATTATTCCAATATGCCTTAGGTGGAAACTCTCTGCGTGAAGACTTTTTAAAAAAACAGAAAGCATTGACAAGGCTTATTTCTCTGATTCTCCAATTTCAGTGCCTTCAAATGGCATTTTTTATCAGTCACCACAGATGAGGAACAGAAAGGGCCCCGTTATCTAATAAATTATTGCATCAGGCATGCAATGTATAAACATTCAGAAGAGCATGGTAAAAAAGGATACCTTCCAGATACAGGAAGTTGCTAATCTCAGTTGCCTTAACTACTTTTCTTTCCATAAATAAGCCCAATCTCTCATTTTAGCAGGATTTTGGGACCTTGAATTCCGCAACCTCTTTGATAAGCCAGTGAAGGATGGTCATTTGCAGTGCACACGCCAAAGGGTTTCTGAGACTGTAAACAAACAGTTTACCTAGAGTTGCCCAGAACATTGTGTTTGACTGTCAGACACATAAAAATCCCTCGGAGACAGACACGGTGCCGTCCTGCATTTTCGCTTACAGCGGAGCCTCCGGTGGGTGTATCTGTGGTTGTTTATCTAAAGTAGCAAAGAAAGGACAGTATGTGTTTTAATCACTTATCTACATAGATTTGGGATTAAATTCAAATCCTACTTAAATACTGCATCACTGTTTTTATTTTAAGGCCTGGTGAGTCTTTTTCAACTCTTCAGAAAATGAATTTAGGTGTGTGAAAAGAGATAAGCAACAGTGTGTGAACTTCTCTGCTTGACCACCAAGCGGACATACTATGGGTAATTGGCTATTTCAGGGCAAATTTTCCCATCATGACATTTTTAAAAAAAGCGTCCAGAGCCCCACTGAAGAGCCAACCGCAGGCATGAAATCCAATTGTTATGGAAGTCCATCCCTGGACTCTCAATTAAGAGAAAACGATCAGGTCCATCTAAGTAAGAACTTAGAGGTTTATACATGGTTTATTTTTGACCCTTAGATAAATTGCCAAGTGCCATCACTCATGGCTACTGAAGTAGTTTCCAGCTTAAAAGGGACTCTCCGAAGAGTTTCTGCAATCTTTTACTTGCCTGCTCTGGGGGCAGTGTTCTTGAAACGTTTTGTCCTTAGTTGACCTCACCTGGGATGCTTTTTTGAAAGCTGATGCCTTAAATGTATCGGATCGGCCTTTCTGGAGCAAAGCCTACATTTGCATTCTTTTTTAAAAAATTTTTTTACTATTTTCTATTATTTTTTATTATGTTCAGTTAGCTACTGTATAATACATCATTATATTTTGATATAGTGTTCAATGATTCATTAGTTGCGTATAACACCCAATGCTCATTACAACACGTGCCCTCCTTAATACCATCACCCAGTTACCCCATCCCCCACCCCCTCCCCTCTGAGACCCTCAGTTTGTTTCCCTGGGTCCATAGTTTCTCATGGTTCATCTCCCCCTCTGATTTCCCCCGCTTCAGTTTTCCCTCCTTTCCCCTATGGTTCTCTGTGCTATTGCTCATGTTCCACGTATGAGTGAAACCATATGATATTGTCTTTCTCTGCTTGACTTAGTTCACTTAGTATAATCCCCTCCAGTTCTATCTACATCAGTGCGAATGGTGTGTAATCAGGATTTGGGGACCTTGAATTCCGCAACCTCTTTGATAAGCCAGTGAAGGATGGTCATTTGCAGTGCACACGCCAAAGGGTTTCTGAGACTGTAAACAAACAGTTTACCTAGAGTTGCCCAGAACATTGTGTTTGACTGTCAGACACATAAAAATCCTTTCTGATGGCTGAGTGTTATTCCATTGTATACATGTATCACACAAGGTTGTGGAGAAAGGGGAACCCTCTTACACTGTTGCGGGGAATGCAAGCTGGCCCAACCACATCTGCATTCTTAACAGGCCCTTCGGTGAATCTCACACAGATTGAGGAGAGGGAAGCATGGTCTTAGGCCCCAATCCCCGGGGGAGGTGTGAGACCAACAAGGGATGGGGTAGGGGATGAATGGGTGGCTCTCCTCCTCCCTTGGGACTTGCTAAGACCCTTCCCATCTTGAGTAGCCTGGGTACTTTCCTGAGTAAACATAAATACAGAGATATGGAAACACCTCAGCCTGTAGAAATGGGGAAAGAAGTGGATGATGGTTCCTCTTTCTAGCATCCTTCTAGAAGTTAGTCTGATTAGGATCATGTGTTATTCTCCAAGTAGCTTGTGTTTAGTGAGCCTTGTGGTGTGGTCCTGAAGTAGCCCTGGCATCATTGATCCTTAATTTTGTTGTCCAAAGGAACCGCATGCCTCCAGGGCTGCGCAGGAGACTTTCGACATGAATACAGTCTTATGACTGACTCTTATGCTTGGTTTATAAACCCCACGCACGTTCCCAAGTCCACCAGGCCCTGCAGGGTGGGGGAAGAGCTCCTCAAAAACATCCTAGGGGCGCCTGGGTGGCTCAGTCAATTAAGCGTCTGCCTTCGGCTCAGGTCATGGTCCCAGGGTCCTGGGATCGAGCCCTGTGTTGGGTTTCCTTTCAGCGGAGAGCCTCCTTCTCCCTCTCCTTCTGCTTCTCCCCCTGCTTATGTGCTCTCTCTCCCCTCTCTCTTTCTCACTCCCTGTGTCAAATAAATAAATAAAATCTTAAAAAAAAAGTCCTAACTTCGAAACCCCCAGCTTTAGACAAATGAGCCATAGGTATAAGCTCCTTCCCATCTTTCTCTTCTCTTCTCCTTCTCCCCAGACTTCCCACTGGGGCTGGCAGTCACACTGTGGAAACTCTGAACTTTTAGATGACGTGAGAATGCAGAATGACCGGAAAGAAAGAGAGACAGCAAAGAAAAAAGTTAGGGGAGGAGTCTCAGATTGGCAGCCTGCAGAGTGTTTTCTGTATTGGGAAATTTCACATAAAAATCTGGAGTTCCAGCTTTTCTTGAAAAAGTAAAAAAAATCTGGCAGGACTGAGACTGCTCCCATGTGGCGAGGCCTGGCCACAGAGGGGAGGGGTTCAGCACTGTCCAATTTGTCATAATTCTTTTCAACCCCTGACCCATTGTTCTAGACCAAGCCTTCTTCTCACTTCTGTCATCTGCCAGTTCCTCCATGATATGTTTTGTGAGCTCTTAGTGTAGTATAAGTTATTCCTACACATTTCTCCTCCTCCACTCCAAAAGTGCATTTTTTAAATGCATTTTTAAAAAAGATTTTATTTATTTGAGACAGAGAAAGAAAGAGAGAGAGAGAGAGAGAGAATAAGCATGGGGAGGGTCAGAAGGAGAGGGAGAAACAGACTTCCTGCTGAGCAGAGTGCCTGACACAGGGCTCGATCCCAGGACCCTGAGATCATGACCTGAGCCAAAGGTAGATGCTTAACTGTCTGAGCCACCCAGGTGCCCCAGAAAGTTTTAATTTTGATTCCTGAAATTCTAGCTATCACATGTACAGCATAAATTCACCTAACCAGATTACTTTTTTTGGTAATGTTTGAATTTTGAAAAAAATCAGTGTGTTTATGGGGGTTAAGGACCAAGAGAAACTTGGAACGAGCTTGAACAGTGAGCGCGTGAGGAAGGCTTGGAGTGTCCTGAAACCACGGTGGGATGGGCAGCGGTTACAGAATGGGTCCGGAGACAGGCAGTGTGTGAAGGTTCCATTTGACTTGTCATGTGGGCTAGACTACAGAGCCCAGTCGTTTGCTCACATACGAGTGTAGATGTTGCTTTGAGGGTGTCCTGTGGAAGTACCATCTGCAGTCTGTTGGCTTTATGTAGAAAAGACTGCCCTCTGTCATGTGGGTGGGACACATCTAATCATTTCAAGTCCTGAAGAGCAAAGCCTAGGGTTTCCCAGAGAAGAAGGAAATCTAATTCCAGAATGCGACGTAGAAACCCTACCCGAGTGTCCAGCTTGCTGGTCTATCCTACAGATTTTGTATTCAGGACCACAGCATCAGCTTTTGCCTGAAATTTTAGCCTACTGCCCTGCCCTGTGGATGTCAGATTTGTCAGCCTTATAATCCTAGAAGCCTATTCTTTAAAATAAACACACATACACGCAGACGTGTAGCCTATTGGCTTTGTTTCTCTGGAGAACCCTAAATGATACAGGTGTCTACTTCAATATTTGTTCTGGGCTCCCATCTGATCAGAAAACAATCCCCAGTTGTACTACGTGGCTGGTCCTCTTAACACCGACTTTCCATTATGTATTCACCCAATAGCTTCCTGTGGTTTGTCCTGGAATCCCAACACATCCCTCACAGGAACAATATTATGAATTATAAACAACAATTTAAAAACCACCATTTGGAAACAATCTGGCCATAAACTGGGGAATGCCTAGAAAGAATAAATGAGATAATGTTCAAGCACAGGAACTAGAGCTTTACTGGTACTGCGGGTGACCGACAATGCACGCCTCTCCAGAAGCTATGCGCTTGGTCTATCGTTCAACTCATTCCAGGCAATTATTCTCTCTGCACTGACTTTGGTTTTAGGGCGGAAGTTGGCTTTGCTATTTCACATTCATCTTTGATTTTTTTTCTTCTTTTACTTGAAATTGTTCTGCCGAGCCTGGCTATCTAATACTTCTTTTCTAGCCCTGGCAGAAAAGTATTTATGGCAAAGAAATTATTTTTGTCTGATTTTGAAAAAAACAAAAACAAAAACAAAACCATTGTTCTTTTATGCAATGATTTCCTGCTTCTGAGGATTTTCATAAGTAGGTATGAAAGTTGAGGACACAAGAGGAGTTCCAAAATTTGTTAAACTATATGACTAATCAAGTTAAAACAAAAACAAAATCAGTTACTAGATTGTAAAGAGGATTCTCTGGAGACTATGTCTTTTTTTTTTTTTTAATCATCATATCCCCAAGCACTGTCATTATAACACTTTAAAGTTTACAAAGCACTTTACATTTGAAAGGGCAATTTGAATGTCCTCTGGCACTCTAAAATGTACAAAGGATACAAAGATAAGCATGTATCTGTCACTACCTCTGAGAACCCTCTGCTTACCCATCCATCCATCCATCCATCCATCCATCCATCCATCCATCCAGTTGTCACTCAGCATATTTCTTGAATGCCTACTACGTGTCTCACTTTGCTTGGTGCCAGCCATACAGAAATGAACAAAATAGACACGTCTCCTTCCTTCCTGGGTTTGGTAGAGGAAAAAGGCAGTTAAAGAAGATATAGTCGTAAAATATGATAAGTATGATGACAGAGAAAGAAGAGAGTGTCGAAGGGGGAGAGGTACGAGCACTGAGGCAGGGCTACAGGTGTTGGAAGGATATTCTTGAAGATTTAGTGTATATTTCTTGACATATTTGTAGAGAATATTAGAAGAAATATGGGCTTACCTAGCAAAATATAACATTCAAATTTGGTTCAAGATAGAGGTAGAAAATGACTCAGCAATTTGGGAAGATAATCAATGATTTACCACTTTTACTTATTTTATTTTTTATTTTATTTTTTTTCAAAGATTTTATTTATTTATTTGACAGAGAGAGAGAGAGAGAGACAGCCAGCGAGAGAGGGAACACAAGTAGGGAGAGTGGGAGAGGAAGAAGCAGGCGCCCAGCGGAGGAGCCTGATGCAGGGCTCGATCCTAGAACGCCAGGATCACGCCCTGAGCCGAAGGCAGATGCTTAACCGCTGTGCCACCCAGGCGCCCCTGATTTACCACTTTTAAATAGGTGCCATAACCAAATGGTTTTTGGCTGAGTGTGATACAACTTTTAAAAAGTAGATAATCATTGTGCTATTTACACCAGTGCTTTTCTAAGTTTAATGTACATTCAAATCACTTGAGGATCTTGTTAAACTGTTATAATTCAGTAGGTTGAGGGGAGATATAAGATTTTGTACTTTTAATAGGTGCTTAGGTGATGTCAATGTTACCCGTCTAAAACCCACACTTTGAGTCATAAGGCTTTGGGCCAGTCCAAACCAGTGTCTCATTTCAGGTCATGAAGCTAGAAAACCTTAACTTGAAAAATTTTTAAGACAGTGTAATTTTGCTTAAAATATAAATTAAAAAATATATTAAATTGAATTTAGCAATGTATTATAAGAATAATGTACCATGACTAAAAGAAATTTAAAAAAAATAGACATTGGACTTTTACCAAAATAAGTAATTATAGCAACAAACAATTTATTTAATCAATGAATGTCCAAAAGACATTTTCTAAAATTTGGAAGTTATTACTAATAAAATCTTTGTAGCATAATATAATTAAATATGATAAAAATCTATATGTCAAAACCAACAATCAATACCATATTAAATGATGAAATACTAAAATCAGTACTTTTTATTAATTTTTAAATTATTTTCAGATACAATGCACAAGTCCCACTGTCATCGCATTATTTAACATTCTTTGGAGTTTTAGCTACGCAATAAAGCAAGAAAATGAAATAAACTAAATTGTTTATTGAAAAGGAAAAGTATCTTTATTGGTAGAAGATATGATTGCACACTTGGTAAAGCTAGGAGAAGCCACCGATATCTACTAGAATTAATAAGATAAAGTGAATAATTAGAATTAATAAGGTAATATGGATATTCATAGCTTCTCAATTATAGAAATAATTAGTTGAAAATAAAAAGATTTTAAAAAAGAAATTCACTATAATAAAATAAAAAACACAATTCCAAGACAAAAATTTAACGAGTCATAGGATTTAAGTGAAGAAAATTTCAAAATTACATTGAAGGTCACAAACAAGAGACAAGTTAGAAAGCATAGTGAGCAATATATTTATTATACACTATCACTGAATATCAGACTTTCTCAAGTTAGTGTATAAATATGCTACAATTCTAATTAGAACTCCACCCCCTTTTTTTGAGAATGAGTAAGGAATGTGACAGGAGGAATTTAGAGTTCACATGGAAAAATAAATATTGAAACGAGCCAAGAAACTTTTCCAAAAGATAAAGGAAGTATAAAAATAAACTAATTAAACATTCAATGACTATTTGAATAACCTTAGCATGGGAAAGGACCTTCTCAAGAGACTTAAGAAACCAAGAAGCTCCAAAGGAAAACAGACCAAGTCTGGGAAGATAAGTTGCACTGCAGAGGACAGATGGAGGCCTAGTCCATAACATCTTACAAATTTATAAGACAGACAAACAACTGAAGAGAAATATGGGCAATGGCTATTGGCATGGAGTTTTCAAGGAAGAGGAAATCCTGGTAGACAATAAACTTAGTAAAAGATTCTGAACTTCTCTCACAGTGAAGGAACTACAGAGGAAAACAAGATACAACCGTTTCATCATTCTTATTGGCTAAACGAAAACAGCAACAAAATCACATTAAAAAGCAGTAACAGATAACACTGATCAAGGACTTGGGCAAATGGGCACTCTAGTATTTTGCTGAATGAAGTAGAGATTATTACAACGTTTTTGGGAAGCATTCTGGAAGTATCTATTACATTTAAAACCACATGTGCCTTTAGACTCTGCAGACCCTCTTTGGGAACCCTTTTCTTTGGAAAGAAAGGCATCAATATGGAAGGACTTACATACAAGAAAATTTGTAATCGTATTACTTTTACTCACAAAGGAAGAAAAAAAGAGGAAAGGAGAAAGAAGGTAAAGAAAAGAAAGAGTCCTGAATATTCAGTAATAGCAAAATGGTTTCATAAATGATGGTGTACAGCAGCATGGAATATTTTGCAGCATTAAAAAGAATGTGTTCTACTTCTGTCTTTTGATCTAGATAATGTCCATGACATTGTTAAGTGACATGAGCTAGTTGCGGAGTAGCATGAATAATGGGATCCCAAGCCTGTAAAAAAGATTTTATATGTGTATATATATGCTTGCATATGTTTGATGTGAGCATGGAAAAGGTGTGGGTAAATTCCGAGAAGGCTCTTTGGCCCGATTATCTCAAAGAAGTAAATACTGTAGGGTTTTAGGGGGAGCAGATGAGATGGTTATGTTTTCTTTAAAATAATAACAATCATTACAACGGATCCCAACACAAACATAAAAGAATGATTAGCCGTTAGCTAGGAGGAGGAGGGAGTGGGGAAATGTTCCAGGTAAAAGGGACAGCCCAGGAAACAGCCTGGTATGAACTCCGAAACAGATTTAAAATGGGGAGACTATAGAATGGGTACTGCCTTATAGAGCAGGGGTGCGAGTCTGCCTAGGGACTGAACCCAACGATAAGCCAGTCAGAGGCCTGATCCGATTTGAACGTTAGAAATCATTCTGACCGTGGAGCCAAGGATGGAAAGGAGGATGGCGGAGAGTGAGCAAAGGAGGCAAGTAGGAGGAAGGATGCTGAGGCAGGTCAGTGACAAAGGCGGTAGGGCTGGGGAGGGGCACGAGGGGTGGGGCACGAGGAGGGGGTGTGAGGGGTAGGAGAACACATGAGGATCATTTGGGAGGCAAAACGTGCAGGTGATGGGTGATGAGTTGGAGGCGGGTGATGAGGGGTCCGAAGAAGTCGGACGGAGTTGGATTGGCCCATGGCTCCATGTTCACGTGTCACCAGACACACGGAAGGAGCGAGGAAGAAGGGTGGGTGGAGTGGCGGGAATGAGTTCTATTCGGGGGCGCGGAACCGACTCTCCCATAAGCTTTCCCAGGGCGCGCTCAGCCTCCATGGCCAAGTGCACCATCTTCGCCCAAGGTGAGCCCAAGGCTCAGGAGGATGGCTGGGTTCTGATGTATTCGTTCACAGATCCGCGGGCTCGTTTTGCCACGTCTTGCAGGAAACGCCAGCCCCAGGGGCGTGCGATGGATCTGCTGGGTCCTCCTTGCGCCTTGCAGACCCGCTGCACGTCCATCGTTGGACGTCCTTCCATCGCCGGCGGACTGCGTGGCCGCGGTAGCTCTTCCAGTCGGGCCGAAGCAGCCCCCCCCCT
Organism: Ursus americanus; assembly: GCF_024610735.1. NCBI lineage: Eukaryota > Metazoa > Chordata > Mammalia > Carnivora > Ursidae > Ursus > Ursus americanus. The sequence continues at coordinate 14,464,739 of NC_142154.1, forward strand.
CCCCCCGCACCTCCCCCATCACTTCCGAGAGGAGCCTCCGCTTGGTCCCGCGGTGCCTCGGGGATCCAGGCTGCGCGCTCCCCACCGCTCAGAGCGGGAGCGTGTGTTATCAGTGTCTGCCTGGCAACTGAAAGGTGACACGTGGGGCCTTCTTTTCAACCCATTTCCTCTTGATGAGAGGAAGGGATTCTCCTGCGAGTTATTACCTGAAATAATACCATATGGTAAAATGTAAACAACATCTGCATATTCATGTAATAATTTCATCTGTTTAATTAGTTCCAGCAAAGCAGTTTACCCTCTGAGGCCCTTGCTGTCAGCTCGGCGCTCATACATCCAGGGCTGGCTGTCGGGCTTGACAGCCTTCTATTGTTCATTCTCTGCTTCCACCTCAGCACTTACTGTAAGTGAATCTTCCGAGGGGTGGGGTGTCTGTCCCTACCCATCCAGATATGGGGGGGGGGCTCTGTCAGCTTGGCGGAGAGCTACTAAAGACACACTTGACAGGTCAGGGGATGCTGGGGAAAAAAAAGGCAGATAAGATTATTTGTTTCTTGTACTTCCCTGGTTTGAAGGCGAGCTTAGGCGAACTCTTGTGGTAAAGAGGTTTTAATTCTTTGCACCGTGACCCCCCGGTGGAAAACTTCTGAGCCAGACAGACAGTGCGGCAGAACTAGGGTCCTCAGCCCATTTCGCACCATCTCCAGGCATCTGACAGCACATTTGTTTAGCTAAACACGAAGCTAAACATGAGCCTTACAGGCTCAGGGCATCCATGTGGTGAAGAAGCTAACCATTTGCAAGTAAATAAACACCTGCAGACACAATAGAGAAGTGTTGGGCTGTCCTTTTATTTATTTATTTATTTATTTAAATTTTATTTTATTTTATTTTATTATGTATGTTCGTCACCATACAGTACATCCTTAGTTTTTGATGTCATGATCTATGATTCATTATTTGCGTATAACACCCAGGGCTCCATGCAATCCCTGCCCTCCTTAATACCCATCACTGGCCTAGCCCATCCCCCCACCCTCTCCCCTCCGAAACCCTGTTTGTTTCCCCAAGTCCATAATCAGAGGGGGAGACGAACCATGAGATACTCTGGACTACAGGCTGTCCTTTTTAAATGTAAGCAGTTTGTCTCCCTCTTTCCCTTCATAATTGGATTGGAAATGATCTTAAAAGTCCTTTAGGCCAGAGCTTCTCCCTTGAGGATCTTGTTAAAAGGCAGATTCCCATTCAGTTGGTCTGACGAGGAGCCCAAAATTCTGCACTTTTAATGAGCTGCCGGGTGAGACCAATGCTGTTCAAGGTTCCTCCATGGACCACACTATGAATAGTGAGGATTTAAGACGCCATATTCATTTCATAGATGAGAATGAAGACCTGTTGCGGTGTGTTCAAGGTCAGCCAGCTCATTAAAGATCAAACCAAGACTAGAGCACTCACTTTGTTTGAAGTCCGGGGCTCTTCGTATATGATAGTTTGTTTTGTTTTGTTTTGATTTTTTTAAGAAAAATTCTTACATACACGCACAACGCTGAGCTACTTTTCTTGAAAAGAAATAATGTAAATAGCAATATACATCAGCCTCTCAATGACCAATAAATTCTTCCATTTTTATTTTTTTAATTTTTAATTAATTAATTTATTTGAGAGAAAGAGAGAGAAAGACTGGAGGGGGGAGGGGCAGAGGGAGAAGCAGGCTCCCCGCTGAGCAGGGAGCCCAACGTGGGACTAGATCCCAGGACCCTGGGATCATGACTTGAGCAGAAGGCAGACGGTTAACCGACTGAGCCGCCCAGACAACCCAATAATTTCTTTTAAATATTGATGGTCAGGTTGACACAAAAAAGTGAGGTGGTAAACTGGATCATTGTACTTGCTGTGAGTCCTAAGAATTGCACGAGATTGCCGTCCTTCTAGAAAAGGACTTTTCTTACGTCAGAGAATTTGACATCAGCTAGAAGGCAGGGGATGCCTTGAAACAGGGCTATGAATAATCTCAGGGATTTGCTCCTTCCCACTGACATCCCAATCAAATCATTGTCCGGATTTGGTCTGAACGGCTTTTGTAATAGGGAAATGACTGATTCTTGGGGCATAACTTTACATTTTGTGAAAACAAGCTAAATGTCAAATATCTCTTTCTTATATCGACTCAAAATAGTTCCAACACTTGGGTATAATTATACTCTCTGGAATCAACAGAACCACTTGAAACTGGATGCAAAATTAGGGGATATGTGCTTTTTTTTTTTTTTTTTTAATTCTGGGGAAAAGGTAACTCCCTAAAAGATAAAACCATAAGACTGGACTGAGCAATTTGATTCACTTGGTCTGTCTACATGTTCATCTCTAAAATAATGTTATTTTTAAAAGTATTTCTATACTATAGCTAAATCGTCATAGATCTGATTGATTTCAACTAAAAAACGCCTCATTAAAGATGGAGCAGAGCTGGCCCTCCACTCTTGCTTGTCCGCCACAAGGACTGGGCCTACCCGCCTGCAAACTAGCTAGAAGTTGTAGCTTCGCTGTCACCTTGCTGTGCATTTTCTGTGTTTTTGGTTTTTTTTCTATTCTTGGAAGAAATTGTACAACTAATGGAAACATGCCCCCCGCCCAAAGTACAATAAAATCATTCTTTTAAGTTTTTCCCTTCCATTAAGTGGTTCATATGTGGTTTTTATGCAGCCCTAAAATGATGCCTAAATTAGTGCTCAGAAAAGTCAATTATACTTTTAAAGCTACTGTCTATAATTGTTATGGTCTCCTTGTGCGCGTATCCAAATTGTTTCTAATGGGCATTTCAGGGCATGGGGGTTAATGGTTATCTTAGCGAGGCAAAAATGCTGGCCAAAGCAGGGTTAATTTATCAAAATAACTTTGCGTGGGGTTGTTGCAAAGCAATTTTAGTGGGTCCCCAAGCCCGCTTAACTCATTTCTGGGGTTTCGCGGTGTTTTTAATGGAGATACACTATTAAGTTGCTGTGTATTAACACTGTTGTTTTAGATTCTTCGGCTTTGAATCTACTCAGGTTACAGATTTTTATTTCTACTTTTGAAAAAAAAAAGAATCTCTATCAAAGATGAAACCTACCTAATTAAGCTATTCTTGATCTCTTAGTCTGTCAGTTCTTTGCTTTCTTTTCCCCCGCCTCATAATCTTGACAAGGGAGACTCCCAAGTCCTGATTTGCTGGTTTCTGACTAAGCCAATGGTGTTTGCCATGGCATTGGCCATGATCAATAACTAATTATTAAACCGGCATTTCTTTCCAGGGCTCCTTGTTAAAAAATTGCTTTTGGCTGAGAGAGAAGGAAAAAGGTCATCACTTTGACATGGTCGCGAGTCTTTCAAAATCCAGTGGGCCGTCCAATTGAATTACTGTCCTAAACTAATTGATATAAATTTGAACAGAAGAATGCTTGTTACTGCAGAATCTCATAATGATATCCTTCGCAAGGAAGCATTGGGGAGGGAAAAAAAAAATCCCGGCACCAGTTACAAAGCATTCACACACCACTCTAGAATTAGAAGAAAAAAATAATAATAATAAAGTTGAGGTAGGGGAGCGGCTGGACACAGTTTGATGGCACGTTCAGACTTATCATATCCACAATATTGTGAGCATGGAGGTAGTCAGTCTCTCCTATTTTTATAGTCATAAAGAGGCAGAGAGCCCTTTGATATATTATTTAAGTTCTGTACTGATTATAACTTGCAAAGCATTTGAGTGACACCTGTCATTTCACTGTTACCTAAGGCTCTGGGTTCGGGCTCACCTGATAAGATGTTGCTTCTGAACGACACAACTTTGAAAACTGGGAGTGTAAAAAGAGCAGCACAAAAATATCACAAGCATTAAAAAATAAACGGCTCCTCCCAGTCGCCATCCCTCCTGGCCCCATCAAGTGACGAATGACAAGAGTGAATAATGTAGCTTCCTGTGTGAAATCTTTTATGTTTGCCTATTGATTTAAATATAACATTAGACTAAAACATCCAACACCTAGGTTTGTTTAGATGAAAAGTTTAGATTTGGAGGAACTGCTTTAATCGATCTATCGGGTGAGAAATAGATCCACTCTTCTACCGATTTGTAGGAAAAATCCATTATGCTGGTGTTTCTAATCGTGCTCCAGAAGTAGATGTGCCCTGGAGGAGATCACACTTCCCTTTTAGTGGTGAGTTTGTAGGACTGCTCCGTCAGCTCACACCTGCCTTTCTTCCAGCTTTAGCGATTCTCTGTGTATTTATCCTGTTCGAGGTCAAAGTTCCTCGAAATTTGCTTTTCTTTCACGTGCTCTCAGCCTTGTCCTGATGGCATATCTTGAAAATTCACATCTACTGGATTTATATCCAATTTTATTAAACTACTGAAAACTCACTGAATTATCTGCCCTTCCCCCACCCCCACTGCCCTGCCCAATTTTAAAAGCAAATTTTCAAATAATGACCTTTGTAGCGAAAGTACCGTCTAGCGCTCAACCCTGCTTCGCAGTGTCTCAGGTTATTCTCTGGGTTCTGTGATACTCTACAAATGATGTAATGCTTACAGATCTTAAATATGTTTAATCAAATACAGCCTGTTAAAAAAATAAAATCAGGGGTGCCTGGGTGGCTCAGTTGGTTAAGCATCTGACTATTGATTTCAGCTCAGATCATGAGCTCAGGGTTGTGAGATCCAGCCCCAAGTCGGGCTCCATGCTCAGCAGGGAGTCTGCTTGAGATTCTCTGTCTCACTCTCCTCCTGCCCCTCTGCCCCGCCCTCTCTCTAAAATAAATAAATAAATCTTAAAAAAATAAATAAAATCAATATTCTTTCCATATTATTTGTGTGGAGTTTATTTAGAGAGTATGGTCATTTGGTTACTATAGAAAATTGAGGACCATTGCATTATCACGATCTCCCCGTAATCACAGTCAACACTGAGTCAGGCGGGAGGCTTGGTCCTTTGCCCGAATTCTTTCATTTTACCTCGAAACAACATAAGAGGGCATACGCTTTATTCTAATTTTAGCGATGAATAAACTAAGACCTGCGGCTTCTAGGTAATTGCTCAAGATCCTGGAGACCACGCTTGGCAAGGTGAACCTTCAATGTCCTTAGCTTCTGAGCACACCGATGTCACCATGGACTGCAGGCTCAGGATTTACTCAGATTTGGGTTCAAACCCACACCTTGTCAGGTGCCCATAGACAAATACTTCCAGGATCTGGAGACCTGGAATGGAGCTAGTGGTCGCAATGTCTATCAGGAAGCATGAAGGTAGCAAATGTTGGAATTCCCTCAAATTCCTTTAAGAGCACAACGGACCTGATGCCCAAGAGAAAGCATTTGTGCCCCCCCCATGTCCCCAAGGGAGAGAAATGGGAGACAGATTGTTAAGTGAGGTTTCTTTCCTAAGACCTTTTGGAGGAGTCTTTCAGTCCTTAAGATTGTGGGTCCCAGCTTCCCCTTTTTCCAATGGAAAAGACCTTGGGCTGAAAAATTTCTGCTCCATACTACCTGACACCTTCACAGAATCAACGACCTGCTACCCAGGAAGTCTGAGTGGGGACTGAAGTGACCGACCCACCCTTGAGACCAGTTCAGAGTAGGAGTGATGGGAGGGAGGGGAAGAGCAATGAAACACTGGGCAGCGTGTGGGGAAGGGAGTAAGCAAATATGGGTATAGTAGGGACGGCATTGCATTGGCAGGTGACAGTGAGAGGCACAGAGGACAGGAGAACCTCAAGAAATGGCAAAGGGCCTCAGAGAAGGAGGGGCTGGTTCCAAATATTATCTTCACCTGATCCAATTTGAATACTATCCTTGTTGTTCTTCTCTTCTAGAAGTGGAATCCAACATGAACGAGCTGTAATTTTATCCAGAGAGCCCACACTAGTATGTTCAGGTAAAGAGTATGCCACAGGACAGGTGGGCCACATCTACTGATAGAAATGGGACCAAACATATCCATTATAAACCACACTTGTAAATGGATTATAATTTGTTATATGAACCACGTCCGGTTAGATTAAGAGTGAAGTTCGGCTATGAGGTATTCACAAGAAACACACAAACAACATGTTAGCAACAGCAAAAAAGGGAGACAAAAATACATGTGGAAAAATACAAAAACAGAAAAGGCTTATGATTTTAATGCCAAACTACAACTCCTGGGGGAGGGATTGAGAGGAGAGTAGAAAGTAGCCCATGATAACAGGAACAATCACAATGAAGATACAATAATATGAACCTTTATAACTGGATAACATTGTACTGATATAGACAGAGAGACAGAAAGAGAGAGAGAGAGAAAGAAAATCTGGATAAAATATAAGGAGAAAGAGCATTCTATTGGGAGACTCTAACCCATCAAATAGGCGAAAGTGGACACAGTTTTGGAGGATCAGAACAATATTGTAAGACTATGTAAAAGCAGCCTTTGCATACTAAAACTCCAAATGTTCCCAAAAGAAGATGTAAAGCTCACACATTCTAATCAGAGGATTTGGCCTCACCTTCCCCTTAAATTAGACTTAATTGCTTCTCTGTCTTTCTTAAAAGAACCTAAAAAAATGGGAGAGAGAACAACCATGTAATTTTTATTTCTGTTTTCTTGTGGCATTTAGCCCTGAGCTTTGTACAGGGAAAGGAATCAAGAAGTACTTTTTAAATGATAGAATTTTAAGCTATCATAAACCCATTTGTCAGGAATAGCACATAAGTGGTGCACCTGCTTCTCACCCCTGCCCCCCTCCGTACCGGACCTAGAAAAAGGCTACCCATTTCCCTGGTGATTGAGCTTCTTCTCCTTGTCCAAATTCAGTTCTAGCGTCCTTCCCACCTGCTTCAGTTCAGTGATGTTCTTGCCCACTTTGGGGATATTGGCTTGTGGGATCTCTTTCTAGATTGTCTCATTCCTTCTCTTTCAAAGCTATTATTTCCCTTTCATTCTTCAGGTGTCACCTTTCTTGAGAAGCCTTCCCTATTGTTTTAAAGTCTTTCCGGGATTTGTTTTTACCAGGTATGGTTAAGGCAAGCAGACACAGGAAATGCCTTGTGAAGGAGGAAGTTGGTGCCCACAGATGAAACAGGAGGTGTGATGTGCCCCGCAGGGCCCTGCAGGGAAGCACCAGGGTTGGTCAGGAGGAGAGGGAGTGAGGGGAAAAGGTGGGCAAGGTAAGGCAGGCTAACCAGGCTCATGATTGGCTGGTTTGAATCATTTCAGTGGACTCTAGGGCACAGGGTTTCCTCTAGTTGTCCCCTACCTGGTCCTGGGGTACTTAGGGTAGATAGATAGTGTCCTGGAGTGTGAAAGCTGGACAGAGATAGTTGAGATATATAGGTTTTGAATTAGCTGGTTTGTGTAGCAAAGTAGGAATTGGCTAGCCCTGAGAGGGACGGTCTTTCCAAGATGAGAAAGGTCCCAGATGTCACAGCATCAGAAAATATAGAATATGAAAGGCGTGAACACCTGTTACAGTCCCATCTCATTACTGTTTTTTTTTTCTTCCCAGCCCTTTTCATGTGCTATATATTCAAATCATTTCAGTGTGCTTCTCCAAGGTGTAGCCAGGCATGGCTTTTTAGATTTTTTGTTTTTGTTTTGTTTTTTGCAGTTTTCATCCTACCCACCCATTAAGATCACCTGCGGAACTTTTACAAAATACAAGTCCCGAAGACCCATGCATAGATATTCTTATTTGATTTCTCTGGAGTGGAGAATGAGTGTTGTGTTTTAAATTAGGTGACTCTAATGCACTGGCAGAGTTGAGAATCACCACCCAGCCTATGAATGCGTAGCGTCTAATGATCTGGAGAAACCAGTTATGGTAATTTCTAAATGTTGACATTAACTCGCAGACAGGCAAGGAGGTACTGACTATTTACCTAAATTACAGGCATTGAAGAGCATTTATTTACTTAGTATTTTAAAATTAAGCTTAGGGTGACATTAGAGAAGTATCGTCTATTTGGTGTCTAATGCAATGCATTACTATTTTTTATGCATTTACAAGAGTTAATTTTCTTAATTGAGGAATCTTATGCATTGCAAACACTTATTAACTCACGGTTTTAAAAGTTTTGAGACGTCATCTGAAAATGTCTGAATCATAGGAGAGAACTCAGGAAAAACAGAGATGAAATGCAAATGAAACATTAAGAGTAGAGTTCAAATAGACGCCGAGCTGGAAATGAAATTCTTAGATGAAAATGGATGGAGAATATTGAAAAGAAAAAAAAAAGAGAAAAGAAAAACAATTGGAAATGAAAAGGGGAGGAAAACACTGTTGGAATAATGACGGCGGAAGTACTGGGTTCGAATAAGGAACACGGTGAAATCTACGAGGACAAGCAAGACACAGGAAAAATGAATGACAGTCGGGAGTACTGCAAGATATTGGGGGCAAGAGTTAAACCCATCAAATAATACACCAACTGCTATCCTGATGGAGAGGTTTCGCTCAACCGGGTGTCAGAGGCCCCTTTTCCGTTATGACAGCTGCTCGCGGCTGAATATAAGCAGAAATGCAAGAAACTCAAGGAGAAGTACAGCACAACCGGGAAAGTCCATCCATGCAGTGGGGCCGGGATGAGTCCCAGGCAAGATCTACAGAATATGATTGCTGGTTTTACTCAATATCATATATATATATATATATATATAAAATGGTGTCATATATGTGTTAATTGTATATTCATTAATATTTTATTGGGTACTACTGATATCTGTTAGAGCGCTGCGTGTTATGCCTCCTGGACCTAGTTGGTAATTGTTTTATTTATTTGTTTACTTGTGTTTTTTGTCTGCATCCCCCAATAGACTATAAGCTTCTTGAGAGCACAGATGGTATCTGGTCTTATTTGCTGTTCTCTCCTTGATTCCTGCTGCATTATTTGGCACCTGGTAAATGCTCCGTTAATGTGGGCTATGATGTGAAGTAATGCCTATGGCCATAGGCTCTGACTATGGGAGTGTCATAAAATTATAATTTAAGTAGGAAGAGTAGAATACAGAGTTGGGAAGGAAAGCTTGAATGACCCCAAGCGGAGATTATAGGAAAGGTTTTCACAGAAGGTGGTAAGCTTGGGAAGCTTTCAAAAAACAGCAATTTAGTGAAAGCACCAAATTTGCCATCCTGGCCCCCGTCACTTACCGTGGGGTTCCCTGGAACCGCATAAATAGTGCAGCGTCAGCCCTCAACCTCAGCCTCATGGGGACACACACGAGAATGTAACAAAACCTGATACCAAAGGTTTTGGAAAATGAGTTTTGACGTAGTTGCTGACTTATTCAAGGACACTCTATTACTTTCAGAATTGTATGAATGTTTCTTATTTCCTAAAAACATTCTAGTTTCGGTTTATTATAGAAATCAAAAGTGAAACAAACCAAGTAATTCTAAGTTAAGAATCACAGAAAAAGAAATCACAAATGGCAAAGCAGTTTGAGCACGCTCAGTCTGGATGCAAGGAAAAAAACAAAAAAACAACAAAAAAAACCCCCCTGCTGTTTTGTACTTTTCCAGAGACCCGAGTGTGAAGGCATGAAAAACGAGTAATGAATGTTTTAAACTATCTTCTTCCCCCTCCCCCCAACATTTTTCACACTGAGTCTGAAGGGATAATGCAGTGAGAGGAGAAAGGTCTCTTTAGGAATTTATAATATTATATCCTGGCTCTGAAAATTATAACTGGGAAGGAGGCAGGCTCTACCCTGGCCCTCACCGAGTTGTAATTCTTCACCCGTGAAGAAAAAGCTGGAAGTGCCAACAAATATTGTGTAAACCAGCCTCCCCACGTCAAAATAGAATCTGCCTATTGGCCTGTCGCTTAAAGGGTGACCCTGTTTTGGGGCTCTGCTACTTGAATTTGGCCCTGAAAGACAATGTTCAGCTTCCAGTTGGCCTTTCTCAATCAATCAAAAAGAGTCATGGAAATAATTATTAGGCTGGATAATTATTTTACAAAATAGAAGGTGCTTCCCTTGTCCATTTACATTTCGTGCCATTCATTACTTCCCTGAATACTAATCATGGTGTTTAGCCTTGATCACTTGTTTTAAGGCAAGGGGTCAACTGAAGAGACGGAATGAGGACCCGGGCATTTGCAATGTAAAAGAAACCTTTCACGGGAGAGTGTCAAATAATAAATGCGGTCCTGGGGTGATGGTACCGCGCATCTCAAACATGGAGGACAGACCCTGGAAGCACCACCATCAGCCCTGGAATGGCCAAATTCATAGCGAGTCGTCTGCTCTTTCTCTTAAGGGTAGGAATTGTTCTGTGGTTGTGGTTTGAGTAGAAAGAAGGCTACATTTTATCGGGATTGGGAACCTTCACAAGTTTGTCTATCATTTCACATTTTTTAAAAAAGATTTTATTTATTTATTTGACAGAGACAGCCAGCGAGAGAGGGAACACAAGCAGGGGGGATGGGAGAGGAAGAAGCAGCCTCATAACGGAGGAGCCTGATATGGGGCTCGATCCCATAACATCAGGATCATGCCCTGAGCCGAAGGCAGAGGCTTAACGACTGCGCCACCCAGGCGCCCCCACATCACACTCTTGTTCCCATCTTCTGCGTGATGAGACCAGAAAAGCTTCATGGCCCTCCTCCTCTTCTCATACTCCTCAAGAGACCGTTTTATGAATTTTTCTAGTTCAAAGTTATGCCATATGTTGCTGGTTATCTACTTATAATCTGTCCCTCATGGGATTTTCCAGTTTTGCCCAGGGCAGCAATGTACCCACTTAAAACAACTGATTTATCATTCTCTTTGGCAGCCAAGAGAGGCCATCCCTGTTTTGGCTAAGAAGACATGAATGAAGTCTATTGGTGGTACTCCCAGGAAAGTTATTATTTCCCAGATATAAAGGGACATATGTTGTCAGCCTTTTGCCTTTGATCCTTACCCCTTCTTTCCGCCTTGACTGAGACGGTACCTCACTCGTGTGGTGCGGTATCTGTTTTACAAACACAAAGATGAAAGAGACGCGTTAAGGATTGGTGAATGGAAAGAAAACAGGTACTTGGGTCTGATGGCATTATAGACTTACCCTATCATCCATGGAATCACCTATTGTGGATTTCTTAACACAAAGGAAAATAATTCTGGTTGAGTTTTTGTTATTTGCAGCCAAATGCAATTCTGGGACTCAAGGCTATCTTTGTCATTAAATTAAATGTACCCTCCAACAAATTATTGCTGAGTGCAGTCACAAAGAGGGCCGTTAGGACTGAACAATAGGAATCCTAAATACTATGAGAAAATACTGTGACATCAGTGTTGCAGTTATCAACAGCTGCATAACAAATCACCCCAAACTTTGTGGCATAAGGAACAATTTTTTATTATGCTGACCGATTCTGTGGGTCAGGAACATACAAAGGGCATGGGGAGTGGTGGTGGTGGGGGCACAGAGTCTGGGGTCAGTTTGGAAGACCCAAAAGCAGGAGTTACTTGAAGACGAGGAGCTGGAATCATCTGAAGTCCTGCTCACACATTTGCTGGAGGTTGATATTGGCTGCTGGCTTGGGCCTTAGCTGGGGAATCTGTCAGAACACCTACCTGTGGCCTTTCCATGTGGTCTCTCCACTTCTTTGCACTGTGGTCTCTGGGTTGCACGTACAAACATCCCAAGAGCTGTATTACCTTTAATGGTCCATCTTTGGAAGTTATAAAACATCACTTGCTCCATAGTCATAAGTCCCCCCATATGGGGGGGGGGCACACAGATTTATCCTCTTGTTGGGAGGAGTGTCAATGTCACAGTAGAAGAGTGTGTGGGATGGAAGCTCTTATCATGGCCATCTTGAAAGATATAATCCACTCAGCCATGCAACAGATTGTACCAAACACCTCCAGGAATACTAAATTCTCCTTAGGTTGCTGTGGACAAGAACAAAGAGAAGGCATAAAAAATAGTAAACACAACCTTTATCTTTTCAGTTCCTGTCCGTTTTAGATGTTTGTGAAAAAGATTTAAGATACTCACAAATAACAGCTCCATTTACTGAGAAGTTCCTAGGGGCCGGGCACGATACCAAGCTTTTTACATGCATTGCCCCTTCTAATGTTCACAATACCCATGAGGTGCGAATTACTATTCCCAGATTCCAGAAGAGGCTCGAAAAGGTTGAATCACTTTCCCAGTCTCTGTAAGAGCTGGACTGTCATTCAAATCTAAGTTGGCCCGTCTCTAACATACTTGCTACTGCTCTCCATTCGTAGAAGCTAGAAGCTGCCTTCCCTGTCTTGCCCATTCAGCTCATACAGCTCAAGAGTGACTTTCTTGCCCCAATTTATTTGGTCCCAACTCATACATTGCACTTATTCTGTCAGCTATGCCCCTAGATTCCTACCACCCCAGCTACCTGCCTGCTGGGCCCTTCCTTACGGACCTATGCATTGGCAATTCTAGCCCTGACCCTTCTCTGGTGTTCAGTGGGCACATTTGCCTTATGTGGGAACTTCCTATCCATTACTCCCAGCCTGGAGGTCACCGTCTGACTCTTTCTCCCACCTACAGTTTTGGGGCGAATTCAGGTAATGGATTGGCAAAGGGAGCCATGCTCGAGCATTGCCAACCTCTATTTTCCTGTTCACTTGTAAAGAAAGCCAATCCTTCCATGCAGTGATGTGGTTTTAGTACCAAGCAGTGGGAAAAGCCTTAAGACGTCTCAGGATGTGTTGGTTTAAAATTGTTGGAAAAGTCACTTAGGGCCATGCTTGTTAAGCTTTTTTTTTTTTTTTTTTAAAGATTTTATTTATTTGACAGAGATAGAGACAGCCAGCGAGAGAGGGAACACAAGCAGGGGGAGTGGGAGAGGAAGAAGCAGGCTCATAGCAGAGGAGCCTGATGTGGGGCTCGATCCCAGAACCCCGAGATCACGCCCTGAGCCGAAGGCAGACGCTTAACGACTGAGCCACCCAGGCGCCCCAGGCTTTTATATGAGTACCTGGAGATTGTGTTAAAATGCAGATTTGGGCTCATGAAGCCTGGATGGAGTCTGAGATTCTGCCTTTCTCACCAGCTAATCCTGGCTGTCCTTGGACCACACTTTGAATTGTGAGGCTGTAGGGCTGCATCTCTCAGCCTTGACTGCACATTAGCATCCTTGGGAGCTTTAAAAAAAAGACTGACATCGGGTTACACCCTCAGGGATTCTGATCTAACTGATTTGGGGTGTGGCCCGGGTGATAGGATTTTGAAAGCTTCTGCTGGTGATTCTAATATACGGGCCAGGTCAGGAGGCAGTGGTCTAGATGGTTGTACTTCCTCCTTCACAGAACAACATACTGTATACTCACTGGGTTCCAGGCTAAGTAGTGAAGTGCTAGGGGTAAAACAGTGTAAAAGAAATACATAGACTCTAGAAGGAGAAACAAATAATACATAGAAAAACAAATTCCTAATAGAATATATTAAGCTTTAGGCTTATGTTAGGCTTTAAAAATACCGAGAATTTATGTATAAAGTACAGTATTGATGAAAAGAAAGCCAATTCTGTTAATGTAGGTTTCTGTGTATTTTTAGTGAACTTGTAAATTGTACTAATAAATTAAGAATTATGAAATTGCCTATATCCTTGGTTGCTGTCGTTTCCTCTTAAGAATTTCTCCTCATGCACTGTTTCTGGGAATGTAAATTGGTACAACCACTGTGAAGGACATCATGGAGTTTCCTCAAAAAATTAAAAATAGAAATACCATACTACATAATAATTCCACTACTGGGTACTTACCCAAAGAAAACGATAACACTAATTTGAAAAGATACATGCACCCCTATGTTGATGGCAGCATTATTTACAATAGCCAAGATATGGAAGCAACCCAAGTGTCCATTGATAGATGCATGGATGAAGAAGATATATTAATATATAAATAAGTATAATTGACTCTTACTCAGCCATAAGAAAAAATGAGATCTTGTGACAACATGGATGGACCTAGAGCGTGTTATGCTGAGATAAGTCAGACAGAGAAAGACAAATACTTTAATGAATCTTAATGTGGAATCGAAACAACAAAATAAAACAAAACAACAAAAGACAGAAACAGACCCATAAATACAGAGAACAAACTAGTGGTTGCTAGAGGGAAGGCGGTTGGCATCATGGGCAAAATGGGCAAAGAGGAGTGGGAGATACAGGCTGCTAGTTATAAAATGGATCAAATGCATAGCATTGGGGGTATAGTCAATGGTATTGTAACAGTGTTGTATGGTGACAGGTGGTAGCTACACTCGTGGTAAGCATTCTATAATTTATAGTTATTGAATCACTATGTGTATGCCTGAAACTAATGTAACAGCGTGTGTCAATTACGCTTTAATAATAATAAAAAAAAGTAAATGCTTTTAAAAAAAGTTCTTATTTTAATTCCAGTTAGTTACCATTCTGTTATATTAGTTTCAGGGGTACAATATAGTGACTCAACACTTCCATCCATCACTCAGCGCTCATCACGACAAGTGCCCTCCTTTATCCCATCACCCGTTTAACCCATTCTCCCACCCACATCCTTTCTGATCGCCATTAGTTTGTTCTCTATAGTTAAGAGTCTTTCTTGGTTTGTCTCTCTCTCTTTTTTCCCCTTTGCTCATTTGTTTTAGTTCTTAAATTCCAGAGATGAGTGAAATAAATATGGTATTTGTCTTTGACTTTTTTCTCTTAGCTTATACTCTCTAGTCCATCCATGTCATTGCAAATGGCAAGATTTCATTCTTTTTTTTATTATGTTCAGTTAGCCACTGTATAGTACATCATTAGTTTTTGATGTAGTGTTCAATGATTCATTAGTTATGTATAACAACCAGTGCTCGTTACAAGATTTCATCCTTGAAAAAATAAATGCTTTTAATGTATGTCAAATAGAAAAGAGGAATATATCCCAAATGATATTCTTACGATATTAAAAAAATGTTGAAAGGAAACATTAAAATATTAATTACATTGAAAAATAAATTAAACATTAAATAAAAATAAAAATACACCCAGCATGTCAACCAGAGTGCCACACAAACCAATGAGAACAACTTCTTGGAAAAAAATTCCTGAAAGAGAATGGAGCAAACTTAATTTTGTGCTGGAAAAAAAAATAAAAAGGAATTTCTCCTGAAAGGAGGAGGGCACAAAAGGGAAACCTCTTGTATTGACACGTCACTGAAAACAACTTAATAAGGAAATTAGAAAATTAGTTATGACCCAGAAACTCATTGAAGTTTTGTGAACCTATCAGATTTAAGTCCTATGTGAGCAAAGACCTTGTCTGTGTTTTCATTTGCTACGGAACCAACAGTGAACCCAGGACCTGGCAGATCCCAGGATCTCTGGAAGTATGTGCCGATTGAATTAACTAAAAGCCATGATTCCATAGGGCATGAAGATAAGAGGAGATTTTTTTATACTGTGATATTTAGTTACAACTGGAATTATAATGGTTTTGATGAGGTCATGACTTAATGTCCTAGGGAGGCAATGTAACACTAGCCAACATTCTAATAACATTTTATGTCTTCTAGAAAATCTTGTCTGAAGGTTCTACGCATGATTTTATCCAATGTGCTTCTAACATAGATCCACTGGTTAGAACCAATAGATCCTAGAATTCAGAGCCAAGAGCATGTTTGCCTGAAGACCGCAAGCTCCTTGCTGGTGTAGACAAGACTTTATTCTTCATGTGCTTGGCTCTTGGGACCGTGTAGAGCGTAATGTGAGTGAGCAAGAAGAATTTTTGAATAAGCCACTGATGAAATGGAGGGACTTACACATTTTCCTCAGATATGAGACTTGTGTAACGTAATACGTCTCTTCACTTCATGTCTGCCAGGAAGCTCTGAGGCCACTTTTCATATTCTACTTGAATATTCAAATCACCTTAGGTGCCTGAGGTATGTCTGTTTTCTTTAAATCCTTTTGTCATGTTCTAAAATTTTTCAATTATTATTATTATTTTTTGTTGGGTTTATAAGCTCCCTCACATTCTTCATGAATCCTTCAGAGATGAGGATGTTGAAAATCTGGAAAAGCCAGAGGGTAAGTGGTAAGCAACAAGAAAGGTGAGTAGATATAGTTGAAAGGCATAAAGTCATCTTTATTGTTATTTGCTCATTTATATTTCCTGAATCCTTGTACTCCATAACGCTCACTGACCTATACAATGTTGATAAAATTATTTGATTCATCCATTTCCCTTTTTTTTAGGTAAGGGCATATGTAGTTTAAAGTGTCGACTATTCTGTTTTTATAGCCAAGGGAGAACTTGCAACGTGATTACATAAGGTAGAAATCAAAGCATTTTCATGTCTACTCTAAAAGAATATTCTCCATGTGCCCTGACCCCAGAAACAGAATTTTCTCTGGGAAGTTCAGTGAAATCTGTCACTCCTTGATTCTTCAAGAACGGACTTGTTTAGATAAATAATAATGAGTGAACCCTTATGAAGACCCTACTATATGCTCTCATTTTCTTCAAAGCACTTTTCCTCCATTAATTCATTGGCTTTTCATGTCAAATGTATGACGTAAATGCTATTAATGTGCCTGTTTTATGGATAAGAAAACAACAGAAATATTAAGCAACTTGCCTAGTTCACACTGTTTAATGGCAAAGCAGCTTTTGAACCAAGGCATCCATGCTCTTAATTACAGCAATAGGCTGCCTAATAGAATTGCCAGAAGTCTTAGAGAAGTGTAGTTGGCCTAAAAGATATAAGTATTTGCAGCAAGAACAAGACTGGTGCATTCGTAATAGGATGACTGACATAATATTTATTCCCATGAATTATGAACTAAAAACATAAAGACAGAACCCAGAAAATGGCATTCTTTTCACTTAATGAAATGAGAGAGCTAGGCTCAGAGACATTCAGGGCCTGTTTCAGGTCACACAGCTACTTAGCAAGACACTTAAAACTGGAGTCCTATGACCTAGTGCCTGGCCTTCGCTCATTGGAAACACCTGTAATTTAAGAGCCGTAGTGCAAGAGACACGTTGACTGTCTCCACTCTGACTCTTGAGCTCTTACTGCTATTCTTACCATTCCTGCTTTGCATATAAAAGATCACCTACCTGAGCCAACTAAATGTTTCTTCTGACAAAATTGTGTAAATTTGTGTTTCTTTATACATAATGCTTGTGTATTTCCCTGACAAAGAAGTACATATCTGGTGGTAAAGAGTTAAACAAAAAAAGCACATGCATTAAAAAAAAAAATGCAACCATCCATATAGGGCCTTCTCATTGCTATAATGATATCAGTTGCAACAAGTCCAAGGCCCGACCTCATTACAAGGGTTTAATTGCATTGTTACACAGTCTCACTTCTCCTCTCTGGCCTCTTTCTCTTTATGACAGCTTTAGAAAGGAATTTCAGCTCAAGGTCAAAGGAAATTAATTACTGCTTTCTTAATCTGTGCTCATCTACGTTTAGAAAACTTTGGGCTTTCTACCAACATATTCTTGTCTCCTCTTTGTATAGACCCAAACTTATAAAAGTAACACCTCAGACCTTTGTAAAAAAAAAAAAAAAAAAAAAAAAAAAAAAAAAAAAGGGTGCATAGAAGCACTCGAATAGCATGTATTTAATAAGTGTGGATCATATCCCAAGAAAGCACCAGGTGTAGAAGAGAAATTCCAGCCATTTAGCAAAGATAGCAATGCTTTTAAAAGTTGAGAATTATCTTACATAGGAAATTGCATCCAGTAATTAGACTGAAGGCTATTAAATTGGAGTGTTAATAATGTTAATCTAGCAATGCCGGTAAAAAAGAATGTTCTAAGATAAAGGGACGATGAGTGGGCATATCAATTGGCTGTAGAATGACATAGCTACAGATTTAAATACGGCTTTCTGTGGAGCATTTCTATCTGTAGTTAGTTTAATCTTTAGGAGAAGCTGATTATTTTCATTATTGCATTAGCATTCTCAAATATGCATTCCTTTCCTTTCTCATGTCTTCACTGGCAAGAAGATACCAAGTCAATGGATATAAAGATGAAAGGATTGGAAGCCTGGGTTCTATAGGTTATCAATAAATATAAATGTTAAGTTAGAGATGAATGACTCCAAAAACCTCTGCCTGGGTGTGTTTCTTGACTATCAAGGATACCTTTGAAGGCCTAGTAATGGCAGGAGGTCCTACTGGGCCTGGGGACATCTGTATTCTAGTGGAAACTCTGAGGCTAGCTGGCCACAGGGTTGGGTGGGTCACTTACCTACTTAAAGAATTTTCACTTCCCTTCTTTTACATAGATAATAGATCTGGATGATTTCTAGAGCACCTTCCAGCTTTATTCTCTTCCATACTTATTAGTTTCACATAGAATGATAACCCCCAACAGAAGGAGAGGTATGCATATAGTGCAGGGTCTGAGCATGGCCTCTGGGGTTAGTCAGCCTGGTTCTTGTTTCTGGTCCATCACCTACAGGTTAAATGACTTTGGAAAAGTTTCTCAATCTCCCTTTAGCTCCCCTCCCCCTCATTTGTCCTTGTAAAACACACAGCAAAGTTGTTGCACAAATTACATGCTCACAAATTCCCATCATTTATTGAGTACCTGGCTAGTTAGAGTTTACTGGTCTCTGGCTAGATAAACCCATTTTAGGCAACTCAGAGAAAAATAAAATGTATTAACAGGGCAAGGGGGAGTCAATGGATAGCTGAACAACAAGATCTCCAGAGAAGTTATCCTCTAATTTTAATATGCATAACAATAAACTGAGGGCTTAAGATGCATATTCTCATTCAGAAGGTCAAGGATAGAGCCTGAGATTCTGCATTTCTATCAAGTCGCAGGTGAGGAAATCCTACTTATCCCTATTTTACACTTTGAGTTAAGGTCCAGAAGAACAGTCCCAGGCATCTGAGAAGGAAGAATAAGTAGACAGGACCTTCCTTCTCCAGACAAGGACATTGCTGTTTCATTGGATCTTCCTTTAATATCTTCAATATTAACATTCCCAGGGGGATCTTCAGGCTTCAGCTTGGGTTGCCATGACCCACACACCCTTAGCTAGTGGAAGGAAGGTGCTTTGATTGACAGTTCCTCTAAGATGGCCTGCAACAGGGAAGGGGAAATTCCCTAAGGTCACAGTTCTCAAAATGTGGTCGCCAGGCTAGAAGCATTAGACTCAGTTGGGAACTTGCTAGAAATGTAAATTCTAAGACCCCCGCCATCGACCCACTGAATCCGAAATTTTGAGGGTGATGCCTAGGGACTACTATTTTAATAAGTTCTCCAGAGTATTCTAATACACGCTAAAGTTTGGGAACTAGTTCACAAAAGAAAAATCAAAGTACTCTTACCAGAAGAGGGGAGAATGAATCTTTGAAGGTACTATGGACCTTATTTTGGTAGAACAGCCTGAGTAGACTAGCCCAGAAGGACACACACAATAAACGTTCACCGGGTGCCAAGCTATGAGCTAAACCGTTGGTCAGTACAAGCATATAAATTTCAGACAGATGGTCTCCTATATCCACTGACTTTTCAAAAATAAATATAATTTTTTTGTTTCCTTATTTGTTCATGTACAAAACATTTATTAAGTGCTATAAGACCTAGGCCTGTTGATTCAAAGTTAAATAAGAGGAAGCCCTTGCCGTAATACTGCTTAAGGTCTATAGGGGAGTTAGATGAATGATTAACACTCCCAGTCTAGCACAAAAGTGCCATGAAAATGATATAGCCATGCAGTTTTCATCAGTTCAGGGGTGTGAACGCGGTCAGCTAATTCTGCCTTGGTGGAGGAAACTGAGTAGGGTTGTTACCAAAGCTGACATTGAGAGGGAGGTTTCAGGCAGAAGCAGCCCACAAGTAGGCCTGGAGCTATATGAGAGATTGGTATGTGTTCAGATGTTACGAGCACGTCATCCCAGAAGACTCCAGAGAGCCATTTCCTTTTGAGAAATGGCTAGAGTTCAACAGCAGGAGCCAAAATTAGAGTTTTCTGGGGTCATCTGTACTTTAGTCTAAAGCCTGAGGTAAGGGCAGTGAACTGGATTTGATGAAAGCCAAGTTGCTGTTTGGATGGTCAGAAAAGTACGTTACACTCTGAAGAAGCACCTAGCTTTGGAAGACTTAGCTGTCTTGCCTCTCCCTCAATTCTATAAGCTTCCTCTTATTCTCTCAATACATTTTTTTCCCCTTGAGTGTCCAAAAATATTCTGTAGCTGGCTGCCAAACAACCCTAATTAATATGATTGGAACAGATGATATACAGGTGTGTTAAAATTCAGATTAAAAAGTGTTTATTGTGATGAACATATAGCTTTGTTGTGTACTTTCAGCAGGTCAGAATTGTGGTATTTAAACACTTTATAATGTCGGATGGGCTGTTGAGTATGATTTATCATGTTGTCTCAAAATGGTGGGTAAGGGCCAAATTTGAGGGAAAGAGAAGGCCATTGTCCCCCATCCTAAGCCTTCAGGCCCAGCAGCCATCTGCTGCAGTCATACCGAGAAGCACCGTTCAAAGAACCAACATGGGGGCACCCGGGTGGCTCAGTTGGGAAAGGTCTGCTTTTGGCTTAGGTCATGATCTCCAGGTTCTGGGATCGAGCCCCACATCAGGCTTCCTGATCAACAAGGAGTCTGCTTCTCTCTCTCTCCCTCTTCCCCTCCCTACAACTCATTTTCTCTCTCTCTCTCTCGAATAAATAAATAAAATCTTAAAAACAACAAGAACAACAACAAGAACAACAACAACAACAACACAAAGAACCAGCATGATCATCCACTGATGGGTAAAGTTTGGGATAATTGAAAGAAGGGCGGTTGGAGGTGCTGGTAGTTTACTGTTCAACTGGACAGCCAACTAGCCAGGAGACTTAGTAATCTGCCCTCGGCTTCCAGAACAAAGAAGAGAAACTTGAAGAATGATGGCAGTGTCCAGAGTTAGGGTGCAGATGAGAGAGATTGCACACCCACCTTTGACAAAGTAGTAACGGGTGAATTTGATTAGATACGGGTGGTAGGAAAAAGTTATGAGACCCATTTACACTTAAATAAGTGGAAAACAATGAGGCAGAGTCAAAGTCATGAGAGAAGTCAAGTGAAGTTTAAGGATGTTTATGGAAGGAAAAGATCATTGTAGGAGATCACAATAAGCTTCATGGAAGAGATGGAATTGGAGTTGAGCATGGTGTGGGTGGTATTCAGGCAGAGAACAAGGCAAGGTTCAAAAATGGAAGCATGTATTTTGTTGTTGACCAAGCAGGGAGTTTGGGTGGAAACTGCAAGAGTGAAATATAAAACAATCTTGTGTCAGATGGTGGAAAGTCTTGGATGTCATTCTAGGCCATGTGGATTATAACCTGACAGTGGGATGTCTTTGGAGTTTCTAATTCGGGCATTGATATGATCCAAATGAGTCCTTCTCAACGTTCTCCTTCCATGGCATAGATAAATAATGATAATCTGTGTATGGTAGACTGGACTAAAAGATGAGGCAGCTTTGTTAGAGGCAGACACTCTGGGAACATCAGGTTTCTGTTCTTCAAAACCCAAGAGTTATAGGTATGAATATCTCGTACACTGGAGAAAACCTGTCACTTACTGGTGCCCTCTAGGTACCAGACACTGTTTATCGTTGGGATACCAAAGTCAACGAAACAGAAAGTTTCCTGCTCTTACATTCTAGTAGGAGAAGCAGATAATAAACAAAAGAACAAATTGATATGACAGCACCAGGCAGTGACTGAAGCTAGGTAGAAAAAAAAAAAAGTAGAGGTAAGGAAAGAGAGAGGTGGAGGCAGCCAGCCAGCATTCCTCTCTGGGAATGTGACACTCCCATGGTAGCCTGAGTGAAGTGATGAAATAAGCCAAAGATCTAGAAAAAGAGTATTATAGGAAGAGAAAACCAGGGTTTGAACGGTTGGAGGAAACACAAGAAGAACCACAAAGCCACCCACGAACGAGTGAAGTAGAGAATGCTAAGTGATGAAATTGGAGTTATCGTCAAGTCAGAACACGTAGAGCTTGGCAGGTCATGGTAAGGAGTTTATTTTAAATATAAGGGCAGCACAGTAAAGAGATTTGAGCAATGGAGTGATATGCGCCAGGTTATGTTTTCAAAAGATTGTACTGCTGTGTGAAGAATATATTGTAACGGGCAAGAGAGGTCCGGGTTTGCACTAGGCTCTTAGCAGTGCAGGTGGAGGAAAGTGACTGGATTTAGGACATCCTTTGGAAGTCAGACTGAAAGGAACCTGAGGGAACTGGAATTGGAACGTGAAAAGAAGGGAGATGTCCAAATGATGTTTTATATTTTCGACCTGAAAACTAGATGAATACTTACTGCGATGTCCAAGTTTGAGGGCAAGGTGGGTTTGGGGTAAGGGTTTGAGATACTTTCAGAGATCCAAATGAACTGCCAGGCCAGCAGTTGGATATACAGATCAAGGGGAAAGAAGAGGACGGGAATGGGGACATAGATTTGGAATCTGTCTTCATATAGTCTGTAAACCAGATCACAGAGTGAAAGAATGTAATAGAACGTAAAGATTAAAAAAGGGGGGGGAGGGACGAATATTTGTTTTATGTCTGCTAATTATTAAGCTTTCTGCTAATATATATGTTTTTACCTATAGCATAGCATGACAGAAACACAACTAGCCCCTATTCAGTGTTGAAGAAATGCGGATTCAAAGCTTTAAGTGGCTACTTTAAGTAATTTTATGTGGGTTTTACCAGGACCACTTAAATAGCTCAAGCCAAGCTAGATGGAATTTTCTTCAAAGTTTTGGATCTCCTTACAGATCTCAAGAAATTGAAACTTTGTTATCACACACTTTCTGTGTTAGTATAATGTAGCTCAGTGCACAACCACACTGTGACTTACTATATTCCATTCATCTGCTGAATTCCTACAGCCCACATTTGATCTAGTCCCCTGGTGGCACCTAAATTTAATGGTGTTCCATCCCACTGATGGTGTCTCCCAGATGATATTGCAAGCTGACATTTTTGTATTACTTGCTGGATTATTTAAAGCAGAGCTGTCCAATATGGTAGCCCCTGGCCACATGTGGCTATTTAAATTTAAATTAATTAAAGTTAAATAAAATTTTAAATTCTGTCCCATGGTCACACTACACCCATTTCAAGTACGCAACAGTAACATTTGGCTAGTGCCTACTCTTTTGTGTAGAGCAGATAGAGAATATTTCCATCATCACAAAAAGTTTTATTGGATAGTGCTGTTTTAAAGCACCAGTGTTTGGCTTATCTTCCTCACAGGTCCTCTGTTCTTAATATATCAGCTCTATAAGAGCTTAGTTCTTTGTGGCAATTGATCCAAAGACCCACTCCCAATCCACCAAAACACACACGTTACCCAGTGACCAAAGCTGATTTACTAATATCATTCAGAACAAACAGGAATGGGAAAGCAGCAGCCAATGGTGGAGGGCACAGTAGATGAAGACCCAATAAGGGTAAATGGGCGTGCTTAGTGAAGTGTTGCAGCTAAATGAGTACGCAGAGGCAGAGTGATAGCACAGATGAGAGGGAGGTAGGTGAGAGCCATGAGATAATCATTACATTGACATAAGCAGTGGAATCGTTGGTTTGATTCCTAACTGAATACCTTGAGGGAGATGGAGAAAATGTGGAATTGGCACAGACGAGTGCCAAGGAATCATGTCGATCTTTGGAATTTAGGAGTGATTAATATGGGTCAATGAGTTCCAAGGCTGATTTGCCTGGAATAGTTTCTCAAGCCCTGTAACACCACTGCTTGCCTTTTTACCCAATGCCAAAACTGTCTTAACAAACATCTGGATGCCAGCTCCTGTGAAACCCACTCTTTTTCCCACTCTGAGCACAATCATTTGCATAATGATGTTAAGCTAATGCATTGGCTGTAAGTCCCAGCCCACCTTCAATTCTCAGAAATTTAAAGTCAATTATAAACCACTCTAAACCACCAGCCTGAACCTAATACTTTAAGATTCTCATCCATGGAAGAACCAAAATAAGAAACAAGATTGATTTAGAAGTTGGGTTTTATGGTGGTAAATGTTGAATTCTTAATTTCTTTTCTTTTTCTTTTTGTTTTTGGCAGAAGAATCCAGTTTCTACAATAAAATTAGTAGATTCTGAACTACTTTTTTTTTTTCAATTTAAGGTTTTTAAAGAATATATAAATTAAATTTTGGATAAAAACTTCTCAGGGTAACTCTTCAGCTGAGCTTGTCACATTACTCATGATTGCAGAATCATTTTATCTTAGCTATCATTATTTATTGTTGCCATTACTTCTTGTCATTTATTCTGTACCAGATACAGAAGCTGAAACCCTGAGAAATCACTCCCCAGCATTCACAGCCCCAGTAAGAGGCAGAGCTGAGATTCAAGGAAGATATCTTGCTGATTCTCTGATGGAATATTTCCCCCTATTTAAAAAAATACTTAAAATTGGGATAAAGAGTAGACTGACCGAAAGATGACTCAGAGAAGTTCACATTTATGACCATAAATGTTGATGTGTTAGGATGAAATTATTAGAGTGTCCTGCATGAAGTATAATCATAAAGCAAGCTAGCATTTCCTGTACCTGTCAGAAAGCAAAACCCACTTATCAAGAATATATTAAAAGTATTTGAATAGAAAGTACAAGTGTTTCAGCAGTGGGTGCTTAGCTGGACATCTTTGCAACTATTTTTCATTTCCTAAAATAGTAACAAAAAACTTGTATTAGTTACTTTGAGCATTTGTATATTGATAACACAGGAGCATGAAATAATTAGGAAAGGAGAAAGAAGAAATAGTTGAAATTTAGAAAAGTATTAATCCCATGACTTTTTCATTGCATTTTCCCTAATACGACTCCTCATCCTCATGCCTGTGCTCACCTCCAGGCTGAGTTCATTGCCAATAGCTAACTAGTCTCCTAGTCCCTTGTGTTTCCTTTTCTTAAAGCTCTTGTCACATTGTATAATCATTTTCTCTAGTCTGGGGCCACCAATTCCCCGTGAGCCCCGCCACAACAGCTTTGGGTCTCCAGCCTATGCTGTCAGGTAAGACACATAGAATCCCAATAACCACTTGATGAGTTAATAGATAATTCATCACTTATTATCCTTAGTTATAGAGAAAGGACTCTCTTTAAAGGTGGTTTTGATCATACTGGCAATAATAGATCTTCTGACCCACCTGGGAATCTTGACAATTTCTTACCTGTTGAGGGAAGTATCTGATTCTTGGAGTCAGTGCCTTGAGACTCTCTGTTTCTGGGGCATGCTCTGC